>NW_026555325.1:13050000-14360000 GCF_021234165.1 Pteronotus mesoamericanus | reverse complement strand
GTTAAATTAAAGAAAACCCTGGGTTAGTATTCAGTGAGTCTCAAGTTTTTGCACGTGGTGGTGGGAGACGAGGGGATTGAGGTGGCCTCGGGAGAAGGGATAAAAGGAGGAGAACGATGCTGGATATTAGAATCTTCTAGGAATTTTGTCCAAGCACTTACACCTGGCTAATCTAGCTTATCCCTTATCCAAGGAATTCTAAATCTTTTTCTCCCTAACCCTCATTCCTAACTAGGAAGTTAGAGAACTATTATTCTAGATAACAGTTGATATACGTTGAAATAGAAGGGGAGGGAAACCATGAAAATAGCTTAGAATAACCAAGAAGAGGAAAAAATATAAGCAAATATTTGGAATAAGCAGAATTTTCACATACTAGTAAAAATGGCCAAAAATTCATTAGTATGTAGAAATTGATTCTCATTGACATTTGTTTAAATTTGGTGGAAGAAGAATATGGTAAGTAATTAGCAGAAAGAAGTGAAATAAATAAGCAGTAAGTATTTTCTAATAAAACCTTTCTTATGTAAAACCATGCTTAGTCAGTGGTGGGTTATATAGGACATATTGCCCTGTTCCTTAGTCAAGAGCAGCTTAAATAAGCATCAACACTGGGCTTCTGCTATTTACCTGGGGACAGCTTCCGGAGGAGGTGTAAAGACTAAGAAAAATTTAAAAATCTTCCTTAGCACTATCGTGGCATTTTTCAAATGTTCTTCAAAAATGGGATCTTTTAAGCAAATTCCTTTGAGAAAAAAAATCTCTTCTTTTGCTTAAAAGTATAATTTTGCAATTCATTTTTATTTCTCTTTATTTGGTTTATATCATGCCAGGGACTGGTTAGTAAAGGCTGGGCTGATTATGCAGAGACTGGACCTAAGAGAGCCTATTAAGTGTTTTTGTCGGCTTGCTGCGGGTTCCAGGGCTGCCAGAGGGAGGGCCAGCCAACTGACACAGTGCACCCAAGTGAGTGCTTAGGAGGCCACTGGAGAAAACCATCCCCATGGAAACAGAGCAGCCTGCACTCAGCTCCAGCAAATCATTGTTATCATAACAGGAACACATTTTAAAATACTTTTGCAGAACCTGGTCTTTGAAATCACCTGAGGATCTTTAAAAATGGACTGATGTCTGGAACCTCACCTAAACCCTTAAATCTGAATCTCCGGGAGTGGTGATTGGGCACTGGAATTTTTTTAAAGCTCTCTTGGTGATTCTAAAGTGTAGCCAGAGTAAAGAACGGCTGGCCTAGACAGCATGATATGTTGTGTGTGGTAAGGTTAAATTACAAACCAGATGTAGCAGGCATTACGATCAGTAAGGAATACTGCAGAAATAATCAGCCAATATCATATGCAAAAGGCCACACCCCAGAAGTGATTGCTACAAGTGCTTCTGTCAGATCGGCACCAGAAGTTTAGTTAATAAACACCTATTTAAACAAACAAAAAAAAAATCAGTGATGTTAATTTGCATAATGAATTTCAGAAATGGGCTCTTAGTAGAATTAAAGTATATTTGAGAGACACTCCCCAAACTTGTATGAACAGGGTATAATAATACAGTGGCCCCTGTAAAGGCCTAAGGCTTGGCCCGTGCATCTAGCCACCGGGGGCGGGCCCTGAGGGCTACCCCATGCTCACCCGGGAGCACTGGAATTCTGCTTGGAGAATCATGTTGCACTTTCCTGGAATGAACCTTTGTTTAAGGGTTAGTCAGAGCATCTAAAAGGACTAAAGCTTGGTAAAGCTTCATCAGCCTCACAGTACAGACAACGTGCTAGCAAATATTTGTTTAAGAAATGCTAGCAGGATGGCAGAAATTGGTTTGAGACTCACTGAAAAGTTGGGAAAAGTGGCTTTCATTTTAAAAGTTCTTAGTGATGACCGCTTACCTGTCAAAAGAACCCAAGAGTTATGTATTGACTAGAGTGGCGTGGGTCAGGTTTGTAATGGTCAATGATGAACAATATGGCCCATGGTTGTCAAATTCTCCAATTTATTTTTTAAGACAGAAAAAGTGTTTTTATGTGGAAACTGTAAATGATGCAACTAAATTTAGATTTGTAAGGAAAAAAAAAACAAAACACCTCTTGAATAGACCCAACAACTTCTCTCTGGGGCAGATTAGACCTGCATGCTGTGTGTTGGTGTCCTCTAGTCCCAGGCACGTGACAGGCCCCACAGTTAGCCTTGTTCCTCAGGAATGAGTCAGTGTTCTGGGAACTCCAGGCAGTCCAGGCAGGGAGGGCAAAAACTGACCTTTGAGGCCTAGGTAAGATGTGGGCGGGAATTCGGAAGGTGAGAAAACAAGATGGTGACACAGATGGATGAAAACATGGCAGGTACCCCTGCCACCTTCTCTGGTGCATGGGGCAGTTCTGACATGCAGCGCCAGACAGAAGTTTATATCATGACCTCTTACGGAGAAAGCAAGAGGAGCAAGGGTTACAAACAGGAAGAAGTTTATTGACTTACTGACTTTACCACGTCATATTGAGCATGTGCTTTATACAGTCTTGGGCTAAAGCACTGGAACAAGGAAGATAGTTGATATCTAGGAAAAAAACTCACAAATACAACACTCCAGATACCACATGAGTGTTCCCTGCATCCCCGCCCCCAACACACAAAGCACTTCTCTAAGACACCAGTTGGTTGACCTCTAATTCAATTCAGTTTTGACACTATGTATCTGGAGTTATCATCAGACTCCTGCAATTTAAGGACTCAGTCCCATGAGATGGTCTTCACTTCAGATGTCAGTCCCAGATGCCAGGTTGTCTCCTGTACTTCTGACCTTCTGACTATAAAGTGGATTTCCCATGACCTTCTCCATGGCTTCAGTAATTTGCTAGAATGGCTCACTGAACTCAGGGAAACACTCTTACCAGAGTATTATCAAAGATATAATAAAAGATACAGACGGACAGCCAGATGAAGCAATACATAGGGCAAAGTATGGGCAAAGAGGCACGGAGCGTGCATGCCCAATGCAGGTGCATCCTCTCCCACGTGTTCACCAGCCTGGGAGCTCTTGAAACCCTGCAGCTTTGAAATTTTTATGGAGGCTTCATCCTGTAGGCACACTCAATTATTAACTTAATCCTCCTGGATAGGGAGTGGGGTGGAAAGTTTCAAGCTTCTAATCATGGCTTGGTCTTTCTGGTGACCAGCCCTGATCCAGAAGTCATCCAGGAGCCCACCATAAGTTATCTCATTAGAACAAAAAGACACTCCTTTCACCCAGGAAATACCAAGGGATTTAGAGCTCTCTGTCATGAACTGGGGTCAAAGTTCAAATATTAGAATAAAAAATGCTTCCAGTGTTCTTATCACTTAAGAAATTACAATAATTTTAAGAACTCTGTGCCAGGAATCAAGGACAAAGAGCAATACACACATTTTCAATTATTACACCATTGGGGATTCTTATGTTTCCAGTCAAGAGAAGACACTTAGCAAACCTCTGAGGAAAGGCCAACAGAGGTTCTTTAGTCCTTGAAATCTGCCAGTAGAGAATACCATAGTCAACACCTAAGTTCAGGAAGGCTCCTGGGAGCTCTGGGGACCTGTGCCCTTGTGGGACTCCTGGCCACCATGTAGATATGCTCCTTTCTGTTGAACTTTAGCCAAAGGTATATCCCACACAGGTAAAAGTAGAGGTCCCTATTCTCAAGGGGCTTAGGATTTAGTGAAGATAATAGACAAGAACAAAGCGTGCTGCAAAGTGAGCGCAGAATACAGGAGAGGTGAGAAACACAGCGTGTAATGTGACCAGTCTGAGCCAATAAATGAAAATGAAATGACCAGCCAGACTGATTTAATTTAGATGTGGAGGCACATTTCATGTTGGAATCCTGACTCATGCAAATGAAGACAATGGAAAAGTTACCGTATTTGGGACCAAGAAAGCAAGTCTGTTTGGTTGAAGCAGATAGACATTTTATCTTTTTAACATTTTTTTTTTAAATTGAGAAAGTAACACATCAAGAAGACAAACTTAGTATAATCAGTACTAAAGGAAATGCAATAGATGCTTTCTTGGGAAGGAGAACATTAAATTTCATCCCACCTTCAGGGTCTAGGACAGAGAGCTCTGGGTAGTCTGGAGCTCCAAAGCCTGTACATGAGATAGTTGCCAGTTACTTATACTGGATTACTGGCAAATGGTACAAGCACTTTGTCTTATTTCCAGATCATGCTGCCACTATTAAAGATGAAGGTATAAGTTTCATAGGATGTAGAAGGTAGAAGGAACCTTAGATTTTACCTCTATCAAGCCTCATTATTTTAATGCAAAAATCAGAGCTCAGAGAGTTAATCAGCTCATACAAGATCTCACAGCAGAACAAAGCATTGGGTCTGTCTAGACTCCTTTCATTGCTTATGTCCAGTTATCACAAATCACCTTTAGTGCACCTAAAAGAAAGTAGTAGATTGTGCAAAGTAGTGCATATTTTGCTACAATAATGGGTAAAACTTGGTAAGCTTTAATAAAAAATAGAAGTTATTAAAAATCAAAATTAAATATTTAGTTTTCAAAATAAATTCGTGACTAAGAATATAATAACATCAAATATACAAAGTTCAGTCCAGAACAAAATGCCAACATACCCAGCAATGAGGATATAGTGTAAGTTTAGTAACTTCACTAATTTCCATTGTTAAAAATTCAATTCAAATTAAAGGGATTTTTTTTTTATCCTCATGTAAAAACATTGTTTCATTCCTTTTGAGAAAGAGAGGAAGGGAGGAGGGAGTAGGAGGGGAGATAGAGAGAAAGAAACATTGACATTGATTGGTTGCCTCTGGGGGACTCCCCGACCAAGGATCAAACCCACAACCTAGGTATGTGCGCTGATCAGGAGTTGAACCCACCATCTTTACATGTACTGGATGATACCCGAACCAATTGAGCCACACTGGCCAGGGCTAAAGGGATTTTTTAAGCACCTTCTGCTACTTGGTGCTATTCTAGATGCTGTGGTGAATACAAAAATTCTAGCACACTCACTGTTGTGCAGGTACATTGAGCACCAATGTGCGAGCCCCAACCACCTGATGACTTTATAAAGAAAGGGACAAAGACTCTGAGGCCACATGTACCTCTCAAAGTTTGTATCTAGAAAACAGCCAAAATGGGGCTCCTATTTTTTAAACACAAAATTTTTCATTTGATTCCAGATCAGGAAAAATTTTGGATTAGTGTTTTAAACAACAATTTTTAAAAAATCATACAAAGCAAAACATGATAAACATCAAAAATAGTGACATGGTTCTTCTTCAGCAAGTTCTTTGACCTATAATTGAGCAGCTAAAAGCATTGAGTTTGGAGCTTTGTACTTTAACCAGGTGTGTGACCTGGCCCTGATTTAAACTCTCCAAAAACCTAATTAGGGAATATTTGTGCCTATCTTACAAAGTTGTATTGGAGATTAAATTAAGGATGAAGCAGATACAAATTTCATAATTGATGACACTATAAGTGCTTGAGAAATTGTAGCTAAAATATATATAGCTTAAATATAATATAAAAATATATAAAATATATAAAGCAAATATAGGAAATCATGGAAGGCTTTTTATAGGAGGGAGCCAACTGCTTTGTCCTGATACAGTCTCCCATTCATGTGGCTTTTGACAACTATTGAATGTACACAGCTCTTCGCTATCCTTTAGTAGAAAGGTATGAAAAATGTTTGCTTCTTTCCCAAATGCAGCTCCTGCTTCAAGCATTCTAGAGATGAAAATGGGGTAGGAAATGGCCAAGGGTAAGGTGATAGAGGAGTTGACAAGTGCTTTCTTCCAGTATTCTCTGAGAGCTGGCTCTGCCTTCCTTGGGTCTGCACTTGGGACTACAGACCAAGGGGTCAGGCATGTTGTTGTGGGTGGCGGCCAGATGACCCTTGAGCTTCAGGGTGACGGACAGACATATTTTGTTGCTCTCCTTTCCACTTCTGTGTTCTTTTCTCCCTGTCTCTCTTCCTTCTCAAAATCATTCGTCAAAGAAGAATCAGTCTTAAGAGGCTAGAAAAAGAACTAGCTCTCCCTCTGTATGCTTAACACCCTAGAGACATTTCTACCCAGAATGGAAGGAAGAAAAAAAATGTATTGATCTACTAGTAGGCAAGAAATAAAAGCAAATTTCTTGTGCTCAGATGTGTGTGAGCTAATTTCATCATCAGAGTCACTATGGTAATGCTGTGAGGCTCCGTTGGCCCTGGCGCCCCAAGGGACACTTTTGCCCTCGAAGTTCACTGATAAAAATCCCAGGAGGCTGACATCTTTTGTCAATTTTCTGCTTTCTACTGAAACATTGGAGACATATTTGTATCTTACTGCCTGGACACTGGCTGTTAGTTTTAGAGCGGGGGTCACAGCGGACTCACAGTTTCCAAAGGGACACGATTCCTGGAATTGATTTGTGCAAGGACATGGTGACACCAGGCACTGACTGAGCTCAGGTGGTCCCACTAGCTGACTCTGCTCTTTGTGACTAGGAAGAGAAATTCCCACAGGAAAAGGAAGCCCTAGGCTATGAGAAATGAAACAATAAAATCACTGCATCATTAAATCTGGTGATTGTCATACCTCAGACTATCTCCTGATAGGTTAAGCAATGTTAGGAAATTCCTAATACAACATATGTATTGAAAATAAACACATGTTGCCCTGGCAGGCGTGGCTCAGTTGATTGGGCATCATCCTGCAAACTGAAATGTCTCAGTTTCAATTCCTGGTCAGGGCACAAGATTAGGTCGTGGGTTTAGTTCCCCATCAAGGAACATATAAAAGGCAACCAGCCAATGTTTCTCTCTCACACTGATGTTTCTCTCCCTCTCTTTTCCCTTTCCTTCCCCTCTCAGTAAAATCAATAAGCATGTCCTCGGGTGAGAATTAAAAAAAAGAAAAGAAAATTAGTGTCGTCTTACATTTGTGGGAAGCTGGCTAGTGAAGAAAAGAACCATGAAAGAACAAAAATCAGTGTTGCCGCACTATGGTGTTAAGAGTCGTCCATCTGTCTGTGTAATTAGACCAATATTATGGCAATTGATTAATGTTTCTCAGTACTTGCTTTTTGTTTTCTGGCCTGTATGATAACAGAGTGCCAAGTACTAGCTGTTTAAAAAAGCTCCTCTGCTCTGCCTGTCTTCACTGGCCACTGCAGAGGCATGGAGTCAGTGAACTGCCCCAAATGCCCTTTCTGTCTTAATTTCCTCCATATTCCTTCACACTGACTGTGCTTTGGCCACACCAAACTGCCCTCCTTATCTAGACTCAAAATGCTCCATCGGCATGGTGTCCTGTTGGATGGTGAAGACTCAGAGGACAAACTGCTTTAGCTAGAATCCCAGCAGTGCCATCGCCATCTCTGAAGTCTTGGGACAGTGACCTGGTCGTTGTGGCCCTAACTCTTTATATGCTGTACAAATAAGTGCACCCACCTCATAGGGTTGTTGTGAAAATCAAATAAGTCAATACATGACAATGCTTAGAACAACACCTGGCCCATAGTATGTCTTCAGAAATTGTAATCTACCCTTACTTCAGACTTTTATGGTTTTACCGTTTCTTTTGCCTGAAATTCTTTTATATATTTATTTATAATGTTTCTTTAAAAAGATTATTTACTGACGTTTTTTAGAGAGAAAAGAAGGAGGGGAGAGAGAGAGACATATGTATTTGTTGTTCTACTTATTTATGCACTCATTTGTTGATTCTTGTATGTGCTCTGACTGGGGATCGTACCCGCAACCTTGGCGTATCAGGACAACACTCTAACCAACTGAGCTACCTGGAGAGGGCCCGCCTGGAATTCTTTAAGCTCCACTCCCCTTCTTCTGTGCCCTTGTTCTAGTTCAAAGGTCACCTCCTTTAAGTGAAAGCTCCCTGACTTGCCCAGGCGGGTCTGACCATACGTCTTTGTGCCAGTGCCCCAGAACTTTTCCATCATTGCATTGTCACTGTGTTACTGTCTGGCTGTGCGCTTCTTAAGGTCAAAGTCGCTGTGTTCCCTTCATGTTTGTTTCCACCCAAGCTTTCCCCTCAAAAGGTTCTACATTAGTATTTGTTAAATGATTGGATGAACGAATTAACTAATTAACCAAGCAACCAATCCATCAGATATTTCTACCATATATAAATTAGTGAATTTTTAGAGATATTCAGAAAAGGTAGAATATAAGCTTAGTGTGCTTGTAATATTGTGAAAGCAGTGATGAATTCCATCCTTTCTATAAATTGCCACATGCAAGGATTTTCTGTGTTCTGACCTAATCCGTTTGCCATGTCTACACCAGGCCTAATATACAGTGCCAGCTGAAGTGGATATTTGGAATATGTTCATCAGTATAGCTATTGTTGGGAAATCCAAATACTGTGGACTGATATATATTTTTAGAGAGTATGTGTTATCCATTTAGCCTTTCTTTGTTCACCTAATTTTCTAGGCCCAATTCTTAATCTGCATGTCCATTTTGTACATCAGCATGTGGCTCACGGTATTGTGAAAAGGCCCCACGCATGGGAAGCTCCAGCAATGAACCTACTAGGGGTTCACATGCTGTTACAGCTGCATAAACACTGGGTTGGCTACAGTTTGCAGGATATTGATCTAAAACAGTCCTGAAGGACAACATAACCAGAAGAAAACCCCTTTACCCATGAGTGGAATTAGAGGTCAGGTTTTCTGGAAAGATCATGGCACTTTTGCACGACTTTTTCCGTATCATCGAGAGCCAAAGGCACCCGATGTTTTCTCCTCTCCTTATGGATCTCTCTTTTTTCCTCCCACTTTCCCACAAGGAACTTCCTAGCGTTTTAATGACAGCTCATTGGGCAGAGATTCAGGACATCTGGGTTGCAGCCTCAGTCCTATTGATGACTGAGGCACATCACTTCATGTGTCTGTGCTTCAGTTTGACAGGGTATAAGACAGCCTCCCTCTTTCGGCCATTAACACAGCACAGTTTGTTCTTAGAGTCACACAATAAATAAATGCTCTGTTAATCCAAAATAGTGTTTTCTCTGGAATATGATGACTGAAATCTCTATGACTTATATGCAGCTGTTTTTCAGTAACTTTAAAAGGACATCCTTTCTTCTATGCAGGATAATAAAATAACCGAGCCAAAAGATGTCTCCAAAAGACAATTGTCTGGCACTGAAGCTACTCTCTTTCTTCTTTACCTTGCTGCTCTTTCTAGGAGGCAAAAATTACCATGACAATACACTCTTTCTACAAAATCATCATGTGTAGTATTTGTTTCTTAGGAGGATAATATAGATTTTAAGGTAATAGTAATCATTTGAGAATGTTATGTCAACCCAGATGAAAAAAATCACTATCTCTCCACAGAAAATACAGCTCTTACTAAAGAAGCAGATTTGATAGTAGTAGTATAATTTTAGTTTTACTGGCTCATTTGTGGTGACTTGGAAAACTTTTATTGTAAGAGTAAGGACAGGGTGTTCAATCGGACTTGTATTAGAACTGCATTATCTTCTTCTTTTTTTTTTTTTCAATGTTGCTGGTTATATTTTCCTTGCTTGCTTGTTCTGTTGATTAGGTTCCACTTATAGGTGAGATCATATGGTATTTGTCTTTCACTGCCTGGTTTATTTCACTTAGCATAATGCCCTCCAGCTCCATCCATGCTGTCCTGGAGAGCAGGAATTCCTTTTTTCTTTCTGCTGCGTAGCATTCCATTGTGTAAATGTACCACAGTGTTTTGATCCACTCATTTACTGATGGGCATGTTGGTTGCTTCCAGCACTTGGCTATTGTAAATTGTGCAGCTATGAACACTGGTCCTTTTGAATTGGTGTTTCAGGACTCTTAGGATATAATCCCAGCAGTGGAATTGCTGGGTCAAAGGCGGTTCCATTTTTAGTTTTCTGAGGAAATTCCATACTGTTTTCCCCAGTGTCTGCACCTGTCTGCATTCCCCCCAACAGTGTACTAGGATTCTCTTTTCTCCACAACCTTGCCAGCACTTGTTGTTTGTTGATTTGTTTATGATGGCCATTCTGACCAGTGTGAAGTGGTATCTCATTGTGGTTTTAATTTGTGTTTCTCTAATGACTAGTGTTGCTGAGCATCCTTTCATACTGAAAAAAAAAAAAAGAAGAAAATGGCAGTAACCAGAGAGGAGGAGGGAGAAGGATAATGGGGGAAAACAGAGGGAGAGTCAGGGTCATCAAGGAACATGTATAAAGGACACATGGACAAAGCCAAAGCGGGTAGATTCAAGGGTGGGAGCTGGGGTAGGTGGGGCAGGGTGGGGGGGAAATGGTGGGAGGAAAACGGAGACAACTGTACTGGAAGAACAATAAAAAAAGAAATGCATTAGAACATTTAAGTTATAATAGTGTAATTTATATACATAATAGATAAAACCATTATATATAACTGTTATTAATGAACCTGAATCTATAAACTTTTCTAAAATTTGTTCTAATTTTATTAAATATACTATCATCATTTATACTAAATAATTATATAATTCCGTCACTGAGATTCATTTTATGCAAACACATGGATTTTTTCAAGTTAATGAATCATGAACTTATTAAATATATACCACTTGAATTAACATTTCTTTCATTAATTACAATTTTAATATGGTCTCTACTGGAATTCAATAATGAAGAGAGAGGGTATTTAAAATAAAATGTAGCCCCTTATTCTTGATTAATAATGAGTTAGTTGTTGAATTTGCTAAATTCTCTTCCCAAGCCCAGGAAGTAAGGAAGGAGCAGATTTGGCATAAGCCAAGAACCATGGTTGTGGCCAATGTGGCCATAGCTGGTGTGGAAAAAGAGAGCAGCTTCCCATTCACTGTGGGCACAGAGGCAAATGGGTGGGTATTAAAAAAAAATGCCTAATGGGAGCGAGAGTGTTAGTAGCTAAGTTTTCCTAGAATGCCGTAAGGCAGTTTCTTAATGGGATGATATGGATATTTTGGGAGGGATAGGCTTGACTATCTGAAATCCTGAGAAATGCAGAACAATTCCTATCTTTGACCTTCACTAATGAGATGACAGTTCCTCTTTGTCCCATTGATTCAGCAGGATAAACTACCTCACTCATTTCCAAACATCCCCTTAACTCTTAGTAACAGGATAGGATTCTGCACCATGGCTGGCCTTTGGGCAGAACTCTACTCACTCTGCCTTCATTCTCTTAATAAAAGAAAAAATCCAGGTAACTGCTAGGGTACTTAGTGAAATGACAGTTGCTTTTTTTTTTTTTTTTTTTTCCATCAAATTGCCCATCTTCTCAAACCTATGCTGTGTTCTGGAGTAAGGTTTTCATGAAAAATTGAAGTCACCCAGTTAGGTAGAAGTTTAAAGAAGGAGGAGGTACGTAGTACTTGCAGAAAAAGCTCATAAATAACTTTGATTTACCACCTTTAGCCACAGTATCTGTTTTTATAACAGATAACAAGAGGTGGTTTCCAGCAAGATAAAAACCTGAGTTAACAGACCTCCAGCCGTAGTTATGTTTAGCGGGTCATGCTCTCCCTTGGAAGAGTACGCATCACTTTCTCCCACTGAATCTTTATGTAATTCCCTCACCCCACCCCACAAATTTAAGTCCTCAGGACCAAGAGACTGAGCACCTACACCTTTCTCACCCACCTCTGCTAGGCCTGCTCCCTTCTCCAAGAGTGTATTACTAATGAAACTCTGCTTGCGTGCTAACAACTTGCTGGTCTTTAATTCTTTACTGCATCAGCAAGAAGAATGGACCTCCCACAACAACCCAGAGCAGCTTTACCTGTGCTCTGAACATGATTGGAAGATGCCTCGAAGCCCACCATTTGACTGATAGGTTTTTCTTAAATTAAGGGTGCCTCACTCTCCCTTCAGATTGTTTGCCTGCCGCATCAAAGCACTAAGTGTCTTGGGAGTGTGTAGTTTTCTAGCTATAGATGAAAAAGGGATTCTATGGTAAGCAACCTCACAGGATGATCTGATCATAAATTCTTAATTGATCATGGTGGGTAGTCATGCTCTAGGCATATAACTTTTTTAGTAAAAGGCTTATTTTTGCCTTAAGCAAGTCCTTACATTGTTTCTGGGTATCTACATTAATGTACCTTTGAAAGCTCCTTAAAGTCTCCTCTTTCTAAAGGGTGACCACCCTCAAAGGAGCACATAATCTTAAATATCCTGTAATCCAACCCCCCCCCCCCCCCCCCGCAGTGAACAGCTGCAGGAGTTTACCTATCTGTAATCTGATCTCTGCCTCACTTCCTCCCCCCTTCCTGTGATCTTCCTTCTGTTCCATCCTTAATCTCAAATGCATAAAAGATACTGCAAAGTGTATTCTCCGGAGCATTTATCTCAGTCTGCTGAGCTCGTGCTTCCAGGTGTATCTTCTGTTTGGCTCAAGTAAATTTTTATAAAAATTCTTTACAGGTTTGAACATTCTTATGTTATCGTAGGAATGTCAAAACAAATAATCACAGGGTTGGTTGCTTAAAGCAATAGAAATTTATTCTCTCATAGTTCTGGAGGTCAAAGTCTGCGACCAAGGTATCAGCAGGGCCATGCTCCTCTACCAACTCTGGGAGAGAGCCCATCCCAGGCCTCTTTCCGAGCGTCCTGTGGGCGGTGGGCAAGCCCCGGTGTCCTTGGTTTAAGGTTGCCCTCCTGTCTCTCCCTCCATCTTCACACGACCTTTTTCTCTTTGAGTCTGAGTGTGTCAAATTTTCCTTACCTTTCTCTTATAAAGACATTGGTCATTAAATTTAGGGCACACCCTGAATTCAGAATGATCTTATCTCAAAATCCTTACCTTGATTATATCTGCAAAGACGCTATATTCAAATTCAAATAAGGTCCCATTCTCAGGTACTAAGACTCAGGAGGTAGAAAAATCTTTTGGGGGACATTACAAGGAGTGGGTTTGAATGTACAGAAGAGAACTCAGAAAGACAGATAACAATGTTGAGAAAACACTTTCCAAATTTCGACAGGCTATGTAAACCATCAGGTACACAAACCCTTTGTTTGGATTCTCAAGCTCGTGTCCTGAATCTCCTGTGTGTAATATGATTTTATACACAAAACAAGGAAAGAAAATGTCAGTAAGAAATGTTTTCAGCTGCACATAACAGAATGTACACATATAGGGGCTTAACCAAAGAGAAGGTTATTTTTTCTCATATAATAGGAAATCTGGAATTAAGTAGCTGTTATTGATGATTCCATGGCCGATACTGGTGAGGGCATCTCTATAATTTCCTTGGATATTTCTTCATGTCTGTCACTCACAAAATGGTTGGCTCAGCTCCAGGTTGCAAATACGTATTCAGGGCAGGAGAAAGGCAAAAAACAATGGTAGTTTTATATATACTTTATTTAAAAACACTCAGTCTTCCCTTGAGTTTCTGATGAAAAGATATTTGCATTTCATAGGCCAGAACTACGTCAATGAGACTCGAAGTGCAATGGACGTGGGGAATGGGAGAATTCAGCTTCTCTGGCCTCTGCAATGGAGGTAGCAAGAAAGAAGGGAGTTACATTATCTATTAAGTTTGCTAATGAACAGAACTGCCAAGGGGGAGAGAGGAATCTTTTGTTATTTTTCCAATATTGTCTCTTTCATAGAACTAGGTAAGAGAAACAAAGTGTATGAAAAGTAGTGGACTAGTAGAGCAGGATTTCAATACCAGTTTGTCATTTTTCATCTTGAAGAAGCCATGCAGGCCTCAGTTAAACTCATTTGGGAGGAGACACTGGACTGGGTAACCTCTAATGTTACCCCTAACTCACTCTGAAAGTCTACAATTCTATTAACCCATTGTCGACACGGTATTTCTTTTAGTCCTTTTATAATTCTAGTGATGGTTTTCTACTGACTTACCACAGCTGGGAGCATAGATTACCTCTAATGGAATCAGAAGGAATTAGGGAAATGATGTAGTATACATCTCCCTTATCACATAAAGTATTGTTATACTTGTGCTGTGGGGGGACAGGGGGGTGGATTTAATCTTTTTATTTTATTCTTCATAACTCTCTATACATTTGTTTTTTAATCAGGATGTGCCAAGCTGTTCAGAGTACAGATAAGCCTAGAGATGGCTGCAATCATTAACAGCTTATTTATAAGTAATTACAAAATTAAAAGACAGCCTAGCAGTTTCTGGAATGCCATTTTTTGTTGGTTGCCAAATGAGCCCCTACCTTTTTAGAGGCCAATGGAGCTGCCGTTCCTCCGAGTGTACCTGAGTCAGCTGCATCCAGGTTGCAATCTCTTCTTGCTGGGTGAGGAAGACATTCTTTTTCTTGGGTAAGAGTGGCCACTGTTCCAGGTTTCCTCAAAAGACTGAGTCTTGAGGCTGTTCTGATGAGGCTGAATAATTTCCCATAAAAATACATGAGCTCAATCAGTCAGGAAATAAAGCTCTCGAATTAAATAAAAGATTGTGGCAGCATCTTTATCTGCTTTTTAAAAACTCCACAAGAAACAAGGTTTTTATTTCACATGCTATGAAAAATCAATAAGTAAGGAGTGGTTTCTAACACTTAAGCATGACTAAAATTGGCCATGCAGAGCCCACAAATGGAATTCTGACAGTCATTAAACTTTTGACAATTTATAAATCAAACAGATGAGATATATAGTGGTGGGCAAAAGTGACATTCTTTTGAGTTAATAAAGCTATTATAATAATCATAACCAGCATGTCCTTTTCCATATGGACAACTGTAAATCTACTTTTGCCCACCCTTGTATATTCTACTAGAATTGTGCTTAAAGTACTTTATTACCTAACATGAAAACATCAAATATTTGACTCCCATATAATAAATGGGGAGAATAGCAGTTCATTAGAAAGGCCTACTAAGCCAGGTCTATTGCAGTATGCAAGAGTAATGAGGTGAGCTATGTAAAATTCTGTCTGTACTGTTCTTGTCTCGGCTCCAGTCCTTCATGTTCCCTTCAGTTCTGACAATTAAGTGTATTGCTTCAGCTCTCATTGCTTTGCCTTCAAAAGCTATTAGAGAGTTATATGTTCGAGACACTCCTCCAAACGTTTTCTGTGTCCTAATTAGTGCAGAGTAGCACCAGGCTTCCTAGTGGGATCTCAAGGACATGGTATTCATATGTGTTTTTTTTTTTTGGTCGTTTAAAGAAAAAAACTTAAAATGTATTCAATTTTCATTTTTTAAAAATGTACCCTTCGCACTATGTTAGTTTGACATCTATAAATTTTTATCGTAGTTTATCATAGTTCCAGAGACTATAATTTCTGTGATGCTGATAATATTGACATTTAAAATTGGGGTGGTTACTTCAGTCTTTTAAATGTATCCAATGGACTTTAGATAATTTAACAATTTGATATTTAGGGTCATCTGTTATTAAAATATAAAAAACATATTCCCCTTAATTGTATAAAATTTTATATTATTCCTTTTTTATTTGAACTCACTTTCCATTACTTTTTAATATTTTTATTTTGAAAGTCATTTATTAATTGCTATATAAATGTTTTTAAAATGTGTATATATATTTAAGTGTGAAATTTAAAAAGAATTGTGTGACTATAGGTTCTCATTGTTAAAAATATTTTTAAACTATATTTTATTGATTATGCTATTACAGTTGTCTCAATTTTTCCCCCTCCCCCCCCCAGGACCTCCCACCCTCTCAGGCAATTTCCATACCTTTGTTCATGTCCACGGGTCATGCATATAAGTTCCTTGGTTTATCCATTTCCCATAATGTATTTTACATCCCTATGATTATTCTGTAACTACCAATTTGTGCTCTTAACCCCTTCACCATTTCACCATTCCCCCAACCCCCCTCCTCATCTGGCAGCTATCAAACTATTCTCTATATTTATGATTCACTTTCTGTTTTCTTGCTTGCTTAGTTTCTTTTTTATATTCAATTGTTGATAGGTATGTATTTATTGCTATTTTATTGTTCATAGCTTTGATCTTTTTCTTAAATAAGAAGTCCCTTCAACATTTCATATAATAATGGTTTAGCCATGCTTGACCCCTTTAGTTTTTTCTTGTCTGAGAAGCTCTTTATCTGCCCTGTGATTCTAAATGATAGTTTTGCTGGGTAGAGCAATCTTGGCTATAGGTCCCTGCTTTGTATGACTTTGAATATTTCTTGCCAATCCCTTCTAGCCCGCAAAGTTCTTTTGAGAAATCAGCTGACAGTTTTATGGGAACTCCAATGTAGGTAACTAACTGCTTTTCTCTTGCTACTTTTAAGATTCTCTCTTTATCTTTTACCTTTGGCATTTTAATTATGATGTGTCTTGGAGTGAACCTCTTTGCATCTATCTTCTTTGGGGCTCTCTGTGCTTCCTGGACTTGTGTGTCTATTTCCTTCACCAAATTAGGGAAGTTTTCTCTCATTATATTTTCAAATAGATTTTTGATTTCTTGCTCTTTCTCTTCTCCTTCTGGTAACTCTATGATGTGAATGTTGAAATGCTTGAACTTGTCTCAGAGGCTGCCTACACTATTCCCATTTTTTTTTAATTCTTTTTCTTCTTATTGTTCTGATTGTTTTTTTTTCTTCCTTATGTTCCAAGTCATTGATTTGATTTTCAGCTTTACCAGTCTCCTGTTGTTTCCCTGTAAATAGTTTTTTATTTCAATTAGTGAATCCTTTCTTTCTGACTGAATCTTTTTTATGTTGTTGGGATACTCACTAAGTTCCTTGAGCATCCGTATAACCAGTGTTTTGAACTCTGCATTAGTTGATTGCTTGTCTCTATTATGTTTAGTTCTTTTTCTAGAGTTTTGTATTTTTCTTTCATTTGTGCCCTATTTCTTTGTCTTCTCATTTTGGAAGACTCCCTGTGTTTGATTCTATCTATTAGGTAAAGCTGTTGTGACTCCCTGTTTTGGTAGTGTGGCTTAATGTAGTAGGTGTCCAAGGGGTCCAGTAGTCTCCCCTATTGTCCAAACTGGGTACTTGAGGTGTGCCCTTTCTGTGGGCTGAGTATTCTTGTAGTTGAGCCTTTATTGCTGTTGGTAGGTCAATGGGAGGGATTTAGCTTGGCCAGTAAGTTGCTAGGACTGGCTGTAACAACTGACCACCAACCTCTGCTCTCTGTGGAGAATCATCTGTGCAGAGGCCTACTCCATACAGCAGGGCTTACTTTGGCAGGGCTTTGGTATCTGCTTGTGCTCTGTCTGGCACTACCCAGCATGAGCTACAAAGGAAACTCCAGCTGACTGCTTCTTGTGCTGAGGCTGGAGGTTCCTTAGGGAGGACAGGCTGTGAACCAAGGTCAGCTGCTGCTAGTGCCTCCCTGGGGTCACTTAGTAAGGTATGGAGGCTTACCGAGGCCAGCTGCTGCTTGTTTGAGAAGATTTAGGACAATCAGAAGTGTAAGCCAAGACAAGTCATTCATACAGAAAAGCCACTGTTAACTGCTTGGGTGGACCCATAAGTTGGGTGAGGTGGAGTCTCAGGGAATCTCCAGGGTGGAACAAACAGTGTGAGCCACGTTGATGGAATCTCAGATCTGGTGCTTGCCAGGCTCTGTGGCTTTGTGTGGGAGGGCTCAGAAGAGGGGCAATGGCCTCTGCCAGTAGTTCAGTCTTGGATAAAGCTGTCCCCCAGCAGTCGACCTTATTCCAGATACTCAAATACTTTATTTCATCCCCGTGTGCTACTGGTGCCCTTCAATCTGTTGCTCTGGATTCACAGCAAGAGTGAATCTGTGTGTGGGCCCTTTAAGAAGAACTTCCTAGGAATCTAGCAGTTTCTTCTACAGGTTTTTACAGCCAGAAGCCACAAGGACTTATCTTCCCTGCACTGGTAACCTGGGCTGGGGTCCTGGTGTGGGGCTGGGACCCCTCACTCCTGAGATGTTCCCCCTAATTTTTATCTACCACACATGGGTGTCAGACCAGGCTGTTCCACATCATTGTGTCTTCACATCTTTGCCTCTCGTACCAGTCTGGTTGGATGTAGTTTCTTTAATTCTGTGGTTGCAGGACCTCCATTCCGCTCAATTTCTGCCAGTTCTGAGTGATGGTTGTTCTATAGTTTAGTTGTAATTTTGATGTGGTTGTGAGATGAGGAGAGCCATATTTACCTAAGCTGCCATTTTGGAGTATATTCCTAAGATCTTTTGAATTAAAATAGCTATTATTAGTATAAAATTGACCACAACAACATGTTATTACACATTTGAATACATATTTATTAAGCATAAAAAACAAAATTGTAGTAGAGACATATTAATAAGATGAATTCAGTTTTTAAAAAATTAATTTGTAAATCATGAACAAATATATATTATTAAAATTAAGCAAAGTTTAGTTTTAAGATAATAGCTCTTTTTGTTTTTATGGTTGTAAGCACTAAAGAACCTTGTTTGTATAAATAAATGGATAAGAATGGAAAATTTTTACTATAAAATATCACACAACTGCATTAACATTTTCTTGGTTATATAATTGCATAGGAATTTAGCATTAAAAAAGTTATTTCTAATGATTGTTCTTTGATATCTTGACCAGGTCCTCTTTCAATTTTGTTGATAGCAATGATTTAGAAACCACATGACTCACAAAAGAATTTGTTAGCCACTAGTAGAGTTATTCACTTTCTCAAAATTGGTCTAATATTTCATTTTGGTTCTTGATTTGTTGCCCTGGTGGTTTTCACACACTATAGGAAGAGCCAGGGTAAGATTTAGGCCAACACAAGCCACTTCGGGCTGGGAGCTGCCAATTGCTCTTCTTTCTTGTGCTGTCTTCACAGAACTATAAAGGCAAGAAATTGCACAGAGCAAGAAAGTTTGAGTGCTGCTTGCACACAGTGAACCAATTCTTGAGGTTTATATTCAGGTCTGGGTACAATACATTGACAATCTGGGCCATACTTGGATTATAAAGAATATGGAAGAATATGACAAGCAGGCTTTTAGACAAATGGTTAAAGAAACTTCTCTGTCAGGAATAGAAAAGACATAAGAATACACAGATTGTCTATGCATAATTCAGAAAAAGATTAAAATTGCTCAATATTCTACCAGAGATCAAAACTAGGATCAATGGGTCTATCAGCAGGAGGAATGTTGAGCAATAATCATTGCCTAATACTGCAATAAGCAGCCACTATGTTGACATGATGACAACAATGAAATGAATAGTCTCCCATCCCCTCAACCATTGGAAATGATTGAGTAGAGACATAAAGTATTTTTATGTAGAGAAAAGTTCTGCATCATGCAGTGGAGGTATGAAATGACCTTTAGAGTCCCTTCCACTTTTGATAGGCCAAGTACCTTAGCCTAGAGAAAGCAGAAGTGTTCTAAGAGCTTCAATCCCCAAAGTAAATAGCATCTATGTTGAAATAGTAATATGTTATCTATTTATAAAATGTGTTATCAGTTACCTAACACAGTGGAACATTATTTGAACTCTTTGTTGGGTACTATGGATGGATTTGCATGGATTAACCACACTCCTCTGTCTAATCCTCTTTGTGGCCAAGGGCATACAGTTCTGAGACTATCGGGTTTGGAAGTACAGTCTGTGGCTGAGGCATAGAATCAAGCCAGGCCGCCCACTTGGTGATCAAAGCAAGAAACTTGGCTATACTCAATCAGTTTTCTGACCAATGTAGTTTACCACACATGCTTCTCTTTACAACAATTAATCTTAATCCAAGAAGGTTGAATTTCATTTAACAGTACACTTGATGCTAAGACTTAGGTAGCCAAAGAGTCATCTGGGTAACTATTTGGATGATAATCAGTTTTGGAAGGCTCCAAGTGGTCTGAATTGTCTTAAAAAAGAGCACATCTCTGGGAGCCATTTGTTGCCTTGTGGCTTACTATTTGCCAACATCTTCTCCAGGTGTTATTGTTAGTATATGCATTTGTTCTGTACTTTAAAATGTTCAATGTGATTTTATTTGCAATGATCTCACTTAACCTCTTCAAATATGCCACTTGATCAGACTTTGTTCTTATGCATCACAGTCATATCTTCCCCAAAGCAAAGTCTCCAAGTGATAAATGGATAATTCAGCCAATTTGTTTGAGTTTTAAGATTTATATACAAGTGCTTAAGATTTGTACAAACTATAGTACTAATGAAATTATTATTTAGTTTTCTGTATGTTTTAGTTCCATTTTTAATTTACATAAATTTTTATTGATATAGAATTTTAACTTCTACAAAGTAATATATGCTCATTTAAAAAATCAAATCTATTGAAGTGTATAAAATGAAACTGCGGCTCATCTCCCCATTGCTATAATTTCACTCTAAAAATAAGAATTGTTAATTGTAATTAATCCTTAAAGAGCTCTTAAGTCCATATATAACATAGATTTTTACTACATGCTGTAATGTAACATGCGGTTTTAGATTTTTTAATTAAAATTCTACATTTACAGATTTTAAAGAGTCAAATTGTTCTCCAGAGATTGTCGAGGAAGCAGCCATCCCCAAACACTACACTCCTTCCCATTTCCTGCTCTTCAGAAGCAACCACTTACAAAACTTTTCACTATTTATCTTGGTATTTTCAGTTATGTTTTTTTGGTAGTATGCTTATATTGCTATTTTTAATTTCAGTGTAGGAATGATTTATTGCCCCCACTCCATGCATATGTTCATGCATGTGCATACACACAGACACACTTACAAACCTTGACTTTCTTTTAATCTTATAGATTATGGTTACAGAGTATTTTTACTAGGTAAGTATTCGCTATTCACATTATTGTATGTATACACTACTCATATCTGAGCAACATGGAATTCTATGATTAGTTTTCATCTCCTGAAACCCTTTTTATTTTCCCTAAACTTAACAATTGTTTTTTCGTTTGTTTGCCTGATTCTTTTTCTATTGTATTCCTCTGCTATTCCTATCGACACATATAGATATGTTCTTTGATTCAAGCTCTCTTCTCTATTATTTTGGTTATTCATAGAACGTGGATACAGTAGCACAATCTCAGTCTCATCTGGTGGTGTGGGTGTAGTTGACTTGTGAGCCAGTTTCAGAGTTCTCTCCTTATGACACACCTGTAAGTTTTACTCCATGACTAGTTTCCCAAACCAGTGAAAAATCTAAACTCAATATGCTTAACTATTAATATTTCACCATTTTTTTCTTCTTAAAGTAACCTCTTTGATAAATGTGTTAAGAAAATAAATACTTTAAAAATGTTGGGGGTCAATTTATTCTGGCTTTTGTCATTCATATAGTATGTATGCCTTACATTAGTCATTTATTTGGGTTGAATATGTCGTGCCACCAAATAATACTGCATTTTATCCCTCTCTCCTTGAGTATTCCTTACTATTTTGCATGTGACCAGTGCTCAATAAAGATTTCATGTAGATATTGAAGAAAACATGTTCTGAAGGGTCAATGATGATGAGCAAAGTTACTCTACTGTAATTTTCTTTGACTCTGTGCTTTGTATACATGTCAACAATAACAAAATATTCTGAAGAAACATAATCTTTCAAAACTTGTGAAACACATTTGTATTCTATGAAGCCCTTTGGGATATCTTTTGTTAAGTTAGAAGGGTTAAAAATTGCAACTGTAGTGACTCTAACAGAAAAAAGTTCTCACTCATCTATCTCAGACAGCTCCTAGGAGTATTTGAAATGTCCTTACCTTTCTTTGTCATCATCCCTCCTCAAGTCCACTCTGATCTATAGCTTAGCAAACCCAGGTTGCAAAGAATATATATTTTCTGACCCATGTTTTTAATCTCTCCAAACCTCTTTCATTTCTCTTCATATAATAACCTGTTCCTATTGTTTCTTTGAGTTGCTTTGTAACCTCCTCCAAGTCAACAGTGTTACTGACCTGTAGCATTGTACTGGCTTGGGAAAAAGAATGGAAATCCATTCACTCTGTCAGAGTTCAAGCTCAGGAAACCAATCCCCCTGAAGTGGGATCCTTCGTTTCAGAAGCTATAATGAGATGAGGTGACTACACCTACTCCATAAAGTGTTTTTTATCATGAACCATCAGTGAATTTCAACAACTGTGAAAATGAGGGTACACTGTTGTAATCTTCCATTAGCTATGCATTTTGATTTTCAAATATGCCAATTATCTATTTACATATTAGATAAAAGCATGAAAATGGAAAAAAATGAGAAGGTTTTACATGACTCTTGATGGTAGCCTATTTTATTTTATTTCAAAATCACTTTTTGATATTCCTCTGTTATTCTTATCGACACATGTAGATATGTTCTTTGATTCAAGCTATTCTTCTCTATTATTTCAGTTATTCATAGAACATGGATACAGTAGCACAATCTCAGTCACATCTGGTTGAGTGGGTGTAGTTGACTTGTGACCCAGTTTCAGAGTTTTCTCCTATGACACACCCATAAGTTTTACTCCATGACTGCTTTCAGCATCTGTAATGTAGTTGGGTTTTCATGCTGTATGAAAGAACATAAGTATTTGTGTAATGTAGGCTGTATAATGGTCTTTGTTAAAAGCACTTCATGATGGAATTTTAATATAGGCATTTCAATAACCCAAAGCTATAATTGTCCACATTTTCATTAATAGCCAGTGGAAAGCATCTTTATAAATTATGAGACTCTAGGCTCTCAGTCTGTTTTGATTATCATTATACATAGTGTCTTGTGCTTGCTTGGTGCTCAATAATTATTTGTTGAATGAATGAATCATCGTGGACAATTTAGTATTAAGCTGTGTTAATAAGAATTTTTCAATTGCTTTCTCTAACGGGGCACTAAACCACATAGATTCTTAAATACCAAATTCAATGGACGCATTTTAACTTTTATTCATCTGCTTTTGCTGCATTTCAAATGTTGATTATTCTTACGTCCTCAATGATTTCACTGTTTTCGTGGCCTCTTCCTGCATCTGCAACTGATTTCTATTATCTTGTCAGTCTCTGCATGAGCTGCTCTTCTTTTATTCACGCCTTAAACATTAGTGTTTTCCACAGTTTCTGCCAGCATTTGCTTTTCCTACTCTAAATTCTTTCATGGAGCCATCTCATCCAAGATCATTATCTGTTATAGATTGCATTTGGCAGAGAAGAGAATGAGAAAAGAGGAGTGTGCACAGGACCGAAGTTTGTTTTTCCTTCATCTGACAGAATTTGGAAGCAGACCATCTTGAGCTAGTGGGTAGAGTGGCTCAAGGAGGTTAGGGCTGATGCCTGTTGGCCTTTTTCTTATGATAAGTCACTGTTGGCTGCTGCAGCTCCAACAATACTATCTGCAGATATTCAGGGATCAGGAGGATGTGAAAAGGACAAGAGCTTCTTGAGTCTGTTACCCTTCTTAGGAGTATTAAAAGAATCATCACCCAATAACATGAACTTACTTTTCACTTGCCAAAATCCTATCATCTACCTCCACCTATCTGTAAAGAACGCTAGAAAATATAGTTTGTTTTATTTTTAAAATTAGAGTTGTTAGTAAGGAAGAAGAGGTCAAACAACATTGTATATACAATAACCCCTAAATTATTGCTTTAACCCTTACTGCTCCTCTTAATTGAAGATCATTTATCCAAATGTTTATTGGAAATCTACACCAGTACAAAAAGTTACAGGGGACTTTCAAGGCCAACATGTCTAGACCCCTAAACTTTATCTCCATTTTGTAGTTGATTTCCTTCCCTCACCATTTCCCCTGTATTCACTGAGTCAACCACATTTATTTTACACCTACTGTATGCAAGGCCCCATGCTAGGAGGTAGTTTTATAAGGTGAATGAGACATATTGCCTATCTAAAGGAATCTAGAAGCTACCTAAAGGAGTCCACAAGTGGAAATGTCAGGTTCTCCTTCAGGACGCCTATTTCTTCTCCCAGCTGCTGGAAGTATTGCATACTCACTCTCTCATAAATGCTCTCAGGTGAAAGGGCTTCCTGGCCTATCGTCAAACACACTTTCTAGGAGCAGCCAGTTGGAATAAGAATGTAGAATCACTGCTTTTTTGCCTTATGGTGGGGCAGATATGAAGAACAGCCCCATATCCAGAGCTTATTTTGGGGCCACCTGAGGTTTATGAAGTGACTGCATCATAATCCTACTCCTTTCTCTGCTCAGTCTAACTTCATTCATTCACCATCAGGTATTGCTCCTGAGAGGGATATTCGGTGAACTTTATGAATATAAAAGTGTTCACCAGGGAACCTGATATGCAATAGGGTACCTGGAGCAGTACTAGGAAGCAGAAACTAAAAGGGCAATTTCGAGCTGGATGTTGGTGATATATACCCATCAGTAGGTGGAGTAATGACAGCCTGGGCATGCAGTAGTGATACTACTGTGACAACTTTTACAGCTGGTGAACAGGAATGGAATGACAATGGACAGAAATGTACTGGTAGGGCAGTGTCCTGGCCTTGGGATAATTTGGAGAAGTGATTAGTAAAAAAATGATTAAATTAGAGAACTGTTGCTGGGGGCAACTGATTCAATGGAGAAAGACAATGACCAACTGAGGATAATTAATCAGCAATCCAAGGTGAAGTATGAAGTCTCATACAGAGAGTCTCTTTATCAGCAAATAAACTCTTACCTGCAACCACAGGGCAGAGAAGGGTGAGAATTAGGTCAGCAACTGAAATATAAGAGTAGAAGAATTCTGAAGGAGTTTGAAATCTCAATCTCAGCAATTTGGCTAAACCAAGTTCAGGGTGTTAATTGGCAAAGAGTGGAACCCTGAAACTGGAATAGGGATATGTGGGTCAATGCATTAAAAAATCTTGAATCCCCAGATCCCTTAGTATCTTCTGGTTCCATAGAAGTGGCCCACTTCTCTCTATGAAAAGCTGGGTTTCCCTCCTCCTTGCTTGTGGATAATGGTGAAGGCACTTCTTTGCTAGACAACATAAACTCCCTTCACGATGTACCCCCACCACCCTTCCTGGACGCAGAAAAATAACTGGGGCTAAAGAAAAACAGAATATAAGTGGGGAAGCTCTGGCTTTGCTAGAAGAAGAAAGGGACTACATCACAAAGAAGCTGCAGGATCTAACCAGGGGAATGTGTAAGGGACTGAAGATGTTGATCAAGGGCACATTAGTACATAAAGTCAGAAAAGTAAAACATCAATATTGTGGTACTGTCCTGTGATACAGAATATAATACTCTGGCAAGGACCCCAAGAGTCTGGGAAAATGTGCAGATAGGTTGGCTCTAGGAAGCGAGGAGTAGTAGAAATGCCACAACTGCTATGACTGAAAGTGGAAGGAGGTTCTTGAAGGGCTCAGGAAACTGGCATGCTAGACTGCATACAGCAGATAAAGTTGGAAATCCCACTGGACATACTCCATTTACCACAGTGATTAAAAAATGCATTGGTGAGAGTGGCACCAGTATCACTGAGAGGCTCAGTGATAGTTATTCTCTATTCGCCTGGACTGAAGGTAGGAAACACTCTTCTTGAACTTGGCTTCCTAATATCAATGAAGATATACGGTCCCCAAAATAATACGGTCTAGGCGGCAGTGCTTAACCCGCAGAAGCCAGGTGGGCACAATTATACAATAAGCAGTGAGGCTGGAGGGGCAGCCAGGAAAGCCAGAGAGCTAAGGAGGTGGTGAATAGAACACAGTAGTCAAAGGGCAAGATTGAAGGGCATTCAATAACGGTATTACTCATTCTCATTACAGTAGTCCCCCCTTATCCATGGGGGAATATATTCAAAGACTTCCATGCCTGAAACTGTGCATAGTACCAAAACCCTATGTATATTATGTTTTTTTTCTGATGCATACATGCCTATCATAAAGTTTAACTTATAATCAGGCACAGTAAAAGATTAACAATAATTAAAAATAAAATAGAACACTGTCAATGTGGTCTCTCAAAATATCTCATACTGTTCTCACGTCTCGTGATGAGGTGAGATGACACAACGGCTACATGATGAGATGAAGTGAGGGACTCAGAATGGTGTGCAATTTAAAACTTATGAAATGTTTATTTCTGGAATTTTCCATTTAATATTTTCAGACCATGGTTGTCCACAGGTAATTTAAACCATGAAAGGAAAAATCTATGGATAAGGGGGGACTATTATATTTAAAAGAAATTAACAATAATCAAATTTTGAGGCAGCTACTCCCCAAAATAGTCATGAGTCCCTATCAAGTTTATAGGCTAGATCACTAGTAGGAAGGATGCTGTTTCTGATCTAAATGTAATGTAATAGTTCTGTCTGTAAATTGTTATACAAAATATAAAGTATTTTCTATGAACACATATAACTCAAACTCAAAAACATGCATCATAAATCATGATCCAAAAGCAGTTCTCAACATGAGACTTTATCTCATGTCTTCTAACTTAAAATTTAAAAATGAAGCATAAAAAAGAAAATATTGAATAATGTCTATAATTTCAAAGTGAGGTATATTATAGGTCTGTTTTTATTTCCTCCCTTTACAACTTAGATTGGACTGGAAATTTCCCCAAATGACCTTGTCAAGAGAGCAACAATTTTGATTATCTGAAGGGCAAGGTGGAGGGCACTCATTGGTGGGCTGGAGTAATCCAGTGATGTAGGGAAGTGAAGGGAAGAGAGCATTCCTTGTACTGGACTCCTTGGGGTGCCTGAAGACAAAGTTTGTGTTTGCCGTGGGCTGAATCATCACTATATTCATTCAATATTCAAGTACCTACTGTGAGCCAGGCACTGCCGAGGTTCTGAGAACTTAACGTTGAATAGGGCATGGTCTGCACTCTCCTAAAACTTCTGTCAATATACTGAGACCAATAACCCAAACATTAGTGACTTTGAACGAATCAAAAGGAGATGGTGGTTCAACAGTGGCTTGACCATATACTGGGTGTGTGGCCTTGGTTATGTTACATTTTCTTTCTGTGTAGGAGCAAAATATCTATACCTTCCTCTGAGGGTCATTATTGAAGTGTAATAAAGTATGTAAAGTACTTAGCAGAGTGCCTAGCACATTGAAAATGCTCTCTCAATGTTTGCTATATTATTGCTAGTGATATTGCTGACATTATCAAGTTAAGAAATGCTGTGAAAAAAATTGTCATCAAGTCTGCTACTGAGTTAGACTCTAGCTTCCAGGTGTTATTTAGAAAACAAAAATGCCAAAAGCCATAGTGACCTTCGATTTCCACCTAAGACTTTCAGTTTTCTATATGAAAGTTTTCCCCTTTTGCTTTAATAAAATTTAAAAAAAAAAACCTCTCCATGTGGCATCTTCACATCCACTAACTAATTCAGTCATCCTTCCTTTCACTTATGCGTATTCACTCAAATTGACATTTCACTACATGCCTACTCTCCTTCCAGCAATGTACTAGGTATGGGAGATACCCAAATGAAAAGGGCAGTGCTTGTCCTCAAAGAACACTATTTATTTTTATTCAACCATAACATTATCAATTACAGATTATATTCTTTTCAAAAATATATGTCTTCAGGTCAGAGAGACTAATTAATTCATCCAATGTCTTATAGCCAGAAAACGGGGTCAAGTCCTCCCTGTTTTATACTCATGCTTTTTTTCTATGCTGGAGAGGGTATTTAGTTGTAAATTGGTCTTGTGATTAAACCTGATTCATCTAATAATAAATTAAATACAAGGAGTGATATATGTTTGTATCTATAACCTGAAGTTTGAGACATGATGCTAAACTAGGTCAAAGAGGCACCCTACCCAGGGTGACATTAAGACTAATGTAGGAGAACATGTGAAGTTGCTGATGGTGGATAAGTGGAGACAATAACTGGCACCATTGTTCTGGTCTCTGAGCACTGAATGTAAAAATTACAAAGTTGAAATAGAACAGTTCTCTAAATAGATTGTGAGTATATGAATGGCTGGTTGGGAATCACACTAGCAGACTACATTTAGAGAAGGAACTAAAAGAACAAAAAACTAAGGAGTCAAATGGGCCTGATATACTCAAATGCGTCAGTGCTACCTAACGTACATTGCCAAGAGAGCAGAACCTCACATATGCCCGGCATAGAACTAAGCCATGAACACTTGAGGCCAGCAGAATCTGGCCAGGCCTTAAGAACAAGTTAACTATGAAGAATACAGCAAGTAAAGAACAAAACACATCTATAGTTTTTGGATTATATAAAATTTTGGATTAATTTTTTAAGTAAAAAAATGAAAAAGGAATTTCGCATGATATTGTGTTGTGTCCCCAGAGGCCAGAAAAGGCTACCATGAGTAATCTGTGCAGGAAAACAAGGCACACATGTGTGTATGTACGACCTTCTTTCAAACATTTTGTGATTAATAAATAAATTGAAAATTGAAATTCAAGATCCATTAGCTACTAGTCCTTAGTGGTGCTTCCCAAAACTGGCTAAAATACTCTTTGATTTTGATTTGCCACACTTCTCCTCCCATCCATTTAGAAATGGCAGAGTGGTGAATAATTTTCAGGGAAGTAGTGTCAGGTTTCAAATTGATAATCGAAACAACCAGTGACATTAGTTTCACTTTTCTTGAGCTTTTTAGGCGGAGTGGGTGCCAGGAATTGAGGGGTGGAAAGGTTGGGAAGGCTGGGCAGTGAAGGCAACACAAAGGTAGATATCCTCTCTCCAGGCAGCACTCCGTGAAGTACCCGCTACTGAGGGATGAGTGCAGGTAACTTAGAGCAATTCACTCTCTGAATGATTTCTTTTAAAAAGAAGCCTTAATTATCTGTTGTGTCTGACTCCACTGACTAAATTAGCCAAATAAACACAAGCTTTTCTTTTCTTTTTTTTGTTCTGAGGAGATAATCATTTTAAAAATAAGCGAAAACTGCTGTGCTAATTAAAGCATGGTCTGAAAAGACCTTAAAGAATAACAAATTCCAGAAACAAATGCTGTAGAAGATGTGAGTAAAGCTGTTTCCATACAATTCCACTACAGAACTGTGCCCAGTTCTCCCAGAAAAAGTGTTTACTTAGCTTGATTTAAATAGAGATTAGGTAGTGAGCAGATGGAGCCTATTTGAGGCCGTTTGGCGGGCTTCTGCGCCTGTGAGACCGAGTGGAGCCTGGGTGAGGACACAGCGGGAGGAGGGCTGGAAGCAGGAAAGCGGGTATTCCAAACACACCAGCTGCTTCCAGATATCTTTTACTCCCATAAAATATTGGAACCTGGTACTGGATCCGAATCTGTGTTTCAAGGAAGCAAAATCATGAAATATGTTTGGCCCAGATCTTCTTTCAGCTTAAGCAGAAAGTAGCTAGGAGGTCACAGCCAAGCAGGGCAATAAAGATCTAGGTTCAGAAAAATCCCCTGAACAAAACTGACCTCCTTTTTGTTTATGTGGGGATGTAGTTGATAAATGTCCCAAACATGAATCCTCTTCTTTCTCTTGAACTCCCCAGTCAGTAATTCTATGTAAAAAAAATTTAAAGTCATATTCGGTATTGTGGCATATGCTATATTTTTGATTAACCCTGTCCAACAGAACTGTCTGTTCTATAATTCTACACAAATTCAGCAGTCACTGGTTACATGTGACAACTGAGCAATGAAATGAATATGAATTTTTTTTTTTTTTGTTTTAGTTAAAGCATAGTAAATAAAAAAGAACAGGTTTAGATTAGATTAAAAAAAATAGTAAATAAACCTTCCAATGATACCTAGTGCACTGGTATTTCCCAGTATGGGATTTCTATTAGGACTTCATGGATAAAGAAATATTAAACAGTAGAAAATAGGTGACGGATCAACAATGAGCAAAGCAGGGTTCAGAGATTAGTTCTACATAATAATTGTTTTGGTCAATGAGTAAAAACCATTCAGGGCTGTAAAAATCCAACATGTACCCAATCTGTTTCAAGGACCCACACAGGTCAGGAATAAAGTCTAAGAACAATAATTACTGCATAAAAAATAATTATGGTGCTTCATAAATCTAGTTTTAATAACATTTTTGGTGCTAAAATTTCTTACCCTTTATGAAATTATAGTGAAATGAGACATTTTTTAAAGCCCCTACTTGGCAAAACTAAAAGTTGGCAACCCTGATCCTATCTAACATTTATACAAACTGGTACTGGATAATGAAATATAAAAATCTATGAACCCATAATTTGGTTTACTTGTTATTTTACAAATGAAGAAATCGCGTACTGAGAAGGTCAAAAGAGTTGCCCCCACCCACCCAATTGCCCCAGCAACAATATAAGTCTAGCTAGACTTAACCTCCATCTGTCTTCACCATACCCACAGTCATCCCAACCACCTCATACATGAAACTAGAGCTTATAGATAAGTTCATAAAATATCTAATCTATTGAGGCTTTCTGTTTCAATTTCCCATTGTTACTTGGAAAAATCTGAATGTTAAGATGAGTGATACTCCTTTTCATGAAGTGTAGCTTTGGGCACCATGAGCCTATCTACACTACAATCAATGCAGCTTCAGAGTTCGGTGTTTCCTGAAGTGTGTCGTTGATTTTTCAGTAATACATGCACAGTAGGGGGAAACCAACTTCCAGAATTCTGTCAGAAATGCCTTTGCACTTAGATTGGATTCAGTTTTGGGGAGGGACCAATTACACAGTATTAACATCTCTGTCAATTCTGTCACTTTGTGTTATTTACTGATTCTCAGGCATGTATTGCATTATAGCAAACTGTGCTTACCAGGTTGCTCTACAATGTATTATTATTATTATTTACAAAAGTAACAATGTTTCCACAGCTCCTAATTTGGTTTTATATATACAAGCTGATTTGATTAAATTTATTAAATAACTATTGAACATAAATTATCAAGCTCTATGGAGTTTTTTAAATTGTTGACCTAAACTAACTGATAGGTAGATGTATTTTCTGATCTCTGAAAAAACTCAGCTTGTTATTCCTCTATTTTCTTCTGGTTACTATTTCTTTATTCATCAACTTCTAGTTGAAAGTTCTTATTCAGAAATATAATCCCTAGACTTTCCCATTGCACCAGGTGCTGCTGAAAGGTATATTTATTAATGTTTTTTTCCTATCTAGAAATATGTTCTTTTTTTTTTTTTTTACAAGTATTTTGTTTCACAAGGTAAAAAAGCTAGGGAAAAACCCCCAAAAGTTGATAGGCTGTTTTCATTAGCCACACATGACTGGCTAGTAAATATTGAACTGGGCAATGCAGACGTAGGACATTCCTATCGCCACAGAAAATTTTACTGGGCAGCGCTGGTCAGGTTATATCATGAGTGTGACTTTTTTCCTGCCTAGAATTACTGACTGGGGCTGTGAGACAAAGTGGGGATTTAATCTGGAAAGAGTTATAAATTGTGTTCCCAATTTAAGTAAAAATTAGCTTGATTTCTTTTTTTGAGAAAGGGGAATATAAAACATACACTTCAACTGCATTTCAAATGAAGAAGTATGAATATAGATTTTATTATAAAAATTAGGCCTTCAGTTCATATTATGGCTAATTAATCCTGAGAAACAAAATTGGGGGAGGAGTATATATTGATGTGGCCAGAAAGTCTGTTTAGTTTTTTCCATAAAATAAAAGAATACATTTTTCATTTTCACCAATAACTTCATTGATTTGGATATTTTGAATATGTTGTCTGTCTATTGGCTTCTAGTGTGTAGAGGCCAGAGGTGCTGCTAAACTTATTCCAATGTATAAGGCCGCCCCACAGCAAAGAATTATTTGGCCAAAATGTCAATAGTACCAAGAAACTTCACAAACCACTTTTGACACATTCAATCAGTCACAGCACCTTCTCCATACACTATACACATCTTTTTTTTTTTTTTTTTTTTTTTGCATTTTAGCTGCATTTCCACCTCTCTTGAAATAAGAAAGCATAATACCCTAAAAATGTTGCATATTTTCTTCCATTTTCAATATTAAAATAGCTGCACAAAAAATTCCCAATTTTGATAAGTTGTTTATTTTTCAATGCATGCTGATATGACAGCTGTCACAATACAACTAAGCACTACTAGAGCCATTGTATGGGAAAAAAATAAACAAACTTTTTGGCCAACACAATACCTGTGCAATAAAGAGATAAGTGAAGGGTTAAGAAGTTAAATACAGCAGGTCCTTGAATGATGTCATTTCATTGTAGGGTTTTTAAATTTTTTTTTTTAATTTTTATTTTTTAAATCGTATTTGTTCTATTACAGTTGTCTCAATTTTCCCCCCTTTGCCCTCCTCCATCGATAACCCATCTCCTGCTCCCATAGTCAATTCCCACACCGTTGTCCTTGTCCATGGGTCATTCATACATGTTTTTTGGTCCCTTCCTTTTCTTTCCACCATTGTCCTCTTTCCCCATCCCCTCAGGTCACTTTCAGTCTGCTCCATGTTTCCATGCCTGTGGTTTATTTTGTTCATTAGTTTATTTTTTGAATAGATTATAGGTGAGATCATATGGTATTTGTCTTTCACCGACTTGCTTATTTCACTTGGCATAATATTCTCCAGTTCCATCCATGTTGTTGCAGAAAGGAAGGAGTTCCTTCTTTCCTTTTTATTTTTTTAATGCAGATTAATTTTATTTATTTATTTTTTAAAATGTCAAAATCCATGATAAAATATTAAAAAATTTAAATCCATTATGAAGTCTCAGGAATTAAAACAACATGACACCAGCACAGAAGTAATCAAGTAGATCAATGAAATTAAATGAGCATTCTAGAAACAAATGCATATATCTGTCTAACAATGTAATATATGATTAAATTGATATTTCAAATCAATGGGGAAAATAAGGCTTGTTCAACTAATAAGGTGCATAGACCACTATAACTTGAAATAAAGCAAATATAGAGCCCTATTTCACATATTATACAAAAAATATTCAGGTGAGTTAAAATCAATATGTAACAATCTAAGGAGTTTTAGGAGAAAATACAAAATAATACTTTTCTTACCCTGAAGTAAAATATTCAAACCCAGAAGCTATAAAGTAAAATATTGACAATATGACTATATTAAACTTTTAAGACTATGCAGTAATATACATATAAAAAAAGTTAAAGGACAAGTAATAGAATAGGAAAGTATTTGCAACACATTTAGAAAAGGGTTAACAGATTTTTCTTTAGGAAAAAAATTCTACAAACATTTAGTCAAAAAATGGATAAAGAATACCAAAACAGTCACTTAAAGCTTTTTAAAAATAATAGAAATAGGCAAGAAATATATAAAAACAGGTTGTTTCAACAAATAATAAAGGAACAATTAAAATAATGCATCATTGTCACAATCAGATTAATAAGTATTAAAAATATTGGTGATATCAAGTATTGGTGACTGTGAAAGGAACTGGGTATTCATAGATTCCTTTTCTTCATCTTCTTAAAAGAGTCCCTTTAGCATATTTTGCAATGCTGGTTTGGTGGTGGTGTATTCTTTTAGCCTTCTTTTGTCTGGGAAACTCCTTATTTCACCTTCCATTTTAATGGAGAGTCTTGCTGGGTAGAGCAACCTTGGTTGCAGGCCTTTGTTTTTCATAACTTGGCATATTTCTTGCCATTCCCTTCTGGTTTGTAGTGTTTCTATTGAGAAGTTAGCTACTAGCTATACCGAGGCTTCCTTGTATGTTACTACCTGTTTTTCCGTTGCTGCCTTTAGGATTCTCTCTGTCTTTGATATTTGCCATTTTAATGATGATGTGCCTTGGAGTGGACCTCATTAGGTTCCTCTTGCTTGGGACCCTCTGTGCTTCCTGGACTTGTGTGACTTTTTCTCTCCTCAAATTAGCAAAGTTTTCCATCATTACTTTTTCAAACAGGTTCTCTATCCCTTCCTCCTCTTCTCCTTCTGGTATTCCTATTATATGGATATTACTATGTTTCAGGTTGTCCTGCATTTCCCTGAATGCCTATTCATTCTTTTTGAGTCTTTTTTCATTTTCTTGCTCTTTCTGGAAGCTTTTTTCTACCTTATCTTCCAAAGCTGATTTAATCCTCTGCTTCTTCTGGCCTGCTTTTGATTCTTTCTACTGTGTTCTTCAGTTCAGAAGTTGTACTCCTCATTTCCTCTTGTCTCTTATTGATAGTTTCTATGTCCTTTTTCATGCTGATATAATTTGCAATAAGTTCCTCGTAGTTTCCTTGTAGTTTGTGGTAATTCTCTCTGAGCTCACTGAGCTCATTGAGCTTCCTTAGAACTGTTTTGAACTCAATATCTGATAGTTTACTTGCCTCTATTTCATGTAGTTCTCTTTGTGGGGATTCCTCCTTTCCCTTTGAGTGGGCAATATTTCTTTGTCTTCCCATTATTTGTGAGACTCTTTTTTGTTTATGTTTCTTAAATTGATTTGTCTTGATTTCTTGACTTTGTGGTATCTTCTATGGTAGGAAATTGCTGTTTTTTCTTTCTGGATCTGCCTCTGATGATGTCAGATGTTGACCCTCTTTGAACTTAGGCAGTCTGTTTGAGACTTCCAGAAATCAACTGTCTGTGGGTGTCTCCTTCAGTTGTTAATCTAGTCATTTGGCACTCAGCAGTCAGGCTTAGACATCACGGGGTGGGGCAGAGTCCTTCCTGATGGTGGGGTTACTGGGTCCTCTTATGCTGCTGACACTCGGGGGAGTGGTCTTCCTGAGCCAGATGGCTGCTGCTGTATGGGTGAGGAATCACCATCTGGATCCCACTGGCTACTCTCTCCATTTGCTCCCCAAAGCCTCTGTCTTCAGTCTCTCCTCAAGCGCCTTTAGATCACTCTGCATCCCCTTTAGCCAGGGATCCACTATCTCTGGCTGCCACTCTGTACTCAGCAGTCAGTCTTTTGCACTGCTGAGCCAGGGCCGAGTCCCTCCTGAGGGCAGGGCTATTGTGTCCTCTCACTGTGTTGCCACTCAGGGGAGTGGTCTGCGTGAACGAGATAGCTGCTGCCATATGGGGGATGAGTGAGCACCGGGATCCCACTGGCTACTCTCTCAGTTCTTTCCCCAAAACCTCCTTCCCCAGTCTCTCTTCAGGTGTTTCTAGACCACTCTGCCCCCACCTTTGCTGGAGACCAGGGTATGTGGCTGCAAATAAAAATTTATGCCTTGGCCATTTAAAAGGCTATTTGTGTCTCCAGCCACCCACCTCTGGCATAGAGCAATCCTGCCGTTTTTTGCAGCTGCTGCTATCTGCGTACTTTTTGGGCTCTGGTGCTGTAGGCTGAGGATCCCTGCTTATGGTTTAGACCCCGCTGTTCTCAGGGGGAACCAACTAGTCATTTCAATAACCTTACAATGTCTCCTCATTTTCTATTGTTCAGTTGATGGTTCCAGGTCATTTCTCCACAATTTAATTGTAATTCCAGATTAGTCCTGGGAGGAAGTCAGTGTGACTTCCAATCACTCCTCTGCCATCTTGATTTCTTTCATTGTAAGGTTGATGAGATGCTGTAGGAAATTAACTCTTGTTTATATCAATTAGCTTATGGTAAAATCAGTTTTATGTCATTTCACTTAAACTCACAAGACCTATGGGCATTAAATGCAGACTTAGTGTACTCAAAGCTTAAGCATTTAGCACTGTGCTGGACCCTCTTAGGTAGCAGGGAAATCAGGCGCAGAAAAGGCAAGGAAAGAAAGTAGCAGGACAATGGCTATTTGGGGTAGACCCTGATAGCCATTGAACTGGTAGTCAAAGACCCTGAGCTTTGAGTAAATTATTAGCTGTTTTCCCTGTCCTTTGAAATTGAGAATGCATAGGCCAGAGCTCTCCAAGGACGTTGGTGTCCTTTCCCAGGAGAATGTTAATCTCAGGGTTGGAGTCACTCTAACCAGAGAAATGTAATCTCCCAGGGCACTTGCTGCAAGCAGAATGAAATCAAGGGGGCGGGGAGCTTGATTTATTTTGCAACTAATGTCTTCAGAGGGATTTTGAGATACCAGTGTAAATTTTGATATGGAAATATCTCATAGATTTCAGACACTCCTTAGAGAACACAGGACTATAAAACAATGAATAGATTACACTGTGCCATTAGTAGAATCTTAGCCTCTGTAAAATATTGTTTTTGTACTGTATTGTTTCAGTTTTCGTAATCTGTCTTCAGAATTCCAGTATGGATAATTATCCAAATGTAAATGGCTTCCAGAATGCATTGAGACAAATGCATTCACTATCCAGCACACTGAGTAATTGCACAAAATTTACTCCAGACAAACACAGCTGAGGAAATGCCAGTCACCCCAGTTAAAATTGTGAGTGGTTCATCCCACAAGCTAGACAAAATCTCTTAGTGGCTCCACTATACTGTGTCCATCAGGGTTTGAGGGAACCAATAAGTAAATTATAGACAAATGAACAAAAAGCAATCGAAGGGACATGGAGCAGAAAAAGAAAGAAGCAAAATGGAAAAAAAGTGGGAAAAAGGAAGGAAAGAAGAAAGGAGAAAAAAGTAAGGGCAGTAGATAAGAAGGAAGGAAAGACAGAAAGAATCAAAAAACGGAAGAAAAGAAAAAAAAGAAGGAAGGCAAGAAGAGAGGGAAAGATAAAGGAACAGGCATAGAAAAGGAAATTCAAGTGGTGAGAAAAAATGAGATGTCCCCAGTAATAATTTTCAGTGCCACTCAATGAAGCCATGCCCACTTTACACATTTGTACATAGTTATTTGTCCAAGGAGCATTTGCTAAACACCTATTATACAAAGCCTCCAAGGGGATAGAAAGACTTGTCAAATGAACCACAAACTGCACCATTGAGGGTGGTGCTGGAAACAACTCTTTAATTTCAGGACTAAATTGTATTATATTAAAGTAGTCAAAAGAAAAATGTCAATAAAGTTAACAGTTAAAATAAAAATCTCAGTGTGGCTCTGGCAGGATAGCTCAGCTGCTTAGAGTGTGGTCCTGATATGCCAAGTTTGTGGGTTTGATCTCTGGTCAGGACACATACAAGAAGTAGCCATTAAATGCATAAATAAGTGGAACAACAAATTGATGTTTGTTTTTGTCTCTCTCTCCCCTCCCTCTCTCTCTAAAATCAATATATAAAAATTTAAAAAATATCTCAGTGGAAGAACAATAGTAAAGTAGATTTTTCAAAATGTTTCAAATCTAATATTTCTCTTCACTCATTTCTATTTCTATCTTGAAATACATTCTGGCTTCTCTCACAAATTTATATTAGTATTTACACATTTTACATCAATTATTACTTAGACAGAATATAATAAAAAGTCAATTTGGCATCCCTTGGGCTGCTTGCTACTGTATTATTTTTTTCTCTTGTTATGCAAAATATATTGTAGTTTAAAGTGAACGAGCAAGACACAACACATGTAACATTGCCCAATTTGACTTCAGCCATAAACTGAAAATCATAATTTATTTTACTTTTTTATCTTTAGGAATAATAGGGTGGCCTCCCATTTCTATTTGTGAATTTGGGAAAGTGTTTTTCTGAGCTAAAAAAAAATACATAGAAACATAGATGCAGCAAGCCCATGTATAAGAGGGACAAAGGAGGAACACAACACCACAGAAAAAAATGTAAAACAAAATTTTTAAAAAACCTATAATTTTCACACAAAAACTAGCTCATAGGTGTATGTACAACAGCCATGAGTGAACCCTAAAGTAAACTATGGACTTTGAGTAACTATGATAAGTCAATGTAAGTTGATTCATTGTAAAAAATGTGCTACTATGGTGGGGGATGTTGATAAATGGGGGCGACTCTGCATGTGTGGGGGCAGGAGGTCTATTTGAAATCTCTGTACATTCCCCGTGATGTTGCTTTGAACCAAAAACTGCCCTAAAGAAAAGTCTAAAACAACCAACTAAATTTAAAAATATATAAAATTAGCTCTGATTAAAACCAATAAAAAAACTATGAGTCTGCTTTAAGAAAGTCTACTTAATCCTAACACATCTAGAACTTTGTGTCATAAAAATGACCTCTCCACTCTTGGCTTCCAGCCAAAATGGAGGCATAGGTAGATATGCTTTGCCTCCTTACACAACCAAAAGAAGGATAACAACCAATTGAAAAGCAAAAAGCAACCAGAACTGCCAGAAAATCAAACTGTATGGGAATCTGACAACCAAGGAGTTAAAGAAGAAATATTGATCCAGACTGGTAGTAGAGGTGGAGACAAGCAGCTGAGGTGGAGAGGACCTGCAGCAAGACAGTGGTTGGTGGATTGGGCAGTCCCATATTTGCATGCAGATAAACTAGGAGGAACAACTGGGGAGTGAGATAGACCGCACAACACAAGGTTCCGATGTCAGAAACTCAAGCCTCACGAACTCTGGCTGTAAAAACCTGTGGGGGCTGTGGAGGCGGAATAAACTCCCCATTTCAAGGACTGTCCATTGGAGGGACCCATGGGGTCCTAGGGCATACACAAGCACACCCACCTGGGAATCAGCACCAGAAGGGTCCAATTTTCTTGTGGGTAGAGGGAGGAGTGACTGAAAGCAGAGAAAGAGCCAAGCAAGTGGCATTATTCCCTCTCTGCTTCCTGCTCCACATACAGTGCCACAATGCAGCAAAGTGGGTTGCCATGCCCTGGCGAATATCTAAGTCTTCACCCCTTACAAAGTAACAGGTGTGCAGAGAAAAAATTACGGCCCAAATAAAAGAACAAATCAAAACTCCAGAAAAAGAACAAAGTGATGATCAGATGCAGAGTTAGAAACACTGGTAATCAGGAAGTTCACAGAAATGATTGAGTACAGTCACAAAATAAAAGAAGAGAAGGCAATACAAAGTGAAATAAAGAAAAATATAAAGGGAACCAACAGTGAAGGGAAGGAAACTGGGATTCAAATCAGAGATTTGGAACGGAAGGAAGAAATAAACATTCAACCAGAACAGAATGAAGAAATAACAATTCAAAAAGATGAGGGGGCGCTTAGGAGCCTCTGGGACAACTTTAAACATTCTGACATCCAAATCATAGGGGTGCGAGAAGAAGAGGAAGAGCAAGAAATTGAAAATGTATTTGAAAAAATAATGAAGGAGAACTTCCCCAATCTGGCCAAGAAAATAGACATGCAAGTCCAGGAAGCTCAGAGAGTCCCAAAGAAGTTGGATATAAGGAGAAATACACCAATACACATCATAATTAAATTACCCAAGATTAAAGATAAGGAGAGAATTTTAAAAGCAGCAAGAGAAAAGGAGTTACCTACGAAGGAGTTCCTATAAGACTATTAGCTGATTTCTCAACAGAAACCTTACAGGCAAGAAGGGGCTGAAAAGAAGTATTTGAGGTCATGAAAGGCAAGGACCTACATCCAAAATTACTCTATCCAGCAAAGCTATCATTTAGAATGGAAGGGCAGGTAAAGTGCTTCCCAGACAAGGTAAAACTAAAGGAGTTCATCATCACAAAGCCCTTATTATATGAAATGTTAAAGGGACTTATCTAAAAAAAGAAGAAGATCAAAACTATGAACAGTAAAATAACAACAAACTCACAACTATTAACAACTGAACCTAAAACAAAGACAAAGAAAACAAATAACTAGAACAGGAACAGAATCACAGAAATGGAGATCACATGGAAGGATAACAATGGGGAGTGGGAGCAGGGAATGGAGGAAAAAGGTACAGGGAATAAGAAGCGTGATTGGTAAGTACAAAATAAACAGGAAAGTTAAGAATAGTAAAGGAAATGGAGAAGCCAAAGAGCATAAATGTACCACCCATGGACGTGAACTAAGCAGGGGGGAAATGCTGGTGGGAAGGAGTTGTAGGGCAGAGGCAGATAAAGGGGAGAAGAAAATGGGACAACTGTAATAACATAAACAATAAAATATACTTTAAAAAAATGACCCCTCAACTCAAACACCTCTGGCACACAACCTATTTTGGCTCTTTTCCTTGTGCAATAGGCTCACATACCTTTGCTCACATAAGAGTGGGCCCCTCATCATGTTTGTCTTGGCAACTTTCTTGTGACAACTTTCATTTGCCATAGTTTGGCAGCCTTACATTTGGCATCACAGGACAAAGTTTCATTCACCATAGTCTTAACAGTAGGGAGGTGGCTTCTTTACTATAATTTCACATTATAACACTGCTCTATAATGTCAGTGGGCTTCAGAGCCTTTGCCACACTTTTCTCTGTCATTACATCTTCAGATGAAGTGACTCTTCCAGGGGAAGCATTTGGGGATGGCTTCAACTCAGACCTCCCAGCTCCATGTACTTATACAGACTGGATCAGGTGTGGTGAGGTTCTTATTTGACAATCCAGTATTTGATCCTGGGCCAACTTAATGGTAAGAAATGTACCAGGGAACACTGTGGAAGGAGCATTATTACTGTCTATAGCTTGCTATCCTGCTGAGGGAGATCTCTGCTCTTGATTCCCAGCCACTAAAACTCATCTCTGAGGATGCAGCAAGCACACCAGGGCAACTGACTCATCTTTATATGTATATCCTTTCTTAGAATCTCTCCTTATCAACACCAACCTCAGACTTGCTGGCAGTTCCTGAATTTCAAAATTACATAAGGATTTAGGAGCTTGAATGAGAAAAATAATGTAAAATCTTAAAGTGACATCAAGAAGAGGTTCTTATAGCTAAGTATTTAAATTAATAAAAAGAAGATTGTTTAAAAAAAGTGAGTTGTTTATTGTACTATAAAAAAGGAAATCAGGAAGAGAAGAACTGTTAAATATAATTAACATAATTGAACAAGAAGTTCATTAGACTGTAGTGGATATAATGCTTATGTAAGCAAACCTAAACCTAATCCATAGTCAATTTCTATAAATTCCTCAAGGTTAAGACATAAAAAGTTAATTGCAAATAACCAGCTAGGCTTTCCAAATTAGGTAATCTTATGCTATAGCCAATCAAGTGCTTCCCTTGCTTTTGTTCTACGTCTACTTTATAAAGGCTTTCCCTTTAGCTTTGTCCCGTGGAATGCCCCACTTTCCTAGTTGGCATCTACATTTGCTTGCATAAGCTTCTGTAATGCTAATGAGCTTCAGTTTATCTTTTAATAATAGTAAGACAGAAAAAACTAATGTTGAGTAATGTTTTTAAGATTTGTGTAGATATTAAGTCAGTTAATGAATTGAACCTCAAGAAATCATTCCCTCCCACAATAGACTCACTATTTCCAAGACTTTTCTCAATTGCTTTGAAATCATTAAAAGCCAGTCAATTGTGTTTTTGTTGATAATAACACACAGCTCCTGCCTTGCATCCAGTCACTTTTTAGGAAAAAGTAATCTATAACTATTAGTTCATTTCCTTACTACTTTTTTACCCTTATATTTCCCTTTCTTTTGACTGAGACGGCTATCTCTGAAGGTACCAATGATCTCAAGATTGACTTTTTCTTTCTCCATTTTCACTTATAGTCCATGAATTTCTACACATGGATTTAACATTATTGAACATAGGCCTTAGAGTTAGACAGATCCTAACTAGAGATTTCACCACTTATAATGTACATAATTGTGAGCAAATTATCAAAATTTCCCAGCCCTCTTTCCCGAGGAGAACTTCAAAGGGCAATTGGGAGAATTAAGTAAGTTCACACGTGTGAAAGGATGTAACTTCATGATTATACTCAGCACCTCGCCAGGCCATGGTGGGCATTTTCCTTTTACACAGCCTACCTCACTCTCTTACAACAGCCTTCTCACATTCTTTGATTGTGTTGTAGAATCTGGGTTTCCTTCCTTCTCTGAGCACTACTCCCCAAACTCTTGAATGCTCTTTCTCTTTAACTCTAGAAATGCGCCAAGGTGGTTTTTGCAGTGCCGCCTCAGTCATACTAACAGCTCCAGGTGCTCTCTCGGAGGCATGAGTCCACATTGTGCAACTTCAGCCGGAGCACTGCTCCCAAATTCTCAACCACATTTCCAACTGCCTGCTTGGTATCTTTCTGTGGAAGTCCAAACCTCACCTTACACTCCATTCTATATTTCTAGATACGTATATTTTTCGTGTGCAGAAGCACTGCACCTTGGATCATCAACAGCTGTGAATTTGTCTTAATCGGCTTCATCTCTTAGAGAAATACTTCCCCTGGCTTACATCACACCTAACTGTCACATCTTCATTTATGACATGGTCATATAAAGGAAAAGTCTAACCATCTGTAAATCCAGTGTTGAAGACACTCGTTATGTTATTCTCAGATTTTTACCAAGGTCAGTATAAAGAAGAAAACACTGAACCTGGGAAGAAGATTCAAGAGTGAATTTCAACTCTGACATTTAGCAGGTTCTGCAGGTTTTAAATGATTATTTTGCTTCTGAATTCAATGCCCTCAACTATAAAATAGAGATGATAATCATAGCAAGGATTCAAGATTTTAGTAAAAAATGACATATAAGTGAAAGACTTCTGTATGCTATTGAAGGAGACCAGAGTTTGCTACTCAAAAATATGCTTTTTTAGGGGGGGTATTGATTATTTTAAGATGGTTATTTTTAAGAAATGATAGACTCAGAAATAACCTTTGACTTTCTCCTTAACTGCCTAAAAGAATTTAGGTAAATGCTGTAATTATGGTTTAATGTGAACAGGTGTGAGATAAACCGATCGCACACTAGTAAGGTCGTAAAGCCCTTTTGATCAAAGTCCTCCTTGCTGTCCATTGTTAAAGATGGTTCAGCAAACATCTATTTACTAAACACGTGCTGTTCTATCTCTATGTGAACTGTTTTATTCCCCTTTGAAGTCCCAAACCACACCTCATTTCTCCATCTCTTAGCTCAGGATGGCACATAACCTGTAACTAACTGATTCATCCTCAGGACCCCTATTTTTGTGAAACCCCTGTTTATATACATATAATAAATTTGGTTATTTTCCCCTGTTATTCCTTTTCATGTCAATTTGATTATTAGACCAGCCAAAAGAACTTAGAATGGTAAAGAAAAATTATTTATACTCCACATTATGATAGCTATAAAAATGAAACTGGTTTTGTTTTTCTCATAAAGTCTGAAACATAGTAGGCACCTCAAGGATCTTTTCTGAATGTAATTAAAATGTGAAGTTCTAGCTATTGACATTATCATGTTTGATCCTTACAACATTCCTTTGAGACATTTCCCTCCTTTAACAGATAATGACATTTAGGCCATGAAGTATTAAGTGTCTACAAGTAGTAAAGACAATGGGTCTTAGGTAGTCTGTTTTTAAGTCTAGTCTTTCTCTCAGGATATTATGCTTTTTCTGTTGTTGCATTGTCCATGTTAGAGGCATATATATTATAGGATAAATTTTAGAGAGTAAATACAACAGAGTTCCAGGAGACATTCTACTTTTTTTTCTGTTCTCATTTACTCAGCCTGTGTCAACATGATGCCTTGCTTGTGATCAACTCAAACACAAAATCTGTCAAACATTTCAATACCTGACTAACTTTGTGGTGAGTTTGACCAGATATTTGGTATTGTATTGACATAGGCTACTTTTTAAAACAAACCAAACAATTTTGTGATTTTCACAAAGATAGCTTTCAAGAAAGCATTGAGATTCACTGACTAAATATAAATTATCTGCAGTTGTCCTGTTGGAAAAATAATTCTGTGTAGTAGAAAAATAAAAATAAAACATTGTTTATGCTTGTGTGCATTTCTATCTCCCCTCATATAAGATACATGAAATTATTCCATTGCATCATGAGTGTTCCTATCTAAACTATCTTACCTACAAAAGACATAATTCTTCATTGAAATGGGAATTTGAAATGTCATAAGTTTTTGAGGCACTCAGAGGAAATTAATCAGATATTAAATGGATGTAAACACAAAAATTATATTCAGCAATAGCCTTTTTATTCTTCAGAGACTAGTACTACCTGGTAATCAGAAAGCTTGATGCCATACATTTACTGACTTAAACATATGTCTGCACATGTTGTTGTGAAGAGAAAGTGTGGATGAAAACACTTTATTTGTGTAAAGTTGCATGGGAATATAGAGATGGGCTGATTCACCCTCCCCCATGTTATCTGTGATTATCTCTAAATGGTAGGACTTTGTGTGATTTTTTTAAAAAACATTTCTTATGATTATTTGCATTAATTTTTTTACACTAAAACATTTATAATTTTTAAAATAGGGAACGTATTTTCAAGCACGATAAGGTAAAGTTAGGTCTTATCTAAGAGGTAAATCAGAATGCTAATACATTAGTGCCACATTGAAAATCAGCTCCATAACCTTAACGTATTAAGTCTCTAAAGAAGCCATCCAAGAAAAAAAATAAATGCATTAAAGTTGAAAGACACAAAAGAGGGAAAGGCAATGCAAGAGTCAAATTAATACATATGCGGCATCAGCAGGGTAATGACATTTGTGAATGGCCTGTGTAAATGCCAAGCCAGGAAGGTGTGGCTGTTCTGCATCACTTTTGCATGTAAGACCATCTCCTGGTGATCAGCTCCCTGTTTCTAGCACAGCCTGTGCCCCTTGTGAAATGCAAACACAGACACAGCCTAAAGCTGCTGGGTCCTGCGCACCTTGGGCCAATAATTTCTGCAGTCTTTAGCCAAAGCAGAGCAGCAGTACATTGGCAGAAGTGAAGGCATAATTTAAAAGCATGTGCATGTGCCAGCATTTACAGGGATTGAAAAAAGACATTTGTAGAGAACAAAATACCATCTTTTTTTACCCAGTTTTGTTGGGCCTTAATTAAAGAGGCCTTTTCCCCCTTTTCTACCACTGGGGCTGTGGGATTGCAGCCTCTCCTGGCTTGGAGGGGTATTTCATTGGCACACGGGCTAATTAAGGAAGGACTCACACTGTTGCCCAGCCTCCTGAAAGATCAGAACAAAGGCTGCTGCTGGTAGATTGCAGTTCTGCCTCAATTCCAGGGGCTCAGGAGTAAAAGAAAAAGAAAAGCTTTTGAATAGAAAAGCCTTTTGATGCTGTGAAAGAAATTAAGAACTAAAACAGAGGCCTAGGCGCTGCTGCACAGAGCCCCCCACACTGATTCATTGTGTGGAGAAACAAGGTCAACAAAGCCCGTCTGATACTGAACACCTCACATTAAAGAGGCAGCTATTAGCTGTGCGTCCTGGGCTCTTCTATTACGAAGCACTTTCCCAATCAGACCGTCTGGTGCTGCGATCAGCACAGATAAATATGAGCAGCATAGCGCTTCCATCTGAACAATTAATTCATGATTTCCCTGTTGATTGTTTGCAAATACAGTGCAAACAATTGTGTGTTTTTTCTTAGACCAAACTAAAATAAATAAAGCTCTTAAAGAAAAAAAAATCATGATCATTATGTTAACCTCTCATTATTCTACCAAAATTTCACCAAATCTCTCTTCATATTTTAAAATAATTGCAGTTTAAACAAATAACATGGAAAAAAAATACACATTTGGTATTTTGAATGGAAGTCTTGAGTGCCCATGGATTTTCTGATGGCTCGAATTGGTTAATCGCATGAAACTAAGATAACATGACCAATTTTTTATTTGTCTGTTTATCTGTCTATCTATCTATTTATCTATTTTAAGAAGATAGTTTGAAGTGTCTTCTTATTTATTCAAAAGAGGGAGGCTTATTAAGCAAATTAATAGTTAAAAGGAAATGTCTATTTAACGACAATGAAGAACAATATTGCGCTCGTATTACTAGAGTGCTACATTTACATATATACTTTTTGTTCCTGAATTTTACATTTTATATTCACTTATGAGAATGGTTAATGTACCCCCTCCCCACAAAAATGGAAAAGGACTTAAAGTATACTCTTTGAAAGAAATAAAATTTTATTTCTCAAAGGCTCTTGTGTAAGTGAGATTTTACTGGTACAAAACTAAATTCCTGTGAAATCCCTGAGTTCGATGGAAAATAAAGACTTTGGTGTTGCCTTCTCTAGTAACCAAGTGCAATCCAGTTCACGGTCCTCCCTTCCTCCCCACCCCCACCACTGGCCAAGAAAAACTCCATCTAAGCTAAACATGTCTGTTTGTTTTAAAACTTAGTCTTTACTCATAGAGCTTCAAATGAGAGGTTTTTTTGTTCTAATTCTATAATTTTGAGAGCTGAGCATCTTTTTTATTTCAGAGCTCTGCTTCCAAATAACAATAATCATCTTTTATTGAGCCCTCATGTGTTAACTACCAAGCTAAGTATTCTACATGCATTATCGCATTTAACTTAAAAATTTATGATGTAAGAACTATGATTATCTGCAGTTTACAGATGAGAAAATTGAGGTTCTGAGAGGTTAAAGAAAGAGGGTACACTCCTAGGGTAGAGTGCGGATTTGAAATCGTGGCCTTCTCTCTCCAGAGCCTAAACTTTCAACACTGAGCTATTACGGTGGAATTCAATTTTAATGTTTGAGTAGTTACGTAGAATAGAAGCACACAATCAAAAAGCTTGTGTATCCACAGTCCTGAATTTTCAGATAAGAAACTAAATACAGAGAAGTTAGGAGATTTATCTAGGTTCACTCAGCTATCGCAGTTTCCTCTATTTCCAGGGAGTTTCTGATGAGGAAGAGTCTCAAACTATAGAGTGAATTAGAGCCACATGAAGACCCTGTTTTAGTACAGATTTCTGGACCCCAATACCGGAGTTTCTGACTCAGTAGGTCTGGGATAGAGTCTCACCATTAGCCTTTCTAATAAATACCCAGATGCTGCTGATGCATTGGGGCTAGGAATCACACCTTGAGAACCTCTATCCTAGTAGATCACACTGCTTCTCAGGAACTGTGAAGTGAAACAAACTGATCAAGAGGATGAGTGGACTTAATCAGCAAAGTAGTTGCAATTTTATTCAATTCAACTGAGCCTAAGAGATACCATCTTGCATTTTGCATTCTTATTCATCTGACAGTCACACACACATTTTTGTTATGTCTAGAACAAGGCAGATATTTATAGCAATGTTACTTCCAGTGCAAATATTTTCTGGAGATTCTTTCTAAGATCTTTGGACTCATTTTCCTCTCTAAAAGACAACAGCAAGAGCTAAAACTTTCCGTGCATGCATTAAATTCTTTTCACAGTTCTTCTTAAGTCATTTTTTACAGAGATTTGAATAATACAGCTGTACAATTTATCTTTCAAAGGGGTGGGTACCACCTCACTGTTGTGCAGATGACTCAGCATTGAAATATAATTTACCAAAGTGATTATGATCTGGTAAATGCATTTCTTTTCTCAGGAAAATGGAAACATCTATCAGCCAAAGGGTGCTTTTCTTATCCTCTTTCCCCAAATAAATTTCACCTATCCCAGTCACAATCTGTGATTGCTTAACCTGTAAAATAATCATTATTCAAACCTTTTTATTATCTGAAAACGAAATGAATGACCTTGAAGGAAAACTTGGATAACTTCTGCTCTGTCCTATGAAACTTTTTATCTGGATCACATTCCAGGCCTGTTTTATCAGATGTCCAAACGAACAGTCGCTATTACAATCTATTTGCGATCACCAGCTTATATGTGAAAAGCAGTTAAGACTGGGCTAAATGCAGGTGGCTTCATTGCGATTAATGTCAGTTATCCTTTTCATCAACTGTTATTTTGAGATCAACTTGTTGCAAAAGTGATAGATTCAATAGGAGGAAAAAAGGAATCCTTTAAAGTGGGTAGAGCTAAGTGGTCTTTGGAGGAAGTCTGGAAAACATTTAAGGAGAAAAAAATGATTACCAAGCTGGGCAAGTGAACTTGGTACCTTCTTAAATATGACAATTCTCTGATGGCTTTCCAAGCAGCCTTCTTTCCCTATGAGCAGAAGGCATTTCCAGGCAATGGTACATTATAGCACATGATTGAAAACCTTCCAGTGGCTTTAAGGGGAATTACAGGGCAGGTCAGTTCTCACCTTACTGACGTACTTGCATTAAGGCAGTAGCTGGACAAGAGCAGGAAGTACTATAGCAATGACAATTACAAGAGCAAGTTAACTTGGAATGATAAAAATAACTTGTGATGAAAGATTTTGCCCTTATAGGTGGAGAGTTTTAAAATCTGATATTAACAAGTGTCCTAGTTCTGAGAGTAGGAAGCAACCAGTGGAATGAACATGGGGACAGAAACAGAATGTCCTAGAGCAAGGACAAACATTGGAGGACCCAGGACAGGACCAGAGAGATAGTACCCCAGTGGCAAATAATTGACAATTGACCTTGACAGCACATCAGAGGTTTTGTTCTTGGATTAGCAGTTTTAAATATATACTTTTGAGACATGATTCTAGAAATGCAATGAGGGTTGACCTAGAACAATATAGCTAATGAAGCTGCAAGTAATTTGTACTTTTACAAGTCTTAATCAACTCTTAGTAAATTTACACAGTTTATTTTGATCCCATGTTCCATTTGCCCAGTTAAGCCTTTTATTAATCACCTTTATATAATCTAAAAGTGAAATGCCCATTAACATGTTATTCAGGAGAGATGTTGAAATCAGGGAAACTCAATATTTACAGTAGCTATTGATTTTTTTGTTGTCGTTTGGTTTAGACAATTTAGATGAATATCATTTCTATTTATATCAGACATGATCATACCATTTAAGATTTTTCCAGCATTTAAATAGCCACAAGTTCTAGCAAAGTTGTGAAAAAGGTAACCAGTCATTGAGCTTTCTCCTATTTTCTGTATCAATGTCCTTTCATCTTTGTTCCTCTTCTCTGCTCTCTCCAAGCTGTTACTTGGATGCTAATTTTTTTATAGAGCAGGAGCTGCTCTGTTCTGCACACACTAATTCTTGTGAGTGTTAATTGGTGCTCAAAGGACAAAGAGCCTCCTGGTCAAGAAAACTTGGGAAACGCAGAATACCAAATTCCCTCCTTGGAAAGTCACAATAACATTAGCATATTAAAGGCTCTGAAAGGTCCTGCAGTAACAAAGAAACCTCTCTAATTTTGTTTCACAGTTAAACAAACCTATTTGAGCCCGGGATAGACTTTTTTCTTGGCACATCTATTAACACACCCCAGAATAAAATGTCCTTAAACCCAGGCTGAGAAGCAGAAGTGTTAGCAAAACTTCAAGTTCTGACCATCTCTGGACTATTTATATTTTATCAGGGTACTTCGTAAAGACCTCTAAACACAAAGGAAGCATGCTGTGACAAACAAGAAAGTCATCACATGTCTGTTCGTGAAGATGAACTTGCAAAAAATACAGGGACATTTATAACACCAAGAGGCAGAAACGATTGTTTAATACTGATTTCAAAACTTTGTGACCGTGTATTATGTTCCCCAAGCCCGACAATAAACACAGTAGAATACTCACACACGTGTGCACACACATACACACCACAAAAGGTGCACAATTTGCCATTTGTGCTTGTTTTCATTTAACTTGAGTGTTTCCACAGAATGCTGTGGGTTTTAGAGAATAACAGTTTGACTTCAAGTCCTTGTTGTGCTAATTATTAATTGAGTAACATTGAGCAAAGTACCCCACGAATGAACTTCTGCTTCCTCATCTGGGAAATAAAATATTTACCTATAAATTGTCTCAGATTCAGTGAGGTAACATGAACGAAGTATCTAGCATATAATAGACACTCAATAAATTACAATATCCCCCCCCCCATTGCTCTCTGATCCCCCCTCCTCATTTTGGAATCAACTGAGGTCCTGAGAATGACAGACAGCATTCTTCTCACATGCTAATCATAAACTGCTGTTGCACCGAATAAATTGTTATAAAATTGGTGCTCCTGTCTATCACCCTATTGTGAGTTCCTGAGAAGCAGCACCTGTGCTTAATTCACCAGGCCAGGGTCATCAACATACTAGGAGCTCAGTATGCTTGTTGAATAAATTAATAATTTCTAAAAAAACAACTGTCTTTAATCTGCTGTCTTATTTTTCTAGCTACTAAGGATAGCTAGTCAAACCTGCTTTACCCTGAGGTTAACTCTCTCTGCCATGATGCTTCTGTTCTGAAATAACACACACATCAAAATATCACTTTAGTACACATAAATTAGTTGCTCATTGCACTGTAATATTAGTTAATTTTGAAATTGCATTATAGATTTCTAGATTAAAGAGACTGGCTGTCTGTCACTCACATCCCATACAATGAATGCCAACATTAGGCCTCACCTTTTCCCAGCTTTGCCAGACTGAAGGTCATTATCAATTGCTACTTAATCAGCCAAGTCATGCATATAGTCAAAGGTTACTGAGCATGGGCCAATCTGACTTCCTTTGTCATCGCAAGACAATTTGCGGCTTAATAAAGCTGCTCTGATTGCACTTAACAACACCTGCTTTAAAATCTAGCCTCATTAATAGCACACTAATGAGTTAGGGATCTTCTGGCAAGGGCATGATAAAGACAGATGATTTGCTTTCTGATTAAGTGACCTAAATAACATAAAACCAAACCTCCCAGTTTCCTTTAAGGGAAGTCTTTTTGGAAAAAGTTATAGCAGCTGCTGGCATGTTCAAATATGGTTTAAAAAAAAAAAAGACAGAAAAGAATTGTCCTTTGGCTCGTTTAATTGTGAAATATAAACACAGTGAACAACAAATGAAATGGAGCCAAATCAAGTCCTTGACCTTTGAACTCACATCCTAAAATACAATATAGCCACTGAGAAAGAAAGCAAAAAGATATAAAACTCATAAAATAAAAAGGAAATTTTTGGAATCTTTACAAAGGCAATATATCAATATAAAGAATATTTTTAGAAGCAACTTTGTTATTAAAATAATAAAATTGATTTGATCCTTTACATACACTAGAATTTTGGAATTTAATGTTGCCTTTACCATGTGATGTCAGGCAAGTTGTTTGTTGCTCTGGATGGAACGATAGAGCTTTCTGATTCAATACATCCACTGGCTGAACTGTGAACGCTGGAAATCTTATACCTTTCTATTTTGCATTTCTGTAATTATTCTATCTGTACTGAAAATGTCAGTCATTCTTCCTGGCCAGCCTGCCCATGGCCGCTGGTAAGCACACAGCTCTGCCACAGCCTCTGCTGAAAAGGCCAATGAGGGAATAACACCTGCTATCAGAACAGACCAACGGCAGCCTGTGCAGAGACCTGCCAGTGACCGAAGGCTGTGGTTATTGACTGGCCATAGACTGTCTCCTCAGAAATGGAACAAAATTGGAACTACAGAGAGAGTAAGGAGGCTGGGAGAGAGAATCTGAAAAAGATCCAAACACAAGCATACATGAGAGCAACAAGAAGGTTAGCTGATTGCGTTTAGGAAGAAGCACAAGAACAAAGCTCCATTAGGATTTTATTTTTTGGATCATTTGTTTTTAATCTTTTATTTTGACATTCTTTACAGCTTACAGAAAATTTGCTACAGTGGTAGAAACTACCTCATTTTACTCAGTTTTTCCAAATATAACATTTTACTACATTAACTCTGTCTTTCTCCCAAATAGATGATAGATAGATAGAGCTCAGTATATGCATATATGTGAGCATGTAAAATACATATTTTAAATATATATATTTTTATGAACTACTTAAAAATTATTTTATGATGCTCCTTTACCCCTACTTTAGTGTCTATTTACTATAAACAAGAAATGCTTTTATATAACCACAGTATAATTACAAAATACAAGAAGCATGGATTTGATAATATTATCTAATTTATAGACCATATTCTGATTTAATCAGTTTTCCATATGTCTTTCATAGCAAAGGAGAATCCAAAATCAAGTATTGCATTCAAATGTCATCTCTCTTTAGTCTCCTCTAATCTGGAACACTTCCTGATTCTCTGTGTTTTATGAATTGACCTTTTTAAAGAGAAGAGGCCAGTTACTTTACAGAATGCCTCTCAGCTGGGGTATGTCTGATAATTCCTTCATGATTAGTTTCAGGTCACAAATAGTACTCTAGGTACAGAACTCACTTTCCTGTCTCCTTGTTGTGACTCAGCCTAGTTGACCCTGCTATTGGAATTTTCATGAGTCTTTTTTTTTTTTTTATAGTTTAGTACTTATCCCCTGAAATTTTTTGAACTAAAAGCAAAAGTATGATTTTTTTTCCTTGATCTGAAAAGCTCAAACAACAAACATCCCTACCTTAGCCAATCATATGAGGGGAAAGACAGCATAGAGTTAACAGAACGGGGTCTGAATGCTGATTCTCCGCATCCAAAACCTATTTCTGTTACTTGCTCTCTGTGAGATTATAGGCAACTTAATCTCTCTCTCTGGCTTCATTTATTTATCAGTAAAATGGGAATAATAAAAGGGAAAAATCTCTAGGGTTGTTGTGAGGACCAAATAACATAATCCATGGGAGGTGCTTGGACAAGATTACCTTTTCAGGCAATATGGCACATTAGATATGCAGAAAAATAACCTTAGTAGTATATCACATATGAAAATACTGATAGAATAAGTAAATCAAAAAATTTAGGTAATAAAAATTTTCCCATAGTCAGTGGTGTAATGGATCAGGCTTGTACTTTTTCACAAAAACTGTCTTTAAAATTTTCAGAAGCTTTACAAATCAGTTGTTAAACAATGTCATTATTAAAAATAAAATTATGAAAACATAATTAAATAAATTATATTTAAAATAAAGATGATAAATACTAAAAATTTACATACTTTCCTTATACTAGTCCACATGCTCTTAAATTTTTCGCATCTATTGTATCTGTATGGTGGGAACACAACACAATGGTGTGCTGCTGTTTGTCTCTTACCAACTCTGCATTCAGTGACGTTTACACTAGCAGTTTGAAATTGGCCATGGTGGAAATATTTCTACCATGGAAAGTGGCAAACACTGCAAATCAGAGCTTTTTTTCCTTTCTTTTTTTCTAGAAAGCTGATCATTAAACATTTACCAGCACAGCACTGCCCATAGAACAGGTGTGATAAGAAGGCAGAATTCATAGAATTTGATGGGTCTTTGAGGTGAGTTTTCTCTGGATACTATCTTCTAATCCAGGATGGTGGCCAAGATCTGTTGTAATGACCACAACTTCAGGTGAAAAGGAGACAAAAATCTGTGGTTCAGTCAGCGTGAAGGACTGAAGACTCCTTTGTAAAATTAGATTCTCTAACGGATGACACCATCAGTGGGTTTAATTAGGAAAATAAAATTGCTCTCAGGGGGAGATTGTGGAAATATTTGTCAGGATGGGCTTTAGCTTTGAATGGAGAGGAAAAACAAAACAAAACAAAACTATTGCGAGAGGTTCTAACTAAAAGTCTATCGTGAGAGGTTCTAACTAACTGTTGCTAACAGCAAAAGTTGGTAAGGATGTGGAGCAACAGCAAATCTCTTTCAGTGATGGTGGGAATGCAAAATAACACAGCCATTTTGGAAGACAATTTCTTACAAAACTAAATATGCTCTTACCATACAATCCAGCAACCATACTCCTTGGTATTTACTCAAATGAATGGAAAACATATGTTCATAGGAAGACCCGCACATGAATATTTAAATTTTATTCATAGATGTCAAAATCTGGAAGCAACCGAGATGCCCTTCAGAAGGTGAATGGATACATAAACTGTGGTACATCTAGACAATAGAGGATTATTCAGGCTAGATAAAACAAAACAAAGAAAAACTGTCATGAACCATGAAGAGACCTAGAGAAACGTTAAATTCATATCATTAAGTGGAAAAAAGCATTCTGGAAACATTATGTATGATCATAGTCCAACTATATGACATTCTGGAAAAGGCAAAACCATGGAGACAGTAAAATGATAGGTAGTTGTCATAGTTTAGAGGGGAGGGGGGATAGATAGGCTTTCATAGAGGATTTTAAGGGCAAGGAAACTATGATACTGTGATGGTGAATACATGTCAAATGTGTTGAACCCTAATGTAAACTATGGACTTTGGATGGTAATGATGTATCAATGTAGGTTTATCAATTGAGACAAAGGTACCGCTTTGGTAGGGGATGACAATGAGGGAGATGTGCATGTGCAGGGAAGGGGAGTATCTGGCAATTCTCCCTTTCTGCTCAATTTTGCAGTGAAACTAAAACTGCTCTAAAAACAAATTCTATTAAAAATTGCATTATTTTTCCACCTTGAAATATGCTTTGGAAATTCGACTCTTCATTTTGTTTTTCTGGCTACATCATAACCGGCTCTATAGGAGGAATCCAAGATTCTGTTGTTTATTCTCAAACCCTTTCCTGTGCCCACCTCTCTATTATATGCCCACCTGGCACCAGAGACAAGGTTAACAACATAGGTAATAGAAAATGGGGCCTTACTCCCTGTTCACAATTAGAAGGCTCTGACTGGAAACTGTCCCTTCAATGAGGCAGAAATAAATATTTCTCAGCATTAGCAATAGGTAATAGCAAAGGTGAAACAACGTGGGGAAAAATTCTAGCTTGCGCCCACACAAATTTTAAACAAAGCTTTTTCAAACTCCCTCTTTGTCATTGTTTAGAAATATCTACACAGTCACAAGCATTGAGTGATCAGACAGGTGTGCTAGGGCTATGTCCTAATGTAATTCTCAAACTGGCAGGTATGAGAGGTGAGAAAATGAAGTTACAAGCTGTCACATGCTTTCTCTCTCCCTTCTGAGTAGCTAACTACCTGTTTTAGAAGGTCCCACCTGAATCCTCCCAACTCCATTAAACATAACCTCTCCAGCTTTATCTGGCTTGCTAGCATTTCTCTTTGGCACTCAAAGTCAGTAGCTTCTATTTTAAAGCACTATATTGATCTGTTTTATGTTTTTGCTATTTTGGAAGTCAACAAGAATAAAAGCTCCTTGAGTGCAGCGGCCAAAGCTTACATTCCTTTTTTCCTTTTTCACATCTCTAGCAGAGAACAAAGTAAGTGCTTAGTGAATAGTTATTAACTGATGATGCAGAGGGCTTCTGTGTGAAATGTTTTTCTAAACACCAACATTAAAAGGAAATCAGTTCAATGATCAATCAGTAAAGATTAACCTGGAAAAAACTTAAATATAGATACATTAATTATTATAATCCTTTTGTTAAAAAAAAAGCACAGCGAATTCATTTTCGTTGTTTCTAAGCTGATTCTATACGGCATGTTGGTAAGAGAGTACATGGGGTGGGAGTACGGTGTTCCACTTCCGCTCTGTGGCTCACTCAGTGGGAGGCAAACTGGGATCTCTGCACTCTACCGCCTCCGCTAAGGGCTTTTCAGGAGAAAAAGAAAAAATAAGCTTTTATCAGACTTACTTTTCCTGTATTTTATTGTAGTTAACATAATTATTATTATTGCATTAAAGGTAGTATTGTAGTAGAGCTGGTTTGTATAAGTTCACAAACCACTGGCCTCAGTAACATATTGAGACTTTTAGGAATAGAGCAAGTGATTATTGAATAAAATAATACATTTGTTAAGAATCTTTAAAAACGACAATGTACTATATTTAAGATAAGGTAAGATTCTTATAAGAAAAATACTCTTTTAAAATTAGTTGTTATAGTTCTTTCTAAGTGCTTGCCTAATTTCCAGTGGTGGCCATATAGAGAGAGATTAAATATCTGGAAAAAGAAATAGGATATACACTTACTTTTCACAGGATACATTTTAAATTTTGGACCATGAATACATATAAGCCATTAAAAACACACATGATTTTTAAATAATTAATGTTATAACAGTCGTTGGTGAACAAATTAACTTTTTTTAAAAAAGTGAACTTAGATCATTTCTCAATCTGATTTTTGGAAATTGCCTAATTAACCCTTTGGGTAAAGAAAAGTATTTAAAGTAATTTTTCTTTTTTTTTTTTATACTTGGCAGGAGCTGAAGCATAAGACCATAAGGAGTGGTCAACTCCAGATAGACAAACCATAGTTGATTATTTTAAAAGTCCCCAGCTTGGGAGAGAACAAGTCTGATTACGAAAATGTTAAGAATTCCCTTGATAGAGACCAGTTAACCCTTTCCTTAAAAGCAATATGAGAACTTTAGTAGTTTTAACTTTGGGTATTTGGGCACATTCAAACATTTAAGGACAATGATGATCTAAAATATCACTGATCAAGGTGTTTTGCATGTTATTTTCAACATGCATTTATGAGATTTTTACAAAATTACATACAAGTAAAGCTACTTAATAATAACAACCATATAAGGTAATTAGAACAAACTATGCTAAAACTTCAATCTAATTGTCAATCATATTATATCAAAAACATTACATTTATATTTATAATAGAAATATAAATCTATTTCCCCTTTTGAATAGTGGATATAGTAATATTACAAATCTCATGTAGTTATTTTGAAGATTATTCCAGTTAATAAATGTAAAATATATGAACAATGCTTTGAATAAAATAAGTGTTCAAAAAATATTTGCTAACCATTATTTTATAGAAGATAAAACCAAGTCCCAGAAAGGCTAGTCACACAGGTTATTAATAAAAGAACCAGGTATACTGAGCACATAACTCTCTGCTAATAACATAATTAAAAGCTTTTTAACAAAGTCAATTAATACTATCTTAGGAAAAAACCAAAGCTAATTTTTCTCTGTAATTTTTACTTAAATAATTTTGCCCATTTAAAAAGCCAGTATTCTCAAATGATCTGTATATTTTATTTTAGTGCTCAATTATGATTAACAAATAAATTATATCAAGATTCAATTATATTATAGGCTTTTCAAAATTAATTTGGAAATATAACATTCTCTATTTTCCCATAGAAATTTAATTATGTAATTTAAAGTTTGATAATGACTAGAATTAACTAATAGATGTACATAGAAAATTTCTGTAATAAATGTAATTTAATGTTCAGTATAACTGAAAACTATTGAAAATTTATTGGAAAACTTATTATTTTTTCTTACCACTAGCAATTAGAGCGAATGAAAGATAAAATTAAAAACATCAATGAAATTATACTATCCCTCTATATTTGTAGCTGTATTGTTTGGGCAAAAAGTCCATTAAAGTGCCACATAGTATTTGTAGTTCTTCTACAGTAATAGATTATTAAACTTAGAAAAATAATCTGAAACAGAAGCTACAAACGTGGACAAGAAAAAAAAAAAGTATGCCAAGACCCAAGAGAAGAAGGAAATCCAGAGAGGTGAAGTCCATATTTGTTTGTGATTTTACAATAGAGTTGTCTTCCTACCTTGAAGAGGTGGCTGAAAGTTGAGAAACTGAGCAGAGCATTCAAAGTTCATAGCACTAGAGACACTAGGAGAAATGATAATGGGGTTCAGGTATGACCAGTATGGGGATGCTCGGGTCACTCTGAAGGGCTGTATTCTAAGCCAATGCTTCTGAGGGAAATGTTGGCAATCTCTGGAGTCATTTTTTATGGGAGGGGGCATGCTAATGTCATCTGTGGTTAAGGATTAAAAATTGTCTGGCTCAAAATAGGACCAAGGTTAAGAAAACATGTTCTTCGGCTCTAAGGGCTTACATGAACTAGATACGGATCAGCCTCCACAAAAACAGAAGTCCAGGTTTGAGTCATCTCAGTTTGTTATTAGAATAAACTAGCATCATACTGCTAGTGCCCCTAGTTTATCCACTTATCAGAGGCAAAGGTAAATCCTCTCTAGAACAAAGGTTAACAAACTACAGCTCTTAACCCAAATCCATTCTACTGTTTTTAAATAAATAATTATTGGAATACTGCCGGGCTCATTCATTTATTTATACATTGTCCATGGCTGCATTTGTACCACAGAGTTGAACATTTGCTACAGAGACCATATAGCCCGCAAAGCTAGTAAAATTTATTATTTGGCTTTTAGAAAAAAGCTTACCAGCCCCCAACATAGATGCGAGATGAAGGCCCTCAAGTTGTCTCTACAATTTTTCATCTACAGTATTCAGCACTCATATAAAAGTAACCAGGTATACAGGAAACAACACACTATATCAATAAAACAAGAGAACCAACCAACCAGCAGATGTTAGAATTATCAGATACAGAATTTAAAATAACTGCCCTCTATCAGATGCAATTGAATCAAGAAAACAGACTCAACACTAAGAATTTTACCAGGAAGAATGTAATTATTAGATTTATTTAAGTGGGTGTTGGGGAAAGAAGAAGTGAAAAGGGACCTCTGAAATACTGCAGAAATTACACTTGGAGAAGGATGGACTCTTCAACATAAACAATGGAAGCTAGAAGACAATGGAAGTTCTCTTCAAAGTAATGAAAGCACATAATTGTCAACTCAGAATTCTATTTTTAGTGAAAATATCTGTGAAAAGATGAGGGCAGAATGAGGATGTTTTTAGACAGATATAAACTGAAAGGATTCAGCAGCAGCAGACACACAGAGAGGCAAATATTTCTTCATGCAGTAAATAAAAATGATCCTATGTCTGCTTGGATATTCAGGGAGGGATGAAGAGCAACAGAAAAGGCCATAATATGGGCTATCTAAAGGAATATTGAATATGTACATAATAACAATAATGTACTGAGTTCAAGTGACAAAGAAAGTAAAAATTCATGAAAACAATAGGGTAATATATGGGGAGCTGGCAATCAGTCTAAGTGTTCTCAGATGCTGGTACTGAGAAGTGGTAAAAATGCTCATTTATACCAGACTTTGAGAAGTTCTGGATACAGGATATATACAGTTATCATTTTTTAGGATAACTGCTGAAAAAGTACTGTGTAGCAGTACATACATTTACCAAGCAAATAGAGGGGATAGGTGGGATAATTACTAAAATTTAAATTTAAAAAATCAATTCAGAAAGGTCAGAAATAAGAAAGAAAACAACATAGAACAAATCAGAGAAATAGAAATAAAGGTGACAATGTAAATATAAACTCAAGCACATGACTAATTACATTAAATATAGAAGAGCTAAATACCTTAAGGTATTATCAGACTGGATAGAAACAAAATCTAACTGCACCTGCTTACAAAAGATATACTTTTGCTATACAGATACAAAATAGATGACAGAAAAAATGATTTAAAAAACATAATTATACAGAGTAGAATTTATGCAGAAAATATTACTGGATATAAGGAAGGACATTTAATTATTAATAAAAGTTTTGTTCACTCAGAAGTTAAAAGAATTCTAAATTATTTGAGACAACCTATTACAATAGTTTTAAAATATATTAAGCAATAATTAACTGGAAGAAGGCAATACATAATCATAGTAAAAGATATTTTAAACATTTTTCTTAGTAACTGATAGAAGAATCAGAGAAAAAATTTAGTCAGTATGCACATGATTTGAACATGATTACAACTTTAACTTAAATGGTATATTAATTTATGATTTAATTGAACTTAATAACTGCATAAGAATCCAATCAAAAGAAGCAAGCCAGATATGTACAAATATATATCATGTGATTCAAATTATATAAAGTTTAAAAACAGACAGAATAGTTTCTGGTGTTAGAAGTTGGAAAAGTGGCTCCCCATGGAAGGAGAGATGGGGAATGCTCTAGAAGAGGCCTGCTAGTTTATTCTGGAATGCAGATGATACTGTGATACTGTGTTTTGGGCCATAGCTACACAGGCATATTTCCCTTGTGATAATTAGGCTGTGCTGTCATGCTTTATTATCTTTCCTAAAGTTTTAAATTAAAGAACAAATTTTAAATTAATGAAAATAATTTAACCACCAACAAATGTTAAAACAACTATTCTAAATAACTCTCATATCAAAAAGGAATATCATACAGATATTACAAATTATTTGCTGATCAGTGAAATTAAAAACACTTATCAAAATTGAAGGAGACAACTAAAACCGTATTTAGATAAATTGTATAATACAGTGTTGGCTGCCATAACAAAATACCACAGACCAGGTGGCTTAATAACAAACATTTGTTTCTCACAGTTCTAGAGGCTGGGAAGTCCAAGATCAAGGTGTTGGTTAACATGGTGTCTAGTGAGAGCCCTCTTCCTGACTAAGAAGAGCCACTTTAGCACTGTATTTTCGCAGGGTTGAGAAAAAGACCTGGTGTATCTTTGTCATCTGATTAGGGCTACAAACCTATCAGGTTAGGGTCCTACCTTTATAACTTCTTTAACATTATTACATCCTCACAGGCCCTATCTCTAGTCACATGGGGATTTTGGGCAGCAACATATGAAATTTGGGAAACTGCAAAACATTCGGTCTATAACAAAAACATTCACAGATTTATATTCTATTTTAATGAAATATAAACTGTGTTAAAGTACTCTAAGTTGTCTCACTTAGTAATTTTTTTCCAGTTAGTAAACTTAATAAATCAATAGACAACAAAATAAACCAAAAGAAAGAGGGTGGAGAGAATTAATAGACCACAGAAATCAATGAATTTGAATACAAAGTACTCCATGAAACTAAAGTAAATTAAGAACCAGAGTGAATTAATAAATAAATTTTAGTAAGTTCTTTTAAATACCAACATTTTCAGAAACTACCAGCTACTACTTCATCTTAGAAATGAGCCTCAAAGGATGAGTTATTTGTTGGCTGGTTACTAATAAACTTCTCATGCAGTTTCTATTTTGGAATAATTACTATATTAACTTGGCCACATGGTGATATGACTGATTCCAGGAGATCAGCCATTCAGACAACAAAAAGCAAAAATAAAACATCAAATAAATGTTATCCTGGTTGTTTTGAAGAAGTCACTTAAGGTAGGCCATAGCGGCCGCCAATTTAACCAGGGGATTTGTGAGAGGCATAGAAGATTCATAGGCTGCAGTGTTAAAGTGTATAAATCAGCCAAGATAAAATAAAATAAAATAGAAATGAGAGGCTATGTGCAGTTGTTTTCCCAGGCCAGAACTTGAATCACTTCCTCTGTTGGCGTGTGAGTTTGTGTGTTTGGTGGTGGTGTATCTGTGTATGTTAAACAATGACTCCATTTAGGGGAGTGAGTTGATGGTTCCTTTTATCTCTGGGAAAGCACTGGCTGTCCTTCCACTGGAGACTAAAATTCTGTTTTGGATGGAAAACCAACCAAATGTATCTTTTTATTCTGCCTCTTTTATGTATATGAGAGTGTCATGCTGTCAATCTCATTGCTTTGCCAAATCCCTAATGCTCTCAGCCATGTATTTCAATCAAATAGCCATTTAACTTGGGCATTTCACCAAAGGACTAAAACTTCTGGGCACTGGGTCAACTGACTGAGAAGTTGATTATGACTCCAGCTCTATTGCCTAAGCAAATTTCTGCAAAACTGGCAATTAATCATCGCTTAGAGAAATGAATCTTACTTGATTAAAAAAAAATCACTTTTCATATGAACACATACAGACATACACATAACCAAAAAAATAAAAGAAACTACTTATATAATATTTTCAGCCCTATTAAATTATCGAAGCATTCAAGAGATTGAGAACTTCAAGTTAACATGATTAAGACATTATGTCCAAAATTAGGAGCCAATTATAAAAGGCTCTGAGATTTTCCACTTGTAACTAAGCAGAAGAGCTGGCCAAGAAATTAGCTTTACTTATTATATTTTACAATATACATCAACATTTTCTTAACTATATATTTTGTGTAATCAAAAGTAAAATAGTTTTAGTACTCTTATAGATAAGTTCCAATACATTAGCAATTAACTCCAGGTTGAACATAAATTTGTGTTCAAATTATTGATTGGGGAAAATGCTTGTAAAGCAATAGAGCTTTTAGAAGTTTTAGAGTTTGCTACCAAGGCAGATTAACTCCAGAGCCTGCTTCTACTATATGCTGTTATCTCTTCCTCCATCCCTATGGAATACATTTAAATTGGATTCACATTTTATAACAAGAGCACAAATCAATGCCCACGTACTGAGATGCCCAAAATGAAAAAGACCAGTGGGTCAAATGTAATAGTGCCATTATCTGTGGTCCTAATTCTAGCAATTTTTAATGTGTAAATAAACTTGACTGTGTCTTTATAATTCGGATAGAATCAGAAGCCACAAAGAACCATAAAGAAGGGCCTTGCCAAGTTTTTACCAGTTGAGAGAGGGCTCCTGCTTGAGGCATAAAGAAAATGAAGCCTGTCGAATGAGGAGTTTATATTAAATTCTGTTGCCATCAGTAGTCACACTTTTTTAGAATTTGAGTTTGCAGTATAAAAAGTTTCTGATTTATGTACCATACCCAGTGAAAAGAATATTGCTATGAAAATTATATTACTGATTAAATCTTTTTTCTAAGTAAATGGAATTTGGTCTTTGGATTAAAATAGCGTCCTTGTTGAATATTCTACTGACTGAGCTTAGTTCTCCTCTTTGGCTCAGGACTATTATCTCTGAGAATGCAGAAGGGAGAGAATTCTCTTTCTAGGTCTCTATTATACTTATTCTCTGTAACATCTCAGACAGTATTTTAGGAATAAATGTAGCTGATACCACCTCTCTTCTATTTCTGAAATTCAGATCGGTGCCTGGCAAGCTGCTTTCATTTCTGTTCCCACCGTGAAGTGAAAACTTGATACAGAGGTGATAAAATAAAATACTAGCTGTTTTAAGCCACTTTTATGATGTTGTACTACTCTTGCACAGGACAGCCATCTAACACCCTTCTATCCAGAACACTAGCACATAATAATGATGGCTATTGTCTTATATTACTAATTATACCACTTGTGCCTCTAGAAGCAATTGTTCTCACTCCCTCTGGATACCTAGATGTTGCTAAGATCTTTTAGGTAAACCTCCTTGCTTGATTCAAAATAATAATAATAATGAATAATAATAATAATAATAAATAATGTGAATCAGAGTTCAATGATCCCCAGCTGGGTTAATATTTGTGGAACTGGTAGGTGATTGACCATCTTTTATTATCAATAACTACTGCTGGGGATGAGCAAGGGATTTACATTTTTTGGCTCAGGAAGAGTTTTGTGTATGGTGGTGCAAGGGAGCCTAGGAAACAGAAGAGAATCAATGGTGGGAGATTGGTTAGGATAATAACTATTGCCCTGCTGGCCTAGAGACTGGATATGGGCTTGTATAAAAAGACATATTAGGGCCACAGACTTGGGAAGTTGTGTTCATAAAAGACTTTGCTAGACTTTGTACTTGAGCAATACAGCTCAAGCCTTGGAGACAAAATCCAATACAGTGTTAGGGGTGGACAATCATTATTTGTTTCTGGCCAGCCTCGATTCAGCCCCTGGTAAAGGCATCTCAAGAAACTTCTCCTCTTCCATTCATAATCTGTGGAATTTGGAGGAGTTGACTCCAAGCCCCAGATACAGTACAGGGCACATGACCCAAACCTGTATCTCTTTTTGGTTATATCAATTAATTCACAAACAAACCAAGTGAGGTCAATGGGGCATGTTTATAAGTCGTTTTCAGACATAGGATTTAGATGACTTAATGCTGAAACTATGGGACCCAACATAGGGGAAAATGTCTATCTGAGCCTGAAAACTACAGAGGAAAGCAGGCCTAGGAATTCAAACAGACAAAGACCTGATGGTACTGTTTGTGTTTTTGCGTAGCCAAATACCCTGATCACTTCTGTTATGTGAGCTAACACATTATTTTTTACATGAGCTAACACACTATTTTTTTACATGAGCAACTTTGTATTGTTTAATTGTGATGTGATTCAGGACATTCTGCCCTAAAATATGGCAGCTTGGCATATAAAATGTCTTAAACTGAAGGAATTTTTTAACAATGGCAGAAGCAGGAAGGTCACTCTGACTACCCCACTCCCCACTTGCCTGTCTTTCCTGAAACATGTCCCAAGACTCCCATGTGACAGGCACCCTGCCTGTAACAGGAGGAGGGAAGACATTCTTATTCATTGACGCGGGATTCGGGGCCAAGATACTCTACAAACATCCTTATTAAACTAACCCTTATCCTTTTAGTTACTTCTTATTTTACCACTTATTATCCTAAGCTCAAACTTTTGTTAATTCTTTACAAATGTATTATTTCTTTGTGGAAAGGTATAAAAACTCCCTGCTCTGGTCACTTCTTCAGATCTTCATTCTCTTGTGAAGTCTCCCATGTACATGTTAAAATTCAGTAAAATTTGCATGCTATTTTCCTGTTATTCTCATTTTTTTTTTTTGTCCTTTTTATTTTCAGACAGAGCCCAGGGCCTTAAGAGTGTAGAGTAAAACTTTTTCTTCCCCTACAGTTGCAACCTCAACAATTTGAGTTACTACCTTATCCTTCCCCTCTATCCCTCCACCACATTACACTTTTGGCATCCAGAGGGCTTAGAACAAGCATCTGTGGAGGCTGGTTTGGGTGGAGTAGGGTAGTGTTCCCATGGAAGTAGCAGCGGTGAGGGGTGTTGAGGAGAGGGAAGAACATGTGTGGACTTGTTTCTTTGCTCAGTTTCAATGCCATCATTCTGAGGATTTCTAGCAATAATTCAGGGAAGTATTGAGGGAGGACAGGGTGAATGTGTCCAGCAAGTGTAACTCAAATGCTAATTACTATGAATGGGAACTCAGTTGTCCCACAGGCTTGAAACCCTGGGCATAATATTACAACATAATAGCACCATTACTGAATGTATCGGCAGCCTTAAATGCTCTCTCTAGTCTTTCCAACACCTCTTCTAGTATTTTTATTCTCACTGAGGTTAAGTGAGTTGTCTAAGATCACACAACTAGTATATAACAGAGAAGGGGTTCAGTTCAAGGTTTACTTTTTTCATTTCCCAATCCTTTTCACTCTGCTATACTGTCTCCCTACAGCTCTGTAGAAATCTTTTCCTAAATTCATCAGCAAATAAAAATTGTTTTTCTACCTACCAAGAGGCAGAATTTGGTATAGCACTTATTAACAGGTCCAATGAAGGCTCTAAATAAATGTTTCTTATGGTGAAGAAAAATCAATAGACACTTAGGGTAACAGAGAAGCGAGAACAGGTTTAATATTTTGAATTTTGCCAAGAAAGTGTAACAGGTTGAGTCAACAGATTGCTGAGGAGCCGAGGAGGGCACCCCAGTAGTAGCAAGAGAGCCAGAACCCCCCTAAAAGGGAGGGTGCCAGAAGCACCAGAAGCCACCTAGATTGAACTTGCAACCAAAACCACATGACAGCCTTCCCACCCCCCTGGACCTACTGTAAAAAACTGTCTCATGGCCCAGTTAGAGGGAGCTTGTACTGAGGCTGAGCAGGGCTGAAAAGGTCAAAACACACATGTATAGTGGAGGTCAACAAACCACCGCAAGGGCCGGATGCCCTGCCCCAGATGGAGATGCTTCTGTGCCTGTGCACAGTCAGGAAACTTCTGCCCCCTTCTGCAAAATGGCAGCTGAAAGAGGGGGCAGAGACAGTGGCAACAAACATGGTCATCATATGCCCACATCAGTTGAAAAGCTGGACACTCCCACAGTACATGGGATTTTGGGAGGGGATTTTAAAACAGAATGTACACAGAAGCCTCTTGCTCTTCCTTACCTCATGCTGCTAGTTGGGGACCACTTGCAGAAGTGCTCGCAAAATGGCAAACTCCAGGCCCACTTGGGGCTTAGGCTTTGCACGGTCAGAAGCCAGCTTGCAGAGGCAGAGTCCAGAGGTGTGACATGCCTCAATTCTAGCCAGCCCTTGGGATGCTACAACGCTGTGCAGCACAGCACATGGATCCAGAACTGCTTCCATTCTTTCACCCTGAGAGCAGCACATGGAGGCATGATCTGGAAATCTTCCTCTACTTCAGGCCTGCAGGCAGCCTCAGGTGCTGGGCCCCTATGGATGGAGCTTCCCTTGCTCAGCCATCTGGAGTGATCTGGCAGTGTACGCTAGACCCCAGGAGAGAGAGAGAGCTGCCCAAGCAATGGCAATACTAAAACCCACAAATACACACCAGAGAGAGAAAGCATCAGGATGGAGGCTTGTTTGTGTAGCCATCCTGAGCTCCAAATAGAGGGATAAGCAATAATGGGGAACATCTGGGCAAGGGTTTGGATTTCAGTCTTTCTGGGAACATCAGAATTTCTTTGCTTTTGCAGAAGAGGTTGGATTGGAACAGGAATGCTCTCAGCCCCCTCAAATTGGGAACCCTGTTAATAAAAACCTCTTCCCCTCCCCCACAAATCTTCGTGTTATGCTTGTGTGTGGCAGCAAGTGGCCATATCTCAGAAAAATTACAAGAGTTCTGTAGAAAACATGTTATAAATATATGGGAATCAACACAGGACTTTCAAAAGTGGGAAATGTTTACTTACATTGCTTTAAAATTGCCCTGCTGTTTTTACTGATATATTAACCTCTCTCCTCTTCATCCCTTCATCTCATTACCTCTCTCTCTCTACATAGAGAGAATAAATATTGATATAGATAGGTATAAATATTTTCTATATGTACTCTCTCTAAATTGTCTTTCTCTGTATGTATACATACATGTATATATAAAGTTTGTATGGAAAAATACAAAAATAAACTGTGTTGTGCATACTTGCAACTGTAAACCTATGTGCGTGCGCACACATGTATAGTATTGGAAATGAAAATAAATAGATGGGGATTATTCATTCCTCTCATGTATTAATTCATTTCTCTTTTGCAGAAGTAGTTCACCTCAGGATGTAAAGCCATCTCCTCTGCACAGAAGCCAGGACCCTATCTTTCTGATGTTTGATGACTCATATGTTGCCCTGCATGACAGTGGAAGCTAAATTCACTGCAGAGGCTATTATGGATTAAGAAGCACATTAACAGGCTCTAATGCTATTTATTCAGGTAATTCTGCTCTATTGAAGTTACACTCAAGAATTCTCAATAAAATAACCTAAGGACATTATGAACTTGACCTTGAATGGAATGAATACATATAGCCTCACTTAAGGAAGTTTTACTTCTAGTCTAGGACTTCTGAAAATTACCTAAGAATATCAGAAAAAGCCCAATATAGATTTTGCTTTAAAGGATTTTAGATGAATTATTAGAACAAAACTCAGATTAATATAGAAAGAGCTTCAAAATGGACATTACTGATATTGTCACTCAGATATTAGTTTAAAGAGAATTAGATCCCTCCTGAAGGAAATAAAGGGCAGGGCTAGTAGTTTCTCCTGTGCGTGTGTGTACACATGTTCCTTCCAAGATTCTTTGAGGATCTTTGGCAGTGTGTGTACATAGTCCTGCATTTTGGAATATTTGGAAAGCAAAGTGCTCTTTATTCTTGAAAAGGGCCTCCACACTACATAAATTTCAGTCTCTACAAGTCCCAGATCTGCCCCCAGAGAAAGGCTGTTCCTTGGAGCGCCACTCTGATGCAACATGCCTGTGCTCTCCTACAGTCTGCTCAGCCACATTGTGGCCTCAGCTTTTCTTCTGTAAAATGGGATTGTTAGGGCAGATAATGTGTTTGTTCCCTTTCTTTTCTAATATTATATGATTTGAGGTGAGCTATGTTATTATATCCTTTGTGAGCTAAAAATATGTGAGTAAAACGAGGGAGAAAGGGAAGTAGATTTTTAAAAGGTTTTCTAGCTTTCTACCTCAGTTCTCAATGTTAACATGAACAGTTGGGATTATGACACAACTTTTATAATACATTTTATCAATAGCACTAATTGCTAGAATTAAATAATAATTACTTTAACACACAAATTTAATTCTGTAAAACCCTTACGAGAATAAGATAGGAACATCGTTTCTAGTTTCCACAGAACAGTTTAATATGACAGATCCCATGAGAGTAAAGTGAATGTGAAAATATTAGCTTCATTAATGACAAACTTTGAAATAATTGCTTTGACTGTGTGGTGATGTGAGTCAAACCTGAAACAACAGAAAGTAGGGCTGCTGGTCTGCATTTCATCTCAAAGTATTTCAGTTATCAGTAACATTATGCTTGCCAAGATTAACTGAATCATTACGCACAGAGATAGCATCGCCTTCTAAGCTGGAAATCTTTACTATCAGGCACTTTGCAGGAAAGTCTGTAGACCCATGCTTTAGGTATTTTACTCCATTTTAGGTAAAGAAAGATAGACTGACAAGTTTTAACTAATATCCAGGGGCTGAAAACTCTCATTTGATTCCAAATGATCATTTTCCTTTAAACCAAGGATTTGGCGGGGGGGGGGGGGGGGCGGGGTGAGGGGGGTGGTGTGACTATGAAAATAAATCCACCAGATGGGGAATTTAATAAAATTTCTGCTCTTCAATTCATTTGTTCTTGGTGGTGGTGGATATAGAAAAATTGAACTTGAGAAAAAAAAATTTTTCTTTATAAGAAGTAAAAGGATTAATAAAACTGTTGCTGATTTTGCTGAGTGAAACCATTGCAGATTTTAAAATTTGAAACATTAATTTGAGCAAAATGTCATAGCTATAGCCCTTTATAGTATATATAACTAAATCCATGCCAAAGCATCTAGTACGTTGAATTATTTTTGAATTATCAGTAAACATATATGTAGATATTTTATACAATATACAAGAGGGAAACTCACAGAAATGCAATTATCTTCTGAAGGATGGCCCCCTTGTAGCACAGAATTCCCCCACTTGGTGAGTGTTGCGGGAACCCATCTGTATCAGTGTACCAGCGAGTGTTGTGAGAGGCTGCATTTGGCTTCAGTCAATCTTTTTTGAAGACACTTTCAATGCATTTGCCCATTTCAAGATGGGAAAATCATGAAATGATTTTACGAGTGCACCTGCCCACACTGCACTTAGTGTTCAGAAGTTTGGGACCAAAAATGGCATGAACCTATGCTCTGCCTACCTAGTCAACTGATCTCTCCCCAGCTGCTTTTTTGTTTTGTGACCCCAGATGAAAAAAGTCCTCAAAGGGAAATGTTTTGCAGATGTGGAAGAGGTAAAACAAAAATCGCAGAAGCAGGAATCAAGTCCAAAAACTTTTGAGAATTGGGAGAAAGTCTCAGTAAGTATGTTGCATCAAATGGAGAGTACTTCAAAGGAGACCAACATGTAAACATGTAAGATTAATACACAATTATTAATAAATAAATTCCATTTTTTAGGGTCCCCCCTCATAGGTATGTGTGAGAGAGAAGTGACCCAAAGCAACCTATAGATTCAATGCAATCCCTATGAAAATACCAATGGCATATTTCACAGATTTAGAATAAATATTTCAGAAATTTATATGTAACCAAAAATGACTCTGGGTAACTCAGCAATGTGGAAAAAGAAAAACAAAAATAGAGGGATCATAATACCTGATATCAAACTATACTACAAGGCCACTGCAATCAGAAGAGTCTGGTACTGGTATAAGAACAGACACATAGATCAATGGAACAGATAGAGAGCCCAGAAATAAACCCTGGACTCTATGGTCAATTAATATTTGACAAAGGGGGCAGGAGCATAGAATGGAGTAAAAATAGCCTCTTCAATAAATGGTGTTGGGAGACCTAGACAGGTACATGCAAAAACAAAACAAGAAAGAAAGAAAGAAAGAAGGAAAGAAAGAAAGAAAGAAAGAAAGAAAGAAAGAAAGAAAGAAAGAAAGAAAGAAAGAGAAAGAAAGGAAGGAAGAAAGAAAGAAAGAAACCAGACTTCAATTTAAACCATACACCAGAATAAACTTCAGATGATAAAAGACATAAGTGTAAGCCACTATAAAAGTCCTAGAGGAAAACATCTTTCTTTCTTTCTTTCTTTCTTTCTTTCTTTCTTTCTTTCTTTCTTTCTTTCTTTCTTTCTTTCTTTCTTCCTTCCTTCCTTCCTTCCTTCCTTCCTTCCTTCCTTCCTTCCTTCCTTCCTTCCTTCCTTCCTTCCTTCCTTCCTTTCTTTCTTTCTTTCTTTCTTTCTTTCTTTCTTTCTTTCTTTCTTTCTTTCTTTCTTTCTTTCTTGTTTTGTTTTTGCACGTACCTGTCTAGGTCTCCCAACACCATTTATTGAAGAGGCTATTTTTACTCCATTCTATGCTCCTGCCCCCTTTGTCAAATATTAATTGACCATAGAGTCCAGGGTTTATTTCTGGGCTCTCTATCTGTTCCATTGATCTATGTGTCTGTTCTTATGCCAGTACCAGACTCTTCTGATTGCAGTGGCCTTGTAGTATAGTTTGATATCAGGTATTAAGATCCCTCTATTTTTGTTTTTCTTTTTCCAGATTGCTGAGTTACCCAGAGTCATTTTTGGTTACATATAAATTTCTGAAATATTTATTCTAAATCTGTGAAATATGCCATTGGTATTTTCATAGGGATTGCATTGAATCTATAGGTTGCTTTGGGTGGTATGCAAATTTTAATGATGTCAATTCTTCCAATCCATGAACACAGTATATGCTTCCATTTATTTGTATCTTTCTTAATTTCTTTCTTCAGTGTTCTGCAGTTTTCCAAGTACAGGTCTTTTACCTCCTCAGTTAAGTTTCTTCCTGAGTACTTTATTTTTCTTGTGGTATAGTAAATGGGATTCTATTTGTAGTTTCTGTTTCTGATATTTTATTGTTAGTGTACACAAATGATTTGATTTCTGAATATTGAATTTTTACCCACAATTTTGCCAAATTCACTTATTAGGTAGAGTAGTTTTTTGGTGGAGTATATAGGGTTTTCTATGTACACTATCATGTCACCTGCAAACAATGACAGTTTTACTTCCTCCTTTCCCCTTTGGATGACTTTTATTTATTTTCTTGTCTGATTGCTATAGCTAGAACTTCCAGTACTATGTTGAATAGAAGTGGTGAAAATGGACACTCTTGTTTTGTGCCTGATCTTAGGGGGAAAGTTTTTGGTTTTTGCTTGTTCAGTATGATGCTAGCTATAGGTTTCTTGTAGATGGCCTTTATTATGTTGAGGTACGCTCCCTCTATTTCCATTTTGCTGAGGGTTTTTATCACACATGGGTACCGAACTTTATCAAACGCTTTTTGCAGCATCTATTGATATGATCATGTCATTTTGTCTTTCCTTTTGTTTATGTGATGTGTTACATTGATTGATTTGCAAATATTGAACCATCCTTGCATCCCTGGGATGAATACCACTTGATCATGATGTATGATATTTTTAATGTATTGCTGGATCCAGATTACCAGTATTTTGTTGAGGATTTTAATGTCTATGTTCATCAGAGATATTGGTCCATAGTTTTTTTTTGTTGTGTCTTTACCTGGTTTTGGAGTTAGGATAACACTGGTGTTGTAAAAAGATTTTGGGAATCCTCCTTCTTCTTGAATTTTTTGGAATAGTTTGAGAAGGATAGGGGTTAGTTCTTTAAATGTTTGGTAAAATTCTACTGTGAAGCCATCCAATCCAGAGATTTTGTGTCTGGGAGTGTCTTGGTGCTTCAATTTCACTAGTTGTTATTCTATTCAAGCTTTCTGCCTCTTCTTGCTTTAGTTTTGGAAGATTATATGTTTCTGGAAATTTGTCCGTTTCACCCAGATTTTCACATTTCATTGCATATTGTTGTTCATAGTAATTTCTTATAATTCTTTGTATTTCTGTGGTATTTATGGTATTTTGTCTTCTTTTGTTTGTGATTTTACTTATTTGGGTCCCCTCTTTTTTCTTGGTGTTTGGTTAAAGGCTTGTCAATTTTATTTATCTTTTCCAAGGACAAGCTCTTGGATATATTGATCTTTTGACTTGTTTTTTTAGTTTCTATGTCATTTAATTCTGCTCTGACCTTTATTATTTCTTTCCTTCTACTTGCTCTGGACTCTGTTGTTGTAACTTTAGTTCTTGCAGATGTAGGGGTAGGCTGTTTATTTGAGGCTTTTCTTTTTCTTTTTTTTTTAGGTAGGCTTGTATTGCTATGAACTTCCCTCCCAGGACTTCCTTTGCTGTGTCCCATAGATTTTGGGCAGTTGTATGTTCATTTTCATTTGTTTACAGATACTTTTTGATTTCTTCTTTAATCTCATTGTAAACCCATTCATTATTTAATAGCATGTTATTCAGACTCTATATATTTGAATGTGTTTTAGTTTTTTCCTTGAGGTTGGTTTCTAATTTCAAGCCATTGTGATCCAAGAAGATGCTTGACATGATTTCAATCTTCTTGTATTTTTTAAGACTTGTTTTGTACAGTATCATGTGGTACATCTTTGAAAACATTCCATGTGTATTTTAAAGGAATGTGTATTTTGCTTCTTTTGGATGAAAGGTTCTATATATATCAGTTAAGTCCTTTTGATCTAATGTGTCATTCGGTTCTGCAATATCCTTGTTGATGTTTTGTTTGGAAGATCTATCCACTGTTGACAGTGGGGTGTTACTCCCCTACTATCAGTGTGTTGCTGTCTATGTCTTTCTTGAAGTCCTACAAGATTTTCCTTATATATTTGGGTGCTCCTATGTTGGGTGTATATAGGTTTACAGTGTTTATATGTTCTTGATGGATTCTTCCTTTGAGTATTATGAAGTGTCCTTATGTGTCTCTTTTTATGGCCTCTGTTTTGAAGTCTCTGTTGTCTGATATAACTATTGCTACCCAGCTTTTTTTCATGTTCATTTGCTGGAATATTTTTTTCCATCCCTTCACTTTCAGTCTTTACAGATCTTTTGTTCTTCAGTGTGTTTCTTGTAGACAGCATATATGTGGCATGTTTTCTTACCCATTCAGCTACCTTATGCCTTTTGATTGGAGCATTTAGTCTATTTACATTTAAGGTTATTATTAATAGGTACTTATTCATTGCTGTTTTTCCCTTTGTACCTATGTTCCTCTCTCTCTCTCTCTCTCTTTTTCTTTGCTTTCTTAAAACAGTCCCTTTAGCATCTCTTGCAATGCTAGTTTGGAGATGTATTCTTTTCCCTTTTTTTTTGTCTGGGAAACTCCTTATTTTGCCTCCATTTTAAACGAGAGCCTTACTTGGTGGAGTCGTCTTGATTGCAGGGCTTTGCATTTCATTGCTTGAATACTTATTGCCATTCCCTTCTGGCTTTTGTATTTCTGTTGAGAAATCAGCTGATACCCTTATCAGAGCTCCCTTGTATGTTACTAGCTGTTTCTCCCTTGCTGCCTTTAAGATTCTCTCTTTGTCTGCAAATTTTGGCATTTGTGACTTGGAGTAGGTCTATTTGGGTTCATCTTGATTGGGACACTCTGTGTTTCTTGGACTTGTATGACTTTTCCCTTCCTCAAGTTAGGGAAGTTTTCTGCTATTACTTTTTCAAACAGGTTTTCTATTCTTTGCTCCTTTTCTTCTCCTTCTGGTATCCCTATGATATGATTATTATTATGTTTCATGTTATCCTGCAGGTCCCTTAACCCTCTTCATTCTTTTTGAGTCTTTTTTTGTTTTGTTGGTCTGTCTGGGAGTTTTTTTTCCTGGTCTTCCAGCTCACTGATTTGAGCCTCTGCTTCATCTACCTTTCTTTTAATTCCTTCTAGTGTATTCTTCATTTCAGATACTGTATTCTTCATTTCCTTCTGGCTCCTACTGATAGTTTCTATTCCCTTTTTAATGTCGATCTTTTCCCCAGTAAGTTCTTTGTAGCTTTCATAGAGTTCCTTGAAGTTCTCACTGAGCTCCTGAGCATCCTTACAACCATTACTTTGAACACAATGTCTGATAGATTGCTTGCCTCAATTTGATTTATCTGTCTTCCTGGGGATTCCTCCTTTCCTTTCTATCATGAGTTATTTCTTTGTCTCTGCATTTTAGGTGGCTTCCTGTTTGCTTCTACACATTAGATTCATCTGCTTTGATTTCCTGTCTTCATGGTGTGATCTTCATGGTGTAGGAGACCTATGAGACTCAGAGGTAGACTCTTCTTGATCATCTGAGCTGGAAGCTCTTGGGATGTCCTCTATGCCATTTATGTGGGCTTTGTTGTTGTAATTGGGTTTTGGTTGTTGTTGGGTCATTCTTTGGTGGGTTCTTCCAGCTGACTATCTGAGAGTCACACCGCTTGCCATGTCTTGTATGCTGTTGTACAGGTACTGCCAGAAAAAAAGAAAACAAACTAGGAAATAAAACCCACACTCAAATAACCCCCACCCACAACCACATATCAACAGCAAATGAGCAAATATTAATAAAGCTGTAAGCAAATTAAGACTATCATAAGAAAGGAAAAAAAAAATGAGATGACTAACTGAAAGAAAAATGATTTTGACCAGGTAGAGGGAGAAGAAATAATAAGAGTAGGAAATAGAAACAAGGTGAAGAAAGAAAGAAAATAGAATTTACATCATAATTTTTAAAAAAAAGGGGGAAGAAGGCAAAATGAAATAAGAAAAAGGAAGAGTATAGTATAAGGTTTAAAAAAACATTTTAACAATACTGAAAAAATAAGGAACCAAGCTGGAGGAAAAGATCCACCACAGCAATATCAACAACAAGTTAGCAAAGATTAATACCAGTGGAATAGGAATAAAAAGGAAAATAGAGAAAAAAAGCTTATGAGGTATCTAGAAGAAAGAAAAGTAATTTTGAAAGGTTAGAGGGAGAAGAAATACTAAGAGTGAGGAATGAAAACCAGGCTAAGACAGGGAAAAAGTAAAATTTAAAATGAAAAAAAGAAAAAGAAAGAAAGTGCAGGAGGAAGACAAAATGGAGGAGGAGAAAGAAATTATAACTTTTAAGATTTGAAATACAAAAGTAGTGAAGATCTAGGAATAAAATTGAGGAAATTCAACAACTACCACCCTATCAACAACCAATGAATGAAGATTGAGAGAATAAAGGTATTTTAAGAATTGGAAAAAGAGTATAAGATGACTAATGACAAAAAAATGACTTTGAGAGGCTGGAGAGGGGGGTGAAATATTAAAAGTGTGGAATAGAAACAAGTCATAACTAGAGAAAAAGTAAAATTTAAAATAAAAAATAAGAAAAGGAAGGAAGAATATAAAATGGAGTTAGACAAGGGAGGAGAAAAATATAAGATTTGAAATAAACTAAAATTTAAAAACTTTTGAAATAATAGACAGAAACTTGAAGGAAAAGAAATTAATATTAAAAAGCTATGCAGGAGAGAAAGTCACTCAAATAATAAAGACCATGGTGGAATTCATCTCTGTAAAATCCAGTGTGTACCACTGTCTTCCTTTTCTGGATTCGTCCCCTGTAATGTCAGATGGTGTCCTAGTCCAGCCCTAGGCAACCTGTTCAAGTCTATAAGCGATCCACAGTCTGGCTGTCTCCTTCAGATTTGGCTGGTCCCTACTCGTCTGCCCTGCCAGCTTCCCATCAGCCCAGGGCCCAGGAGTGGTTAATTTAATGACCCAAGTGGACTGCCTGTATCTTCTCCACCTGTCTCCAGAGGGGACATGTGTTGGAGGGTGGGAACCCTGGGTCACCTTGTGGAGCACTGTTCAGCTTTCAGGGAAGATGGTGGGAGTATTTCCCCGCCCCCTTGCCACATGACTTGGTCTGTGCCAGATTCTTTCCAACACTATAAGGTTCCCGGTGAATTAGCTGTCTGTTTCCTGTAAGGGGACAATCTGTGTAAAAGGGGCAGCTCTTTCCTGCTTGGCAAGACAGCAGCTCTGTCTAGGCGCAGAGGCTGGCAGGGCCCTGAACACCCTTTGTTGCACCTGTCTCTAATCTCTCTGCTTTGCTGGTTTCAGAGCATCAGGGCCAAAAGAACAGTATATCTGGCAGTGTCTGGTAGAAAGGACCCTTTCAGAGCTTTTAGCTTTCCCCTGCAAATAATGCTCACAGCAGGGAACTACTGACCCTGGACTCACTGATATGCAGGGCCTAGAATCTCCCAGGCGGAGGATGGGCACCCGTGCCTGTGAGGGGAACTGCCTGGCTGCAGCGAATCTCAGACTTTCAGCTCCTGGCCAACCAGTCCCCAGCCTGCCATTCTCAGGGAAGACTCAGGCCTTATTTCTCCACTCCCCACAGTCCCCTGCTCACCAGCTGCCCTGGGTCAGACCCCGCAGTCCCTTCAGCATGATTCTATCCCTCAGTTCTTTGCTTGCAGAGCTGCTGCTCGTGTGCGCAAGCTCATGCAAGCACTGGGTCCTTGTTGAGTCTCGCCTCAGCTCCTCATTCAGAAAGAGTTTCTGTGTGGCCCCCTCACTACAGCATTGAGCCCTGGGAGACCTGTTCTCTGTGTGCTCCCCCTCCCCTAAAAGCACAAAGTTTCTCTCTGTCAGGGTAGGCCAGGATCTGGGACCAAGCGAATGGAGATTCCAGTTACTTTACAGCCATCTTGGATCTACCTTTTACATTTAAATTGCCTTGCTCAAAACTTACTACCATTTTATAATACAACCAGATGTGTTTTTTAGAGACCTCCCTTATGAAAAGAAGAAAAATCAGTTAAATCCCTTTTTTGGAATAAGCACAGAATAGTAAGCTTTAAATATTTCGTTTCAAGTTACTCCAGAGTGGAACACAATGTATATAATGGGGCATGGAGGGGAAACAGTGGTGTTTAGACTCTTAAGACTGTCTTCTTTAATTACATCAGCTGCTGAGGAAGGCACCCTAAATGAACAGTCATGCTCTCTGTGCCGGGGCAGCAAGCAGAATATTATCCTGGGTGGGCAGAAGAATGGGCCAACAAAACCTTGGGAGAGCTGATCCATAAAAACAAGGAAGGTCTGGCACTTTGTACAAATTAGGCCATATACATAGTGGATGCACAATAATTATTGGTTGTCTCAATAGGATTTCAAAATCAACTTAAAAAAGATATCTTTTATTTGTTACTATATTTCAAATATGAACTGAGAGCTTGATTGACTCATGGTGGAATAGGAAGTTAGCTGCTTCAAATCAGCTAGGCAGCGCACATTGATGATGTGCATTGGTGATGCTAAATAACATTCAGTGTTGCTAGCACATCCTGAAACACAGCTAACTTGAAAGGGGTGTGCAGTACATGGGCCATAGTTATTTTAAAAAGAAAGAAAAAAAGAAAAGAAAAAGAAAAAATAGTGACTAAATCCCCAATACTTTTTGGATTTTGGCAATAATTGCTGGTGAAACACATTTTGAAAGATTAGACTATTGAGGCTATCCCATTATACCCACAAGAACACAATTCAATGGGTCATTGGCTTGTTGCTTTATTTGTAGGCTCTAGAAGTTTCTCTTTGTACCTCCCCCAAAAGAACCTCCTGCATCGACTCAAGGGACAGATTTCATTTCACTCATCCTGTTTCACACACTCAGCTCACAAATCCCACGTGCATGTGTAGGGAGGAACTAAAGGGAAAGACAGGGTAAAATGTTTTACTAGACTCCTGTGGACATTCTCTGACGAGTACATATCCCAATCCATGGGAAACACGTGCTGGACAGCTGCTCTGGGCTCACACACCCAGGGTGGTGTTAACATACATCACATGAACTTGGCATCTTTGTGCAGCAGTTGTAGGCATGTGGAAACGTCACAGAAGCCAGGAAGGGCTCAGGCACTCACCCTTGTGCACACCAAGCAAAGTATGATGCACAACAAATTCAAAAAACTCTCCCAAGATGTGCTGTTGTTTATAGATAATCACAGTTTCCCACAGCACCTCCGTTGGAAAATCCTAATTTGCTTTATTTGTGGGCTACAGCTTCAATTTCCCTCTGTGAAGCAATGCAGCACATCTTAAACTCCATTTCCACACCTCCTTGGCTGGTTTGAGATCCCAGATGTGGAGAAGTTGGGTGGAGAGTGGGGCAGAGAGGAGGAAGGAAGTTGTTTTTCCATGCAGAACAACAGGAATACTATTGGGGGTTGTGGACAGAAGTGGAAGGCACTGTGCCCGGCTGCAGGACATGATTTTTTCTGCTTGCTGCTCTATTGCCCTTGCTCCATTCTGCACTTTTAATTCTTGACTGGCAAGTTGCCCTGGGAATAGGGGCCAATGAGCTCTACAGCAAAAGCCAATGCTATTGGAAGGAGAGGAGGATATGAGAGTGTTGAGCTCCTTAGACATTTTAATTTGTCCACTGTGATATATTTATTAGAGTATTTTGTGAAGGAATCGATTTTTCTTTTCATGCAAACTTGTGTCTATAGACATAAAAAAGGATTGGTAAGAAAATGGTAGCTCAGCTTTAACAGCCTGGTTGCTTAGTCTGATTCTAATGGTGTATTCCTACTCCTGTGGCTCCCACTACCACTTTGTGGTTCTATTTTCCCAATTCTGTGAAACTCGTCTTGAAACTCTGTTGTTTCCTAGGGCCCTGTTGTAAGTATTTAATCTGATTATCTGCTCTCTGAACTTCAGGTGCTGCCCAACTCTAGCCCGCCCACACAAGGTCTAGAACCCTTACCCATAGACCAGTAGCCAAGACCCTTTGTTTGTCTGAAAGAAGGTTTGGCAGGCAGGAGGGCCATCCAGATCACAGGTTTTTGAGTGGTTGCTAAATCTGTACTCCCATAGCAGCACCTGCAATTGATATAACACATGTTTGGCCTGACTAATTGTCCCTCCCCTGGGCATACTTACAGTTGGATCAGCTCCCCTTAGCCTTTCTCCAATTCTACTTTCTGTTCTGTCTATAAACTTAGCCTTTCTGATGCCCAGACCTGCTTCTACTGTTAACATTCAAGACACAGTTGCTCACCTGAGTACCTCTATTGTATTAATGGACCCAATTTCCTTTTCCCTAAAAATCTCTTCTGTATGTAAGAAACAAACAAAGACTCCAAAAAGTGTTTAAAGGCCAGACATTGGGATGAGAACACTACTTCATAAAAATTTCACAAAGATATACAAACCCCAAATATTATATCTATGAAAATATAGATTTTGCAAATTGAATTTAGCAAATCAGTTTTTAGAATGGCCACATCTGTTTCTGGAACTAAGTGTGAAACAGATGTGGAAGCAACAGTGAAACTGAGACAGGAAGCTTGTCAAATGCAAAAACTGAGCAAGCTCTCTGAATCCAGAAATCAGAGCAAGAAAAGGAATGATAAATCCAAAAGAGCTGTTGATCAAACCATACCGTCATTTCAGGGATGCATTTGGTACAAAAATATGAATGTTATTGATCGATATGATTTTAGCAGGTGTTAAACAGATCTCATTAAAATCTCAGATTCATTCTGATGAGTAATAAAAGAGAAAATTTAATTTTAGGCCCTAAAAACAGATGTTTTACATAAGGAAATATTATATTACTGTAGCCCGAAAATGCTCCTCTCTCCTTTGTTCTCATTGCCCAAAGAACATTTGAAGATAGCTTCTTTTCCTCCATCTGAGGAATGTGGTGTCATCTGTCTCTTAGGCACACTTCTGCCTGACCCCAGAACTTTTGATAAAGGTTTGTAGAAGGTTGTAGAAGGGACTCTCTGAAGTTGACATGTAAGAAAGCACATAGGAAATAAGCAATTCTGTAAATAACAAGCCACACATGTCTCTACTGAATCACATGAACTCTCAGGCATCTATCCAAGTTCAGTATCCCTAAGGACCCACTCTGAAGCTTTTTTTCCTGTGTTTTTCTCAGAGATTCATGGAAAACTGTCAGAATCAGTGATTACATAAAAGTGTCTCTAGAGTTTGAAAGCATGGAAGAAGTTTAACTTCCTTCCATGCTCCAGGGAAAGAGACAAAAAACCCCCCCCAAAAAACAGAAAGTATGCATATCACTTTATTTCTATTTCAATTTTATTCTCCCAAATAGGCATGAGCATAGGAAGAGCTGTTTTCTTTTGGATACTTCTCTAGCAAACATTCATCTCGGAATACTGAGAAAAAGTGTGCCAGATTCACTTTTGCACAGAAACTGGCAACATGGTCTAAAATAAATAAAAATTAGTCTTTTCTTTTTAGGAGACTTTATTTTTTAAAGATTTTATTTATTTACTTTTAGACAGAGGGGAAGGGAGGGAGAGAAACATCAGTGTGTGGTTGCCTCTTGCACACCCCCCACTGAGGTCCTGGCCCACAACTCAGGCATGTGCCTTGACTGGGAATCGAACCAGCAGCCCTTATGATTTGCAGGGCAGCACTCAATCCACTGAGCCACACCAGCCAGGGCAAAAAAATTACAGTCTTAAATAATACAAAGGAGCATTAGAAAGCAAACAAACAAAAACAAAGCAAAAGCAACTCAGCAAAGACTCGACTAGCAGAATTATCAGCTGAAAGCTCAATTTACGATTTAAATTTTGCTGCTGAAGCAAGAAGGTAGTCTGCATGTGAGAAGTAGGTGATATCACTGCAGAAAATCCCTGGAACAATGGGCATTATTTGGCTGATTTTTGTGTCTCTAAACTCCAGGACATTTCTAGTGGTATGTTGTACTGTTCCTGTTTATCAAGCAATTTTATTGGAGGAGGAAAGGACCTGGATCATTATTTTGTTTTGGAGGAACTAAGAATTAAGGAGGCAATGCCCTAAAGCACTTTAGCGGGGAGGGGCAGTGGAGACAGATGGGGAAGGGAAAGGAGAAGAGGCAAAATATCCTGTCCTCAATCGTTCTGGAACCTGTGGACCTAGTGAACCCTGAGAGGGGGAAAAAAGACATCTACTAAAAAGGACTCCTGGTGGCTAACTGGGCTCAAATTTTAAAAAACAGCCTAGCAGCCATTTTTGCCCAGGGGCCTCGCATACAAACTATATTTTGATGAGAAGCTTCTGTAGGAAACTGCCTGCCTCTGAGCTGAACTGAGCTGAAACACTGAATTGCCTGTCTGCAAAGTGTTTCTGCCACCTGAGCCAGCCCTTACAAAGGATTCCTGAAGTTCTATTTCAACCAATAGAACTGAGACTTTCCCCATCCAATCAGAGTTGTGCAGATTAGAACAGTGCCTTTAGACCAATCATACTGTGATGATTTGACATCCTCATTTGCATGAGGACAGGCCAATAAGGAACCAGGGGAAGGGACTTCTCTCTACATAAGCCAGCTCCCCTTTGCTCAATGAGAGGACTTTTACAATTGAAGGCTGTGTTTCTGGGCTACAGCTGAACCATAGAAGACATCTCACCACATCGCAGAGTAGAGCTGCCTACCTGAGGAGGGGCCCGCCCCAGGGCCCTCTGGCTCTTTAGGCAGCCTCACAGCCACAGTGTTTTCACAGCCACCCTGTAGCATTATTCAGCTGTTTCACAGCAGTGCTTTTTCACGGGCATGTTGTATTATTGTTGACCTGTTTGCACTAAATAAAGTTTCCTTCTTCACTGCACCCAAAATTGGAGATTCCTGTTGGCATTTGAATTGGCACCAACGACCATCAGTTTGGTTGGCAAACTGCACAGGGAAAGCACCTAGAAGTTCACCAAAGAGAAAGTTGTGAAACTTGTTATTGTTCACTTAGTATAAAAGAAAAATGATATCAAATACCTATTTTGGAAATTTTAGCCTTTTAAAATATGACTCTTAATTTTTTGAGTACCCTATATTTGGTTATCGGCCTCGTCATATTTCACTAAATTGTGGTAGAGCATATGTAACTAGGCTGCCTGGTTTGAACCCTGGCTTTAAAGTATGAGCCATGTAATGACAGTAAAGCTATTTCTCTCTCTGAGCTACAATTCCCTCATCTGAAAATGGAGGTGATAATCGTAAGTGTTTCATAGAACAGCAATGCGGACTAAAGTAGTTAATATAGATAGTTAATATAATTAATATAGCACAACAGTGCTTGACATATAGTTATTATTATATAAGTGTATGCTCTTAACAACTAGAACTGAGTCCACCTGAGGTTGTTTCCAGCAGCCCACTTGGAATAGTGTCCCTGGACTAGAGCTGACTGATGTTTCTTTCACGTAACTTTTCTCTTATTACCTCTCATAGGTTAGAAAGTGGTGATGGGTGGTTCTGGGTTACAGAGACCAAGAAAAACCTGGAGGAGTTGATTTTCTCAAATCATAAGCTTGAGCACTTACCTTTATTCATTGTGTTCACCCTGAAGAGACTTTCCAACTAAATGCTGAAACTCAAGTTGTAACTTGTGACATCCTTAAGTGGGAGAAATTAGCCAAAAAGCATACGAAATAACATAATAAGGTCTAAAGGGAAAAATGGGAAAAGTAGACCAATACAAATAGACAAAAAAAAATGCAATTTTAAAACAATGGCTACATGGGAAATTTCTGGTACCATACCTAGTTGGAAACAATATGTATATTAACCTGTAGAAATAAATACATTAATAATAGCAACAGGGACTACCACTAAGTGCAAACTACTGCCCTCGGAAAAGTGGAAACACAGGGAATTTATCATGAAACCAACAAGGCTGAAATTTCAGGGCCCTCATTTACTTTTACCTCCTCCAAGTCCTTGAGCGGCCCTAGAACATGGTCATTTGGCCATATGTTATTGTAAGTTCTGAAAAATATGGCGTTTTACTCCATTTTCTTAAGAATGCTCTTTCTATTCTGGCTTTTCTTGTATCACACTTCCCCCTATGATGGGAGGCATGGTAGGCAGCCTCTAAAATGGTCTTTAATGATCTCCTTCTCTTAGTATGCATGCCCTTGGGTAATCTCCTCCCATTGACTATGGGTTGGACTCAGTGACTCACTTCTAACAAAGAGAATATAGCAGAAATAATGGGATGAAATGGATAAGTTTCTATTATAAAAGGACTGTGGCTTCCATCTTGAATGTTTGCTCTTGCTTTCTCTTGGGCTACTTCCTCTGGGGAAGCCAGGTGCCAAGCCATGAGGGAGCCATGTGGAGAGGCTCATGTAAGTGAGTTTGGAAGAGAATCCTTTGAGGCCTGCCAGCAGCCACCTGCGTGGGCCTGGAGTGGATGCTTCTCCAGTTTAACCCTCAGATAAAATTACAGGCTTGGCCAACAACTTGACGGCTAGAGAGGTTTTGAGCCAGAAGAATCCAAATAAGCCATGCCCAGATTCTATGAGAATCACAGAAAGTTGACTATTTCATTATTCAGCCATAGTTGAAATAATTATTTTATTATTTTGCAAATTTTATGTTTTGGGGGGAGTTCTTGTAAATTGAGTAGTTTCTTTTTTCTAACTTTGCTGAAGTATAACTGACAAATAAAAATTGTACATATTTAAGGTGTAAAAATTGTATATATTTAAGGTATACAAAGTGATAATTTGATACACACATGCTTTATGAAATAATCATTGCAGTCCTGCTAAAGAACACATTTATCTCTTTGTTAGGTAACTTGTGTGTGTGTGCATGCATGTGTGTATGGTGAAAACACTTAAGATCTAACTCTCATCACAGATTTCAAGTATATAATACAGTATTGCTAACTACAGTCACCGTGGTATACAGTAGATCCTCAGAACTTATTTATCTTATACCTGAAAGTTTGAGCAACCTCCCTCTATTTTCCTTCACCACCCAGCTCCTGGCAACAACTACCATTCTACATTCTGCTTCTGTGAATTCAACTTTTTTAGATTCTACATATAACTAAGATCATGCGGTATGTTTTTCTGTGCCTGGTTTATTTCACTTATTGTAATGTCTTTCAGGTTCATCATGCTGTTGCAAATGGCAGGATCTCCTTCTGGGTAATGTCCACTCTATATTTCTGCAGGTGGGGCACAAATAGGTTTACAGTTGTTTGTATGGAAAATAATACAATAATTAATAAATAATAATACAAGAATAAACTGCTTTGTACATTCACAACTGTAAACCTATTTGTGCCCCACCCTGTACATATACATATGTAATGTTTTCTTTATCCATTCATTAATTCCTAGATATTTACATTGTTTTCATATGCTGGTTATTGTGACTAACGTTGCAGCAAACATGAAAGTGTAGATATCTCTTCAAGATACTAATTTCATTTTCTTTGGATATGTACCTAAAAGTGGAATTTCTAGATCATGTAGTAGTTCTGTTTTTCATAAGAACTGCACAAATTTACATTGCCACCAATAATGCCAAATCCAAAAAGGATTTCATTTTCTCCATATCATCTCCAACACTTCTCTCTTGTCTTTTTGATGATAGCCATCTTAACAGTTGATATCTCACTGTGGTCTTGATTTTCATTTTCTCAATGTTAGTGATTTTGGACATATTTTATATTCCTATGTATGTGTGTATTTTATATAAATATAAATATATATATATATATAAAATGTTAATTCAGGTCCTTTTTCTATCTGTGGTTGCTGTTGAGTTGTATGAGTTCCTTATATATTTTGGATATTAACCTTTTATCAGATATATGGTTTGCAAATATGTTCTCCCATTCTGTATGCTGTCTTTTCATTTTGTTTATTTTTTCCTCTGTTGTGCAACAGCTTTTTAGTTTGATGTGGTCCCACTTATTTATTTTTGCTTTTTTTGCTTGTGCTTTTAGTGTCATATCCAAGAATCATTGCCAAGACCAACATATGAAGGAAATTTTTTTCATGTTTTTTCAAAAAGTTTTATGAGATGAGTTCTTACACTTAAGTCTTTAATCCATTTCAAATTAAATTTTTGTGTATGGAACATTTTTCAACACACATTCCAACTTTGATTTTTCTGCACCAAGTCTAAATAAAAGGGAAGGGTCTGCCTGTTATAATGTTGTTTAGGGCTTGCAGCACGGTACACTGACACGTTAAAGACTATCATCTGGGCATAAATGAGATTCATGAAGTTGATAAAAATTATACCAGCTAAAGAAATTTGGAAATATACTTTGGAACACTTCAACAAAATGAATGAATTTTTAATTGGATATATGTGAAGAGTTCTTTTTTTAACCTATCAATTTTTCTTTCAAAAAATTAGAGAAAAAAGTTAATAAAATATGAAATAGAAGCAATACAGAGGAACAATAAAATTAATAGAAGTGATTCTGACTTCAAAAAGTAAGTTGTAGCAAAAATATTTCTTCAAATCATACCAAGAGGAGTAATTCATTAAGAGAAAATGATACAATTTGATAAGGAGGGTTAAATATGCCCTTGGATGTTTGATAATTCCATTAGAAAGGAGGAAGAAACCATATGAACATATTTTAAAAGCTTTAAATTTTTGACTGGACAAAAAAAGACATCACCAAAGATAACATAAAATTCATAATAACAACAAAAATGAGTATATTGGTGACATAACTGCTTAGTGAATAGTATCAGTTTAAGAGTACTTAAGATTAGTTACTGCACAAGAAAATTTGAAAAGATCTGAAACCTTCTAACGTGTTCATGAGAGAAACTGAAGAGAGATTTCCAAACTTTGACAAGAATCTGAAAAACTTTACTGACATTACTAACACTGAGTCATGAAGCTGAACCTTTTCTAAGTTATCAATGGAAAAAAAATCAAAGATGTTAAAGAAAAGTTTGAGTTATATTTATTATTTACTTCAGGAGATAATATTGAATTGTCCTCTGGTCCTCTCTTTTATCAAATCCAGGAATCCTGCCCCTTTCTCAGGCTTCAGAAAGAAAGGAAGAACTAAATACCATCATATTCATCTCAGTAGAGGCCAAGACAGCAGTTCACATCAATAACGGAATCTCAATAACATCTCAGGCTTTAGCCACTGCCTTCGGATTTGTTTTTTCAAGTACGTTGACTTGCATTTGTAGGGCTAAAAAGCCTGGCTGACATCATGCCCCCTGGAAAGAAGAAAAGATCTACTCTAGGACAAATTCTATTTCAACCACAGAATGCAAAATGTTTTTTCTCCTGCTTAAAAATTTTAAATTCCCTAACTTCCCTCTACCTCAAGTAGTAAGAAAAAAACCTACTGGCAATTTTAAAATAGTAGCTTGTCCCTAGTTCACACTCCAACTATTTATATGAATATCAATACAAGTAAACATTGCAGTCTGGGCTCAGGAGTGGGTTGACTAATGCTCTTCAGATTTCAGTTTTATAGCACTTTTGGCTGAATTCTGGCTGGGTCTGCATAACTCTACGGAAGGTTTATTTCTGTCATGGTCAGATGTTTTGCACTCACCCAATAACTGGCAAATGTCTGAATCAACAGGAGCAAAGCAGGACTTGCAGGGGAGAGCTGTCTGAAAACAAAACCCCACTGAGTCACCTCAGCTGGGTTTAGGGCTCATTTTACGGAGCATTTGTCCTTGGAAAAATTCACCATATACAGAGATCTTGCAGTTCCTTGACTTCACTTCACTTTCTGTATTGAAGGATGTGTAAGATAGCTAAGGTCTTTTGGAGTGTTAAGTTCATTTTAGATATTTGCATAAACAATTTATACTGTTTTCATGTTTTCAGAAATAGTCAACATCAGAATTTTTTCAGGGGTGGTGCATCTCTATCTAAAAACATTTATTTGGGGAGTTTGTCTTAAGCATGTAAATACTAATAGACACCACTGATGCATGTAGAGCGCTTGTGCACTGCCAGGTACTATTCTAAGTGAGTACATGTATTAAAGTATTTAATAGTTACAATAACCCTATGAGTAGTCATTGTTAATACTTCTGCTGCAGAGATAAGAATTGGGAATTTAAGCAGCTTACTAAATATCACATTGTAAGTGGCATCAAGTGTAGTTTTTAAGAGGTAAACGTGAGTCTCAAATATATGGTGAGAACATACAAATAATATATTTAACAAATTAATGGGAGATCTAGCAAAATGGTTCAGATAATTCAAAAAAGAATCTGAGAAACAGAGATTATAAAGTCAGGAAAAGCACACTGAAAAAAAATTTATTAAATTGGAGACAAATTAGTTTATTTGTTATAGAACACTAGATCTATTATATCGGATTGTGTTCTCTCCTGGACAGAAAATACTTACTACTCTACTGGATCTACATGCTAACACCTAAGTTAGCAGATCTCAGACTGAGAACCATGAACTTCTGGGGAAATGGAGCCTTTACCAGGGGCCATCAAAGTCAAAACTACTTTTATAATAACAATGACATATTATTTGCCTCTTCCCTGTATTGACATTTGCATCAGAGATGTCAGAACAATAGAGGTTGAAACTGATAACACTAAATTGTACTAGTAGCCATTAAATTATTTGCCATCAAATATACACATATTAAAATAAATTGCCAGTTTTATGTGAGATGTCTTTAATATTACAGTAAAAAATATTAATTTTATTAAATTTCAACCTGTGAGCATATCTTTTTAACATTTGTGACAAAATGGGAAGAATTGAAAAAATACTTCTGCTACCTAGTGAAACACCATAGAAGTCTTAAGGAAAAGCACTTATGCAATAGTTTGTGATGTTGACTGAACTAGTTGATTTTTTTTCATGGAGTATCATTTTATTTTTTTTAAGAGTAATAAATGTTTGTTATACTTTTCTGAATATTTGGCAGGGATTTTCTCAAATATAAACAACGTAAGCATGATTCTTCAAGGAAAAGCTCTAATAATATTTTTGACTTGATAAAATTAGGGTTTTCAAGCTAAAATTAGAATTTTGAAAAAAGTATATCTGCAATTGTGAACTTGATAGCTTTTTGATATTTAAAGGTTTTTCTCATAAGATGAAAAATGATATTAATAGATACAGTTTTTTGATATCATATAAAGAAATGTATCAGCATTTGGAAAATGTGTATAATTTACTGAACCAATAGTTTCCAAATGACAATGAATGATGTTCCAAAGTTATGTATGGGTAAGTATACATAATCCATTTAAATTGCACACTGTTCCCCTGTACTTTAAATTAATAGAGCACAGAAAGGTCACTGATGTGGTTTCAGAGTCCACATTGCAACTACCCTTTAAAAACAACCCTTTGCACAGTTTTGGTGTAACGACAAAGAATGTCCACCACTGTTATTAATTAACCACTTCCTTCTTCCAACTATTTATGTGTAGGATGTCATATTTTCCTTTTTTTTAATTAAAAAAATTTTTTTTGTTCAAATGCATTCATCTCCATTTTCCCGCCACCACTTTCCCCAGCCCCACCCACAACCAACCCTCTCCCTCAATCCTTCCCCACTTTGGCTTTGTCCATGGGTCCTTTATACATGTTCCTTGACCTGACCCTTCCCCTTCTTTTCCCCATTACCCCCCTTCTTTCTTCCCTCTCATTACTGTTGGTTTCTTTTTTCTCTCAATGTTGCTGGTTATATTTTCCTTGCTTGTTTGTTTTGTTGGTTAGGTTCAACTTATGGGTGAGATCATATGGTATTTGCCTTTCACCCCCTGGTTTATTTCCCTTAGCATAACGCTCTCCAGTTCCATCCATACTGTTGAGAAGGGTAGTAGCTCTTTCTTTCTTTCTACTGCATAGTATTCCATTGTGTAAATGTGCCATAGTTTTTTGATCTACTCATTTATTGATGGGCATTTAGGTTGCTTCCAGTACTTAGCTATTGTAAATTGTGTTGCTATATTTCAACTAAAATAATATATAGGAAGAGGTTACCTACAGAAGTATGTATAGGAATTAAACTTTCTTCTAGTTGGCCAAAAATTAAAGAGAATTGTAACAATGTAAAACATTACTATTATTTACACTTAAATTTTATGTTTGGGAAGTAGAGTTTTTTCTCAAAACATGGCATTTCTATTAACATATAATCAGTTTATTATAATTATTATTTTTCATAAACTAAAAAATATTCTATTTCTTTCTTACTTTTAATTTCTTTTTTTAAATTTATAAATCATGTTTATTCTATTAAAGTTGTCTCAATTTTTCCCCCTTTACCTGCTTCCCCCTATCCCGCCCCTGCCTCCCTCTCCCACAGTCAATTCCCACTCTGCTGTCCATGTTCATGGGTCATTCATACATGTTCTTTGTCTAGCCCCTTCTGCTTCTTTCCACCATTGTCCTCTTTCCCCATCCCCTCTGATCCTTTTCAGTCTGCTCTATGTTTCCATGCCTGTGGTTTATTTTGTTTGTTAGTTTATTTTGTTAAATAGATTCCACTTATAGGTGAGATCATATGGTATTTGATTTTCATCAACTGGCTTATTTCACTCAGCCCAATATTCTCCAGTTCCATCCATGTTGTTGCAAAAGGTAGGAGTTCCATCTCCCTCCCTCCCTCCCTCCCTCCCTCCCTTCCTTCCTTCCTTCCTTCCTTCTTTCTTTCCTTCCTTCCTCCCTTTCTTTTTTCTTTCTTCAATGCAGATTGATTTTATTTATTTATTTTTAAATGTCAAAGTTAATTATAAAATATTTTTAAAAATTTAAAACCATTATAAAGTCTCAGCAATTAATCCAACATGACACCAGCACAGGAATTAAGTAGATCAATGAAATATAATGAGCATTCTAGAGACAAACATATATATCTGTCTGTCAATGTAATATATGATTAAGTTGATATTTCAAATCAATGGGGAAAATAAGGCTTATTCAACAAATAAGGTACATGGATCACTATTACTTGAAATAAAACAAATATAGAACCCTATTTCCCATATTATACAAGAAATATTCAGGTGAGTTAAAAATCAATATGTAGAATCTAAGGAGTTTTAGGACAAAATACAAACTAATATTTTTCTTACCCTGAAGTAAAATATTCAAACCCAGAAGCTATGAAGTAAAATATTGACAATATGACTATATTAAACATTTAAGACTGTACAATAATACACATATTAAAAAAAGTTAAAGGGCAAGTAATAGAATAGGAAAGTATTTGCAGCACATCTGAAAAAGGATTAATGGTTTGTTTTGTATTTTTTGGGGGAAAAAACTCTACAAACATTTAGTCAAAAAATGGATAAAGAATACCAAAACAGTCACTTAAAGCTTTTAAAAATAATAGAAATAGGCAAGAAATATACAAAAACAGGTTTAGTTTCAACAAATAATAAAGGAACAATTAAAATAATGCATCATTGTCACAATCAGATTAATAAGTATTAAAAATATTGGTAATATCAAGTATTGGCAAATGTGAAAGGAACTGGGTATTCATACTCTTTTTCTTCATCTTAAAGCAGTCACTTTAGCACATTTTGCAGTGCTGCTTTGGTGGAGGTACATTCTTTTAGCCTTCTTTTGTCTGGGCAACTCCTTATTTCACCTTCCATTTTAACTGAGAGTCTTGCTGGGTAGAGCAGACTTGGTTGCAGGCCTTTGCTTTTCATGACTTGGAATGTTTCTTGCCATTCTTTTCTGGCTTGCAGAGTTTGTGTTGAGAAGTCAGCTGCTAGCTGTACTGGGGCTCCCTTATATGTTACTACCTTTTTCTTCCTTGCTGCCCTTAGGATTCTCTGTTTGTCTTTGACATTTGCCAAAGACAAACATTAATGATGGTGTGTCCTGGAGTGGGCCTCATTGGGTTCCTCTTGAATGGGACCCTCTGTGCTTCCTGCACTTGTGTGACTTTTTCTCTTCTCCAATTAGGGAAGTTTTCCATCATTACTTCTTCAAGCAGTTTCTCTATCCTTTCCTCATCCTCTTCTCCTTCTGGTATCCCTATTGTATGGATATTATTATATTTTAGGGTGTCCTGCATTTTCCTCAACCCCTCTTCATTCTTTTTGAGTCTTTTTTCATTATCTTGCTCTTTCTGGGAGCTTTTTTCTACTTGTCTTCCAGCTCGCTGATTCGATCCTCAGCTTCATCTAGCCTGCTTTTGATTCCTTCTACAGTGTTCTTCAGTTCAGAAGTTGTATTCTTCATTTCCTCTTGTCTCTTATTGATAGTTTCTATGTCCTTTTTTATGCTGATATAGTTTGCAGTAAGTTCCTCGTAGTTTCCCTGTAGTTTGTTAATTCTCTCTGAGCTTGCTGAGCTCATTGAGCTTCCTTAGAACCATTGTTTTGAACTGAATATCTGATAGTTTACTTGCCTCTATTTCATTTTGTTCTCTTTCTGGGGATTGCTCCTTTTCCTTCGAGTGGGGCATATTTCTTTGTCTTCCCATTATTTGTGAGACTCTTCTTTTTTTGCTTCTGATTCTTAAGTTGATCTGTCTTGATTTCCTGACTTTGTGGTGTGAAGTTCTATGGTAGGAGACCACTGTTTTTCTGGATCTGCCTCTGATAATGTCAGATGCCGTCCCTGTCTGACCTTAGGCAGTCTGTTTGAGGCTTCCAGGAATCTACTATCTGTGGCTGTCTCCTTCAGCTGTTAATCTAGTCACTGTGCACTCAGCAGGACACCTCAGACAGCTCAGGGTGGGGCGGAGTCCCCCCTAGGGGTGAGGTTATTGGGTCCTTTCACACTGCTACCATACTGGGGAGGAGTCTGCTTTGGGATGCCACCCTCTACTCTCTCTATTCTCTCCCCAAAGTCTCTGTCCCCCGTCATTCCTCAAGTGTCTCCAGACCTCTCTGTGCCTCCTTTAGCCAGGGATCTACTGCCTGGGGCTGCAAATCTGAACTCAGCAGGCAGCTTAGACAGCATAGGGCGGGATGGAATCCCACCTGGGGGTGGGGCTATTGGGTCCTCTGACGATGCTGCTGCTCAGGGAGAGTGGTCTCTGCCTGAGCAAGATGGCTGCTGCCACATGGGGATGAGTCAGAACCGAGATCCCACCGGCTACTCTCTCAGTTCTCTCCCCAAAGCCTCCTTCCCCAGTCTCTCCTCAGGCATCTCTAGCTCACTCTGCCCCTGCCTTTGCCGGAGACCAGGGTAAGTGGCCACAAATAAAAACTTATGTGTTAGCCCTTTAAACAGTTCTTTGCATCTCCAGTTGCCTGTCTCTGGCAGAGAGCAACCCTGCTGCTTTTCGCAGGTGGGTGTTTTCTGTGTACTTTTTGGGCTCTGGTGCTGTAGGCTAGAGATCCCCACTTTTGGTTTAGACCCTGCTCTTCTCAGGGGAATCCAACCAACCGTTTCAATATCCTTCTGGTGTTGCAGCCCACGGGTGCCCCACCCATCTTTTCAAGTCTCTACCGCGCTCCTTACCAGTTAGATTGTGCTAAAGCAGATTCTTCTGTCTCTGATATTACAAGGCTTCTCTCTCACTATTGTTAAGTTGTTTGTTCCAGGTGATTTCTCCACAATTTAGTTGTAATTCCAGTTGGTCCTGGGAGGAGGTCAGTGTGACTGCCACTCACTCCTCTGCCATCTTGATTCCTAATTTCCAATATGATTATCAATAGATGCACCTACACATTATTTGCAACAATGTGTTAAAATGTAAAGGGTCTGGAGACCAAAAAGTGGAAAAGCAGCTGATCTAATTGTAAGTCAAAAAAAGTACCTCCCTTAGCACAGAAACCCCAAACTAGGGAGCTGCTTAAGTGTTCATGATATTCCAAAAAAAACCCTGGAGGATTAGCTGTTGTGGACATGCCATTTATTACTCACATTACAGGGGTGTGCACTGACAGTGGCAGGTCAGTGCGAGAGAGACCACACTTCCTTCAATGTGAGGCTTGTGATAAGGGGTCCCAGACAAAGGACACACATGTCCTATGTGTGACTCTGAACTACATTACCTCAGTGTGTAACAGGTCAAAAAGCAGTCACAGGACAAGAAGTTGCTCCCAAAAGGTATTAAGGAGGGTGTTACAATCCATTGCCAAACAACACACATTCCTTCTGGCCAGAACCCTCTGGCCAGCCCTCAGTCATGGGAGGGTGAAAGGCCATGTCCATGGACCCGTTAGTTAATGAAATAATACTTGGTTTGGCCCTTTAGACGAAGACCCATTATAACACTTAAAAACCATTGTGTTACTTCTTCCTCATTTCCCAGTTTTTCATAATTGTCTTTAATCGTAGTGGATCCAGAATCTGAATCCAAACAATCTGGCTTTGCAATCTATGCTCTTAGCCACTAAATCATTTTTTAAGTAGGTGAAATATGAAAAAATCAACAAGTAGAAACATCAAACTTAAATATCTGCTGATGCTTTCCTGTAAAACATAGGGAAAACAGAAAGTATGATTTAGAAATAAAAAACAAAACAAAATAAAAAACAAACAAAAAAACCAGGACTTGTCCATGTAGCTCAGTCAGTTGGAGTGTTATCTTGTCATGCCAAGGTTGCAGGTTTGATCCATGGTCAGGGCACATATAAGAAACAACTAATGAATGCATAAATAAGTGGAAAAACAATTTCACCTCTTTCTCTCTCTCTCCTCCTCTATTTCTCTCACTAAAATTAATAAATTTTTAAAAATTATACAAAGCAACCAATTTCAATTTGAGTCCCAATCTAACAATAGAGCTATCTAAAGGGTCACTGAGAAGGCTTACTTTTTTTAAATCTTGGGCTTTTTCAAATCTTATTAAGTAAAATTACTAATAAAAATTTAACTGGAAAATCTGTCTTAAAGAAAGACAGTACCATGTATCTAACATTCAAGTTTTTTTCCTGATGGTAGCAACAGTTCTCAGAAATGTTAAAATATAGCAAAATATCCTGGTCAAAATCATTTCCCAGAAAAAATCCAAGATGGCAGAGGAGTAAGTGGAAGCATATTAACCATCTCCCAGGACCAAATGGAAATTACAACTATATTGAAAAAAAAAATCCTGAAAAACCAACTGAACACTAGCTGAAGAGAAGCGTTATAACCAAGGACAGATGGAAGAAACCACTTCACCACAATGAGACTGGTAGGAAGCACATAGGTATGAGAAGGCTGGATGGGCTCCCATGGACAGCAGCTGAAGTTCCAGAGTGATATATCAGTGCCCAGGGTGGGAGGATTCTCCCTGAGAAGTGTGGGGTCTAAACCCCAAGCTGGGCTCCCACCCTAGAGCACCAGACCCAGGAAAGGGATCCAAATAACGCCCAGCTGTGAAAAGCAGTGGGGTTTCTGTCCATCAGGGACAGATGGTTTGAGACACAGAGAGATTCTTTAAGCGCCAATACACAAAATTTTGTTTGCAGCCACTCACCCTAGGCTCTGGCAGAAGGAGGGCAGATATGTGGAGAGAGTCTGGGCCTGGTGGCTCTGGGGAGAAAGCTGAAGGATCAGCTGCTGGGATCCTTGTGCTGAGTCATTCCCCATACTTCAAGAGCCATCTTTCTCGGGCAGAGCACTCAGCTTCAAGCAGCATCAGCTTGAGAGGAAGCAATAGCCCCACCACAAAAATTCCTCTTGCCTGGAGCTTAAGCTAGGCTGCTGAGGAGTACAGCTGGAGGCAGCTTTAGAAATCAAGCCTACCAGAAAGCCTGTAGGCAGAGATGGATCTCTGGGAGGTCTGAGACCTTAGCTGACCCTCCCCCAGGCCCAGTGCTGGTACAATGCTGACCTTGATATGCATCTGGGTTCTTTCTGGACAAAACCAGGCTTAGGAGAGGGAACGAAAAGCTGCGGATAGCTGATAGCTCCAAATAGGTTACCTAGGGCCAGTTACAGGCAGTGTCTGAAATAGGTCTGCACCAAAGTCTTTGTAGACTTACCTAATAAGTACAAACAAATGTGAAGAAGCAGCCAAAATGGGAAGACAAAGAAACAGCTTAAATGAAAGAATAAGGAATTCTTCAGAAAAAAAAACTAAATGAAAGGGAGACAAGCAATTTATCAGATAGAGAGTTGTGAGTAATGATTATAAGGATATCAACAGGATGAAAAAAGACACAGAAACCATTAAAAAAACAGACAAAGAATTCAATCTGATATAAATAATACACTGGAGGAAATAAACAGTAAGTTAAATGAAGCAGAGGATCGAATTAGTGATTTGGAAGACAAAGTAGGAAAAAACACCCAAACAGAGCAGCAAAAAGAAAAAAGAATTTTTAAAAAAATGAGGAGAGCTTATGAAATGTTTGGGAAAACATGAAGTGCAACAACATCCACATCATGGGAATACCAGAAGGAGAAGAGAGTGAGCACGGGATTGAGAATCTATTTGAAGAAATAACAACTGAAAACTTTCCTAATTTGATGAAGAAAAAAGTACAAAAGTCCAGAAAGTGCAGAGTCCAAAACAAGATGAACGCTAAGAAGCCTACAAGAAACATCATAATTAAAATGGCAAAGCTTAAAGACAAGGAGAAAATCCTAAAATCCATGAGAAAAGCTGGTAGCTACCTACAAGGGAGCTCCAAGTAAATTCTCATCTGTTTTCTCAAAACCATTTTAGGTCAGAAAGAATAGGCATGAACTAGTCAAGGTGGTGACAACCAAGGATGTAAAACCAAGGCTACTTTACCTAGCAAGACTATCACTTAAAATTTAAGGAGAAATAAAGAGCTTCCCAGATGAGAAAAAGCTAAATGAGTTTGTTAAACCAAACCAGTACTGCAACAAATGTTAAAGGGCTTTCTTGAAGAAGAAGAAGGAGAAAGAGAAGGAGAAAGAGAAGGAAAAAGAGAAGGAGAAGGAGAAAAAGAAGAGGAGAGGGAGGAGGAGGAAAAAGAGAAAGAAAAAAAAGAAAATTAGTTTAACAATAAAATGGCACTAAATACATATCTATCAATAATCACCTTAAATGTAAGTGGCTTAAATGAGCCAGTGAGAAGACATAAGGTAGCTGAATGGTTGAGAAAACAAGATACACACAGACACATGCGCGCGCGCACACACACATTTGTGTCTGCTAGAGACCCACTTCATATAGAAAGACACACAGACTAAAAGTGAAGGGATGGAAAAAGACATTTCATGCAAATGGAAAGGGAAAAAAAATCTGGAGTAGCAATATTTAAATCTGACAAAATAGATTTTAAAACCAAGGCTCTTATAAGAGACAAAGAAGGACATTACATAATGGTAAAAGGAACAATCCAACAAGAGGATATAATCCTAGTAAACATTTATGCACCCAACACAGGAGCTTTGATAAATGAAAAAAAATGAGCTGTCAACCATTTCTATACTTTTGTCTTTTCCATGTTTATTCTGGTTATCTATTTCCCTTTATATAGTTTTGACCAAGAAATTGACTCACTTCATCTAAGTTGGTTATATTAAGTTGGTTGATAGTGTTGACCTGGTCAACTATATTGTCCTTGATTTTCTGCCTACTTGGTATATCAATTACTTGACAGAGGGTTGTTTAAGGCTCCAACTATAATAGTGGATTTGTCTATTTCTCCATTCAGTTCTATAAGTTTCTGCCTCTCATATTTTGATGTACTCTTGTTAGATGCACACACACTTAGAATTTCTGTGTTTTCTCATAGTGATCCTTATTGTATGTTCCTGCTATCCCTGCAGATTTCCTTGTTTTGAAGTTAGCTTTGTCTGAAATCAGTATTGCTACTTCAGATTTTTTAAAAATTAGTGTTAATGTGGTATATATTTATGCATTTCTATGTGAGTCATATCCTTTCCTTTCTTTGTTTTTAGTTTTCTCTAGTTTGAATGTGATTAGCTTAGGTATGGTTTTCATCCAGCCTTGTGCTGAACTTTCTACACTTATGGCTGTAGTTTGGTATCTGTCATTAATTTTGGAAAATTCTTATTTATTGATGTTTCAAATAGCTCTTTTGTTCCATTCTTTCTTTTCTTTCTGGTATTCCAATCATGCACATTTTACACCTTTTGAAATTTTCCATAGTTCTTGAATGTTCTGATGTGTGCATTACTTTTTCTTTTTGTATTTTAGTTTGGGAAATTTCTATTGACCCGTCTTCAGTCTCACTGATTCTTTCATCTGCCATGTCAAGTCTATTGATAAGCCCATCAAAGGAATTTTCCATTTCTGTTACAGTGTTTTTGATTTCTAATTTTTGTTTTTGCACTTTCTCAGAGCTTCCTTCTCTCTGTTTATATTACCCATCTGTTCTTTACATGTTGCCTACTTTTCCATTATATTTAAAATGCTCTATTTAATAATTCCAATAACTGTGTTACATGACTCTGGTTCTAATGTTTGCTTTGTCTTGTCAGAATGTTTTTTTTTTCTTGCTTTTCGACACACTTTCAAATTATGTTTTGGAAGCCAAACATGTTGTTCCAGCTAGTAGGAAATTATTAAATAGGTCTTTAATGCGAGGTTTTGTATTAATCAGATTAGGAATTGAACTGTGCCTAATATTTGCTGTAGCTGTAGATGGCAGAGGCTTCAAATCCCTCTGGAATTCTTACACTGGCTTTTCCCATTGACTTTGGCCTTCCTTAAGTATTTTCCTTTAGAGAGAGTCTGTGTCTTACAGCTCTTTAACTGTAACCCACTGTAATTATACTGAAGTTTTGTTGAAGTTTAGATGGGAATGTTCTATAAGCTTCCAATTAAATCTTGGGCTTTTAGTGGATCTGCGTCTCTGAGCTCTGACTTTCACAGGTATTTTCAGTGATATAATCCTGTCACCTATATTCACTTCCTTATCTTCTTGGATAAGCATTCCCAATATATTTCCTTAAAAAAAAAACAGATTTTATTACTATGTTCCACTATTTCTTGACTATGCTCCACTTCCCCAACCCTCAGCCAGTCTTTGGTGAGACAATGAGGATAGAATGGGATGGAGGAGAAGGAAGGCCCTTTCCATGTGGGATCAGGCTCTGGAAAAGTCTTTTCCCTGAAGAGTAGCCCTTTGTTTATGGAGAAGGCTCTGGTTATACTTCAAAATAATTACTTTTTCCCTCTCTTTATCAGAGCCATAAAAGAATCAGCTTTTTATTATGAGAATCTGATATGGTTCCAAGAGCCAAAGTACTTAAAAATTGTGTGGCTCCCTAATACTTTAGCCCCCATAGCTTCTCACTCTCAAGGCAGCCTACACTCAGCCTCCAGAAAGTCATCAAAATTGCCAGTTAGGTGTTCTAGCAATTTTTGAACTCCAGCTGCTTCTGTTCCTGGTCAGCTGATCTTGGCGGCCTGTTTCTCCTGATTTAAGTGTGTTGGTTGGCCCTAGTTTGGCCAACAGTTGGCCTAGTTGGCCACAGTTTTCTGTGGGTCCAAGAAAAGTAATTGATTTTCAATTTGTCTAGCATTCTTTTGTTGTTGTTGTAAGGGAGTAACCATTTCCATATCCTTTACATTTTAGAGCTAAAACCAGAAGTAATAATAACTTTTAAAAATTACATTTATACTAAAGTTAAACTTGGATTACTGTTTCTTATTTACAAATAATATTTGGCATCTTTATTTCTTTTCAATAATTAGATATTTCAATATGCTTAGTAGTTGCTTGATGCTAATTAAAGTATCTGGATATTGGAGACGTACATGATGAGGTAAAGAGCTTTTATGATGTATTTTTCATTTTTTGTTTCCTATGTCTTACTTCTGTGTAAATAATAATAATAATAATAATAATAATAAAATCTAACCCAGATGACTTGTCAGTACTCTTATGAATAACAACTCTACCAAGGCAGTTCTATTAGACATGCCCAGAGTCTGCAGTTAGATCCACTGAGGACTCCATAGACACCAGAGATGTACAAGGTGTGGTTGAAGAGTCCAAGTGTCTCTGAAAGATTTTCATCTTCTAATTATTATAAAGTTTGTGGGATAATCAAGAGGATGCATGTAATTCTATCAAGATATATCTTATAGTGATCTTGTCTAAAATATGAAAAAAATATTTAAAATAAATGGTATCTATTGCTCTCCCTTCACTTTGTTCATACTATTACAAATATCTTGCACAGTGAACATTGCCCATTTTCCATATTTTAGTTACTGCTTTTAGCAAAAGTGTCTTTAGCAAAGAAATGTGGATTTTCTCTTGCAATTTATCTGTGCGTGTGTGTAAGACAGGGAAAGAAATTAGAGGTTAGACATCCTTGCTTTGAATACTATTCTAATCAAGTTAAGACTGTGTATGTTTGGCACACATGAGTAGTATTCATGCTGAATAAGAGGCTATACAAATTATAGTTTTGCATAAATGAATAATTTCATATATGTTGATAATTCATGCACTGTCAAGTGATCCAAAGGACATTGATGCTTTCCAAGTTTTTTTTCCCTTTGCTCAAAGGCACATGATTATATACTTTTTTTGATATGAGAGGAGAATGAAACAAATACTCTTCCTCCACACTTTCCACAACTTGACAGACTGCAGATTTGACCTTCAATATGTGCCTGCTTCATGCGTCTCAGCAGACCAGAACACCAACTGTTATTTCTTCTTCTTTTCATTGAAAGACTGGTAAATGTTACCCATAAGGAAGTGGTCTTTATTAAATGTGGTCTTTAGCTAATTCTACCAGACAGCATTATAATGCTTTAGCAAGAGACAGCCATTGTTCATGGTTTTCTACAGTAATTTCTCTTCCAGCAGTCATCAAGTTGGACTTCTCTGAAAAATGCAAATTAGAAATTGATCAGCTTAATGCTCACTGATTCAGAAGGAGAAGCAAATCTTTTATATAATGTCTTTTTCTTTAAAACCCAGTCATATCTGGTAACTTAAACTTTTGTATATAATGGCAATGACATGTTTTATTATCTTCAGAATTTTCCGTTTGAGTTCAGGCTGGTTTGGGGACAGGTCTGGGCATGTCTGATTAACTGCTCGTGTTGGCCAAACAAACCTGTGAGCTGAGAGTTGGGGGATCTTCCCAGATAATAACAAAATATTGAAGGAAAGAAGCAACTAGGTACTAAGACATTGAGACAGCTGCGAAGTCATAATTTTGATCCTGAGCATTTTGTGGTGACTCCAATGTAATCTGCACCTGACAATGCAATCTTTGTATGTGTGGGTCCTAAAAATAAACCCCAATAGGTAGGAAAACAAAATAACTCAAAATTGAAGATGTATTGCCAAATCTATAATATGCTGGAGTGCAAGTACTGATTCAAAGAGTATTTGACAGACTATGACACAGAATGGGGAAAATCACTGCAAAACAATTATTTAGTGTTAGCTCATTTCCAGAAAGCATTAAGAAATGGAATATTAGTCACACTCTGCCAACTACTCATTTTTGTGAACACTTGTAACGCTTCCCTGAGGACACCAAAAAATATATAGAAGGGACTTTACAGAGGTTTAGAATTCTCATGTTAGCAAAGATAGTGATAACTAAACTTTTAATATGAATGTGATTTCATTAATTCTTACAGGAAAAGGCAGGCTACACTTTTATCTTTGAGCTACTTCTAACTGTATCCTCTAAACTAAATGCCACCTTAAACATTTCCCATAGGCTGAGCGAAATCAGCTTGTGTGCTTGTGTTTAAACATTACTTTTAATCCTTATGTATTTAAGCTGAAATCATGATAATGAAGATTTTAAAGAATAAAATGGAGACAAGAAACACAAAGATTAGGGGAGATAAGAATCTATTCTAAAACAATATATTTTACTTAAATTGATCTATTTCATGTGAAGTATCCTATGATATTTCAGAATTATGTTTACTATTTTTAATATAAATTGCATTTAGACAGGCAAGGCAGTACAGTTTTTGGTAGAGGGTTTAAGCATCACTTTCAAATTTCCTGACTTTAAGAATTAATCAGTTAATGAATCAGTTAGCTAATAATTATTATGTACTTTTAGAGTACCCAGTTATGACCTTCCATATCCCATTAAGATATAATACTGGTTTATCCTTCAATTTTGTTTTTGTCTTTCAGCTGTGAAGTAACTTGTATGAGACATCTGTACAAAATATATCCAGCTGTGATTTAATTTTTAGTTTCAGTGTTTTGTAGTTTTATTTTTTTATTTTTATTTTTTTCCCAACTCAAAAATTAAAGGCAAATGCCAGTGGATAGAAATATTTGGAAAATGGATGCAAATGTAAGTAGTTTCCAAAAGACAAAACTTTAAAATCCTTTTAGTCAGGGTCTCAAATGCCCATAGACTCTTTCTAGGAGCACACTAGTAAATATTATTTTGATAATCTAATTAAATACTTGACTCTCATGAATGGGTCTAATTCTTCATCAGATTTCAAGGGAGAGGAGCCTAGAGGGCCTTTAGATGAAAATAAATTCTACTTGTCCTACTTGCTATATTGGTCTACCTTGCTGCAGTGAAAGAGAAGATCAGTAAAAGAGCAAAGCTTTTTGTCATATTCCTGGAAATTAGGGCAACCCATCAGCTATGGGAACCCAGGACAGAAATTGGCTTAAAATGCAATAAGAATCACTGAGGCAAATTTCCTCCCTACTCCCTCTCTCCATCTGAATGGTCTTTAGTAATGAACAAGGAGATGAGAAACACATATACGTACGCTGTCCCAGCTTAGCCAACAGAAAAGCAGTTTCTTCTATTTGGTTTTCTGGTAAAAGTTTAAGGTCACAGTATAAAAAGGGTCTCCATTCTGCCATGAATATATTTACCTGCAACGTGTTTGCTGTGAGGGAAAGAAATGGATTTAGATACTTTTCATGGTTTATTTTGCTTCTTTTCTTGTTCACAAAGTAGAGATAAAACAGAGCATTTTGGTTAAGTCTCCACAACAAAAATACGTAAAGATTTGTTGTAGAAACTGACTAAATAACTTGGACCAAAGACCCAGACTTTAAGTGCTAATTGTAAGTGCTTTAGACATTTTTTTTTCCTCACTAATGATTAACACTTATTCCAGTGTATACTTTCCTGGATTAAACATGTGAATGGGCACAACTGTTTCTTTTCAAATGGCAGCTGTAATGCCATTTAAAAATCTAACAAGTTTTTCCAATACCACTTCCAGTCTTAAAATTACCAGTTAGATCTTTACTGGAGCTTGAGCAGAATGTCTAATTTAAATAAGAATGTCTATCAGACCTGAACTTTGGGGTGTGCATGTTTCTTTCTTATAAAAAATCCTGAGGCCTTTGCTCCATCTGTGCAATGGGATGAAATACAAGAGTAGCATTCTGTCTATCATTCTGCATGGGATAATACTCTGAGTGATGTATTCATGTCTTTTATATCCAAGAGCTTTGCCTTTTGAGCCCAATATTTATTCAAGTGTTGAACTAGCTGAACAGTTGAGGCTTGGAGACCAGTCCTACTGGGATTATGTAATCAGTGAAAGATTTCAGCAAAGGGAAAGAGAATATAAAGAGTGGAAACTATTTTACAAAAAAAAAGAAAGAAAGAAAGGAAAATGGTATTAATGAAAGACAGGCTTGCTTTTAACGAGACACTTGTTTTCAAAACCATTTGTAAACTACCCTTGCTGTTAATAATTCTCAGATTGTATTCTCTATTAGGTTCATATTTGTTAAACCTGTAGCTTTTGACTGTAAGTGGCTAGAAGTAACTTTTTGATAAATTAGTATCTGTTTTGTATTTTAATCTCCAAGTATGTGAAATATGAGAAAGTTAAGATACATTCTTTGGTTTTATTTTTATAAAGATTTTCTGAAACAGTCAAGGAAAATGCTGGCTCTGATAATTATAGATTTTGATGCAGTCTCTCGAGTCAGACTGTAACCCGACTCCTGCTTCTGCCACATGTATTGACCATGTAATGCTTATCAGGTCACTGCATCTCTCTTTGCTCCAGTTCTGTGTAACAGGAAAAAAATAATTGTACCTACCACAGAATGTGTATGTGAGGATCAAAAGTGTTAATGCATTAAAACTCTTAGTACAGCATCTGGTATATACTAAGTCCTTAATAAATATCAGCTATTGCTATTATTATTTCAAGTTAAGAAATGTGAGGACTTTCCTCATAAGAATAACCTGTGCAGAACTGGTCATAACACGAGGACCTGATATATCTGGAGATAAAGGAAGGCAATAGAAAAAATGGGTGGCTGAAACACAAGTACTAAAAAATAGAATTAAGAATTCATCTAAGGCACCAAAGTAAAATAAAATTTTAAGGCAAATATTCTGATAATTAATCTCAATGTATCCATTTCTTTCAAATGAAAAAAATTTTGAACTTTAGGCAAAAGTGCAGACATTTTTACTTGAAGTACATGCACAAGGACACATACCCTGAAACATGCAAGAGGAAGGGATACAACTCCCAGTCTCTGTACTTTACTTCCTGTATAGAAGCATTGCAATATATCATCCGAAGGGTCTTTCAGAGACGATAAAGTCTTTTTGTGTGAAGTAATTCAATGATGAAGCAATTGGTTCCATCTATCCTATACCAAACAATCTGTGGCATGAGATATTTAAAAAAAATATTGGAGTATTAATAAGCTAAAGATTGTTTTAACATACAGTTAATTGAGTTGTAAGGATAATGGAGACTATTTCCATGTCTTCATTTCTTCCTGTTAACCACTTCTTTCTAGTTTCCTTTACTGCTTCCTCTTCTCTCTTGATTTTTTTATTTGCTGGCCTTCCAAGAAGTTCCTGACCCCCTATGTCTGTACATTCTATTTTAGTAATCTAATCCACACTCACAGATTCATTAGCAACAGCTGCTTTCCTAAAATCTAGATAGGAAAGAACAATTTTTTGATGTATCTAGATCTTCCTGAAGAAGTAATGTATTTTATGCTCACCAATACCAATATCCAAATCTGCTAGCTTCTACTGCAAACGAGCATTTGTCTAAATTCCTTATTTCTTTAAGTGGCAATAACTAAATGTAACTTTCGATTTTTAATTTTTATTCCTTTTCCCCATCCAGTCCATTGTGAAACCTATAGAACTTTTTTCCACAGTATCTTTTTTCTCACCACCACCCCTCAAGGGCTTAAACATAACCTCTGACAAAACACTGACTGAGCAATAAGCTACTTCTAGGAAACAGGCTTAAAAAAGCCAGTCATATAGGAATAACTCACAGCTAACTTTTGCTAAACTGTAAAAGACTAAATGTTTTCCTCTTGAGATCAAGAACAAAATAAGTATATTCACTTCAGGCGTGTATATTTAATATTACATTAGAGATTCTAATCATTGCAATTAGGTGAGTGGATAAATAAGTTAACAAATAAATAAGTAGGTAGATAGATAGACAGATAGATAGATAAATGGTAGTCAGATTGGGAAGAAAGAAGGAAATCTATTTGTACTTATAACATGAAATCCTAAAACATACATACATATAACTATTACATCTAATAAATGAATTCAGCAAAGTTGCAGAACATAAGATCAATATTCAAACATCAATTGTATTTCTATACACTAGCAATAACATTCTAAAAAGAAAGCTAAGAAAATTCTGTTATAAATAGTATCAAGAAAAAAAGCAAGTATGAATTGAACAAAAGAAGTATAAGACTTAAAACTGAGAGGACTTTCGGTCAACGTGGAGGCATAGGTAGATACACTTTGCCTCCTTGCACAACCAAAAGAGGGAGAACAACAAATTTAAAAACAAAAAAATAACTAGAACTGCCAGAAAATGAAACTGTATGGAAGTCTGCAAATCAAGAAGTTAAAGAAGAAACATTCATCCAGACTGGTAAGAGGGGTGGAGACAAGCGGCTGGGGAGTAGAGGATGCAAGGCAAGGCAGTGGCTGGAAGACCAGGCAGGCAAGACGGTGGCTGGCAGACTGGGTGGTGCTACATTCACATGTGGATAAACCAGAAGGAACAGCTGGGGAACAAGGCAGATCATGCAATCCAGGGTTCCAGTGTGGGAAAAGAAAGCCTCAAAAACTCTAGCTGTAAAAACCTGTGGGAATGTAGCAGTAGGAGAAACTCCCAGCCTCACAGAAGAGTCTGTTGGAGAGACCCACAGGGTTCCAGAATGTACACAAACCCACCCACCCAGGAATCAGCGCTAGAAGAGCCCTTTTGCTCATGCGTAGTGGAGGAAGTGACTGAAAGCCAGCCGAGAGCCGAGCAAGCAGCATTGTTCCATCTCAGACCTCTTCCCCCATATACAGTGTCACAACAGAGGGACCTGGGTTGCCCTGCCCTGGTGAATACCTAAGGCTCTGTCCCTTCCAATGTAACAGGTGCACTGAGACAAAGGAAAATGGTCCAAATGAAAAAACAAATCAAAGCTCCAAAAATAGAACTAAGTGATGAACAGATAGCTAACCTATCAGATGCACAATTCAAAACACTGGTAATCAGGATGCTCACAGAAATGGTTTAGTATGGTTGCAAAATAAAGGAAAAAGTGAAAGCTATTCAAAGTGAAATAAAGAAAAATACACAAGGAACCAACATTAAAGGGAAGGAAATCAGGACTCAAATCAATGATTTGGAGCAGAAGGAAGAAATAAACACTCAACCATAACAGAATGAAGACACAAGAATTCAAAAAAATGAGGAGAAGCTTAGGAACCTCTGAGATAACTTTAAATGATCCAACATCTGAATCATAGGGGTGCCAGAAAAAGAAGAGCAAGAGCAAGAAATTGAAAACTTATTTAAACAAATAATGAAGAAGAACTTCCCCAATCTGGCCAAGACAAAAGATTTCCAGGAGATTCAGGAAGCTCAGAGAATCCCAAAGAAGCTGGATCCATGGAAGCACACACCAAGGCACATCATAATTATATTACCCAGGATTAAAAATAAAGAGAGAATTTTAAAAGCAGCAAGAGAAAAGAAGACAGTTACCTACAAAGAAGTTCCCATAAGACTATCAGCTCATCTCTCAAAAGATATTTTGCTGTCCAGAGGGGCCTGGAAAGAACTATTCAAAGTCATGAAATGCAAGGACCTACATCCCAGATTACTCTATCCAGCAAAGCTATAATTTAGAATGGAAAGGCAGATAAAGTGCTTCTCAGATAAGGTCAAGTTAAAAGAGTTCACCATCACCAAACTCTTATTATATGAAATATTAATGGACTTATCTAAGGAAAAGAAGATCAAAAACTATCAACAGTAAAATGGCAACAAACACAGCTATCAACAACTGATCCTTACAAAAACAAAAACAAAAACAAACTAAGCAAACTAGAACAGGAACAGAATCACAGAAATGGAGATCAGAGGGGAACAGGAGGGGAGAGAATAGAGAAAAAGGTAGAGGAAAAAGGAATCATAAATGGTAGGTACAAAATAGGGGGAGGTTAAGAATAGTATAGGAAATGGAGAAGTCAAAGAACTTATATGTACGATCCATGGACATGAACTAAGAGTGGGAGGAATGCTGGTAAAAGGGTAGGTGCAGGGTGGAGGGGAATAAAGGGGAGAAAAAAAAGGGACGACTGTAATAGCATAATCAATAAAATGTATATATATAATATAAAGACAAATATATATTTATATATATAAAGACTTAAAAATGAAAACTACAAAACATTATTGAAAGAAATTTTAAAAGGTCTACTGAAGAAAGAAATTAAACAAGATACAAATAAGTGGAAGCATATACCATGTTCATGAATAGGAAGAATTAATATTATTAAAATGTCCATACCACCCAAAGACATCTATAGATTCAATGTAATTCCTGTCTAGACACCAATAGTATATTTTGTAGAACTAGAAAAAATACTCCAAAAATTTTTATGGAACCACAGAGGATCCCTTATAGCCATAGCAATCTTACGAAAGAAGAACAAAGTTGGAGGAATAATATTACCAGATATCAAACTATTCTACAAGGCCATAGTAATCAAAAGAGCATGGTACTGGTATAAAAACAAACATACAGATCAATGGAACAGAATAGAGAGCCCCAAAATAAACCCATGCCCTTATGGTCAATTAATACTTGAAAGGAGGTAAGAATATACAATGGGGATAAAGACAATCTATTCAATAAATGGTGTTGGGAAAATTGGATAGATACATGCAAAAAAATGAAACTAGACCATCTTCTTACATTATACATAAGAATAAACTGAAAATACATTAAAGACTTAAATGTTAGACTCAAAATGATAAAAATCCTAGAAGAAAACATAGGCAGTAGAATCTCAGACCTTTCTTGTAGCAATCTTTTTTCTGATATATCTAGTCAGGCAAGGAATACACACACACACACACACACACATTAAAAAAAAAATGAAACTACATCAAACTAAAACTTTTCACAGCAAAGTAAAGTATAAACAAAAAGAAAAGACAATGCACTGAATAGGAGAACATATTTGCCAGTGATAGCTATGATAATGGGTTAATATCCAAAATTTATAAGGAACTTATAAAACTCAACACCAAAAAAGCAAACAATCCAATTAAGAAATGGGCAAAGGAACTTACTTCTCCAAAAAGGACATACAGATGACTAATAGACATAGGAAAAGATGCTTGATGTCATTACTTATCAGGGAAATACAGATTAAAACCACAATGAGATACCACCTCACATCTATCAGAATGGCTATCATTAATAAATCAACAACCAACAAGAGCGAGCCAGGATGTGGAGAAAAAGGAACTTGCATGCACTGTTGGTGGGAATATAGCTTGAAGCAGCCACTGCGGTAAACAGTATGGAGGTACCTCAAAAAATTAAAAATGGAACTGCCTATGATCCAGTGATTCCACTTCTAGGAATACGTCTGAAGAAGCCAAAAACATTGATTCTAAAGAATATATGCACCTCTATGTTCTTTGCAGCGATATTTACATTAGCCAAGATTTTGAAACAGGCCAAGGGCCCATAAATAGATGAGTGGATAAAAAAGCTGTGGTATGTTTACACAATGGAGTACTACTTGTCTATTTAAAAAAATGCAATCTTACTTTTTACGCTAGCATTGATGGACCTGGAGAACATTATGCTAAGTGAAAAAAGCCAGTCAGAGGAAGACAAGTACGATAATTTCACTAATATGTGGAATCTAATGAACAAAATAAGCTAATAAACAAAGCAGAAACAGATTCATAGATACAGAGGACAGACTGACAGCTCTCAGAGGGAAGGGGTTGGGGGACTGGGTGAAAAAGGTGAAGGGATTAAACAAACAAACAAAAAAAACCCAAACCCCTCACAGACCAAGACTGCAGTATAGTGATTCCCAGAGGGAAAGTTAAATATATCTGATGGTGGAAAGACAGGAGAAGTGGGTATGGAAATGGAAAGAAACAAAAAAAGAGAGAGAGAGTTAGGGAGTCCTTTGCACTGAGCACTTCTCAATCCATATGCAGATTCTATTTCTTCTGGAAAATAGCAACAAATACCACCATTCACTGAGAATGTATATACTTAGCACTGTGCTCACCCTTTACATTTATATTTATCTCTTTATTCTCACAACTCTGCAGGGTAAGGGCTACTAATCCCCCATTTTATAAAGGGGGTAACCCTGGCTGAGAGAGCATAAGTGACCCCCTACAGTCACCCAGGTATTTTGACTCCAAAGCTACTGTGTCCATCAGTGGAGGCTGCCAGGTATGCCATCGAGGGATATGATCTGACTGCTTTTCGTTATTGTCTTTTGTGGCTTAGCCTGACTTTTGTTGGAGTCATGTTTTGGTTTTGGTTTCCTGTTTGCTGTCTGGCTTTGGCACATTCCCTAAACATGCCCTATTTATTCCATCCATATGGCAGAGTTCATGGGACGCCACACAGTTTGCAATCTTAGCGGATGGCTCCTGTTTGTTTTTCTGCTTTACTCTAATAGGTCAGAGCTGAGATCCACCACTCAGTTCTCTGGGTGGGGGAATAATCAAAAGCCTTGGGGGCAACAGGGATTCTTACCATTGGCCTTTGTGGCCTTGGCCGCTTCCTGCATGTTGAGAACCTGAAGGCTGGATTTGATAATGAAGCCTCCTTTGTGTTCTCTCATTATGTATGCCACATCTGCCTCTCAGCATTTGTGTCAATGAGTCACTATAATTACAGCCATTGGATAATTTCCTCCGTTTTGCAACACACACCCGACTGTGTGAGTGCTACATCAGAGACAAACAACATTCATGTCCTTGCAGCATCAGCAGGCAGCAAGGTCCACTCTTCCTTTTGACATGGTTATCAGCCAAGTCAAATGAGACGGCGTCTGTTCCTACTTGCTCTCACTGAAAGTGACACAGTAAGGGCCCGCTGACTGTGAAGCCACAGAGGATAGAAATTTCTTTTTCTATGTAAAATATAGAATTTTGCCCCAGAGTCTTGCTGTAAGATGATTTACAAAATAGACGACTCGGCTGTCCTTGGAAGGGAGGTGTGGGAGTGAACTGAAGAAAATCCCACTCTGCTTTCTCTCCTCTCTAGTCCCCCCACAAACAAAGAAGTAACTCCCTGCCCTCTAGCAAAATGTGATAAGGCAAATATCTGGTTTATTTAAATATGAAAAGAATTCCCAAAAGAGTTAAGATCAAACAAAAAAGTACCCTGAAGGTGATGAAAGTTCTGTGTACGTTTTCAGCTCCTTCTGGTTCCTTGCTGCTTTTTCATAAGATTACTCACTACCTAGTCACTAAGAGGTACTGGAAAAGGTGGACCTGGAGCAGAGACTCCCCTTCCCATTCATAACAGAAGTATATTATGATTTTCTTTTCTGATTAATGCTCTGGGTATTCAGTGATTGAAGTACCATTTATAATTTCTATTTTTGACTCACTAAGTCAAGTGAGAGACATTGCAAATGAGCTCTTATTTAACTTGGTTTTAGGTTTTTTCAAGAAAAATACTAATTCTCTTTTGTACTTCCAGTACTGTTATAAAACAAAGATTGTAAAAAAAAACAAAACAAAAAAACAACCCACAAACAAACAAACAAAAACAGGGACACAAAGAAATGGGAAAGAAGGGACATGTTAGGTGTTTTCTAAGTTATCCAGAGAGCATGTTTTCCTTGTTGCTACAAGGAAGCAATGTTTGCCTCCCTACCTGTAAACTGGGCAGGCTGGCTGTTTGTTTGATTTGAATATATAGAAGCTAAATGGCCATAAATGTTCTTCCTTCACTTCTACTTCCTCTTGGACCCACAAGGTCAAGGCATTGCCTCTAAGATGTTATTGTGAAAATTCAACCCAGAAGAATTCACAGACTAATCCCCCACTTCTATTGATATGAATAATTTCTGTAATTTTCCAACTTTCCTTTTTTCCAAAGCAGAATACTTTTTCAAAAGAAAGCATATGTTAAATCCCTAGTAAAGGATTCTTTGCAAAATAAAGAGGAATGGAAATGCTCTGTTTGAAAAGGAAAGATAGTTCCCGGTTACCCTGAGGAGATACTTCCCAGCAGTCACCCTGACACCCGTCCATGAGATTGTCCAGCTCTATGGAACATTCTTTGAAAAGCTCTTACTATTGGTTAGGTTAAAATAGTGCAGTTGAGTCTTGTGGGGATTCAAAGTAACTGGTGATCTTGAAGAGCAGCAAAAGATCAGGAAAGAAGGCTAAGCAGTGGAGGGTGACACTGTTGGGAGTGCTTGTCCGTGGGAGCCACAGTGAGGCAAGCAGAGTGGGCATTGGACAGTCAATGCAAGTGTTAGCAGGGGCTTTCATTTAATATCATAGGAGTCCTTGGTGTTTTCAAACTTTAATAGCCTGTCCGAAGTTTGGAGGCCTACAATTTCTGGCACACATGTGATCATCTTCTCAAAGTTCCACATGGTCTTTTTTGGATGTGCTTGGAGAAATTATGAAAACAACACAGGGAGCCTACATGCCAGGGAGTGAATTATAGACCAGTTTGAATGAGCTTATCCCAGTGTTAGGATATGCCTCACTCACAGAGAAGTGGAAAATCAAGGGACGTATAAAACATTAGGTTTACCTAGACAACTTTATGATTGACATAAGAATAAGGCCTCAAGCAGAGTTGAAATGCTGAGCAACTCACGGCATTGGCCTGAAGTCTAAAGACTAGAATCTTTATTTGGTAGATAGAGGATATCAGTAAACATTTAAGTCACTAGTAAATAAAAACAGTGAACAAATAAATATTTCTTTTTTTCACCCCCTAAAATTGGCTTGGCTTTCCTTGTTGGGGGTGAATAAAAGCTTTTTTGTGATCATCCTGTTTTAGGCAAGAATTATTTTTCATGGTTAAAAAACAAAAACTGTTTTAACTGGGGCAGTGTTGACAAGAATTGCTCCAAGCAATTTTGTATAATAGAATTTCACAGTAAAAAAATTAGCAACAAATCACTGACCTGGCCCATTGTCTTTCTCAATACTAATTTGCTGCTGGAAAAGAGGGTTTGCTATTCAAGAATGCAAAAGTGTGATTGAAGAATCAAGCCTTTTCATCTCATGGGATAGTGTCCTTTATCAGAGCATTCTTGGTGGATAAATATGTAAATTATTATGCAAAGCAGGATGGAGTAATTCAAATTGACAGTGCCCTATTTTTTTAAAATTAAAATGTGGAAGCCTTGAAAATAGTCTGCTGACAACAAAGGAAGTTCTTGTTAAGATCCACATTATTTGGTATCATTTTCATATATTTTTCAAGCAGATGAATTCTTCTGTTTTTACTTTCTAGTTTTTTTTCATCAGTGTATTTGATAAAGATAGTCTCAATGGGAAAATTTAAATTTTAGTGATATATATATATATATCAGGGACATACAGACCATTTTTTAAAACACTCTTTATTGTATTATTTTTTACGTTACCTTTTAGTCCCCTTATATTCCCCTCCCCACTCAGCAATCACCACACTGTTGTGCATGTCCATAGATCATTTTTTATTATTTCTTTAACAATTGTAAAGCTGCTGTATTTGACCTTTAATAAAGAATACCTACAGCTAGCAATTACTAACAAAAGAATTAATTGTTGTGTTTGACAGAGCACATCATTACAATTTGCTATTAAGCTGCCACCAAGTCTGCCAGTTTTTGTACCTGTTCTCGCCTACTCTGTCTTTCCAACCATGATAATAGATGAGGCAATCCTGCTCTTAACCTAAAACAAACCCTCCACTTAGGCGCTGTGTCCCTTTGCCTCATAATTTCTCTTGATCTTTATTCTGCCAACGTTCCCTTTATTCTTTGGTATCATTCCTTTTTTGGATCATTCTCACCATCAGTCACTCATCTTAAAACAAATAAAATACTACATTGGCTCCAAATAATTTCCTGTTTCTCTACCTCCATAGCAAGCCTTCCAGCAAGATTCTCTAAATATATTGTTTCCACTTCTTTACCTCCTGTTTTTTACTCAATCTAATCTAAATTGAGCATCTAGTGATATGGCTTAATTTATTAAGATCTCCAAAGAACTGCATCTTGACTAAGCTATTGGTTAATTTTTTGTCTTCCTTTTTCTAGATTTTTCAGCAGCTCTTGATGCTCTCTTCTTCTTGAACATACTCCTCTCCAGGCTTGAAGGCAGCTTTGCTTTTCTTCAACTTCAATGTCTTTCCCAACTGTCTAAACATTGATGTTCTCTAAGTCTGTCCTAGACACCTTCTCCTCTGTAACTACACTTGTTTTCTCTCTCATGGCTTTTAAAATGATTTCTATGCTGATAACTCTTGGATGAATATTTCCAACTCTGTCTTTGTTGCTGAACTCCATTTTAATAGTCAACTATCTACTCAAAAATCCAATAGTCACCACAAATTTAACATGACCAGAAAACAAACAAACAAACAAAAAAAGTTTCCCTACCTCTTCACCCCAACACAGACCCCAGAATCCTCAGCCTACCAAATAAATGGTAGTATTATTCACCTAGCTTCTATGTTCCAAATCTTGTCTTTAATTCATCATTTTCCTCCCATTCTACATTCAACTCACTAGTACAACTTGTTTTTCTACTTACAATAGCTACTTTGGATTTGAACTTTACTACTTCATCCAGAGTCAGAGATATCATCTCTAGCTTGACATTCTGCAACAGTTTCCATGACCATAGTCTTTGTACCTCATTGTAGTTAATCTTTTAATTTTTTTTATCATATTCCACCAGGCCCTACAGGATCTGACATTTGTCTACTCATCAAGCCCACCTCACTGTATTTTCTCCCATGTCTGTTACTTTTCAGCCATAGCAGATTGGCATATTTATTCCTCGGCCCATGACTCCTGCTTCTCCATATTCAGGTATCAACTTAAATGTCCCCTCCCCCAAGAAACTTTCCCAGGCCAAGGTGGCTAAATAAGAACTACTGAATGTCCCCCACTCCCCAGAGAGTTTCTTTCACATTATTTTATTTGTCTTATATTACCATGGGGTACATTTTTAAATATTTTATTTTGTTGTTTTATTTTCTATTATTTATATTTGAAGGCAAGCTTTTTCAAAGCAGGGACTTCATTTTGCTTCCTGAAATCAAAACTAGTACCCAGCACACAGTGTGGATTCAACAGATATTTGTTACTAGACATTGACTGATTTAATTATATCTTTTATAACTGAGTAAAGTCCATAAAGGCTTATTAGACCAAAGATGGTAATGAAAGAGAGAGAGAGAGTGAGATTTCACAAAGAGGTAGAGCCAGGTTGTCCAATCTTTTGGTGTCTCTAGGCTACATTAGAAGAAGAGTTGTCTTGGGCCACACATTAAATACACTGTGACACATAATCACAAAATAATCTCATAATGTTTTAAGTAAATTTACGATTTTGTGTTGGGCCACATCCATAGCCATCCTGGGCTGCATGCAGCCTGTGGGCCGCAGGTTGGACACCCTGATTATTGCTAGACAGAAGTGGTTTCAAGTTAGGAATCAATGTTAAAATGTCTTAATATAATTAAGAAAGATCTTTAGATGATGTTTATCTGTATAATAAGTAAAAGTGAACAAAATAGATAAATGAATAAAGTGACATGGCTCTTACTAAATTTAAGAGATGTTAGATACATGAAATAACAGAATTCATATCAACAATGTATATTCTTGGTGTCTGCATTATATCAACATAGGTCATGTGGCAGACATTGAATAAATACATAATTGACTAGTAGATGTTTAGAGGACAACATATTTCTACTGAGCACATTGCCTATACATCTTCAACTCTTACTTTTCTCAAAGTGTGTATGCTGCACAAAATGTTTCTGATTTGCAGTCTGTCATCTACAGTTGGAGAATTCAGGGGATACAGATGGTGTCAGCCAATATATCCTATAAGATATATTGTTATTGCTCAAGATATATTACAGGAACACAGCTACTACTCTGAGAGGATTAAGAGAAAAATACCAAGAATAACCAGAGAAAAATGGTGGCAGTAAACAGAGAGTCCTGCTTTGCATAAATTTGTTTTGCTCCTTATAAAATCCACAATCAGAAAATTAACTGTGTATGTACATAGGGATGGGATATATATGCACCATTAGGACAGATTTTCCTAATGGTACTATTGAATTGGAGACATACTTTCTTACAAAGTGTTTACTATTTCCAGGAGAAATGAAGACTTTTACAAATGAAAGGATGGATTTTCAAAGTTTCTTGAACTAGTTTTTAGGGATAAAATTGGACTCATTTAATCCTCATTATGTTGAGATATCTCTATTTTATAGGTTTTTAAAAAATGTTTATTTTTTCTTTTTTCTGTCAGAACTGCTGACTAATCCTTAATTTTTCTGAGGATCAGTTTTTAATTTTAAACAAGAGGCATAAAACAAGAGCACTCATAAGAAATGGGAGTGACTGCTTCAATTTATGGGGATTTTGCAGTCTTTAAATTCATATGGTTCTCTTATGTCAGTGCAACAGCAAAGCCTACACATGGACTGCAGAGCTGAGCTTGGCCCATTACTCCAGGTGATTGGAAAAAATCCCAATAATCATGAAATGGTAGCTATTATTTTCCTCTCCTTTCACATGGATAAACTAAGGCATATCAGGTGTGGTAACAGGCTACTAAGCCTACCAGAGTTAGTTCCTGGGCAAACCAATACCTCCCACTTTTAATTTATTTAATTTTTAAAGATTTTATTTATTTATTTTTAGAGGGCGGAAGGGAAGGAGAAAAAGAGGGAGAGAAATATCAATGTGTGCTTGCCTCTTGCTCAATCCCTACTGGGGCCCTGGCCCACATCCCAGGCATGTACCCTAGATTGGGAATTGAACCAGAGACCCTTTGGTTTTCAGGCCAGCACTCAATCCACTGAACCACACCAGCCAGGACCAATACCACTCACTTTTAAAATAAGAATGCCAACCTGTTGATCATCTTCCTGTGAAGTCCTTTACTATAAGTGAAAAATAGATACCAAGCATAGACTAGAGGTCTTTTGAATACTGTGTAGCACGAAGGGGTGGCAGAAGACAGAGTCTGAACTCATAAGGACTTCAATTTGGAGGGTGGGAAGGGGATCTAAAAGAGGTACAGTATTTAAACAATAAAAATGAATATTAAACATTTTAGAGTTTTGAAAGAATTTCTACATGTTATCTAATGAAAACACTAAGAAAACAAGGCATTAGCCAATGAAGAGCTAAACTTTGTGATACAGGCAATGCATTTTTAAGTGAAGTAGAGAATGAACTGAGGTTGAAAATAAATGGGAAATAAAGCAGCTTTGGAATATGGAGCTTAAGTGTTGCAGGCAGGAACTTCTGGCTATGCATTCAAAGATTAGAGAAGGATATGGATGATCCAAGGCAGGTTCAGCACACAACTGAGATGTCCCATGATTATAAACTAAGCTGTACAGTCAATGGCAGAAAGGGAGTTAGAAGGACCGCTCAACTCTGGAGGTGAAGAAAGCTTGGGGTCAATGTTAATTGTGATTGTGACAGTGAAAATTAAAGCAGCATGCAATTATATGGATGAATCTATGCTAGATACGCAAAACTCTCTGTTTGTGCTCTTGCTGAAGTGTGTGTTTATTTCCTCCCAAGAGCTTTTATCAAATATTTGGTATGTCTTAAAATGGAAGACATCTTAGAATTGACAAACTATGAAATATTTCTGTAATCAAAATAACTAATTTAATCCAACCTCCTGCTTTTTCACTTCTGCATGTTGAAGCATACGCTGGATACACTAGGCGCTGAACAATATGTTTGGTTTTTTTGATGCACTGTTTATTGCTGTTGAAAAGTGGTGCCCATATATTCCACAGGTGAATTTTGGCAGCTGTGTGGCCCCTCGGTAGAGAAGCCATGCTTCCTCTGGTTACCTGATGGGTATATCTGGCTGAGGGGCATCTGTAAGGAGCCCGGGGGGTCAAGTTCACATTCAGCTTGGGCTTCACTTTCTATGCCTTTTGCTTGTCCTTCAATGGCAACCATGGTTTATTTGGGTGGTTATACTTTTTCACATTAACTCCAGCAATCAACTCATTGCTTAAGCTATCTTATTTGAAAAAAAAGAAAGGTGACATTTTATTTGTCACCTTCAAATCTATTCCTCAAAAGCAGAAGCAAGTATCTGAAAATAAACCACTAAACATTTTTATTATAACTTGTATTAATAGAAAATAGCCTCAATTGAATGGTTAACAAAAAAATGTTGAGTCTTCTGTTGAAAACAGGGTATAGGGTCATCCCTTAAAGGGTTTGGAAAATGTTTCTGAGTTAGACCTTTTCCGTTAAAATTTAGAGTGGAATGTGCTGAATTTGGATTAGCATAAGAGAAATTCTAAGCAGAAATCTGAGGATAATTTATTGTCCTAAGAAAAGAGGACAATAGATTAACATTAAGTGTATTTTGCCCCCGATATGCAGTAGTTTCTTCTTTGTCATAAATAACTATTGCTATTTTTGCCTTATACCTTTGTGGTATAGTGAGTAGGAATTCTAATGATATATGGTTGAAATCAGACACAGAAGACACCTTGCACACCATACAACAGGAAATTGATCAATAAACTACCTTTTGTTTCTCATTTAATTTTCACAGCAAAATTAGCAATTAACATCCTCATTTCACAGAGAGGACACTAAGGCTCAGGAGCTAAAATATCTTCCTTGCAATGACATGACCAGTGAATAGCAGAACTCAGATTCAAGTATAGTAGTCTCTCTGCAAGCCATGACTCGCAGATGTCAGAGAATAGATGTGGCAGTCTGTGGGATCCAATTTGAGAAATGCTGAGTTATACACACCTTGGTTGTATCATAAGCAAGCATTTGCTTTTCTAGTTTCCCCTCTAAATTCCTAGGTCCACTAGGAATAGGCACTCTGGCTTCTTTGTCTTTGTAGCTCCAGAGCTCTGTGCAGCATTGTCCAATTAATATGTGAAAGTGGTCCAGCAGGCCTGAGAGAGCACCTCTAAGAGTTTCTTGGGAAGGGATTCATTACCTTCTTCCAAGAAGATGAAACAACGACTAAGACAGAATAAATAAACAGAACACAAAGTAATTGAAAGTCAGTGACCCGAAGTCTGAAAGATAAGAGGGTTTCTCAGGTGGAGAATCCAGTGTTCCTGGAGACAGTAGCACCAAATGCTTCTTTGACTATTTGAGACTTGAGTGGATCTTCTCTCTGGGAGGAAGTTACAGAGTGATAAACATCCTCCCAGGCCTTCCTCACCTTACTCTTCCCTCTCTCGAGCATACTTCCTAACACAGAAAGAACTCTCAGTGATGTTTCCTAAATGAATAAATGAGTGTAATAATGAGACAGGTGATAGTCCAACCAGTAAGTTGTTGATTACATGAGAATGGCACCCAGCACCTGTGGATCAAGACCCATGGGCTGTCAAAGTCTAGGGTGCTCACCTGAGTGACCTCTAGGACACTTCGGAGTCCTCCTGGGTTCATCACATGGGTCAGTATGGCAGCCTCCAACAGATGGCCTGGTCTGGCCTATGGGGTAAACACAAGTGTCCCAGCACTTCCATGCAATAGACACAATGCCAAAGTTATATCAGTTGAAAGCTCTTTGGTGAGGCAGGCTGAGGGCTCAGGAATTTCTGTTCCTATCTTTCAGGATAGAGAGTCCTGGGAGGTCTGATAGATATACTTACTCCAGGAGGAAGCTCAGACCTTTTGTTTTACAGTTGCTTCCAGCATTGTAATTACTGAGAAAGAATTGTAAGATTATAAAAAGTAAATTCTACCATGTGAGAAATTCTATTGTTTGCCTCAAGCGACATTATAGAGATGAAATCTACTCCCCCTCCCTGCTTAGAGTTCTGCATACTAGGCTAGACTAATGTGACAGATATTATAATTTAAATACAATTGTTCACTTAGCAACCCCCCTGAAAACCTGTCTTTTGCAACTTGCCTTTGGGTAGAGTCTCTAAAAGAACAAAGCCCAACAGGGTTTGAAAACAGAAAATTATAGTGATCTCATCAAACCAGTCTTCTCCAAACTTCCCACCTTCCCTTCCCTGGGGTCCCAGGCTCAGAATCCTGTGCTTGTACATGCACAAAAGTCAAAATCCTGAGTTTATCTATGCAGAACAAATGGTGATCCCCCAAACTATGCATTCCTGGGAGAGGGAAAAAAAAGAGAGAGAGGCACACTTTGGTCATTTACCATTCTTAAATCTCTATGTTATATCCAGAAGAACCAATATTTCTTATTATTAAATATACTATCCTCTTCATTATTCATTTAGCAAAGCCCCTGGGTGGATATCACAGAGAAGTCTGGAAAAAAGTCATTGTAAATGTTGCTCTTTTGTCTTTCAGAGACAATTTGTATTTCGTTTACTTAATCCTTTGCCTAAATACAAGACAAGGTTACTTTCCCAAAGCTCCTCTATCCATTTCAGGTGGCCCGAGGGTCAAAACCAAAACCCAGTGTGCTGAGCTCAGCCCGGGGCTTTGGGGTTTGGAGAGACTGAGTGGGGAAACACAGAGAAAAGTCCTTCAGTCATTGCTGAGACGTTTTCACCAAAAGTGTCTGCAGCTTTTGTTAAAAAATAAAACGAATGTACATATAATAACCTGTCTTTTTACTGGAGAATTTCAGAAGCTTGATTCATTTTTAATAATTTAAACAAGGTTAAATCCATCAGAAATCTTTGGTCTTCAACTCACCTCAATTTGTGTGAGATATAATATGTGGGTCCAAATGACAGGTAAAACTGATCATTTCCCCATAAGATGGGCTCAGTCTTTTCAGTGTGAATATTTCAGCAAGTACTACACATCCCTGCTCTGGGCCATCTCTAGAGACTAGGAAGGCTCAGCAGCTATTTCACACGTTTTATCTCTGAAAGCTTGAAATCAGAGCATAGGGTGTGATGCAAATAAAGACCTAAGCACATATTAAGAAAAGCAATTTGACACTTTAAGAATGTCATCTCCTCCCAGCCAGCTCAGAGATTACAGCCAGAGAGGAACAGGTTAATACTTACATAACATTGAAAATTGGTGCTAATGGGTTTGAGTTTGAAATGAGCCAGCTCTATCTGACAGCTGGGCTAGTCCAGGGTTCTGTATATGAAAGCACTACATGGAAATATAATTTATCTCTATGTAATTATGTTTATTCTATGAAAATTAGGTTAAAATTAAAGAAATCATTTTCTTCATCCTCAATTAAAAAGCTAACATTTAGCTCAACTTTAGCACCCATGGGCTTTGGGGATAAATTTCTTCCATTTTACAAGCAAGCCACTGTCTACATTTTCCTGGGACAAATAGCCAGGGGGATGGGAGTATTTTAGCAAAGGTTAAAAGGAATGGTACCGCATCCAGGAAGGCTAATTTTCATGCATCAAGGTTTTTGAGCTGAATTTGTGTAATGAGTACACCGGAAATTGAAAGACGAGATTAAAGTGCTGTTTGTCGTGTACAGAGATTTCAGAAATGCTTATCAGTCCTTCGCAGCTGAACACAGCCCAGATTAAAAAACGATCTGACAGAAAGGGAGGCTGACTGCGAATGTGGGGCTTTACATCCACGCTAATTACAAAGTGCATATTAAACATGAGGCCTGTGATGAGAGCAGCTGCAGAGGTCTTTATCTATATTAAGAGACTGTCCACCTACATAATAAGAATAATTACCAATGAGAAAATTTTTGAAAAGAAATTGCATTTAATGACACATCAAGCAATATCTCCAAATTCCAAGTCTATTTTACCATCCCCCCAATAAGGTGTGAGTTTGTCTTCTCTCGGGGGCCAGGTGACAGATCAAATTCGGAAGACACGGTCCGTTCTATTTCTATTAATGCGAGCCTGTTTGTTTGAAAAGTGCTAGTGTGGAAACCCTGTGGCGTCCCTAACTCCCTGACAGGGAAGCAACTACAGTTTTTCCAACCCACTGGAATTACTTGAGAGAGGTGACACCTAGGGCCACTTTAATTGGAAAGTTGTCAATATCCCCCAAACTGGACTCCATCACCTTTTGTCCCCTCCGCACTAATAACTGGCAACATTGGAGCTGTGACCTGGGTGCAATCAAATTGAAGGGCTGCAAGAAATTCTCCTGGAGTCTCTCTCCCTTTGGAGGGTGGTAGGCACACAATACAATATACCAATGACATATTATGTAATTGTATACCTGAAACCTACACAATTTTATTAAGCAACAACACCGCAATAAATTCAATAAAAAGTAATTAATTAATTAATTAATTAAAAGAAAACAGCCTCCCATGGCCCTTGAGAAGTAAATGGAATGCCCTGAATGAAAGCAACTAGTATACACTGAGCACTCTGTAAAAAGAAGTTTCATTTCCTTTATCATTTTCCTCCTTCTTCCCTCCATCTCTTTCTTTTTTTCTTCACACTTTCAGGTTGATGTAAACCTGAGCTATCCAACTGCTATTCAGCATGAATGTTGTTTTTCAATATTTCATTTTCAAAATAAAATAAGGACATATTTTTGTTTGCTTTTTGTACTTGTTCTCAAAAACATAAAGCACAGGATAGGTAACTAAAATCTAATAAATGATAATTATGAGATATTAAAAAAAAGCACCTAAGAAATTCAGCCTGTTGGCAAAAGCAAAGTGAGAGATCAAGAGTCATGAAAATTGCAGAAATATGGTATTGAAAGACATGTTACTTTGCCTTTATTATTATTAATATAATCCAATCAAGATTTTCAGGATATCAGATGAAAATTTCAAATATCTAACAGCCATTTAATCTCTGTTACAAGGCTCTAAAAAATTATGAAATATAACATTTATACAAAAAACTTTACAAAGACATAAGTAACGTTTGCAAATAGTTGTAAGACAAAGACTCAGAGGCGCACACCCAGGATAAGAAGTGGAGTTGGTGTCATGGACAGGCCGCCTCTGCTACATGCATCTTTCCATGAGCTCCTCCTCTTCTCCGCGGTTACTTGCTTATGACTTTCATGATAATCATTTCCTTGCCTTTAGAAAGCTTTTCTGTATGGCTAAATGCACTCTTTCATTCTGTAATCTAAACCACTTTATTTACTAGATTTCGTCTGCAATCAATGACCATAGAATGTTGATACTTGGACTTGCTTTCTCAAAGTTGCTCAACCTCAGTCTCTATCTTAGCTTGAATTGCTCTAACAAATTACCTCAGACTGGGTGGCTTAAATAACAAATCTTTATTTCTCACAGCTCTGGAACTGAGAAGTCCAAGATCAAGATGCCAGAAGATTTAGTGTTGGATAACGACCTCTTCCTGCTTTGCCAACGGTCTTCCAACCATTATATCCTCATAGGGTGGAGAACAAAGTGGGAGGTCCCATGTCTCCTTTTTTTTTTTCTTTTATAAAAGCAATCACCCCATCATGAGGGTCCCACCCTTATTAACTTATCTAACTCATTATTTCCCAAAGGCTTCATGTCCAAATACCATCCTATTGGGGTTAGGAGGGACATAAACATTCAGTCCATCATAATCCCTTTCCATTTTTCCTCTAATGGCAGTAGGGGTGTCAACATATCCAGGCTGGACCTTGTTCCATTCTCAGGTGGCTTTAATGATGGTTACATTGTTTAAATAAGACCTGACCCCCTCCCCCACCAAAGAAGAAATGGACACATTGGAGGACTTTCCCATCTACTGATGTCTGAGATTCCTATCTCTTACTTCCAGTCTGTGCCACAATAACCATAAATATCAGCCGTACAAGAAGAGACAAAATAACTCCACAACAAAGAGAGAGTGTTATGAGGGGGAAAAAAAAATCTGGCACAGGAATGTTACTGGGAATACCCAAAAATTTCTAGCCCTTGAAGGAATCTTTATCTCAAAGACAACTTCATACACAAGTGTTTGAAGAAAAATTCACAGTGCAGGTCAACATTATTCATAAAAGAGATCCTGCACTTTTCCCCCACAAATAGATAAAATTTTCCTAATAATAATAAGGAATATGATTCTTTTTTTGAGGCAAAGAAGTGGTGTGGATTTGAGCAGTAGAGACAGTCCTGATATCCTTACCTGTTGATATCACCTGCTGGATACCAAAATGCCACTTCCTGTAGTCTGGAGGGAAGACATTGTTTAGCAATAAGGAAAATACCAAAAAACTGAAGAAGATGTGGTGATGGTTGCATTAAGGAGGAGCCTTAACCTAAACAACTGCCACAGCAGGCTGACCTCACTCTCCCTACCCTAGTTGGAATGAATGTTGCCCTTTACCCAGGTCCTCCAGTGTTTCCTCACCCCCTAGGTACCATGTATATTTTCCCAGCCCACTAAAAATGGCCCCCCGCCAACTCAATTCTAATCCAACACACCGAGTGAGGAGAACTACTAACTCCTTCCTGCCATGCCTACCCCAGGGGAGAGTCCTATAGAAGACACCTTAGACTCTGGCACGCTGAGGCTGGGGTGCTTCCCTTCTTGCCAATTGTTTATTAAATAAAAAAATATTATTATATCTTTGCCCTGGCCAGGGTGGCTCAATGGATTGAGTGCCAACCTGTGAACTCATTGGATTCCCAGTCAGAGCACATGCCTGGGTTGCGGACCAGGTCCTTAGTTGGAGGGTGTGTGAGAGGCAATTACACATTGATGTTTCTCTCCCTCTCTTTCTCCTTCCCTTCCCCTCTCTCTAAAAATAAATAAATAAATAAAAGACTTAAGAAATATTATTAAATATTAAAAAATAGATGTTATGAAGTCTTTTTCTAAAGGTGGCAGCATAGCATAGGCTGGCTTGACCTGAGTGACTTAGGATGTAGTCATTAAATTACTTTGTCACTTTGGATAACTTTTTTCAACTGAACAGGTTGACCAGATGATCTCTAAGGTAACCATCAAAGCAAAAAAAAAATTCTATTCTATTTGTAAATAGTGGATATCTAGATCTTAGAGATTTTGCTTTTACATGAGTTTTATGGTGATGGATAAAACATGTAATATAAAGATTAATCAAGACCAATTTTTAAAGAAATGGAAATCTTGGGGATAATTAAATCATTATGATCAAACAAAAACCAAGCATGCAAATAAATAAAAATCTTTATCTATTTCTCTACCTGTATTTTTGTCATATGTGGATAATTTAGACGGTCCTATATATTTTATGACTGTAAATTGATGCAGGATTGAGAATAAACTTTTTTTTTTTTAGCATATACTATGTTCCAGGAATTGTGAAAATGAAGTCATTTTCACAGTAAGACTGTAAAAATAGTGACATTTTCTTTTAGTGATGAGGAAACTGAAGTTTAGCCAGTTGAAACAAGTTACCTAGTAACCTATGGCAGAAGTTCTCAGAGTGCCACCCTGCCTCAACATCATTGGCATGACTTAGAAATTTGATAAAATTGCACATTCTCAGTCCCCACTCAGACCAAGTGAATCAACAACCAACAGCAGTGGGACCCAAAAATGAGAGTTAACCAGCTCTCCAGTTACAAAGTTTGAGGACTCTGGCCAAGTGAGTTGAGAAATGGGAATCAATCCTAGGTTTAGTATCCAAACCTGAACTCTTTCTTCCACCCACAATTATTATGAAATCCCAATTTGTCTGAATCATTTCCTATTGCTTTCCATCAACTTATTTTAAAATGTGTTTTATAGGTAGGGAATATTTTAATCACCTCTTTACCAAGTTAACTAGAGGCAGGTGAGAGAATTAGAATCATTTCAAGTTTGGGCGGCAAAAGACAAAGTGAAAGTTTTCAATGACCCATGACAAGAACTGATATCTAGAAGCTAGAGATGAACTTGATCACTTATGATGTCCCCTTTATCTTGTGAGTTTCTGATTTGATTTTAGAAGTGGTTAGCCACTCCTTAATATTAATAAACTTACAATCATATGTTTCATTGAAGAAATAGATGAGGATATGTTATAATTTTAAAATAACATAGGCAAAATTAAAGCAAAAGAAAATTTTACTTATTTTACTCACTTCTTTACCTCCAATCCCAGGACAATGCTTAGTTGTAGGTATTAAGCAATATTCACTAAAGAAATAGAGTTAGACCCTGGGATAATTGTTAACTTCCCTTTGGATTCACATTTTACATCTGTTGATACAAAATTTTTATACCAATCGAGTCCATCAGTCTCACAGATGGTACGTCTAAGAATTGTAGGGAAAGGAGTGGTGGCAATGAGGTTACGTCTTCAACATTTCTATTATGGGAGCACACTCAAGGGCAGAGAAGGTTTCCTCATTGTTTTGAGGGAACATGAAGTTCCCACTACTTTTGCAAGAACTAAAGTCCAGGAGGGTATAGGCTACAAGAGCGGGTCAAGTTCATATTTTCAGAAATCATGAAATTTTCCATTTTTCTTACATGCATTTCTTTATAAAGCCAAATAACTTCTAACTAGAATTCTGAGCTTTGTGAAACCACCTTTTATTTACTGAAATGTTTCTTGACTTTCAAGTGTCTTTTAACTAACATCTACTTTAACTGTCTTGTTATTGAGTTTACCAGCTGTTGTTTTTCCTTCAGTTCTCAGTTATCAAAAATATTGAGGGAATAAAGGGATTTGGATTTAATGAGGGGATCTCATTGGACGAGAAGTAACTTTATACAGAAAGCATACATGACTAATATTGGATTCAGAGGGAGTTTGTAAACTTACGATGCGGCAAAATAGTCATTCCAATCACATATTTTCTCTGTCCAGCACAACAAATAATGTTTTCATTATTCAAACTTTCTTATTTTTTTATATTGGTATGTGTGAAATTTGGTTTGGGGGTTCAATAAGATATTCATTACACAAAATCACAAAAGACCTATCATATAATCAGCCAGTGTCTTCAAGGATTGTAATGAAAATTGCCCCAAAACATTTAGCATTGGATGTTTGCCATACAGAGTAAATAGACATTGGTTCAAATCCCAGTTCAGACACTTACCATATGTTGAATTTCAGTAAATTACTTAACCGCCAAACCCCACTTTTCACTCCTATAAAATGAAGATGTAAATAAAACGTATGCATGCCTAGCATTTGTGAGAGAACTAAATTAGATAGTCCATGTAATTTACTAGCTCAGTGCTCACATATGGTTAGAATTCAATCAATGATCATCATTATTCTTATCAGTTTATATATAGTGTGAAATAAGGAAACAGAGCAATAAAATATTTCTAATCTAAATATTTGACTAAAGAGATAGTGTAACAAATTCTCGGCACAAATTAAAAATAATCCCAGAATATTAGAATGGTTCTTCACCTGGGAAGGAAATCCCTTCAGCTGGTCCTGTAGTTCTATGGTTTCTGTCTAACAAGAGTTTATGTTGTTTCTTTATGGTTTCAATAAAGTAACACTTTAAAAAAGAACAGAGTAACTGAAGGTTTCCAGCTGTGGGGAATTCCCTCTCTGGTTAAATAGGTCACTGACTTTTGCAAAAGGAATGGTTAGATACTGTTTTCACAGTGCAAATCAAAAGGAGTTAGGAGGAAGTCCATAGGTTAATGAGAACATTAGGCATCCTTTAACATGTAAGGTGGAAAATGCACTTTCTTACTCCATCTTCAATTTTCCATCAACTTTTATAAAAAGAAGTGGCTTAAGCAGACAAGGAGTATCAAAAGCAGGCAACTGTGCAGAGGAAATCTTATCATGGATTTTCTAAGCAGCTTCCATTGCACTATAAAAATTAATACTATTTCTTGGTGAGGCCAATTTAATGCATCATTGCTTCTAATTGTGTGCTTAACACACACTCCTTTGAACATTTAGCCTGGGATGTAAATAAACGTTAGCATTCACACATTCACACATCTAATTAATTTCCACCAGAAAATTCATTACAATATTATACCATATGGACTTATCTTCATTAACTGTAATGGAGCCCTTTAAAATGAAATGTTTCCTGGAATATAGTGTATTGGGCAGTGGGAATACAGCACATTAAAAAAGAAATAATAAAAGGCAAGCCTGTCTGAAAAAAAAAATCTAGAAACTTCATATGGAGTTTTGATTCAAGTCTTACTTCTTTTGATTATACGAAAAATACTGTACATTATTGTTCATAGGCAATCTTCTAGAAAGTCTTGTTTCTGATTCATCTAAGTCTCACAAACATGTTTCAATTTTAGCCTTGTTCTGAGTATTTACTGTATCTTAAATTTTTAAAAAGGAACTATGATGAAATTTTATCCTTTTTTTTCTTTTAGCTTTGTAGAATGTTTCTTTAAACTACATCTTAGTGGTTATTATTCAGAAAACAAAAAGTTTAAACAGAACCCAGGAATGGCTTAGAATCCTAAGAATATATACTATTTAGAATTTCTTTTTGATCTAAGTCATAGTGTTGAATTTCTATAACTCTTCTGGATAGAAAACTCTATTTGATAAAGGTTCAATTAAATTGTGGATGTGAAGTATAAATTGTGCAGCGGGTGTCATAGTGTAGCTGGGAGAAAAGAGGTTGTTTTATTTTTACTTATTTATTTTTATTGATTTGTGGGAGGAGAGGAAAGGTAGGGGGGAGAAAGAGGAAAGAGAGAAAGAGAGAGATTTATTTTTCCACTTATTTATACATTCATTGGCTGATTCTTGTATGTGCCCAACCACGGGTCAAATCTGCAGCCTTGGCATATTGTGATGACACTCTGAACTGAACTACCTGGCCAGGGCAGAAAGAGGATGTTTTAAATTCAGGCTTCTTCTTAATGTCATAGAAGTTGTTCTTAAATAAATAAATAGATAAATTCTAAATTAAATTTGGAAGTATTTTCAGTGAATGAAATTTAGATCATGAGTCTTAAACTGTTTCTTTTTCTTAATCATCCATGGTCTGTCACCTTGTTCTCTCTAAATTCACATTTTCTGCTATATAAGGTTTAGAAAAACCTCAAGATTTTTCTAAAGCATTATCTTTATGTCCTTTATTAAGCATTTATTTATAGGAACAGCACTTTACATTTATTTTGTGCTTTTCATATTAAAATATATTTATAGATGTTAAATTTTAGTAAGTTCAGTACAGAGTCAAGCATTGAGAAATAAGTAAATTTTTAAAAAAACTAATGTCTTTTCCTGTCAGCATTTATATGAGGCAATAAAACATACCTTTTCCTAGATCATTCTAAACCATATATAATCAAGGTAGACAGTGTGTGATAATCCTGTTTGCTCTGTCAAAATTGAAAACATTCTCTCTCCTGTTTACTAGCAGTACATGAGGTCCCTCATCCAGCACTCTCTTAATACAATACTGAGCAAATTATAGTCCTCACACATGCAAGTGTGGAGGCTTCTAACTGGCTGATCAGTTGACAGAAAGATTAAATACCATATTGCACATGCCCGGCCTACAATAGGCTTTAAAATGTATTCATATAGTCATCTCACAAATCTTAACAGCACAGCAAGGTTTTCCTCAGAAAGTGAGATGGGAGGAGACGTTTGAAGAGTGAGCAGGAGAGTCAAGCAAGGGAGGTGGGGGCAGTGTTTCCAGCTGAGGTAGAGCAAGTGGGGAGACCCCAAAGTGGGAGGAGCATGGCTCTGCCCAGACCCTGAGGGCAGGGCAGTGTGGCTGGAAGAAGGATATTCTGGCCAGAGGATCCCAGGTGAGCTTTTGCTAGGAATGCAGCCACATGGGCCCTTGGTGTCATTAAGAAACTCTCTGACTTTATGCAGTTAGAAATCATAAGATACAGACAGGTTTTAAGCTGAGAAAAGGCATTTTACAAGGTCTTCGCTCTGCATTATGGCCTTTCTTAGGTCACCAAGAGAGAAGCCCAAATTCACTAAAGCATGTGAGACAAGCACTTATTCGTTGTTGATTTTACTCTATATTTTTAAATTTATTAAATAAACTAACATACATGGAGCCCCCAGAACAGTACCTGGCCTTTAGCTGGCACCTTTCCTCTAACAACTCATACTTATCTGGGCTGTTTAGAATTACCTCCTTAAGGGATTTAACTGCCAACTCAAATTGTTTTGGAAAATGTATCAACTATCCACTGGCAGGGATCACCAAACTTTCTGCTTAAGGTAAAGGTCTGTTATAGAAATTGGGCAGTAAAAAGACGGCTTAAATTGCTTTATTCAATGTAAAAAAACAGTGTGTGTTCAACATGTGGAGAGTCAATACATCATAATCTTTTTATTTCTCAAGCAATTTAGTTTTCCAGTATTTTCAGTAATGTGTTTCCTCTTGTCAGTATAGGCGAACCCAATTTACACAATAATAGATACTTCCAGAATTGCAGAAATGTGAATTGTAACTTTCTTAAAGCTTGGCTGTAGAACAAGTTTACATTTTATATGGGCATTATTGGCTTAAAAGAATAATTTCAGAGACTTTTTTTATTAGAGTAATAGAAGCAATAGCTTTCAAAATATATTTGAGGCTCTTTATGTAATTTCAAATGGAGGTAAGGATGTCTTCAAAGCTAACCAGGCATTTGAATGATATAGTGAAGGAAAAACTGTCTCATGAGAGAAAAATATTTTTAGGATCTGAAGTCAATTTTGTTCAACTCTGATGGGGATCTTAGCACATCAAAGCTGCCAAATTACTGTTAGACGTGTCATCTTGACAAAGCTGTCTGCAGTATCAGCATCACCTGCGACTTGTTATAAATGCAAATACTATGACCACACCCCAGTACTCTTGAATCAGAAACTCTGGGATGGAGCCCAGCAAATTGTGTTTAATAAGGGCTGAAGGTCTCCAAGTTTGTGAACCACTGGTCCAGTAGGAACAGTATCCTTCAGGAGCCATATCACCAGTTGGTCAAGTCCCACGTTACTGAAATAGCTTTTAGGGTTACAAAAGATAATGAGGGCAGGGATACTGTCCAGAACCTACTTCTCTCCTCCTGCCTAATAGACCCCTTCCCCCAAACAGCCCACATGCCTCTAGGAAATCTGACTCGTCCCTGTGGCAGAGGTGGACCCCGATTAAGCAAAACTAGTTACGGCAATCCCAACTCTCTTACCACAGAAACCGTTTAGGGGTATTGCAGGTCTGAACCAATTTGGGTCAATGAGATACAGAAAAGATTCTTCAGCCTTCTGGGCAATGAATTTCATTATTCTTAAGAGCCAAAGGAGACTATTTCTCTCTTCCACTGCTTATAAACATAGATGGCCACCTGCAGGCATCCGTGAGTGTTAAGACAAAGGGCCAGATGGAGTGAGCTTATCATACGTTATGCAGAATGGAGAGTCAAAAAGGACCTGAGTTCTTCATGACGTTTCTGAGCCACTGGATCAGCCCATGAGGAAGCCCGCCCTAGATCTGGCTTTTCTGTTATATATCCCTAACCTTCCTGGCTCTTCAAATAAGTTAAAGATGTTACCAGTAACAAAAAGCACTCTAATTTATACAGGATCCCTAGTAATCCATGAGCTACTCAAAGGCAGAGGTTGACCACTTTTATAACCTGAAGGCTGAGTTTAGTGCCTGCTGGATAAGTGACTGCTTCATAGACTTTTGTTGAATGAATGAAAAACTGAATGCATTTACATGTTGTAAGTATATTCCACTAACCATACCATCTAAAAAGGTAGAAACATACAGTGCATATTTTGAAAATGGTTTTCTTCAGAATGAAATCATCCTGTGTTATTTTTCAAACTGATTGACATTGAAAATTATAGTAAGGAAGCTTTTTACCTGGGATATAATGGAAGTATCTCTACCTATACTTTATCTTTAGTATTTTAAAACTTTACTTGGATATAAAGAACTAACCGCTACTTTTTAATCATCAGAAATGTGTTCCTAAGTCTACAGCTATAAAACAGGAAATGTCATCAGTTCCATGACTCCTATTTTTTTTTTTTTCCTCTTGCCTTGGCAGATGCTCTTAACCACTCACAAAGCACGAGTGGGAAGTATTGTAGTTATAAACTTCGTATTCAGTAACAACATTAGCAAAAGAAGAGAGAGAGATCAAACTGCTCTATCACTTACAGTGGTGTTCTGGTTTCCTTTTGTATTTCCTTTCCTCATGTTTGTAAAACTGCCAAATAGCAGTGACCTCAATCTCTGTGCTCTTATGTGCTATATGCTTCTCCCAGGGGCAGATGGGAAACACTTGGCCCTCCCCACAGAGACCACCATGAGGTCACACAGAGGTTAGGACTAAGGCTGCGGCCTACCTCCCTGTTCCCTGAGAACCAGCCCCAGACCCTTCACACACTGAAGTGGCGCCGATTACTCTGTTAAGTGTCTGTAGAGCATCAGACATAGCCACATCATCATTTTCAGGCACAAGGTTTTGCCCACCTACCAAATATGTCCAAGATGTTCAGAGTTTTCCCTGTTTGATCAGCTATAACTCTGATTCTTCCTCAGCTGAAATTTCAATTCTAATTCCAGCTACAAATGGCAAATGTTATCATCCTAGCACTTCAACTCTTCTTGAATCTCACACAGTTTCAGTAACTGCTAAGCAGTAAAATTATTCCTTAAATAATGTTTCTTTCGTTTGTTTTGAATTAGGCTAATTAGTAAATAAAACAAGTCATCAGGATTTAAGAACAATGGAGCCTGATAATTTTGGCAGGGATAACTTCCCCTTTCTTGACCTCTCTTCCCTATTTAGAATTGCCTGGCATCCCATACTCTTGGGACCACACTGAGTGCGTTTGCTTCATGTTCTTTTCTTCTTAGCATTATTAAACTGAAGCACATTGGCATGTAAATGTCTGAAATTTTGCATGGGCTCTTTGCGGGCATGGGGGTGAGCATTTACATTTTAATGGATTATGAGCCCCTTTCTTTCAAACTTCTGGTACCCACGAGCAGGACTTGCTGATGGAGGAAGGTGGTAGCAGTGCGCTCTTGACTTGAACAACACTAGTGTAGGCAGGTTTTGACTCAGCCACCAGGATTCCTTTGAAATGACACTCAGAACAAAACTATTCAATGGCAATGAAGAAGGTCTAAAAATTTATGTATTTTGGTCATGACACTATAAGAAGGTGTTATTAAACTTACTCTTATCCACTTGAAAACAAAGCTAGGTGCTGCCAGTTGCAAATACAGTGGTCCTGTAGCAAGGCGGAATTCTTGCTTGTTCACGGATTGATCTAGGAGGTAGTCAAGACAGGCTGATATTCCTTCACGTGCTTTCTAAGGAGAATTATTTACCTGGGGTAGTTGTGTGAAGTTATCACCCCAGGTTGGCCAGAGGTGGCTTTTTTCCTCCTCCACATCTCATTATTCCACAAAACACGAGGGGTCATGCACGCAGTTCACCTGTCTTATTCTCTGTGTTACACCTGAACCACTGAATGCTTTAACTGTATACCAACAGTACAGGGGGCTTATTAACCATAAGCCAATTAAGGCAATTAGCACTGTTTAATGTGAAATGTTCTCCAATACACACGCTGACAGAAATATTGAAAAAAATATATATAAAGGATTCTGATTTACTTTCTCATTGCCAGAGCCAGCTACCAAGCGCTGAGCAGCCCTGCGTGATCCCCTGGCATAGCTTTATTAATAATCTTGGCAAACAAAGAATTCCTCAACAAATAGCAGCAGCCTTTTGATTATATTGTGCCACAGATAATAATTGCTTCAAATTGAGTGTAGTGGAGTCTATTTGCTCATGCATAATGAAAAAAAAGATCATATAACAGCTTGATTATGAAAACTAATGGCATGTTGGAAAACTACCAAGAATTCCTCCAAATTGGACATTTTAATTGTTTTACCTCAGTTGCTGATTCAAGCCAAATTCATTTAAAATAAATTTTACATACCAAAATTTCTATAAAACAAGGAGATTTCCAAGCCTACTGGCAATAATTCATTTAGAGTTAATGAATGTGAAAAATGTTTTTAAAGCTACATAAAAATATGATACTATTATTATTATTGGAACACTATTAAACTCAGCAAAATTCCAGTACAACACCAAAAATTTAAATTGGCTTTTGCAGGTCTGAGAAAGGGAATTTGATATGTATATTACATTAAAAATCTGGATTGTGCAGGCTACATGTTTGCATGTGAGTATTCTACAGTTACTTAAATTTAAAAATGGATTGTGCTTTTTTATTTTTTTTTTTTTTAGTGAGGGAGAGGAAGGGTGAGAGAGAGAAAGAAAGAGAAAGAGAGAAATACTGATTTTCTTGTTCTGCTTATCCATACATTAATTGGGTGATTCTTGTATGTGCCCTGAGCAGGGATCAATGCTACAACCTTGGTGTATCAGGATGACACTCCAACCAACTTAGCTACCCGGCCAAAGCAGTAATGCGTTTTTTAACAAAGATGTGGAAGAGTACGTTTGATTATTTCTGTAAGATGATAGCTACCCTTTATTGAGTAATTTCTATGTTTCAGACACTGAGATAGAGTTTACACATATTATTCAATTTAATATTCACAACAGCCCTATCACATGCAGTTTTTCCAAGCCCTAGATGTGATAGTTACAGGGTAAAATTTAGCTGCATGAATAGAGAAGTTATGTAATATGCTCCACATCACAAGTAATGGACAAGCATTTCAACCCCAGTTGTGACTCTCAGTAGCTGTTCTCTTAGACCCCTCATTCATGCTTCTTTCCTTTTCAGGATCAATGCTTTAAAGGTCCCAAACTCTCATAGTCCCCAAAGCGGCGTAAGCCTAACTGCACTAGGAGTTTCTTTCGATATTTGTCCTTCAGGAGCCCAGGCAACATGACACCTGTAGGTAAGGATACTGGTTAATTGTCCTTGGGGCTTTGCAGAAGGATCTGCTCTGGTGATGTTTCAGATACACTCAATGTGAGACCCCCATCACTACAAAGACTTGATGCCCAAGGAAGTGGAATGAGCCGGACACAATATGAATTCTGCCAAGGATTGAACTCTTTTGCCCCAATAGTTTTCTTACTGAATGTCCCACTTAGAATAATCTGTAATTTTGACTTTTCAGTACTTGTGACAGGTTGGCCCATGTTATTAATGCTGATCATGGCCAATCCTCGGCAACATTTTGAGAGGGACTAAGTTTTCCTATGGCCTGCGCTCTACACCTTTTCAACACACTGTTCTTTCTCTACCTGCTTCCAGTGCCACCTCTCTCCAGTCCATGACCTTATCAGCTCACCTTTTTAAAAACAAAATAAATGTTATTTTTATTATTTTAGCCATGGAACCCTTGTCCAAATGCAATCTTAGTTGGAAGCACAAATAAAAAGAATAAGCCTAATCTCTCAAGCGTATGGTACCAAAGGTCAAAGTCACAACTCAGTGTCAACTCAATGACACTTACACATGAGTAAGGAATTCTAGATTTTATCCCAAGGCCTCATTTTAAAGATTTCTCAGGTCACTACAATGACTAGTTGATCTTCTCTCTGAATTGCTCTGTTAATAACCAATGACTCAGTATGCATAATACATCTTTGTTTTTGGCATGCGATTAACTTTTCTGTTCAGTTGAGCTATAAGCTCACGGCAACAACCTCATCTTACACATCTTTCATGTTTTTCACTTAAATAGAATGTCCCATCTACGGAAAATAATTCACCAGAATTGCAACATAGGAACAATTCTCATCAAGTTAAAGCAAGAAGGAAATAGAACGATAAGGCAGAAGGTACTCAGTTTTAGGAGACTGGCTGCCTGCTTTCTTTTCTTTTCTCTTTAAGATTTTATTTATTTTTAGAGAGAGGGGAAGGGAGGGAGAAAGAGAGGGAGAGAAACATCAATGTGTGGTTGCCTCTCACACACCCTCCAAGTGGGGTCCTGGCCTGCAACCCAGGCATGTGCCCTGACCGGGAATCAAACTGGCGAAACAAGTCTGGTGCTCAATCTACTGAGCCACACCAGCCAGGGCTGCCTGCTTTCTTTGAGATCACCAGCTTTGGGTAATAGAGCACTGGTTAGTAGTTAGAGAACCAGAGTTGGAACCTAGCAGCCTCCAATTACGGTGTGATTGCAGGCAATTTCATTTACCTATCTGTGCTTCATTTTCCTAGTCTGTTAAATGGAGATAAAAACTTCATCAACTTATTGGGAGGACTTAGTGATATTTTGTATAGAAAGTGCATCGTATAGATTCAGTAACTTTCAACTACACTTTACTTCTACATTTTGAATCCTTTGGGAGATTTGGCCTACTTAAGTAACCCAGAGATTCCTTACTGCAGGTGAATTGGATTAAGAAAAACCTTTTACCAATGCTGCCTTGTAGGCTTCTGTTCTGAAATTTCATCTCCCACATTTTACTGTCCTGGACACAGACATTATGGCCATCGTCATTCTATGTAGCTGTGTTTTCACGCTGTGAGTTGACTGAGGGCGCGGGTGGTGACTGGGGGTTGATAAGAGGGTGGTGGTGGAGTAGGAAAGAAACAGAGTAGTTGTTTATTTCTCCCATCCAAGCACCTTTCCTCCCTCCTGCCACCTCCCTTCCCCACGGAGAGATGACTGGCTTTGACCTTTCATCCATTTAATTAGTTCTAAAAATGTAAAAAGAAGACTATTTCTCATCAGTGAAGGATTTCAGCATGCTTTTGTAGAACCCTGCTTCTCAAACTTTCAGATGCATAAGAATCACCAGGGATCTTGTTAGAGAGCAGATTCTGAATCAGTAGGGGTGGGAGGGGACAGGGATTCTGCGTTTCTCCCGAGGGCCCAGAGATATGGGTGCTGCTGGTCCACAGACCACACTTTGAGGAGCCAGTATCTAGATGCCTGCATCAAAGCAATTGAAGCTATTATACAACACAAGGAGGACTGCAACCCAAAACGGGAAAAACAAAGTAACAACTCAGACTCAAAGCTCAGTTGGCAACATCACATGTGCACATGACAATAGAGAGAATATATGTGCTTACTTATGCATATGATTTTTTTAACCTTCCCTTTGCTTAAATGTCAGTTCAGATTCTCATTCCCGATCTTATCCCATTTATTATGGGGATAATCTCTACTTCTCTCTATACCCCTCACATATGCAGTTACTTTTACTCTTCACAGATTTTAAGAAATATTTATATTCATCCTGGAAAAAAAATAAAAGATTTTTGACATTTATCTCGTATCTCGGCACATACCAGTAACAAGCACATGAAAAATGCCGTGAAGGTCAGTGTGGCACCATAATTTCCAGCACTGGCCTGGACTTGGGGGCTCTGTCTGAACCCTGGCTCCGTCATTCACTAGCTTTGGTTGGGTAATTTAACAACACTGTACAGTAGTTTCCTCATCTGCAAAATTAGGTTTAGAAGAGTTTTTATCTCAGGATGCTTGTGAAGGAAAAATTGAATTAATATAAGTAAAGTGGTAAGAACAGTGCCTCATACATAGGAAACACCAAAACAAAATGTAAGGTATCACATAAGTACATTTATATTAATTCTTTTTTTATTATTTAAAATTTATTTATTTTTTCAAATACATTTGTCTCTGCCTTCTCCCCACCACTTTCCCTTGCCCCCTCCCTCCCTCCTCCCCTCCCTCCTTCAACACTTCCCCTTTGGTTTTGTCTATGAGTCCCTGCTTTATGTTCCTTGACTTTCCCCTTCCCTTCCTTTTCCCCCGCTCCCCCACTTCCTTGCCGCTTGTCTCTGTTGGTTTCTTTTCCTTTCAGTGTTGCTGGTCATATTTACCTTGCATCTTTGTATTGTTGGTTAGGTTCCGCTTATAGGTGAGATCACATGGTATTTGTCTTTTGCCCGCTGGCTTATTTCGCTTAGCATGATGCTCTCCAGTTCCATCCATGCTGTCATGAAGTTTAGTACTTCTTTTTTTCCTTTCTGCTGTGTAGTATTCCATTGTGTATATGTAACATCACTTTTTTATCCAATCATCTACTGATGGGCATTTAGGTTGCTTCCAACACTCGGCTATTGTAAATTGTGCTGCTAGGAACATTGGGGTGCATAGGTTCTTTTGAATTGGCATTTTGGGATTCTTAGGGGAATCCCTGGATCAAAAAGCAGTTCCATTTTCAGCTTTTCGAGGAAATTCCACACTGCTTTCCATAGTGACTGCACCAGTCTGCATTCCCACCAACAGTGGACTAGGGTTCCCTTTTCTCCACAGCCTCGCCAGCACCTGCTGTTTGTGGATCTGTTTATGATGGCCATTCTGACCGGTGTGAGGTGGTACCTCATGGTGGTTTTGATCTGCATTTCTCTGATGGCTAGTGATGCCGAACAGCCTTTCAAAAGTCTCTGGGCCCTGTGTATCTCGTCCTTGGAAAAGCATCTAATCAGGTCCTTTGCCCATTTTTTGATTGCATCGTTTGCCGCCTTGGAGTGGAGTCGAGTGAGTTCTTTATATATCTTGGAAATCAAACCTCTATCTGATATATCATTAGCGGATATATTTTTCCATACGGTTGGCTCCCTTTTTATTTTGCTGATGTTTTCTTTAGCCATGCAGAAGCTTCTTATTTTGATGAGGTCCCACTTGTTTATTCTTTCCTTTATGTCCCTTGCTTTAGGAGACATATCAGTGAAAAAATTGCTGCATGGGATATCTGAGTTTCCTGCCAATGTTCTCTTCTAGGACTTTGATGGTGTTGCGACTTATATTTAAGTATTTGATCCATCTTGAGTTTATTTTTGTGTATGGTGTCAGCTGATGATCCAATTTCAATTTTTTGCATGTAGCCGTCTAGCTCTCCCAACACCATTTGTTGAAGAGGCTATTATTGCTCCACTTTATGCTTCTTCCCCCTTTGTCAAATATTAGAAGCCCATATAGATCTGGGCTTTCTCTTCTGTTCCACTGGTCTATGGGTCTGTTCTTGTGCCAGTACCAGACTGTTCTGAGTATAGTGGTTTTTTAGTATAATTTGATGTCTGGTATTGTGATCCCTCCTACTTTGTGTTTCTTCCTCAAAATTGCTGAGGCTATTCGGGGTCGTTTATGGTTCCATATAAATGTTTGAAATGTCTGTTCTATTTCTGTGAAATATGTCATTGGTATCTTAATAGGGATTGCGTTGAATCTATAAATTGCTTTCGGTAGTATGGACATTTTGTTGATATTAATTCTTCCAATCCATGAGCACGGTATATGCTTCCATTTATTTGTGTCTTCCTTCATTTCTTTCTTCAATGTTGTATACTTTTCTGCAAACAGGTCTTTTACCTCCTTGGTTAAATTTATTCCTAGGTACTTCATTTTTCTTCTTGCTATATTGAATGGTATTTTTTTCTGATTTCTTCTTCTTCTCTTGCATTGCTGGTGTACAAAAATGCCTTTGATTTCTGAATATTGATTTTCTATCCTGCTATTTTGCCAAATTCACTTATTAGGTTGAGGAGTTTTTTGGTAGAGTCTACAAGGTTCTCTATGTACACTATCATGTCATCTGAATACAATGATAGCTTTACTTTCTCCTTTCCTCTTTGGATGCCTTTTATTTCTATTTCTTGTCTGACTGCTGTGGCTAGGACTTCCAATACAATGTTGAAAAGAATAGGTGAGAGCGGATATCCTTGTCGTGTTCCCAATCTTAGTGGGAAAGCTTTCAGTTTTTGTCCGTTGAGTGTGATGTTGGCTGTAGGTGTTTCATATATGGCTTTTATTACATTGAGGAATGCTCCATTTATTCCCATTTTGCTGAGTGTTTTGATCATAAATGGGTGCTGTACCTTATCGAATGCTTTTTCTGTATCTATCGAGATGATCATGTGGTTTTTGTCTTTTCTTTTATTTACGTGATGTATTACGTTTATTGACTTGCGTATATTGAACCATCCCTGTATCCCTGGGATGAATCCCACCTGATAGTGGTGGATAATCTTTTGAATGTATTGCTGGATGTGGTCTGCCAATATTTTGTTGAGAATTTTAGCATCTATGTTTATCAGTGAAATTGGCCTGTAGTTTTCTTTCTTTGTAGGGTCTCTATCTGGTTTTGGTATCAGGATGATGCTGGCCTCATGAAAAGAGTCTGGGAGTCTTCCCTCCTCTTGGATTTTTTGGAATAGTCTGAGAAGGACAGGGGTTAGCTCTTCCTTAAATGTTTTGTGAAATTCTCCTGTGAAACCGTCCGGCCCTGGGCTTTTGTGTGCTGGGCGTTTCTTGATGACTGCTTCAATTTCCCCAACTGTTATCGGTCTGTTCAAGCTTTCTGTTTCTTCCTCCTTCAGTGTTGGAAGATTATACTTTTCTAAAAATTTGTCCATTTCTTTGAGGTTTTCAAATTTCTTGGCACATAATTGTTCATAGTAGTTTCTGACAATCCTTTGTATTTCTCTGGTATCAGTTGTTATTTCTCCTCTTTCATTTCTGATATTATTAATTTGGGTCCTCTCCCTTTTTTTCTTGATGAGTCTGCTTAAAGGCTTGTCAATTTTATTTATCTTTTCAAAGAACCAGCTTCTGGATTGGTTGATCCTCTGAATTGTTCTTTTCGTCTCTATGTCATTCAGTTCTGCTCTAATCTTGACTATTTCCTTCCTTCTCCTTGCTCTGGGATTTATTCGTTGTTGTTTCTCCAGTTCTTGAAGTTGTAGTGTTAGGTCTTTTATTTGAAATGTTTCTACCTTTTTTAGGTAAGCCTGTATTGCTATGAACTTTTCTCTCAGGACCGCCTTTGCTGTGTCCCACAGGTTTTGGACTATTGTCTGTTCATTTTCATTTGTTTCCAGAAATTTTTTGATTTCTTCTCCTATCTCATTATTGACCCATTCATTGTTTAATAGTGTACTGTTCAGTCTCCATGAGTTTGCAAGTTTTCGAAGTTTCTCTGAGGTTGATTTCCAGTTTCAAGCCCTTGTGTTCTGAGAAAAAGTTTGGTATTATTTCAGTTTTCCTGAATTTGCTGAGGTTTGCTTTGTGTCTTATCATGTGGTCTATCTTTGAAAAACTGCCATGAGCATTTGAAAAGAATGTGTATTTTTCTTCTTTGGGATGTAAGGTTCTATATATGTCAGTTAAGTCCCTTTGATTCAGTGTGTCATTCAGCTCCACAATATCCTTATTGATGTTTTGTTTGGAAGATCTGTCCATTTTTGACAGTGGGGTGTTGAAATCCCCTACTATCAGTGTGTTGCTGTCTATATCTTTTTTGAAGTCATCCTAGAATTTCCTTATAAACTTGGGGGCTCCTATATTGGGAGCATAGGTTTACAATGTTGATGTCTTCTTGATAGATTCTTCCTTTAAGTATGATAAAGTGCCCTCTGGGTCTCTTTTTATGGCCTTTGTTTTGAAATCTACTTTGTCTGATACAAGTATGGCAACCCTGGCCTTTTTCTCTTGCCCATTTGCTTGGAGTATTTTTTTCCATCCCTTTACTTTCAGTCTGTGTAGGTCTTTTGGCTTTGAGGTGGGTCTCTTGTAGGCAGCATATGTGTGGGTCATGTTTTCTTATCCATTCAGCTACCCTGTGTCTTTTGATTGGGGCATTTAGTCCATTTACATTGAGAGTTATTACTGATGGAAACTTACTCATTTTTTCTCTTTGTACCTGTGTTTTTCTTTTTCTCACTCTTTTCCTTCATCTTCTTAAACCAGTCCCTTTAGCATATCTTGGAGTGCTGGTTTGGTAGAGATGTATTCTTTTAGCCTTATTTTGTCTGGGAAACTCCTTATTCCCCTTCTATTTTAATGGAGAGCCTTGCTTGGTAGAGCAGCCTTGGTTGTAGGCCCTTGCTTTCCATGACTTGGAATATTTGTTGCCATTCCCTTCTGGCTTGTAGTGTTTCTGTTGAGAAGTCAGCTCCTAGGCATATCAGGGCCCCTAGTATGTTACTTTCTTCTTTTCCCTTGCTGCCTTGAGGATTCTCTCTTTGTCTTTGATAGTTGCCATTTTAATGATATGTGCCTTGGCGTGGACCTCCTTGGGTCCCTCTTGAGTGGGGACCTCTGTGCCTCCTAGATCCATGAGAGCCTTTCTCTCCTCAAATTAGGGAAATTTTCCATCATTACTTTTTCAAGGATGATCTCTATCCCTTGCTCCTCCTCTTCTCCTTCTGGTATCTCTATTATATGGATGTTATTGTGTTTCAGGTTGTCCTGCATTTCCCTAAATGCCTCTTCCTTCCTTTTGAGTCTTTTTTCCATTTCTTGTTCTTTCTGGGAGCTTTTTTCTACCTTATCCTCCATCTCACTGATTCGATCCTCGGCTTCATCCAGCCTGCTTTGGATTCCTTCGACTGTGTTCTTCAATTCAGAAATGGTATTCTTCATATCTTCTTGTGTCTTCTTGATAGTTTCTATGTCCTTTTCCAGGTTGATATAGTTTGTTGTAAGATCCTGATAGTTTCTCTGCAGTTTCTCCTAGTTCTCTTTGAGCTGGCTGAGCTCATTAAGCTTCCTTAGAACCATTGTTTTTAATTCAATGTCTGATAGTTCCCTTGCCTCTATTTCATTTAGCTCTCTCTGTGGGGAGTCCCCTTTTCCACTCATTTGGGAGAAACTTCTTTTTCTTCTCATTTTTGTGAGAGTCTGTTAAGCAATTTATTTATTTATTTATTTATTTATTTTGGCTTCTGCTTCAATTGGCCGTCTAGATTTCCTGAGTTTGTGGATTAAACTTCTATGGTAGTAGGTGGGTCTTTTTATCTATCTATCTATCTATCTATCTATCTATCTATCTATCATCTATCTATCTATTTATTCCTTTACTTTTCTTTCTGGGCCGCCTCCGAATTTGTCAGTTGTTGACCCTATATGACCTTGGGTCGTTTGTTTGAGCCTTTCAGGAGTCTACTGTCCGTGTCTGACTCCTCCTTTGGGCAGCTCTGTGACCCCTTCGGCCTGGGATCTCCTATTTCTGCGGACAGTTCTGCACTCGCGGGCCCTCGGGGGCCCACACGGACCAGTTTACGCCTGCCGTCACTGATCTGTGCATTCCCTCGCAGACCCCGTGGGCGCCAACCTGCAGGAACCCTTGCCAGCCTGCGTGGGTCTGCACACGCACTCGCCAACCCTCACTGGCCACTTGGCACATGTGTGAGTGCGCCCACACTGGGTGGTTTTGGGCTGTCTATTATGTGCTTTTTAGCTTTTGGCTCTTTGAGGGCATGGCCTGCCTGCGCACAATGCAGACTACGGAAAGGAGAAAGAGCTGGGATTCCCCGCTTTCTCCTCCCATTCTTACCCCAGTGCCTCTGTCTCCAGTCTCTCCTCAAGGCTCTCAATGCAGTTGTGTGACCCCTTTGGCCAGGGATCCTCTATTTCTTCCAGCTTACCTGCACTTAGCCCCCTAGCTCACACACACAGAAGCTGTGTGCAGAGCGCACGAAAGGCAGGTTAATTGATTCCCTTATGCCTGAGCGAGATGGTAGCTGCAGAGTGGGAGGTGCGTTATCACCTGGGCTCCACCGGCCACCGTGTCAGTTCTCTTCACAAAATTTTCCTCACCAATCTTTTTCCAGGCGCCAGCCCACCCTGCTGCTGCCTCTACCCAGAGATCAAGGAGGGTGGCTGCCACTGCTATTTTTGCATTGGCCCTTTAAGTGTCTCTTTGCATCCCCAGCCGCCTGTCTCTAGCAGAGAGTGCCCATAGGGTTTTTGGGGTTGCATTTTGTCTGTGTGTTTTCCTGGTTTTAGCTGTTGTAGTCTAGGGGTCCCTGTTTATGATTCAGACCCTGTTTTTCTCAGGGGCAGCTAACTGGCCATTTCAATGTCCCTCTGGTGCTGGTGCCAGTGTGCGTGGGCGCCCAGCCCACCCTCTTGAGCCTCTACCACACTTCTCACCTGTTGGGACGTGTGAGAGTCAAATCCACTGTCTGTCCACAAGGCTCCAAGCCTCCTCTCCCACTATTGTTCCATTGTTTTCCAGGTGATTTCTCCACTATTTAGTCACAATTCCAGTTTGGGCTTGGGAGGAGGTCAACGTGACTCCCATTCACTCCTCCGTCATCTTCGAGACTCTCCTATATTAATTCTTGAAGTTATGGAAGTGTTTGAGTTGAAGAAACGATCAGATGCCATGTGCTCTCTGTGTTATACAAATCATTAACTTTGAATCACTCAACCACTACAGTGCATGTTTTCTCTGCATAATCTCATGCCATGGACCCTGTTTTTTTGTTTTAATATATGTTTGTGATTTTGTTCAATATTTTAATTGTAGCAACCATATTTTTTTCCTACAGTAATAAGTTATTTCTCTGTGAGACAGTGGTTGCAATATATTCTGTTTTAAGGCTAAGTGTATCCCACAAGCTCTTGGAGAAAAATCAATATATTATACATTAAAAAGTCCAAATACTTTGAAAGGCATAGAATATAGTGGCTAAGAGTATGAGCCGTGCACCCGCATCTGCATGCAAACCTTGGTTCTGCAGTTTACAAGCTGCGTGACCTTGGCCAAGTCACTCTAATTTATTTTTGTTTCTAAAACAGTTATAATCATAATAACTACCTTATGGGATTGCTGTAAGGTTTAAATGAGACCCTATAAATTAAGTCCTCAGAACAGTGCCAGTCCTATAGCAATTTCCCAATCAATAAATTGATACTAGCAATAACAATAAAGTTGGAGATCATGAGCCTAGGAAATGGACAAATCTGAAAGTCAGCACAAGATACTTAATATACATTAAAAAATCTCCACCATCAAGACAAAAAATCATTTCTTTCTCGTACTTCAGACATCCTTCTGCCTCTTCAGTTTCAAAAGGTAGTAAAATGGGATATCCCAGTTTGCCCAACTCAGTCTCATTTTATATCTGCTGTCCCAGCATGACAGCTAATAGAACAGACTTTGTTCCCAAAAGTGTACCAATTAGAACAATGAATTTCATGGTCATCTATCTACCTGAAGTGCTTTCTTAGCTGACCCACTGCCTCTTTAAGGTGCATTGTTTTTAGATGATAAAAAAAAGGACCATTTATAGAAAAATTAAAATCTTTAAATTTTCCTGCAAATAGAACTGAAGTTTCAAAAATTTATTTTCCTTTTGACAAAGTTTAATGTGTCTATACTGCATCTTCTTTTCTCAAGCCAATGTTTTGAGACTTGATTTTTCTAAGGCGAAGATTGTTGGGATGTGGAGAAGTAAGCATGAGAAGAAACAAGATCAAATTGGAAGGAATCCTTGGTAAAACAACAACAACAAAAACAAAACCCAAATCATGGCTAAGGCCAGGAATCAATGTTGCAGAGGGGAGAAGTAACTAAAACTATGGGACGAAAAATATTTCAACAGTGGATCCATTTTCTAGAGCCAATTTTCATTTTTACCTTCTTTTCTCTCCCACAATTGCATTATGATTATCACACATTGCCGCCAGCATGGTGGTGAAAAACAGAATCTGGAGCCAGACAGTCTCAGTTCATGTTCAGGCTCCGACATGTACCAGCTGTGTAACATTGGACAAGTTACTTAACTTCTCTGACCCTCATTTTTTTTTCTCCCTTGGTAAAATGGGGCTAATAACTTACCTCATGGGATTGATATCAAGATTCTTGGGTGAGTTAATATGCGCAAGCTCTTAGAACAGGTCCTGGTGCCTAGTTAGGCTTTTGGGCTAACTCATTTCAGGCCTATTACCATAATGCTAGAGTAGATGTAAGATTCATCCTGATTCTAATTTTAGATCAAATTAATTTATCTATCTTCTATAGTAATATGGTTATTGCTATCATTTTCTTTTGACTCATTAAATTGTTTTATGTTAATGTGTTAGCTCATTGAATTTTCATCACTCAATGTTTATTTTCACACATATGACTAACAATAGCTTAAGAACATATGCACAGCAAAAGTGAAAGATGAGCTTTGGATTTAATTGAAATAAAAAGTAACCAGTGGTAAAATAAAAACCCTTGAATGGGTTCTATTGTTTAAAGAGAATGGTGTTTCTCTCGCTACGGCATGCTGTCTTCAACCACTCAGACAGACTACTTTAGACTGATAGGGAAGAAATGGGCAGAAGAAGAAATGAGATGGTCTATTTTAAATTGGTGGTTTAGAAATAATCACACCACATAGATAGAATAATGTCCGTGTTTCCCAAGGAGAAGAATATGATGAAATAATTGTTTTAAAATGTTAAGATTCAAACAAGGAGTCTGATTTACATTGTATAGAGTATAATTAGCACCACTGACATAACTTAGAGGTAGCAGACCTGTTCAGTCATACATGTGTCCTTCTAGCCAGGTACCATGGAGACAGCCACCACAGAAGCAGGTAACTCCTATATTTTACTTTTTTAAGCCCTTAAACTTATTATGTAATTGCTTTAGCTTTGTACTTGTAGATCTGTAGGGAAACTATGAGATAATTATCTAGATACTTCAAAAATGTAAAAGCACACGTCTTTTTCCCTTTAGAGAGAATGTGAGTTTTGACTCAATTTAAAGACAATAAAGCTATAAAAATATGTTGGCAGATGTTAAAATCAGGTAGTTTCTGCTGGTTAGGCTTTAAGAACTGGAATGATGAAGGAGGCTTAAAATAAATAAGTCATGGTAGTGTCCTGTTTCCTCTTTAGGGCCTTTCTAATGTAGAAAGTACCTGCAAAACATTTGAAAAGCTGTATTTTTCTCCTATAGAGATATAAGATGGCAATTATTGAACAAAGGAAAAAACCCAAGATCAAAAATGCCTCCTGAATAACAATCAGAAAAGGATAAAAGACAATTTAATGTTTTCATAACTTTAAGCATTAAATTTAGGGTTTTTTTTCAAAGTGATACTCCACAGGCCATATTTGGTATTTAATTAGGAAATATATCTAATTCCTTAAGCATTTGCCACAAAGAGGAGTTGTTTCGTATTATTCAGATTTCCAAGTTGGCTGGCTTTTACACCTTACTCCAGGACCACAATCATAGTATCAGAGTAATTCTGAGATTCCTTCTGATTCTGCTTTTTGATGAAATTAGTCACTGGGTCCATCTATTGTACTGCAGTCAAACGCCTGAAGCTCCAGGCTCTGCTAAGTGTACCGCCTTGGACAGGTGTAGTCTATGGAGTCTAAGTGTTGCCACCTAAGGGCTTCTGAGCAGCATTCTTTCACCCACACCTGCTGCCTCACTCTCAACAATGAGTCCTGTTCCTAATCAGTTTAAGTTCATCCTGGCAAAAATTAATGGAGAAGGGGTGAAGATCAATCGATTTTGAGGGCTATGGCCTTTGTTTTCTTTAGGTATGTATGTGTAACTGGAAAATCCCTCAGCCCTACAAAATTGTGAGTACTAATAAAGTTAGAGCAACATAATGTCCAAATGACGATGGGCCTGTCCCCTAGCCCAGGTCCTAATTTTTTCTGCTGTAGTATCTCGATGACCTCTTGGTGTGCTTCTGTATGAGATGTCAGGAAACAATTTTTTATATATGACTTCAGTCATGTAGTGATTTACCCTTATTACTATTATTAAAGCAGTGCCCTGAGACTATAGCCATTTCTCTGAAGTAAGTTGGCTAAGGGTCACTGCATCCTTTCCTTTAAAATACCTGTTTTGCTTCATTGAAGGAAAAGAAATAACCCTGCTTGGGCTCCTTTGTTTGGAAATCTTGCTTGCTTGATATATGCCCTCTAATCTATTTAGGGAGGGACTTGTTCCTTTGTTTAAGGTCTAATGGCATTTCCCCTGGGTGAAGTTTAATGGGATTGAAAGGTTGTGAGAAGATTTCATCATCATCCTTCAATCTCTGCCCCAGAAAAGGTTATAAAAAGCATAAAGATATGTACTCCTTTGCTAAAACACTAATGTTAAGTGTCCCTACAGGAAACCAGCTATAAGGTGTAGACCAAACCCACATTGTCCCCTCCCATACTAAACCAACTGTTTCAGGCCTGAGTCCCAGATTGCTTGAACCAAGATTTCTCTTTTCTGGAGGAGACTGAGAGAAAACAGAGGAACGAATATTTAAGTTTTCTGAGTGTTATATTTGACAGGGAAAAAAAAAGATGAATGGAATTATTTGACCCACTTCAATCTCTTCTTAGTAAAAGAAGTTAAATTTTTGTCTTTATAATATTTAAGCAGAGAAATGGTCAATCCTGGAAGAAAGAGGCATTCCAAATTTTCCAAGAAAAATTCTGTTTATGGTCTTCCTTCTAGTACATTGCTAAGGTTCCTCTTTCTTGCTTTTCCAGTTCATTATTTCTAGGAAAATATCCATTGCCTTGATCTCTAGTTTGATAGACAGCAGGTTGAAGTGTTTTTCTTCTCGCTATTGTCTCTAAACCCCACCAAAATAAACAAAGACCAAAAAAAAAAAAAAAAAAGAAAAGGAAATAAATTCTATCTTCGCTGGAGCTGAGAAATGGTTATAATAACATGCCACAAAATTATAAGAATAGATGCCAAATCCAAGAAAATGGTACCAAGGGCAGACACAGACTACAGTCTGTAGAGTTCACTAGCCATTTCTTCCCCCCACTTCCTCCCTATGCCTCTGCCCTTGGCTTTATTCTTTGCCAACAGGCCCTGGGATTGTGTAGATATAGAGTTGCCATGAACTTCAGCAGTTAATTATAATTAATTTTGACCCATCATCATAATTTGTCTTTGTCAGTGGCTGGTTTCACATTAAGAAGTTGCATAATTCTAGAAAGTGGACATGATCATGTGCTTCTGGGAGACTTTTGTTCACCTTAAAAAAGAAGGCAGGTAAGCCCCTTTACTGCCTCTGAACATTACTATCTGCACATGACTCAGAACTGTATTATGGTCTCCAGAACAGCTCTCCATGCCAAACTTGGCAATCAGAAAAAATTCAAAGGATCTGAGTTCTCAGTAACGACTTTGTTCCACTGAATAATCACCTTACAAGCACCTATCTGCTGATTCTTTATTATGTAAGATAATGCATTTCCTTGTGGTTTAATTTCTTTTACTTGCAGCTAAAACTCACCCCATCAGATATAGAATGGTTCTTAAAAAGTAGGGCATACCTCTGGTGGACTCACTACTGCATTATAATGACAAGGTCTCACTGTGCGGACAATCTGCGGAACCATCTTCAGCTCTGGTTCATCAGAAGGTGACATTGTGGGAGGAGCTGCGAATAAATAATCTATTCCGAACTAGCATTAACAACAACAAATGTAAGGATTATGGTTTTAGATCAGAATATAAGTGTTTAAATCTTTGAAAATGCATAAAGACATAATTAATAAACTTTTAAACTTCAGAATGGTGTAAAGAAGTTTAATTAGAATTTCTAATTTTTCATATTGAGGAGTTGATTGTTACTGCTTGATACAGACAAATCAAGCAATAGATGTTTAAATACATTTAGTTCACTATATAAAGAGATCTGTAAGAAAAAATTTAAATAAATAACATAACCAAAATCAGAGAATAGAGTGAAGGAAGCAAGTGGAGGAAAAATACAAGTGTTGCTGTTTATTTATTGCTTAAAAGGTACAGTCAATATTCACTCTGTAAAACTGAAAAAAAAAAAAAAAAAGAAGAGCATAAAGTTCATTGTTAAAATTTTTGAAGATCAACTCTACAGGATCTTAAAATCAAGTATGTACCCTCCATGCCATTGGCTGGGAAATACACTCAAAACAAAACACAGATATCATAAATAAAAAATAGATAATTTAGAAAACAAATTAACAACTAGTCACACAAGAACTAAGAACAAACATATCTGGCATGTCAGTAAACGTAAATAGAAGAAACTTTAATATTAAAAGAAAGAGATTCTCAGGTCTGAGGAAGGAATGCCTTTTGACCTCTGGTGCTGCTAATGAAATGCTGTGCAGTGGCAAGAGGGGAGAAAACCTCTTCCATTGCCCATTTTCAGCTGTACTTTTTCATTTATTCTCCAAAGCAGCATTGCTTGTGCTTACTTAGAATCTCATAAAATTTTTTATGAAAACTTTTTTTTTCAGCTTAAGCTCTAGCCCTTTCTGCTGATCATCAAGACTCTATTTCAAGTGGGTTTTGAGAGATGCCTTGTCATCCTTCTCTACTGATTTGCTTTTCCCTGTCTTCTCCTGGTCCCAATATAGATTTTTACCCCCTTTCTTCACATCTTCAGAAGTCTCTGTACACATCAAATCATAACCTATTGACTGCCTTTCATTTTCGAGAACATAAAGACTATGTTTTTAAAATTGGGCAGCTGAGATACTTTTTCACATTAGTCTTATATAAATTCTTCCAAATTAATTCAATACCAATGTACTAGGCAATTAACCAGTTCCCTGCACTACAACGCTAACCAAGTCATGATGCTGCTCCACGCTGCATATTCTAGGCGATGCAATTTACAATAGGGTCAACAATAACAAGCATACACCACAAATATAGAAATGAATGTCACTGCATTCAGATGGACATGTAAGTTTCAGTGTTTCAAGATACTTGAGTGGATAAGTTCATTAAAATAACACTTCTAAAGAGCAAAGCAGGTTGACTAATTATGAAAAATATTAAAAAACTCAGTATGTATATTTGCAAATCATGGATGGGCAAGTCAAACTCCATTTCTCTTTGAAAGAGTGGTTTTCCACTTCAGTGAAGATGTCTGGGTGATGCAATCAGATGTTGGGTATGTTGCAATTTGTTAACTGTAATAATTAAAACACAAACTTTTGAAAATGATTTACTGAATAAAAATAAAAACAGATTCAAGGCTATCTATGTAACATCACTTTTACTTACATTTTGATATGGCTTTTTGAGCCTGAATAAAAAATTTAAGTATAATTACTCCTTAGAGAATCCTAAAAAAAAAAAAAAAATAAAAAAAATCTGAATACTCATGGGAATATGTATAAACCACTGGCTTAAATACTGATGGTTGGAAAATGACCCAAAAGAAAGTTTTGTGAAGGCACTGAAGCCAAACAATATAGAGTTCCTGGATGGATAAACTGAGACGGTATCCTGAGAATATGTGGATTTCCCTAGAAAATCTAAAGTGGCTATGACTTTTTTCTTTGATAAAATAAACACCTGGGGAAATCACCAAGAACAGTGTGTAAATCCTCTTCCTTCATTTGTCTAAGTAACTGAACTGTCCCACCCTAAGAGGCATAAAATCTATGGAATTTTTGTTCCCTAGGAGGTGGAATATAAAACCCTGAATAAACTAGGACTGTAGACTTTCATAACCAACTATAATTTTATTGGTTTTTATCTGTTACCCAAGTCTTGTTAACAGAGATGAGAGTTCTGCCAAAGAAAATAGAAAGGCTCACACACTGCCATCTGAGTTTTATGTTATGTAGGCTACGCCTCTTGATGGAATTTAAAATTGGAAGCTGCCAGAAAGCCAGAAGGGAAGTTCAGAATGATATATGTTCTCAGAGAACAAGTAATACTTCTTTTTCTAATTTATACCCCCTACCCCCATGGACATTTATCCATTTCTTTTTTGTTAATAAAATACAATACATAATGTACTTATCAGTACAAATAGTGATTTTAATATTGTGAGTTATGGTTAAATATGATTAGTTCTAGGCTTATGCTTTTATTTTTTCCCTATAATTTCCAACAAAATTGTTCAGATTTTATTATACTAAAGTTTTTCTTCTAGGACTTATACAGAAAATAGTCAATGCTTTTTTAAAGTTAAAATCATTTAATACTTCATAGAAAAAATATAAATTTCTACAGATGATAAAACTGAATCATTTATTTTTTATTATTCTTTAGTATTTAATTGAAGATTAGGAGTTCGCACTTACAGGAATTCTCTATAAACCAATCTTAACTGGTAATTACCCAGATTCCCTCTGTTATTTTTATTTACTCCTTTTACTCATGTGTTAAGTATATAAGATGAATCATATTTTTATATAAAAAAATCTCAGATGCTTTAAAACATTGATCAAAATTCCCCTTGATATCTTCTTCTCTAGTCTAAATATCAAAAGTATATAAACTTTTCTCTATTTAAAAAAACCTGGACACAGTTCTATTTGTCACTTTTAGGTATATTTTATCCTTGAATCCTGAAAATCATTTTCTTCAGGAAAAAGTAAAAAATGATTTCAAGATTGAAGTTTTAAATCAGGTTCAAATATAATGGCAAAAATATGTAGGAGAAAGCCTAACACTATACGTTTGTAAAAATACTTACAATAGCAATAATTTAGCACTGCCATGTGTCAAGAACTTTGCTCAATGATTAGCAAGGATTACTTCACTTATTTGCATGGCCTAGATGTGGGTACATGGTGGCATTAGCTTTGTTACATAGAGGAGGACTAATCTGCTTCTTAAAATATCTACCTAAAAGGATGTATGTGAAAGTGCTCTCAAAACTTCAGTATTTATATAGGTAATTTTTAAATTAAACTCAATCATTCTATAAATCTAATAGGCCCATGCTTACAATATAGGTGAGAATAGAGGGGGACAAAAGGTTATTTTAGCAGTAGCCATAGATATTTCATAAATTTATTCAGAAACTACTTTTTCTAGAAACTTGCCAGGAATGCGAGGTCAAAAAACACAATCTCTGCTGTCAACGTGCTTAGAGATTAAAGGAAGACGATCCCATCAGCAGGTCACTGCAACGGCCTAGCAAGTGTGATCAAGATATCCACAGTCTGAGGAGGTCAGAGGGGTCCCTAAACCAAAGAGGGAATCTGAAGGACTTCTACAAAGGCGTGATATCTTACCTTGAGTTTAGAACATGGCACAATGAGTGAGACAGAAGAGCTGAAGTTGAACAGGGTGCCCCTGGAAAAGACAGTACTGTGAGCAAGACTTCGAGGCCACAGTCAGCGTGTCCTGTGGGAACTCTCGGCCCTTCTGAGCTGCTTAACAAACTTGTAGTAGGAAGGTGGGGTGGGTGATGAAAGTGAAAATATAGAGAGAGCCTTGTCCAAGAGCTCATGCTGTATTCTGCAAAGAATACACTCTGATAAGGTTTTAAGCTGGAAAGGGTCACTGTTAGATTGAATTTTCAGAGTTTATTTGGCAGGTCACCTAACAATTTAGGGCTTCAGCTTTCCTATGGGTAAAATTTATCAGAGAAGGGTTGGGTAGATAATTTATTATATCATTTTGGTTCAAAGATTTGGAAAATCAGTTAAAGCAAGAAAAGTTTTACTCTTCTATTGTCGTCCATAAAGGTTAAAAAAAAAACCCCACCCACACAGAGCTTTATGCAATTAATTATTGGACCATAATTCCATGGTCCCAATGTTTTCAATAGGAAACCCTGTGTAAACCAAGGGTGATTTTTCAGGGCTGTATGCATGTGCGTGCGTGCGTGTGCGTGCGTGCGTGTGTGTGTGTGTGTGTGTGCGCGCGCGCGCGCACGTGTGTATTAGGGAGAGGGAAAAGGGGAGAGCTAAAGTTTACTGTTGAAGGAAAAACCATATATAACAGTAATAATAACATTGGAATTTCAATGAAAATTACTCTTCATGATAAAAGATACAGTAATTCACAAGTATTGCTACCATTACTGGCTTAGGAAAAATGGTTACAGATGTTCTTGAAGTATATTTTTATGCAGTCCTTTTACTTCTAGAATATTTCTTCCTAGTTCAAACAGCATCAGAAAATAATTGATCATCTGCCTCCCCCTGTAGAATTGATGTAGGTATCAACATTCCTGGATTGTTTCTCTTTTTTCCTACTACTGCTTGACAAGTTTGAGAACATCTTAAGGATTCATCTTCAAATATACCTTGTCCTCCAGGGCAAGTTTTAACAAAGTTTTTAATGCTTCTCTCAAGCCTCCTTTACCTTAACAAATGTATGTGCAAAAACAGCAAAGAATAATTCCCTCTCTGTCTGTCTCTGTTTCTGCGTCTTTCTATCTTTCACACACACACACACACACACACACACACACACAAACACACACACACACACCCCCTTCTCCAAGTACACTATGGACTGGCCCTCCCATTCCTACTGCTTTACCTTGTTTTAAAGCATAATGTAATGGCTTATAATATTGATAAATGCCTTGAGGTATGAATTGATGATCTTTATAAATCAATCAAAATAATTTTAAATCAGTTGTGAATTTTCTGGGCCACTGCTCCAAACTTGCTCACTTTGTCCCTTTTGTTTAGCATCTATTTTTGTATGATTTTCAAGTGAGATTTTTATAACTTAGTAGCAGCTGTCTGCTCTTATCATATGTTGGTCTATATAATACTAGTGAAATGACTTATGTGCTTTGAAGGAGAATGCTACTTCTGCTGAAATTGACAATAAAAGCATTCATTCTTTATTCTATCCCTCTCTTTATCCCTGTGCAAAAATGTATATGATGGATATAATAGAGATATAAACTATATTTGTGCCCATATCATTGAAACATTATACATCTGCTTATTATAAGTAGCTCATAATTTTATCTTCAGAACCAGACATGAAAACCAGACTGTTCATGATTGAAGTACGTGCTTAGATGTGCTTTTGTTAGACAGGCACTGTGATGTTTAGAAATCCCAGGGGAAGAAAGAACAAAATGTTGTTTAATTTTTGCACAGATTGTGTTCTCCTGTATTTGTTTCAGCACACACACAGCCTACCTGTTTGCATCAGAGCAATGGCTCTCTAGGTATGGACTCGGGATACAAATTACCAGCCTCCCTGGGTGTGCCTTTGATCCTCAGCCTTCCACTTCAGGCATTCAGCCCAATAGGTGCCAAGTAATATCAATCATTCTATTTTTGCTGTGCCCCTGGTAAGAGATGGCATTTGTTTTCCTGATTTAGAAGATAAGTTAGACATGACTGGGAAAAAAATGTGAATGTGGGGAAAAAAACAAGCCTTGTCGAAAAATTTTCAAACTAAAAATGTAACATATTAAACATCTAAGTGGAATTATAGTAAAATTTTATTTAACAGAAAAAAATGGGGGAAAGATGATAAAAAATAACAGAGAATCACAAAGAAATTTAAATTTTACTCGAAAGCCATGTGTGTCATTTGTATAGGTGGCTGATTTAATTGCCAGACTATGTCCTCGGGCAGAGGTGACACCACTGCGCTTCTCTCAAGAAGCCTGTCTTTGTTCCAGGGAATTAGGTCCGTTCCACAGATCTCTTCAGGCGGGAAACAGGTTTCCATTAACAAATTAAATAGTGCCTTTTCCATTTTCATACATAAATTGAAATTTGCAAATAGCTTCAGTTTTTTTTCTTTCTTTTAAAGGAACCAATTTTTTAACAGATATTGAGCCCAACAACTTCTTCCATAGCCTGTTCTCTCTGGAAATTATTCATAAGCAGTCTGGGTTAGACCAGTTCATTTTCCCAAGCAAAAAGCTCAACTCGTCTGTATCTGTATGCATGGGATGTGGGCCTTTGAACCTGTGACACTAGAAGTCAACCCCTGACATGAAGAGACAGTATCTGAAAATATGATTTATAGAAAAAATATGTCCAAGACTTTCAAAACCACAGAGCAGCCCCTGAACACAAACTATCAACACTTCCCAACTAGAGTGCACCAGAAACAACCTACCTACAAAAAATAAAGCTAAAAATGTCAGAGGAGATTTATAAAATACCATGTCCTCAATTCCAACAAAAGCCACACATTTCAAGGAGCTAAAAAATTGAAATGAATGGAATGTGAGTAAGAAGTTGCTTTTTCAAAATTGGACCATAATTGGACAAGAATTATGGTCTCGAATTGACCGTAATGAAGACAGACCATAATGAATTGACCATATGAAGACAGAATTCCTGGCAAAGTCATTCACAAGGCCAATCCTGACACAAGGCAAGGGGACCTAGACTGTATCTCTTAATGGGAAGCATAGTGTTCTCCTGCAGGAGGGTTGATGGAGATGACCTTTGGTGACCACCTACTACCAGAGGTAAGCAGGGCAGCTTCACCAGAGACCTACTTTTGCTTGGAAGGGTTTTTTAAAGGAGACATAAGAAAGAACTACAAGGACACAGGGAGGCAAACAGTGCAACCAAGTTTTCTTAAAATGTCTTTTAACTGCGCCACTTGCCTCAGACTATTCAAGGAGATAAGTTGGAAAAAGTTTTCCTAGCTGCATTACGACTCACCTAAAAACAAACAAGTGAACCAGCCTCCTATTCATGGATTTGAACTTGGTGTGTGCCATGAAAGATTCATTCATTTGCTGTTTATCGGAGGTTGACTTGGGCCTCTTCTAAGCTACATGGCCCTCTCATTAAAGTCAGGCTTCTCCCTGCCTTTTTTTCTTTTCCTCATTCAATTTTCAACCTAGAATAAATGGTTTCAACCCCATTGTTCAATGTTCTGTAGAAAACTTTCCTGCACCGTTTCTGTGTGTGTGTCTGACTCTCATAACAGAAAACTGAGACAATGAAATAGTTCAATAAAGAAAAAAGTACTTGTAATAAGTCATCTGAAAGTGAAGGAGCTACTAATTGCCTTACAATGGTAACTGCAAGTCCAACCATGCCATAACCCTCTTTAAACATTTTCAAGCAGCTTGCCATTGCCAAAGTCTCAAAAACCTTGTGATTTCCTGTGGTCAATGAGCTTGTCCATGACTTGGATGTTGACAGCTTGTCTCTCCCAAAGTCTCCTAACCCATGACCCAAGTTTCAGTCATACAACTTATTGGCTAAACATTCTCCTTGGTTTTAGGTGTCACCTCCTCTTTGATACCTGGGTTCCAATAAGCTCATCAGTTCCAGATCTCAGTTCAAATGCCACATGGGCACCTGACTTTAAGTCCAAGTTTATCACATGCTTACTAACTAGGTACTCTTGAAGGTAATATTTAACTTTCCTAATTCTTACTATTCTCATCCATAAAACAGTCATAATATAAAACCCACTTCAGAGAACTGTATATATTAAATGAAGTAGTATCTCTAACATAGTTTTACAGTACCTGAGAGATAATAAGAACTAATACATATAAAATACTATCACAATACTAAGTACAGACACATACAAAGGGATTTTATTCACTATCAACACAAGAAGATGTTTTTGGTGCGAATCACATATATCACCAGGTTGAAAGCAAAGACAAGTAAACATGTGACATCTGTTTCTGTCATGGGGTAGTGAGAGGAAACAGCTCATCAGTTATATTTCTGAGCTATAGGGAAATCAGGGTGATGTCTGGCACTCTTTGCTCCTATTTGTTATTCTCTCTAATGAATGAAATGGTGCATGATGGTAGCTTTCAGGGCCAAAGAACACAGCCAAGTGTGTATTTCACCACTTGGACACTAAAATCAATTAGAAAAACTGGAAGATTGACTTAGGCACTGCAGAATTCCAGAGTGAGGTGTAGTATCCAGTCCACTACATAAGACAGACTCCACTGTCAATTGGATGATACATTTTTTCCAAGTTTTCTTCTCTTACTCCCAGTTTGTCTGTAGCATTTCTGATTAAAATTTAACAGCTGCCCTAGTCCACACCCATTTATTTATTGCTGAAACTGATACTGGTGTTTACAATGGGTGTTATGTGTTATTAAGACCAGTGTGTTCCAGATATAATTTATTGTTTTTAGTCTGTTTATTAGACAATTGTTTTATGATAATTTTTACTATTCTTTACAACAACCAACTGTAGCTAAAATGAATTTAAAGTTTTCCATTTCAAAAATACCCTTGTGACTATCTAATAAGACGTATAGAATTTTGTGCTGACTATTCAGGCAATCAAACCTAAAGTAAAATTCTAAAATACAAAGTTACAACTTTAACATTTAAATAAAAACATCCTATTAATCTACTGGGTTTTTTTCTTATATAAACATTTGTTGGCAGTATTCAAAGCTTTCCAGAAAATTACTTCCAGTTCCCGGCTTTATCTCTACATAAATTTTTATGTAGCTTAATGGATTCAAAATGTATACAAGTAATAGATAAGGTGTTTAAAAAAATTGATACCTGTGCTAAGTTTATAGAAATGTGTATATTGCCAAAGTATGTAATGTTTTAGCCAATATTTATTTTCAAAACAGAAGAGTATTAAGAAAAGAGTAAGATAAATATTATAATGTGAATTACTGTTTAGAAAATTTGAGAGCATGAGAAGTTAAGATCACAAGGGCAAAGTAAAATTGGATAGTTAAAAAGTTATAAATATGCTATTATAGATCTATAAAATATTGGCATGTGAGATTGTAACTATTTAAAATTGGGGTCAGGCTATGTTGCTACATCTTATTTCTGCTTGGATAGTTTCTGATAAGTTTGTTTAAATTCTTATGTTTGTTCCTTTGTAGATAAGGTATTCTTTTTCTCCTGCCTTGGCTAACTTGCAGATTTTTCTTCTGTCTTTCAAGAAATTTGAATAATATTTATCTAAATATGTGTGTGTGCGCGTGCGTGCATGTGTGTGTGAGTGTGTGTGTGTTGTATTTACTCTGCTTGGTTTTCTGTGAGCTTCTTGTGTCTATGATTTCATGTATGTCACTAATTTTGTGAAATTATCTGCCATTATTTCTTCAAATGTTTCTGCCTCATTTTCTCCCTTGTCTCTTTTCTGGATTTCAATTACACATATGTTACTGTTTGAAATTGTCTCACACTATCATGTGCTCTATTCTTTTTTATTCACTCCTTTTCTCTATTTCAGTCTGGGTAATTTCCACTCACCTATCATCAGATTTAGAGATTTTTTTTCTCAGCAATGTTAAGTCTAATGATGAGGCTGTTGGAGGCCTTCATATTTGTTAGTGATTTTTTTCTTCTAGCATTTCTTTCTGTTCTTCCTTATAATTTCCATATCTCTGTTGAATTACTCATCTGATATAGCAAATTGTCTACTCTGTTTTATTAAATCAAATAACATGTTAATCATAATTAGCTAAGATTTTCTGTCTGATAGTTCCAATGTCCAATCCCAGTAATTGCTTCTATTCTTATAAGTGTGTGTGCATGTGTGTGCCTGCCTTTTTACATGCCTTAGACATTTTTGCTGACAGCCAGACACCTTGTGTAGAACTATAGATACTGGGATAAGTCATTTTTACAGTTGGAGATGAGCATGTCATCTCTCTAGCTAGAACTTAAGCACAGGCTTTGTGTTAATTTATTCAGGAGTTGAGCAGAGTTTAGGGTTTGTTGTTTTTATGGTTCCCCTGAGTATACCTCAGGCTGCAAATCCCTCTGGTGATACCTTATGTTTACAGTATAGGCCAGTTTGATAGTGACCCTTCTCTCAATGTCTGTTTCTCCCTTGGCTTTCGATTTTCTCTTTGCACTGTGCCCAGTAAGGATTAGTCTCTTGTAGCCCTCCTAGCTATATTCTGCTGATGTTTTTACTCTGAAGATGTGAGCCTCATGTGGGAAAGAGAGTATTCCCTGCTGTTCTGATTAAGCCTCAGTGTCAGGTCCCTGGGTCTGGGCAATGACCTTCACATGTGCTCTAGGCTTCTCCAGCTATGGAGCTGGACCTTGCAGATCTTTCTCTTCCTCCCCTAGAAAGGGTGCTTCTCTTTTTCTTCTGTTTTCTCCCTCCAAATTCAGCAAATTTCCACAAGTAAAGTGAGAGTTTTCATTACTCTCCCTCCTACAGATTAAGCCGTCATCCTGTAGTGGAGAGAGAGGAGATGGCTTGGTCAGACTTTGGGCATTAGCTGCTATTCCTTTCCTCAAGGTAGCACCACGAAGAAAGTTTTCAGGGCTCTTCTGAATCTTTCTTATGAGCAAACACCTCTAGATCTGCAGCTAGCCCACACAGTCTAGCAATTTCTGAAAACATTTTAATGGTATCTTATTATTTTACATGAAGTCTGACAGAGTCTGCACAGGAAAGGAAATGCTCAGGTTCTATTTATTTATGCAGGTACCTGTCTCTCTTCATATCTGAGTCACTTGTTTGCCCTGAGATCTTCATTTTCTAATGGGTTCAGCTTTTTTTCTTGTTATGAGGGCAAGAATGATATTTTTTAAGCTCTCTACATTTTAGAGCTGAAACCAGAATTCTAATTCACTAATTTGGTAACAACATAGAACAAATAGTTAAAAGTTTATTCTAAGCAGTAGGTATTATTATTATACCTTAATTAAAGGGGAAGTCTTTGAATACATTAAACAAGTCAATAATTATAGAAACAATGAAAAGTAGCAAAATGCATTTTGGGAATTTTTTTCAGTTGTATCAGAAAAAAATAAACAGAAATTTTAAATATCTCTAAAACTCTATTGGAGTTTATTGTCTTTGAGAATTTTGTAGGTACTTGTTAAAAATATAAAAATAAATTTCTATTGTTTTATTCCAGCTATCAAAGAATATAATGTGACTCAATGGATTCTTTCTCTAATCAAGGAGGACCTTGTGGATAGGATGGTATGGGCGGCAGGTAGAAGAGATCCCAACTTAAACCATTTACACAATAGAAAACGTAATATCTCAAAAGAAATCTGGAGAAGGAGTTCTACGGTTGGTGAATCGAGAGTCCTAACAAAGAATCATCTCTTTGTCTCTTTCTCTCTCTCTCTCTCTTTCTTTATCGATTTGAGAGAGAGAAAGAGAGAGAGAATCATTGTTTTGTTTTTCTGCTTATATATGCATTCATTGGCTGTTCCTTGTATGTGCCCTGACTGGGGATGGAGATGAAGCTCTAACCACCTGAGCTAGCCAACCAGGGCCAAGACTCATCTCTTGCCTGAAAAATCAGCACAACATCATTTCCAAGGACTCAGGGAAGCCAAACAAAGTTGTGTAGGGAGCTGTGCATTATAATGTGTAAACATGTCACTCAGAAACATCAGCCCAGCAACTGCACACATTCCATTACAGAGAAAGTGGAGATGGTACTTTCATTTTCCACATGTCATTCAGGTTGCCTGTGGCCATTTGGCAACTTTCTTTCTTCAGCAATTCTAACTGGATAACACTGGCTTGATAGAAGTCAGTATTATTCTAAGTGTTTTGCAAGCCATAGCTCATGTAATCCTCACAATAATGGTATGAGGCAGGTATAGTTATTATTCTCATTTTAGAAATGGGAAAAGTAGAGTCCAGTGGTGCTGGTCAACCTGCTTAAGGTCACAAAACTAGAAAGAGATAGAAGTGGGATTTGAGTATGTTTCTCTACTCCATACTCTTGTGTAACATGTCCTGATGGGAACATTTTCTCTCCTCAATATCTCTGATTTGTTCTTTGACTGATTTTCTCTGTTCCACTCATTGGTTTTTCTTCTTGTTCCAAAAATAAGAACTAACCCTAGTGTGCTATTTTTCTCTTCCTCTGTGAACTCTCTTGCTCCCAAAATTTAAATTACCATGCCATTACTAAGGTGGCAATGAACAGGTATCCTATCCAATCCCCCAGTGACTATTTCATACCTTCTTCTATATCTTCAAGCCTCCAGCACATCCTCTCTTTTCCCCTTTTCTGCTGATACTTTGCTTTTTATCTCACCAAAAAGAAAAAAATATATATATCTCAAGAGAACTTCCTAATGTTCTTACTACCAATCCCTCACACTCACTATTTTCTATCTCACTGGTTGCTTCTTCTCAGCATCTTTTATTGTTTCTTCCATTCTTCAGATTTGTAAACATTAGCTTCTCCTGCTAAGACTTTGAAAGGTTTTTCCCCTGTTCCTTCATGATTCTCACATCAATTTTTGAGCCCAGGCCTTTCCTTTGAACTCTTGTATATGACCTGTCTCATTGGTATCCTATCCTGAATGTATAACAGGCAGCTCAAATAGCAAACCCCCAAAATGAACCCAGGTTAACCACCACAAACATCTACTCCCCATTCTCTTTTCTCCAACTCTGTAAAAGGCAACTCTGCCATTTCAATGCTCAGATCTCTAAACAAAGGAGCCATTCTTGATGCTTCTAACACTCTATATTTAGTCAATCAACAAATTCATTTGCCTCTACCTTCAAAATATATCCAGAATCCAAGATACCATCAAGTCTCACCTTGAATTTTATACTGACTTCTTACGTCAAAGAGTACCACCTGACACACACTGTATCTTCTTTATCATTAATAGAACCTGACTTGTAGCAGGCACATGGCCTCTCTGAATAAAATCTTTACTAACCAGTCTTTCCTGCATCTAAGCAGGAAACAAAGTTTATAACAAAGTTCTGACCAATGAGGTGACTTACACAAGCTTTGAAGAAATGAACCTAGATGGAGCAAGCATGCCTTCGTTCTGCTCCTTCTCTGCCTGGGTTGCTCCCAGTCCAGCACGTATTTGAAATGTGGGTGAAGTAGCTGGAATAAAATAACCCACAGGGTCAAACTTGGAAGATTGCAACTTTATTAAGGAAAGCTTATAGGTTTCTTACTAAAAACTGTTCTTTCATCTCATCCACTCACTATAGAAGGTATATAAGAAGACCCTCAAAACCTACCTCTGTGATTTGTATCTTTATGACTCCTATGATTTATTTCATCGTATTTATATTAGTCCAATTAAAACTGGCTTAACCTCACATTTGCGTGTGTAAAAAAAGGCGAATATTCTTTACTCTGCGAAAAAGGGAGAATGTAAAGGGAGAAAATATAATTTATTAAATACCAGGAACTGTTCTATGGTCTTTTTCATGTTACCAAGCTTAATCTTCACAATAATCCTGTTGAGAGGGGGTGTATCATCCACCTTTTATGGATGAGCTATTTCAGGTATAGAGAGGTTCTCTCAACATTGTGCTGAAATGGTAGAGCTAGTTTGATTTCAGTAACTGAGGCTAATTAAGTTGAATTAAATAATAGATTGGTATAGTGTAAAATATGGTTTTATCCTGCAGAAATGAAGAAACAGTTTTTGCCCTTCAATATGCCGTGACTTTTCAGTGATAGAACTGCGCTCTGCAGAGGGGCATGCACAGGACTTGGGGCATAAAGGATGCTCAAGAAACACTAATTCCCTGTTTTATCCCTTCTCTCCCCCTCAAAGGAAGATTACAGAAGAGGGGCTTTGTGGAATATTTGAAATAAATATTTAAACATTTGAAATATTTGAAATAAATAACTGTAGATAAGGCATGCCCTAAAAAGGATTCCTTCAGTATTCACTGTTTCCCCTTATTGTTTGTTTGATCTACATGTGTTTGGGTTTACTGGTTTGCAAGTAAGCCTAAGGAACAAATTATCAAGGGTTGTAGAAGAGCTCCAAGAATTTCTGTAATTATAGTTTTCATATAAAAATGCTCTATATGGCTCATCTACTGGAAGAAAAACCCCAACCCCAGAGCAGTACCATTGTACACTTCTTTGTGCAGAGCACACCGCTAGGATGGCCCAGGCCTTTTTGTTGCCTTTTTCTCAAATAATTAGCAAAGACAGAGGGCATGTCTTTGGGGTGTCCATTTGCGGGCAGCTGCAGTAGGGCAGAGTTTTCTTCTGTCTATGGCCTTAATTCTTGTACTGCTTTGTGTGGTCTTCCAAGTTTCAAGGGATGAGTTCAACTATATCTCACTTATAAGAGAATTTATTTTTATTCAGATTTCAACAACCTGCTTAGACTTATAAAGAAAGGAAGCAACAACACCAAGTCTTCTGTTTCTAGTTTTGATGATCTACGTGGAAGTTGTAAAGAACTCTATATTTTAATCATAAACAGGAAATTTCCATTTGGTAGCACTTGGGATATCGGGACAATACTTGGGAAATATTCATCAACATTCAGTCATTTAAGAATCCTTAGTGCCTAATTATCAAAGTGAGTTTAATTACCACAGGCACCCATTCATTTAATTAGCTGGAAACACAAGAAGAAATTAAATGATACTAATGCCAATTTGGCCCCAAAGACTTCATTCCATATTTATTTACTGTGTTTGTAAAAAAAGTGTTCACAGTGATAGTTGCTAGTTCTGTGTGCTGGAAACAAGCCCACAAAACCACAATGGCAGCTCAACATTCTCTTTACTAATCAGGAACCCAATTAAAATTAAAAAGGCCTTGCATCTTCATATATCACATAAGTCGTAAATACTCTCTTGCTCTTTGAGGACAACAGGGTAACTGATTTCATAATGAATCATCGTAAGTTTAATGGATATTTACCACAGGCAAACATGGCAGGTAGTGAAGAACAGACTGAGAATGAATGAGTCTCTGCAGAATTATTACCATTTCACTCAGCCTTTTAACTACTGCTGTGTCATTGCTTTGCTCCTTCCCAAAGCCAGGGAGCTCTCTGAGCTTCTGACATCCCTGATGCTGATTTCACTGGCCAGAGATACTGCCTACTTTGGCTTTTTCCCTCAGGGGGTCAGCCAGAGGTCACAGGGAGAGCATGTCCTGTTTACCTCCTGTTCTGTCCCTTGGCAGGATCACTTTCATGGTTACCTACAGGCAAGGAGTACTCTGGTCTGTTTCACCATCTTCCCCCATTTTCAGCTCTCAAAGCAACAGGAAGATCTGCCTTTCATTAACTTTCAGAAGAACAAGGAGCCCAGACTCTGAAAAAGGGGTGAGGGGACCATCTTAGAAACTATCATAAAAATGATCTCAAGATCTGAAAAGAACATAGACAAGTCTAGCAACAAGGGTTAGCAATGTAATGCAACCCCAGTGGATCCTAGGGTGGAAGGGACAGTTTTTTTCTTACCATTAGATATCTTTCTCCCTAAATCCATTTCTTTTTACATCTTCATGTAAGTTGGTCTCTTTTTTGTATTTCTAGTTTCTATTTCTGATTTTTGTATTTGAGGTGTGGGTAAATCTGTTACCCAAGTATATTAATGTCTATCATAGCTCCTAGTAGATAATAAATACCAAGTGGTTATGATTTAACACCTAGAGAGCTGATGAGAGAAAAACACTAATTTTCTTTTAAACGAAATGCTTTTCTGAGCTTTAACAAAAGTCACAGGTTGTTGAGAAAGCATCAGCTACTTGAATCAGAAGAAAATCTGAGTATTACCTGCTTAATATGAGAACAGTGTCACAATTTCAATTTCTGAGACTTAACATGTATCAGAGTAATTACCTGAATCATTGTGGACCTGTGTTCATTTGTCTCTTGGTTGGCAACTCTTTTGATTTATACAGCATTGAAAAGTCAATGATGAGACTTACATTCTTTCTATCCCACTTTCAAAATCTTGGCAGATCTTATTTTCAGAGTAGTCTGATGGAATGAGACTAGGGCTGCTGACACTGCTTGATTTTCCAGTGAGAATACCGTTTAAGTCTCAACCACAAATTATTTATCATGCATTGTGTCGCCAAAGGGTGCAGCCAAGTCTTTCCCCATTTTTATTCAGGAAAGTCAGACTCTTAACACAATGCTAACCACAGTTCACCTATGTTTTTAAACAGTGGCCCACTATAGTATTTTATTTTGCAATATAGGTCTCATGAGTTTATACATACTTCAGAAAAAGTCCAGCCATTGTTAACATAACAAAAACAGTTTGCACAACATTGATATAAGCTGGCAGCCAAAGAGAGTGGACTGGAAAGCACGTGCATGAACAATGACAACTTCACTGTACTAGTCAGTGGGGTGGTAGACACTGTTGCGTGAGCACTTGTACTCTGTGGCCATCACTTTCAAAATGACTGAGCAAGTAGAGCAATGAATCTACATCAAATTTTGCATTAAGCTTGAACATTCCTCCCGGAAACTATTCAGATGATACAGAAGGCTTTCAGGGATGATGCAATGAGTGCAGTGCAAACAAAAGTGTGGCACAAATGCTTCAAAGATGGTCAAGAATCTATTGAAAGTGAGCCACATTCTGGAAGGCCAGCAACAAACACAGAACACTTGAGAATATTGAATGTGTATGAGCTGCAATCTACAAAGATTGGAGACTGACAGTGTGAGAACTAGAAGCTGATCTGGGGATTCCAAAAATTACTGTGTCCGAGATTTTGAAGTAGAATCTTAGCATGAAATGTATCATGGCAAAATTTATTCCACAGCTTCTGCTACCAGGGCATAAGGAACATTGTGCTGCAGTTCCTAATGACACTGGGAGAACTGTGTGTAGTCCCAAGGTGCCTGCTTTGAAGGGGACTGAGGTGTCGTTGTCCTATGTACAGTGTTTCTTATCTCTTGTATCTTCTTTAATAAATGTCTCTATTTTTCATAATATATGGATGGATCCTTTCTGGACAGATCTCGTACATTTCATTTTGATGTAAAAACAACTGGGACTAGTGGTTTAGCAGAAAGTTTTAAAGTTAGATAAAAACTCCTATAACAATCTTGGATAAAGTATAATCTAGCATGAAATTGCTTGACTAGTACATAATAAAATATACAATACAGTGTACAGATGGTATGTTGAAGAATTGTGCACCTGAAACCTGTATAATTTTGTTAACCAGTGCCACCCTAATAAAGTTAATAAAAAAGGAAGAAGGGAAAGAATAATCAAGAGGGCCATGGCCATATTAGACCAACTAAGGCTATAACTGAAAAGGCTTATTTGTGTAATATACCCAATTTCTGTTCTAAAGCAAGCCTGCTACATCTGGGCATTAAATTCATTCTTATTGATCTTCATCATCAATGTTAAAAGCATCTCTTAAAAGGCTTCTTGCACAGCCAAGAAAATAACATGTGAAAAATATACTGAAACAACAGTCTTTGGTCAGGTTGACTGGTGTCTTAGAATGATCACCTTTTTGAGTAGCATTTGCAACTGTATTTTCTGGAATGCAGAGTAGCAGAGTAGGCAGATATAATATGTTGTGAATAGACAGAGAGATAGAGATAGAGGTAAGATAGAAAGAAAGAGAGAGAGAAAGAATGAAAGAACAAAGACCCAAAGGGCTGTCTGGCTGTCTACCAGGAGCAGAACAGTAAGCAAATTCATTAATTACATTTTCCTACTTTAAGTGAGCAAGCTAATTAATTGTTTACCTAAGATTCAGAAGTGTCCCCCAGGCTCCAGACAACAGTAAACACCAAGAAAGGCAACTACATTTACCCTGGCATGAGTATATTTAAATTTCAAAGTTTATGTCTATCCTACCACACACCAAAGTTCAGGTAGTACGTTTATGAGAAACACCAGAGAAAGAAGCATGGTCATTGGAGTATAACTTTATAAAAGAAGAAACTGCATTTTAAGAAAGGTGTTCTTTCCTACCTTTCAAATTCTTTTCCACCTTTTACAAATATGTCTAAAAGGGTATAGATTTTATGTCTTACTTGTAGTAAATTTTCATGTATGTATATATATAATAATAATGAATATTTATTGAATATTTACTAGTATAAGGCACTTGTAACTAGTATATTATGCATAAACAATTATGGAGTAATCAAAAGACTTGTTCTTTTTTACAATTTAATCTTTATTATATTTTTTCCATTACCATTTAGTCCCCTTACACTCCCTTCCCCCAGCAATCACCACACAGTTGTCCATGTCCACAAGTCTTTTTCCCTTTTTGCTCAATCCCTCTACCTCCTCACACCCCCCAACAAGCTGTCATCCTGTCCAGCCATGAGTCTATATCCATTTTCCTTGTTAGTTCAGTTTGTTCATTAGATTCCACATATGAGTGAAATAATGTAGTATTTGGCTTTTTCTGACTGGCTTATTTCACTTAGCATAATGTTTTCCACATCCCTCCATACTGTCACAAAGGGTAAAAGTTTCTTCTTTTTTATGGCCAAGTAGTACTCCATTGTGTAAATGTCCCATAGGTGTTTTATCCACCCACTTACTGATGGACACTTGGGCTACTTCCATATCTTGGTGATTGTAAATAACACTGCGATGAACATAGGGGTGCTTATGTTCTTTTGAACTAATGTTTTGGGTTTCTTTGGATATATTCCCAGAAGTGAGATTGCTAGGTTAAAAGGCAGATTGGTTTTTGATTTTTTGAGGTATCTCCATACTGCCTTCCACAGTGGTTGTACCAGTCTGCATTCCCACCAGCAGTACAAAAAGGTTTCCCTTTCTCCACATTCACACCAGCACTTATTGTTGATTTATTGATGAGAGCCATTTTGACAGATGTGAGATAATATCTCATTGTGGATTTAATTTGCATATCTCTGATGATTAGTGACATGTCTATTGGCCATCTGTATGTCCTCTTTGGAGAAGGGTCTATTCATGTCCTTTGCCCATTTTTTAATTGGCTTGTTTTGTTTTGTTTTTTTGGTGCTGAGTTTTATAAATTCTTTATAAATTTTGGATAGTAACCCCTTATCAGATGTATTGATGAATGAGTTCTCCCATTCTGTGGATTGTCTTTTTATTTTGTTGATGTTTTCCTTTGCTGTGCAAAAAGTTTTTCGTTTGATGTGTCATTTGTTTACTTTTTCTCTTATTTCCATAGCCTGGGGAGAAATATCCAACAAAATATTGCTAAGAGAAATTTCTGAGATTTTGTTGCCTATGTTTTCTTCTAGGATTTTTATGGTTTTGGGTCTAACATTTAAGTCTTTGATCCATTTTGAATTTATTCTTGTGTGTGGTTAAGAAGGTGGTCTAGTTTCATTTTTCTGCACGTATCTGTCTCATTTTCCCAGCACCATTTATCAAATAAACCACCTTTAGTCCATTGTATGTGCTTGTTTCCTCTGTCAACTATCAATTGACTATAAAAATGTGGATTGATTTCTGGGCTCTGTCTGTTCTCTTCCATTGATTTATGCCAATACAATACTGTTTTGATTATTATGGTCTTGAAGTGTAGTTTGATATTAGGTAGCATGATTCCTCAAACATCGTTCTTCTTTCTCAGGATTGTTGTTGCTATGTGGAGTCTTTTGTGGTTCCATATAATTTTTTTGAAATATTTGTTCTAGTTCTGTAAAATACATCATTAGACTCTTGATAGGAATTGCATTGAATCTATAGATTGTTATGGGTAGTATGGACATTTTAATGATGCTAATTCTTCCTATCCATGAACATGGTATGTACTTCCACTTATTTGTATCTTCCTCAATTTCTTTCTTCAGTGTCTTACAATTTTCTGAGTACAGGTCTTTTACATCCTTGGTTAGGTTTATTCCTCAGTGTTTTATTATTTTTGAAGCAATTGTGAATGGGGTTGTTTTCTTAATTTTATTTTCTGTTAGTTCATTATTGGCATATAAAAATACAACTGATTTCTGGGTATTAATTTTGTATCTTGCTACTTTGCTGAATTCCTATGTCAGTTCTAGCGATTTCTTGGTGGAATCTTCTGGGTTCTCTAGTTATAGTATCATGTCATCTGCAAATAATGACAGTTTTACTTCTTCCTTTCCAATTTGGATGCTTTTTAGTTCTTCCTCTTTCCAGATTGCTCTGGCTAGGACTTCTAGTATTATATTGAATAAGGGAGGTGAAAGTGGACATCCCTGTCTTGTTCCCAATCTTAGGTGGATGGCTTGTAGTTTTTGCCTGTTGAGTATGATCCTGGCAATGTGTTTCTCATATGTGGCCTTTATTATGTTTGGGTATGTTTTCCTCTATTCCCACTTAGCTGAGAGTTTTTTATTATAAATCAGTGCTGGATTTTATCAAGTGCTTTTTCTGCATCTATTGATATGATCATATAGTTTTTTTAATCCTTCATTTTGTTTATGTGGTGAACACATTTCTTGATTTGCAATTGTTACACTAACTTTGAATTCTCAGAATAAATCCCACTTGATCATGGTGTATGATTTTTTTTTTTTTTTTTTTGATGCATTGCTGTATTAGGTTTGCTAATATTTTGTTGAGGATTTTAGCATCTATATTCATTAAGGACATTGGCCTGTAATTTTCTTTCTCGCAGTGTACTTATCTAGTTTTGGAATTAGGGTAATGTTGGCCTCATAAAATGAGTTTGGAAACCTTCTCTCCTCTTGAATTTTATGAAATAGCTTGAGAAGGAAAGGTGATAGTTCTTCTTGGAATGTTTGGTAAAATTCACCTGTGAAGCCATCTGGTCCAGGATATTTATTTGTTAGGAGTTTTTTTATTACTACTTCAATTTCATTAGGTGTAATCTGTCTATTCAGGTTTTCTGATTCTTCCTTATTTATTTTGGGAAAAGTGTATGTTTCTAGGAATTTATCCATTTCATCCAGGTTGTTCTGTTTGTTGACATGTAGTTTTTCATAATATTAGAATCCTTTTATTTCTTTGGTGTCAGTTGTTATTTCTCTTCTTTCATTTCTGATTTTCTTTATTTGAGTCCTTTCTCTTTTTTCTTGATGCATCTGATTAAATGTTTGCCAACCTTGTATATCTTTTCAAAGAACCAGTTCTTGGGTTCATTGATCTTCTGTATCTTTTTAGACTCTATTTAGTTTATTTCTGCTCTGGCCTTTATTATTTCCTATCTTCTACTTACTTTGGGCTTTCTTTGTTGTCTTTTTTCATGTTCCTTGAGGTGTGAAGTTAGATTATTTATTTGAGTTTTTTCTCATTTTTTGAGACAGGCATGTAATGCTATAAATTTCTTTCTTAGGATTGCTTTCCCAGTGCCCCACAGATTTTGGATTGTTGTGTCCACATTTTCACTTTTTTCCAAAGTATCTTTTGATTTCTCCCTTTATCTCATTGTTGACCCATTCCGTGTTTAATAACGTGTTGTCTAGCTTCCATATATTTGCATGTTTTTCAGTGTTCTTCTTGTGATTGATTTCTACTTCCATAGTATTATGGTCAGAGAAGATGCTTGATATGATTTCAAACTTCTTAAATTTATTGAGACTTGTTTTGTGGCCTAGCATGGTCTATCCTAGGAAACATTCCATGTGCACTTGAAAAGTATGTATATTCTGCTGTTTTAGGGTGAAATGCTCAGAAGATATCAATTATTAAATACATTTGATCTAGTGTGTCATTTAGAGCTGCTGTCTCTTTGTTGATTTTCTGCCTGGAAGACCTATCCATTGAAGTTAATGGTGTGTTAAAATCCTCAACTGTCATTGTATTTCTGTTGACCTCTCTCCCTTTATGTCCATCAAGATTTGTTTCACATATTTAGGTGCTCCTATGTTGGGTACATAAAGGTTTACTAGGGTTATAGCCTCTTTTTGGATTGTTCCTTTTATCAATATGTACTGTCTTTCTTTGTCTCTTGCTATAGCCTTGGTTTTAAAGTCTATTTTGTTAGATATAATAACTGTTACCCAAGTTTTTTTCCCTTTAATTTGCATGAAATATCTTTTTCCATCCGTTTACTTTTAGTGTGTGTATATCTTTTAATTTAGATGGGTCTCTTGGAGACAGTAGATATATTTTATATATATAATATATATATATTTTATATGTGTATGTCTTGTTTTCTTATCCATTCAGCTATCCTATGTCTTTTGGTTGGAGCACTTAAACCATTTATATTTAAGGTGATTATTGATAGATATGTTATGCAATTCTGTTTTATTATTAGACTGTTTTTCTCAGTCCTTTTTCCTTTCTCTTTTCCTTTTTCTTCTTCTTAAAACAAACCCTTTAACATTTGTTGCCATTCTGGTTTGGTGTTAACAAACTCCTTCAGCTATTTCTTGTCTGGGAAGCTCCTCATTTTCCCTTTGATTTTAAATGACAGCCTTGCTAGGTAAATTAGTCTTGGTTGTAGATCCTTGCTTTTCATTACCTTGAATATTTCATGCCATTCTCTTCTGGTCTGAAGTGTTTCTGTTGAGAAGTCAGATGACAGTCTAATTGGTGCTTCCTTGTATGTAACTACCTGCTTTTCTCTTGTGGCTTTTAGGATTCTCTCCTTGTCTTTAAGCCTTGTAATTTTAATTATGGTTTGTCTTGGTCTAGGCCTCATTGGGTCCACCTTGATTGGGACTTTCTAAGATTTCTAAACTTGTGTGTCTTTTTTCTTCCCCAATTGAGGGAAGTTTTCAGTCATTATTTCTTCAAATAAGTTCTCAATCTCTTGCTCACATTCTTCTCCTTCTGATATTTCCATGATGCAGATGTTGTTATGCTTCATGTTGTACAAAATGTCTCTTAAGCTCTCCTCATTTTTTTAAATTCTTTTTTCTTTTTGTTGCTCTGTTTTGGTGTTTTTTTTCTACCTAGTTTTTCAAACCACTGATTTGATCCTCTGGTTCTTATAACCTACCATTTATTTCTTCCAGTGTATTATTTATTTCAGATTCTACATTCTTTATTTCTGCCTGGTCCTTTTTAATGTCTCCTATGTCTTTTTTTCCATGCTGTTGAATATCCATCTTATAATCATTACTCTAAACTCTCTATCTGATAAATTATTTGCTTCCATTTCATCTAACTCTTCTGGAGAATTCTCTTTTCTTTCATTTGGGGTCTATTTCTTTGTCTTCCCATTTTGATTGCTTTTTTGTATTTTCTGCCTTAGTTGTTATCACTGATTAGTGATATAGCCTCAAGCTGTATCAGCAGCCCAGCTTTAGCACCACAGAGTAGGGGGAAGGGTAACTCCTTTGAGCAGGGCTCTTCCTTCCCCTCATGCTGATGTCACTTGGAAAGGAGTGCTCTGCCTAACAGAGATGGCTTCTGCAGTATGGGAAATGACTCAACACAGGGATCCTGTGTCTCTTCCTACCGTTCTCTCTCCAGAGCCCCCAACCCCAGACTCTTCTCATGTGTCTCTAGTCCACTCTGCCTTCCCTTTTTTGGAGCCTAGGGTAAGTGGCTACAGATGAAATTTTGAGCTTTGGCCCTTTAAGAGGCTCTCTGAGCCTCCAGTCATCTTTCCCTGGCAAACAGTAACCATGTTGCTTTTCACAGTTGGCTGTTATCTGGGTTCTTTTCTGGCTCTGGTGCTATAGGCTTGGGAGCCCAGCTTGGGATGTAGAGCACACACTTCTCAGGGAGAGCCCTCAGTCACTGAAATATTCCTCTGGCACTTCAGTTGCCGCCCAGGGAGCCCAGCCAGCCATCTTGTTCCTCCTCCATACTACCTACCATTCTTGTCGTGGTAAAGTAGTTTCTTCTGTCTGTCCTTGGTTATAAGGCTTTTTCTTTCTGGTGACCCACTATCTTTTAAAAAAATTTCAGTACCATCTTTGCTTCTAAACAAACTCAAGAAGAACCATGACTTTATTTTCTTGTGTCCTAAGTCCACATTAGGTAATACAGAGTTTTTCATGTCAAAAATTAGAATATCCAGTGCATAATAATAACCCAACTCACCTTGTGATTTAACATCAAATCTTCTCCTTCTTCTTCCCTATCTGTCTGCAAACTCGAAGTTGGAAAAAGCTGTGACCATCTTCTCTCTTTCACCGCCTTGCTCCTGTCCTCTTCCTCTCTACCCAACTTGTGATGGTTAATTTAATGTGTCAACTAGGCCAAAATACTGAGATATTTGGTCAAGCATTATTCTCAATGTTGCTATGAGGGTTTTTTTTTTTTTTTTAGGTAAGATTAACTTTTAAATCAACACACTTTGAGTAAAGCAGATGGTCCTCCATAACATGACCAGGCCTTATTCAATCAGTAGAAGGACTTAACAGAATGAAGCCTAAACTCCCAGGAGCAAGAAGGAATTCTGCCAGTAGACTGCCTTTAGACTCTTTTAACTGCAACTCTTTTTGGGCATGTAGTCTGACAGCCCACCCTGCAGACTTTGGACTTACCTGGCCACACAATTGTGTGAGCCAATTCCTTAAAATAAATATCTTGATAGATAGGCATCTATATACTGATATGTCTACATATGTATACAGTAAGTCCTTACTTAACTTCATCCATAGGTTCTACTAGTTAAAGTGAAACTGATATTAACAGAGGTTAATTTATATAAACAAGAGTTAAGTTCCTATGGCAGCTCATCAATGTCATAATGAAATGATATTGAACAAAATGATATTTGAGGATATGTTCTATCTATCTATATCTATAGATCTCTATTATTATCTGAATGTCCCTCTCTATCTCCATCACTATCATTATCACTATCCACACACACATCTTATTGGTTCTCTTTCTCTGAAGAACTGTAATACAATCAACTAGCTTGCTAGCCATTTTCTGCCCCTTTGAGGCCAGAACTATATTCAGGGGAGGGCTAAAGAGATGAGAGGTTAGGAAAAGTCTTTCTTGAACATCCCCTCTATGCCTGGCAAATGTTGAAAACTCTGGCATTTCTCCTTGGAACACTTTCTTGATTCCTCCTAAATCTAATTTTGGATGGATCCACCCTCTTGCAGTAACCTTGAAATAACTTATGCATCTCATATGCATATTCAGTGCTACATGTCATTCCTTTCACAGCCTCTTACACATTGACATTCCTTTCTTTCCAGCTTTAGCTGCTGGGGGTGCTCCACCCTACCAGGAAACTCTGATGGTGCTAGTGCCAAGTAACTTTCTCACTCCTGGGTAGTCAGCTTCTGGCCCATGAGGAATGACACTGCATCTTTTGTTCTGAAAAATTTTGGCTCACAGTTTTCCCTATCCCAGCACTGTGGATCTTCCTCTGCCACCCAGACACTGAGCTCAACTCTTTCTATTCTGTGGAGCAGGAGTCAGGTCCTGTTCCACAATATGCTCCAGGCTCAGACAGGTATTTCAAGGTCTCAAAGTGATCCCACTGATGATCTTTCTCATTTCAAAGTTAAAAAACAGCACATCAAAAGGTAACAAGGCAACACATCCTAACCACCCCCCTGAAAAGGAATTGTAGGAGCTCAGAACAACTGTCTCCAAAGACATCTCTCCATAAATGATACATTCTTCCTCCTCTATTTACCTTTGATAGTTTCAAAGAGACCAGGAGTTCTAGAGTTGGGTAGCCAATTTATTACACTTTCCTTTGCAATATCTGAATTCAGCTTCACAGTCAGCTTCCCATCTACCTCTATCACTCAGAGATCTCAGGGAGAACAGACATGAGGTGTCACATTTGAATGTCTTGCAGTATACTCTTTTAAGCAATAAACTGAAATTATATCATTTCACTCCTACAAACAAACTCACGGGAAAGGTATTTTATTATTCCCATTTTCCATATGATGAAACTAAACCAGACATATTAAATAACTTGCCCTGGGTCACCTGGTTAGTGTCAGAGCTGAGTTATAGATCCAGGGGGTCTGATTCTGATTCTGATGTGAAATCTTAACCACTGCAATGTAATGCCAGTCACTGAATATTTACTTGGCACTATTTCAAAATGCAAGTGCACCTCTTAATTGGTGAGTTTACAATTTAACTTCTTTTCAGGAGAAGAGAGATGGATATGTATGACTTTTGGACATTTACCAATGCTGTCTAGAACCTGGACGCTGGGATTTCTTGTAAAAATCTATTCAACACCTACTAGGAAGTCAGGGCTGTACAGTGATCAATGTGGAGGACAATGAAAGAAGCATAAAAGAGATATTAAGTCAGCATTCTGAATTAGGAAAGGAACAGATGATTTTACTTGGATCTCATCCATCTTTATGCCTCTATTAATGTAAGCTAGTCTATGAAATGGGGGACCCATGGGAAGATGGCATAAGAGGTCATGCTATGGTGCATGATTCCAAAGGGTCGGAAAGGTTTTTGTCCCCACAGATATATTCTCCACTGGCTTTTGGATGATTAATATCCTACAGCTAGAGATACTCTAGTTGTAAGCTTTCTTGATTTAAGACTACGCTGCACATTTAAATGTAGTGTCTGGGAGATTTAATACTTTACTGCTAGCTCTGTAAGTGTTCATTAGCTTTATTATAGAAACCAAATGAGGAGAAGGAAAAGGAGGGAAATTTATGATAAAGCATAGAGGAAAGAATGTTTTCACCAAAACTTTACAGCTTCAAAGGCCAAATTTGCACTCTGGATACTTTCATTAATGCATAGATCAGCTGTTTCCAAGCTGGAACGGATGTGAGCCACTGACTGGGACATGCTGTGATGGATTCCAAGAGGTGCACCAGGCATTGTTTTTGGCCAGGTCAATAATTCTCAGACTTATTTGTGGCAGGCAGGAAAAGATGGGATGTTCCAAGTTGACTGAAGTGTGAGCAGATTTCTCTGAGACCACGAGAAGAATAACACAATGGGGCTTTTTAGATTAATCGTAGCACCCAGGATGGTAACCATGAAGGGATTAAAGTTTCTCCATACAATAAAATAACAAGAGATTTTCATTTCATCCCAGATGCCAAAATAGTAATAGTAATAGTAATAGTAATAGTAATAGTAATAGTAATAGTAAGTGGAAATCCTATTTCTTAGGTTGGTGGGTTTGAGGTAGGGAGAGAGAAGGGATGTTGAAGGAGGGGTGTTGGAGATGGGAGAAAGTCTTGGTTAAAAGAGAACACATCCCAGCAAAATGGAGCCAGACTATATCTTCAGAAGAGAAAGAGACAGAGATAGGGAGGGAAAATATTATCTGGTAAGGGATGCTGGAGAAATGACTGAACAGATATGTTGGTTCTTCAGTTTTAAAATGCCTTCTTTGCTGTGGTGTGATTTCACCATCCTTTTTTCCTACCTCTTGAGTGAAAGCTGTATATACACCAGTAGTGTATTAGTGATATTTTAGCAAACGAAGAGGAGGAACCTGGGTCCACTCATGGAGCTAAGGACAACAGCCATGAAGAAAAGGTGAGGAGTAGGGAAGGGAGGGTAGAGTTAGAAGAAAAACATCCTTCTCAGGGATCTTTAGGAACATAGTAGGAAGGGCTTGACATACTGCAGACACCTAAGGTGGAGGCCTGGGGATCTCTTTGGCAATTGAAGAATGGGACTAGACTACAAAGCATGGAGACATTTAGGAGACTTGTATGTGTCATATTTTTCAATGTATGCAAATGCAGTTGCACTTAGTTATATATACACACATATAAAAATACAGAAACATTATAAATATATATTAATCTAAATATATAAACAAAATATATGAAACGACTGAATTTATATGTTTTGATTGGTATATATTTTTCTCCATCATGGGCACTACAAATACGTGGGAGATGGTAACAATGGTTAATATTCAGAAGGAACGCATTTGACAGGGACAAAAAGGAAAGCCTACAAAATCTTCCAGGTTTCCAATATACCTATAAGAAGTCTATCTAGAAGAACTGGATCAAAAACTCAGAAAGTATGGTCTGCCCATGAGCAGAATAGCTTCTCTCACACTAACTTGTTATACTCATGTTTCTTCTCAGTGCCTGTGTTTTGAGAATCATTGCATTTCACTTCCCTACCCCATCGTGCTTCAGGCCTTCATATTAGCAAAAATTAAGTCAGAAGCAAGAAACATGTATTAATCCACTTCTCTTGTTTTTGATGTCCTTCCTTTTAATTTTAATACATGCTTTTTCTTACATAAATAAGGTATTTAACTATGATTGTCATTTATTAACTTTTCCCCCCAATTACAACTCTCCCATCAAGGTCAGGGTCCCTAAGGAGGGAATGTACACAGATTGCACACATGTGCCAAATTATTCTGCAGGCTGAGAAATTAACTAAAAATGAGTAATACGCTCTCAATTTAAACCTGGCAGGGGGGATTGTACTTTCATCCCCAAATTGGAATCAGATTTCCTCCACTGGGGCTTCTCTAGCTTTTAGCATAGCCTATTAACAAGGAGAGCTTGGTTCCTCAGGGTGGAATAGCAACACTGGATTCCTGTTATGGCTCCGTGTGGTTTTGTGGGGAAGGCAGAGATGATGATCAAGCTAATGGGAGAACCCTGGATTTCACTTTTATCACCAGTCAAACGAGCGTCAACAGAGCCTTCAATAAAGCCAGCACTATCGGTTATTAATGCTCAATTTTCCCAATTAACACACTCCCCAAGCATCTGTAATTACTCTTGGACACTCGGTGGGCATATTTCATTTCACAAGAAAAAAAATTATTTTTTGTGTGGTTAAAGGTATCTGTAACAAAGCATATTATTAGGTGGCCCTTGTTTTTTTCTACTTTTTATTTCAAGGTGTGATTTACCTATTTCTCTAGCCATCAATTGTTTCATTCCTAGAGAGAGAAAGATGAGAGAGGATAAGAAGAAAGAGAAAAAGAATATGAAATTTGTCTGTGATGAAATAATTTAATACCTTTTAAAGCAGGTCAATGAATTTTAAAAGTATATTTTTTCGTAAGTAGAATCTGAACCACCTTGAGGAGAGGTTAAAGGCTGTTTTCTTTGTTTTATATTTATCTGTCACTGTAGTTAATATCGAACTAATTCTCATTTTTTACTGCAGACTAGAAACACTTGGGGTACCTGTAATCACATCGGTGTTCAGGCCCCAGTGTGGACCAATGAAGTCAGCATCTCTCAGAACAGACGTAAAGTTTCTGAAAACTCCAGATAATCCCAATGAGCAGACAGGATGGAGAGGTAACAACTCTAGTTTATTGCCTTACCTAGAATAGATGTCATTTTCTATTTTAAGTAACTAGTAAATCATTTTAATCTCCACACAATTCCCAGGAAAACAGAAAAACTTCATAGCTATAACAGTTTTCCTATAATAAATTGTCATTCACCTCTTTCACAAGTAATTGGATTAAGCTTTTGTTAAAAACAAGCAAACAAAAAAAGGCCACTAAATTCCTATGGGATGCTTGTGGATATATGACATATTCTTGCTCTTCTACTTTACTTATTTATTTATTTTAAGAAAAGGACATAAAAAGAAAATGAGAGAGCTTTTTTTCTGAATAGAGCATTGTTTGGACAAAATGGCCAAAATATGATTTAAAGAACATTTTGTTATGGTTGAAATTATAAAAATATAATTCAAAGGAATATTAGTTAAATATACTTAAAACTAATTTTTATATATGTCTGATACTGTGTTTAGCACAATAGATGTATAAAAGAAGTGCAAGGCAGTGTTTCCGCTTGTTATTTGTTTATAAACTCCCAGGGGAATTGGCCTCACTTTCCTCTCCTGAAATATGGAAATACAGAATTTCAAGGTGACTGGTGATCAAGAAGTACAATAATGGGAGAAACGCTGATTTATGGGTTGAAATACGATATTCACATCTGTCGCAGTTTTTCTATTATTCACCCTATTAATCTGAAATTTCATATGCAAATGAATATTCCTGGGAAATAATGTAATCTTTAATTGTAACTTTTTAAAAACGATTTTATTTATTTATTTAGAGAGGGAAAGAGGGAGGGAGAGAAACATTGATCGGTTGCCTCTCGTGCAGGGCACGACCACAGACCAGACCACAACCCAGTCCTGTGCCCTGACAGGGAATCCAACCAGCAACCTTTTGCTTTGTGGAATGACACTCAACCAACTGAGCCACACCTGTCAGGACACTAATTATCACTTTTATTTAGTGATTACTAAGTATTTAACTTCTTGTCAAGTACTTTATATGATTTCATTAAACATTCACTGCAATTCAGTGAAGTAAATCCGATTATCTCTGTTTCACAGATCTGTAGACTGAGGTTTATCAGCTCCAAGTCTCTTGGCAATTTCAAGTGAAGATTTCCTTCAAATCCAAAAATTTGTAAATTGTTCTGCAGAGATTGGTCTAGGAATCTATCCTGATTTGCGTCTTTTAATTTCTCTGGATATTTTTGTATCAGACATAACTTCATTTGCATATAGATGTGTAGTCAAAACGGAGAGAAAGAATATTACTCTGTGTGCCAGAGTAAATGTGCATCAGGCATGGTGGATTCTAACTCAGGATAGGAATCATTTTCTCCATTGCCTTTTCTTAAACACCACCAAACTCTTAAAAATAAACTAAATGCCCTCTTTGTATGTATTGATTATGTGATACATGTGCTATTTCAATTTAAAAGATAAACGTTATATGTCACACTTCCTAATTCTTCACATGGGATATACTAATAATGTTCCAACTCATTTTCATCTTGTATTTTGTTTTAAATGAAGTGTGTCGATGATGGAAATATTATGTTAGATGATGAGGGTGTGCATGATTGTATTGTGGAAATAACTCTCAGGGAAGGGTGCAGGGCGAAGACAGAGGTGATCGGAATGATGTTTTGACATATTTACCAGATGGCCAGACCCATCTTAAAATCAGGGAGTGAATTATGTCCAAACCCAGCATCACACGCAGCTCAATAGATAATAAGCAAACATCTCTGCCACCACCTGCTCTTTTATTTACCATTTTATCCTTGACTTGTCTCTTTCCCCCAGATTCTAATGATTTTCATGAACATTTCCCATTTTGCAAATTGTTAATTCATTGGCCTGTGTCTCCAGTACAGGGTGTATGAGAGAATCAAGTGGGAAAAGCAAGAGAAACGTTTAATACATCCATCTTGATATTGATTGGGACTTGAGTTTGGTTTAATTTTAGTTTATATTTCGTTACTTTATCAAAGAATTCAGGGCATGCAAACTTTTATCTTTTAACTCTCAGACTCAAAGTAGCAGTTCTGGAATGCTTTCAGTAGACTTCCACAATTTGTTGAGAATGGCATAAAAAAATAGCTTGCTTAAGTTTGCAAAAGCTTTGAGGACAGGAATGGGGATGAAACGATGATATTTGTTCAGTCTTTCCATAAATCCTCTGCTGAAACCACTACTAGGGCTTGGGGGATTTTTTGGCAGAAGCGGCCTTGCAAATGGTAGACATTTTTGGCATCGAGGGCAGTGATATGGAACGGTCAGGGTCTGCACACGCTCTCCAGCATAAAGTCCAAACGGAGATCTGATTATGTGTGTTTATCTGAAATAACTTACTAAGTGATTCATTCCTTTGAGTTTGTAAAGGACTGAGGTTTGGCTGGGAGGGTGTAAGGATTTAGGGGGGATGGAATATCAACCACATGGAAGATAAACAGAGGACTTTGCTAAGCAGTACAAACCATCACAAGCAATATTCATTTTGTCTTTCGATTGTACCATGGGCACAAGACAGAAAATGCAAACATCCTCAGATGTACTGTGATTAGCTGAAACCACGTCTGTTTTCTGCACAACCCCCTGGAGCCTACTGGCCTCTCAGCCCACGACTTGAACGCCTGAGTTGGACATGTTTGTGTCGAGTCAGTTCAGGACTACCAAGTCTCCTGACACGTGTGTGTTGATGTCAGTACATTTGCCACAGACCTCCACTAAGAGTCACTGAGTCTGGATGGAGAAAATCTAGTTTCCAATTCTGGTCCTGTGATTTTCCTAACTTGTGACTTTGCACAAATTTCTTAACTTCTCTGCAGTTTACTAATCTCACAAGGAAAAGAGGAGTAAAGTCTTCTTATTGGGTTTGGGTGGGGCTCACACGAGACCCCTGAGAAGCCCTTGGGAATGGTGAAGTGCTGCAGGTTAGCTGGCCTCCATCTGACACCTGCGCTTGCCAGCCACCACTTACCAGCCCTGGGAGGGCTAGGCTGTGGCAAATCTGAATAGACCAACGTCAAAGCAACAATTAAGATTTGTTGAGCTTTTTCATCATATCCTCCTCCTTTTCCAGAATCTTGGATTTCAGAAGCAATGCCTTGACAAAGAGTTTAGCTGACAGGCTGGAAACCAGTGTGGGAAGATAATGTGAAAGAACAATATGAAAACATATGGATTTCTTCAAGGTGAATTAGAACATTTTATGTTTCTAAAGCTTTGACGTAGGGTGGTGAACACATAATATGATATACAGATGATATATTGTAGAATTGTACACCTGAAACCTATGTAATTTTATTAACCAATGTCACTCCAATAAATTCAATTAAACAAACAAATAAATAATAAAGCTTCTATTGCTTCTTTTCTTTCTTTTTTTAATCCTTTAGTCTTTTTCAAAAAGTATCTAGAATATTCCATATATAAGAAAAAAGTGTAATGAATAAAGGTATAGAAAATAAAAAATATAAACATCCATGAAACCACCATATGCCTTAAAAAAATGACATTAATGTGGGTAAAGCTCACTCCCTCTCCCTGGTATATTTGTTCATAACCACTCACTTTCTCTTTTAGAAGAACCACTATGCTGACTACTCTATTGCTCTGCTTTATAGTTTTACTACCCAAGGATGCATCTCCAAATCATATAATTTAGTTTTGAGGACCATTTTCAGGATTTTCTATAAATGGAATCATACCATGTATACATTCTTGTGTTGCTTTTATTGATGCAACATTCTCTTTGAAAAAGTCATTCAGTTTGTTGCTTGTAGCTATAGTTTATGAATATTCACTGTAGAATAACATTCCATTTGTAAGTATATGTGCATTTCATATATGATTATCCTATTGATGGACATTTGGACTTCTTCGAGTTTATGGCTCTTAGGAACAATGATGTTACTAAAAAGTTCCTGTGCTTGTCTTTGTGTGCAACAGTTCCACTCCTTTGCAGTGATTATGCTCAGTCGAAGGCTATGCACGTCTTCAGCTTTCCAAGATAACACCAGACTGTTTTCCAAAATAATTGTACAGATTGGCAATTCATACTAACTCATAAAAAGACAGCCTTTGTTTTTTCTCTACATGCTATCACTTAGACTTTTGCTTTTACTGTAAGGTAGACTTAAATTTTCCCCCCAGAATCTGCATTTTGTACTTAGCGTGATACAATTGTTAGAACTGTATTTTTCAAATTTAGAAAGAATTCAGGCCTGAGTACTATTTGATATTTTCTCAAATACAAAGCAATTCTGACAGGATTCATAAATATGATTTTCTGAAATAGGCCAGAAAATCTGCTAGCATTTAAAAATTACCAACAACTCTTCCTTCTTTCCATATGATATTTTTTTAAAAAAGGAAAGTTCTTGACTCTAATTTCAATGCCTTGTTTCTCTGATACAGCTTTGGGGCAGGTCTAAATGAAATCTGGTTGGTGATCTGGGTGGGTTTACAGGATTAGCCCATGAATTATCTCCCTAATGCGGCCATCACAAATCACCATAGACTAGGTGACTGAAAACAACAAGAATTTATTTTTTCACAGTTCTGGGGGCAGGAAGTCTAAAACCAAGGTGCCAGCAGGGTAAGGCTCCCTCTGAAGACTCTAGTGGAGAACACTTGCTTCTTTCCAGCTGCTACTGTCGCCTGCAACCCTTGGCCCTCCTTGGCTGACCACTGCATCGCTCCAACCTCTGTCTCTCTCTTCACATGGCTCCTCTGTGTGTCTGCATTTCTTCTCCTCTTATAAAGATAACAGCCATTGAATTTAAAGTTCACTCTAAGCCCAGGATGATTTTATCCCATGGTGATCCTTAACTAATTACATTTGCAAAGACCTTGTTTCCCAATAAGGTCACATTTGCAGATATTGGGGCTAAAAACTTCAATGTATCTCTTTGGAGGACAAAATTCAAACCACTACAACCTGTAATAAAGGAAGGGAAAAGAAAGGAAGGGAACAAATTATTAGTTTGTGAAACAATTACTACACGTACTATGTAATTTTGGATTGTTTATGATGTTAACATTTCCCACAGGAGAGCAGTTAAAGAGCTGCCCACTCAAAATAACACAACTGCTTAAAAAAAAAAAATCATCCTTTGAGTTATATCAGTTTTTTTAAAAGATGAGAAAGCTCTTGAAAGAAATAGGTCAGGGTTATGGGGAAGTCACCTTGGGCATGTGTGCCCTATCTTTGCACCTGAGTCCTCTATTGAACTTCACAGTCCAGACAATAGAGGAAGAACATAGAAGCTGTCCAGAAAGGAGCCATTTTTCCAGATACACTGATTCTGTGTGAGTTGAATTCCTAGTTTTGGTCCCATAAAAAACAAAAGTTATTGGAGGTGGAAATTTATCCTGTCCACATAAGATTTTTCTTTTGTTAAAAGCCCTAGTCTACATTTTTCAATGATTTGGCAGGGCTGATCTTACTATTAGAGGATAGAGTATCTCATGAGTGAAGGAGCCAAAAGCTCTACTGACCAAACCCAGCCCTGCCTTTGCCCAACCACCATTGCTGGCGTTACAGCTTTGGAGATGAGTTCTCACTCTGGGTTCCACTAACAACTATGGGGTTGCCCTGTTGAAATCCAAAGGTCTCGAATGAAGTGGGGGGTGTGGAAGGATGAGAGCATTCAACAGATTTCAGACATCAGTACTTGAGACATCAGGTTAACAGATAATATCTTCCAATTTGTGATTTATACTTCTGTGTTCTGTCTAAAGTCTTTTCCATCTCAGGGGTAAAAAGATTTTTATATTTATGTGTTTTGTTAAGAAGTTTTATAGTTAAGTTTTACCTTTAGGTCTGCGATGAATTTAAGTTAATTTTTCTTAATGCTGTGACTTAAGAGAAATAATGATGCATTTCATACAGATTTCTGTATCTCTTTACTGCCACAGTGTATTACCTATGAATGTTTCTATAGGTAACTGTATCTATATCAAACTAAACAGTTCATCCTGTCTCCAATTCTAATCCATCACCACATGGACTATTCTAGCTATTGACAGAAAAATTTAGCTTTGATTCTCAACATGCAAGAAAAAGAGAAGGGAGATATACATATTTTAATGTAATAGTTAATAGCATGTTTTCTTCATGCAGAGAAGTACAAAGATGAAAATAAGAGCTGGACTATAATTTACCTACTCAGAGAACCATGTAGATATTTTTTGTAACAAGAAATAAAAAATTTATCAGGCTAGAAAATATAAAAAAGTAAAAAAAAAGATACAAAATTTCCTTTTGCTTCTACCCCAGCTCCCAGGCTTCCTCCAAAATGCAACTGATTGATGGTTTCTTATATATTTTAGAGTGGGGAGAGCATTGCTTATACCAACATCTCTCTCTGTCTCTCAATATTTGTATCATTATTTTATAGCAACAGGATCACACTAGGTATACCATGACACACTTTGCTTTCTTCACTTACATTATGAAATATTTCCATTTAATTTGTTCTTTTTAATGACTTTATATTTTTTACTATGTTATTGTCTTATAATTAGTTTAATTCCTATTGCTGGACTCTGACTATATCCAGTTTTAGTCTTTTTACACAGTGCTACAATGAACATCCATATAGGTGAAGATAGAGTCACATCACACACACTCAAAATTACACACACACACACACACACACACACACACATTTATCTAAGCTTTTCATGTATATCTGGGGAAATTCTTAGCAGTAAACTTACATGGGTGTATGTAGTAAAATTATGGGCTAAAAATCATGTGTTTTTTATATTTTAATACGTAGAGGCAAAATTTCCTATAGTAAAATTATACAAAATTATTATCTCATCTACAATGTTTGGGAGCCCATATTTCTCAGAACTTGGACAATACAAAATAACCTCAAACCTTTAATTTTTGCCTTCCTGGAAAGTAAAGCATGGTATCTCATCAATATTCAATTTATATTTTTATTAATGAATGTGATAAGCATTTTTGTATGCTAACTGGCTATTTTTATTTCTTTCTACAAATTTCCTCTTCACATTCATTTTATACTTTTTCTACTGGGTTGTAAGTTATATTTCTGTTGAGTTGATTTGAGTAAGCTATTTATAAATACAGAAATATAAACTTTGATTGTTTATAAATATAACAAATATATTTTTCTTTGCTCTCTTGAGGTTGTGTTTTTGTATAGAGGTTTAAAATTTTTATGTTATATACTATCTTGGAAAAATATTTGCCTCATCATATTATCACATACTTACAAAAGAGTATCTTCATTTTTTGATTTAAAGTTATATCTCACTATGTATGAAAAGAATCTGCTTCCATTCAGAGATGACTTAATATTCTGCCATCAGAAAAGAGGAAACAAGAGAGAGCAGCTTTTTCTGACTGGGTGGAAAGCTGGACCCAGGCTGTTTGGTTGACTATCCATGGTTAGATGAAGCACTGCTGATTTTCCTTACCGTTCCCCATTTCCCAATCAACTTGAGACAAAAGAAACCTGGAATAGATACTAAGAGAAACAAAGGATATTTTTGTTTTGTTTTCAAATTTTTAACTTATTGTATATATGATATTAAATACACCTTAGGATTCTTGACTCTAAACTCTTGTCACTTTTTATTTTGTGTGTACATGTTTAAAATACAGGTTACTCTCTGTAGGATTTTTCTGCATTTCAACCAGCTTTAGTTTGTGGCATTTTTATTTCTATGACACTTTTTATCTTTGCCCTTTGAAGATGTTTGAGGAAATTGCAGAGAGCAGGTTTATCTTAAGAAATCTTTGGTAAAGAAATAATGGAAGTATATAACAAGATGCCCATACTTTATCCACTTCTTCTTAGCCATAGTTGTAATGAAAGATTGCCAAAATTTTCTGAGATTTTAATAGAACTGCACAGGCAAAGAAGCCACATGAGAGAGCAAAAGAGGAAGAGAAAGAGAGGGAGGCAGGATATATATATTGCTCTTTACTATTTAACTTCGGAAGTCATGTAGCACCATTTCTACCACATTTTATTGGTCAAAGAATTTACCAGGATCCCTTCAAATTCCAAAGGAGGAAACAAAGAGCCCACATCTTGATGGAGGAAAGCTGCCATTTTGTTATACAAAAGGCATGTAGAATGGGATATAAATATATATCACTGTGACTACTTTTAGACAATACAATACAATCAGATATGTCTCCCGCTGCAGCATGCAGGTATGTGCCCATAGACCACACATGCAAGTGCACCCACAAGTCCTGACTATGGTGTGGTTGGGCCTAACTGGGGCTCATCGGTTTAGATTTCAATTAGCAAAGCATTACAGGGACTCTTCTGAAGTGTTTAGCTGTGGGGATGAGAACTGCTACATGCAACCGCTTACAAAGCATTCATTGAATTATTGTCTGACACCCATGTGAAGGGTGTTTAAAGACAAGGGAGTCGAGGAGTCAAAATTGAAAGTGCAAATTGCAAATGCTTCCCTTTTAGAGTGATAGGGCTGTAAATACCGAGGGACTGTTTCTGTTAAACAACAAATGGAAATGCTCCAGAATCAATGAGAGGTGTTGGCACCAGGGAAAAACAGCATCTTAAACCATACGTTAACCATTAAATCGGACCCTTTTGACACTTGATCTGAGACACTCCTGGCAGTACTTTATTCTTTATGGCATGATTTAGAAACCCGCAGCAGGTGACAAACAGATTTTGGGGGAGCATCAGTTCGGCTCTCTCAGCACTCTCCCCAAACAATTCAACATACTTTATTCAAGCCGGTTTCATGTTTTTTGAGAAAAGGTAACTGGTGAAAATGAGTGGGTTTCCAGAACTGTATGCCATGGCCTCAAGAAGCCAAGGAACTGACCTGCTAAATAACAGTTGAATATTAACACAATCGGGGGAAAAAGTGATTTATCTATAAGAACGCAAGGACATTCAGTACAGTCCCCGTGAGTCATGAGAACTGTCAGGGAGGGCGGGATGCTGTAGAGATTGCTCACCTCACCATATGCTGTGCTTTCAATTAGGGGAAAAATATTTTTCCTGTGATCATTGTAACCAGGCTGTTTTTACAAGATAGCAAAGCTGCTAAAACAAATAATCAAATGGAACCAATACAAATTCAAAATTTTAAGAATCCTGTTTCTCTAAGATGTTCTAAATGCTCTGAGCCTGACGGAACAGGAGCTGTAGATTAAGACCCCGAGAGCATCGCTCTGCCGTCACTGGATTGTGAAATGGGTCACCGCAGACACCTACGCCAGAGGAGCCACCCCTCGCCGCTTCCAGGAGGCCGTGCTAAGCGTTCCTAGCGGAGCAGCGGACCGTGCGGACAGCCGGTCCAGCGGAGGCCCGCGTGCTAGCACGAAAATGCAGGCTGTGGTGTCAGAGAGGACTCTCTAAATCCTGATGTACTCACCTCTTGGCTGTGCAGTTTCGGTGGGTTGCTAGGCCTCTCGGAGCCTCGGTTTCAACATCAGTAAAATGAGGATGATGATACCTCCCACATGTGGTCAGGACCCAGCAGTATCAGCCCCGAGTAAGTGGCAGCAGTTAGTGTTATTGGTAGTCTCTGGTCCTCCTTACCAGTCTTTCTGCAGTTACCCAGAGAGAACCTAAAGACTTACAGTGAAGGCGAAAGCCAATTACAGAAGTCCTACAAAGTAACCCTGGCTGGAATTTGAGGTTGGGAGCCCACAAAATATAGACCCTGTGTAAACACTGCCAGGCATGCGAATAACTGCTGGCACCCCCTTCAGGTGGCTGCCCTTGTCCCAATCTATGGAGGACCGGCACCCTGGCTTGTCTCTGCGATTTGAAAAGGACAAGAGTAGATCCTGGTACACGGCTCTATGTTTCTGACTTCCACAGTCCATTGTGGTCACTGTTAGACAGGCTCAGGCATGTGCTCTGTGACTTAGCAGTACCCCTGTCAGAAAACTTGATCGGAGTCTGTGAGACCCTGAAGGCGGGTGAGAAGATGGCAGCTCTAGGCGCTCCTTACATCATCTAGATGAAGGGAAGGGAAAGGCAAGTCCTACACCCAAATCCACTGTTCTCCATACTCTTCTTCTTTGCCTTTCAATTGTACCTCTGCGTAGTCTGGGGAAGGTTCCAGTGAGAGGGACACACCAGAAGTTCTTTCCATGTCCATAGCAATAGTCTGGGAGACAAGAGAAAAATTATCAGCCCTAAGTTACAGCTCTTGATCTTTGTGCTCTATGCACCTTTCAGAATGAAAGCTCAAAATCTCCCCGTTTCAGCCCTTAGAGTAAAAGTCAACTTTTGGTGCTTATATAGCTTCCAGGATTCCTGGTTTTTCTCTTTGTTTTTGATGCCCAAAGCTTCCTACTTTCATGATGGCTCAGAAGATTTTCTGTGTTGTTTTTCTTTTAAATTACCCAGAATTACTTGACTTTGCCAGGAAACTTATTAAAAGTATTCAAAATAGACAAATTTGAGGTCTGTGCTTACTGAGTGTAATCCATCATGATGCCAAGTGTTCAGAGGTCTTGAAGAATGCAGTCCCTGAGAAAGAATCCAGCTGTTACTGACTCGAAGTATTGGCTACTTGTTCCTCAGCTGTGCTATGCCCTTGTGTTACTGACCTCCTTGCTTCACATTCTTCTCCAAGACGTGAAAAGAATGAGGCTATTTTCATACGTCTTTCCTTAGATAGGGAATAGGGGATTTTCATAATGGGAGGTTCCTGGAAAAAGACTGAGAAACCAACTTTCTAATTAGATGATCTTTGAATGACTCAAAACAAGCAATGAAGTAATGTAATGATGAAAACCAAGGTGAAACAGAGCTTAGGAATGTTGCATCCTCTTCTTGTCCTCATGAACAACGCTTTCACTCTGGGCCACCCAACTCTTCCATGTGTTAAGCATTACAGTTACATATATTTGTAAGATTGCATTGCACCACCCTTACTTAGTTCCTTATGCAAATGCTTACTCTACAGCCGTATGGCTAAACTTTCTAATGGGGAACTTCTGAACACTTACTGCTTTTACCATATCTCATTAGCCTTTAAGCTAGATGGCCTCCTCTGTTTCCTAGCAATTTATTGTGCTGCAACAATCTCTTGTATCAACCAGAATTTACTGAGCATAGTGTTCAAGAACAGAGGGTTGGACCCCAAATCTGCATTGAAATTCATATTCTATAATTCAAGAAACGTGTGGCCTTAAGCAACAGGTGAAATATTCTTTGTGTGTTAAAATGGAATAATTATGGTATAACTCATCAGATTTTGCGGTGGATAAATAAGGTCACATATAAAAATGTTTAGCCCATGAACTAGTACAAACAGGTGTTTGATAAATAGCGTTTCTATTATTAATCACTTTTCATTTTCTGATATTGCTTAACTGTGGATAAAATGTTTGCCAGTGCTTTTCCCTTGACTATTCTTTATCAGTCTTGTGTGCAGGGAAGTATTTTCTATAGGACGGAGAGCAGTATTTGGGAGCTAGATGGTATCAGCTCCAGAGGGAGAGAGATCTCATCTGTCTCAGTCCTCGTTCCATGTCTGATCCTGCTGCAGCGCCAGGCACAGGGTACAAACTAAATAAATATATATATCTTCAATTAATGAATAAATGAACACATTACAGAGGGTCAAAAATATGAAAGGACTATGACATTAGACATAAAATAATAGAAAATTAGAGGTGGTGGTTTTACGACAGGTGACTAAGCTCCATTCCAAAATAATCACCCTTTTGAAGAATTTTATACAACAGAATATTAATTAGTCTAACACTTACCACTTTTAATAATTTAAAGTACTGAATATATATAATGTTAGAGTAAATATTTTCTTCTAGTAAGTTAATATTCATTCAATTCTCAGTTGAATTATGATTTACAATATTCTTTGTTGAGAAAATTCTAAATGTGAAGTTTTTATTGATATTTTGATCTATATAATAGCACCATCTATGATATCCTGAAGTGGACAAATGATCATGAACATAAACTTTTTAATATTCTGATAATATGAGCTATTAGTTCTAGATTGAGGCAGCAAAGATGTAGTTTACAATTTGATTTCCATTTGTATTTCTAAATTTTCTTTTGTGCATTGTAGAATTGAGTTTTCCAGGGCTAAAAATTACTATTTTTTATTATAAGCCAGACTCATTATTTATGTTAGTAAAATTATTTAATTACAAAATCGATTGACATTGTTTACATTTTTAAAGCTAATGGAGGAAACATCATACTGTGTGTCAGTTATGGTTACACAGACAATTGGTCTACGGGAAACCATCTCATATAAGCAAAAAATAGACATCAAATGGTGTAATAGGTCATCGATGCATCTCCTTTCCTCTTCTTGTAGAGGACGATGAAGAAAGAAGGTCCTTAATACAATGGAAACTAGCATTTTTTCTTCAAATCATAAGAGCAGTAAGTAATTGAGGCTTGAAAATTAGAATGCATACTGGAGAGTTTTGCTTAATTTTTTTCTATGCTCCAACTGTAAAGTGCTGGAAAATTTAAGGTATCTGGTTTACCTTAAGAGATCTTGTTTACTGAGCACATGCTATGTGTCAGGTGGTGCAGCCGGACACTTTTCCATCTACTCCACTTGAATCTCATGAGGTTGTCACACAATTTATTACAAGAGCCTAAGAACAGGGACCCAGTTTTGTTGCACTTTGTAGCTCCCACATTTGTGGTAAAAATACTTGTGTACCAAATATTTTTATCTCTGGAGTCTATGTTCCAAACTGAAATAGAAAATACATGCTCACAGATTTTTTTTCAAGTTCAAATAACAGGGAGACGAATAAGTCTCAATGATTCATTGACCCTGGCTTTTCAGGAGAAATTGAAGTAAGCGATGACATGGACAAACTTTTATAAATTGCTTCCTTTTAACTTCTTATAAGAGATAAAATAAGTCTGTGAGAATTATAGAGGAAAACTTGTTATTCAATTAATTGTCGTATGTCTCCAAATAACAATACCTAAGATTTATTACCTACTTTTAACAAGTATGTTTTAACTACTTCAATGAATTAATTCATTTAATATCAGGAGGACCTTATGAGAAAGGATCCATTATCATTTTTATTTTACAGACCAGGAAACTAAAGCATAAAGAGATACCTTAGTTTGCTCACAGTTACATCGTTAGGAAAAGGTGGGGCTTGGGTTCTACCCCAAAGAGTCTGGCTTCCAGCTCCCTGCTCAGCTCTTCCAAAGTTGTACTGGCTTTCTGTGTGATCACTAGATGTTAGCATGTTCATCTTCCACCACTGAATAGAAACCTTTGGATTGCTTTTTGTTTAGCCCTACCTCTTGGAAATCCAATGTCTATTTAGAATATAGATGCTGCTTACCTCTTTAATGTTCTCATGTTAGCATTGCAAGATTTCCTTCACTCAAAGCACTGCATACCCATTATTTTACCTTTATTCTCTGGAAAAAAAAATGTGACTGGCTTTTTAAAGTGTGCATGCAACACGAGTGTCTATAAAGAAATGGCAGCCATGTTGGCTCTATGGATATGTGTGGCCCTTGTGTTTCTTCCCATTGAATTTGTTTCCTCCAGTCATTCTCTGTTTTCTATCAGTGGGTTTGGTTGCTCCCCGGTGTCTTGCCTAGCACTCCTGCCTGCTAAATTCAACTTGTATTGGACAGATAATTTGTATAATTTATTGTGATGTAGGAGTCTCAAAAGTGTTTTTGTATCTCCAGTGACTTGGTGCAACTGGGCAGTGATGGGCCAGAAAACTGTCCTCCCAGCCCTGCAGCAACCTCTGTGCGGCGCACACCACGGTTAAGTGGGAGGCAGCTTCAGTGTTGTGTTTGACTCTCATACAGGTTGCTGTCAATCCATTCTAAAATAATTGTAATAACCTGCAGATTTGCAGTATATTTTGTTCAAGTGGGTGGCAGATCTGTTTCTAAACATATTTCTTCATCACACAGATTCCTAGCAGGGATTATATTTCTTATCTACTCTTTATATAATAAATATTATCCCATAATGGCTACATTTACATATCAGTAGTAAAAGTTGTTGTGCCTGTATAAGAAAACACTAAAGAATGTATCTATTTTTCATTTGTTTCTAAGGTATCATCTGAGATTCACTCATCTTCACGGTTTCAGTGAGGTAGGGTAATATATAATCAAAACACTAAATAATGATTTCGTTAATTTCAGGGGAACTATGTAATTATTTGATTCATTCATATAGTAATTTTTATTTTTTTAATTATTTGGATAATTGCAATTCCCATGATACAACTCCAGGTTGTGAATTTGAGAGACACACATGCAGATATGTTGCCAGTGATTGATAACATGGATGTATTAAATTAACAACATAAACATAATAGCTTATTGTATCCTTTAAGTCCAAAAATGCGTAACATGAATGTTTCTTCCGGATTAGTCTTCCAAAATTTTGGAAAAGAAATCACACATAAAAGCTGTTGTTTTGTGGTTTTGTTTAAGATTTGGAACAATAATAAAGTCTAGACCAATTATGATTTTTTTTTAAAAGTCTTTATGTGTATTCTCTCTTCTGCCAGAACTTGAGATGTCACATAAAGCAAAAAGCCCTTTAGGGCTTCTGGTTACCATCAGGCCTATGGAATTTCAATAGAAACTAGAAACAGTTCTTAATATTTTATTAATGTGTTTAACTTTCCACAATTTGTTTTTTCAAAAGGTATGTTTATTATTTCCTATCTGATTTTCCTCAGAATATAGCAGTAAAATTCTGAAAATGAAAAAGGTCCATAATGTTTATCCCAGGCCTCTCCTCTAAGTTCCAGATGCACAAATACAGCTGCCCATGTGACATGTCCACTCAGGTGACTCCCGGGGGTCTCAAAGCTCACAAACCGAAATGAGTCACTTGCTCCCTCCACCAACCCTCCCTGAAACCTGTTCCTACTCTGGACTTCCCCATCTAAGAAAAGGACACAGATATCCACATAGTCACTAAGCTAGAACTTCATTTAAACATTTTTTTTTAATTAAAGCATAGTTCAATAGAGAGTAAATAATGTAAAATGTAGGCATCTGGAGCATACATTTAAAGAAATTCCTACTTATGAATAACACTTGGTTATCATTTTCAATATGCCCAAAGCTTCCTTTGGGACCCTTTGGGACCCAGCAAGTGCTCCTTTTCCATGTCTAAGCCGCCATTAAGACCTGACTGTTCTTCCTCCATTACTTATCTTGAGCCTTTTCATTTTTCTCCATCGCCACTGTTCTCACCATGATCATCAATCACCTGAACTACTTCAGCCATCTGTCTCCCCACTTCCACTTTTGCCAACCTGTTATCTCTACAGAGTGATCTTTTAAAAACCATAACCCTGACCATTGCACTCCCCTTCTTTATTAACTTCCCTTTACACTTAGAATAAAATGGAAACTCATTGTCGAGGTAGTGAGTAAATGCCCTTGAGCAGTGGTCCTTTGCAATCCTCCAAGCTCTGATTCATTGCTGTCTAAACATCCTAGAACACCCCCTGTCCCTCCAGTTACTGTTAAATACCCTTAGAACCTTTTGCACAAGCTATTCCTTTGGTGTGAATGCTTTTCCTCCCTCCCCCCCTCTCCCAACCCTCTTCCTCACAACACTCATACCCATACATATACCTTCACACGGATAGTTCTTTGTAATACTTCTTTCTCAGATTAAATAGCAGCTGGCTGGCCATAAAGCTTTTTCCTGTGCCCAATCTAAAGGACAGCTCCCCAATTACTCTCAGAGAATCATAGCTTCTTCCTTCACAGCAGATGCAATTTATATATTTAAGAGTCGCTTCTAGTTGTGTTCCCTGCTAACTGAAGCTCCGTTAAGGAAGGACCAAGAATTTTATCTCATCCCCACCCCTTCAACAGCTAGCACTGTACCTGGCATAGAATAAGTACTTAGATATAACTGTGGAATGAGTGAATAATTAAACAAGTGTGTACATGTCTTTGAGAACCATGCTAAAGGGGAGAAATAAAAGGAGACAAGGTGGACAGTCCTTCTGAGGAGAAGTTAAACCCGAGAATGAGTTCCCCCCACCCCATTAAATGCATTTCAGAAATGAATCCTGGAAGATTCCTGTTTTTCTGACCCAGATATCACTCTGAGGAAAACAACTTCTTCTCCTAGGACACTCCTGAAGAAGAATTCGGCTGGTGCAAATCAGTTTCTCTCTTGGTTGACTCGTGTGTCTTTTGAACACACAGCCCATCTCGGTCCCATTGGGTCTGGCATCAGCTAGGGGAAGAGCTTTGCAGACATTTCCCTGGTTTGTTCTGCAATTCCTAGAGAATCAGTGGGTAATCAGAATCTTGAAACACAGAAGAGGCTTAAAAGAGAGATGGAAATCTTTTTGGAAAGAGTATGAGACTGAATTTTATGAGTAAGTGATCTTGAATTTTCGATTCTCCTCTCTTCCTTTTCATTGCAATTCACTCATGACAGTCTCAAGCCATAGTAAAAAATGTAAATTCTGTAAACTGGTGTTAGTTGTGTTTTTGAAAAATTCAAGGAAAATACTAAGTCAACATTTGTGTCTCACCGAATGGCAGCAACCTGGAGTAGGGCTGCAATGTGGGAAAAGGTATCCAGTGAAGATGTTCAGAGCAGCAGATCGGAGCAAGAGCTGACAAATCGCTACAGAGTGGATTTGTCCAACATGTCACCATTCCTTAGGAGCTGCAGAAAAACAAGGGGGAGAAAGCTGACATTTCATGGCTGAACGGGACCGGGCACATTCCACGTCAGTTAGGATTAACTAGATGAGTGGTCCCTGAAGCCAGGAGAACTTGGGAACATTTGGGTTACACTCCCTGAATCACATGACTTAAATCTCTCTCACTTAGACATTATTACCTCAGAGTAGACCTTGATTCAGAAAAATCCACTGTATTTTGGGATAAAAGCTTCTTGTTTAAATAAGTAAAAGGGCGGGGGCGGGGGGGGGGAAACCTGGCTGAATTAACTGGACCATCAATCAGGTACATTTTGGACTAAATTAGCTCAATTTTCTTGCCTCAAAATGCCTAATGTGATCTGTCAATGTAGGAAATGAGAAATGTAATGGACATGCAGGGGGCTAGTGCAGGAAAAGGTCATTCTGGCCCTTGTGTTCTGTCAGAGGGTGTAAGTGTGACCCGGTTGGGGCTTTTAGGAATTAGAGAGCTACGAAAAGGGACGGCATGTTTAGGGTGTGGAGTAGTTGCAAGAGGATTAAAGAATGAGAAGTGAATACTGCCAAAAAACAAATTTCTGCTGACTTTGTAGTTTTGCTTTTGCTACATTTAATCAGCTTTAAGTGAGTCAGGGATGTAATTGGATACAGTTGTTAAAATAGCCCAAATAAAATCAGCCTGCCACATTTGAATGCTTCAGAGGAGTGGGAGAGAAGATTTATAATATGTGACCTGACTCCCCACACCACTGCTCTCTAAGTATGGCTTGAGTTTGTAATAATATGGATGAGGTTGTTTTGCTGGTTTTGTGGATAATTAACCCAAATCAGTTGTTTATTTCATGGAATATTATGCCTTGATCTAAGAGGAAATACTTAAAATATTTCTTTCTAAAAAGAGATGTCTATGTGTGTTGTTCTTGGTTAGAACATGAGCTCAGTGAAAACAGGATGTAACTCTATATTCACGGTTTAGAACAGTGGCCAACATTCACTGGGGGTTCACTATGTGTCGGGCCTTGTGAAGAACTCTTCCTGTATATTTTATGTCATCCTCACTGCAATCCTTTGAGGTAGGTACCACAGCTACGCCTATTCCACAGATGAAGAAAGAAATGCGCCAAGATGTTGGGAGCTTCCCTAGCCTACCCAAGTTCTCACTACTAGTGAGGAGTCTGGCCAGAAATTGAGTAGGTTCATATGAATCCAAAGCCCCTGAATTACCCAGTAGGCATTACTTCTGCTGTGAATCAGTACTAGTAGCCATCACTCCTATTATTTACCATGGGTCCACGCTAAAATTATTGAGAGAACAAGAGGGCCTTTAGTATTGACAATATTAATCAAATGGATTGTAGCTCATTCACAGTTAAAATGTCAATTCCAATTTTGGTATCTGATTTTAGCAAGATGTGGAAAGACGACCTATGTCCGGAGTCAGCACCCCAGGTGCTGCCCTGGCTCCTGCTCTGAGTCCTCAGACAAATCATTTGGACTCCTAGGGCCCAATTTTCCACCTCATCTGTGATATGAAGTGATTATTTGAGTTTATAAATAATAAAGCTTTTCCAGCTCTAACATTCCAAGAGTCTACAAGTCATATGAGAATATGAATCTCCACCCCAACCCCTGATCCATCTAGAGCACGTGGAATTAATTTGTAACATGTACTGTGGCAACCTCTGACGTAGCCTGCCCAACAATGTAGCCTAAGACCAATGCAGATCTTGTAAATGGACTTGGGCCAAAGAAAAAGGAAAGATATATTAGCTGGATACTTGGCAGTAGAGAATAACTTGCAAAAAGGTGCACAAGAATACACGTTCTATCAGAACATTTTCCTCTAATAGCTTTTCTTTCACAGATTGTCTCAAGGTGCACATCTTCAGGATTTCTAGATGGAATCCACATCTTGGCTGCTCACAGTTCTCCCAGTAGTCAGCCCTTTGTTAGGAATTCCCACAGCTAAGAATGTTTGCCAAGAAGTGGATAGTGTAATTTGTATGTGTATGTGTTTGTTAGTTTTTTTTATAAATACCATTATAAATTCTGAAATAGAGGACCTGATTCTCTCAGAAATAGCGTTGCTGGATAAAATATAGGCTGTCAAGTTAAATTTGAATTTCAGATCAACTAAGAAAAACTGAATGTCCCCAAAATTACATGGAACATACTTATACTAAGAGACTATTCTTTATCTGAAATTCAGATTTAACTGGGTGTTCTGTATTTTTGTTTCTAAATATGGCAACCTTACTCATGGAAGAAAGAATATTTTATTTAGGGTTTTGGGTGGGATGTAGGTCAAAGGTATTACAGACTGGGACATCAACAACATGGACTTGCTGGTATTACTTTGCCGATTTCAGTGTTCTGGTGTGAAACTTCTGCCATGCGATCAATATGCTTTCAGTGGGTATATTTGTGTTTAAATTTCCCAAGTTATAAACCTTTCCTTTTAAAAGGAAAAAAAAAAAAAACAACCCACACACAACATGAAACTCATTCATAAAATCAAAGAGATCCTAACCATTGATATGAGAACTTCTGAAGGAGGCAGCATATTTTGGCCCACATCTGCGACTGTGCTCTTTAAAGTAATTAGGACATCGTGTGTGCTGGAAGGCTTTCATTGAAAAATATCTTTCTCCTGAAGGGTGATTTATCTAATTGGTGATAGGAATGCTTTTTCTTTCCATGCTTCAGAAAACTTTTCTTCAATTGTTCACAGTACCACCTCCCCACCCTGAAAGCTGATGCTACGCTGAGTTCACTGAACTCTGATCAGAATTCTGTGCTTAAACAGGACAAGGTTTCAGACCGGAATTTCACTTGAATTAAGGCATTTCCCCTTTCTGGGCTATGGTTGCCTCCTCTGGACAGTGCATTGGAAGGGATCACGTCTGAAGTTCCACAGTCTACCGTTTCCTGATCCAGTGTGGGGATGGGTTTGGGAAGTGGGAAAAGGGTAAATCAAAAAAGTGAAATACAGTTTGCTACGATTTCTTTTGAAGGTCCTCTTTTCCCAGGCTCTTTGGCTATGGTGGGACTAGGCTGCCCAATGAAATATGTTTCCCCATTCAATAATAAACACATTCTGATTCCAATGAATTTACATTTTGCTATGAAAACATAAAATTTAGCTATAATATTAAAGTTCAAAGAGAAATTTTGTCTATATGGTCCTGAATGTCTAGAGTTCAGTAAAACATTCAGGCTGAAGCTTGGCAAAGGAAAGGTGAAATCCATAATGTCACACAAATGAGCAGAGAAGCACTTCAGGAAACTCTGTTAGGCATGGAGAGCCAGACAATTGGTTAGGTCAGGAAGCAAATGAATCATACTGACTCATATTTTTATGTCACCGAGAGGCAATGCATATGAAAGGACTGTGTGTGATCTACTCTCCAATGGAGTTTCTTTCTGGTCTCATAACCTGCATTGCCCTTCACACTGTAGATAGCACGATGATGTCACATCAAGGCCGGATGCCGCAGAAAAACCGCTGAAAATAAACAATGATGTACATTCTCCACTTATGAAGCCTCAAAGCAAAGAGAAGGTGCACTCCCGTCACTTCCTTTCAAGCTTATCTCATGGTACATCCCAAACATCTATGTTGGTGAGAATATGGTTTTGGTTTCAAACTCAAAGATACATGTTTAATGTCACTGCAAAACAGTTAAAGGCATGGAATACCTCCTGGGAATAAAGATTCTATTTGCATCTATAACAATGATTTTTAGCTCATATTTTATCTAAACACTGAAATTTATTTGCTTAAAAGTACATTGCTAGATTATCAGTTTTGCAGCAATTCAATATTATATTTAAAATGTAAACCATTAGCACAATGACAATTCTACCATGCAGACCATATTGTAGAGTATATTGAACTCAATCACCTCCTGAGGGGGAAGAGGAACAAAATCCGTGGGGAGGGGCCCACCTTGGAGCACAGGCAATAGGGAGGCTTACTTTTAGGAGGCCAGTAGCTCTCACAGGTTAAAAAGTCCTCCCTCTGGGTCCTGCTGGGTCTTTAAAGTGCCTTCAGATTTGCCTGATTTTTCACTTCCTCTCTCTTCCCTTCCCTTCACTGAAAATAACTGACGATTGATTTATTGCCACACCAGGAGGGAAAAACCCTTGTGGGCCATTGTATAGGTAATCTTTTTAATTACTAAGGTGAGTGTTCATTGTAACACATTTTCATTTTTAGTATCTCTTGGTTATGTCCCTGGGAGAGACAAGTTAAAAAAAAATAAGAGAGGGAGTAGCTAATTTCAAAATACACGTGTTCCTATGAATTGTTCTATTTCATTAGTGTTCTAAAGATGTATGAGTATCTGATGGAGTTTTTAATAAAACAAAATTCAGTATAAAAATAACTTTCTGGTATCTGATTTTGGATTTATGTTGTATTTTTTTCTTTCTTTTGAAGATAATTCCTCTTCACATTCCCACATTTTAACCTAATCAACCTGAGGGAAAGAAAAACAATGGCATTGTATTCTGCCTTCTGGATCAATTTGGATACTGATTGCAGGGCTCAGAACTTCAGGAGGAAGCAATGTTTCCTCATTATCATCACCAGCTAGCTCTGTTTGAAGGTGAATTACAAACACTCAGTATGAACTGAGTTCTCAGGGACAGATAGTTCATAAATTCTTAGAGAAACAATGGCCATTTCAAAAGATTTTCATTTGAATGTTTACAGTTTGGCATGGTATTGATTTTTAAAATATAGACCTGTATATTCTTTTAAAAAATTTTTTTTTAATGTTCAAATACATTTGTCTCCATTTTCCCACCACCACTTTCCCCTGCCCCACCCGCCCCCACCTCCCACCCTCAGTCCTTCCCCACTTTGGCTTTGTCCATGGGTCCTTCCTTTATACATGTTCCTTGATTTGACCCTTCCCCTTATTTTCCCCATTACCCCTCCACTTCTCTTTCATTACTGTTGGTTTGTTTTTTCTTTCAATGTTGCTGGTTATATTTTTCTTGCTTATTGGTTTTGCTGATTAGGTTCCACTTATAGGTGAGATGATATGGTATTTTTCTTTTACCCCCTGGCTTATTTTGCTTAGCGTAATGTTCTCCAGTTCCATCCATGCTGTTGCGAAGGATAGTAGCTCTTTCTTTCTGCAGTGTAGTATTCCGTTGTGTAAATGTACCATAGTTTTTTCATCCACTCATTTATTGATGGGCACTTAAGTTGCTTCCAGGAGTTGGCTATCATAAATTGTGCAGCTATAAACATTGGGGTGCATAGGTTCGTTTGAATTGGTGTTTTGGAATTCTTAGGGTACAATCCCAGCAGTGGAATCACTGGGCCAAAAGGCAGTTTCATTTTTAGCTTTTTGAGGAAATTCCAAATTGTTTTCCACAGTGGCTGCACCAGTCTGCATTCCCACCAACAGTGTACTAGGGTTCCCTTTTCTCCACAACCTTACCAGCACTTGTTTGTTGATCTGTTTATGATGGCCATTCTGACCAGCGTGAAGTGGTATCTCATTGTGGTTTTAATTTGCATCTCTCTGATGGCTAGTGATGCTGAGCATCCTTTCATATGCGTCTGGGCCCTGTGTATGTCCTCTCCGGGGAAGTGTCTGTTCAGATCCTTTGCCCATTTTTTAACTGGATTGTTTGTCATCCTGGAGTGGAGTCATGTGAGCTCTTTATATATTTTGGAGATCAAACTCTTGTCCCAGATATCACTAGCAAATATATTTTCCCATACGGTTGGTTCCCTTTTCATTTTGCTGATGTTTTCTTTAGCCAGGCAGAGGCTTCTTCTTTTGATTAGATAAGCCAGCCATGAATATATCCTTGTAAAATCCCAAAACAATCAGTATAAACCTAATAGAAGAAAAATTATAGCATTAAAATTTGTCTTTATTGTATTTTTGTTCACTATTCCTGGGCTCCAGTATTTGGTGATAAAATTCTCATTTTATGTCTAAGGAGAACAATGTAAGATTTTGAAAAATAAGAGACTATTGAAATGAAATAAGTAGAAACTAAGTGTTTTTAAATGATAATATTAATATATCAAAACAAAAAGATAGCAAACCAGCAAAAAATTTATTAGTATAGATTTACTTCTGTTTTAAACACTGGCTTTTTCTTCTGATAGGTAGGCATAATCATTTTTTTGAAAAGCTGCTAAGGAAATAATTGTATTAGTTCTATACCAGGCTAGCAAATGAAGTGAAAAACTAAAGTAGTTCTCCATTTGAATCAACCCACCTTTATTATCTTTTACCTCCAAAAATAAAAACAAAAGCAAAACAAGAACAGCAAAACAAATTATGACCTCAATCATCAGACATTCCAGATGACAGATATTTTAGATAGCTTAGTTCTTGTTTTTGCTTTAATATAAAATAAATGGATTTTGAAATAAAATTAAATGCTTTATTTCTTGTAAAAGCATTCTTGTGAAGACTGGAAGAAAGCCAGGGGCTAATTTCAAAAAAATACAAATATTTAATGCCACTTCTCAATCATATTCTTGCATATTTTTATTTTTGTTTTCCTGCAAAAAATGTGGAATTGGAATTAAGGTCTGATGGGACACCAGGCGTCTATCTTTAGATTACTTTATACACTATTTTTTCTCTTGGTAATTGTTTGAAAATTCTCCTCTGTATTTTATGTTGGAAACCTTTTAACAGGACGTGGACTGCTGTCGTCCTCCTGTATTGCTACATTTTCTCTTTGCTATTTAACCCTGACGTCCCTTCTCTCTCATGTTCTTCTGAACAAAAAGAGGTAGGACCAAACATGAAGGAATCCCTTTGTCTCAAAGCACTGGCCCAAGAATTTTCTGAGCATATAATCAGTAAATTGGAAATCCAGTTTGGACAGTCATGATTTCCACCTTTGGGACATCTTCTGAAACATATACTACCTGTACTTTATGACCCAAATGGTTTCTGCCCTTCATTCTAATAATTTCAGTAACTCACGTAATGAAGACACAGACCTCTCTCTTCTCATCTGGTTAATTTCCAGGCCTTAGAAATCTGCCACACTGGCATTAATAAGTTATAGCTTTGTATGCAGTTTGATCTTGCTCTGGCTTCAAACTGTGAGCAGAATGCTAAACATCCTGGAGGCACTACGTCTTGTCTCTTGGGAAGTCCACGGTACAACATAAGTCATGTTTCAAGTCTCTTCTCATGTACCCCTGTGTTTTCACTCCTCCCATTCCTCACCAAAAAAAAAAAAAAAAAAATTAAAAAATAATAACAATAATTTTTAAAAAATCAAAGCCTCCAGGAACAAGTATATGCTCCCTTTTGGAATTAAAATTGGCTTTTTCCTACAAATACCCTTCTTTTTCTCTCTCTAGATGTTAGCATCCTCAGTTTTTGTTATGGTGTAGTTCTGTGTCCCTCCCAATTTACCTACAATCCATTAAAAAGGCAAACATTTGGAAGCAAATCCTATGTAAATGTTGGAAGTGTTACTGGTTCTAATCAAGATATATTGACTTAGTCTTCACAAACTCAAAACATACATTTTGGCATTTTTCTTTTCCTTTTTCCTGAGGACTCTATCTAAATTACACACACACACTCCATAGAGAAATATGGGTCTGTGTTCAAACAGGAAAAGTCAAAATAAAAGGAGAATATGTCATTGAAAGCTGTACTGCTTCCAATTTCACTGATTTTAAAATGGCTTTAGGGTTCTTGGACTGAAAAAAAAATGTTTTTTTTTTCTTTTCTGATTACAAATACATGCTTAAGAAAAGAATTTGAAAATCAAGGGAAAAAAATCATGCCATCTCACCACTAGAGAAAACCACTGTTAAAATATAGCCATATTTCCTACCTAGTATATAGTGCAATAATTATAATTAAGTTAGATATACAATTTTGTACCAAGTTTCTTTTTTTCTCTTAGTGCTTGATAGTGAGCATTATCATTGTGTGCTCTGCAGACACAGGTAAACCATGCTGTAGGTGCACCAGCATCCGTTGAGCCAAGCTAGGAACTTTGAAAATGAACTTTTCCCTCGAGGAAAAGCATTTCTTACAGAAGTGCAGTCCTCTGAAGGCCTTTCAGATACTTTACCCAATTTGGATCCTCAACAGGTCAGAAAAGATACTATTTTCATCTCCATGTCACAGATGAGGAACTGAGCTCTGGACAGTTTGTGTGCCCAGACCAAGACCAGAGGGATCTGGACCATTGCACATGGTGTTAGAAGCAATCAGAACGAAAGAGATGCTATACAAACCTAAAGGCAAATATAAAGGCTCCATTCCCCATTCTCAGTCTCTCCCTCTCTCTCCCTCTTTTTCTCCTTCTTGCTCTCTCTCATGCTCCCTGCTTCTGTTCTCTGACTCCTAGGATCCAAAGTTGGATGTCACCTTTAAAGCATTCCTCTCCTTTACTAAGATATCAAATATTAAAGTGCCAGGAAAAGTAGCTGTTTCTTGACCACAGAAAAATGATAAACTCTGTGGCCTGAGGTTAAAGCTGTCTGTAACCCACACCCAAAGCTTCTTCCATATCTACCCATTATACACACAATGAAACTTTTTCTCCAAGAAGAGACTGTGGTCCCTCCACAAAAGAGTCACTTGCAATGTTGGTCAAAAAATAGGTGTCTGATAACAATCCAGTGTTTCCCAGAGGGGAAAGGGAGATGCTGAAGATGGTGAAAGGGAGCAAATATATGGTGACAGAAGGAGCTTAGGCTTTGGGTGGTGAACATACAATGTGATATACAGATGATCTCTTATACCATTGTACATCTGAAACTTATTTAATGTTCTTAATGAATATAATTTTAAAAAGATAGGTGCCTGGAGATGGACCCAAGAATCTTCAACTTTAAGTTGTTGATGATTTTTAAGTATGAGAAGTTCGGCTACACTCCATGCAAATGGAACTGTTCTCTTTCTTAGTATACTACCCACATTTATCCCTTTCGTGCTTTTTTCAGATTGTTACTTTGATACAGAAAACTCCTCCCTTTGTTTCCAAATGTTCAGATGCTGTTGCCCCTTCAAGGCTCAGCTGAGGTGCCACTTCAATGAATTACACTCTCCCAGAGCCCTCTCCCCTCCCTGAGCTCCCACACATTTACTGCTCATTGAAAGAATCAGCCTTCTCTCTGTCTTATTCTCCTATTGTGTTCCAGAAACTGTATTTGTCAGAGTAAGTCTGTCACAAATTCTTTAAATTACTCATGAAACTTAGGGAAACCTTTTTTTTTTTATCTGGAGGCATTATGGAATCTTGTTGCCAATCTACTAGATATCTTAATCCAGATTCTTCGAGAACAAGAAATGGCTTGTACACCACTTCTCAAAAGCTTCTCCTGGAAGTTTTAAGGAGAGAAACAAGACTACTAATGTAATCCCAAGACTGTACTCCTCTGGTAGTCAAATTGCGAGGTGTTCTGTGGAGCAGGGCGCCGACGCTGTGCTCAACTTTCCAGGCCAGTTGTTGTGGGAAGCAGAGGAAAGGGTAACTGGTATGTAGTGGAGTCTGCAGAGGTTAGAGCAGAAATCACAAGTTTAAATTTACATAGAAGCCAGGCAGATAAAGAAAAGGACAGTTAAGGTGCCACATAGCTTCAGTCACTCACCCTTAGCATCAGCCTTACTTTGGGCACAAAGAAGACAAGATAATCTAGAGGACAGGACATGTGCCCTGTGCAAAGAGTCAAATCAATGCCAGCTCATGGGCATCATGCCAGAATGCTAGCCCAGTGTTGCCAAGTACTCATTTTCAAGAGAAACCATAAATTGGTTTTTATGGGACATCCTCTAATTTTTTAAACATTGAATATGAATTCAACTTTAAAACACTGGGTAGGCCGCGTAGGCCAAATACAACTACAGGTCTGTTATTTCATATAGCCTGATGGCTGCTATGACATAAACCAGCATTCCACTGGTCTCTCTCCCTGAATCATGAATCAGCATTTGAAAGCCAGCATATTCTATATAGAGAGTCTAACGAGAAGTTAGAAATGATTTCAACAGAATTCTCATTCCAGGAAGTAAGGAAGGAAGGGAGGGAGGGAGGGAGGGAGGGAGGGAGGGAGGAAGGAAGGAAGGAAGGATCCTCCTGAAGGCCCTAGAGTTAGATATTCCAGAAACTCTGAGGGAGGATGATGGTAGCTGCTGTCCATGAGACCTGACTCCTCAGTCAGAGTCCCCGAGAGCAAGAAGAAGGGTGAGGTGGTTGGTGATGGCGATGGGATCAGTTTGTCTCTCAGCAGGTCAGTGTGGCTCTGTTGCTCTGCCATAGCTCGCCCTTCACAGCAGTGAGTAACTCAGAACCAGCCGTTGCTTTTCCAATATCAGAACACAGGCCCATGGGAACCAGGGGACACCAGGCCAGAGGGAACTTCTGAGGTAGCCCTGACCCCTTCCAGCTTCAACCTGTGATTTTAGGACCATGACTGTAGCAGCTTAGATGATAAAATGACAGTTAACAGCTAGAGGACTGTTAGTATTTTATATTATAATTTGATCGACAGACTTATAAGCATCATTTATCAGTATAAGCAATGGGTATTTACTAGTGCCCTAGTTACATTTGTAGAAGGAAGTGCTTTGTGGGCTTTTTAAACCCCAGGAATCCCAGCAAAGGAGAGAGAAGGAATTGGTTTTAGTTTGTTTGATGTCTGTAATTAGAGGTTATTATAAGAGTTCCTGTTCTCGTAAGGGTTATCACCTCTGCATTTCTGTGGCCACATATGGAGGCAGCTATAAATTGCACAAGGTCGGTCAAACCTGTGCCCTAAATGGGGGTGCCAATAAATGATGTCTGTAGAGAGTGCAGTTAAGTTTGTGTGTGGTGTTCATGCTGAAGGGAGGTCTTCTGTCTGCAACATCTGACCTCTTCATGACAAAGTTCACCTAAGTTCAGGGGTCCCTTTGAAGGCAATTATTTTGAGGGTACATAAGCATTTTAATAGCACTCTCTATGGTTTAGACATAAAACAAATTTTTAGCTTCATTTTTATTGATGGACATATTTATTTATTACTAACATGAATTCAAGGATGCAGTTTGTTTTGGACTAGAGCAAATCAGGAAATCAAGACACAACTGTCATCATCCAATCTCCATCTTCAGAGAACAGTATATCCAGGACGCTGGCATGAAAACACTCAAATTTCAGTTTTTCAGGGTGGTCCTTATTTAAGTAGTTTAGGCACTGCACTTACTTTCAAGTTTGTTTTTTTTTTTTCCTTCCTAAAGTTATTTGAATCTTTCCAACACAAATGTTTCTCCTACTTGGCAATAGATGACACACCTCCTTCACGAACATGCTTCAGCTTCTCTCAAAAGGCTGGCTCAGCTTGGGGGCAGTCAGGAGACCAGCTTTCCCCTCTGGCATTCTTAGAACAGGTAAACCAGGTGAAAAGGCCTTGCACAGCCAGGCTGAACAGGAAACCAGGCTCACCACCTTGTTGCCCCTCCCTTGTCTTCCAGGTTAAGAATCCAGGGCAGACAGGGTTCTCCTGGCAGCTAGAAGGTATTTCAGGGGCTGGTGTAGTGCGGCTTTTGTGCCAGAGCTAAGCAAGCCTCAGCTTCCTCATTCCATTTCTAAACTGGGTGTGCCTGCACAATACGCTGAGGAAAAAGAGTGTTGAGCTAAGTTAAACCGAGTACCAAGCATGTCCCATTGGTGAAGAGACTGACTCTTTATTGCCCCACCTCATAAACCAGGGAACAGCCACTGAGCGAAGAAACAAGTGGCAGGGAGACCTGAGAATGGCTCATAGTTGCCGTGACCTGACTGGCATTTTGAGCACTTGAATCATCCTGGTATTAGCCAATGCTTAAGTACCTATTATAATCTTCACTGTTGCTTATATGATTAACTAGACTGAGGATATTAATTTTAGTAATATAAAGAACTTTAAGGAAATATTTAATAAGATAAAATTTAAAGCTTAATAAAATGAAATGAAGCAAAAATAAGACATCTTTAATTAAATAAAATGTATTTTAAGTTATTTTTTAATCAAGTCAGAAAATTTTTGGAAAAAGGAATTCTCATTTTTCATTTATGGCCTCTGCAGAGCATCCAGTTAAGCAACAACCTTAACTAGACATCACAGGACTCGGGAATTCATTCCGGATGAAATAACCTCAGCCTGCACCTCTCGCCTTTGGGAGGAGAGCCACATTGTTTGCTTTGTACCGTTTAAGGTCCTGGTAGCAAACCGACCAACTTTGTTTGTTTCCTTTGTCTCAACTGTGGTCCTGCCACATCTTTCACAGAGGGTAGGAAAGAGGAAGCTCATATTCCTCTGGACACATCAAGCTGCCGGGGTTCAGAGCCCACCTTCCACTGCGGGTGAGAGGCACAGTTCAAAGCCTCTGCCTTCCTAATCGTTAACAAATGTCCTGCCTCCCAGGAGGGAGACTGAGAAACGAGGAGGAAGTTTGAGAAATGGCTCTTAGCTGGCCTTGGGACTTCAGGCCTTGGTACACATCAGCATGAATGCCACAGAAATTTCAATGCCAAGCTTGCTGTTGTGAGACATTGTCCAAATGCCTGGCTGCTGAGGTGAAGAGTGGACAAGTAGATTCCAGAAATGCTCATGGGAGCATTATTTGTTGCTGCTGCTTATTAAAAGCCCTGATACATAAAAAGGGTATAAAAAGATAGCCTTTGAACCACCAGAGTGAGTGAGGTGTTTGTCTTGAGCCTAGGGTAACCATTCAGTTCATACATGTTTTTGTTTTGTTTTGGTTTTTCCCTCTAATATCTCTGTGTGGAAACACTCAACTCTTTCATAGTGTTCTCTCATTGTTTCATCAAATATTCTTAACCACCTTATATACCAGGAATCCTGGTGTGTGGCTGTTGAAGCCTGGGGCTACTGAAGTGACCACTGCCTATTAGACAGTGGACCATCAGACCATCTGTCTTGACCACAAGGTCCTACTATTCAGAGCAACAAGGGTAAGGACAAGACTGGACACTAAGCCTAGGTTAGTGGTTTTCCATGTAACTTCACAGGAGAGTGACAGGAACATCCACGGGGCCCTGGGTAGGGGAACAGAATTATGGAATCCCCCCATCCACTTTAATCACCATGTTTAATATTTTTTTTTCATTTTATTCTGGGAGTCACTTTTCTCAGACTGAATTCAACTCCTTATCCTGATTTAATACTTCAATAGTTTATATGGCAGTCCCCCCTGATCCCATGAGGGACTGTTTCAAGACCCCCAGTGGATGCCTGAAATAGTGGATGTGGATAGTACCAAACTACACACACACACACACACACACACACACACACACACACACAGAGTTTTTTTCCCTAAACATACATTACCTTTTCACTTAAAGGAAGTACTTATGCTTTCTCTTTGGCGTATCCCAATTCATACTCTTATGCTTTGGGGCTCTCATTAAGCATAATAAGGGTTACCTGAACACTAGCACTGTGATGCCATGGCAGTCAATCTGATAACTGATTTGGCTACACTGGACAAAGAGATGATTCACATCCTGGGTGGAATAAAGCAGGACAGTATGAGTTTATGTCATGATAATCATGGTGACAAGTAATTTAAAATTTATAAATTGTTCACTTCTGAAATTTTCCATTTACTATTTTTGAATTGTGGTTGATGGTGGGTAACTAAAGCCCGGGAAGGAGAATCCATGGGTAAGAAGGGAGGACTGCACTTGGAATACAACAGTCCTGGTCAGATCTGTCTTTAGAGCAGAGAACTGTGGAATGGCTACAATGGCATGAAAGTTTAGGGGACTGGGGAGAATGTACAGCCCTCCTGCAAGAATGACCTCCACCACCCAGAGTCCCAGGAAGAAAACGTTGGGTCCCCGGAGTGGAGGAGAAGGGAGTCAAGATCCTTTATGGGATATGTGAGACCAGGAGCTCCCAACTATCCCCTGTTCCAAGATGGTAAACCCATGCGACAAACAACATATTTGATGAGAACTGGGCGTTTCAGTGGTGTACATGGTAGAAAATAATCCAGAGAGACACTGTTCTGATGCTTTGACTCCAGTCCTTGATTGTACCTCTAGTACCATCCTTCAAATCTCTGCTCAAGCTGTATTTCCTCAGTGAAAACTTCCCCTCTAATGTTGCCATTTTCTGACCACTTCCACTCCAATCTGCATTGCCAAATAGCCTCCCAGTTGTCACTTTAGCCTTTACTTTACTTAGCATTTTATTGTCAAGGTTCAATTTAGGCTTCATACACATTGTTTTCTTGTCTCTCAAGGTTATCAGACAGTGGACAGAGGTAGTCTGGTTTTTTTGGGTTTTTTTGGCTTCTGTGTTAGATACATAATATATATCTAAGAAACATGAGTTGTTAGATTATTTTGTGCTCAACCTACTAATTTAGGGAGGATGGTATAGAGAATCTTGTCCTTTCCAGTTATTAACTCATGTGCCTATTCCAAAATACTGGGAAGCTCTTCCCTAAATGAGGATCTAGTTATTAGAGAAAGCATTTACTTAAAGATACTTTGTGGTTATGCTTTGTTGATTATAGTGTGCATAGAAATACTTACTAGTCTTCAGTGGTGTGTGTGTATGTGTTGTCATTGCTTCTTATACCACCTTCAAAGAATTTCTTGTCAAAGTCTTAGAATTGCTTACACACCATTTGAGAAGTAAACTGATACATCCATCCTTTCAATTCTATTTACATTTCAATTTTGTTTGCAGCAAATTGAATATGAAGATCCTGTCACTCTTGAGATAATAGAAACAGCTTTCCTTGGCTTTGACGTCCTTCCACAGGATGGTGAGGGCATCACAGCAGAGAAACACTGTTATGACCGTTCTCTTTAATAGGATGGGAGGAATTTCAAAAAATAACATGCCAAGGAACTCCCACTGAGAACTCTGAACTCATTAGTTTTGCAGTCTTTCAAGTTAGGTGACTCTTTTTTGTTGAACACAAAATAATCGTATATGCATTCATTTATTTAGGAAAAAAGTCTTATATAAGACACGTGACCAGGGACTTAATCTTCAATCTACAGTTAAGAGACACAAACTTTAATGTGGGTTCTGTGGTTCAGCTGTCTCCTCTGCTATGTCAGAATGTTTGCAGTCACATAGGGTTAAGATAATGGCCATCAGGCCATTCCATTCTTCACATTTCTGGTCAGAGATAAATGAGAATATACTTCCCTGCTGTGCAAACATCCTGTTTATTAAGACTGGGTGAGCAAAACTGTAAGCACATTTGGCTGCAGAGAAAACTAAGAGAATTGGAAATGTAGACTATTATAGCTCAGAGTCTAAGATCAGGCTTTTAAAGTACAAGTGAGTAAAAAAGAAAAAAATGTACTATAGAATGAGCAGCAGAGCTGAAATGAAAATGATCAGCTTATGGAAACTGAAGTGTGACACCAATATGCTCAACTGGTGTGTCCAAGCGGCCAGAACGCATTTTGCTCATGGAGACTCGTAATACTCATTGTTTGTTCAAAGATGTGGCAATGAATCCCCCAGAGTCTTCTGACACATATTATATTCTCATATATTGTAACTTAACTCTTAAAGTATTGTTTATTTTATATACTCATATGGCATGTCTTCCCATTTAGAGTCTAAAAATGATTTGAGGTCAAGGACTGGGCCATATTTATTATCATAAAACCTATTCCAATTCCTTGCACATAGTAGGCACCAGTACCACTTGTGCACTGCAGACTTCGAGGGCATCTTGATGGTGCTCCCTGGTGTTACGCAGTCCAGCCCTGGTAGGCACTCAGGAGGTACTTGTTGATTTTATGCAATCCAAGGAAGTCTGGTACAATGTAAAAACTCTCGTATTGCTTCAGTGGTCTGGGGAAAAGGGAAGTCTCTGAACCTTAGTTAAGTACAGTGCTGCTGCTTTGAATAAATATCCTCTGGATTCTAAAATATTGAAAAAAGTCATGCACGTTCCTACTTCTGAGTGCAAAGTAGTCTCCACACATGCATCCTCATACTAACTAAGGATATGAATGCAGAGTTGCCAACCACTCAGACAAAGAAACAAAAGCCTAAGAGGGTTGTTCAAATTTGGAAAAGTTGTCCTTGTAATACAGGAAAGCATAGGTAACTAGCTTCTACATTACTAGGCCAGCCTCTTTTCCCTAAAGATCAGCTTGGAACTACTAAGAATTAGATTTACTAGAGACTCAATGAAATAAATACTGCATCTGGGCAGAGAGAAGTTTCTGAGTTGGGGGATTCAACCAATTTTTTCATCCTGACATTCTTTGGAGCTTCAGAAGTTTCCTTTTATCAATAGGAAATGAGATGAATTCCTCTGTGGATCCAAAAAATTGTATAGGTCCTATTAAATAATATCAAACATGTTCTCTTTCAACAGGTAGCTCATGTGAAAACTGCAATGGCCACCTGTAACCATGAATTTCAGTGATAAAATCATTAATAGCCATGGTTTTCTAGGAATAAAGCAATAGTTTCAAAATAGACCTTATAATTAGAAGAATGTGCTGTACTGTAATCTAGTGTCTACATCCAGAAAGGTGAGAATGAAAAGGATTCATTTGGTTTCCTGACTTTTGATTTTCCAGAGTAGCTAATAATGTTGTCTCAGTTTGACTTCTCAAGGCTGGAAAGAGACCAATACATTAGCAATGCTGATTGGCTGTGAGGAGAGGTTTCTGAAAAGAAATAAATACGTAGAAGTAAATTAAAACCTCAAACAAGACTTGACTTTCATAGGTCAGCTGTCTGGATTTGAAAATATAATCCTACCTGATCGTCCTCTTTGTTCATTTGTCTTTGTTTTCTTTGTTCCTTTTTCCTTTCCTGCTTTCTCTCTCATCTCTTTCTTTTTTTATTTTTCTTTTTTGTAATATGCTTTTGTTAGAATAAGATTTTCATCTTCAAATGCTGCGTTTTCAAGAAAATGTGGGATTTTTAGAATACAATAAGCTGATTTGCAATCAGGGAATGCACACCATTGCAGACCACGCTTTGAATTGTGCTCACATTCCACCGATGTGAATGGCAGCATGCAGGAGCCCCGTCTTTGTAGACTTTTGGCCATACAGGATAAGTAATAAAATAAAGAAAGACTCTCCAGGAGCAGTGTGATCTGCGAAGATGAGACAGAGACCCTGCGATCTGAGTGACTATGAAATATCCCTAATGAACTCTCTCGCTCCACTTCCTCTGAGCTCCCTTCTGGAGCACAGCGCCTACAAAGCAAGCCATCAGCTTGAAAGTACAGCTAGGAGGAAGAAGAAAGACAAAAGTCTGAGGCTGAAGGGATATTCTGAATTAGTGATAAGCTGCTGCATCTCATGCAGAGGCTTCTTTCAATTCCCGGGGAAAGTGTTTTATTAAACATACCATACATCTTTGCAGTGTCTTTCAGTAACTTTCTTTTTTGCTAATAGGGTTATTGGAAATAAGCAAATGAGTTTTCTATTTATCTGCATGCCATATAAACAGCTACTACAGGCTGGTGAGGCAAACAGCCGAGTCATATTAGAAGAGTCTAAACACTCACTGGCCACATTCAGAGGCTGTAGAAGCTGTTTACAAAAGATGTGAGCTGTGGGGAACACAGGGCTGAAACATATCAGCTGTGAATATGATTTTACCTCTTTTATCCTCTCATTATTCATTCTTGATTTCTCTCTCTTTCTCTCTCTCTCTCTTCTTCCCTCCCTCCCTCCCTCTCTCCCTTTTCCAATTTTCCCTCTTTGTGCTTCTGATATTATTTTGTTTCCCCTTTAAGGGTTCTTATACAAAGATAACACAATTAATTAATTGGATCAGTTCAGGATGAAAATGCTTAAACTGACAATTTCGATTCATGTAACAATAAAAAAAAACTGCCACCACCACAGTCACAACAACAGTGAAAGCAGACAATTCACTTTTTTCCCCCTATTTTGATAGTTGTGCCCAAGGTACTTGGGAACAGCCTTTCAAATGTAGATTTTCAACATCAGGAATGATTGATTTGGAACAATATTCCTGAAGCGGCACATTCGCGCAGCCAGGCACTAGCATACAATGAGCACCCCTCTGAGCAGAGAACAACTGGGGACCAGGGCTGAATACTCACTGTAGATACAACACAGTAGCCAGTGTTCTTGTCCTTAGAAATCAAGTGTCTGATGAGGGAGAACTGGCAAAAATCACAGGCACAATACGCTTTTATTTTTATAGCATGTGCATGCACACATACACACACTGAGTAATTTAGAAAATGGATTGTTCTTTTAAAAAACTTTTTTTAATTTTATTTTTCAATTACAGTTTACATCCAATATTACTTTGTAATTGTTTCAGGTGTACAGCATAGTGGTTAGACGATCATAAGCTTAACAAAGTGGTCCTCCAATATTTCAAATACCTACCTACTACCATACATAGTTATTACACTATTATGGACTATATTCCCTATGCTGTACTTTACATCCTTGAACAGTTTTGTGCCTACCAATTTGTCCTTCTTAATCCCTTCACTTTCTTCAAATGATTCCTCAACAACCCTCCCCTCTGGTTACTATTCATCTGTTCTCTGTATCTATGAATCTGTTTCTATTTTGTTTGTTCATTTATTTTTGTTTGGTGATACATATATCCAATGGAATATTACTTGACAATAAAAAGAATGAAATCTTCCCATTTTCAACAGCATGGATGGACCTAGAAGTTACTATACTAAGTGAAAGCCATCAGACAGAGAAAGACAAATACCATATGATTATACTTACCCATGGAATCTAAAAAAATGGGTTGTTCTTGGCAATTGAATATCCTAACAGTTTGCCAATTTTCAATGAATTAAATACTACAGAGTCTCAATGTCGAATACTACAATAGGATTGCAAATAATTTCATCTCTCTGATGATTCTAAGGCCTGTGAAAGCTTTGTAACATTTGTTGGCTGTGGGATGTGGGGTACAGTTGGAGTGTTGCAGTCCCCATGGATCAGCCAAGATGGCGGTAGGGGGAGGTCCTTACACTGAGCATGTAAAAGGCTTGCAAGATAACTGGATAGAGAAAAAAAGCCCTCCTCTCTCCCTTCCAGTACCAGACTGGGGACGGCACCAGGGGAAGTCAGGTACATGCCCCATAGAAGTCAAGATGGTGAAGGTGGAAGTGCTAGATCAAAGAGGCCTGTCAGTCTAGCCTAGGGAAAGAAGGGATTGGTTGAGAGGTGGACTCACCTGAAGCATGTGAAAGCACCTAGTCCACCCCACACCCCAAACTAATATAATCCCAGAAGTATTTTAAAAAGCCCTCTCTTGCTCACTAGGTGATGCGCTGGCCCTTGCGTTCACAAGACCCTGTGGCCCTAGCAGTTGCACGGCCCATGACTCCATGGGCTCCACAAGCAGGCTCCGGGAGGGAGCCTGGAATGAACAGCAGCCAGGAACAAGTTAGGTTACCTGTATGGGGACTATGACTATTTAGTAGCCATCTGCAGGCTTCAAAGGATGGTACTTTAAATTGGAGCAGGAGCTCTGGAGCTTTTGTTTTGGCCTTACTGAGGAGATGGGCTTTGAGACAAGAGTCTGCCATCCTCCTAGATTGCGCCACACCTGAATTAAACCTTTTTTCCCCACCAGCATTATGAGTTTGGCTTTTGTGGTGATAGGTAGGCAAACCCCTATTCTTGCTCAGCAATATGGTCTTATCTGTGTAATGGAGGTAATCATAGTATTTACCTCATACGTACATCGTAATCATTAAGAAGCATTATGTAAAGACTCAGACCAGTGCCTGGCACAATGTAAGCAATCAAAACATGTTAGTCATTTTTAATACTATCTTATAAAATTTTTCGTTAATAATATACTTATCAGAAGTAAAGTAAAATTAATTTTTGTTTGCTTTAAAAAGCAAAAGTAGGTTAATAATAATAAAAAATACACTAATTAACACATAAATAATAATTCAAGAACAAACTCTGGCCCTGACCCATGTGGCTCAGTTGGTGGTGTGTCATCCCTCAGAACAAAGGGTCTCTGGTTTGATTCCTGGTCAGGACACATGCCACGGTCATGGATTCAGTCCCTGATTGAGGTAGGTGTGAGAGGCAACCAATCGATGTTTCTCTCTCAAGTGATACTTCTCTCCCTCTCTTTCTCCCTCCATTCCCCTCTTCCTGATAAATAAACTACGTGAAATCTTTTTTAAAAAGAATAAATTCTGCATTTCACATACAACTGTAAACCTTCTTTTGCCTGCCCCTGTATATTTATACTTAGAATTATAACCTATTACTAAATTATTTTGTTGCTAAAATTGCCCCAGTCTGGCCATTGGAAAAATAGTGTCACTCATATAATTACAGTAAACTCTAATGGTGTCTTTTGTAGTATGGTTTTAATAATTATTGTAATTGAAGATGAGTACAAAAGAACATTGAGCAAAATTCTATAAAAGAAACTCCTAGTCATAGTGAAGCCAGAAGTCTACACAAATAGGTACAGATCAATAGTGGGTGGCATTTGTGTTTTAGACTGTATTGTTTTGAGAGACACCTATATAAATGGATCAGAAATATAAACACGAACAGTACATAATATATGGAACCATAAACGACCCCGAATAGCCTCAGCAATTTTGAGGAAAAAAACAAAATAGGAGGGATCACAATACCGGACATCAAACTCTACTACAAAGCTACTATACTCAAAACAATCTGGTACTGGCACAAGAACAGACCCATAGACCAGTGGAACACAAGAGAAAGCCCAGAAATAAGCCCAGGTCTCTATGGGCATCTAATATTTGACAAAGGGGGCAGAAGCATAAAATGGAGCCATAATAGCCTCTTCAACAAATGGTGTTGGGAGAGCTGGACGGCTACATGCAAAAAATTGAAATTGGATCATCAGCTGACACCATACACAAAAATAAACTCAAGATGGATCAAAGACTTAAATGTAAGTCGCAACACCATAAAAGTCCTAGAGGAGAACATTGGCAGGAAACTCTCAGATATCCCACGCAGCAGTTTTTTCACTGGTATGTCTCCTAAAGCAAGGGACATAAAGGAAAGAATAAACAAGTGGGACCTCATCAAAATAAGAAGCTTCTGCATGGCTAAAGAAAACATCAGCAAAATGAAAAGGGAGCCAACCGTATGGGAAAATATATTCGCTAATGATACATCAGATAGAGGTTTGATCTCCAAGATATATAAAGAACTCGCTCGACTCCACTCCAAGAAGACAAACGATCCAATCCAAAAATGGGCAAAGGACCTGGGCAGACACTTTTCCAAGGAAGAGATACAGAGGGCCCAGAGGCATTTGAAAGGATGCTCAGCATCACTAGCCATCAGGGAAATGCAGATCAAAACCACCATGAGGTACCACCTCACACCGGTCAGAATGGCCATCAGAAACAGATCCACAAACAACAGGTGCTGGAGAGGCTGTGGAGAAAAGGGAACACTAGTCCACTGTTGGTGGGAATGCAGACTGGTGCAGCCACTATGGAAAGCAGTGTGGAATTTCCTCAAAAAGCTGAAAATGGAACTGCCTTTTGATCCAGTGATTCCCCTGCTGGGAATATACCCTAAGAATCCCAAAACGCCAATACAAAAGAACCTATGCACCCCAATGTTCATCGCAGCACAATTTACAATAGCCGAGTGTTGGAAGCAACCTAAATGCCCATCAGCAGATGATTGGATCAAAAAGTGATGGTACATATACACAATGGAATACTACGCAGCAGAAAGAAAAAAAGAACTACTAAACTTCATGACAGCATGGATGGAACTGGAGAGCATTATGCTAAGTGAAATAAGCCAGGGGGTGAAAGACAAATACCATATGATCTCACCTATAAGTGGAACCTTATCAACAATACAAAGATGCAAGGAAAATAAGACTAGCAACACTGAAAGGAAAAGAAATCAACAGAGACAAGAGGGAAGGAGGGTGGGGGGCAGGGAAAGTGGTGGGGGGGAGGCAGAGACAAATGTATTTGAAAAAATAAATTAAAATAAAAAAAATCTAAAAAAACCCCCCAAAAAACCATATAAAAAACCATATAAATTTTGAATTTATTCTTAATCATCATAGTGTAGTAAGAATTAATAATATTTTAATCTTTGGGACTATGAAGACACTATAAACTATAACTTAGAGTCCTATTTATGAACCATGAAGTATAGGGAGATAATCAAGTGTGGAAAACAGGTTTTATAAACAATATCAACATTTCGGTTATTGTGAGACAGAACAGGGGAAAATGTAGATAGTTGGGTATTTACTGACAGTAAAAATTATATGAAATATTCCCAGAGTGAGGTGAAAGTGAGTTACCAAAATCAGCTTAATTTCCATGCAAGCCATAATGTAACATTAAGTAATATGTACTGGATATACAAAAAATGTAAAATTAATCCATATAGAATACAAACCTCCTCTCCCTTTTATTTCAAATGTCCTTTGCTAGTTTTGAAAGTCTCCATGCAGCTACGTTTTGAATATCACTGGGAAATTTCTTAAAATGTTAATGCTTATAAAAATGATTGGACAAAAGAGGCATTACAGAACAATGTACGCACTATTTCTCTGCTATTCCAGGACACCAAAAACATTCTTGCATTGAAGGATTTTACCCATGCTACGCCTCTACATGAAAAACTCAAGTGTTCAAGCTCCTTCTCCCTCTCTCATTGCCTGGCCTTTCTTCATCATTCAGAACTAAAATCAACCCTCACTTTCTCAAAAAGTGTTTCCTGGGTTCCCTCTTGTTTTCTCTTAAGACACTCTGTTCTTGACCCTGGTGAAATTTCCCATAATTTTGCAAATTTGTATAATATTACTCTCCCCCATTAGATCATAATCTCTTTGAGGGAAAGAACATTGTCTATTATTCACCACTGCATACAAAATACCTAACACAGGGCATGGTCCCATATATTTATTGATAAATATATGGTTGTATGAACAAGATAACACTTAAGCAGGAGATGTTTTTTGGTGCAATGAAATAGTTTTTCTTGGCTGAGATTTTAGAACAGACCTGAGATAATTTGTTGGAGGAAACCCTGATAAACTATTATTTTTAAAAATGCCTTTATTTATTTATTTTTTAGAGAGAGGGGAAGGGAAAGAAAAAGAGAGAGAGAAACACTGATGTGAGAGAGAAACATCAATTGGTTCCTCTTGAATGTGCCCCAACTGGGGACCAAACCCACAACCCAGGCATGTGCCCTGCCTGGGAATCGAACCGGCGACCTTTTTGCTTTGTGGGTCAACACCCAACCAATTGAGCCACACAGGTCAGGCAACACTGATAAACTTTAAATTGTTAGTACTAATAAAACCACTTTAATATGTAACTTTTATAAGGTATTTTGTAGTTTATAAGTAATTTTCTATATATAAATTCAATCTGCTCCTGATTTCTCCGAAAAGCTTCTTCATTTCCCTGAGGAGGAATCTGAATGAGATTTTAAGAGGTTAAATGAATTGGCATAACAACAAAATATCTGGGAGAACAGTGAGGAACTGAGCACTGCCTTCTGTTTACAAATTTAGCCAGCCCACAAGGGCAGCTGGCGTCTGCCAACGTGACCTGGTAATGATGAGACATCGTAGTGTCATCCCATAGCATGTAGGCCTGTAGTTTATTTTTTCTAGTCTGTTATTTTTTTTAGGTTTATCCTTAAAATTCATGCTAATGGTCACTGGAAGCACACATGTCCCTAAAATTATAGGCTTGATCACCCGTCTTTCTATGGTTCCAGACTATATCATAAATACTGCCATTAGAAATTAGTGTACTATATAACAAACAATAGTTTACATGTAAAACGGGGTTTCCGCAACTTAGTCCTATAAGAGGTAGTATTTTTTCCTTTCTTTTAAATTTACCTTCTCATACAGCCAGTGTAAAGTTCTCACACAGCCAGTGTAAAGTTCTGTCTCACTCCTCACTGTAAAATCTTCCTTGCCTATCACTGTGTAGAGGTCCCAGCATCTGACATCCCTCAGAAGATATGAAGTAGGTTCTCTGAACACTAACTACTCCTGCCCTGCTTAATGTCCCAGTCAAGTGACAGCTGCAGGTAGAAGATGCTATGGCAAATGTGAGGGCCTCATGTAGGTACAGCATCAAACTATTTGCTGTGGGATCCATTTCCTGGTATGTTGCCAAGGAAGGAACCAGCTCACACCCCTCCTCAGAACCTCCACCCCCAAGCCCACTCTTCCTCCCAGCTGTAGAAGACTTTCTTCCTCTTTTCTCTTGTTTTCTCAGCGGAACAGCCCTTCTGAATTTCCCCTCTGGGACGCATACAACATCCCTTCCATGAATATAAGCATTTACAAAAGGCTAGAAACATTGACATCTGCGTCTTCTGTGTTCTGCCTTGGAAAATCCCAAAAGCAATGAAGTAATAGGGAATTAATAAGCTATATCAGGTAAGAGAAGAAAAAAAATACCAGAAGGACAAACACATACTATTTTAAATGGAACATCTTACTATAGATGTCTTTTTCCCATGCGAATATGAGCATCTTTTGATATTATCTTGACTATAGTCTCTAACACAGTAGGTCCTTACATGATGTGGAAGGAAGAAAAAAAACAGTGAGGAAGGGACAGACAAAAAGAGGGAAAGAGGGAAGAAAGAAAGTCAAGAAGGAAGGAGAGAGGAATATAATTATACATGTCAATGCAACAAGCATGGATTAGAAAAGAAAGTATGCCAAGTTTGCTGCTAAATATTACTAGTAATATAGAAATGCAAGAGCTCTTCCAGAGCTCAAAAATTAGAAGATGAGACATGTATGTAAATATATATAAATAACTCTAAGACATGGATGATGCTGAGACATGCTTGACAAGATACCAAGTATCTGCCAAATGCACAGCATTTCTAAAAAAAAAACATTCTGAGGCACACATACTTTGGCCAACATGACTCCCAGCCAGGAGTCCCAGATAGAGAGGTGGGGGCGCCTGACCCAAAGGCATTTAGACAGCAAACTAAGAGGTGGGCTTTTGTCAAAAGATGAGTTGAACCTATCAGATTCTCCCTCAGGAGTGAAGCGGCTAGCAGCTGGAGCTGAGAATGATAGGTTATTATAGCAAGAGTTTGGGCAGTTCTCATGGATCAAGTAGAAAATGAAGTTGTGCAGAGCAGAAATTAAGAGGAAGTAGAGTTTCTGTCATAAACAAAAAAAAAAATGAGTTCATGAAGAATAAGGAAGTGTTCCCATAGAGAATGGAAAGAAAAGCAAACATTCCAGAAAGTGCAGGGATTTTGGGAGAAAGATGAGAGATTTGGGGTGGGGGAAGGGGAGAGAAAGAGAGAGAGAGAGAGATGTGGTGGCTCAGGACAACGAAAGAACTTGTAGATTCAAGGTTGCCTGTCTTGTGACAGTTTTACAGTTCTGGTACATATGTGTCCTCATTACCAACTCTCTTTCTTATTTAAGGTAACTTGTGTGGGATCCTCTGTTCCTTTAACATAAGGTCCTGACTGAAACAAGAGCGTTAAAGATCAAAGGGAGTCAAGTCGAGCAGTTTCCTGCCCCTCTTCAGAAACAATGGCAGCGACACCCTTTACCCAGGAGTCCTCAGTTCTGGTTAACCCTCAAGGTTACTTGTGCAACTTTTAAAAAATACTTTAAAATATACTGATGCCTGAAAATACTTATGAGTTTAAAATCAGCAGACCTAAGGTAAAGTCGACCTCTCCCTTTTTTACAATATTAAAGTAACATAAGCAAAGCCAAAGAGAAGTCTGCTGCAGCTACATGTTTGGGTATGAAGGCAGCCCTGAGCATCATTAGACTGTACAAAAACTCCTTTTTCTTTTGCTTTATTTTTATCTGCTTGGAAAACTTACAGCCTTTCACTCTTTCTTCCAATTTAAAAGATGTATCATGATTGAATTGTTATAGTGTTAAACAAGTGATTGTTCTCTATACAGCCCAATTTATGACACCGTTAATTATCTGTTTTACTCAATATCCTTTTCTCTCTTCTTCTTTTTTAATTCATTGATTGCCTACTAAGTACTGGGAATTAAACTTGAGTAACTGCAAGCCAAAGTAATAGATGCTATAGGTCATAAGAATGATACCAACTTATAATAGTTAACTGTACTGTAGTTGCAAAGTCATGCCTGGTGAAATGGCTGATTTCAGGATTTCTTTGTTTGTTTACATGGTTCTCAATTTGTAATTATCTCTGTAAGTCCTCTCCTCTTCCCTGAATTGCTGCTAACTTCTGCGCTGGTCTGGTGATAATGGGAAATGTTTCCTACTCTAACATACTTTCTAAATGCTTGTCATCAAAATATTTACCTATGGTCAGTATAATTGAATAACAAAGAACAATAAAATGCATGACCATTTGTATGGCGTCCATAAGGAAGGCATAGGTGAAAATATCATACTGAAGTGATAGGATATCCCTGGGAACAAGTAATAGTCATATCGAATCCTGATTCAATTTGGTAAATATTATCTGACTACTGGGAAATCACGAGACATATTGTAGCAACAGAGCAGCATGTCTCCTACAATAACCTTTTTATTTATTTAATCCAGCTCATTAATAAAGATCTCCTTTTCGTTTTCCTGATGCACGAATACTCTAAAACCACAGGCTCACATTTTGACAGCTAATTTTGCAGGATATAATTTCCCTGCTTAACCCAAGAGGAAAAAGAGACGGATGATTGAGATTAATCATTTGTAAAATTATAATTCTGTCACAGATAATAATTTGCAAGATCTTTCCCTTTTCTGAAATCCCCAGAATGCACCATAGATTGTCACACTTTGTAACGGAATGTGTAACACATTAGGGGACTCCTAATAAAGCAAATCTGCTAGAAAAACAAACCAATTGCCTTATAATTGGCATGTTCCCCACGTGACTATTCTCCAGTGAAGGAACATTGCCTTGGGTGAAGAAGGGTTTAAAAATTACTATTCAAGAGGTGGTTATCTCTGCCTCTTATTACTGTTTGAGCTGTAATGAATGATATTTCTTTTCCTCATGTAAGCCTGTTAGAACATACAATTATGTGCCCAGAAGGTGATTGATCCCTTGAGGAAAAGTGCACAAATTCAGAAAATGTTAATTATTTTCAATAAAAAAGACTACCAAAGTGGACCTATAAAAATGACTTTTTGAGAAGCGCTTATATGAGTCCAGGATGGACAGGGCTTACTGTTTTACTGGCAGAACCCTCTGGAAACTTTGCTTTGTTTTCCAAATCCATTTATAGGCATTTTATATTGTTTTAAGAACAAAGGCAAAGCAACTTCAAGGATTTTATGTGAGGTTGGCAGACACTGCTTTAACTACACAGGACTTGATGGAAGGGGGGCAGGGCTCTATGTAGTTTTTTGGCCCCCATTTAGCCAAATTGATTAGGGTAGAAGCTAATGAGATAGGGGTCATGTGTTCAATGCCTATGAGAGCTAGGTAACTTTGTTCTGTTAATATCTACAGACTGCACTAAGATCCCACCCGTCCTAGGAAAACATGCTGAAGGAGTCCTGGCCACAGAAGGTTTAAATGGGTCAAAACACTCCCACCTCTAATTCTTGTTAAAAAATAGCACACAAAGGCCTGCTATTTTTCAAGGGTTGACCACTTCTCACCAATTCTGCAACCCCTGCTTTGATTTGAGCCACCACTATCCCTTGCCAAGATTATTATAATAATTTCCAAGTCCTCTCTCCACTACATTCTTTGGAGGTCAGATTATTCTTAACAAAGCAGTAGGGTGGTCCTGTTAAAATGAAAGTCACAACATGCCACTCTTATGCTCAAAATCCTCTGATAACTTCTTTTCCAGTCCAAGTAGAGCCAAAGTCCTTGCAATGGCCAGGAGGACCCTAGACAACTTGCGAGTCACCCCCATCCTCAGCCTTCTTCAGTGAAAATCCCTTTGCCCCACTCACTCTGCAAGGTTGGGCATAAGCTCCACAATAAACTTAAGTATTCACAAGTAAGGGAGAAATTGTTTGAAAGATGTTGCTTTTTGAGACAGCACTTGAAGAAAGGAGGGGCAAAAGGCCTGGCTTCCTTCTTAAAAATTAGAAAAAAGACAAAAATATATAGATGGATTCCATATGCTTTGTTTCCTTGAAAACAATAAAAGCAAAACACAAATTAGTATTTCAGCCATCTTTCTTTGATTGTCTCAAAGAAAGAAGGCATTTTCCTAAGTTTTTTTGTAGGTACCCAGTTCTGGGGTGGCACTGGTTTAGGGTGCAACACAATTTGAGAACTAGAACAAATGTTTCAAAAATTAATATGGAACCACAAAAGACTCCTCATAGCAACAATGAGTTTTTTTTGTGATTACGTTTAGCAATGTATTTAATGTGTGACCCAACACAACTCTTCTTCCAGTATGGTCCAAAGATGCCAAAAAGTTAGACACCCCTGCTTAGACCGTCAAATAAAAAAATGGCAACAACCAACACAAAACTAGTTGTCTGGTGTGAATCCCCTGTCTTGAACCATAAACATATAGGTCATATAATAGAGTTGTATAATCCTGGTCATGTAACATCTTAGGTTGCATCTTATTGGTTAACTCTTGGTACCAAAAATCCTTATATAAAAGTATAGGCAACTGATATTTTAAAAAGTTACTTATTCAACATAGTGCTGGAAGTCCTAGCCACAGAGGACAAGAAGAAGAAATAAAAGCATACAAATTGGAAAGGAAAAAATAAAACTATTTATCTGCAGATGACATAATACTGTACATAGAGAGTCCCAAAGATTCCACCATAAAATACAGGAACTGATAAATGAATTTGGCAAAGTAGCAGGATACAAAATTATATCCAGAAATCAGTTGCATTTTTATATGCCAATAATGAATTGACAAAAAGGGAAATTAAGAAAATAATCCCCATTACAGTTGCATCAAAAAGAATAAAATACATAAGAATAAACCTAACAAAAGATGGAAAAGACCTGTACTCCAAAAATTATAAGACACTGAAGAGAGAAATTAAGGAAGATACATATAAGTGGAAGCACAAATCGTTTTCATGGATAGAAAGATTAACATCATTAAAATGTCTGTCTTCCCTAAGCAATCTATACATTCAAGGCAATTCTTATCAAGATTCCAAAAACATATCTCACAGAACTAGAACAAATGTTTCAAAAATTAATATGGAACCACAAAAAACTCCTCATAGCAACAACAATCCTGAGAAAGAAGAACGAAGTTGGAGGAATCGTGCTGTCTTATATCAAGCTATACTATAAGGCCATAGTAATCAAAACAGCATGATACTGGCATAAAAATAGACACATATATCAATGGAACAGAATAGAAAGCCCAGAAATAAATCCACACCTTTATAGTCAATTGATAGTCAACAGAGGAAGCAAGCACATACAATGGGCTAAAGATAGTTTATTCAATAAGTGGTGTTGGAAAAATTGGACAGATACATGCAGAAAAATGAAACTAGACTGACTTCTTATACCACACACAAGAATAAATTGAAAATGGATCAAAGACTTAATGTTAGACCCGAAACCATAAAAATCCTAGAAGAAAACATAGACAGCAAAATCTCGGACACAGCTCGTGGCAATATTTTTTTGGATATATCTCCCCAGGCAAGGGAAACAAAAGAAAAACAAATGAAACTACATCAAACTAAAAAGTTTTTGCACAGCAAAGGAAAACATCAACAATATAAAAAGACAACCCTCAAAATGGGAGAACGTATTTGCTAATACATCTGATAAGGGGTTAATATCCAAAATTTATAAAGAACTTACAAAGCTCAACACACACACACACATACACACACACACACACACACACACACTCACTCACACACACACACAAAACAAAAAAGCCAATTAAAAAATGGGCAAAGGACATGAATAGATACTTCTCCAAAGAGGACATACAGATGGCCAATAGACATATGAAGACTCTCAATGTCACTATTCATCAGAGAAATGCAAATAAAACCACAATGAGATACCATCTCATACTTGTCAGTATGGCTATCACCAATAAATCAACAAACAACAGTGCTGTCAGGGATGTGAAGGAAGGGGAACCATTCTGCAAAGTTGGTGGAAATGCAGACTAGCACAGCCACTGTGGAAAGCAGTATGGAGATACCTCAAAAAATTAAAAATGGATCTGCCTTTTGACCCAGCAATCCCACTTCCGGGAATATATCTGAAGGAACTCAAAGCACTAAATTGAAAGAACATAAGCACCCTTGTGTTCATTGCAGTGTTATTTATAATTGCTAAGTTATGGAAGCAGCCCAAGTGTCCATCAGTAGATAAGTAGGTAAAATAACTTCAGGACATTTATGCAATGGAATAATACTCAGCCAAAAAAGAAGAAAATTTTACCTTTTGTAACAGCATGGGTAGACCTGGAAAACATGCAAAATGAAATAATCTTGTAAGAGAAAGACAAATACCGTATGATTTCACTCATATATGGAATCTAATGATATTAACAAGCAAAATAAAGACAGACTCATAGGTAGAGAGCAGGATGACAACAAAACAGGGGTGGTTAGGAGGTAGAGAGATTGAGCAAAAAGGGAAATGGACTCATGGACATGGACAACAGTGTGGTGATTGTGGGAAGGGGGTGTATAGGGGAACTAAATGGTAATGGAAAAAATACAATAAAAAACACAACTCAAAGTCACTTTGGAATAAAAACCGTAGGTAATGACTATTATTATTTTTGATAAATCATTCAAAATTATACTATTTCTTGTCAGGTCAGCAAAAAATATATTTTGGTTGTGCTGAAGAATTTTAGTAATTAGTTTATATGTCTCATGAGAAGAAATAGATTGAAAATCAATAACCTAGTATACATACCTAAGCTGAGCTTTAAAAAAAATCTTAAAAAAATTTTTTTTTTGCCTATAACTTGCTATCTCTTTAGATAATGGAAAAGAATCTTTTTAGTCAAAAAGATTCTTCAGTCATATATGATACCTTCTTTTGAAATCATGGCTCCATCCAGAGCACTTAGGGCCCAACGTACATCTATAGATATGCCTGCAGAAGAAGCAAACAATGAATGGAGAAACAGTTGTCATGTTGTATTGATACTGGGAGATTATTTGCTCAGTCTCTATGACCATGTGCTTTATATAAGGTTTTTTAAGACAACAAAATGACAAGCAAATATAATGCACAAATTGTATATGGCAATGTTTTATAAGGTGAAGCATTTCAAAAAAAGACTCTAGGATTTCTCATTTAGTTGAATGTCTACAACATTCCTTGGTAGACAGTGTTGTGACCATCCCTAAAAATTTGTATTTTCTAGGTTGTTTCAAGTAAAATATGGTAATGAAAATAAAAATGAATACATAAAACAAACAAAAACAGAAGAGAGAGCACCTACTAGAATGCCTACAGGTTCACTGTTTCTCAAAAGAACATGTAGTACAAAAACAATCCACCCAAGACAAGTCAATTAGCCATGATTTAGTAGTGGTAAGTGAGTATGTGGCAAAAGTCCAAGGACCATTTATTTTCAGATTCAAGTTAATGTCTCAAATAATTTTGATTTTTAGTTTAAGAAAGAGGAAATTAATACAATGCCTGGTGTATGGCTCAGAGTCTGGATCTTTTATGATATGCAAAAATGATTTAAGCATGAACTTCAGATGACTATTTTCCTGTAGCCCTTTACTTTTGACTGTTGCTTTGCTGTGTCTGTTTGTTAGAAGGATATGAAATATCCCTGTATCTTTACAATCAGTGATCTTCCTTAACATCTGGATTTCTTGGACATCTGCCTGAGACCATTCACCACTCATAAGACCACCAGGCCACCTCCACCACAAACACTCACGTGGCTCTGCTCAGAGTAAACTGATACCCTGAGCAAGAAACTCATCTTGAGCTGGAGAGTCATGAGTCAAGGGAATCAGATGGTAAGTCTAATGTAAAAATTAACAGCCTCTGCTATTGCTGTCCACATCTTTTGTTGGACTTTCTGAAAGTCTTTGCTTCTAACCTGCCAAATGAGGCTATGCCTACATAATCAAAACAACTAGTGGGAAATTGAAAATTCAATCAGCCAGGTGTTTTGCCTACACAGTCTCTTATGTCCAGTTTAACTAATTGTTTTCACTATCTTGATTTATAATAATTGTTTTTTCCTATTATATAAAATAATATATAGGGTGGAAGAAAAGTAGGTTTACAGTTATAAGTACACAAAACAGAGTTTAATCTTGTATTATTAGTTATTAATAATGGTATTATTTTCCATATGAACAACTTTAAATCTACTTTTGCTCTACTTTGTATATTTCTTGTAAGAAATATACATACTACATTAAAAAACAGAAGTATATTTTTATTGAAAATTTCTGTACTATTAGTATTTTTGTATATCTCTCACAAGTCTAAAAAAATTCTTCACCTACATACATATGTATATGTGGGTGTATTTTTTTTACATATACTTTCTACCACTATTTTGTAATTTGTTTCCCTTATATAAAAATAAATCGTGATTTTCTTCTTAGGTTGGTAATTATTATTTTTAGCTTGGTTTTAAATTATTGAGGAGCACTGTTATTTTTCTTAATCAGCCCCTGTTGTTGAAAAATAAAGTGTTTCTAATATTCAAAGTCATTAATACAGTCAAACCTTGGTTTTTGAATGTCTTGGTCCTCGAACAATTTGGTTCTTGACCAAGTTGTTCATGGGAAAAAAATGTCTCAGTTGTCTAAGAAAACTTTGGGTCTTGATTCTCTATCAGTCATGCATCTTTGAGGCAACAAAGGAGATTCAGTTTTCAAACAAATTGCTTCTTAAACAGTTTTCCAGAATGAATTAAGGTTTAAGAATTGAAGTTCCACTGTACGTGAAATACTGCTGAACAATTATGTGTGTAAATTTTGTACATATATCGAGGTGATCAAGATGGCAGAGGAGTGACTGGAAGTCACACTGACCTCCTACCAGGACCAATCTGAAATTACAACTAAATTGTGGAGGAATCACCTGGAACAAACAACTGAATAATAGCAAGAGAGGAGCCTTATAACCTCGGACACAGAAGAATCAGTTTTAGCACAACCTAACTGGTAAAGAGTGTGGTAGAGACTCCAGAAGGTGGGCAGGGTGCCCACCGGCAGCAGCACCAGAAGGGTATTAAAACGGCCAGTTAGATTCCCCTGAGAAGAGTGGGGGTCTAAACCAAAAGTGGGGAACTCGAGCCTATAGCACCAGAGCCCAAAAAGTATACAGAAAACTGCCAGCTGTGAAAAGTCTCAGGGTTGCTCTCTGCCAAGACAGGTGGCTAGAAACACAAAGAGCCATTTAAAGGGCCAAGGCATACATTTTTATTTGCAGCCACTTACCCTGGTCTCCAGCAAATGTGTGGGCAGAGTGAGCTAGAGACCTGAGGAGAGACTGGGGAAAGAGGCTTTGGGGAGAGAACTGAGAGAGTGGCCGGTGGGATCCTGGTGCTGACTCATCCCCCATGCGACAGCAACCATTTTGCTCAGGCAGACCACTCCCCTGAGCAGCATCAGCCTCAGAGGATACAATAGCCCCAACCCCAGGTGGAATTCCGCCCCGCACTGTGCTGTCTAAGCCACCTGCTGAGTGCAGAGTGGCAGCCACAGATAGTAGATCTCTGGCTAAAGAAGGCACAGAGTGGTCTGGAGACACTCGAGGAGAGACTGGGGAAGGAGGCCTTGGAGAGAGAACGAAGAGAGTGGCCAGTAGGATCCCAGTGTTGACTCCTCCACTGTACAGCAGCAGCCTCTAGCTCAGGCAGAGACCACTGAGCAGCAGCAGCATGAGAGGACCCAATAACCCTGTCCCTGGGAGGGAATCTGCCCCACCCTGTGGTGTCTCTAAGCCTGACTGCTGAGGGCAGAGAGACTAGATTAACAGCTGAAGGAGACAGCCACAGATAGTAGATTCCTGGAAGTCTCAAACAGACTGCCTAAGGTCAGACAGGAACAACATCTGACATTATCAGAGGCAGATCCAGAAAAACAGTGGTCTCCTACCATAGAACTTCACACCACAAAGTCAGGAAATCAAGACAGATCAACTTAAGAATCAGAAGCAAAAAAGAAAAGTCTCACAAACAATGGGAAGACAAAGAAACAACCCCCAATTGAAGGGAAAGGAGGAATCCCCACAAAGAGAACTAAATGAAATAGAGGCACTTGAACTATCAGATACTGAGTTCCAAACAATGGTTCTAAGGAAGTTCAATGAGCTCAGTGAGCTCAGACAGAATTACAAAAAACTACATAGAAATTATGAGGAACTTACTGCAAACTATATCAGCATGAAAAAGGACATAGAAACTATCAATAAGAGACAAGAGGAAATGAAGAATACAATTTCTCAGTTGAAGAACACAGAAGAAGGAATCAAAAGCAGGCTAGATGAACCCAAGGACCGAATCAGCCAGCTGGAAGACAAGGTAGAAAAAAGCTCCCAGAAAGAGCAAGAAAAAGAATGAAAATGAAAAAATGAAGAAAATGAAAATAGACTCAAAAAGAATGAAGAGGTGTTGAGGGAAATGCAGGACAATCTGAAATGTAATAATATCCATATAATAGGGATACCAGAAGAAGAAGAGGATGAGGAAGGGATAGAGAATGCATTTGAAAAAGTAATGATGGAAAACTTTGTTAATTTGAGGAGAGAAAATGTCATACAAGTGCAGGAAGCACAGAGGGTCCCATTCAAGAGGAACCCAATGAGGCCTATTCCGGGACACAACATCATTAAAATGGCAAATGTCAAAGACAAACAATCCTAAAGGCAGCAAGGGAGAAAGAGGTAGTAATATATAAGGGGGCCCCGATACAGCTATCAACTGACTTCTCAACAGAAACACTACAAGCCAGAAGGGAATGACAAGAAATAATGCAAGTCAAGAAAACAAAGGCCTGCAACCAAGATTGCTGTACCCAGCAAGGCTTTCAATTAAAATGGAAGGTGAAATAAGGAGTTTCCCAGACAAAAGAAAGCTAAAAGGATACACCTCCACCAAAGCAGCCCTGCAAAATATGCTAGAGGGACTGCTTTAAGAGGAAGAAAAAGAGTCTATGAATACCCAGTTCCTTTCACAGTCACCAATAGTTTATATCACCAATATTTTTAATACATATTAATCTGATTTTGACAATGATGTGTTATTTTAATTGTTCCTATATTATTTGTTGAAACTAAACCTGTTTTTGTATATTTCTTGCCTATTCCCATTATTTTTTAAAAAAGCTTTAAATGACTTTTTGGTATTCTTTATCCATTTATTGATTAAAGGTTTGTAGATTTTTTTTTCCCTAAAAAACCCCAAAAAATGATTAACCCTTTTTTAGATGTGTGGCAAGTACTTTCCCATTCTATTACTTGTCCTTTAACTTTTATTATATGTATAATTCCACATAGTCTTAAATGTTTAATATAGTCATATTGTCAATATTTTACTTCATAGCTTCTGGGTTTGAATATTTTATCAGGATAAGAAAAATATTATTTTGCATTTTCTCCTAACACTCCTTAGATTCTGCATATTGATTTTTAACTCACCTGAATATTTCTTGTATAATGTGTGAAATAGAGCTCTATATTTGTTTTATTTCAAGTAATAGTGGTCCATGCACTTTATTTGTTGAATAAGCTTTATTTTACCATTGATCTGAAATATCTATTTAATCATATAATACATTGTTAGACAGATATATACATTTGTTTCTAGAATGCTCATTATATTTTATTGATCTACTTATTTCTGTGCTGGTGTCTTTTTTTTTTAAATTTCTGAGACTTTATGATGAATTTTTATTTTTTAATATTTTATAATTGACTTTGACATTAAAAAAAATCAACCTACATTTAAAAAAGAAAGGAAGGAAGGAAGGAAGGGAGGAAGGAAGGAAGGAAGGGAGGGAGGAAGGAAGGAAGGAAGGAACTATCTTTTGCGACAACATGGATGGAACTGGAGAATATTATGCTAAGTGAAATAAATCAGTCGGTGAAAGACAAATACCATGTGATCTCACCTATAAGTGGAATCTATTCAACAAAATAAACTAATGAACAAAATAAACCACAGGCATGGAAACATGGAGCAGACTGAAAGTGACCTGAGGGGATGGGGAAGGAGGACGATGGTGGAAAGAAGGAGAAGAGACTAGACAAAGAACATGTATGAATGACCCTTGGACATGGACAACAGAATGGGAATTAACTGTGGGAATGGGGGGGTGAGGGTGGGATGAATAGAGGGGGGAAGGGAGAAAAATGGAAACAACTGTAATAGAATAAACATGATTTAAAAATTAAAAAAAGAAAAAAGAAAATAATAAAAGATATTTTGTACATACATCAGGTTATTATTGTGAATTTCAACCTGAATGAATTTTTGCCTGAATAATGTTGATATAATTGATTAGTCATTACATGAAAGAGTCCAGGTAAAACTGGCTAAACAATTGCTTTTATTCTTTTAGCCTAGAGGAACAAAAAACAGCAGAATAATAGTATCTTTAAATTCTGTTCTGTTATATTCAATCACATGCTTTTTCATGCACATGCTCATTTTGACAGCAATGCTTACATTTTCCCTGTGTGCTTGCTGAGAGAATAGGTAGAGGACTAACACTTTCTGGTTCTGTGCTAGTCTTTGTCTATGTTAACTCATTTTTTGCAGGATTTAAACATGTGTCTCAGACTTAATTAACATAATGCTATTACTCAGAATATTAAATGCATATCGATTGGGGGCACTTTGGAGACTAGAGTTTGAAACTGTGTCATCTTCTGAATGTGAGTCTGAAAGGAGATGTGTCATTAATTCAGGCAATCTCCTTGAGAGGTCTTATTTTGGAAGTTAACTACTTCTAAAGAAGAAGAATGGATATTAGGTGGATGCACCTTTTATCAGATTATTACAAAGGAATTAGAATTTGTGTTTGGCCTAATCAACGTGAACCTTTGGATTTCACACTAGCCATAATTCATGTTTCACACCCTCTTGACCACATCACCCAAATCAAAAGGAAATTCCAGGGCCTTGCCCTTAGCACAGCTTTGTACCATGAGACTTTTGAAAGGTCTCTATGGGTCCTGCTGAGCTGAGTTTTTAGAATAGCATCCATTTGGGCACCATTACTCAAGATGTTTCTTGAGTCTTTAGTTGAAATATAACTCAGAGGGACACCTTCAAGTCCCAAGGCCTTCTGTCAATCTTTTTCTAATTTTGCTCTCATAATCCTATTATTTCTGACAAAGCCTATCACTTTCCCATGCTGAAGTTCTGATATACCTTCTCTAGAATCACTCTGCCCTTCTGCCCTCTGCACCATTTAGAATCTGAAATGCAAGACATTTCCTAGATGGAAAGCAAATCAACTTACAGCATATCTTAACCTCTCTGCAGAAGTTTGGAGGAGATTGAGACTGTATTACAGTCCTTTGTGAAGAAGGCTGCACGTGGAGATCACACATGGTCTTTCAATGTATGTATCTATAGCACAAACCGTATGTTCGGACATTATCTGTCATTAGAGACTAGATTATATGGGAATACAGTACATTTTGGAAGCAATCAACTATTTTATTAACTACAGAAGGTAATCATTGGATTACCTTCTGTAGTTAATAAAATGCTAATTATAATTTGTCTATATATACATCCTAAAACAGCATTAGATAAATCATATTTAAAAGGGGTAACAAAAAGTTTGTAAAGCAATATGTAATATTACACCAAATGTTTCTATTATCATGGCAGAATATTCAGTGGTATTCATTCATATTTTGAATGGTGAAAACCTCAAAGTAATTGCTTTTTATACTGCACATCTGGATAATTCAGACTATTGCATGGAGGGAAAAAAAGATTCAATATTTTGAGTGCTTATGGAGCCAAGAAATATGAAGCATATGCAGTAGAAAAATAGTTTAAGTTTCTTTTTAAGTTTCTGCATGAATCTAAATGACTCTTTAGTAATTACAGCACACCCTAATTGCCCTGAGGCCATCCAACTGAAGTAAATCTTGGCAACCTTGTCCATTTCCTTTGGAAGGAATCCACCCCACTGTGGAGAATCAAGGGAACCCATGAGGAAGCCTTTGGCGTAGAATCACGAGACACTCACTCTTTGAAATCCACTGATACAGGCAATTGGGCAGTCCAACAAATTCGTCTTGCTCAGGGAAATGAGGATGAAAACTGGGTACAGAGGACCATAGCAATGATAAATCTTACAATAAACAAGTGGGAAGTTCTTTAACTTTAGACATGGCTCTTGATTTGTAGGTTGATGCAGGAAGAAATAATAATGGCTAGAGAAAGAACTAGACTAAAAATGTACCTGCAGATTTACGAGATAATCTTATATACAATGTCTCAACTCTGCCAAGGAGTGAGTTGTCCTAGAAAGGACTCATTGCCTTGTTGTTATCTTTGAAGTACCAGTTCGCTTACTTTCTTTTTTACCAATACTGTTGTTTTTGTACCACTTAACTTGTCAGCACATCTCTGTGTAGACACCAACTGCTGCCTTTGGACTAGGAGTCTTGGAATTCTATTTATTCCTTTTGAAGTTAAAAACAAAAAAGTCAATCAAACAAACAGAAACTGATATCATTTTAAGAAGATACTGGCTGTCACATAGGGCCACTGCCTTGAACAAAACAAAAGACTCTACAGTTTCAGCATCAGGTTTAGTCATTACATGAGTGCATTTTAATTAAACCAACTAGTGTTCTTTTAGTGGCTTTTGGTTCCTGTAAAGCTTGAAAGCCATAATTTATTTCATCATAATATGGAAGATAGCATACCTCAGAAGTGGATCTCTACTGTGGGCTGATGTTTATGATGGCTACAAGTATCCCACCCATGGTTGTGAAAAACTGAGGTGGATTGGGACACACTTCAGATCATGGGTAATGTTAACTTAGAACAAATAAAAGGGAACAATCTTCTCTGACTCTGTTTAAGAAGCTAATATAGAAGGAGAGACCGTAAATTTAGAAATTAAGTAAATTCAACAATAAGGCAAGTGCCTATTAGTAACCAGAATAATCCTCATAAATAGTGGCCTCTGAGTCAATGACCTGAGTGAATTCATGCCTAGGAAGTTAAAGCTTTGCTACCGTGGAGATGAGCAAAACAGCCCCCACCACCAAAAAAAAAAAAAAAAAAAAAGCATTGTACCTTTATGAGTATGGCACCCATCTAGTCTCCATTAATAAAAATGCTATATATAAGTTACTTAAAGGAGAGAGAATTAAAGCATGAGACATTCATCAAAACATCTTGCTCTGCCATGAGAACTGTTCAATGCCAATATTTTGTAATACTTCTGTTAGAAAAGAGAGGACATCTCATCTCAGGGCTCCATGTAAGAAATGAGATGGGATGAATGTCATCATCATCAATGACTCATGAGAGGTCTTTGTATCATTTTTGTGCCCACATGTTACTGCTTTTATACACACACACACACGAATATATATTAAATTCAAAGAAGCCTCCCAACAGAGACATGACTGAGAATTCAATGTGGGAAAACACGTGAATAATACCTAATATTATGTAGAACAGAAACTAAAAGAAGTTGTACAAAGTCCTTTTGGGCTCACCTTAGAGTTCTGAAATTGTCCCTCAATGTTTATAGAAGGAGCAGATGAATTAAGGTAAGGCCTAGAAGAGAGAAGACTTCTCCCTGATCGTTAGCCAAGAACGCTCCTTAAACACTTCCCAGCAGTCTGGTAAGGTAGTATTATATCACCACCATTTCACCAACAAGGAAATTGAGACTGAAAAAGACCCAATGCCTCTTTCAAGATTATCCTGCAAAGAGGTTAGTAAAATGGGCAACTCTGTCTGTTGGCTCTAATGTTTTTTTAGAAGACATTAGACATTAGAAGACATTGAAGAGTGAGAATGGCAAAATAATCATGAAAGATAGGAGACTGGAGAATATATGTGTATTAAGTTGATAAAACAAAATAGATGATTTGAAAACTGGAAGACAGGTGACTTAAACATGTTGCCGCTATAAATCCCAGCCTTTCTGAAGGCAAAGAGGAAGCATTTGTCTTTTTAAAACAGAGATAAGATCTTTTTTGGGCTGCAGATGAATCTCTGAGTGTTATTTAAAGTGGTGATACTTCCTGAGTATAAGGGCATACAATGGTAAATTCTTGTCAGAGTTGCTGAAATAAATATGAAGTTACTCAGTTTATGGATTTGGACTTGTTTGAGTTTTCAGAGCCAAGTTCTTTTTGACTGTGTAAACATGTGAGGCTTTGGTGAGCCATGAAACTTTTATCTTTGATGCTAACAAATTTCTACACATCTTAGAAACCTGTTTTTAAAAATCAACCTTAGAAATATTTTTGGAGCCAGTCAAAATAATTATTCTCATATTTTAGTAAAGCATGCCTTATTATTTAAAAACAAACAAGAATGTTATTAGTCACATTGCAAATCCTCTGTACAGCCCAAAGAGGTTTCAAATTATTTTTATATGTAGTAAAAACTTAGGACACTTTTAAAAGGCAAACATCTGACCTATTGTGCAATAATATCTCAAGCCTGGGAAGACAGTTGCTAAAAAGGAGATTGAACAATTAGAGAGTGATATCAATGTAATGTGAACAATGGCCTTCAGGGGGACTAAACAATTTCATTCATTTGGATGTTTGGGTCCAGAGTGTTTATATAATTAATTAATTCTTCCTTTTTATCGTTTTGTATTCTTGTTCATTTAAAGTTGTCCCCATTTTTCCCTGTTGTTCTACCCTGCCCCATCCAACCCCTACTCCCAAAGGCAATCCCCACCCCATTGTCTTTGTCCATGGGTCCTTTGCACACATTTATATAATTAATTTAAGAATTCCTCTCACATTGGAACTTTCTTCAAATAAGATAATGGAGTAAAGTGTCACTAATTTCAATAGTAATTTCATAGTTTGATTATGTATTATTGAGGATCACCACTACAATTTTTTTCTAATTGAGAAAAGGTATAAAAATTGAGAAATTTCTAATTTACTATATACCTTATAGTAAAGGCCACAAGTCTTCTGCGTACTGCCTGAAGAATTTGAACAAATGTGTATACTTCTGTGTAAACAAGATCAAGATAGGAAACATTTCAGGAACCCCACAATGCACCCTGTGTTTCCTACTAGTCAGTTCCTCCTCCCCAAGAAAACCACTGATCTGACCTCTAATCACAGTAGATTAGTTTAACTTACTTTTAAATTTCACATAAATGGAATCATACAGTTGTACAGAACCCCACTGACCCCCACCCTCCCAGCCTTATCTACCGAGGATACCTTCTAAGACTCCCAGTGGAAGACTGAACTGAAACCATAGATAGTACTGGGCCCTATGTATGCTGGGTTTTTTCCTATACGTACACACCTATGATAAAGTTTACTGCTTCGCAGTGGCATGTTCAAACTGCCAGCGACACCACTCTTGCCCTTTGCGGACATTATGAAGTAAAATAAGGGTTACAAAGGCACTGTGATACTTCTGCCATCGATCTGGTAAGAACGATGGCTATTGAGCGACTGAGGAGCAGGGAGGGAATACAGTATGGATAAGCCGGACAAAGGGATGATTCACATTTCGAGTGGGACAGGGTGGGATGGCACAAGATTTCACCACATTGCTCAGAACAGTGAGCATTTTAAAACGTGAAACGTTTATTTCTGGAATTTTTCATTTACAATTTTCAGACCGTGCTTAACATAAGTAACTGAAACTGCGGGTAACTGAGGACGCGGAAAGTGAAACAATGAATAGGTGGGGAGCCATTGTACTCTTTTTGAATCTGACTTCTTTACTTAACGTCATTACTGTGAGCTTCATCCGTGCTGTGTGTAACAGTATTCTGGTGTTTGTTGCTGTTGCTTTGAATATTTCCTTTAATGATTGCTGTTGTTGCTTTAAATATGTCATTTTATGATTGGACCACAATTAGCTGACCCGTTCTACTGCTGATGAATGTTTGGGTTGTTTACAGTTCGGAGCTGTCATGTATAAAGCTGGTACGAGCACTCTCGTGCATTCCTCTGGATGGAAATGACAACTCATTTCTATTGGGTGTGTTGTCGGGAAAAAATTGCTGGGTTGTATTTGTGTTTAATTTTAATAAGCACTGCCAATAATTTTTCCTAAGTGTTTGCACCAGTTTACATTCCTGTGTTTCCTAACTGACATAAAAAAGAAGTTTACTTGAGCAATTTACCTTCCTATCTTCATCAGCATGTATGTGAGCTGGTCATTTTTTTAAAAGGGAAGTTTAGAGATATCAGAAGAAAATTACTGCCTTAGTGTTTTCTTTTTTGCTTTCCTGGACTACTTCTAATCCACTGGATTTGTAAAGTCTCCATCTTTTTTCTTGCTATTTTCTCCAGCGATCCAAGGTGGTTCCTTAAGGGCCCTTCGCTGTTTATTTGTGCTTCCTTCTTTGCCCCTGGGGTGACCTGCTGGCAAGACAGTGGGTCATGCTCTTCTCTCTCCCCTACCGCATGTGTGGGGAAGACGCTGAGCAGCTCAGAGGCTGAGGGCCATGACTTACTCTGTGCGTGAGCAGACACGAGATCCGGGAGGGTTAACAAGGGCCGTGTGATACAACAGCATCTCAGAAAACTCACAGAGGCCTAGTGACAAACTAACTTCCAAAGCCCATAGTCGCCAGTACCTGAGCCTTCATCTTGTCATCACTCCTCAGGATTTCATCATTAACTCGCCAGATAATTACCCTTTGGTCAGGCCAAGGTTCTAATTCTTAGTCAAGAAAACAAAATATCACTGGCGGCTTTTCCCAGCTGTATGTTTTAGTGATTCCAGATGTGCAAATCAAAGAAATGCTGGCAACAATGTGCTGTACAAATAAAAAGGAAATGAAATGTGTAGACTGTTTTCTAAACATTTCAAAGACCCTGGAAATCCAGCCAACACCAAAAGCAGTATTTGCATTTTAATCTTTGCTTAATTTGAACTATTAGGGTCTGTACCTAAGATAAAAGCCATTTGAAGTTGAATTTATTTTCCCCATCATTATTTCTGTCCTTACTACTTTTTTGTAAAACATTTTAGAGGAAGTATATATTTGATTTAAATCTTTCATTTTCAAAATAAATATTTTACTTTCCTGGGAACATATACCAGGAGTCCTCTATTGAAAGTTCTGTTTATAACCCATTATCTTATGTATAGCTTAACAGCCCTTTCATTTTTTTAAAATTAATGAACCTGAAAAAAATCAATTGGTACTGATTTGTACTAATTTGGCACTAATTTCATTTGTGTATAATGGATATAACTCTTGAATAACAAAATAAAGCTAAAGTAATTAACAAAATGTTATAACATGACAATTTTAAAATTTCTACTTTATTACAAAATAATAATAATAGTAATAATAAGAGGTTATATTATGTAATCACAACAATAGCCTATGTCAAGTCAAAACAATAGCCCCTGTTAGTTTATAATTTGATTCTGATCATTCCACCCAACCGGAACATGAAAATGAGAAATTAAAAGGACATAAAGGACCACTGTGAGGCTAAATACACATACCAAAAGTTATAAAACTGTGCTTTTTTGAATTAAAAAATCCAGTTTTATTGAGATATAAGTGGCAAACATCACTGAATAAATGTAAGGTGTACTGCATAGCAGTTTGACCTATATGCTGGTGAAATGATTGCTGCAAAAAGTTTAGTTAACATCCTTGTGTGCTTTTTAAAGGCCACTTCAGGCATCCACTCAGGGCCTATTTATTCTTAACTTATGCATAATTCCAATCAATGATGCAATTGGCTTTCAAACTCATGCTAGAAGAGAAAAAAGGTTTGTGGAGTTTGACACAATAACATCGAAAAGCACTAGTTGTCAATAAGAAAAATTAGCTACTGCAAAAAAGTAATAGTTACAAAAAGTATAAAGCAATAGTGATTACTTTGCTATTATTATTAAAGAAGCATGGCTAGATGCAGCCATTTTGTTTAGGAACAACTGTTCACCTGCCTCGGGTACATGTTCTGCCTTAACCTTTTTACTGGAGTAGTGAGTGCAGTGACTGGCTGCAGAAGGTGTAACCTGAAAGCCCTTGCTTGAGCTGCATCACATAGATTCCTTTCTGTCTTCAGCCTTATCTGGTATTGCCACATGCACAGCCAAAGGAGCTCACTCAGCTGATCTGGTGAATAAACAAACATGGATCTAACACCCCTGAAGACGACCCTTGGTCCACAAGGCAGAGTCAGAGGATAAATAGGCCCCTCTTCCACCTTTAGGTGTACAACACAGAAGTTCACCTCCAGAAAGTCCCAAGACAAGACGAAGTTGTGCACTGCGTGAGCAACATGGCAATAACCCTTAGACTGGCCTTCCCTACTTTTCAGTTCTGACCTCTGTTCCTTGGGATTGCTTTGGAAATTAATGACTTGTGTGCTAGGCCTTATCTCAGGTTCTACTTTTCCAGAGAAGTTACACTAGGACAGTTGATGCCTAGAAATAACCCTATAAAAAGACTCTTAGCATGGGATTCAAGAATTTGGTTACTTGATCTCTTGCTGCAATGCAATCAGCCATGTCACTTGGCCCACAAATTTCAGCAGATCTATTGGTGTCAGCTGTATCCATGGTGATTAGGTGTCATTCCCAATAGAACAGTGGTGACAGAGACACCGAGCAGTCTAGAGCAAGGCTTAGACTTACGTGGCAGAAAACCACTCACTGTCGGCCAAGCAGCTCCTAACTTAGTAGAGACTGGACTCCTGGCCATGGGATGTCAAATGACTATGAAAACTGAGCCTACATCACTCCATCACATCCCCCACATCATAAGGTGAGACAGATGCCTCAGGAATCTATTGTTTGGTGGCAATGGCACATAGGATAGATACTGATCTGGAGGGCACAAGTAAGTTAATAAACAGGTTTTTCTTATTTTATTGGTCACCTTTCTCTGTTATATTGCTGCCTCTTCCTCACCTATGCCTCTGGCCTTACAGAGGTTTACAACACCCAATCAATAGATGAGAAAATGCCTTGAACTTGAAACAGAGATGGGTCAGCTTTTTTACTGGTAGTAGCTAAACATGTACTACAGCCCCACTCCAGAAAGGCCCTGATATGCTGCTGAAGGTAAATCCTCTCCTTTGATAGAGCCGTGAGCAGGGAAATTCAGTCTTTAATTAGGGAGGATGGGCTTGGGTGGACAGTTATCAACTCATTCTTCCTATACCCTCCATACAAATCATTTGGTATTATGTGGCAGGCATTGTTCTACTCAATTTTTATATTCAACTCTATATTATGTATAATTTTGATATATAGATTCTGCTTTTCAGTAACTAAAGTAGGTTAAATTATCTACTCAGGGACACAGCTTAAATGGATTGTTGGCCATGAACTTTACAGCCCATACCCTTTTTACTGTATTGTATTAACTATCAAGTATAAAAGCATATATTATAGTTTCCAAAATGATAATTCTAAGCCAAGAAAAATTAAAATTGATTTAGAATACTGTTTAAGGACACTAGGAAATATATACCTTAGAAAGATTTTAACTGAAATGCTAAACATTAAAAACTGGGTGTTTGGAAGTATGTGTCTTCTAAATATCAAGAAGAAACCCAACTGTTATGCATAATACACAACTTGTGAATTCAGGAGCATATGGGTCTAGTAGGAGTACTAAGAAAATAGGGGGACTCAGAACATCAAGTTAAAGCTAGTTTCTGTCTAGAAGAGTAGTTTGCAAATTATGTTCCAGGAGCCCCAGAATTGCACAGTTGTCCTTCCAAGTATATCACAGGGTCAAAAGTGATCCTAACAGGTCACAATTTGGGCCCACTTATCTGCTTAATAGCATTTTTACCTGTCTATTCTAAATGTTGAGGTTCTACCTAAAAATACAGTTGAAAGAATTACTTCTATAAAAATAAACTTTGTAAACCACAACTAAAAATTTTCATGTATGCCTTAGGGATGTATCAAAATGTTGGATTAGAGGTAACTCACAAATTAATTTTTTGACGCACCAACACTTTCGAGCCCAGCAGTGAGCTATTATTGTTTAACAGCTGGCTAACAGGATCTCTGCTAGTATGTGTTAACATCAGAGTCAGCTGGATTATAATATTCTAATATTCTTATCTAGTAAGGTAAATGTACATTTTTTTTTAACTTTTTACCTAAGTGTAAGCTTGGGCCTGGCTTTTTGTGGCTGTGAGAGTGAAAAGGATCAGGAAAATGATATTTTAAAAGTCCCACCTACCCTTTCCGGACTGCAGCAGGAAGAGCCTTACAGAGTTATGTCCGTGGCATTGAGCTGTGCTAGGCAGATGAGGTTTCATTGGCCTCTGGGCTTGAAGTATTCAGTAAATGCTTCAACAAGTGGGAGAAAGAACATCTTTGACATTTAGGGTGATTATTTGGAGGCAGTGCATACAAAGTGTGTCTGAATATCAGAAACAGAGCTCGGTAATAGGAAAGGCTGCCTACAAAATAGAAATTCATTTTTCTAAGCAACAGAGCAGATTCAATCCCTTTGGATGCCAGTTGTTTGCATGGCCTTGGAGTTGTTAGAAGGCAGGCTCTAAGGTCATATTGAGTTGCATCAGGCTTCAGGCTCATTTGTTCTCTGGAAATATTACAAGAGCCACAGCTTAACAATAAAAACAAGCAAAATTTTCATGTTTTATTCATGCTGGGTTCTTTTTTTCCAAGGTCATCTTTTTACTTCTTTCCTCTGGTTTAAGTTATAGCTTTTCTCTAAACCAGGTGAGCCCCTATTGGATAATTTGCTCTCTAATAGGACCCATTCATCTTCCACTGATCTGTATAGCCAATGACGCTATTTTTAAAACTCCCGAAGTTCAAACATTTTAAGATCTGCTGTGTAATTTTTTAATAAATGTTCTACCCGAAACACAATATGAGCAGAAACAATAACAGAAACCTCACCCTCCCTCTCAGCCCAGCCCTTCCCTTTGCCAAGGAAAAAGCGGCAAAACCAAGTAGGCAGTGTTTGTTCTCCACATCCAGTCCCTGTCCCCAAGCTCCAGAGTGTCATGTAGTTTGGGATCAAGGACTAAGGTAGGAAACTCTAGCATGTGAGGAGGAATTAACTTGAACTACTAAGGTTTATTGGCAAAGGGGAAAAATACAAACTGATAGAAAAAAGACCATCTAGTAGGTGGTAGGTCAGAAGCCATTTGAGTAAAAAGGAAGAGAGGCTGGGGACAGTCATGTACCTTGGATGGGCAAGTTTGGAAGTGACAGGACTGAGGAGGGAAAGGAGAGGAAAGTTCAGCCCGCAAGGGGGAGTCCAGGCTGAGGAGACGAGGCCCTTCATCTGCATCCACATCCCCCACCCTGTTTCCTTTGCCAGTGCTTCTCAACTTCGGCGTCTTGCTAAAGTGCAGATTCTGAGTCCAGGGGTCCGGAGTGGGGCCTGAGAGTCTGTATTTCTCACCTACTCTTAATTTGATGCTGCAGCTGGGAAGCAAGCTTTGAGTAACCAGTTTACACAACCACTTTTCCTATTCTCTTGAACATCCTTCCGGAGTCGATCATGGAATACACAGTTATTACATGTACAACATGTTTTTAAAAGATATAATAACATACTGTATCAGCCAAGGTTCTCCAGAGAAACAGAACCAATAGAACTATTGTCTGTATATATCACACAAACTACTTAGAGAGAGAAATAATTTTAAGAAATTAACTCACACTATTGTAGGGACCAGCAAGTGTGAAATCTACAGGCAGGCTAGAAATTAAGGTAAGAGTTGACATTGCCTTGTTAAGGTAGAATTTTTTTTTCTGGGAAACCTGTTTTACTCTTAAGACCTTCACCTGATCAGATGAGGTCCAGCCACATTATTGAGGCTAATATGCTTTATTTAAAGTCAACTAATTACAAATATTAATTAGCTGTGAAAGGACACCCATAAGTCCTTTCACAGCAATAAATGGATTAGTGTTTGAGCAAACAGTTGGATACCATGGTCTAGCCAAGTTTACACATAAAATTAACCATCAGACATACTATTTAGTTTTCAGCAAATTTATTTCTCCCTCCTTACCATGTTTTCAAAATTATTTTTTATCAATAGGAACATTGTATTTTATTATATGAATGTATAATAATCACATGTCCTTTATACTGTTGGATGTTTTATTTTGCACTATTACAAAAATGATGCAGTAAACATTCTTGAAAAAATGTCTTTGTGTCTGTGGTATAACTATTTAGATCTGAAAATAGTATTCAAGGGATATGCAAAGTTTTACATTTTTATAGCAATTGACAAATTGTTATTAAAAATAGACTATGCTAATTTATCCACATTAAAAGTGAATAAGAATTTCCGTTTCTACCCATTCTCAATGACACATTATATTCCAAATATTTTCATCTTCGTTATTCTGATACATGCAAAATAGTGCCTCATTCAGGATTTATTTTGTGGATGAATACTTTTACAGTTATGATTAGAAGCTATTTGCATTTCCTTTTCTTTTGTGTCTCTTGCTTTTTATTTTTAGGGTTATTAGTATTTTTATTATTGACTTATTAGCATTCAAAATATTTTTAAAATATTAACCATTTATATTTAAATTTAAATTTATTTTGGTGTGTTTTTTGTCTTTTAAATTAGTTAATAAATTTTTTTTAGCCGTGCAAATATTTTAAATTTTATGTAAAGCTATTTGTGTCTTTAATTTTATGGCTTCCGAATATTTTGTCTTGTTCCACAGACCTTTCCTCCAAGAAAATATAAATTTTTTTTCTATATTTTCTTTTACACTTGTATGAAATTTCATTTTGTGTTAAAATCTTTGAATCATCTTATTTGCTTTGGTGTAAACAGTTTAATAGAGATGAACTCCTCATTCTCAATCTTCTGATAAATAATTTTGTACATCTGTGCCTTCTCCCTCCTCTGCACATACACACCATTTTGCCTCTCTCTCTCTCCCTGCACCCCTGCCCCAGCTGCCGTTTCTTTTTCTCTCTTCCTGTCACTCTTGCTCTTGCGTTATCTTCCTTTTTTTTTTTACTCTCAATTAACCAACTCTCAGAATCAGTTACCTATTTTATATTTTGTTTCCTGTTTTATAATTCATTTATTTCTACTTTTTTATTTACATTTCTCTTCCTTCTTCTTTTCTAATTTGTTGTTCTTTTTCCAACTTTTTAAATTTGATAATTCATTATTTTGTGGGGAGGAAAACAATTATTTTTGTGAGTGAACAAAATTTTTTAAATGCAGTATGAAATGGATTCCCTGCAGTGTGCTCTGAGATTTAAAAGTAAGAATTGAAAATATTACCTTTATTCCTCTTGTGAGAGACCACTTTTATTTCCGTAAGACGCAATACTAAAATTAAACCACAAGTAACCCTATATTTATTATAAGTCTTTTAAACATTAGTTAAATTGACTTTAAGAAGATATACTTTTTTCAACATTTAATGGCATTTCAAAAAGAATGTGTAGTTAAATGATTTCACAAGTTTCTTAACCCTACAGTCCTTCTTGACCCTCACCTCCAGCTAAGAGACCATTTCCATACTTAGGTATTTAAGGAGCTCTAATCAACAATGAGATCATGCAACAGAAAGTCTACTTTGTCCTGCTCTGATCTTGTGACCTTATTCTAATGTAGCAATTCTTGTGGTGCCAGTCCTTACCTTGAACCTCAGATCTGCAAACGGATCACTATCTTATTTCTTAGACTTGAGTGCTTCTCTTGATAGCATGCACACTATCGATCTTTGTGACTTTCTCCAAACTGCCAGCAGATAAGAAATATCTGTTTCTGACACCATCCAGAAAGGGTGGGCCTTGTTATTCATTGACAGACTTCCATACATTCATTTATTTATTCACTTATTCATGAAGCATGTATTATTGAGCATCTACTTTGATTCAAGCAGTATATCAGAAAACAGAGATTTAAGACAAAAAAGAGTAGGACAGGTTCTCTTCCTCCCAGTAGCATCCAATTTAGTGGGAGGTGACCCACTGACTTGGACCTGAAATACTAACTAAATCCAGGTTCTTGAGTGCTGAGTTCTGACATGACATCCTAAAACCTCTTGCTGGTTTTGCTGTTTGCATGCTTTAGTGGTTATGTGTAGGCTATTTCCATGGTGCTCTGAGTTTTCTTTCCTCTTGTTTGACTAAATTTGCTTTCATTTCACAATGCCTCTTCTTTGTCAGATCTTGGTTGCACATCCATTACTCATTCTGCCACAGTTAACCCATCTATGCCTGTTCATGCCAGAGGACCACGCCTAGTACATAATATGTTCATTCTGTATGTTCTTCACTGATGGGGAAAAAAAGCTCATGAACAAAAAAAGATAAATTATAAATACTTTAAAAAATTATATACAAGGTCTGGCACAAATAATGTCCCCTTTTATTACAAAATCATAAGCCTGTTATTCTGTAACATAACAATCTCACACTCAAGCACACCATCCGACATTTTAGGTGAAATGTTCAAATTGCTGTCCATCTTATGCAAGATATTCATGTACTCTACCAACCATGCTCAAGTAAACCTTACTTCTGCCAGAACCTATATATACATACACATGTAAAAGTTGTAATTTGTGTATTATGTATTTAGTGAAATATATGTGTGTGTGTGTAACCAAATGTGTGCCACAGATGTTTTTGTTTTATTTTATTTGAAGTGTTGAATTCTGAGTTCAAGGCCATTCTCCTTTTCAGAGAGAAAGATAAAGAAGGGCTCCTAGCATTCCTAAAGGTTATATCCAGGATACTTGGAAAATGTTCAAGTTTGCAAAGACTGCTATTAAAGTTAATTTTCCTTTGAAAAGCATATGAGACAGCAATTAGAAAACAAAACAGTGGTATCAAGATGGCAACACATGACATATAGCGTTCAAATATGTATCTCAACAAAAATGACAAATGATTGCATGCCCAATGACCCAGTGGTCATTAACAAAGAGAAGAAACTGATTTTTCATTTTTAAATCAAAGGATGCCAAAGATCTCCTGCACATTAGAATCTTATTGCAATGTGCAAAACAAGGTGTGGGATTTTTTTGTAAAGTGAACCAATTTGTTCAGGTTTATAAGGAAATTTACTATGATTGAGCATCAGAAAAATGTTACTCTGCTCTTTCCTCTATAACATGGTTCCCAGCATGCATCCCAGGGGTGGCATTTGAGTGAGACTCTAGTGTATTATTATAAAGTGGAGAGGAAGTAACACACTAACTCTACTAACTTTTTAAAACTTCTCAGAGTAATACTTTTGACACAATGCCAAACATCCAGATGAAAATTGAAGAAGAACAAAAACAACTCTCCAGATGTTTTCCCTAAGTAAATGTATAGGGATTACCCTTCTCCTCCTTTCTTTAGGGGAATAATTCATGCAGCATAAGACAATAAGGACCAGATGAAATATCAGGGTCAACAAAGGCCATGTTGACCTCTGAACAGGAGAACAACACAGGTGATATTGTATAACCAGGAGAGCCAAAGGTAATCAATCAATGAAACCTCACCTTGGTAGATATGGCAGATTAACTTTTTGGTCCAAATTTCTCACTCCTCTCTACATTCATGTTTTAAGCCATTTAACTCATAAAATCTTGTATTTTTTCTATGATAAAGAGAGTGTACTTCCTGGCCCCTTGACTTTGGACCAATGGAACATTAGCAGACATGATTCGTGTGCAGGATTGAGATGTGCTTATGTGGGTGGGTTTATCCACTTGCATTTTTGCCATGGTAATGAAAGAAACTAGCCATGCAGCTCACTGGGAGAGTGAAGACAAGAGACTTGTAGAGTAAATTTGGCCTCAACCTGCCACTTAGAGCTAAGTCCAGCCTAGGTCAACCAGTTCCCAGCCAAACACACAGAGGTGTGAAAGAGAATAAATAGTTGTGTTTTAAGCCACTAAGTTCTGGGAAGTTTATTATACAAAATTATTATGGAAATAGTTGACTTCTACCATAGAGCCAAAACAGATTGAAAATGAGTTGATGTTTATAACAGAGTGTTTCATGTAGGTCTCAGCCTATCAATACTGATGCTCTCAACTAGGAATGCCTGGGACACTCACCTGGGCCCTTAACACTGTGGTCAGCCAACACAACCATTTCCCCAAGCAATGTATTGGCTGGACTTCCTCTTGTGGTTCTTAGGATTGCAAGACTCACCTCAGCAACCATCAGGGAACTTTGAAAAACCAAAGGTTTATGTGTTATGACCATTCAGGACCAGACAGATTCATGGGATTCATGCATACAGAAGAATACTCACAGAGCCATTGTGATGTCTGACATGCCTTTATTCAAGGGTGGATGATCCATACACCCTGCAAGCTATGTGTCATACTGCATGTCACCTGTCCCCTCTGCGTGGCACCCAGTGTGGGCCATTGCATTTCCCCTACAAGTCTATGTCTGTTCCCCCTGTGAGAAGCCCCTACCTTCTTAAGTACTAAAACAAAGTCAGCAGCGTGTCAACAGACCTTATGCAACAGAGCTTCATACCATGTGTGTGAGCCGACTCAAGGTTATGGGAACAGTTTATCAGACCCAGACTCAATGCTGTGAGACCCAGTCTCAAGGCTATGAAAACACTAGTTTATCAGACACCTTCAAAGTTCTGGGAAACTGCTTCCTTTAGTAACCCATACACCTAGGAGAGGAAACCAGACTGCCTCCATTTACCCTACAGTTTATTACTCACAAATTCAAGAAAGTGAAGGATGCAGCATGCCTAAGGGCCACACAGCTAGGTCACAGGTAGAAAGAGAGGGCAGGAGCCCAGAGCTAGGACTCTGTCTTTATTTCTGACAAAGTTGAAATGCCAAGAGTTGAGCAGGTTCACTCTTGATGGATTGAAAACATGAGAGGAGGGAATTAGGACATGGGAAGGGAAAAGTGGGGTCATTTTAGCAGTCAGTTATCTAGGTGACTCAGGGCACTTTAAAAAGGGAAAGTGAAGGGTGGGACCACCTGGTTCCTTAGCTAGTTGTTCAACTAGTAGCTATGCCATACAACTGGCAATATATTTATTCCAGATGGATGCTTTTGAAATGCATGCTTTGGCAATCCAAGGCTTAGTGTCAAGCATTTACATAACAATCAAGGATGCTTAATGTCAGGCACTTTAGTACATGGAATGAAGGATCAAGCCTCCACAGAGGAGAAGACATGAGTATATATAGATAGATAGATAGATAGATAGATAGATAGATAGATATCTAGACTAGTTGTCTAATACGATTCATTTCATTTTTTTGAGTCTGCCAGAATATTCTTCCTCCAGTTTCTTGGATATGCCAAGCACTTTCATTACTCAAGGTCAAGCACATGCTGTTTTCTCTCCCTGTGCAGTTTACCATCCCCACGCTCCCATTCACCTCCCACGTGTACTAAGACGGTCATTACCTTCTCCGGTAAAAGGGCACCTTTGTCTTCAAGGTGTGTCTCCAAAGGCCTGTAAGGGGAAATTTAAAATACATTGACTTGCAAATCAACAAAGGTGACTCCATTAATCAAAACATAATTTATACAATTTCTGTTAAGTTTGAATAGGATTTAAATAAGCATATATGCAAGAGCAGAGTCTCACATGAAAATATTCAGAAGACAGTAAAGCGTTATTTTAATCTAATCAGCCAGGACTTTGAATTGACCAAATTTCATTTGTTTTTCATTGTGGGGTTCTGCCTTTACTGGGGTCAAGGGTGGGGTGCCTAGAATCCCAACACCTAAATATCCAAAGAAGAAATGTTTCTGTCTGTTTGGCTTGACATTTTAAAGTAGAGAATTAGACTATTATAATTGAGTATAATTTAATACGACTAGAAGGTTTTTTTTAAGTTAATTTGAGATTGATTCTGAGTTAACTAAGAAATTATTGTAGCTTTACTAATTCGTTTGATTGTGGGTTTGTGATGCACTTTGTGTGTGTGTATGTGTATGCATGCATGTTCAGTTGGGGCAAATAAAAATTAGCACTAAGACCTCATTCTTGCTAGGAACTGTGCTGAGTAATTTATAGAAATTATTCATTTGCAAGATATATAAAATCTGCTTGTCAATAGGTGTATAGTAAAAATACTTATTTGGGCCTTTAGGTCTCAATTTTGGCTGCACATTAGAATAATTTGGGAGACTTTGAAAATTCCCTGACCCGGACCCCATCCCAGGGCATCAGAATTGGACTGTGTGAGGGTGGGGTGCAGGCACCAGTATATTTAAACTCCCCAGGGGATTGTCATGAGCAACTAAGTAATTTGTGGATCACTGCATTTATCATCCCAACGATGAGTTGAGAGTTTAGACACTTCATGGTGTATGTTTGGTCTTAACCACACTGAACTGTTGGTGCTGTGAGAGAGAATTAGCCAAACAGCAGTTGTCAGCACCCATATCATGGTGGAAAGAGCATCAGTTGTGCCTCCTTCAAGTAATTCAGACTCAAATCTACACTGTTTTCCTCAGGAGATCACTAGGACAAAGACACGGGAACACATGTTCCCATCATCTCCTAAAGACAGGACTAATCTTACAACACTTTACACCCCCTTTCCCAGTTGCCATTTCCCCTAGCCAACTGGGAGGAGTATTGGTCTGAGTTTTGTATTACACATGTGTCAGACAAGGACACAATGTCAAGGCCAGATTAAAGAGGAAGTGCAGTTTCAGAGTCAGAGCACATACACTTAAAATATATGGCCACTCTTGCTAGGGTGTTATTGATCTGCTGAGTCATCTGAGCCACCCCTGCTTTGACCATTTTGGATATCCAGTCTCTCTGAGAACAACTCTGGCTTCTGTGCTGTCCCCAGAAACTTGGTGTCACAGGCATGGGTGATGTCTGCAAGGCCCCTGGCCTTCTTTCAGCCTGTGCTAGTCACCCATGGAGAAAAGAAAGGGAAAAGCAAAGTACCTGTTCTTCAGCATTCTCAGAACCACCACTAGCTGAGTACATATTTGTGAAGGACCACAGGTACAAGGGGACCTGAAGAATGGACTGGGAGGTGACTAAGTCTTCTCCATTTTATGGCAACTGTAAATAAGCACTTTTCCCCCCTTAGAGGTGACATTCAATATTACTTTAGTTTCAGGTGCAGAGCATTTACATAACTTCCAAAGCTATCCCTTCGATAAGTCTACTACTTATCTGGCACCATACATAGTTATTACAATATCATTGATTATATTCCCGACGCTATACTTTACATCTCATGCTTATTTTTTATCTGCCAATTTGACTTCTCAATCCTTTCCCTTTTTTCACCTAGCGCTGCCCCTCCCCTTCTCCCATATGTTCTATCTGTGAGTCTGCTTCTGTTTTGTCCGTTCATTTATTTTGTTTTCTTTTATTCCACATATAACTGAAGTCATATTGTGTTTGTTTTTATCTGTCTGATTTATTTCACTTAGCATAATGATCTCTAGGTCTACCCATGTTGTTGCAAATTTTAAGACTGCATTTTTTTTATGGCCAAGTAATATTCCATTGCAGCTTTTGGTTTATGTTTGAAGAGAGGCTATTTAGCACAATGTTTCAGAACATGGACAATAGATCCATTTCCTCATCTGTCCAAAGCAGCACTTAATAGCACTTATCTTTTGATGTAAATAGATGAAAAGTGTTTAGAATAATATTTGCACATAATAAGAGTTGTAAAACTATTAGCTCTTATTATTTATGTATCCTTTTACCAATATAATTGTTTATTAATTTCTTTGGATAAAGCGTTTAGAAAGCCCTACTATATGTCAGGCACTGTGTTAAGCTCTGATAATTCAAAAGGGACAAGATAATATGGTCCCTGTATTCTCAGGGACAAAGAGAAAGGCAGACTTGTAAAATTTATCTAGTATCCTGTAAATGAATGTTCATAGCAGCATTATATATAATAGCCAAAATGACCAATGTCCATCAAGTCATGAATAGATAAACAAAATGTGGTATATCCATACCATGAAGTATTATTCAGTTATAATGAGGAATGTACTGTTGCATGCTACAACATGGATAAACTCTGAAAACATTATGCTAAGTGAGAGAGAAGCCAGCCACAAAAGGCCACATATTGTATAATACCATTTATCTAAAAATCTACAAAATAAGAAATATAATGAATATACTAAGAACTGCTGAAGTCTACACTTTTAAATAGTAAATTGTGAATTATAGCTCAATGAAAATGCTAAAACAAAACAAAAATAAATAAATTATGAACTTTAAGATTAATTCTTCAGCATCGAGGTGACTATTTGTATGAAGTCTTCTTAAACTCACTATTTTTTCCCTAACATAGTTGAACAGTCTTAACTCCATATTATAAACAATTTTTTGTGTATTTATATATGTTCAAGAATGTGTCTTCAGGGAGGCAAAAGAAAGTTCAGAAAAAAAGAAAAGGAAAAATATATTGTTAAGAATATTTGCCCACACTTGTCGTTGATAAAATTACTTGTTCCTTCTGGGCCCTAAAACGTAAGAATAAAATAAAAATAAAAATAAAATGGTGACTTCGTAGTATGCCAATTATATCTTAATTTAAAAGTAAACTGTAGTTCCTCTCTAATGAGTTTTTTTGTGTAGTAGACATTATACATTTCCAAAATGTAGACCCGTAATTTCATGTTTTCCCTCTTATTTAACAGTGGGAATTTTTCTTCATGGAGTAGCTCTGCGGGAACTGCTGTAAGAAATATTGCTCTAGTGAATCTATTCCAGATAAATACAAATGAGAGAGCACCCCGCACTTAGAATATATAGTTTGGCTTAAATGACCCACCTCTGTTGTTTCTAGGCCACTACCATTTTTCCATTTCACTTTGGCCCTGTTGTCACTGTCCTCCCCCATTTTGTCCTGTGTTTAGCTTTCATGGCTCTGCATTTAATCAATCCTGGAATGAGAAATTTGACTTCAAAAATCTCTTTTAAAAATAAGGTAATATCCTGGAAAGAGAGGACAAAGTAACCAAGATGACGGTAATTTAATAGGACTTGTGGAGTTTAAAATAAACATGGTGTATTTAATCCAGCTAAGGCTATAATGCACAAAGTATGACATTTTAAGCCTATTAAGTCATTCCACCAAGATGAGTCTTCAGGTTAGGTGGTATTACTCTGGAGACTATTGTCAAAATGTCATGGGGACATTTGTGCCAACAGATTTTATTGGTACTGATATGCTCTGGTGTTTATACCACACAAGCCAGAAAAGCCTTAAGAAAAACCTTACATATTTTAAATCATACTTATAAATAAGCAATACATAAAATAAACACCTGCAGTGATTAAGGGAACATCATGAAACCAATACATAGGAAACTCAGATTGCATTTTTGATATCTAAGATAACTTTGCAGAATATGGGAAAAAAATGTTGAATTGCAAAATTGAAAGAGAAGGAGAAGGGGAGGAAAAGAAACAGGAGGAGGGAGATACAGAGGGGGAAGGCAGGCAAAGAGGACGCAGTAGCAAGACAGAACCACAGGGTCCTTTCTTCCGTGTCTCTGTCTTCTCCTGACTCCCTTCTGAGCCTTAGTTCAATTATATGAAGAACTCAGATATTGGTGGAAAAATGTCATTTCTAATTGTCTTGTGCATTACTGATTATTTGGTTTTCTATTTGCAAGTAGCCATAACCGATTTTTTTGCATGTTTAGATTCCAAACATATGGTATACCAGAAAAAAAAATTTTTCATGGTGGTGGTGGCGTGGAAAGCAATGCCTGATCTCATGTGAACCAGATGTACTTATTTGGATGGAATACAAGAAAATCTGTGAAGATTAACAGTAAATCTTTTTCTGTACTCACAACCGGGCAATAAAATTGACATAAAATGTGCTACTCCTAAATGAGGTATGTGTGTGTATCTTACTGCCTATGCATGAGTGAATGACCAAGGTAATATTTGCTCTTTAATAAAAAGGTTTAAATAGAGTCAAGGATATATTTCACAACTCAAAGCATGCCTTTTGTTTTCCTCATTATGTAAATTACTCTCTGATGGAAACCTAGCTGCTGCAGGTGAACTTTGACCTTTCTAAGACAAAGTTCCCCAAACAGGCCTTCTGTGATGATCCAGACAGAAGCAAGTCCTCCTCTCTTCTTCTGTTCTCCTATCGCAATTACTGTCATGTGTACATGCAGAAACCAATCTTATGTCGTATCACATGTTTTGAATTGTGTTTTTATTATAATGTTCAACCTTTATACAGGGTGGGGCAAAAGTAGGTTTACAGTTGTTCGTATGAAATATAGTACAATAATTAAGAAATTATAATACAAGAATAAACTGTTTTGTGTACTTGCAACTATAAACCTCCTTTTGCCCCACCCTAGATCTGTATGACTATAATTTTCTTGAGATCAGGGACTGTATTTTATATGCTCTTCTACATGTCCACAACACCAAAGAATAAAATAAGTGCTCATTAAACTAAAAAATGTCCCTCAATTTAAGAGACTGTTTTCTCCCAGAGAATGTATAGTAAAATATTGAGGAAGTATTAGATGATTTCATTATTTATTTACTGAATAGTCATATAATGTTTACCAATACATTAATATATTTAAAGAATATATTAACTTACAGGGTCTTTGTGATAAGTTCTATTACTAGCATTCCCATTTTACATATTAAAAAACTGAGGCACAGAGATTCATTACTGCCAATAGATAATAAATAGCAGATACAGAATTTGGACCAGGCAGGCTGAGTCTAGAATCTGTGCTTCTTTCAACCACTGTGCTCTACTGCTTTGAGTCTAGTTTCTTTTCACATCATGTCATATCACTTACATATCACACATACTCTTATCTACACTATTGATTGTGAGGTGTCTTGGACTAACTTGTTCCACATTCAATGTGGAACACATTTGCAAAGGCATTCCAAATGTTATCTTGCCACCTCTCTTGTCAACTTCCTGCTAATAACTACCATTGTTGCCTTGATGCTGCACTATTACGACGACAGTGTAACTTAAAACAATGCTATCCTGTTCCTTTTTAATTACTGTTCAGTCATTGAGAACAAACATTCCCATTCTGGTTTCTTTTGCTCTAATTCATTCTGGCTACGTGTACAGTGTTGATGCCTTTTGATGGAAAATAGAACACTAAGCACTTCTATCTTGGCATCAATTTCAGGCCCCATAAAAACAGACCTGCCCCAGACTCTCCCTGGCTCTACATTACAGCTGAGACGGGAAATCATCATCATATCCTCAATCTGCTCCCAGAAACTACTCAGCGGTTCCAGCCAAGCTGTCCTGAAACAGGAGTTCACCCTGAGAATCTGCATCTATTAGAAGCAGTCTGTTAAAGTCTCCTTTATGCTAATAAATAAAGGTCTATTGTAAAGACGTTTCCACTGGAAGCAGAGAGACAGTGCCCTATGTGAATGCTGCCATCGCATTCTCCTCGGCCTGTCCGCTGACCACAGGATACCTTTTTCTACATCTAAGTACCAGAGCATATGTGTAATCAAGAAAATTTGATGTGAGCCCAGGAAGAAAGGGGTCAGAGGATGGGACAGCCTTTGTGGAGGGAACCTCTTAGCATGTGCCCCCTATGGAGGATGGAAGAGAGAAATGATCAAAGGGTTCACAAAAGGCCAACTCTCCTCTAGGAGAACACAAAAAGGGCAAAGATTATTGTATTGATGTATGTAAGGACCTCTCAGAGCAGCGTGGAGAAACAGAACACTAGCACAATGCCTCACTTATGCAGGCCAGCCTACTTTGTTTAACAATGTTACATACGCATGTAGGGCCAACCAGTCACTCAAGTCATCATCCCAAAGTTTATGTGGAAGAATCTCAGAATGTCCATGAATCCCTGTTTTTAGCAGCCCTATAAAGGGACTTGCCTTAAACACCATCTGGGATGAACATTTTTCAGAAAGATCATGTTGCTTAGACTTGTTCATGGCATCTCCTTAAATTGAAGTCTTTGTCTTTTATGTTATATGCACAAGACATGATGTTGAGAATAGCCATGCAATTCACTTCAGACACTGAGCACATACTATGCCTGGTAAAGGAATCCATTATAGACTGTGCTCTCAAGAAACTTCTCCCACCATCTAATAAAGACAAGGATGTGAAAAACAGTGTTTTAGAAAGATTTGTTCCCAGGGTGTTATGAACCAATAGAGGAGCGTATATCTTAATCAGGGTAGGCTTCATGGAGGAGTCAAGGTCTATGAATCTTCACTTAGTGGGTATGTTCCAATCATGGTTCCCTGACTGGTGAAATTATGTTACAAAAAGTTTGACATGTTTGAAATCTAGCCCTTAGTATCTCACCTGCTATTTTAATCCTGCCACTGACACAACACTCTTGTCACCAAAAGGGGTCGGAACTATCACCATCAAACCCTCAGTTATAAAACAGTTAAAAATGGGCCGATACCATTTCACCAGTTTCTCGTATATGAATATTCAGGCCAGCTCTATGTTCCCCCAGTGTTCAGTATTTTCTCTGCCTCATTAAATGCCTTACTTTTGTTTTTATATGTATTTCTCTTTTTCCTACTTCATCCCATCCACACCCCTCACTCTACTGCAAACACACACATCACAATCACATCCCACCTCGGTAATTATACCCAGAATATGTTCTACTCATCTCTTAAGCAGATGTTAAACTTAAAAAGCTAATCGGGTTATTTTAATTTTAGAGAAAATAGTTCTGAAGACAAAATGATAGCTGCATTCAAATTCCAATTCCCGAACATTTTGGGCTGTTGTATTTACAAAGTCCAAGCTATGGTTTGCATTGTCATCCCTGGTGAAATGAAGAGGCCAAAATGAAAGAGAAACCAGGGAAAATCAGGTCAGTACAGGAAATAATAAGCATAATTCGTAATCCTCAATGGCCAGGCACTGAGTGCTTTACACACAGTAAGGTATTTAATCTTAATTGCCTTATGAGATAAATACTATAATTATCACCCTCATTTATAGATGATAAAATAGAGGCACAGAAAGATAAGGAGATATGCCTGAGATCAGGCAGCTAGGAATTGGCAGAGCAAGGATTTGAAACAGGAAAGCTGCGTTTGGAATATGAGCACAGGAGCGCCTACAATGCACTCTCTACAGTAAGTTTCAAGGGTCGCTAACAGGGTTACACATGCGTCTTGCTGTAACACAGATGATGCCCTAGTCCAGGAAGGGAGCCCAGATCAACAGGCAGCACAAGGGCTTCTGCTGCATGATAGGGCATCTCCCAGACTCCTATCAAATGCTTTCCTCTTGCCCAGGGCTGTCTTGTTACTTCAATTTACTTTATTTTGCTTGTGCTGTTTAAAAGGTTACTGCCAGGCTTGAAACACACTACACTGTAAAATCAACTACATAGTCAGGAAGAAGAAAAGGACACATACCAAGAAGCAGTCAAGTTTTAAGGGATACGATTTGCTGTAATCTAGGACTTAACAGTAGGGACCTTTAATCTCCTACGGTTTTACCCAACCACCCTGACCTGTTTTCTGAAAAATCTGCTAGGAGATCAGAGAGCCAAAGTAATACTTTGTACATCACCCTACCGTACAGTTTCCATAAAATTTAAGAGGATTTCTGTTAGTCTTCCTTAAAGTTAGATGGAGTTGTTTCTTGAGATAACTTATTCTATTTTTGGACATCTCAAATAATTAGAAAGCTTGTCCCTATATTAAATAAACTCTAATATAGCATTTTGAACAATAGTTGAGACATTGTAAAAGCTCAACAAATGTTAGTTTTATTATTATTACTAATTATGGGCAGTTCTAATTCAATGAATCATATAGACGTCCTTATGTATTCAGAAAATATTTTTAAAAAATAGTGCGCTTATTAATTTTTCAATTGTTGACATGTCCTTATACTAGCCAGCTTTTGTAGCATAAGGAAATTTATCTGAACAACACAAAGGAAAATTGTTTGCTGCTGGGTGGCAGATGCTGCTATAAAGTACCTTCTAATTAACCAACATCAAAATCCACTCATTCATAAACTATTACTATCACCTGCAGGACAAATATGTTTCTTGAGCATAATGTTGACTATATGCCAGTCAGTGATGTTCACATAACATGGCTTTAGCCTGACCAAAACAGCCCCTTCTCAATTCAGGGCAGATGGACTAGGAATTGCACCCATTACTTGCCATTACGATTTGGGACCAGGGACCAGAGCTGCGGTGGGGAAAAGGTCTCCAAGGTGTACTGAGAAGGAAAGGCGTTGTTTGCAAAGGAATTTGACACCCTTCACAAAAAGAACCTACATGGAGACAAACTGTTTGATGATCCAACAGAAATAACCCAGGAGCCTGAATTATTAATTACCAGTCCCTCTCTGTCCCTGCATGCTCCCACTGGCTTTGTTATGCGATGATAGTTATTATGAGGCTGGTTGCTAGAGAATCAGGCAAACAAGCTGCTATTCTCAAAATGAGTCTGGAAAATATTAATTTCAGTTTGGGGAAAGCTTTTTAAATGGCTGTCAGGAATGCATTTGAAGTGGAACGAAAGGATGAATTGAAAAGAGCTTCAATTTTCACAGTTTCCTATCAGAATAAGGAAAACAAAAGAAAACATTGTTTTCTAGAAAGCATTATTTCATTGTAATTATAATGAGCGATACTGGCCATTTATTTTTTCCTGCCTGGAGCCACCTTTTGTCCCAGTATATTTTGCATATTAAGTGGGGAGAAAACTAATCTTAAGTTAATAACTGCACAAAAGAATACATTTTTTGGTAGGAAACAGGTATTCACATTTAGAGTTGATCATGCATTTAAAACAGATATTTAACTTGTACATTTAGCCCTTTTTTTCCTTATGTAAAACACCTAGTTAGAGACTTATATTTTCTCCTTAGTTTTCAAATCTAATTGTGGAAGTATCTATTATAATACAGACACAAAGAACTAGACAACCATTATAACTAGGAGCATTTAGGAAAGCCTAAACCATTGTAATAAAACTAAAATGTTGCTGTACCAGAAATGCCACAGTTTGGTTTTCACTATTTGGAGTCTTTTATTAACATACTCATTTCAGCATTAACTGTTATTGATGATGATAATAATAACAACAAATGCCATGTATTGGGCACTTACTCTGGGTCAGACACAAAGTCAGGCTCTTTTCACACCTTTAATATTCACAATAACCTGCAAGATGGGCATTATTCATCCCCATTTAAAAGTTGAACAAAAATCAAGTTTCGAGAGGATAGGAAACCAGCATGAAGCATACAGCACGTTAACGCAGGACCTGGGATCCCTGGGCTTATTTCGGTGTTTCTGCAGCCTGCGCCCGTTGTCTCTTCTGCCTCTGAAAACTGCATGTCCGTGAAGCTCCTTCTGTGAGGATGGAAATGTTCCAAACCTGCACCTTTCAAGGTCAGTCATTAATCACATGTGGCTACTGAGCACTTCAAATGTGGATAGTAGGACTGTAGAAATAAAATTGTAATTTAACTTAATTTAAATAACCGCGTGAGATTAGTAGTTAACTGTGTTAGATAGTGTAACTCTAAAACAAACAAGAACTGTAAAGCAGAGGGCACTTAAACCTAGCATTCTTTAAAAGGACGACACCCAGCAGGACAATGTTTGATTGGAATCATCCTCCTTTCTTTTTGTTGGAATGAAGTTCACTCACTGTTGGCCGTGGGTGCCTTGGGGAGCACTGTTTAACCTTGAGGGAGTAAGCCTGCAGGAGGGTGCTCATCGCACCCTACTCGCTCCCCAAGTCTGCACGTAGCTCTGGTTTCCTTCCCTCAGCACTCTCGCCTGCAGCCGCCTCTGCCGCCCACCCACCAAAATACTCTCCCCCACCAAATTAAATATCCTGCTCAGCCCCTCCATTCGTGTTCCAAGTAGTAAGGGGAAGACACTTCAGAACTTCCTCTCTTAAAAATTACAATTTCTTCTTTGAAGAATTATTAAACATTATCTGCTGACGTCACCTCCCAACGTAGAACTGAATAATGAGAGTAACAAGCATTTCTCAGTGTCCAATCAGGGTCAGGCATCTATCTCGTTTAATCGTTACCGCAGACCTATGAGGTAAATATTAATATATCCCCCATTTTACAAATGAGGAACTTGTCTGTTTCACCTCAGGGTCCTAAATGCTTTCTACTTCTCCATCCTGTCATTAGCTTTCAAACTTGTCATTACCTCCAACCTCTGCTACATATTCATCTTGGTTATGGGACAAATATATCACATAAAGAGAAGCAATTAGACAAATGTCAATACAAGAGAGACTTTAAAAGGCCTTTGTAGAATCCTAATCTTCTGTAGATCAATGTTGGCAGAACAAGGAAAATGTGTAGAAGTTAAAACCCAATAGAAGTTATTTGGATTAAAAATGAAATCTGATTACTGCTAAAGATAAACTGCTGAGACCACATTTATGACAATAAAATTAGATTAATGAAAAGATGAGATTTGATTAACTACTTAGGATCATCCATCAAGATTTCATTGTATTAAATGTGATTCTATTAGGCAAGGGGGGAAAATCAACCAGTGTTTTAAAGTTATGCTCTTACTATGCATCCTTATAGTATAATACTTAATGGGCAACCTAGGCTGAACCTGAAAATCTCAAGCATATCTTCTCAAATGACTTGTAATAGCAATGAAAAAAAAAAAAAGAAAACAGTATTTTATCAACCTACCACTTAGTTCCCAAATTTATCTATCTGAAGTTGTTCACCAGGAGCAGACTTGCATTTGCATTTGGATTGACTTCTAGGATGTCCACCTCTTTTAAGACAAAGATATTATCAAAAAATGTCATCAGTGATCAGGATTTCTATCTCTTTATGAGAAAACAAAGGGTAGACGCAATTAGTCTCTGGTTTTTGTTAAATGCTAATAAATGTAAAGATGCTTTCCCCCACTTAATGATTTATCTACAAAATGTTATTTAATGTGAAGTGTGTATGCATATATGTGTGCATACATCTGTGAATACACACTTTTTATTCTGCCTTAGTCCATGCTAACTCTCACCATGATGCCCCCTAAAAATTGACATGTTTGCAATCGTGAACAGGATCTGCATTTAAAAAGATTAATAGTCAGATAATAGGAGATATTCTGCTTTGATCATACTCCATCAGGTTTTCCATATAACATATTCGTCATTGGTAAGTTACATGAACCATTTCAAAATCCCTTAGATTGAAATTCCAAAGTTTGGGACTGCTTCTCTTGATCCTAATTTCCTGAACAGTGATAGAAAGGCATTTCCAAGCACCATCACTGTATTTTTTTCCTTGGCTCCTACGGCATTCATTTCCCTATGTACCAACTAATTTTATTTTCCCTGCAAGTCTGTATCAAACTACATGGCTGCAGCTAGACATTGCTCTGCACCCTTCTCCAAATGTAAAAACTCTGTCTCTTGGAGCACTCAGAGCCTGTCCAGGGACCCATTGCAAATGAAGATAAATTGACAATGTGCCTGGGGAGCTCTGGTCAGAATTGCAATTTTCAAGAAGGTAGTGACTAGCCTCCAAAAGTACTCATGTCAATGAAACATGACAGGTGTCACCAAGAACAGAGATCCCAGGCAATGGAAAATTAGAGCCTCTCATGTCTCTACTCATCTGCAGTTTCCTAATTGCAGGTGTTGGCATTAATTGATGCTGGTGCCATTTTTGATCATGCGGGGCTGTCTTGAGTGTCTTGAATTTGCAAAGGGCTTGACATTCTGAAAGCCACAGCATGTTTGGATCAAATTTGCTTTCAACATGCCATGTTCAAGAATCTTCTTCCCGAAGGCCATTAGTGAAAATGACCTGGCACATTCATTGCTTGCTGGAATCACATGTGCCATCGAGGAAGCCATTCTTGGTCTATCTTTTCTGCCACTGTAAGAGATGCAGGGCATGTAATATCGATAATTCACCAGTGTGTCGGTGAATTGTATAATCAGACATATATTTCTGACAGTTGTCCTTCCCCCAAATAATATTGCATGCTCTTCTTTAGGCATGCTCCAGAAGACAATTGCAATATGATTTAATGAATGATTTTATTGGTTTGAATGAGGCAAAAGTAATTCTGAGTTGCAAAAAAATTGTCTCTGAAGGAGAGTTACTTTATGATTTTAGATGCAGCATAAATGTTTGTCATAAAGAAAAGAAAGGAAGCCCACAGAGCTTTATCTATTGATCTCAGATAGAGGTAAAACAAGAGAATTAATCCTCAAGTGTCATTTTGTTTTTTGGGAAACATGTAAATGCTGATCTCATGAAATATAGTTGCTCCATTATCCATGGGTGACCTTCTATTGGCTCTAGTGAAGACTTCCACAATTCACAGGACTCTAGGTGGTGATTTTATTTTTCTTTGTGTCAAGAGTTTAAGGATTAATGTTGCTTCATGATACAAGTGAAAAACTAGGACCAGGGTTACAATAATATGTTGCCCCGGTCATTAGCTCTGCATTTCCAATCTGTTATGTTTGCCATTTAAGATCACCAAGTTTAATAGCTGCATCTATCAGCAGCAATGAAATCAGTTACCAATGTCTTTTTTATTTTTGTCATCATTGTTATACTATTACCAATACGATATAAAATATTACATACACTTTACACATTTCATTTAGTTTAATCAGAAGTACTTATTTGCCTTTGTCATATATTTAATACAATAGATAATGCATCTTCTGGCACTTTGATTCAAACCTGTCTGAGACTTAGTTGTATAAATAGCCATGTTAAGACAACTTTTCTTAATACCTCTTCATATCAGAATAACTAGGCATTATTTTAGGACAAAGTATATATTTTATGATTTTTTTAAAATAAATAAGGTCTACAAATTTCTTTTGGATGCCAATTAGATGATTTAAGGAAACTGGTCCTTGGCCACCCAGATACATTTGTGTCTAAGGTCAATGATTGTTTCTGAAGAATTTCTGGTTCTTCCTTCTGATGTCTCTTTCTCCCCACAGGTGGTTGTCCTCAGAGCTTGTCTCTACCTTTCCTTCCTCAGGACACTGATCTGGAACCAGTAAACTTCCATGAAGGGGATTCCAGGAGATCATAGAACTGGATGGCACTTGTAAAAACGAATTGCTACAGAGAATTTTAGAATCATTCTTAATTGTAGAAAATAATGCTCCAATAATCTTCTTAAAATTTAGAGTACAGATCATGGGGAAACTTAAGACTCCGTGCCTCTCCAAATTGTTTCCACGGCCCCCTTTGCTCTCAGCTAAGGGCAATGGCTACCAGGCTAAAATATGCTGTAGCAAAATATTTAAGATATATATTTGTTTAAAAGTTAATCAGGAAAAGAAAAATCCATAAGGGAGTAAATAGTATCCAAGAATCCTCATTACTCAGCCCTGTGGAGACAAATGAACTTTCTGATAAGGCAGCACGTGCACATCTGGGATCACCAGCTGTACACCACAAACTCTGTTTGAATTTAGGGAGCCTACACTCCTCCAATCTCCATATTTATTTATCTATTTATCTCATTTATATAATGTGTCCTTTTGTAACATTATGTTTGGACATTTTAAAACTTAAAAATCCAAAAATGAATTGTGAAAATGTGAGGTAAAATATAAGTATATATAGATGCACTAATATTTTGTTAGTACAACGAAACCTATTACTTTGCACACACTTTGGGGTACATGCACCCCACATGTTTCTCTTTCATGGTTCATAGATGCCTAAGTTTTTTCCCAAAGAATGGAGCCAACTTTGACCTTGAATATTTCATATTACATGTTTACTTTTTTAGTCTATAAATATAACTTGATGTACAAAGAGGCTGGCAACTAATGCAATAATTTTTTAGTTCTTCCAAATGGATTGGTAGCTCAAATGTAACCACAAATCTTTTACTTTCTCCTTTTGATGTTAAGACTTTATAATGTAACTCATATAAGAAACAGCAGTTTTCTCTCCTGCAAAAAGACATAGGACCAAATGTTTCTAAGCAGAATGCAAGGCCTCTGATCCTTGTGGTCAGGAAAGAACCTTAGATGAAGTATAATGATGACTCTCAGAGATAGTTTCATTGTCCATTCCATAATAGGGCAGATACCATTTGAGATTTTCATGACAGTACGAGGGTAGCAAAGCCAAAGCACCCAGGGTAACATACAAAGGAGCTCATATAAGTAAATGGAGACCTGAACGACTTCTCCAAATCTAAGCAAGGTTGAGCAGAAAAGTAGACTGGGGGCCACACTTGAGATTGAGGCCAGCCCAGTTTTAGAACAGAAGAAAGTAAGTTGTGGTGATAAGGATGAGAACAGGACCTCTTTGTGAGAAGGCTGACATGCAAGGGACATAGAGGAACTGTCTTGGATGAGTGAAATGTTCTATTTTTTGATTGAGCTGGTGGTTACATGGATGTATACATCTGTCAACATTTATTAAACTGCTCATTGGAAATCTGTGCATTTTATTGTATGTAAAGTATGCCTTGATAAAAATCTTAGCCAAAGCAAACAAACAAAACAGGCAGGTAAAGATAGGAAAAAAAATAACAAGATAAAGGAACTAGGAAATAAAAGCGGGTAGGCCCAGATGACATTTATCAGATTCCATCTCCCTGATATAAACCTTTTTCTTTGTTCTTAGGGGCAAATAGCCTTTGGTTGTAGAGCCAAGTATTTTGCATTTTAAAGATACGTTAGGACAGCAAGAAAACTGGTGCGATATCAGCGAAACTTTCAATATTTTGTGAAATGTGTGTTTAAGAGGCAGAATAAACCATTTTAGTGATAACACACTAAAGACAAGAGAAATGTATATATTTTGAAGGTTATTTGAAAATTTATCCCTAAATTCTGTCAGCTTGGATGCTATATAATTAATTCTTTAATGACAAAAAAATAAATAAAATGTTTTGATTCTTTCTAATACTCTAAGCCCTGTGCTCAGTGTTTTAAATACATCATCTCACTCAACCTTCGCAGTCACTCAGCAATGTACATGCCATAGTAGTCCGCCCTTTATCTGCGGGGGCTAAGTGCCAGTACGCCCAGCAAATGTCTGAAACTGTGGATGGTACCAAACCCTACATATGTGTGTTTTTTCCTATACATACTTACCTATGATGGTTTAATTTATAAGCTGGGCACAGGAAGATATTAACAGCAATAACGAATAATAAAATAGAAAAATTATAACAATATACTGTAATAAGAGTTATGCAAATGTTGTCTCTCTCTTTTCTCCCTCTCGTTCCCTCATAACCAATCATAACCAATCTGATAACTGAGACGGCAACTACGTCGCTGATGGACAGGTAGCGTACGCAGCGTGGATACGCTGGACAAAGGGATGATTCATGTCCCAGACAGGATGGAGTGGGGTGGTGCAAGCAAGATTTCATCCTACTGCTTATAATAGCTTGCAAATTAAAAGTTAGAAACCATTTATTTCTGGAATTTTTCATTCCGTATTTTTGGATCACAGTTGACTCAGGTAACAAATTACATGAAGCAAAGCAGTGGATAAGAGGGTACATGGTATTATTATCTCTATTTCACGGACAAGGAAACTAAAGTTTTGGAAGGTAATTGGACCAAGTTCGCAACTAGATGAAAGATAATGATCTTAAGATAGAAAATGCTATCCTCTTAAAAACCACGTTTTGAATTTTTGATACAGGAGAGTAAAGAAAGTAGTGTCTGCCTCATGGAGTTAACAAATAGCAAGAAGCAAATAAACGCATTTCTCCTGTAGCTCATTCCCATAATGAGAGACCTTTTATGATGTCTTTGGATGACTAATCTCCACTTACTGAACAGGCCAGGTAAACCAGCCCTTCCTCTCTTTAACACACTGTCTACAAAGCATGTCAGCTGACATGCCTGGGACACTCTTCCCTGTACAAAGAATATGCTACCTGCCAAAAATGCCTTGCTCCCAACAGGTAAATTGAATACATATTATCAGTCCCTGGGATTAATTAGAGTTGTTCTTATTATAATTCTGAAAATTATTAAATGTAAAAAAACTACTGAAATATGAGAGCAAAAAATAGGATAGTTTTGTTCCATTAAAAACCATATTAATTACTTTTAGATTCTTCATCCAAGTACACCACTCAGATGCTGTTTTTACATGTAATCTATGAGTCCATAAGGAAACTCAGAAAATGAATGAAAATTCATTACTTGATCAGACATTTAACACACAAGGATACTAATATGAAAAAGCACTCAACCTTCTTACCAGGGAAATGTGAATTCCAACTTCAATGCCATGCCATTACATGTACCCAGGAGGAAAAAAAATGTCTGATAGTGCCTCATGCTGCTGCTGGTGGCAAGGAGTAGCTAGAACCCTTATACACCATGGGAGTAGAAATGAACACAACCACTTTGGGAAACTGACGGCATCTGTAATGATGAAAATTATATACCCTGTGATCCAGCAATTCAGCTTCTAGGTATCTACCCAAGACGAAGGCATGGTGTGCTCACCAAAAAACATGTACTGAAATGTACAGAGTGTGGTAATAGCACAAAATGGGAAGTGATCCAAATGGCTATTATTAGTAGAAAAAGACTGTGGTTCAGTTATATAATGGAATGCTTCAGAGCAATAGGAAGGCGCTAACTATGTTTACAACTAACAACCTGGATGAATCTCACCAATGCAAAGTTGAGCAACAGAAGCAAGACATGAAAGAATATATTCTATATCATGCCCCTTAAATGAAGGTCAAAAAAATATTAAAATGATCTATGGAGACTGAAGTCAGAATCATAGCTATTTTGGAGGCGGTTGGTGGGAACCGACTGGGAGGGCGGCCGGAGAGACGTTAGGTATATTGGTAATGCTCTATTTCCTCACCTAGGTAGCCCTTACAAAGATGTATTCACTGGGAGAAAATGTATTTAAAATTTTATACTTACATTATGTTGAGTAAATTTTCCCTATTCATATTATAAAACTTACAAAGAATTATTTTGAAATACGGTATGAGGAAAAGAAAAACCAACCAATAAAAGCCTGGGCAGAAAATGTAAACATAAAGATGGTTCCAACACCCAGATTACTTGTTTTCTCACTCCATTTTAAAGTTACCATCACTGGAAAGACTGCATCATGAATAAGATTTGTGTTAAAAAGAGAGAGAGAAGAGAAAACATGAAACCAATCCAAACTCAAAGAAAAAAGTATTGACTATGGCCCTACCTCAGAAGACTGTCTAAAGCATATGTACATATATATTTTACATTAATAGAAACTAACTACATAATTTAAAGTAGATATACCTACCTTATTTATTTCATATATATCCCAACCAACTACCTGGCTCAAACTCAGGGCATGAAAGCCTTTTCTATTTTATTTTTTTTGTATTGACAAACAGAAAACTACATCCTCAAAGTGTTCAGAAAGACTGACTGTCTAGGTTCTTTCCAAACAGGACATTAAACACCTTCATAGATTTAATTATTTTCTCCTAATGAAGGGGGAGTAGATGTTTGCTTTTGACCTGAAAAATTATTAGTTGTCCTGGGCAGCTCAGAGCCCTGGTGCCTTCCTTCCCTGTTACATCTATTGATATCTGATAGCTTTCATGGTTCTGAAAGTGGTAATATGTCCCTTGGAAATTTACCCAGCAAGTTGATAATGACTTTAAACTTTATTGGAAAGCACAAACTGCAATAAAATTGCCAATAACATATTTCTTATTAAGAAATGTCAAATAACCAAAATGCAAAAATAAAAATAATTTACTTTTATAAATACTCAAAATATATGTTCCATCCACAATATAGTTGATTAACAGTGTCTTTTTCAATTTAAAAAAACACGTAAATAAAATTGGCTGTCTTTCCTGCTACCCCTACCTACAGCTTCCTACCTACATCCACAGAAAGCTTTCTCAAAATCCTCAGAACTTCTAGGGCCCCTTCTCCTCCTTTCCCCTCCACTCCCCCTCTCTCCTTTCTCCTTCTTCCCATGGACTCTCAATCTTCTCTCTGAAGCTCTCCTTTCCTGCACAATACAAACATGTGGCAGAGGCCACTTTCTTCCTTTTCCCCCAAAACACTTGGACAGGCCTTTTGTTTACAATAATCAACACTCTGCTCATTGTCTATCAGACATTCCTAACTCAAGAGTTTTTCTCACTGGCAGATTTTTCTTCTGAAGTCTCTGATTCTCCAGCATTGGGGGTTCACCTTTCATCTCCCCAAATTGACCTCATATATGTACTTCTGAGATTGCTCCAAAACTGTTCGTTTCCCATTGAGAATACTTCCACTTCTCTTTCTCCACCTCTGTCTCCCAACTCTTTCCAGCTCTACCCAGAGAAGGTTGTGTAAGTAACTGAATTCACCCTTTAATATACTGACACTGATAATACTTCCCAGAGGGAAATTCTGTGTCCATCTCTTAAAGTTACACTTTTAATCAAATGAAAAATATGAGGGAACTTACTTCCTGGAGGGGAATTGTGTGGATAGCTGTTAAGGTTACACTATTAATCGAATGAAAACTGTAAGGGCATCATTATTTCTGAATTTTTTTGATAGAATTGCTTCACCTCGTTTCTTCTCGGTGGACCAGCCCTAGCCACTCATGCCTCGTTGCTTCCCTCCAGCTGCGCCGAAGCGGGCTGCTGTGTCTGCAGGCATGCCTCTTCTCCCTCATCCCTCTTGCCTTTCCCTCTCCGGTCAAGGAAAGGCCCAGCATTTCGTTCGTTCGTTAGCTTAGCTGTTCAGTTGCTGAATAAAAAGCTGGCCCTGAAACTAGGATTTGCATATCTCCCAGACAAAGGTTCAAAGTGCTCTCCTACCCGCAGTTCCCTGTCTGTGCTCAGCCTCACTGGATCTCTAGTGCCTGCTTGGGGAAGGCGGGGAGAGATCAATGAACCCCTTTCAAATTCCAAACCTTGATAGAATGGGTATTAGGTGTTGAGTGTATGTGATAGTAAAGCGATGTATCACAATGATAGATAACCTAAATTCTAGAAATCTAGATACAAAAATGGACTTTGCCAAACAGCAAAATATGTATAATTCAGGCATTTAGATTCAGATTATTCAAAGGAAGATTTCGGATAATAATAGTCTTGAGCAATATCAGTTCATCAGGGACCGAGTGATTTGGGAAAAGCACATTAATGGAATGTCTATGGAAATCCTCTAAGGACAGCTGATCCCAGGAGACTTTCAAGCCTTTCAATTATTTTCTCTGGGGCTAAGGCTGTATCACCACTCTGAATTCTCCTTTGAGCAGTGAGACTTGGCATCATCACACTGGTAACTCATTGCCTTTTGGTCCTCCTTGGGTATTCAGAAACTGTCTTCTATCAGCCTTGTCATCCATCTCTGTTACAGTTTTGCTGTTTTATAATTATATGTTATTATCTATACATCATTTTATTCCGTCTTCTGAACTGACTTCTAAGCCCCATACTGAAAGACATGTGCTATTTTCTATGCCACTGAAATGCCTGGTTTATGCCCTCCTGGGTCCTTTAAAATCAAGGTCTAAAGCAGGGAGGGATGGCATCACTGCTCAGGAAACCACCGCCACTGATAACCAATTACAGTGTTAAAAGCTAAATCTTGTAAGCTTCTCCTCCTGCCCCACAGGGATACAGAAAAAGAGTCTGGTATATGGAAACAAAGCAATCGCTTTAAATGTAACAAGGCACCTTCCCAAACTAAAACCATGACTCACCCTACACATGCCATATTGATATTTCAGATTATATATAATTGAACTGAGGTTGTAGTTTATTTTCCAAATGCAAACATGTGTTTAATTAGAGCAAAATGTGCATCTCTGTAACACTGAATTTTAAGTACCAGGTTCTAAAGTTTATTGATTGATGATTATTGTGGGGAAACATGAGCTCTTATGCATAAATCTTTTGACAGGAGCTGTCTGTCAAAAATAATGATCCTTTTAAAACTCATGAATAAATAATGATGCAGGTCCACTTTACATAAAAATACATACTCATTTACACTCTGTCCACTGAAATGAAATATGGTTATTTAAAATAATGACTCTGTGATGGGTGAGTAATGAAACATTATTAATTTAACACACATGGTATTTTATACTTATTCTCAAATTACATGCATCTATTTTCAATATTAACACATTAGGCTATTTTTTTAAAGACCTCCAACAAAACATCTGGCACGGAAAATCCTTTCATGGATGAGATTGTGAATTTTAATTCTGCCACACTGGGGTCTCATTTTGGTCACAAGCTGGAAAGTAATAAACGGGCTGTCACTGTGCTGATGTTTTATTGTCTGCCCTGGCTCCGGGCATCCAGGAGCAGCCGCCTCCTTTTCCTCCCACAGGAAAAAAAATGTGAATAGTTGAGAAGGAAAGCCATTTGCCTGGCTTCATCCTTTCCCATCTGGAATTCAATTCTGTTAATATGTCTTTTCTTCCTTTATCCCACCCTGATTTTCCATCTGTTTGCTGAGGAACAGTTAGGGGATGATCCTAATATTTGACCTTTCTCTGAATGCTCTCCCCAGGAATTCAGGAACAGAGGAACAGGAAACTAGGGAAAACTATTTCCCACTTTCCCTTTTAGAAGGTTTAGATTCACTCTTCTGCTCCCCCCTCAACCTTTCAGTTATTTCCTCCTGCTCCTTTGTTTTTCTCCCGTCACGATCCAACATCAGAGGTTGTGATAGTGGAAAAGAGCATCTGGTCAGGATTGGGAATGGGTGTCACCAGCTTTGGAAGGATGGGAAAGAGGAATCATTGCTCAGTTTCCTTTTTCTCCATGTTTCCAAGCTGAGCTGTTGATCTTCTAATCCCCAGCTGGTTTTCAAAAACTTAGGTGTTTGGATATGAAGAGTGCTGATGGCAGTTTCTTTCAGCATTTCACAGATAGGGCAACTGAGTGAAATGCTGTGTATCTTGCACATGTATGAGTTCTGTCCGCAAAAAGTCCAGCCATTGTAAACATAATGAGAATGGTTTGCACACATCGATGTAACCTAGCAGCCTAGGAGAGTGGACTGGAATGCATATGTGTGAAATATGACGACTTCACTGTACCTGTCAGACACCATTGAGTGAGCACTTGTACTCTGTGGCCATCGCATTGACAATGAGTGAGTAGAGCAATGAATCTACCTCAAATTTTGTGTTAAGCTTGAACATTCCTCTGCAGAAACTATTGGGATGATTCAGAAGGCGGCAGCTGTGGGCCACTGGTGATTCGCAGCGTCATCAGGACAACATGCTCATGCATCACGTCTCATGCAGAGTTTTTTGGTGAAACATCAAATCACCCAGATGACTCAGCCCCCTTACAGCCCAAATGTGGTGCCCTGCAACTTCCGGCTTTTTCCAAAACTAAAATCACCTTTGAAAGGAAAGAGCTTTCAGACCATCAATGAGGTTCAGGAAAATATGATGGGACACTGATGGCTATTGGGAGAACGGTGTGAGGTCCCAAGGAGCCTACTTTGAAGGGGACTGAGGTGTCATTGCCCTATATAGAATGTTCCTTGTATCTTCAATAAATGTCTCTATTTTTCATATTACATGGCTGGATATCTGCTGGACAGACATCATATATCTCCTTCAGTCATGTTGCACTGTTGTCTTACTTTGAAGGTATGGCCAGTCATGAATCTCAGGAATTTTTACCTGATTTTTCCTTCCCTTCTCCCTTTCTGCCTGTCTGCCCCTCAGCATTCCTTCTCTCCTTCTTCAGTAATTATTGTTACTTGGGGTTTTGGCCTAGGGTTCAGGAAGGAATTAAAGCAGACATAGTCCCTGCCTTGTCAGAGTTGGGATGCAGACAAGCAAAGCAGCAATTATGTCTTTAGGTTAATTCTCACCTATGCTGTGCTGGAATAACTGATTTATGAATATCCCTGACTTGAGCCAGAAAGGATTCATAGCCGTTGGCAGAACTCTTGAAGTACTGCTGCTTCACTCATCTTGCCCACATGGAGTGCCAGGCTCTCACCTGCACCCGTTGGGTAGGTGCTGGTATTTGTTTTTAACAACACCTGAAAGTCAAAATTTTATGGGTACAGCCAGGGGATTTGATGAGAAAGGCAGGTCTTAGGACATGTAGTGAGAGCTATAAACGTCTTATTACCTAGCCTTACACCCTCCAGTCACGACTGCCAGCCTGGTGAAGGTAACCATCTCTGTTCTTGTTCCTTGAATACCCTTTCCTTTGTCTCCTGATGACTTGTAACAAGGGATCTAGGCTGTGATTCAGAACACATCACTGTTCTCAGTGAGCCACTATTTTGTGGCTATGTAAAGTACCATTTTGAGTACTGAGCCTCATCCTCCTCCAAAATCCTGGTTTCCTGTTCTGCAGGTGGTAGGAGGAGCTGTGGGCTGCTGCCTCTGCTCTGTGGGGGCTGCCCCTGAAGCTCTGTGTGTGCCCTTTCTGAGGGTTCACTGTCCTACATGCTCTTGAGATGGAGTGGACACTCTGAATTCCTTTTCAATGCAATATCCGTGTGCTCTTTGGAGTCCAGAAGCCAGATTAAGTCATGGGGCCCAGTCTGATATTTCTGCAAGGACCTTATGAAATACTTCTTGGCAGCAGGAGCCCTGGAGCCTTCTCTGTCTAACTCCTGGCAGCCTGTGTTTGGTGTGCTATGTACATTATTGCTGATACATTTCCTCTTGTTGGTTTGGGGCTAGAATGACAAATCTGTCAAGACCATTTCGAATCTTGAGTCTGTCATCTTGATTTTATGCTTCTGAAAATTTCATTATTCTGTTCCTTCAATGCCATGTAATGCCTGAGCCAAACATTGGCAGTTTCAGATTAAGAATAGAGCACTGAAAATGCAACCAGACACCTCTAAGTGGTTATTGATCCACTAATATGTTCTATTTTGTTGTGGCCATTCAGCCAGGCCACGTGGCTTTTTGTTGTTTTGAACATTTTATATTCTGAAATATAAAATACATAATGAAAAGTGTCCCAAACAAAAACATACCACTTAATAAAGTATCACAAAGTAAACAGCTATGTGACCTCCTCCCACATCAAGAACAGAAACTTCATCTGATACTACTCAGTCATCACCCTGGAAGGAATCACTGCCCTGTGTTCTATGGAAGTCTCTGTGTTGCTTTATAGTTTTATCACATAAGGGTATACTCCTAAGCACAAGAGCTTAGTTTTATTTCTTTTTTGAAGTTTACATAAATTAAATCATACAGCTTTTCTTCTTTTATGTCTAACTTGCATTTTTATACTACTTGTGGTATCTTTTGATGAACAGAAGTTCTTAATTTTAATATTATTTAATTTATCATTTTTTTTCTTAGTGTAAGCTAAGCATTCTTTCCCTAACCAGATCATAATCTTTGATTTTACTTTTTGGAGATTTTACATTGATTTCCCTTTCACATATATGTCTCTAGTGAATCTAATATCAATTTTTTTGTGTGGAGTTAGCTAAGAGACTCAAGATCCATTTATTCATATTCTCCATTTATCCAATATACCTCCAGGACTATTCATTGAGAAGCCAAGGGTTCTCACTATTCTGTAGTTGCTCTTTGTTGTAAATCAAAAATTCCTGTTAGAGGGACTGCTTCTGATTTCTTGAATCTTTTCTAGTTGCCAACTTTATGCCAAGATCACAGTGTCTTAGTTACTGTAGCCTTATAATAAGACTTGATTTTTGAGAGAACAAAACCACACACATTTTACTTAATCAAGAGTGACTTATCTACTCTTGTTTTTTACATTATCATGCAAATTTCAGAATCAGTTTTTCAAAATACCAGTATTTATAAATAATAACATATCAAAATTATCCTGCGTACCTGAAACTGTTACATGTTTTTTCTTTTTGTTTTTTTGTTTTTTATTTATTTTTTATTTTTTTTTATTTTTTTAATTTTAATTTATTTTTTCAAGTACATTTGTCTCTGTCTATCCCCCACCTCTTTCTCTTGCCCCCTCCCTCCTTACCTCTCTCAGCTCTTCCCCTTTGGTTTTGTTCATGAGTCCTTGCTATATGTTCCTTGACTTTCCCTTTCCCTTCCTTTTCCCAGCCCCCCGCCCCCTTCCCTCTTGTCTCTGTTGGTTTCTTTTCCTTTCAGTGTTGCTGGTCTTATTTTCCTTGCATCTTTGTATTGTTGGTTAGGTTCCAATTATAGGTGAGATCACATGGTATTTGTCTTTCACCCCCTGGCTTATTTCGCTTAGCATAATGCTCTTGAGTTCTATCCACGCTGTCGCAAAGTTTAGTAGTTCTTTTTTTTCTTTCTGCTGCGTAGTATTCCATTGTGTGAATGTACCATAGTTTTTTGATCCAATCACCTACTGATGGGCATTTAGGTTGCTTCCAACACTCGGCTATTGTAAATTGTGCTGCTAGGAACATTGGGGTGCATAGGTTCTTTTGTATTGGCGTTTTGGGATTCTTAGGGTATAGTCCCAGCAGGGGAATCACTGGATCAAAAGGTAGTTCCATTTTCAGCTTTAAGAGGAAATTCCACACTGCTTTCCACAGTGGCTGCACCAGTCTGCATTCCCACCAACAGTGTACTAGTGTTCCCTTTTCTCCACAGCCTCGCCAGCACCTGTTGTTTGTGGATCTGTTTCTGATGGCCATTCTGACCGGTGTGAGGTGGTACCTCATGGTGGTTTTGATCTGCATTTCCCTGATGGCTAGTGATGCTGAGCATCCTTTCAAATGCCTCTGGGCCCTCTGTATCTCCTCCTTGGAAAAGCGTCTGCCCAGGTCCTTTGCCCATTTTTTGTTAGGATCGTTTGTCTTCTTGGAGTGGAGTCGAGCAAGTTCTTTATACATCTTGGAGATCAAACCTCTATCTGATGTATCATTAGCGAATATATTTTCCCATATGGTTGGCTCCCTTTTCATTTTGCTGATGTTTTCTTTCGCCGTGCAGAAGCTTCTTATTTTGATGAGGTCCCACTCGTTTATTCTTTCCTTTATGTCCCTTGCTTTAGGAGACATATCAGTGAAAAAAATTGCTGCGTGGGTATCTGAGAGTTTCCTGCCAATGTTCTCCTCGAGGACTGTTTTGGTGTTGCGACTTACATTTAAGTCTTTTATCCATCTTGAGTTTATTTTTGTGTATGGTGTCAGCTGATGATCCAATTTCAATTTTTTGCATGTAGCCGTCCAGCTCTCCCAACACCATTTGTTGAAGAGGCTATTATGGCTCCATTTTATGCTTCTGCCCCCTTTGTCAAATATTAGATGCCCATAGAGACCTGAGCTTATTTCTGGGCTTTCTCTTGTGTTCCACTGGTCTATGGGTCTGTTCTTGTGCCAGTACCAGATTGTTTTGAGTATAGTGGCTTTGTAGTAGAGTTTGATGTCCAGTATTGTGATCCCTCCTACTTTGTGTTTCTTTCTCAAAATTGCTGCGGCTATTTGGGGTAGTTTATGGTTCCATATAAATTTTTGAAATGTCTGTTCTATTTCTGTGAAATACGTCATTGATATCTTAATAGAGATTGCATTGAATCAATAAATTGCTTTGGGTATTTTGGAAATTTTGATGATATTAATTCTTCCAATCCATGAGCACAGTATATGCTTCCATTTATTTGTGTCTTCTTTCATTTCCCTCTTCAATGCTGTATAGTTTTCTGCATACAGGTCTTTTACCTCCTCAGTTAAATTTAATCCTGGGTACTTTATTTTTCTTGTTGCTATATCAAATGGTATTTTTTTTCTGATTTCTTCTTTTTCTATTTCATTGCTGGTGTACAAAAATGCCTTTGATTTCTGAATATTGACTTTCTATCCTACTGTTTTGCCAAATTCACTTATTAGGTTGAGGAGTTTTTTGGTAGAGTCTACAGGGTTCTCTATGTACGGTACAATGTCATCTGCAAAAAATGATAGCTTTATTTCCTTCCTTCCTATTTGTATGCCTTTTATCTCTTTTTCTTGTCTGATCACTGTGGCTAGGACTTCCAATATGATGTTGAAAAGAATAGGTGAGAGCGGATATCCTTGTCGTGTTCCCGATCTTAGTCGGAAAGCTTTCAGTTTTTGTCCGTTGAGTATGATGTTGGCTGTAGGTGTTTCATATATGGCCTTTATTATGTTGAGAATGCCCCATTTATTCCCGTTTTCTTGAGTGTTTTGATCATAAATGGGTGCTGTACCTTATCGAATGCTTTTTCTGTGTCTATCGAGATGATCATGTGGTTTTTGTCTTTTATTTTATTTATGTGATGTATCACGTTTATTGATTTGCGTATATTGAACCATCCCTGCATGCCTGGGATGAATCCCACTTGGTTGTGGTGGATAATCTTTTGAATGTATTGCTGGATGCAGTTTGCCAATATTTTGTTGAGGATTTTAGTATCTATGTTCATCAGCAAAATTGGCCTGTAGTTTTCTTTCTTTGTAGGGTCTTTATCTGGTTTTGGGATTAGGGTGATGCTGGCCTCATAGAAGGAGTCTGGGAGTCTTCCCTCCTCTTGGATTTTTTGGAGTAGTCTGAGAAGGACTGGGGTTAGCTCTTCCTTAAATGTTTTGTAAAATTCTCCTGTGAAACTGTCTGGCCCTGGGCTTTTGTGTGCCGGGCGTTTCTTGATTACTGCTTTAATTTCCCCAGCTGTTACCGGTCTGTTCAAGCTTTCTGTTCCTTCCTCCTTCAGTGTTGGAAGATTATACTTTTCTAGAAATTTGTCCATTTCATCCAGGTTTTCAAGTTTCTTGGCATATAATTGTCCATAGTAGTTTCGGACAATCCTTTGTATTTCTGTGGTATCAGTTGTTATTTCTCCTCTTTCATTTCTGATATTATTAATTTGGGTCCTCTCCCTTTTTTTCTTGATGAGTCTGCTGAAAGGCTTGTCAATTTTATTTATCTTTTCAAAGAACCAGCTTTTGGATTGGTTGATCCTCTGAATTGTTCTTTTCGTCTCTATGTCATTCAGTTCTGCTCTAATCTTGACTATTTCCTTCTCCTTGCTCTGGGATTTATTTGTTGTTGTTTCTCTAGTTCTTGAAGTTGTAGTGTTAGGTCTTTTATATGAAATGTTTCTATCTTTTTAGGTAAGCCTGTATTGCTATGAACTTCCCTCTCAGGAGTGCCTTTGCTGTGTCCCACAGGTTTTGGACTGTTGTCTGTTCATTTTCATTTGTTTCCAGAAATTTTTCAATTTCTTCTCTTCTCTCATTATTGACCCATTCATTGTTTAGTAGTGTACTGTTCAGTCTCCATGAGTCTGCAAGTTTTTGAAGTTTCTCTTTGAGGTTGATTTCCAGTTTCAAGCCCTTGTGGTCCGAGAAAAAGTTTGGTATTATTTCAATTTTCCTGAATTTGCTGAGGTTTGCTTTGTGTCCTATTATGTGGTCTATCTTTGAAAAACTGTCATGAGCATTTGAAAAGAATGTGTATTTTTCTTCTTTGGGATGTAAGGTTCTATATATGTCAGTTAAGTCTCTTTGATTCAGTGTGTCATTCAGCTTCACAATATCCTTATTGATGTTTTGTTTGGAAGATCTGTCCATTTTTGACAGTGGGGTGTTGAAATCCCCTACTATCAGTGTGTTGCTGTCTATATCTTTTTTGAAGTCATCCTAGAATTTCCTTATAAACTTGGGGGCTCCTAATTGGGAGCATAGGTTTACAATGTTGATGTCTTCTTGATAGATTCTTCCTTTAATTATTATAAAGTGCCCCTCTGGGTCTCTTTTTATGGCCTTTGTTTTGAAGTCCACTTGTCTGACACAGATATGGCAACCCCGGCCTTTTTCTCTTGCCCATTTGCTTGGAGTATTTTTTTCCATCCCTTTACTTTCAATCCGTGTAGGTCTTTTGGCTCTGAGGTGGGTCTCTTGTAGGCAGCATATGTGTGGGTCATGTTTTCTTATCCATTCACCTACCCTGTGTCTTTTGATTGGAGCATTTAGTCTATTCACATTGAGAGATATTACAGATAGAAACTTACTCATCTTTTCTCTTTTTTTCCCTTGCTCCTCTTCTTCTCCTTCTGGTATCCCTATTATGCAGATATTATTGCGTTTCAGGTTGTCCTGCATTTCCCTAAATGCCTCTTCATTCTTTTTGAGTCTTTTTTCCATTTCTTGTTCTTTCTGGGAGCTTTTTTCTACCTTATCCTCCATCTCACTGATTCGATCCTCGGCTTCATCCAGCCTGCTTTGGATTCCTTCGACTGTGTTCTTCAATTCAGAAATGGTATTCTTCATATCCTCCTGTGTCTTCTTGATAGTTTCTTTGTCCTTTTCCAGGCTGATATAGTTTGTTGTAAGCACCTGATAGTTTCTCTGCAGTTTCTCATAGTTCTCTTTGAGCTGGCTGAGCTCATTGAGCTTCCTTAGAACCATTGTTTTGAATTCAGTATCTGATAGTTCCCTTGCCTCTATTTCATTTAGCTCTCTCTGTGGGGAGTCCCCTTTTCCACTCATTTAGGTGGAACTTCTTTTTCTTCCCATTTTTGTGAGAGTCTGTTAAGTAATTTACTTATTTTTTTTATTTATTTTTGTTTCTGCTTCAATTGGGCTGTCTAGATATCCTGACTTTGTGGATTAAACTTCTATGGTAGTAGGTGGGTCTTTTTATTTATTTATTTACTTATTTATTTTTCCCTTTACTTTTCTTTCTGGGCCTGCCTCTGATGATGTCAGTTGTTGAACCTATATGACCTTGGGTTGTTTGTTTGAGCCTTCCAGGAGTCTGCTGTCTGTGTCTGACTCCTGCTTGGGGCAGCTCTGTGACCCCTTCGGTCATGGCTGGACTATTTTTGGGATCGCTCTGCCCTCTCACGCAGGCTCCTTGATTGCGCTCTCTGGCTGGGCAGGATACAGCGCCCGCCTGGGCTCTCGCGTGCTTGCCCCAGCCCAGGGGGCTTATTCATGACCTGGCGTACCTCGTCTGGCCCCCCTGGCCAGAGAGCTCCCCGGCACTGGTCAGTTTAGGGTCTTCTATTGTGTGTTTTCCCCACTTTTGGCTCTTTGGGTGCGTTGCTTGCCCTCGCCAAATGGGGACTACGGAAATGGGAGGAAGTCAGCTCCAGGACTCTCCGGTTAATCCTGTCTCCGGTCTCTCCTCCAGGGACCCTGGGCAGCTCTGTGACCGCTTAGGCCTGGGATCCACTAATTTTGTGAGCCACTCCACAATCGCGGGTCGGGCGGGTCAATTTATGCCTGCCCTTGCCGCTCTGTGCACTCCCTTGCAGGCCATATCGGTGCCAATCTGTGGGAGGCCTTGCTGGCCGGTGCAAGTGTTCACCAGCCCACGCGGGTCACACATACGCTCACCAACCCTCGCCAGTCACTGGGCGCAAGTGTGGGCGCCTGCACTGGGTGGTTTGGGGGTGTCTATGTGTGCTTTTCGGCTTTTGGCTCTTTGGGGGTGTGGCCTCTTCTCACACAATGGATACTACGGCAGGGAGGAGCCGGGACTCCCCGGTTCCTCCTCCCGTCCTTTCCCCAACACCTCCGTCTCCAGTCTCTCCTCAAGGCTCTCCCAGCCAGTCTGCACTTAGCCCCCCAGCTCACATGCACAAGCTGTGTGTGGAGCGCACAAAAGGCAGGTTAACTGATTCCCTTATACCTGAGCGAGATGGTAGCTGCCGAGTGGGAGGTGCGTTATCACCCAGGCTCCACCTGCCGCCTTCTCAGTTCTCTTCACAAAGTTTTCCTCACCAATCTTTTTCCCAGGCACCAGCCCACCCTGCTGCCGCCTCTACCCAGAGATCAAGGAGGGTGGCTGCCACTGCAATTTTTGCGTTGGCCCTTTAAATGTCTCTTTGCACCCCCAGCCACCTGTCTCTGGCAGAGAGCACCCCTAAGCTTTTCGGGGTTGCGTTTTGTCTGTATTTTCTTGGTTTTAGCTGTTGTAGTTTAGGGATCCCTGTTTATGATTCAGTCCCTGTTCTTCTCGGGAGGAGTAACTGGCCGTTTCAATGTCCCTCTGGTGCTAGTGCCCGTGGGCACCCAGCCCACCCTTTCGAGCCTCCACCGCACTTCTCACCTGTTGAGATGTGTGAGAGTCGAATCCACTGTCTGTCCGCGGCTCCAAGGCTCCTCTTCCACTATCGTTTCATTGTTTTCCAGGTGTTTACTCCCCTATTTAGTTGCAATTCCAGTTTGGTCTTGGGAGGAGGTCAGCGTGACTCCCATTCACTCCTCCGCCATCTTCTGCCCTCCCTGTTCATTGAAACTGTTATATGTTAATTACATCTCAAAAAAAATTAATTAAAAGCTTAAAATATGGTACTGTAAAAGAAAATACAAGAAAATAATGTCAGAAATTTTTTTAGTATATTTTTAAATCAACATGGGATTATTGATATCTTTAAACATTGAGTCTTCTAAATAATGTGGTATATCACTCTGTTTACATAATCTTTATATTACTTATTATTATTTAATGGTTTATGTTGGAAGTTTTATGTACATAGATTGTTAAATTTATTTCCTGATATTTAAAACTTTCTTTGGAATCTATTTTAAGTGGTATATTTTTTTCTAAATTTTATTTTCTGTTTCTTCTATATAAAAAATGCACTTGACTTTTGGTACATTCATTTGGCAGCTTTGCAAAGTTCACTTATGAATTTTAATGATTGTGTTGTAGATTCTTTTTGAAAATATATTTTGAATTCTTTATTTCTAAGTTACATAGCTTTTATTTCTTCTTCTTGATTTACTGAGTAGGACTACAATGTTTAATAGAAGTACGATAGCAAGCAACACCACATTTTATTTTTCAGTCTCAAAAAAATCAACAGTTTGGCAGTAGGCATGTTGAATGCTTTAAGTTTGTAATGATAGCTCTGGTAAGATTAAGGTTTTTTTTCTGTTTTATTAATCATGAAAGCATGTTATGTCTTATCAAATGTTCTTTTTGTATCTATTAATATATCATAATTTTTCTCTTTTATCCTGTCTATATGGCTAATACATTAATTGATTTTTTAATGTAAAACTAACTTTCAATTCCTGAAAAAAAGATCCAGGTCCTGGCTTATTCGCCTTTTTATAGATTGCCAGATTCAATCAGATAGTATTTTCTTTAGGACTTTTGCATCTAGGTTCATGAGTAAGAATAACAAGTAATTTTCTTTGTACTATCCCTGAAATTTTTTAGAATCAAGGTTATAATTACCTAGAAAATTAGTTAAGGAATATTTTCTTTCTTACTATTTGTATGATTAGTTTTATTTATTCCTTAAATATTTGATACAATTTATTAAAGAAGCAATTTTTGACTAGTGTTTTCTTTGTGAAAGAATATTTAATTAGAAAATCCACCTCTCAAATACAACAATATCATTTAAATTTTCCACTTCTTTCTATTTCATTTTTGGTGTGTTTGATATTTCAAGGAACATGTCAATTTGCCCTAAATATTTATTGACATAAAGTTTATAATTTTTATTTGCCTTTATTATTGACAGTGATACCTGTTTTTTGTGATATGTTTTATATTTTAATATATTTTCTTATTTACATTTAACTTTGACACATGGATTAATTGCCTTTCTTGATTTCCACAAAAAAGTAAGATTTTTGAGTTAACTTTAAAGTTAATTTACACTGATAAATGTATATATCTTTCGTTTATATTATGCTCAGCTTTAGGATTATATTCTCCGTGCCAAATAAAAATCCTAGTGTGTTTATTTTAATATAGGCCTTCAAGTGATTATTTTAAAAGTTTTTGCTCCTCTGAAAAATATTTTTATTCTACCTTCATTCTTGAAGGATATTTTTACTGGCTATAGAATTCTTTGTCAGCAATTTTTTGTGTTTTTCTTTCAGATTTTAAAAATGTACTTTCGTGTTCTTCAAGTTTGTTATATTTCTCTTGAGCAGTTAGCTGTGTGTAAATGATTGCTCTTTACAAAGCAATCTGATTTTGTTTGTTTTTGTTACCTTTAAGGCTTTATTATTGTTTTTAGTTTTCAGTAGCTTTGCTTTGATCTGTTTAGATGTAGGTTTCTTTTTATTTCTCTTGCTTGAAGGTTTTATAGATTTCTTAATGTCTCTAGTTTTGGAAACTTCACTGCTGTTACTTCTTTTGCTGATTCTCTCCTATTCTCCTTTTCTCCTTATGGAACTTGGATACACAGATATCACATCTTCTCACCATATCTCTGTCTTATACCCACAATTTCATTTTCTATCCTTTTACCATTCTACGCTTCATTTTGTATTTTCCTAATTTCTAGTTCACTAATTCCTCAGCTGAGTATAATCTGCTATTAGCTTTATTCATTTAGACCTTACTTTTAGTTTTCAAATTTTTCAGTATTACAATTATAATCAGATTATCTTTTATAGTTTCCACATCTCTGTTGAAATTTTAATTTGTCTTTTATACCTCTTAATATAGCAAGAATAATTGTTTTAAAGTCTGTATCTGATGACCCATTATCTGGAGCACCTGTGGCTCTGTTTGTATTTGTTTCTGTTGGTGTCTATTCATGTTAGTTTGTCTCCTTTTTGTACCTGATTATTTTGGTTTGTCACCATTTGTTTGATTAGCAAAAATTGTTAGCAGAAATAATTTGAGGCCTGAATGACATTATATTCCAACCGAGTAGGTCTCTCTGATTCTATCAATGAAATTTTAGAAATTTAGGTGATTCGAATTGTGTTGTGGTCGTTAGTATAATCTGTCTACTTGCAATTTACCATTATTCCTAGGGTCTCACTGTTGATGACTCCAACGGTATGAAAAAGGCTTTCATCAAGGCTCCCAAAGGTTGGAATTCTAATTCTTACATCACTAGCTTCGTGAGACGTTCAAAAGTACCATAGTCTTTTCCTAGATATAATTGATATATAACATTGTATAATTAATATATACACTCTTTAATTTGATTCATATGTATGTTGCAAAATGATTACATCATAGCATTAGCTACCACCTTCATCTTATCTCATAATTACCATTTCCTTTTCTGTGGTGAGAATATTTAAGATTTACTCTCTTCACAACTTTCAAGTATATGATACAGTATTAACAGTAATCACCATACTGTACATTAGATCCCTAGAATTTGTTCATTTTATAACTGGAAGTTTGTACTCTTTGACTGACATGTCCCCTTTTCCTCAGCCCCTAGTAACCACCATTCCAGTCTGCTTCTGAGTTCAACATTTTTCAGTTACACATATGAGAAGGGACCCCCCCAACCAAAAAAAAAATTATCTTCTGGAGAGCGGGCTCTTGTAGAACAAGCTTCCCCCCCTAGTCAAGTGTTCTAGGAACCCATCTGTACCAGTGTACCAGCTGGTGTGGTTTTGAGAGGCTGCATTCAGCTTCAATGAACTTTCTTTGAAAACTCAATATGTTTGCCCATTTCATAACGGGTGATACATGAGTATACCTGCCCATACCTCACTGAGTGTTCAGCAGTTTTTGACCAAAATTGGCATGACCCCTGTGTCCCATATTCTCCTGATCTTACCCTGAGTGGCCTTGTTCTGTTTCCCTGGATGAAAAAAGGTCCTGAAAGGGAAATGTTTTGCTGATGTAGAAGAGGTAAAACAAAAAAAAAACAGCAGAAGCACTAAAAGGCATCCAAATTGACAAGTTCAAAAACTGTTTTAAGCAGTGGAAAGAATGCTTTGATAAGTGTATTACATCAAATGGAGAGTACTTTGAAGGTGACTGAGGTTTAAACATGTCAGAATACACAATTTTTAAAAATCCCTTTTTTTTTGTATCCCCTCTCATATAACCACAATGTATATGTCTTTCTCTGTCTGACTCATTTCATTTAGCATAATGACCTCAAGGCCCACTCATGTTGTTGGAAATAGACTGGTAACTCTTTCAGGCTCTCAGCTACTCTCATGAAATGAACAAGCATAACCTAGGGGAAAAACAATTCCAAAACACTGGCATCAATATTCTACCAGAGCTTTTCCTGGTAATTCTTTAGTATTTTGTTAACTCCTTAATGTCATCAAAAATATTTTTTAAATATTTTGTTCAGCTTTGTACCAGTGTTGGTTGAATTACCTACTCCATGATTACCAGACAGAAGTCTTCCAATTTATGTTTTTCCCTTATCCATAGGTGTAACTAGGGACATTGTAAACTGCTTGCTGAAATCAAGATACTTTCCTAATGATTTTCTATAATATCAGTATGTAATTAACGTTATACCAAAAAAAGTAGAAAAGCTAACTTGACTTGGTTTTACAATAGTAATTTCATTTAAGTTTCAATGTAATTGTGTGTGTGTGTGTGTGTGTGTGTGTGTGTGTGTGTGTGTGTGGTCTTCATGTTCTTTCAAAGATTTCCAAGTCTTTATTCATCACATTTTCACACTCAACTGTTTGAAGCTAACTTTTCCCTCACGTAGTGGTTTTTATAGCAGAAATAAATCATGCATACAATGGCCATTAACCAGGGTTCTGCATGGTTCATTTGCTTTATTTTTTTTTTCTGCCAGATTTGTAAACTTTATAAGTCATAGAAATGATATTATGAGCTTTAACTATTATTAATATACAGATATATTTTATAAAGGCATATCTTCAGGAAAGCATTACCATTAAGAAGACAAAATATGGAGATTTGTGTTTCCCATGAGTTTCAGCTCTTCACTGTCATGACAAGTTAAAGGAAAAAAGAGTACTTGCCACTCTAAACTAGATTATCTTGATAAAGAAGTCCCAACATCATACATGATGCATGGGATATCACTGGGGGGCGTGGGTGGTGGGACAGGCTGGGGCCGTGGTGGGATCAGTCCACTGTGGGGGGGGGGGTCTTTTGTCACTGAAATTATTTAGAGTTGCTGGGGTATGGTAATAATAAGAAGACTGACTTGTACTTTGATTTCTTATTGCAATCTTGTTTTTAAGCCATCCCAAGATAATATACTCCTTTCAAGCCTATATTCAATAAGGGACCACACCTCCTATTCTGGGGTAAGTGGCCTAAATCCAGGCTAAGTGTTCTCAGTGAGTAAACAAAACTATGAAAACTACAGTTGTTATTTTATAGTATAAAACTGAAATTTAAAAAAAATAAAAAGTTAAGTGTATTAAAGCATAATTAATCAATATTAGCATAAAGTTATATGTTTTGTTTTATTTCACTTTTTCCTTTATATGATGTTTCTTGATCTAACAAGTGTAATCAGGGCAAAAGGATTAAGTAAAAAGCAATATGTGTCTTTTCAGAATAAAGTCAAAATGGTACGTGCAAAGAACATCATATTAAGATTCAGCTAGCCTTGAAAACATTTAATTTTTAAGCCTCAATCTTCATCTTAAAAATCAATTCTTACAACTTTTTCACTGCTTCACAAAAAGACTAATAAAATAAGAGATATAGCAAGTGAAAGAACTTTGAACATTGTAAAACTGTGTACAACATAGGCTAATATTTTATAATGGTGAATGAAGATATAATAGAACCCTTAATAATATAATTTTCATGTATATTTAAATGTTACTGGCCCTTTCTGTGAAGTGATTTAGTTTTATATTACATTCTCAATTCTCATAGTATATCTGTTTCTTGAACTATACCATTCTTATTCTAAACCAAAGAAAAACAAACAAAAATCCTTGTTGTCTACTTTCATCCCTTTAGAAAATAGCCAATTGTCACATATTATATTTTTAGTCTCCTATTGCACACCGAACTAAGAAAACAAGAAACACTCTCAGTCTCTCTCCATTTACATATTGTCTTCTAAGGTTTAAGTTCAATGATACAGATTCAATATGATTATTCTTTCCAAATAAGTCTTATTTCTTTAGTATTTTATGTGATTGAATTTTAAGTTTTTGTCATGTTTTATTTAATATTTTGAATGACTAGAAAATGACTTCATCTCCCTGCAGTATTTGAATTTTTTGTTTGTGAGTTTATTCATATGAGTATTATTTTTTCTGTTAGTCTACTCATATATTTTTCTCTGCACATTATTTTTTAATTAAAAATTATATTTAATAGAAAGATTTGATAAGAAAATGGGTGGATGCAGTGTAAATTATATAATCAAAGTGAAAAGAGAGAGAGAAGACAAGTAAAACACATCAAAGTTTTGTTAGTCTCTAAACCTTGAAGCAGGTATGAAGCTGCCACTAAAATATAAAAAGTCATTGTTGATTCTATAGAATATAACACTTGCAGGCTCAATCAGTGGTATGTGGGAAATTTGGATCCAGTTCTTTTGAAGGAAACACATAAAGAACATTTTTCCCCAAATTTTTAAAAAGGGAATCCTCACACTAGTTTCAGGGTATCATTGATTCCTGCAATTAAAGGCGTGTGTGTGTTTGTGTTTCAAGTTAATGTGGCTCAGATGAAGCTCATCAAGATTTCTATGCACACGTTAAGTTGAAAGAGTTTTTTTAAAGTAAGAAAATCTAATAATATTATATGATTTCTTATGCAATATTAAAATGCACCCTATGCAGTCATTCTTAAAAAAACAGATTATGCTCAGTTCTGTGATGGATTTGCCTATTTTCACCACAAAGTTTCTTTTCCATAACAAGACAGCATTCCATTTGGTTTTCATAATGGCACAATCTTCAGGTAGAACATGCTATAAGATTATAAATCTCCATTGTGACAGAGAGTAATCACTGATATTTTATTTTTTCAGAAAGGACATTGTATTTCATAAGTGAAATCCTCAAATAATGTGTTTACATTTAATTTGTCAGGACTGCCTATACACAAAGGCAAATTTAACTTTTAAACTAATTATGATTAGTCATCCTTATTAGGGGGCAAGAAGAGCAGCATCATTTGAATTCTACAAGGAATCTTTCAAACCCAAGTTATCTTTTCCCATGCCCAACTTGATTATTTTTTAAGTAGTAAAATTGTTTGAAGAAAGATTAAAAGGTATGAATTTCATTTTCTTGATTTTTCCTGTTCTTCTTAATTGTTGGCCACTGAAACAAGCATCAGAAAGGGAAACCAAACAGAAAGTTGAATGCCCTTCAAGAAATACACAAACTTGATTTTTAAAATGCTTCTAAATATTTGATTATATTAGAATGATGCATCTTATATTATAAATATTCTGAGCGTTGCTGATCACCAGATTTAAATAATATTGTAACTTGTGTCTGGGTTTTGGTGCTATGATGAAATTTGTTTTACTATCATCATCATCATCATCATCACTATATTGTCAGTTTGTCAGCATTACCCAGGCTGAATGGCCCCTGTTTATTAACAGTTATGTCTATATGTTCCATATTTCAAAGGATGGTTTTCATGACTCCAACAAACTCATCTTATTATTTAGGGTCAATGACCCCTAGTAGTCAGTGTAACTTCCATCATGTTTTATGCAAAAGTATGGTTTATTTCAGATGCAACATATGAAAAAATTCAAACAAGTATGAAATGAAAATGATAAACAATAAATAGTTATAGAGCGCTTGCTTTGTGTCAAGCATCATTCTGGGTGTGAAATATGAGGGGGAATTGAGGTTTACACTGTCCTTGTCCTCTTGGAGATGATGCACCAATGGGAGAAAAGTATAATAAGGGTTCTTACAGGGAATGTATAAAGCTCTGTGCAAATACTCAGCAGGAAATCTTACTCAGGCTTGGCTGGTGGGGCAGCAGGGAAGGCTTTCCCAAGGAAGTGCTGCCGATTTGAGACATGAAGAGTCTGTGAGAGTTAGCCTAATGCAGGACGCTGGGGAATGAAATGGTAGTTCTAGGGAGAGAAACCATTCTGTTAAAGGCACTGAGCCTAAAGGGAGTGTCCCAGGAAGGAGTGGTGAACACAAGGACAGGAGAGGGATAACGCTAGAACAGGGCATGGTGCAAAGTGAATCATGCAGGAACTTATTCGACTTATTAGTTGAATTTGAACATTATTCTAAGAGCAATGAAAAGGCACTAAAGAGTTTCAGGAAAGAAGATATTATTATGTCTGTATGTTGGAATTTTATGACTGAGAGTAGAGAGTATAAAGCAGTCAGTCAGGAAATAGTTACTGCAGTCCGAGTGAGAGAGGATGGGAGCAGTGATGACGGAAGCAGGTAAATGATGTGTCATCTTTCAAAAGGCCCCAGATTGCATTTCTAACTGAGTCAAGGTACAAAACTGAGTTCATACAGATAGCATTAAACAATACCGTTTCATTATATTCCCTTATAAAACTACTGCCATCTCTCTCTAATTCATTAGAACAAAAAAAAAATGCATCAAACGTGTGTTCTCACTAGAAAAGTCCTCTCTCATAGTCCAGATGCTGAACCATGACTTTGTATTTTTATGTTAAAATTCTTACTCTTATACTCTCAGAATTAATATTGTAAGATGCTAATAAGATTCCTGATATTTTGAAGCAATAATTTAGTTCAAATGTGACATTAAATGCTCACCTTAGTTATTTGTAGCCTTTTGTCTTTTGATGAGCACATTTCAGACTATTTAGATATTTATTTTTAAAATATTCCTTGTAACAGAGATTTTTGTATGCCTCCTAGATATGGGCCAGATAGTTTAGAGACAGAATTAAGAGGAAGTTTCCTGTAGAACTTTTTGTATCTCTGATATTTGAACCATGTGACTATTACCTACTTACAAGAAGTATTAGCTGTTTTTAAAAATGCAACAGGAACATTTTCTTTGATACAAATTACACATGTTCTGAAAATTAAAAACCACTTTCTGAGGGAAGGAGTTTATTGCCAGTCAAAAGGTGTTAAGAATTCAGGTCCAATTCCCATCCCTTATAGGCCTATAAATAGAGACCTACCAGTAGTTTATGTGACTTCAAAAGTAAAAATGTTTGCCTCAGACTAAAACTTTTAGTTTTACTGGGCGATGAAAATTAGTGTGTGACCTTGAACCCTGAATCTCAGGAAGTCATGAGGATTACTGTGCATAATCCATGAGAGATAAAAGATGTGAGACACTCCTCCAGGAAACATTCAGGAGAATTTCCAGGGGGCTCCTCGGACCTGGCAGCCTCTACACGTGGTCTATATTATCGCTCCAGGGCCTGAAACCCATAAAGAATAGCATATATACAGGAAATGGTTACAAAGAGATAAGAGAAAGTAGCTTAACAAAGGACATGGGAGGCCCCTTTTCATTATTACTATTTAGGAAGGGAAAGAGGAAAGAAAAATGAAAGTGGGCTTCTATAAAAGAGAAGCTTACCAAATGCTAACTGAAAATCCACGTGTGTTTTTAGTGAGCACTAATACAGAAGATGTTTGTGAACTCCTGAACCCCTCATTTAGTTAATTATCATATGCAAGTTTGTATATGTTACCTTTCTATCTGAATTATACACTTTTGGAGAAGAGGTACAGTGTTTGAAAGCCAAGGGTCAAAACTATGTACTTGGGATCACATCCTGGCTCTACCAGTTACTAGGTGTATGACCTTGGACATGGTTGGGAACCTTTCAGAGTATCAGCTTCCTCCTCTGTACAATAGGATTACAATAGTACATTCCCAGAGAGTAGTTTTGAGAATTAAGTGAGTTAATATTTGTAAAGCACTAAGACAGTGATTGGCACATAGTAAGTGTTACATTAAAGTTTATTAAAAAAATACATGTGAGAGGCAGGTGTGCACACTTGCGCCGAGTCGCCATCAAGGGTTGGCGAGTGTCTGTGTGGACCCGCACGGGCCGGCGAGGGCTCACCGGCTGGCAAGGCCTCCCACAAGTTGACACCGATGGGGCCTGAGAGGGAGTGCGAAGATCGGCAAGCGCAGGTGTAAATCGACCCGTGCGGGGCCGCGAGTGCAGGGCAGGCCTCAGAAATAGTGGATCCCGGGCCAAAGGGGTCACAGAGCTGCCCAGACTCCCTGGAGGAGAGACTGGAGACAGGATTAACCGGAGAGTCCTGGAGCTGACTTCCTCCCATTTCCGTAGTCTCCATTTGGCGAGGGCAAGCAACGCATCCAAAGAGCCAAAAGCGGGGAAAGCACACAATAGAAGACCCTAAACTGACCAGTGCCGGGGTGCCAGGCTGGCCTGGGGGGCCAGACAAGTACGTGAGGTGGCGAAGAAGCCCCCTGGGCTGGGGCAAGCATGCAAGAGCCCAGGCGGGCGGGGGATCCTGCCGGGCCGGGGAGCGCAATCAAGGACCTGGCAGGAGAATATAGAGCGATCCATAGAAATAGTGGATCCCTGGCTGAAGGGGTCACACAGCTGACCCAAGCAGGAGTCAGACACAGACAGTAGTCTCCTGGCAGGCTCAAACAAATGACCCAAGGCCATATAGGGTCAACAACTGACATCATCAGAGGCAGGCCCAGAAAGAAAAGTAAAGGGAAAAATAAATAAATAAATAAAAAGACCCACCTAATACCATAGAAGTTTAATCCACCAAGTCAGGAAATCTAGACAGCCCAATTGAAGGGCAAAAATAAATTAAAAAATAAGTAAATTACTTAACAGACTCTCACAAAAATGGGAAGAAAAAGAAGTTCTGTTCAAATGAGTGGAAAAAGGGACTCCCCACAGAGAGAGCTAAATGACATAGAGGCAAGGGAACTATCAGATACTGAATTCAAAACAATGGTTCTAACGAAGCTCAATGAGCTCAGCCAGCTCAAAGAGAACTATGAGAAACTGTAGAGAAACTATCAGGTGCTTACAACAAACTATATCACCCTGGAAAAGGACAAAGAAACTATCAAGAAGACACAAGAAGATATGAAGAATACCATTTCTGAATTGAAGAACACAGTCGAAGGAATCCAAAGCAGGCTGGATGAAGCCGAGGATCGAATCAGTGAGATGGAGGATAAGGTAGAAAAAAGCTCCCAGAAAGAACAAGAAATGGAAAAAAGACTCACAAAGAATGAAGAGGCATTTAGGGAAATGCAGGACAACCTGAAACGCAATAATATCCGTATAATAGGGATACCAGAAGGAGAAGAAGGCGAGCAAGGGATAGAGAACCTCCTCGAAAAAGTAATAATGGAAAATTTCCCTAATTTGAGGAGAGAAAGGCCCTCATGGATCCAGGAGGCACAGAGGACCCCACTCAAGAGGGACCCAAAGAGGTCCACTCCAAGAAACATCATCATTAAAATGGCAACTATCAAAGACAAAGAGAAAATCCTCAAGGCAGCAAGGGAGAATGAGAAAGTAACATACAAGGGGGCCCCAATACAGCTAGGAGCTGACTTCTCAACAGAAACACTACAAGCCAGAAGGGAATGGCAACAAATATTCCAAGTCATGAAAAACAAGGGCCTGCAACCAAGGCCACTCTACCCAGCGAGGCTCTCCATTAAAATAGAAGGGGAAATAAGGAGTTTCCCAGACAAAAGAAGGCTAAAAGAATACATCTCTACCAAACCAGCACTCCAAGATATGCTAAGGGGACTGGTTTAAGAACATGAAGGAAAAGAATGAGAAAGAGAGGAACATAGGTATAAAGAGAAAAAATGAATAAGTTTCATCAGTAATAACTCTCAATGTAAATGGACTAAATGCCCCAATCAAGGGACACAGGGTAGGTGAATGGATAAGAAAACATGACCCACACATATGCTGCCTACAAGAGACCCACCTCAGAGCCAAAAGACCTACACGGATTGAAAGTAAAGGGATGGAAAAAAATACTCCAAGCAAATGGGCAAGAGAAAAAGGCCGGGGTTGCCATATTTGTATCAGACAAAGTAGATTTCAAAACAAAGGCCATAAAAAGAGACCCAGAGGGCACTTTATCATATTTAAAGGAAGAATCTATCAAGAAGACATCAACATTGTAAACCTATGCTCCCAATATAGGAGCCCCCAAGTTTATAAGGAAATTCTAGGATGACTTCAAAAAAGATATAGACAGCAACACACTGAGAGTAGGGGATTTCAACACCCCACTGTCAAAAATGGACAGATCTTCCAAACAAAACATCAGTAAGGATATTGTGGAGCTGAATGACACACTGAATCAAAGGGACTTAACTGACATATATAGAAACTTACATCCCAAAGAAGAAAAATACACATTCTTTTCAAATGCTCATGGCAGTTTTTCAAAGATAGACCACATGATAAGACACAAAGCAAACCTCAGCAAATTCAGGAAAATTGAAATAATACCAAACTTTTTCTCGGACCACAAGGGCTTGAAACTGGAAATCAACCTCAAAGAGAAACTTCAAAAACTTGCAGACTCATGGAGACTGAACAGTACACTACTAAACAATGAATGGGTCAATAATGAGAGAAGAGAAGAAATTGAAAAATTTCTGGAAACAAATGAAAATGAACAGACAACAGTCCAAAACCTGTGGGACATAGCAAAGGCAGTCCTGAGAGGGAAGTTCATAGCAATACAGGCTTACCTAAAAAAGAGAGAAACATTTCAAATAAAAGACCTAACACTACAACTTCAAGAACTAGAGAAACAACAACAAATAAATCCCAGAGCAAGGAGAAGGAAGGAAATAGTCAAGATTAGAGCAGAACTGAATGACATAGAGATGAAAAGAACAATTCAGAGGATCAACCAATCCAAAAGCTGGTTCTTTGAAAAGATTCATAATGTTGACAAGCCTTTCAGCAGACTCATCAAGAAAAAAAGGGAGAGGACCCAAATTAATAATATCAGAAATGAAAGAGGAGAAATAACAACTGATACCACAGAAATACAAAGGATTGTCCGAAACTACTATGGACAATTATATGCCAAGAAACTTGAAAACCTGGATGAAATGGACAAATTTCTAGAAAAGTATAATCTTCCAACACTGAAGGAGGAAGGAGCAGAAAGCTTGAACAGACCGGTAACAGCTGGGGAAATAGAAGCAGTAATCAAGAAACGCCCGGCACACAAAAGCCCAGGGCCAGACAGTTTCACAGGAGAATTTTACAAAACATTTAAGGAAGAGCTAACCCCAGTCCTTCTCAGACTATTCCAAAAAATCCAAGAGGAGGGAAGACTCCCAGACTCTTTCTATGAGGCCAGCATCACCCTGATCCCAAAACCAGATAAAGACCTTACAAAGAAAGAAAACTACAGGCCAATTTTGCTGATGAACATAGATACTAAAATCCTCAATAAAATATTGGCAAACTGCATCCAGCAATACATTAAAAAGTTTATCCACCACGATCAAGTGGGATTCATGCCAGATGCAGGGATTGTTCAATATATGCAAGTCAATAAACATAATACATCACATAAATAAAATAAAAGACAAAAACCACAAGATCATCTCGATAGATGCAGAAAAAGCATTCAGTAAGGTACAGCACCCATTTATGATCAAAACACTCAGCAAAGTGGGAATAAATGGGGCATTCCTCAACATAATAAAGGCCATATATGAAACACCTACAGCCAACATCACACTCAATGGACAAAAACTGAATGCTTTCCCACTAAGATTGGGAACACGACAAGGATATCCGCTCTCACCTATTCTTTTCAAAATCATATTGGAAGTCTTAGCCACAGCAGTCAAACAGAGAAAGAGATAAAAGGCATCCAAATAGGAAAGAAGGAAGTAAAGCTATCATTTTTTGCAGATGACATGATAGCATACATAGAGAACCCTGTAGACTCTACCAAAAACTCCTCAACCTAATAAGTGAATTTGGCAAAACAGTAGGATAGAAAGTCAATATTCAGAAATCAAAGGCATTTTTGTACACCAGCAATGAAATAGAAAAAAAAAGAAATCAGAAAAAAAAATACCATTCGATATAGTAAGTAGAAAAATAAAGTACCTAGGAATAAATTTAACCAAAGAGGTAAAAGACCTGTATGCAGAAAACTATACAACATTGAAGAAAAAAATTAAGAAAGACACAAATAAATGGAAGCATATACTGTGCTCATGGATTGGAAGAATTAATATCATCAAAATGTCCATATTACCCAAAGCAATTTATTGATTCAATGCAATCTCTATTAAGATATCAATGACGTATTTCACAGAAATAGAACAGACATTTCAAAAATTTATATGGAACCATAAACTACCCCAAATAGCCGCAGCAATTTTGAGAAAGAAACACAAAGTAGGAGGGATCACAATACTGGACATCAAACTCTACTACAAAGCCACTATACTCAAAACAATCTGGTACTGGCACAAGAACACATCCATAGACCAGTGGAACACAAGAGAAAGCCCAGAAATAAGCCCAGGTCTCTATGGGCATCTAATATTTGACAAAGGGGGCAGAAGCATAAAATGGAGCCATAATAGCCTCTTCAACAAATGGTGTTGGGAGAGCTGGACGGCTACATGCAAAAAATTGAAATTGGATCATCAGCTGACACCATACACAAAAATAAACTCAAGATGGATAAAAGACTTAAATGTAAGTCGCAACACCAAAACAGTCCTAGAGGAGAACATTGGCAGGAAACTCTCAGATATCCCACGCAACAGTTTTTTCACGGATATGTCTCCTAAAGCAAGGGACATAAAGGAAAGAATAAACGAGTGGGACCTCATCAAAATAAGAAGCTTCTGCACAGCGAAAGAAAACATCAGCAAAACGAAAAGGGAGCCAACCGTATGGGAAAATATATTCGCTAATGATACATCAGATAGAGGTTTGATCTCCAAGATATATAAAGAACTCGCTTGACTCCACTCCAAGAAGACAAAGGATCCAATCCAAAAATGGGCAAAGGACCTGGGCAGACGCTTTTCCAGGGAGGAGATACAGAGGGCCCAGAGGCATTTGAAAGGATGCTCAGAATCAGCAGCAGATCTGCCATCAGAGAAATGCAGATCAAAACCACTAGGAGGTACCACCTCACACCGGTCTGAATGGCCATCAGAAACAGATCCACAAACAACAGGTGCTGGAGAGGCTGTGGAGAAAAGGGAACACTAGTCCACTGTTGGTGGGAATGCAGACTGGTGCAGCCACTGTGGAAAGCAGTGTGGAATTTCCTCATAAAGCTGAAAATGGAACTGCCTTTTGATCCAGTGATTCCCCTGCTGGGACTATACCCTAAGAATCCCAAAATGCCAATTCAAAAGAACCTATGCACCCCAATGTTCCTAGCAGCACAATTTACAATAGCCGAGTGTTGGAAGCAACCTAAATGCCCATCAGTAGGTGATTGGATCAAAAAAGTATGGTACATTCACACAATGGAATACTACGCAACAGAAAGAAAAAAAAGAACTACTAAACTCGCGACAGCATGGATGGAACTCGAGAGCATTATGCTAAACGAAATAAGCCAGGGGGTGAAAGACAAATACCATATGATCTCACCTATAAGTGGAACCTAACCAACAATACAAAGATGCAAGGAAAATAAGACCGGCAACACTGAAAGGAAAAGAAACCAACAGAGACAAGAGGGAAAGGGGGGTGGGTCGGGGAAAAGGAAGGGAAGGGGAAAGTCAAGGAACATATAGCAAGGACTTATGAACAAAACCAAAGGGGAAGAGTTGAGGAAGGGAGGGAGGGAAGGAGGTGGCAAGGGAAAGTGGTGGGAGGTTGGCAGAGACAAATGTATTTAAAAAAATAAATAATAAAAAAAATACATGTGAGTAAAACAGAAGTTTGCTTAAGTAAATTCTACTCAATCAGTGTCCTATTGCCTGTGAAAGCATTAGTTGAAGCCTTAAGACCAAATGTTCATGGTTATCATCTATTTTCTTATCTACTGCTGTTCCAACAGCAGAGTTGTTTGCTTATCAAGACTCTGTTGTTTTATTCCCAGATCCATTTATGGCATAATTTTTGCTTTTTAATTACATATTTGAATCTTATGAATAAATCTATTACATATGTATTCAAAGAAGAATTTTTGTGTGTGAAAACTAGGTTGCTGGTTTTTTACAATTGATAAAGAGAAGTGGTTTTAAAAAAATAAAAATAAACAAATAAATAAATAAATGCTATTGGATTCAGTGTTTATGGAATAAGTCAACAGATTGATAAAAAAGTCATAGAAACCTGGAAAATTCTTCAGTTCTGGTTCTACTTAATAATAACTGGAATTGGGAATGACAGTCACTGCTTTGTGGTATGGTTTGTGCAAGAAAGACAACATAGGATTTCAAGGGAATGATCCATATGCAATAGCAAAATGTGGCTCTACAAAGTTTGATCACTTTATGTGGATGTACATGTTTTAAGCTCAGAGAAAACATCATTAATTATTAAGGATCTTTTTTGTTGATTCCCTGAACAAATAAAATTTTCAATGCCAGTTATAAAGGTTTCTACCATCATTAAAACTATAGGGTTTTAGAATACCTGGCCTGGCTTTGAATTCAAGCCCTGCCACTTACTAACTCTGAGATCTGGGTAAAATAATTTGCTTAGCTCCCTCAGAAATCAGTTTCCCCACCTACAACATTAGCGTATCCACAGTTCCTCCAAGGTTTTGTGGAGGATTCACTGTGACACTACATGTAAAGAAAGAACTCAGCTTGGTGCACAGCAAACAATGAACGTTGACCACTATAATTATTGTGGTTTCCTGCTTTCCATTTGTCACTTAACTTAGTGCCTTACATGCTTTTGTTATGGAACAAATGTTTACTATTTTCTTAGACAATGATGATTAAATCATTCAATAAATAATTTTTATCATACGACAGGGTCCAGCACAAATAACGCCCCTTTTTAGTTACAAAATCTTTTATTACAAAACCATAAGCATGTAATTTTTTAACATAACAATATCACACTCAAGCATACCATATGGCATTTTAGGTGAAATGTTCAAGTTAAAACTATAAATTTTTACACCTATGTTATTATATTACCCACCATACTCAAAGAGGCATTACTTCTGCCAGACCCTGTATTTCTGAAACACTAAAATATGATGCTTAGAATACAGAAAATAATTTTTATTTTATTCCTTTTAAGCTTTTTATTATTGATGGGTTTTAGAGAGAAAGGGAGGAGGAGAGAGAGTGAGAAAGGGAAATACCGATCTGTTGTTCCATTGTATATCCCCTTGCTGAGTTCAAACCTGCAAAGTTGGCATATTGGGATGATGCTCTAACCAACTGAGATGCCCAGCCAGGGCCAGAAATTAATTTAGACATAGTTCCCTTCCCCCTTTGAGAAGCTTTTTCATTAGCCAAAAGTTAGATCAGACATTGCAATGAACATAGCCATTATTGATCTTGTGGTCAAACACTAAATGGAAAAAAAAGTACTTAATATTGTTGATAATGAGTAAGGATCTAGCTATTAGTGTTTGGGGAAATGTTCATTCATCTTTACATTTAATAAATATTTATTTACTAAATATATCTTAGAAGAGGAAAATATGCTCACAGGTGATAAAAACACATAAAGTGATAAACTATATGGAAATGAAATACAGGGGAGCGCAGAGAAAGGAGGGAAGTGACAGCAAGTTCATGCAAAGACGCACCATGTTTCTAAATGCTTTCACTACACTTTACCCATACATAAACCTAACGAGTCTACTCATAAAGTCAGACATGATGTCAAGTGGGATAAGCTCTTACAAATTGATAAAAGTACGTGCTGTGGGTTTAAGCATGGATTTCAAGTCAGACCAAGATTGGAATCCTAACTCTGCCACTTGTTAGCTGTTTGACACTGAGAAAGTTACAAACCCTATTTGTCTTAATTTCCTCATCCATAAGATAGAGTAAAGCTTAACTACCCCCAAGGGTTGTTGTGAGAATTCAATGAGAAAACATGCCTAAGTTGTCGAGAGCTGTACTTGGCACAGTAATACTTCAGAAGACAGCTGTTATTATGACATGTAAGAATCACCACTATCATTAGGCTGCGTGGCAGAGTGCCAAAATGTGTTCCCCAGACCACAGGCAGCACGAACACTTCTGAGAACCCTTGACATAGACTCATGGAGTTTGTAGCTTGGCTCGGTGCTATGCTTCTATGTTGATCTACTGAGTCAACCTCCCATAAAACAGCTGTTCTTTTTTATCTGTTCTACTTTCTAGTCAAAGTTTGTACAATGTATAGCTAAGAAGTTAAATTCACTTAAAGACATCAGCCCTATAGTTCTAAAGAAAGCCTTTTTATGTTTTTGCTTGTTGATTTGTTCAGTTTATTCTCTTTGGTGAATACAGTTGGGACTGATGATATTTGATTGCAAGTTTCTTTAGACTTTATGTCTATCACTCTATAAAACATGTACAATTTTACACAGACCCTTTCATAATGTAGTTAGCAACTCTGAACACATCCTAAATAATTATCTACAATATTTGATGACTATTAAAAGTTTTGGGGCTTAAATTCTTTCTCGGTGGATTAGTAATATGTTCCAGCACCAACTCTAGATACTTTGTTCTACCAACAGACATGTCCAATAAATATTTGTTGATTGATTTATTTTGCTGAGTGATTGAACTCCAAGGCCTCATACAGTGTCCTTATGCACAGCTGTGTAAACTCTATTGAATGAAACTGAAGCTTGCCACATTCCAGAAGCAATAAGGCATGAGTTAGCCAAGTACCTCTTCTCTGGCATGTCGTCCATCAAACAGCCTAAACATCTTGCTGACATAAAAACAGCTTCAGGAGAATATGAACAATATGACAAAAAATAATCACTTACATAAAGGGCTTGGAATAAAAAGGAATAGTAAAAGGACTAAAATGCATGTGTCTATTAATAAAGGGAGGAAAGAAAGAGAAGGTCACTTTCAAATTGCAAGGGAGAGTTAAACACAATTTCATAAAGTTCTCATGGTTCCTGCTCCACCAATGTAAAATTTCAAATCGACTTGCTAAGAAGCTTATGCACTTTAATTAGTTCCCTAGACATGTGCCTGAGCTTAACAAGCATCCTTATACCTGTAGATACATGTGCTGGGAGCAGGAGGAATTGTTTGGCGGCAGATATAGCTAACCGTTGACTACCTTTGTTCTGATATATCACAACAGATTCATAACTGAAGGAAAATAAAAATTGCATCTCAATATAATAATCTCTGTTTATACTTTTTCCAAAATACAATTTTGGAAAAATTAGCTTGCATGTTAGGGTTCTTAGGAAATCAGTTAGTTTTGATCTCTAATTTGGAAATGATTAGCTAGATAAATGGATCGACTTTCCCCACACTTTCCTGTCCTAAGTAAGCATTTTCCAATTTGTCTAAATTCCTTCCTTGCACTTACATGTGACAGATAGCAGCAGAAATGGCATTATATATGCTATTTTGCTTAGGTCCGTCTAAACTAAGTGAAGTGACTGAAGAAGGAACACACCTAAACTCATTGTGGGGCTTGCTGAAATGCTATTTCTCACAGAAGATTTTGCATGGGGGTTTCCAAAGGGCTCTTATCTTCTTTGTCCAGCCTTCTAGCATGTCAGCTGCTTCCCTCAATTAGTATCCAGCCAAATCCTTCAAACTACTTTGTCTCTTACCTGTAGGGAGAAATTAACATGCAAAGAAAAGAAAAGTGGGATGAGATGAAAAAGAAGGAAGCTACTCCTTATAGTTTCCAAATGCCATATTTTCACAGAAGTTGACCAGAGATGAGAAAAGCTTTGGCTAATATCAGTGAAGAGAGAATGTTCCCTTCTTTGTGATCGTCAAGGATCTTTAGCCTTGCTTTGTGGAAATCACAGGCCGGATAGTTCTGACTTGGAATGTGACACCAAGGAAGAATACACCTTTGAGCATAGAAACCACTCCTCCTCCTACCCCCTGGAGCTCAACTCAGTACAAAGAAGAGTTTGACATTCTGGCCTTTAATTCGCACTGTGAAGCCTGTGTTTTCCCCCATTTTACAGGCACAGTGAACTTGATTCCCATGACCTTTAAGGAAACATAGAGCTGTTGGGTTCCCCCCCGCCCCGAGTGCATCAATTTTTATCCCCCTGTCCTGCTGTTCATATGGAAAGCAGATATGAGAATCAGGTATTTCAGACGAGTAATTCAAAGACTTGAGTGGGAAAATATATTGGCTCTAAACCACAAACTAGAAGTTTGCACTTGTCCTCTGTGGATGGTGCCTGAAAAGAGTAGGCACACAACAAAGATGGAGAAGATTCTGCCTTCAAACATACACACTTACACATACACAAATGGAGTGAAGCACCTGATCCATTGTCCGTCTACTCCCCTGAATTTCTGACTTTATTATGTGCTCTCCTCCTAACTGTGCATTACTTTTACAGACTCTTACCTGAGTGCGCCTGTTGAACCAGGCATTCTAACATCATCTAGCTGACAGCTTCTACGTGCTATAGCTAAAGAGACTATTGCCATGAGATTCAAGTAGAAACATACTAAGGCATGATTGTGTTTGGTATGGAAATTCCCATTCTTTTTTATTCTGCTGACACTTGATTAATTATTATGGGGTAATTTAAGTAATAGAAAAACAAAAGTTCTGATTACAGATGTATGGTCTATTACACCGTTAAATATACTCACATATTTCACAAGTTTATCTTTTGGGAGTTAAGAAATTGTATGCTATGCTCAAAGCTTCTATTTCTTATACAAGGAACATTAAGACACATTATTTACTCACTTAAATCCTCTAAACTAAACATGTGTTTTCACTTGGGCAACCTGGAAAGGTTAGGAATATGATTGATGTTGGTTCATATCCAGTACCCACTCTGCACTTGACATTCCTCTGCATAGAGCACCCACATCTCTCCATCTCAAGTTTCAAGGGCTTTTCCTCCAGCCAATTCAAGAACTGCAGAAACACTAACACTAAATAAGGCACTAATTTTGAAGTATGGCTTTAAGATGCAGCTCTGCGACTATAAGTTGGGTGATATTGAATTGCCACTTAACCTGCTAGGCCTCAGTTATTATATCTGCAAAATGAAGGTGCTGCAACATGTGATTTTTCAGGAACTATCAAGCTCTACCATTTTTCTGTCATATGGAATCTCTTAAGTGTTTCAGCTATTTATGGTTGTCTGTTTCAGCTACTTTTTGCAAGAATTCTATACTTCTCAAGGAATAAATTTTACATAGGTCTGACTAAACACAACTGGGAGAGTTCTATAAAACTCTACTAACTAAGCATGTTATGTTTTCAAATAAGAGTTTTGTCTAACAAATCAAGGCTTCCATTAAAAAAGCTGTTACACCAATTTTAGAGAAAACTGAACAAGGGCCGTGTAAGTGTATTGACCCAAGCATATATTGAACTTCAGCATCCTCGTTTCAGTTTAAAAGCATAGAAAAACACACCTGGCAAATGCACCATTACTTTACATAGCTTCTATATTCCTTCCCCTTTTCTAATTGCTTTTGTTAATACTATAAACTTACCTTTAGAATTACTCCCATTTTTAATACTGGTGACCCTATAAATCTGCAAAAGGTCATTGAAAATTCACAATTAAAGTCACACTGAGACTTAATCTCTTGCTATATGATTCTGTCAAAATGAAAACCATCAGGGCCTCTGCCAGGACACATGTGGTGCTTGTGACTTAAATGCAGGCTTTTGGCAACAGGGAACAGCTCTTCTTAAGTGGTAAGTGGTTATTGCTCACACACGCATTATGCAAGCACATCATCAGTGCTTTATTATTTGAGAAGAAAGCATTTTCCTTTTGCCTCTAAGTAAAACAATAGGACATATGGTGCCATATTAAAACTTCAGTAGGGTGGTAGCTGGTGGAGTATAACCCTAAAGATGTGTTTGGAAGTGGCAGATCCTGATATTCTACAATCAGCCTCAAGATTAATGACTTGAGGGCTTCGTGTCCTCAGAGCACATCAGTGTATGTTCACGCTACACTTCTTTTTTAAAAAAAATATTTTATTGTTTATGCTGTTACAGTTGTCCCAGTTTTTCCCCTTTTGTCCCCCTCCACCCAGCCTGCCTCCCAATGCTATAGTCATCCCCATGCCGCTGTCCTTGATACACGGTCTTTGACTAATCCCTTCACCGTCTTTAAATCACTCCCCTCCTCCTCTCTCCCCTCCTACATCTGTCGGTCTGTTCCATGTTCCTATGCTTCTGGTTCTATTTTGCTTATTAGTTTATTTTGTTTGTTAGATTCCTCTTATAGAGGAGATCATATGGTCTTTGTCTTTCACTGCCTGGCTTATTTCACTTAGCATAATCATCTCTAGTTCCATCCATGCTGTCACAAAGGGTAAGAATTCCTTCTTTTTTTTTTTCTGCTGCTTAGTATTCCATTGTGTAAATGTACCACAGTTTTTCAATTCTCTCATCTACTGATGTGCACTTAAGCTAGTTCCAAGTCTTTGCTATTGTAAATAGCACTGCTATGAACATAGGGGTGCATATGTTCTTTTGAATTGGTGTTTTGGGATTCTTAGGGCATATTCCCAGCAGTGAAATTGCTGGGTCATAAGGCAGTCTACATTTCTAATAACTTATCTTGGGCTCTCCCAGTCTTGTGAGCTGAGGATTGTCAAAAAGCAGAGAATAGTGAAGGCAACCAGACAGTGAATAATGTAATTGTTCTATCCTTGAGCCAAGCTCCAGGTTTCTTAGATCTTGGTCATATGGCTGTGTGCAAAGGGAAAGAGATGCATGGACAAGTAGACAAATGTCTAAAATGTATTATTCTTTTATGCATTTACTGAAGAACACCTTTGCTGGTACATTACAGTCCAAAGGGAAAGTGGCAACCTATGAAATCTGCTACATTAAATTCTGGGACGTAGAAAATATGCTTGGCAATTTTTTGGAAAGACTTTTCCAAAAGCTTCCCAAGGAATAAACTTTCCCTCAACAGATCTTCTTTCCTAGATGGCAAGAAGATAGTCAGTAAGGAAATTCCATCCTAATTCATCATGGGAATGGTCTTATGCTCACCTTTAGCTGAAATCCACAAGTGGGCAAAACTTTGTTTGCTAATTGTAGTTGCATGCAATAGTGCCACTATATAATGGTTGGCAAGAGGACCCCTTTTGCCTTCTCATTAATACTTTTCATTAATGGAAAGAGCAAAATCCCCTAAGAAAATGTAGTTTTCCTCCAATCTACTATTCTAACCATGCAAATAGAATTCATGTTATTAATATGTACTCTTAGACTAAAGGCTCTTAGAATAACTAGTATAGCATGTCTATCATGTGACTTGTCTGCATTGGAGACTTCTGATGAATCCTGGACTCTTCTGCACTATTTGACTCAAAACCCAGCAATCTTTTAAAAGTAAGAATATAAAGTGATTAGATTGCTTCTCATTTGATAAATGAAATTTAAGTAAAAGGGACTTTTAGGTACTCATGTGTCAACTCAACTTGTTAGGATTTATATTGAGCATTGGTAGGATTTTTTCAGATGATGAGTGGAATCTGATTTAGAAGTAAGTTATATTGAACAATTTTTTGTCAAGCAAATATACCCAAACATGTGTTATAATCCATAAAATAGGTATAATATTTACCTCAGTTATTAAAAGAAAACAATAAACAATAAATAAAAGTTACTGATCATCTCTTACCTTTAACTTTTTCTTTGAGCTGATGATGTAGTTTAAAGACATATCACATCATCTCAAAAAAAGTATTAGGAATGTAGTTAGCCTATCAGTCAGGAAAACAAATACTCTGAAAATTTAAAAGAGAGGTGAATATAATACAAGATATTGCATACAAAAATTTTAGTTGGATGGAAGAGTAAAGGGGGGTCAAGGAGCACTATACAGAGTCTAGAAATAGGCATTTGCTGCTGAGATTGCCTCCAATGCCACTGGAGTTCATGGACACCTGTCATCCCCACTCCTGCCCCCTGCTATTCCACCATCCACAGACAGTGCTGGAGATCATGGTCACTCACAGCCACCTGTACCATTTGGCCACTGCTCCTGCTGGAACCAGAAACAGAAAGACTTCCCCCTTCATTGCCGTTGCAGCTCTACTGAAATTGTTTTCTAAGGGCAAAACTTAAGAGGAGCCTGTCAGCAAGAGAGTTTGGGAAATGAAGTTTCCAGACCCTTCAGAGGAGAAAGTGGGCTGAGCACCAGCAGACATTACCGTGAGGAGTAAATAATCTTGTTAGTTACCATTCTAGCACCAGGAAGCCAGCAAAAATTCTGGCTCAGAAGGGTGGACTGTTTATCTCTCTGCCCAAATCCCATGAAAGTGTTATTAAAAATATAATGGAACTGAAAATTAAGAAGGGATCTGTGATTGTTACTTTTATGTGTCATCTTGCCTGGGATACAGGGTGCCCAGATGTCTGATTAAACATTATTCTCGGTGTGTCTATGGATATGTCTCTGGATGAGGTTAATGTGTGAATTGTTAGACTGAGTAAAGCAGACTCTCCTCCCTGAAGTAGGTGGTCTTCATCCAGTCTGATGAAGGCCTGAATAGAATAGAAGGCTGACTAAGGGAGAGTTCACTCTGCTTGACTGTTTTCAAACTGGGACACAGGTATTCTCTTGCCTTTAAACTCAGACTGAAATTAACACCATCCACTCTTATGTGGATGCCCAGCAGACCCAGCTGCTCCCAAAACCAGGAAGCAGTAATGGGCTGTAAACTGGGCAATTGCCAATGGAATGGCTGTGGAATAGCTAGAGCAAATTGTTCTTGCCTGTCTCCTGTATGAAAAATGTTTTAAAAGTTATGCTAGAAAGATATGGCCCAAATATAAAGTGAAATAAAGTTTGGCATGATTTTACACCAATTATGGAGCATAGAGCAAGAAATTCTCCATTGACTTTGAAACTTGGAGTATTGTCAATCAAATGAAGAGCTTAATAACACAGGATTACATTTTTTTCTCTACGAGTATAATCACACTATTTGATTCTTGCAACAAACATATCATAAATGCTGCCCATTTGTTTTCAATTAATTTAAAGTAGAAAACTTCATTGCAGTTACAGAGCAGAATGCATGAAATAAGTTTCAGCAATGGAAAGGCAAAGGTACAGCCAACCAAGGCTGAGAGGGAGAGAGAGAGGAAAAGTAGGAGAAAATGTTCGTGCATTTATTTGCTCATCTAAGAGTATAAAGTCGATAGATTCTGGCTAAAATGGAAAGATTAAGAAACATATTTGTGTTTTGTTTAACAGCTGTAAAATATACCCTTAGAATGAAAAAATTAACAACATGGAGAATGAAAGAAGAGATGGAAATTGAGCTAATTGGGAGTAAATAAAATCTAAAATTGATAAATTAACAAATCAATTTACAAATATATGATTTAGTATTGTAAATATAAGCATAGAAAAGATCAGAAAGAGTAAAATTTATTGCCTCTTGTAAGGCAATGATTGATAGAAGGAGGTTTTATTTTATTTTAATGCTTATATTCTATTTAAATGTTTAACTCTATACCTGTGTAATAGTTTAATTATCAAAATAAACAAATTCAAAGGAAATTTTTCTGTCAGTAAAGGGGATGTTGAGAGGGATGTGCATAGAAGCAGCCACTTGTGCCTCAGCTCAGTGCTTAGTTACAATGATGTTATGAACATAACACAGCTAAAAATATAAATTGAAGTTATAGGTAAATGTTACTGTCCGATGTAATGGAGCTAACAGCACATGTCACTAAGGGCACCAAGTCTAAACTAGCATTTCAGAATGAAAGCTCTCCTTGAGTGGCCTATCAAACAGCAAGAAGTTTTCAGTCTGGTTTAACCCTTTTCCCTTCTCTTTCTAACATTTAATTTTAACATTTAAGCTCAAAAATAATTATTGGAAATACAAACATAAAATTTTCTCAATGGAAAGTGCTCCTCGGTTGCTTGTAGGAAAAAAAAATCAACATAAAAAAAGTAAATACATGAAATACATTATGCCTGACAAGGTTATATGGTCAAGAAATCACTTTGGTTTTACATTAAGAAATAAATCAAGTTGGCTGCGCCTTTCTCATTTCTGGTCGAGTCTGCACAAATAGCAGGGAAGTTCTCTTACATTTTGTTTAAGTCTCCATGAGAAAGGCCTTTGACATGAAGTCCCAACTTGTGCACTGTGATAGCCCTCACTGTACATTAAAGTTTCTGGCATTTGGACCATGTCTCTGTTGCTCCCTAGAACCATACAATAATAGCTCATGTTCCTAAGCAAAATAGTGACAGGTGCCATTCACTTCTTAACTAATCCAGAAGAAAAGTGTGAGCAATACCTCTTAGTCTGGAACTGGGGCCCACATGTCAGGGTCAGAATGTTCAGGCTAATGTGATGTAGATACATCTTTTTTTATTATGTTCCTATTCTTATTGCTTTCACTTTCATTAGTTAAACCTTCGCTTTGCAAATTCTACAACTGTTTATAATTTGTCTAGTTGTTCATAATGTTCTTTTGCAAAAATACTCTCAGACACCTTTTAAAAATAAACGTTCATTACCTCCAAACAATCTCACCAAGTTCCTTTTCACTAGATGCGTAATGACCTTAGTGTTTAGCTTTCCCACTAAGACTCGAAGCCAAGAACTCCCATTTTGAATGACCCTACTTCTCTGAAGCCCGCACACAAGTTTCCAGCCTCATCAGGAAAACTAACATGGCCAGCGAACCCTTGGAAATTCATAATCCTTTCAAAATATGAAGATTTTCTGTTTAAAAATGAAACAAAGCAAAACACAGCTTACGTTAACCCATAAGGAATATAATTTTAGTGCCTATGTGTGGAGAATTTCCTACTTCTGAACTACTTGGTCATTCCCACACGGTCAAGATTAATATCATTCCATTCTGACTGGTTCTTCCTGTCCTCATGGGTGGAAGCAGGCTTGGAAACATGTTGGATGAAGAAATTTCCCATTCTATCACAGTTACCAAGCCAGCTGTGCAAAGTTGTTTTTACACAGATACAGAAATATTACAGATTTATGACAGGCTTAATTATAGTACCTCTTTTGTGATCTCTTGGCTCTGATTGCAGACAACATGGGAAGTGTGCTGGATGCTCCCCTGTATCATAAGGAACTTTGGCCTGGGACTCAGTAGTTCCAGCTCTACACCAGACAAACACAGACCCTTGGTCTTTGTTGTTTACCAGAATATACACAGCAATAAAAATCAACCATAATGTTTAGAGAATTGGGGGGTTAGGTTTCCATTTAATTTAATTTTATGGTTGATGTGGGATTAAACAAACAAAAAAACACTTTTTATTTAAGTCTTTGGGGAAGGGAAGGAAAGAAACTAACAATTTATTGACTATTGTAGCAAATATTACAATAAATATTTAAAAGTATGTCATTTATATTCACTATGAGCCTATGTAGCATGTATTATTTTTACATACTTTAGAGATGTAAAAACAGACTCAGAAAGATTACATTTCTCAAATCACGAAGCTAGTGTTCAGAAAATGTAAAATTAAAATCTAAGTTGATCTGCTTCAAAAAGACTGCCTGCTTAATATTTTAATATGAAATTCTATTTCCTTATAAATGTAAATTTAAAATAATTAGCATTTTTTATTTCTTCTTAAATCAATATTTATTAAATGCTTATCTCTTAGCTCACTGTTTAAGATAGAAAGCTGAATTCCATGTAACAATGCCTTCAAGAAATACTCAGCAGAACAGGCATTACCTAGTAATAGCTATTTAGAATAGAGTGTTTATTTTTGTGAAATAGTCATATTCATCATTTTATGGGGATGACATAGCAGGAGCTGCTACTAGTACCTGGGGGTGGGAACATGGCATCCAAAAAACTTCTGAGAAAAGACTATTTTAAATCGAGTTTATTGGTGACAAAGAGACACACAGCAGGTGGGGAACAGCATATGCAATGGTAAAGAAGCACGAAAGTACAGGGCATATTTGAGACTCTACCAGTGGTTTGGCACATAGGTACTGTTTCTTGAACTTTATTCATAAGAATCATATTAGTTGTCAAAAAGAAAAATCAGATTCCTGGGGTTTTCCATGGAGACTAGTTTAATTTAACATGTCCATGGAACTGACATTTTTAGAAAGTGGACATTAGTGATTCAGTTGGTGTTCTGCAGACGCATGGGGAGAAACACGTCACTGAAACTCTGGACTACGGGCTATGCCACGGGGCCCACAATCCCTATTGTCTTCCACTATGTTGTCTAGCACATGAACCCACAGCTGCCCAGACCCCACAGGCTTGCACCGTTCAATGAAACACAAACGGTCCCTCAGGTAAAGGAGTCCCAATGTGCACATCCCCTGGACTGTGGGTATCAATATACTCACACCAGAACTGCTACAGTAGAACTGTAATACATTATAAAAGCAAGGTATGCTCCACAAAAGAATGTTTTTAAAGCATACAAAAGTATATTATAAAATAGTGCTGAAGTAAACAAAAGGCAAGGACAATAAAAAGAGAAAAGAGACCTAAACATAAATTGCTATGTATTACCTTCCAAAACCTGTTGAGCTGAGCCTTTCGGGATTATTTTGGTCATTTTAGGAGTGTGAAGGGAACTAATAGTTTTCAAATGCCCACTGTCTATCAGTTAGAACCAGTAATGAGATATGAATATTTTTATATTTTTTAAAAGAGAAGACAAAGGCTTACTGAGGTTAGTTCAATAGTAAAGTTAAACAAAAGAGTATTAGAACTCTTCCAAAGTTATAATTAGGCTTTCTCTGGAAGCACTGATAGGTGCTTATGATGGGCAACTTGGCAACATTTACTTCTTTTGGGGACATTCATTCACATCTTTTTGTCATAGCTTAGAACTGTAAACAAAGTCTCCTCATCCACAGAGGTCAAAGGTGAGATGACAAATAACCGGAAGGAAGCCATTCATCACTGGAGATGCCAGCAAGGCTTCAGAAAAGAGGAACACCATGCCACTCTCCCAGTTCACTCGCATGACCTAAGGTAGTATGGGCACCCCACCCTGCACCTCCCTGCACCATATCACCTGCTGCCCAGTGCTATCTCTCTGCCCTAAGAGCCTGAAGTACAAACACATTGTTCTAGCCCCAGTGTCTAAGGGGAGTTTTGGGTGCCAGGGGAAGATCATTGACCAGTTATCAGGGCCCCCGCCAGCATTCATGATGGAACAAAAGAATCAATTGAGTATGTATTTCCACGTCAAATTCTCAATCCCATTTCAGAATTAGAGTGGGCCAAAATGAAACTGGAAGAAAAGACCTAGGTATCTTTTTTCTACATCAACAAACTTGCACATGGAAGGTCTTCAAGGCACCATTTAACTCAGTGCTTCCCTGACTTTCTGGGCATTGCTTTAAATCCTGTGAAGAGAAAAATTCTAAGACATAGCCGGCAGAGGTGGTGTCCTCTAAAGAATTTGTGATTTAAATGGTTTTATTCTGAGCAAATGTCTCAGCCCCAAAGGGCTTTACTAAAATGGCAAGCTGGGAAATACCAGAGAAACACCTCATTGGTCACACCTAAATGCTGTTACTTGTTGCCCTGGAAGTTAAATCTTGCTGTTACTAAAAAGACTTGTAGTTCAGGGACACACCCTGGGTACAAATTGTGCAAGTCATGTGTCCATTTACTAAAACTGAGAAGCAGAACTTCATTTGTTGGCAAGTTTCTCAGACTCCCTTGTTGCCGCTGGAGGAATCCATTCCTCTTACCTCAGAGAAGAAGTGTGGTGACTGAGAGGCTGGTCTCAGTCCCCTCATTTTATTGCACACACTACCTGTCATTTGGGCAGGAAAAGTCTTCAGGGAAATGGAACTGGCTCTTTCACACTAGCATTTTCTGGAACTTCAAAATCAATTACAGATTGAACCCCAAAGTACTGTTTCCTCAGTTTCTGATATGCTTTGCTGGGTTCTTCTGAGCTGAGTGAAAACATTTTAGTCTTGGAATGTCAGAGGAATGAAGAAACAGAAAACCTACCCTTTGCTAACTCTGACATAAGGAGGAACTTTTAGTAGCTATGGTGAGCTTTCCTGCAAGCCTTTAGAGGCTCCAGAGCAATTGGATACACATGAGGAAGAGGAAACCCTGGTTCTGGCACAGTGACCATGGGTAGGCCAGTGCCCACCCTTAAGAAGTAGAGATGATGAAAAATTCTCCTAAAACATATTTTTCTTATAAAATTTCCAAGATTCTGCCAAAGCATTGTATGTTGGAAAACAAACAAAAAACAGGATCAAGCTCTCCCGAGAAGACATACAAATGGCCAAAAAATATATGAAGAGATGTTCAACTTCACTAGCTATTAGAGAAATGCAAATCAAAACTATAATGAGATACCACATCACACCAGTTAGAATGGCTATTCTCAACGAGACAAGTAAAAACAAATGTAAGAGAAGTTGCAAAGAAAAAGGAACCCTCATTCATTGCTGGTAACGTAAACTGGTATAGCTGCTACAGAAGACGTTATAGAGGATTCTTTAAAAAAAAAAAAAATTGAGTTACAATGTGACCCAGCAATCACTCTTCTGGGTAGCTACCTGAAAAACTCAAAAACATTTATTTGCAAAGGTATACGCACCCCTATGTTCATTGCAGTATTATTCACAGTGGCCAAGATATGGAAACGAGCAAAGTGTCAGAGGAGTGGATAAAGAAGATGTGTTACATTTATACAACGGAACACTACTCAGCCATAACAAAAGGTTAAATACTGCCATTTGCAACAACATGGATGGATCTTGAGAATATTACACTAAGCAAAGTAATTCAGAAAAAGCTAAGAGCCATATGATTTCACTAATATGTAGGATATAAAACTGAAACTCATAGACACAGACAGACAGCAGCATGGTGGTGACCAGAGGGCAGGGAGTGGGGAGGGTAGTAAAAGGTAAAGGGAGCCAAATATATGGTGATGGAAGATGGTTTGACTTAGGGTGGTGGGCACACAGTGCAATGTAACACAGATCATCTAGCATAGGAATGTGCGCATGAAACCTACATGACCCTATGAACCAATGTCACCCCAATAAATTTAATATAAAAAATGAAAAAAAAAGAACAAGGAGAAGTAAAAGTAATGCCGTTCATGAAAACACACCTCTGCACGGAATCCTCTCAATAGCTGCCCGAGGCAGGTTTCAGGGTCCCCTCTTTTCAGATGAAGAAACTCAGCAATAGGCAAACTGAGTTCTCATTTACTAAAGAGCAAAGCAGAGATTCAAACCATCTCTGTCTTATTCCAAAGTCCACTTCACTTTGTGGCCTCCCATCTGGTTCACAAAAAAAGTTGTGGGACTGTGTACACGTTACTTTCTTGTACTTTAAAGTTCTTTCAGTTATTCCTGAAGGGACTTAAAACCTGTACCTCGAAGATACCTAGTATGGGGAGAGGTCCCTGAGGAAGTAAAAGAGAAATGTTCAGTCCTCCCTTTCCCCACTGCCCTTCTCTACTTCCATAACTTCTAGTTCAATGGTTAGATATTTATACATTGGCCTTCTTTTTAAAATGTTTTTATTGAATTCATTGGGGTTACATGGGTTAATAAAATTATATATTTCCAGTGTACTAGTCTATAATATAATATCTGTATATTGTATTGTATATTCACCACCACAAGTAAGTCTCCTTCCATCCCCTCTGAACCCCCTTATGCCCACTCCTGCTCCCCCACCTCCTTTCCCTCTGGCAGTTACCATGCCGCTGTCTGTGTCTGTGGCTATTGACCTTCTTAAGGAAGTTTTTTTTTCATACATGGTACAAAGCCCTGAAAAAAGGAAAAAGGAAGGAAGGGAGGGAGAAAGAAAGTGTCAAAGAAGGAAAGAGAAAAAAATGAAAGAAATAGAAAACTATTGAATGACTTCATTACTTCATCTTTTAAGATTTTTAAAACTTTAGTACTCCTTAAAGTGGCAAATATAGAAGAAATTTCACATTTATAAACTATTTTTATAAACTACTTCATGAACAAGGTTGTACCACCAATTTTTATGCTGCGATAACCAAAATCCCCAAACCCATGACTCACAGCAAGTAATGTTTATTTCTCACTCTTATTGCTTGTCTTAGACAGGTTGAGAATGCCTATGATCACACTGTCCTCATTTCAGGACCCACACTGAAGACGACACTTCTATCCAGGACAGATATTTCTGTGCCAGAGAAAGAAGAACAACGCTAGACCCATGAGATGCCATTTAAAGCTTCTGTGCAGCCGCGAATTATGTTGATCCCACTCTCATTTTATTGACTTACATCACATGGCCGAGCCTGAGAACCAGACATGCAGAGAAATTATCTTCTAATCTGGAGTGGCAGCAGATAATTAGAAGGAGTAATGTTCCTCACGTGACTTGCATATTCTATCCTCTAGTCAAAAATTTTTGCTTCTGTCCCTTCTTTGCATAAAATCCTCTTCTCCAAGAAAGATACACCAAAATCCACTTTAATCCAGTCATAACAAGAGGCTCAACGTCCAAAATTTTATATTATCATCTAAGTCAAGGCCCAAGAAGGGTCCTTTTGAGACAGAAATTGTGACGTTATAATAAGTTACATGCCTCCCTGTCACACATACACAATAGTTGAATAAAAGACAGTATAACCACAATAAATAGTCCTATTAAGAAAGGGGAGATTATAGGAACGCAGCAGACGTTGACCTACCATCATTCTAAAATCGTGCATGAAACTTGACAAGGGCAGCCCTTTGAGGGACAGGGGACGTCGCTTGATTAAACCCCGGGTGTGCTCCCTGGGAAGAGCTCCCAGCCCATTTACCCCTCACTCTCTGAGAGGGCCTTCCTTTCTCATGATGACTTGGACACATAGGAAGACAGCATTGGAAATGCACTGTTTTTTGGAGGGGTGGCTCTGTCGCTTTCTCAGCCTGCTTCCTATAGAAAGTTGGCGCAGCAAGGTTGGTTCAGATATCAAACAGTCACAGTCTTTTACAATCCAGGTTCGTGACTTTTTTGATAGCACAATTCTCTCCAAAACACAGTTGGCCATTTATCTACTTTATTCCAGACAATACCAGGTACAAATAGTCACATAAGTCTCTAGAAGACATACTTCTCTCATAAGTCTTACATACAACAAATAACTGAGCAGAATGATACACTGTGTCATGCAGATAAGACAGAAAGGCTCAGTGAATCATATGGAAGCTGCAATAGAGGTGCTAGTCTCTTTGAAGTTCTACATGAGGTTTAGAATAATTCTGAAAGCCTGGATATGTTCAGGGTCAAATTTAGATTTCTCAGTATTGACTAGATGTGTCTCTTTCCCTGATCACTAACATTGATTCACTGCCCCATCTCCGTCCCTGTCGCAGAGTTTGCTTCAAATGTCCTTAATGAGAGGGCAGCTGGCTAAGGCTATCTTCTCTGTTTATGGGGTCAGGATTACATACCTGAACAGAGGAGTTAATAAAACTTCTTTCTAAGAATTTATTTGAAACTTAAAGAAGTTTGTTTCTGCAGGAGGTTTGAACAAGGAGATTACCATTTGGGCTATATTATTCTGGATGCTGAAGCTGATAGTCTGGAAAGAAAAAGAGAGAGAAAAAATGATTGGAATATATCAATGCCTCTGATTTACCCTATTGGAAGCATTGATATATTCCTATTCAGAAAGTTCTTCTTTGCCTGAGTCATTTTAATAGGGTATCTATAACTTGCAACCAAACAATTATTCAGTCTTTTAAACTTAAATTCATTTTCTTTCAACAAATCCTTTTTTAATTTCTATGTATACAATACCAAGAAAGGATTCTCAAAAAATAAAATGATGAATAAGACACAGTAACATAACTTAGAGTATCTAAAAACTTGTAAGAGGTAAGTTCACAAATTTCTATAATGAAAGTAATCATAGAAATTCATAAAATACTATGGCAACTCAAAGGAAATCATGATTACATCTGATTTTCAAAATCAAAAATTTGTATGGAAAAGATATCAATTGAGATACGCATAGAAAATGAACAAAATTTAAGAGGCAGAGATGACCAAAAGCCTCAGTTGTAGTTAGGGGCATAGGTAAAGACTTGGACTAAAGAAATTTGGTGTGTGTTACAGAACAGCATGGATTATTATTTAGCTGAAATATCGGAAATATACTGGGAAGAAAACAGCAATACCTGGAAAGTAGTTTGGAATATTGTTCTTAAGGATAATGGATACAAATATTTTTCAATTTGACCATGTAGATAATAGAAACCCACCAAAGGAAATGTTGTAATTTTCTGGAGAAGTAATGCATATGGTAAGTAGGTTTCAATGGGAAAGAAACTATAGACAGGAAAATTAATAATCTACTGAAAGAAGTCAGAGTCTTCAGTCAGAGAGTTTCAGTGTTGATGGGAAAAAAGTGTGTCTAATGGGAAAGAGACTAAAACTAGAGAGTCATGCATTTGATTGCACATGAACACACAGGAGAAGGGAGATTAAAAGAAGAAAAAGATTCAAAGGAAATGAGGAAAAGGAGGAGATGTTGGAGGGAAGAGGCATTTGGATTTGTTGAATTAAATATGCCAATGAGACATCCAGGCTGAGATAGCTATCTGGTAAGACGTGGATATCATGAAATTCATATGGACAACTCCTTCACTATAAAGACAACAAAACTAAGGCCTGGAGTGCTTCACAGTATCTTACCCAAAATGACAAACCTTATAATCTAGAAAATCTATTAATAGCGATTTAGAGAATGAAAATTCAAGGTTGACTGACCAAGCAAATATGCAGACTGAGCAAGAAGAGCTAAAAGGGCCTATATGATTACTCTTTATCTCATTAGTCAGTGTGGGAAGTATGTATATAAATGCTGGTCATTGGCAACATGGCGTGCCTGCTGTGTGCTAAGTACCGCTCTAAACGTTGCACAACAGTTCAAAAGACATGCACATAACAGACAACATGTGCCTGGGGAAATACCAGGCTCCAACCAGGCAGGCATACCAGCCAGGTGATAGTGGGCATCACTGAGGGCTTCCAACAGAAAGACCGAAAGCTCTTGGGGTTGATCAAGGAAAAATCTTTCTAAGTGTTTCTAGTCCAAAACAAAGACAAAAGAAGAACTTTTATTATGTCAATAATAAAGCCAAGATTTATAATTTTAAAAATTCTACCGAGAATCTTATTGTCAGAAGTTGGAAGTGACTTGCTTTCTTCATTCAGGATGGTTTGATTCTGTTACTGAATTTGCATTCAGGAAGCTTGGTGATATTCAACATTTTCTAGGAATATCTACACAGTTTCAAATTAATAAATTGGAATTAGTACAATCAATATTATATGTTATCTTTTATCTTTAAGTTTTAGGGTTGCTAAACTATTTTAATAAAAACTTATTTTTAAGACAATAGTAAAAGAAGCATTAGTAATAATTAAATTTCATTAATATCTGTGCCTGTAACTTTTAAAATACAATTTTAATATATTCCCTTGGGATATTTGGCTGTGATACATAGTTTTAAATATATACTTATTATTGAGCAGTCTTAAATTACCAATGAAAACTATTTTGAGTAATGCAGTAGTAGAAGCATCCTTGGAAGATTTGGGACAGTTCCTATAATAACATTCAGCTTCTCCATCTAGTCCCCTCTTACTCTCATCATATTTGAAAGAATTAAAGACAACCAAGATAGATTTAAAAAGTTCTCATCTGTGGCCATGTAAGCATGCCCCTGCCTGTTGGTGATTATTTTATTTTGACCTATTTATATGCAAATGAAGTAGGGCCCTGTCCACTTTAATTTGGAAATATTGCCTTGACAGCTGGGATTTTGCCTTCTTTATTGGGCAGTGTGTTCTTTTTCCCAAGATTTCAGCAACTCACTGAAACTTGTCTCCTCTGTAAGTCAGCCTCTCGAAGGTCCACATGGGAGGGCACGAGGGAAAACATCTCACACAACATCCCCGCTGTTAGGCAGCGTGTGGGAAGCCTAGTGTTCTCTCTTGGACAAAGCTTTTCAAGGCACCCACATTTTAAGAGACACACAGATGGTGCCACTTAAGACCTGAATAGGGCATTCTTCGCAGGTCCACAATGCATTTCTTTCAGAGCGGCACCGCCAATCCTGCAGGTTATCAGAATGTCAAAAATGTTTGGGCCAGAAACACCTACACAAACTCACACAAAAAGGAAAACACATACAGCACAGTTTTTAAAATCAAACATATTTTAAGACACCCTTTTTTTTTCCTGATACTAATGACTCATTTTCTGCATTGAGGAAAAAAATCCTCACCACAGCAAGCCTGCAAAATAGATTCTCTCTACCGTGAAACATCTTTATTCTCTTGCATAAGGATTTTTGGCCATAGAATAAGATGCAGCATGTTCCAAGTTCACCTGGAGGAAAAGCAAGGTGAATAATTTTTCTCTGTCAGTGTAAAAGAAATCACAATGACGTATGTCCAAAAATCAGTCAGTTCAATTTCCTGAGAGGCAATAAAGGATCTGGCAGTTGGACTTTGGTTGTAGAACACTGATACTGATCTTCCTCCACTCAGCATATTGATGAACAGGTCACACATTTGATAATATTAATTTTAAAAAAGTTTTTACAAACATGTGTTATAAAATAAAAGAACTGGTTTTGAAGTCAGTAAACTGGAATTTAAATTCTGGCTTAGAAAGTACATGATGAAGAATGCTAGGTAATTTATATATGTGAATATCAGATCCCTCATGAAAGTATTAGCATCTGCTAGGCCTTTCAAACAAACAACAAACACTGAACTCAGGGAATGAGGCCAAAAATTGGTTTACTGGAAGGAAGGTAGTTCACAGAATTATCTGAGAGTCTGGAGACCGTGTTGGGAAATAAAAAGAAAGTAAGAGAGAGTAGGCATGTGAGAACTCACACCCAAGGGGACTGCCTGGTAAGAACCGTATCAGTCACCACCAGCCCGGAGCGCTGGACACAAAACGCTGCCAATACAGTGGATTTCTTCCTGTCCCTGCTGCTTTGGACATGTTTGGTCTAGAAGCCAAATTCCTGCCACAAGCATTTGATAGGTTACATTTAGATCACATACTTCAGGCCAGCTTCTGGAAAAGAAATGTTCCATCTTCTCTGCTCTCAGCTGCCTCAGAGGGGGGCTTAGCTTAGCCTTCCAACAAGAATGAGATAAAAAGGATTTCTGCATTTGCAGATTTTGAAATTCTCATTTATGTATCTATCTCCATAAAGCCTGTTAGAGAACACTGATTCAAGAAATGTTTGCTCTTGTAAAATGCTTTTTTAAAACCCTGTGATCTATATGATATCATTTAGATTTTTCTAATGAATACATGCTACAAATAGAGAGGCAGAGAGAGGCAGAGAGAGAGAGAAGCTGAGGGGCAGCAAAGTCAAGCAACTTGCTCATGATTAAAAGAAGCGAAAACTGGGAAGTCAAGTCTAGGACCTGTCATCAAAACTCTGCGTATCAGTAATGACATAATACTTGGCACACTGTTATCTAAAAGAATTAATTGATCATGAGCAAGTGACTGTCTTATTTGCATCACATAATATTACAGTAGCAGTTAATTCTAAAAAATCAGGGAAATTTTACAAAAGAAACATTTGGAGTTTTTATCTTTCAGCTGAGTAGTATAAAATACAGTGGCTGCCATTCAGGTTATATTCATTAACTACGTACTCTGTGTCCCAAATCACACTGAATATTCTGATCAACAGAATGAGACCTTAAGGCAATTTCCAAACCCAAAAGAGTAACACACAAACCAAGTTTTTTACAACTTAGCTGTGAAAATAAACCATAATCACTAGAAAGGCCAAATGAAACTGCAAGTGTGAAAAATAAACAAGCAATAAAGCAAAATGAGAACCTAGAGAATTCCACAGGAGACAGACAGCAAGTTTGGTGAGGTTTCAGGAAGGTGAGACCCCTATGAGTGGAATGTATGGGAAAAGACATCCAAAGGAAGTAAAACTAGAATTGGGGTTTGAAGAGAGGATGCAATATGGGTAAGTATGTAGATGTTTGGGAAAACATTTCAGCTTGAGTGACAATGTGACCAAAAGGTTGGAGGTGAAGATGCATGCGGCTGTTCAAAGGACCACGGATAGGACTCGTCAGGCCTGAGTGAAGGCTTGAAGCCAGCCTTGAGCAGTAATTCCATGATCCAAAGTCAGGGAAAGATGACAAGCCTAGAGATGCACACCATTGTTATTGCTGTCAGGCTGTAGGGGTTTGGAAAGCCCAGGTTTCTGTGAGCATGAGAGCTGAGGCAGCGTTGCCAGCACACCTTGCCTTCCACTTTTGAAAGCTGACCTTTGAATGTGAAAGTTCATCTCAGCTGCTGGAAGGGGGCTGGCTCTTCCAGATCTGTCACATGATAAACACACAATCAGCCACCCAGGGTGCAGCTCTGCACATGAAATAACAAACATGATGTGTAGGTGTAAATGTGGAAAAAGAGATTTAAGTGGGAAGAGTCCCCATCTTGGAGGAAAGGCCAAGGGCAGCCATAATACCCTTTAAGGTCATCAAAGGGTGCCATGAAGTTTTGGAGGAGGAGTCATTGCAAGCAGGAGGGAGACTGAGCTGGATGAGACAAAGGGGGAAGGGAGTGCACATCTAGTGGGCGCAGAGATCCACTATCTGGGCAAAGCACAATTACTCACTTTGCAAAATAACTTCCCTGAGCATTTAACAGAAGATACATTTCAAAGTTTAAACTTTCAAAAAGCCTTCCATTTGCAATTAAAAAGGAAACTATGCAATATCATTTATTTGCGTGTACTACTTAGAGTGTTGTTCTGAAAGGCTGGAGTTGGGGAACTTGGTGTCCATACATTGTTTGGACAAAATTCTTCTCCATAATTTAATAGATTCCTTGTGCTATAAGCCCTGTATACAGACAGTGTTGTTTTAGAACAGCCTTTGGACAACAGGAGAAGGACTTAAAGTGTAAATAGGAGAGGAGCATTAACCACAGGGTATTTGCTATGCTGAGCGAACACATAAGAGCAAACAAAACACACCCCTCCAAGACTGATCACATGAAGATATTTAAGTTTTACTTTAGTGCGTTCCTTGCTCAACAACAGTGTATGAACCACGACTTGCAGAAAGTTAAAGTTGCTATTTTATTTAGGAAAGCTACTTTAAAATTCCTAAGGGGAATTGAAATCTTAATATTGCCAAGTATAATCAAAACTTTCCCAGACTTCTGTAGCTTGCGGTGAAGGACAGGGACCCATTGATGCTAATGTCCCAGTATTACTGGCTCATCACCCCTATGTGTTCATCTGGGGGCTGGCCTTAGAGGCCTCCCCTCTCAAATCTCCTTATGCTCTGTCCCCAAGGTATTTCTCGCAAGGTCACAGGGACACATCTACACGATAGATGCTTACTGCCTCAAGCTATGTGAGTGACCACTTCAAATGTGCCAACATGTCCATGTAAACAGCTTTCCTGTCTGCATGCCATCTCCTCGGGCTACTGCTGAGGTCCAAAAAACCATCAAGGTGCCAAACTGCACTGAGTTCCCTTGAACTTTCATAATGCTGAAAGCAAAATAAAAGAATGCCATTCTCCCTGATTGTAGACCCCAAGTTTGCACTGTTTGAAGTCCAAGTTTCATAAAGTTGTTTTGTGAAAAATTTCCTTTTGTGTTCTTCCTGCAGAAAGTCCAAACATTAGTCTCTGTGACCTAAGTATCAGACAAAAAAGCCTCTCCACTTCCTGTTTCTACTCCAGAGAACTGCGCTCAAAACTTACTCTTTCCAAATTTCCAACATCACTGTCTTCCCTATTGCGTAAATCAACTCGTGCTGGAGGTTTATAGTTTTGCAGGCAGAGCCAGACTTTCTTTCTCAGTTTAGGTTTAACCCAAATGTCCCTGCTGGTTGAGAATGTGTGCATCCTAGTACCTAAGCCTGAACTATTTTCAAAGTATACACTCAACTTACAACAGAATGTAAACAAATGTGCATGCAGTCTATGATAGTCCCCACCTTGGCATATGTGCATATTGCCAATGCCAAGAATAGAAGCCCATCCAGGGACCTGACACAACAATCTTCACAAGGTCTAGGACATCAGCTCTGAGAACTCTGTCCCCTGAAGTGCCTTAAGCTGACTCAGGAAACCTGGCCCTCATACCTAGTCACTGACATTTGGTACCTTGTGCAAAATGCCTCCTTAATCTTTTTAATGTAGTTAGATTTGGGATTTTTTAGATTGCTCCCAGTACTAAAATTCTATTATTCTGTTAGTCTAGAGGCTTTTTACAAAACTTCTCCACCCTCCTTATCATATTTCCTCTGATTTTATAAGAGAATCAAAATGCTTGCCCTGGGAAGGGTTAAAAACAGAGTCACACAGAGATAAAGCATCAATAAACAGAAACCATGCCAGCATAGGCTAGAGAAATGCCCTTGGTATCTAAAGGACAATCACTTCTTTAAACATGAACAGTAAGGCCCTGCCAGACATTCGGCATCCAAAATTGTTGTGGTCCCTTTCTCAGAGACTATTATCTTTGGATGCCCCATGGGTGGGTGGTCCCTTGTGCATAATGGGCACCGTTGATTCTGCAGTGGGGCTTGACTGATGATAACAGCAGTTTTGGTATTTGCTAGTGCTAGGTGCAGGTTTCCTTTCCTAAACACCTCTCTGTTTTAGTTAACCTTCAAAAGGAAGTTTGGAGTCCTGCTGGTAAATCTCCTCTCTTTTTAACCAGGAAATGGCTGGTTGCCCATTTGAGGGAAGTTAAAGCAAATTATCAAGGCAGCATTCTCTTAGTTGCAAAGAGCAGGCCAAGTTTTAGACCTTGTCAGAGGATACCAGTTCCTCTTGATTGGAATACCACGAGAAGAATTTTAGATACCGACCTAAGTGAACTAAGCTCCAGTCTCCTGAAACTTAAAGTAAACCAGACTTGGCCACAGCACAAAATCTCAGCCCTTTTTCATCTTGCTCTCAAGGTATCAGATGACTGAGTTGTGAAGGGAGGGTGTTGCACTTCTCTAAAATAGGGGTTTGCAAACTGCAGTCTCTGGGCTAGATTGAGGCTGCCGCCTGTTTTTGTAAATAAAGTTTTATTAGAACACAACCATGCCCATTTGTTTAGGTATTGTCTGTGGCTAATTTCATATACAACCAGAGTTGAATAGTTTTAATGGAGACTATATGTCCCACAAAGTCCAAGCTAGTTACTGTATATTCCTTTATAGAAAAGTTTTGCAGGCCCCTGCTTTAAACAATGCCATTTGAGGATTACAAAAAAAAAAAAAAAGAAGAAGAAGAAGAAGAAGAAAAAAACAAGGCTCGGTCTCCTTGCAAGTGTGGAGGCAGGTTCCTAACCTCTGAATGATGTTTAGTTATGTTTATTTTATTTAGAAGAGTGTCACCTAAGTAGTGGTTCCTGGAATACACTCCAGTTCTTCAGAATGTTACTCGAAGTGACAATAAAAAAAAAAGTCCTGATCAAAGAAATTTGGTAAATGCCAGAATAAGCCAAGTGAAACATTTAGTTTTGGTAGCCTTTTTAGGTCATTTAGTATGCTCTTACATATGAGAAGCTTGCAAAAGTAGCTTAAATTATATAGAATTTCTAAAGTCACTTGGCTGTTGCAGGTCTTCTTTTCCTTGGGGCATCTCATAACATTAACGTTCAAGAACATACTGCGAGAAAAAATGACTTGTTTAGAGCTGGCAAATCCCATGAATGCTGCATCAGATCACGCCATTTTCTGGTCTTCCAGGCTGCTTAGCTTTAAGAAGTTGGCTGACAGGAGGGAGGTAATCACAGGTTACACAACTCCTTTGGGTTCACGTTAAATCTAACTTTTGGCGTGGCAGTTAGCACCTCATCCAGAATGTAGTAGGGACAATGTTATGTTCATGGCATCGTTTTGATGACAGAGCAGGACAGGACTCCATGCACAAAACTTCCACTCAATGCAACAACATTCTCAGGACCTTTTTCACCCTTAAAATATTAAAAAGCAAAAATTCTGTAGTAGAAATGTTCAAGTCACAGTCCCCAGTGGATGCAGCTTACTTCTGACCCACCCGCACTCAGTCTGGGAAGCTTACATGGGCGTCAAGAGGTCTAGAAAAGCCTAGTGTCCTTTGGGGGACATTGCAAGGAACAATGGAGAAGTTCCTGAATATCGGGAAATGTTTTCTCAAGATCAAGATATGTACTGGTATGTGGGCAAGATTCCAAAGTAGCTTTATTGCCCAAAATATTTCAGATTTGACGGCTAGCCACCAGTGCCAATTTTTCAAAGAAGGGCAGTTTCAGTACAGTGGCACACAGTGTCCTATACAGCGTAACTCAGGCCAGTGAAATTGCTATTATTTTTCCAAAGGCAGGGTTTTTACCACAAAACATATTTTAAAAATCTCGGCTGACATTGTCACCTATTTGCCGAACTAAAAATGTCATTGTTCATAAGCCAGAGTATTTGCTCACTGCAGTCAAACAGGGCTTAGAAACTAAAACAATTACTCCACAGTCTAAAGAAGATTTGGCAGCTCTAGTGAATGACTACCAGGTCAGAGAGTGCTAGGAACCTCTGCCTTGGATTGCAAGAAGATTGAGTCTTCCTCTGGCTGATGCTTCTGCAGGTGCCAAGGTCTGAGAAGGAAGGTCAGCCTTGCTCAGGGCGAGAGTAAGAAGCACATTGGTTGAATGGCAAAACAGATCACAATTGATCTGACATTGTAAGGTTTCTCAGCATCGTGCTCTGCAAACATTAGAAAAGATGCAACAATCAGGCCCTGCTTGGGGATCCTATGGCTAAAGTCTTTAGCAGGGTGCTTATTACTCCACAGTCCTTGGCTAGATGTTTTAAGGAGCCTTCTCTCCCAGTGACTGGCACCCCTCAGCCTTTCCAGAATTAATAAACTCTGTAACTCAGGACTTCAAAAATTAACAAGAGGGATTGTTTAAGAAGAACTAAAATAATGACATCAACAAATGGCTAAGGCCAGATCCATTATTAATATTAATTGTAATAATGGCTGCTAATTTTTGAATCTCAACTAGCACATATCAACAGTGCATTTGTTACCTCATTAACCATAATAGTAATCTATAAAGTATGGATGAATAAACATATTCTACACGGGAGGAAACAGAGACTTGGGAGATTGGTGGTTTTGCCTTAGACTATATATGATTCAAATCAAAGTCTATCTGCTGCAAGACCTAAAACCTGTTGCCTTTGTTTTATAAACTGAATCCTATTTAGGCCCAAGGTCCCTCTCATTAAGAGCACTAAGTGTTCAGAACCTCCTAAGCAAATCCTTGCTGATTTCCACATTCATTTAGCAAATATTTACTGAAGGCCTACTCTATGTCAGGCAATGTGTTCAGTGCTGGGGATACAGCATTGAACACAGCAGCCAAACATCTCTGGACCCTCAGCAATATGGAGATGTTTAGATACTTAAAAATAAATTTGTATTATATTGTTATGTTATGTCACGTTATGTTATATTAGAAGGTACTCAGTGCTTTGGAGAATATAAACCGGGGATGAGGGACAAGGAATGCCAGAAGGACACAATGTCAAATGATGTAATCAAGAACAGCCTCCAGAGAGGCATCCTTTGAGCAAAGATCTGCAGGAGGTGCAGAAATGAGCACAAGGAGTGTCCAAGGGAAGAGGGATCCAGGCAGTGGGAACAGCAAGGGCAAAGGCCCTGAAGTGGGAGCATGGTTACCGTATCTGGCCCAGAGCAAAGAAGGCAGGGTAGCTGGATATGATGAGCAGAGGAATCAGCTAGGGGTCCCGAAACAGCCCAACGAATCTCCTTTCACACGGCCTTGCAGCAGTCCTTGATTCTATTTCCTTCGGTGCCCCTCTAGTATAGGCAAGCAAACTCCCACTCTTCTCAGGTTTCCTTGTTTATCTGTCGGCATTAGAGTTAGTATTTTTTCACATGAATTCTTTATTTTATTTTTTTTCTGCCTTGGTTCCACTAGCTAGTGGACATCTTGTCCAGTGTGTCTGGTGTTGCAACAGCCCACAAACAAATAATTCTAAGACTCTCATCATCTCTCTGTCTCTTCCGTCTGTCTGTCTTTCTCTCATATGACCATTAGGAATAAATCACCTGACTTTTGTTATTTGGGAAGGGTTTGGGTATTTGAAATCTGGAGCAAGGACTATGGCTTTGACAAGAAGAGGCTCATTTTCCGTGGTTCGGATTTGAAAAACTGCCTCTGCATCCATATATCTGGAATGGAATGGTACCTCCCCTACCTTTACCCACCTCAGAAACTCAAGCTGTTTCTTTTTACTTAACCTTCTAAATTTCAGCTGATTATTATTTTCACAGTTACTATCTGGTACCAATTCAAACACAGGTCTCCATAATTAGATGAAAAAAATCTCCTTTGGGAGCAGAAGCTGCTCTTGCCCTGCACATATTCCTCAGAACGTCCAGCTAACTTCCGCCAATACCTGCATCTCTGTGCCTCGGCCACCCAATCCTGGAAACTCAGAGGGCACCGCCGGTGCATGCGGGCACAGGGCAGGCTGGAGTCTCTGGAGCATTCATTCCCCCAGAACTGCCTCCCTACCTATGACTCTCAGGAGTTGCTTATAAATATGCCAGCTCCATTGCTCCTCAATAGAGGTAAATTGAGATAAATCGAAGCATTTCCCTTCAGGATTAAATTCCATTCACTCACCATTGTAGATGGCTTAATCCCTCATTTTTTATTAGCCCCTTCTTTTCCTGGTGTCAGTTCCTCACTCCCTCACTGGTATTTCCTACACCTTCCAAATTAATTACTTGTACTTGAATTCTCATATGAGGTTTTATTCTGAAGGACTCTAAACTAAGCCGTCTTTCCATTAATATTTAGATTATACAAATACATATATTACTTGAATGAAGACACTTTTCATTTGTTGAGGGAGTTAACTATTACTTTTTATTATATAAGCTATTAGCCACCGTAACCAAATAAATCAGTGAAATGTAACCATAAATATAAAAACAAGGGAGTCAGACTAAGCCAATGGTGCTCGAGGCTAGGTATGCTACACTTATTTAGGAGACACTGGTCAGCATATATGTAAGGTAGAATGCATGCTCTTAAAAAATGTACAATAGGATATTTTTAAAAAAATTTTGAATGATTACAGTAGAAAGACAAAGGTATAAAGAGCAAAATAATCAAGAAAGTACAACTTGGATCCACAACATTCTTGATGAATCATTCTGGGCAAATTATCTAAGTTTTCTGAGCAACTTAGAGAAACCACATTTCTTCATCCAACAATTAAATCGAATGTACACAAAATAGTTTTCAGAGGTCCTGGTTGTGCAGTAAGTGCTCAATAAATGCTGCATTGCTGACAAAGTCAACTGGGTATTGCCCAGGCAGGCAAAGATTCCTGAATCATGTCTCAGCCCACGCCACATTCCTGACGTCACACAAATTGCTAATGATGCTTACTCATTCTATTCTGTATTTACTCTGGCCCTGACTATGTGTCTACATACAGACAATTTACATTACTTATGATGGTAGAGAAGTGCCTTAGTTAAGGTAAAACATTTAATTATTCCAAAAGTAATTTAGAATCGTGTTTCTCTGGTTCTCTACCCTGAACTCCCGCAAGATCTCTTGAAACTGACCAAAATTTGTGATGGGGCTGGAGGACACGGCCTCCTTCTGAGATGGGCGTAGAGGTAAATTAGCAAGTAGTCGTCAGTTCCTGCATTCTCCAGTTGTCGTCTGAATCCTGCTACATGGTCCTGCTTCATGTGTTAACCCGCGTGTGGCTCCTCCTTTAGACTTCCCATCAGTCTTATTTCTAAGAAATTTGTTCCAATCCTAGTTTAATTCTATAGACAATTAACGTTCTAGTATTTGGAAGAAGAAAATTCAAAAGGGATTACTATATTTTAAATCTAAAAAGACTATGTGATGATTAAGGTCATGTAATGCAATGAAAATTTTGACCTGGTTTTAGCTTTGAACTTGAGAATGTCAGATGCCATAACTATATACTTCTTAGGAACAGCTGGATGAGAAAACATGCTACTTGTTTCTTTGATGCTCTCTATGAGTATTAAACCTCAGATATTGAAATTATGTGGAGCCTCTATGTTGGAAATTATAATTAGAAAGTATCATGCTGAGAGGCCTTTGCTGAGTTATTTATACAATTGTGGTTTTTCGAATTGACCATTACTGGCTCTGGCATTCTCTGTGGACGCAGCTGGACCTAGCTCTCTGCATATGGCTCTCGCGAGCATAAGTGTGCCTGCCCAGTACACACGGGTCTGCCAGCTGAGGTGCCCCTGCTCTCACCCGTCAACCTCCACCCCATACAATGACCTGCTTCCTTCCTCCCTCAGGATGGCCCAGGGAACAAGTGAGGCTTGATTTATCACTTGTGCTGCCTTGAAAATTATCCTCTAAAATACATTTCATTCTTAGGTGTTTACAAGTCAATATTCCTAGAATTCATTCTAAAGAGCCTAAACTTTGTGTGAATGTATAATATTCATTTGCTAGGGTTGCTATAACCAAATACTACAGACTGGGGGCCTTAAAGAAGAAAAAATTATTTTCTCATAGTTCTGAAGGCTGGAAGTCTAAGATGAAGGAGACAGCAGGGTTAATTTCATTCTGAAACCTCTTTCCTGAGCTTGCAGATGGCAGCCTTCTTGCTATTTCCTCAAATGGTCTTTAAAATATTTATTTATTTGTTTATTTGTTTATTTTGTGTGTACATGCCCTTTTTTGTCTCATTTTATATCTGAATCTCCTCTCCTGATAAGGGTGCTAGTCAGAAAGGATTATATTTATCAAGGTGATCACTCTGTAAGCTGTGAAAATGTCTAACCACTGTATTGTACACCTGAAACTAATATAATCTAGTATGTCAACTTTAAATAAAAATTAAATTTAAAAGCAAATAAGGGCAATAGTCAGAGAAGATAAGGGTCCACCCTATTTGTATCCAAATATCATCACATTCTGAGTTACTGGGTGTAGGGGCTAAAATATGTGAATTTTGAGGGGTTCACAGCTCAGCTTATAACAGTGACATTTACATTTTATCAGCTTTATTAGGTGCTGCTGCAACTTGAAAAGCTATATTTCTCAGAAAATTAGTGGCCAAAAAGAAGAAAGAAAAATTCATAATTGTTGCTTATATATATGAGTGTATTAATTTATTACTTTAAAATTTTCATCATGGCTTTTACTTACAAAGTCCCACTTTTTATGAGTACTGCAACACATAAAAAGCATGCCATATTGAAATTGGTGTGCGGGTTCTAGCTGGAATAATTTGAATTCCCTGGCCTGTGTCAACCACTTCCAGAGCTCAGTAAGGACTGTTGGGTACAGCTGGCAGGTTAGGAAATGCTTACTCTATTCTAGTATTTACTACTACCTGAAATTCTGAATTTTTTAAAAGAAACTCATTAAATCCTTCTCAGACCTAATCTCTCATCTTTGCTTGGTTTCTCTTATAATTGGCCGTGATGGAAGAGTCAGTACAGGAAACCAAGAATTAAATATGTTGAGTTCATCTGAAAAGCAGAAATCAGTGAATCGTTGTACATTTAACCTTAATTAAAAATACATGAACACATCAGTTTGCCAAATAGATCACTGACTGATATGACCTTTACATTTTCCTTAATGGATCACATTGTTTTAATGTTTCTTTAAAGAGGTCTCCCAAACCTACTTTCATATGAAGTACTTTATACTGAATTCTTTGTACTCAGTATATTGGGTTACGTTTATCAAAGCTTATCTGCATGTTAAGCCATGTATCCAACAATCTTCAAATGCTTTCCAAATTCTAAAAATGATGTGTCTGATTTGGGACCTGCTGCTAAGATTAAAAAGAGTTTCTGGGAAAAAGTGGGAGAGTCTCAGAAGCTAAAAAGATGCTGTATATTTTAAAAACATTGTCCATTTATCATTTTAACATGAATTTTATTAAAGTCATAATTTGAATTCTGAGCACAATTCTAATTGATTTTTTAAATGTAAAAGATGAATTATTTTGTTTGAAATAATCTCAATTCATTTTTTCAGGTCCGAGGAAGTTTTTATTTTTAGAAGTCAGAACCTATGTGAAGCATTTAATTTTTTTAATTAAAAAGATGGTATATTATTGTTAAATTGAAACAGTGCAAGAAGATAGAAAGTAACAAGTGCCTGGTCTCTTTTTCTTGCTGCCTTCCTCACCACAATTTCAACTTAAGTCCTCTCAGTTTCTTGTTCCAGAGGAAATCACCGTTAATGATCTCTCCTATGCCCCTACAGATATAGCCTTTGTATTTACATGTATATTTTCATGCAAGTGGAAACGTACTCTCAATAGAGTGCTATGATGTGCTTTAGAAGCACAAGTCTAAATATTTTTATATATACTTATAAGCTTATCCACTAGCTATATATAATTTATCCACTAGATAAATTTCTAGCTATATCAAACGGTATTCACACTGAATTTTGGGAACTAGTACCAAATTGTCCTCCATATACCACTGTATACCTATTAGAATAGTTAAAATCCAGGGGGAAAAAACTGGGTGAAATCCAGTTTTTAAGGACATTAGGAAAAGAACATGGAAATCTTAATAGAGTATGGATTTAATATACTAATATGAAGTTCAAAGATTATAAGAAATGTACCATACTAACAGAAGTTAATAGGGAAAACTGGATGTGGGATACATAGGAACTCTGCACTATTTTCACATTTCTTCTGTAAATCTAATCCTGTTTTAAATTAAATGTTTTTTTTCTTTTTGTTAATTGTTGTTCAAGTACATTTGTCACCATTTCCACCCCACCATTCTCCCCTGCCCCACCCCCCCCACCTCCCACCCTCAATTCTACCCCACTTTGGCTTTGCTAGTGGGCCCTTTATACATGTTCCTTGACGACCTTTCTCCTTCTTTTCCCCATTATCCCCATCCCCTCTCCCCTCTGGTTACTGTCAGTTTGTTCTTTATTCAATGTCTCTGGTTATATTTTGCTTGCAGTTTGTTGATTAGGTTCCACTTAGAGATGAGGTCATATGGTATTTGTCTTTCACTGCCTTGCTTATTTCACTTAGCATAATAGTTTCCAGTTCCAGCCATGCTTTGGCAAAGGGTAGGAGCTCCTCCTTTCTTTCTGCCACATAGTGTTCCATTGTACCACAGTTTTTTGATCCACTCATTTACTTAGGGGCACTTAGGTTGCTTCCAGCACTTGGCCATTATAAATTGTGCTGCTATGAACATTGGGGTACATAGGTTATTCTGAACTGATGTTTCAGGACTTTTAGGGTATAATCCCAGCAGTGGAATTGCCAGGTCAAAAGGCAGTTCCCTCCTTAATTTTCTGAGAAAATTCCATTCTGCTTTCCACAGTGGCTACACCAGTCAGCATTCCCACCAACAGTGTACTAGGGCTCCTTTTCTCCACAACCTCGCCAGCATTTGTTGTTTGTTGGTTTGTTTATGATGGCCATCCTGACCTATGTGAAGTGGTATCTCTTGTGGTTTTAATTTGTATCCCTCTGATGGCTAGCGAGGCTGAACATCCTTTCATATGTCTCTGGTCCCTCTGTATGTCCTCCTTGCAAAAGTGTCTGTTCAGGTCCTTTGCTCATTTATTTAAAAGTATATTTTATTGATTATGTTATTACAGTTGTCCCAATTTTTTCTCTCCTTTATGACCCTCTGTTCTGCAAGCCCCACTCTCCAGCATTCTCAACCCACTCCCTTAGTTCATGTCCATGGGTTGTACATATAAGTTCTTTGGCTTCTCCATTTCCTATACTCTTCTTAACCTCCCCCTGTCTATTTTGTGCCTACCAATTATGCTTCTTATTCCCTGAACCTTTTTCCCTCATTTTCCCCCTGCCCTTCCCCACTGATAACCCTCATGATCTCCATTTCTGTGATCTGTTCCTATTCTGGTTGTTTGTTTAGTTTTAGTTTTTGTTTTTTAGGTTTAGTTGTTGATAGTTGTGAGTTTGTTGTCCTTTTGCTGTTCATAGTTTTTGATCTTCTTTTTCTTAAATAGGTCTCTTTAACATTTTATATAATAAAGGCTTTGTGATGATGAATTCCTTTAACTTGACCTTATCTGGAAAGCCCTTTATTTGCCCTTCCATTCTAAATGAGAGCTTTGCTGGAATGAGTAATCTTGGATGTAGGTCTCTGCCTTTCATTACTTTGAGTACTTCTTTTCAGTCCTTTTTTGCCTGTAAGGTTTCTTTTGAGAAATCAGCTGATAGCCTCATGGAAATTCTTTTGTAGGTAAATCTCTCCTTTCCCCTTGCTGTTTTTAAGATTCTCTCTGTATCTTTTATCTCTAGTAGCTTAATTATGATGTGTCTTGGTGTGTTTCTTCTAGGATCCAACTTCTTTGGGACTCTCTGGGCGTCCAGGACTTGCATGTCTAGTTCCTTCTCCAGATTGAGAAAGTTCTCCTTCCTTATTTGTTCAAATAAGTTTTCAATTTCTTGCTCTTCGTCTTCTCGTTCTGGCTCCCCTGTGATTCAGATGTTGGAACATTTAAAGTTGTCCCAGAGGTTCCTAAGCCTCTCCTCATTTTTTTGAATCTTTGTTTCTTCATTCTGTTCTGGTTGGATGTTTATTTCTTCCTTTTGTTCCAAATCATTGATTTGAGCCCCCGTTTTTTCCCTTCACTGTTGGTTTCCTGTTTATTTTCCTTTATTTCACTTTGTATAACCTTCACTTCTTCCTTTATTTTGTGATTGAACTAAGTCATTTCTGTGAGCATCCTGACTACCAATGTTTTGAACTCTACCTCTGATAGGTTGTCTATCTCCTTGTCACTTGGTTCTTTTTCTGGAGATTTGATTTGATCTTTAATTTGGGCCATATTTCTTTGTTTCAGAGTACCTGTTATGTTGTAAAGGCCTGAGCTTTAGCTGTTCTTGAGGACAGGGGCTTCACTAAAATGTGGGGCTGTCTGTGAGGGAGGGGTCAGAGAGGGCGCACACTGCTTGCTTGTTTGCTTGATCGATGCCCCACTTTCTGTCACTTCCTCAATTCCCATAAACAGATTGGGTCCTTTCAGGTGCTAATTCCTGAGTAGGGGGGTTTGTGTGCATTCTGGGACCTGGTAGGTCTCTCCAATGAACTCTTCTGTGAGGCTGGGAGTTTATCCCACTGCTGCAACCCCCACAGGTTTTGACAACTAGAGGAGAGGTTTTGAGACTTTAGTTTCCTGTACTGGAACCTTGGGTTGTGTGATTTGTCTCGCTCCCCACTTGCTCCTCTCTGCTTATCCCCACATGAATGTGGGAAATTCCAGCTGCCAGCGGCCACCTTGCCCACCCAACCCATCCCCTTGCTGCACACCCTCTCTGTCCCAGCTTCCTGTCTCCACCCCTCCTGCAAGTCTGGGTGAATGTTTCTTCTTTAACTCTTTGGTTGTCGGACTTCCATGCAGTTTGATTTGCTGGCAGTTCTTGCTGTTTTTTGTTTTCAAAGTGGTTTTTGTTCTTCTTTTGGTTGTGCAAGAAAGTAAAGTGTTTCTACCTATGTCTCCATCTTGGCTGCTCTCCTTTGCCCATTTTTTAATTAGATTGGTTTTTTCCTGGAATGGAGTTGTGTGAGTTCTTTAAATATTTTGGAGACCAACCCTTGTCTGAGGTATCATTGGTGAATATATTTTCCCATATGGTTGGTTCCCTTTTCATTTTGATAATGTTTTCTTTAGCCATGCAGAAGCTTTTTAATTTGATGTAGTTCTATTTATTTATTTTTTCCTTTATTTCCGTTGCCCTAGAGTATGTATTGGTGAAAATATTGCTATGTGGGACATCTGAAATTTTACTGCCTCTCTTCTCCTCATGAGTTATATTTAAATCTTTTATCCATTTTGAGTTTATTCTGGTGTATGATAAGTTGGTAGTCTAGATTCATTTTTTTGTACATACCGTTCCAGATCTTCCAGCACCATTTGTTAAAGAGATTATTTTTACTCCATTTTATGTTCTGACCCCTTTGTCAAATATTAATTGACCATAGAGATATGAGTTTACTTCTGGGCTCTCTACTCTGTTTCATTGATCAATGTGTTTGTTCCTATGTCAGTACTAGACTGTTTTGATTACAGTGGACTTGTAAGATAGCTTGATATCAGGTACTGTGATCCCTCCTACTTTGTTCTTCTTTCTCAAGATTGTTGCGGCTATTTGGGGTGGTTTATGGTTCCATATCAATTTTTGAAATGTTTGCTCTATATATGTGAATTATGTCATTGGTATTTTAATAAGGATTGCATTGAATCTATAGATTGCTTTGGGTAATACGGACATTTTGATGGTGTTAATTCTTCCAATCCATGAACATAGTATTTGCTTCCATTTATTTGTGTCTTCCTTAATTTCTTTCTTCAATGTATGTTAAATTTTTATTTTAAAACATATACAAATTTATGCTTCTGCAATAATTTACAAAAGTTTCAGTTTTCCAAGATCTTCTGTAACATTGACTACCATTATTTTTCTTCTTTGCCAATCTGACAGGTTAAAAAAATGCTGTTACATTGATTTACCCTTTAAGCCTTTAGTTATGAATAAAATCGAGCATCATACTTTTTTTAGCCATTTTTAGTTGTTTATTTTTTAAAATTTGGGTAAACTGCCTGTTCATTTTCTTTGCGTATTTCTCTATCTCTGCAATTTTCAACCTTTTTCATCTCATGGCACACATGAGCTAATCACTAAATTTCTGTGGCACAACAGAAAATATATTTTTTGCCAATCTGACAAAAAGTAGGTATGATTTTGATTCATTCACACTGGATGGCTATTGTTATGTTGGCTGTTGTCATTTTTTAATTTGACAATCTAAGAGAAAAGAAATCAGTGTCCCTGAATAGTCAAGTATTACATGTTTTAAAAATTCTTGTGACATACCAGTGTGCCTCTTGTGGCATGCTGGTTGAAAATCACTGCTCTATCTATTTGGTATTTTCTTATTTCTTATTGGTTTGTGGATGTCTGTGGTATGTTAGGGAGGTTATTCTATGTGTCCTGTATATGTTTTCCTGTGGGATTTTTTTTTTTAAATTTTATGACCTATGAGAACTTGACTTACTTATACCACCTTTCCTTCTCTATCCCACCCAATCAGTCCTCTCAACTGAGCTTTATCATTAATTTTAGATAAAAATCAGTTTATCTTATAACTTAAAATTATATATGTGTTCCTTTATTCTTTGTTTTATCAATATGGAGAGTAGCTTTTGACTTTACTGTGTAAGATAAAAATTTTATTATTCATACTATTCCTTTCAGCTCATTTGCTGTTTAATTCCAAAATTATACCATATGTGTTTACACATTGTTTACATTTTTATGGCTACATAAATATTGTTCTTTGAATAGCTGCTAATGATTATAATTTTATTACCTTTTTTGTACCTTTTCTGAGTTTCTAATTGTCTTGGTTTTTAATTTTTCTTTTTCTGTGTGTTTGCTTTTTCTTTTGTATGATTTCCAATAATGTATCTTTAAGTTAACCTGAGTTTCTGAGAGGAAGAAGTCAAATGACTGGCTGGCTTATGTTCATTTCCTCCTTTTTCAGTTGGCTACCTCTAGTATAAAGGAAAGAAAATCAATGATCTGGCTTGAGGTCTATCAACTGACCTGTAATGTACAGTCATAGCTCGCATAACAATGTTGTGGTCAAAACATATCCCATGTAGGACAGTGGTCCCATAAGATTAAAAAGGAGCTGAAAAATTCTTATAACCTAGTAACACTGTAGCCATCAAAATGTCATGGTGCAACACATTACTCACAAGTCTATGGTGATACTGTTGTAAACAAACCTACTATGCGGCCAGGCATATGAAAGTGTAGCACATACAATTATGTACAGTACAGGATACTTGGTAATTATAATAAACAACTGTTACTGGTTTACATATTTACTATACTTTTTATTGTTTTTAAAGATTTTATTTATTTACTTTTAAAGAGAGGAGGAGGGAGAGAGAGGGAAGAAACATTGGTGTGAAAAAAAAACATCCATAAATTTCCTCTCGAATGTACCCTGAGCAGGGACCAAACTTGTAATCCAGGTAAGTAGCCTAACCAGGAATTGAACCCAAGTCCTTTTGCCTTGCAGGATGACACCCAACCACTGGTCAGGGAATACTTTCACCGTTATTTTAAAGTGTACTCTTTCTACTTATAAAAAAAAACAGTTTACTGTAAAACATTATGCTATGTTATGCTGGCAGCAGCCTCATCCAAATCAATACAAATCATGTTTACTGCATCTCTTGGTTGTATCATTTTATTTTGTTCTTGATTTAACCTCATGCTGTTTTGTACAATAACATGTACAGGCTAGTAGCCTAGAAGCGATGAACTATACCATATAGCCTATGCATGTAGTAAGCTATATCATCTAGATTTGTGTAAGTGCTCTCTATGATGTTTGCACAATGGCAAAATCACCTGAGAATGCATTTTTCAGAACGATTCTCATTGTTAGGCCACACATGACTGTAAACAGACATTGATAAGATTTGTCAGGAGGATAATACTTAATCTATAGAATGCCCTTTGTGACTTATCCCTAACCAAAGGATTACCTGTAGTAAATGAACTCATGATCTACAAATTTTGAAGTGAGCTCCTTGGAAAATGCCATATAGAGGAATCAGTTTTCTGCAGATATCAAATGGAGATGTTCCATAACTTAACCATTCTCTACTATATAAGTAAGCCTACAAACTTCACTGAGAGACTCATTGATTATTCTAGGCTAGATATGCATGTCCAACATCAAAAGAAAGGACACGAAGAACCATAGGGGATGTTTCATTCTTCTCTCTACTTCATCTAGATCTTGTATGTTATCTGTATATTTGAAATTATTAGTAAAACTTGTTACTGGTTAAAATCTCTAATTTGTGTGAGTCTGGCAATCTAATCCTGTGGTTTAGCTCCATATCTATCCTACTAAACTTTCCAAATATTCTTTTTTTATAACACCCCTCTCCTTCATATTGATCTCCTTTCCAGACTATTCTGTCCTGCTATAAAACATAATGTATTCATTCCAGTCCTGCCATAAAGAGGCAGACTAATTCACTGAAAATTAGTCTCCAAAGTTATCAATTTAGTAACTAACCTATTTGCCAAAAATGACCTAATACACCAAATTCACCTTATTTTCATCCCTATGTTCATTGCAGTGCTACTTATTATACAATAGCCAAGATTTGTAAGCAGTCCAAGTGTCCATCAGTAGGTGAGTGGATAAAACAACTATGGTACATTTACACAATGAAATGCTACTCCACTGTGAAAAAGAAGAAAACTTCACCCTTTGCAACAGCATGTATGAACCTGGAGAACATTATGCAAAGTGAAATAAGCCAGTCAGAGAAATACAAATACCATATGACTTCACTCAGATGTGGAATCTAATGAACAAACTGAACTAACAAGCAAGATAGAGACAGACTCAAAGACGGAGAGCAGGATAACAGGTATGGAGGTGAGGGGTTAGGGAGTGGATGGATCAAACAAAAATGAAAAAGCACTCATGGGCATGGTCAAAAGTATGGAGACTGGAGAGGGGAGAAAGGTGTAAAGGGGATAAATGGTAATAAAAAAAAACTACAATAAAAAGTTAATTAAATCTAGCCTAGGGATTAGGTTATGTTGTACACAACTGAGTAGTAATCAAATTTAATTCATGATTGTTACAATAATCACCAAGTTGACTTGTTTCTCTACAATTATTAGAAAATAACATTTAAGTGACTTCTTGTAATATATATTTAAATTAATAAAAGATATAAAAGCATGTAAATATTTAACTGAACTGTTACAATTTTACTTTTGGTAATTTGATCAAGATTTTGTACAAGATCTAGATCTAAGAGACTTGAACTTTGTACTCAATATTCTTCCTCCACCTCTCAAAAAATGTACTTACTCAACTTAAGTAAGAAAGAGAAAGAGAATAATCAGTAAGTTTGTAAAGGAAAGGGCACACCCACCTCGAATTTCTCTTTGGAGAAGGAACATAGGTTAAAAAAGTGACATTAAAAAAAAATATTGATTCTATTGTTATGCAATCTAAACAGGCTTATTAAAAATAAAAAAGCATAAATACTTCGACTCTACTTTAAACCTATCTGTAAACTCACATCTTATTGAAAAATGAAACATGTGACCTTTTTACGATATTATAAAGTTAAATTAACAAAATTTGAAGTACATACTTTGAAAATACACCTGGTGAAAACATGTGAGAAATAAAGGAAACTCATAAACCAAAAAAAAAATAAAAAATAAAAAATAAAAAATACTGTTTATTGACTGTACTGAATAAATACTATTTTTACCTCTTTTTAAACAAAATTTTTAAAGGTTTTAATAATTTATTTTTAAAGAGGGGAAAGGAGGAAGAAAGAGAGAGAGAGATACATCAATGTGTGGTTGCCTCTCGGGCACTCCCTACTAGGGACCTGGCCCTCAGTCCAGGCATGAGCCCTGACTGGGAATTGAACTGGCAACCCTTTGGTTTGTAGGCTGGCGTGCAATCCACTGAGCCACACCAGCCAGGGCTTATTTTCACCTCTTGAATATTCAAGAATAGTCTATATATACTAAAATATACTTACTATGGAAAAGAATATGCCAGAATTCAAGAGAGAATTAAAGCACTTAAAGTTAGTTAATTTTCAATGAATTAAAAACTTTAAAATAATGCTATAATGTTCATGTATATAAGCATATTTTCCTTAAAGAAAATATTAACATTTATCAAAATAAGTCATTAACAAATTAGAATACTTGGGCAATTCAGTGAATTTGTAGTTTTAAAATTGGTCCTTTAGTGAGGTTGTTCACAAGACACTGATTTTCAGCAAAATGGCTATTAGATGTATTGATTAGCTGTAATTCTGGAACATTTGCTTTGCTTTGAGTTTCATAATTAATATCAGGAAGGCTTTTTTTGGCTAATTTTATTTTATATTTTCTTTTTAATTAAATTTTTTTCAATTACAGTTTACATTCAATATTATTTTATATTAGATTCAGATGTACAACATACTGGATAGACAATCATATACTTTATTAAGTGTTCCCCTTGACATTCTAGTACCCAATTGCCACCATACATATTATATAATATATAATATTACAATATTATTGACTGTATTTCCTATGTTGCACTTTACATCCCTTATTTTGTAACTACATATCTGTACTTTTTAATCCCTTTGTCTTTTTTACACAGTCCCCCTACCCTCCTTCCCTCTCTCAAGCTTCAGTATATTCTCTGAATCTGAGTCTGTTTCTGTTTTGTTTGTTCACTTATATTGTTTTTTAGATCCCAAACATGAGTGAAATCATACAGTATTTTTCTTTCTCTTAGTGTCTTATTTCACTTAGCGTAATAACCACTAGGCTCATCCATGTTGCTGTAAATGGTAAGATTTTATTCTTTTTAATGGCCAAGGGATATTTCATTGCATATATGTACTGCAGCTTGTTTATCATCTATTAATGGGCACTTGGGTTGCTTTCATACTTTGGCTATTATAAATAATACCTCAATGAATATAAGGGTGCATATATTTTTTTTAATTAGTGTTTTGGCTTTTTTGCATATATACCAAGAGGTGGAATTGCTGGATCATAAGGAAGTTCCATTTTTAATCTATAGAGGAACTTCTATACTGTTTTCCAAAGTGGCTGCATCCATATGCATATTGAGAAAGTTTTACAGTGAAAAGCCATTTCTTACTAATCAACACTCAAAGACTCACTTGCATTTGATACTTGAGAATTTTAGAGATAATTGCAACTGCTAAACGTTGATGGCATATTGTGACTTACATTTAAAGCTTTATCCAAACTTTGCTAACAAACAGTGTTTCAAATATTTTAGAATTTAACTGTATAATTCATATTCTAAAATTTAAAATTTATATATTTAAAAAATTTTACACTCTACATTTGAAGGATATGTGGTTCCATTACACTCAATAGCTCATTTGAATATGACAACAATTTTATTGTAAAGTAATAGCTGTGAATTATTCTTAGGTTAAAAATGAGAATCTTGATATTAGGGACTGTGTTGCAGCCTCTCTAGCCTGGGCAGGTCCACTCAGACAGAAGAAGATGTGTGGAGCCTTGGGGATGCCTTACATGCCTTTATTCGGGAAAGTCACCCAGGCAACAAGCTAGTGTCCAAGTCGGTGCCGCGACTCCCCACCTCGTCCAAAGCTCCTACCCTTTAAATACCAGCCCCAAACAAAGCAGACTACAGGCCAGAAAGTGAAATAATTAGCATGAACTGCACATGCAAGCCTACTCAAAGCTACAGGGCAGTTTATCGTACCCGGGCTCAAGGCCGTGGGAACACTGCTTTATCAGACTCCTTCAAGGTTGTGCGGAGCTGTTCCCTCCAGTTACCCAAGCATCTGGGTGAGGGAGCAGATCACCTCCACTTACAGGGACCCTTAGAGTCAGTGGTAGCAGTGGCAACTTGAGTCCTGAAAGTTTAGCTTCGTGAAGAATTTCTGAAGAGTCATATATCTTTATATTATTTATGATTCTAAATCAATTTTTGTATTTTATTTTAATCAAAAATTTTAAAAATTTTCCTATTGCAGAAGTATTATACATACAGAAATTCTATAAAACTGGGTATAATAAATAATAAAATAAACTCATGCATACTTGTAACAGCACTTTAGAAAAATAAGATTATATATACTTTCCAAATGCCCTGTGTAGTTCTCTCTTAACACATTCCCTTAACTTCTCCTAACAAAAATTTTGACTTTGCGTTAACAATTCTTATTTTTAATTATATTTTGCCATTTGTTCAGTGTTACTATTTTCCAAGTATATATGAATAGATTCATACTATGTGGATTCCTCTGTGACTTGTCTTTCATGCAAGTATAAGATTTTGAGATTCATCCACATTAATGTTTTATAACTGTAGCTCATTCCTTTCACTGCTGTATAGTTTTCTTTGAAATGCCAATATTTTTATTTATCTCTTTATTATAAATATATACTGCAATTGCTTCCAGTTTGGGATCCTTTTAAAAAAATACTTCCTTGTTTGCTTGCGTGAGTTTCTATAATAAACTATGAAGATTCTTGTCCATGTGGTGGGGTACACAGGTACAAGAGTTTCTCTAGGGCTTTTAGAATGGCATTTGAAGCGTATGCTCAGAGTTCTTACTATAGACCAAGCATTACTGTTTGAATAAGTGTTTCATTTCACTTGTCTGCACTTATCAGTGGTGTCTGGAGTATAACTAAAAATGCGTATGACACTGATAGAGAAATAATGTGTATATATTAATGCATGTGTGCATGTCCTTTTTTCCTAGTATTTATGTTTCTCATCTCTTCATCTTGAGGAAGACTCCACTGTTTTCTTATAATTATTTTAATATCCCAAATAATTTAGAATAAAACCTATATTCCAAATTTTGCTTTCAGTAATAAAATAGGAACAAAATCCTTTTCTCCCACTAGAAAAAGTATATTTTTGGCTAATTTTAAAAAATGCATGATAGGGAGCTATTCTGTCAAGTCCATTAAAAATTGAAGCTTGTAGTAATTTTTGTCATGGGAGAGTAGTGATCAATATAATCTCATCTCACCTGAGAAATAAATATTTCTTTTTATTTTGTTTATTTTCTATGGGATCTCTGATCCATTAATACATGCATATTTTTTAGTCCATATAATTTCTATAATTGGAAAAAAGATCCAAATATATATTTTATCTGAGGAATTACCTTTTACCATGGTGGGTTTGGTATTGTAATATTCTAGCACCCAGCACTTTTCAATAGATTGGTCTATGAAATAAATCATAAGTATACATAAAATGGCCCCTAACCAAATAATGCAGCAAACTCATGACAGCTGACCCTCCGAGTGTTATCAAAATACCAGACTTATGCTGTGATATGTCCAAGAACAGTGTAAATCCCATTAAACAGATAAATTATAAATTACTACAAATATATATTATTTATAATGCTTCTTTACAAAAAGATATATGAATATTTATACATCCTGACTTTTTGTGGGGGAGTATAAACATGACAGGAACAATTGTCTTTGTTATCTGAGCACTTTAGTGAAGACTATAGTGGAACAACATTTTATCTGCCTTTCTGTCCAGGGAAAGGTAATTTATAACATATAAATAATTCATGTCATCTTATGGGCATTTTTAGTGATTCTTATATATAAGGAATTGTGTATGAGATCTAATTCTAACTTCAAGGAACTTATAATGAGGTGAGAAAATGAGTCAGATACATATAAAACACACTAAAATATAATAAATAATTAAACTAATAAATCAATCATATTTCTCTGAAGTAATTTTTTAGAAACGAGAAATAAAAAATAAACTGAGACATGAGTTGAAATATTTAAAATTCTCACCATTGTAGATTTTCTACCCTTATAATACATTTATGTTTCAAAATCACCAGGTAGAAAGAAAGATTTATCAGGGTAAGCTCCCCGATCTTGTTGTCACAGATAATTTTTCCTTTCCTCCATCAGGATTATTCCTGGTCAGAGGATGGGATGTGGAAATCCTAAAGAAGGAAACCTCCATGAGGGAGGTGAAAGATCCCAGGCTTCACATATAAAAGGAGAAAGACCAATCCTCCAATGCAAAGGCTAATAGACAGTATTAAAAATTCAGTTCATATTTTTCAATCTATATTCTGAAAAAAGTATTTTAAAAACAAAAATAGAATCATTTTGTGCATAGAATCTCGGACTCTGTTTTTCATTACACACTGTATTGTGCCCATATTTTTCAATTGGTATGTGATACTCTATTTCAGCATTGTCCTTCATTCATTTGTTCAGTCCTCTACTGTTGTTAGCAAATGTTTGCTGTTATTAACAGTTTGTGATGCATACCCTTATATTATCCATTTATCTACATCCATAAATAAGTCTCTAGAATAGTTTTATTGGAATATGTCATGAGATTTTTTTAAAATTTCTACAACTTTGTGATATAAACAATTAAAAGATCCTTCAGAAAATCATGCTGGAAGTATTTGTCTATAGTTAATCTATGTTACTGACCTCTTGAGATAGGTAAATAATAAGCTAATTATTTCTTTAAAATCTCCACTCTGATTCAAAGGAACCAGGGTGGTATGGTAGAGTAAGAACTGGATTTGGAGATAAAAGACAAATGTTTTATTCCTTTAATTTGTACTCATGGCTGGTTCTGTGACACATGCATTTTAGTTGCCTTGTCAGTAAAATTGAAATTAAAATATCTATCCAGGATGGCAGTTATAAATGTTTAAGGAAAGGCTTATGAATACAAATGTCTCATATGATGCCTGATACAAAATGTGTGCTCAGTAACTATTAAACAATAAATATATTGATGATGAATGAAGAACCTTTAATAAACATGTATTCCCTTTGACCCAGGAAGTCTACTCCTGGGGACATTTTCCAATAATATAATCCTAAAAGCAGAAACAAGTTTATTTACAAAGAACTTTATTGAAGCCATATATCTAATAACAAAAAAATATTAGAAACAACCATAAGACCCCAAAGCAGACAAATTATTTTGTAAACTTTGGTGCACTCATTTGATATATATATTACAGTCTTTAAAAGTGATGTTAACAAGTACTTATTATAACATTATCATATTATTATATAGCATATAATAAAGAGTAGTATCAATGCTTTAAGAACTAAATAAAAATTATACATTGAAAAAGAAAAATAAAGAAACAATGTAGGATGAACACCCCAAAATATAATAGGAATTGGTTTTGTGTGATGAAGTTATCGATGATTTTTATTTTTCTCCCACATGTCTGTATTTTACAAATGGCTCTGCCCCAGTTATTAATTAGTTTTATAATGAAAAAAAGAGTTGTTGTCATCTTAGGTATGTGTTTTATCTCCCCAACAAACTGACACATTTCTTGAGGACAGGACCTGTGTAGTTTATTCCTTTAAATCACAATACACCATTAGGCCTAAATTAAGTGCCCACTAAAAATTTCCCAAGAGGACAATGACTGATAGCTTTTTCCCTCGCAATTCAGGCACTTTCTAGAACATCAAAAGGGGAAGAATGTGACTCAATCTGTTTTGTTTTTAAATCACATCCAAAAGATTCCATACATGTACCAAATTATGAGGCTCAAAACTAGGCTGTTATAAACTGTTTTGAAAGAAAAATATTATAAAGGAGTCAGTTTGCTAAAGCTGTGTGAATAATGTAGCATGTGTAAGATTTGGCACTAACTCATCCTCTGATAACACCAGACTCCCAAGAGAAACTATTTCTTGTCTTTTCTTCACTTAAGGGGAGAAATATCATCTCTGTCTACTGAGGAACTGAAAGATGAAGTGAAAAAGAGTTGGTTGCATATTTCTACTGAAAACTCAACACTATAGTTGATAGTAAGACATGGTCCCAGAGCCTCCTAAACTCTGTCCCATCTGTTAAAATGGCACTGTGCCTAACCTCCAGATGGTGTGCTGGCTTCACAGGACAGAGGTCCAAAAAGATGGCTTTAGAAGACATTGTTAATACCACCCCCTTGGGCCTCCCACCTCGGTAACACCTCACCCTTGTTGGTGTCCCTGTCATATCTCACACTGCTTTCATATTTTCTAGAAATAAGTGGTTCCAAATACTTACAAATTCACCTCCGTGAGCTGCCTACTGGTTTCAAAAGCTGAAAAAGAATACCAGAGTCAGCAGGGTTGGGGGAGGCTGAAAGTATCCAAACCCTTGAAGTCCCTGACATATATACAGCTTGTGCCTGAGGGCCATTAGGATCATATGCTGTGTCAAACTCTATTATATAAGGGTAGAATGTGTAGATACTGCTTGTGAAAATTAACCAGTCTCAGTGAGAAGAGAGTAGATCTGTTACATGGAAGAGCCAGTTTATAAAGTCTGCTCATCTGAAAGAGAGAAAAAAAAAAAAGAGCTCTAGTGATATTTAAAAACCAAAAATTAAAACAAGTGTTTTCTCATTTGGTCAATGAAAGAAAAGAGAATTCCAAAATGCATTTATTAATAGCTTAAAATATTTTTCAAAACTCTTGTGCTAAATAAACAAGAATGAGCATGGATTTTTGTCACAAGATAACAATAAAAAATTAAGGACAAGTCTTTTATGCAAAAGATGTATTACTGATGATTATTAACTCATTAATTCTGTGACCAGCAGGATGTAAAATTGGTTCAAAAACCATTTGAGGGACTAGTTATATAGACATTTTAAAAAATGAACATTAGTTGTCTAGGTAAGAGACAAAGCTTGTTCAGGTTCCAATAGAACAAGAAGATCACAACTTTTGGGGTGATCTTTTCTGTGGGAAAAAAAACCACGTATTATGTAGCCTCAGAGCTTCATTCTCAAAGAGAATCAAATAATCCAAGAATGTCCCAGTTCCAAGTGTGTCATTGAAAAAATAACTTGTACTCTTTTGTGTCTTATTTCCAAGGAAGATAATGTTTTCTGGACTATGGTTACATCAGAAAAGAATCATAGAAATTTTATTTAGGTACAGTAGAGATGGGGTGGACTCCCACTTCCCTGGTTTCTAGTCACTTTGTATTTATAGGCAGTTAACCTCTTTTTCTAAGCTACTCTACCCCCAATATCCACAATCACCAAGGCGGTCACTTGTATTGCATTCTGAACCTTTTTACCCCAGGATCTTTTATGACTTATTCTTATTTCAAATGTGGAGGTCTCCTCGTCACACATAAAACCAAGCTAGCATAAGCATTTTTAATGTAATTTATATAGAAACAAAATACTTCAACATAGATAATATATGGACATTTGCTGATTGCATCCAGAATATACATTACTTTTTTCCTGTCACCTGCTCCTCTAACTGCTCTACTCAAAGATCAAATGGGTTTGGAAAGGATCATAAGCCCTGTGGCTATTACATAGAAATCAGGTCTATTTTAAATCTGCCTTCCACATCCTCAAGTGCACGTGTATTTCTATATGTGTGTATGCACACATATATACCCTCACATACACAAATCTTATACAGATATACACACACCTACATAAATGTATGTGTCTGTATGTAGCCATGTACTTAGGGAACAATTCTAAGATTTTTGTTTTTCATGTTTATATAAGTTCAATCATTTATTCATTCCATTATTTCATCAGGCACTATTTTGTCAGTTAAGTATATCAGTTCTCTTTTATTTGCAGGGGACATGGTCCAAGACCCTCGGTGGATAGTAACTAACCCAACATACACTAAATTTTTTTCTTATAAATACATAACTATGATGAAGCTTAATTTATAAAATAGGCACAGTAAAAGATTAACAATAATAGTGAATAATAAAATAGAGCTATTATAATACTGTAAAAAAGTTATGTGAATAAAATTTATTTAGCTATTTCCATGTTTATATTTTTACGGGCCCCTTTACAGCAAAATTCCATTAAAATCTCTGGTTTTCTAAACTGGAAATGTTCATACAATACTCTAAACACTTCTCCTTTGTGTGTCTCTTCTAAGTTTTCTAAATTTAAAATAAAAGAAAATGTAAACATCCCCACTGGATTAAGGTGTTTCTTAGACCCGAATGGACAATAAATTCCTAACTGGAGAAGGTGATTTCCTGTTATTGACTTATTTCTAAGCTGTTACAATCATTTGTGAAACAGATTAAGAACACCTCTGACATTCTCCTGTGGTTTCCAGATTGCTGCGTAGCTATCCATCCTCCACACAGAAATTGAATGAATGAGTTACTAGCATTTGACAAAAGAAGAAACCCTCATGTGAAAAAAAGCTGGGAAATAGTTGAAGAGAGCAGTAGAGTATAATCTAGTTAGTAAATAATAATGCAAACCACAATGCAATAGAAGTGAAAAGGAGAATAAATTGGTTTGCCTGATGAGATTTCATAAAACTTTTGGCACAGAACAGCTGGGGAAATTACCTTGCTTATTCATAATAGCTAAAATTGTTCCTATTAAGAAAAGCATAAAGAAAATGGAAACTTTCTGTAGCCTTCTAATAGGTTTATATGCTTTGCAATTTTTGCTTCACCCTGCTTTTGTAAAAGCATTGATTATTTTAGGACACCAGGGAACTAGGTAAATTTACTTAATTTACCTTTGTAAGTTTTTATGTACCAAGTAGGTAGGAAATTGATTACTTCTTAAAAACCATAGATATTTTCCTGAACCTCTCCAAGGAATACAAGTTGACACATTTGTTCTTGCAAAGAATATTGTAATTGCACAAGTAATTCATGTTAATTTGAAAAACTGGCAGAAAGAACATAAGAAAAAAATGCTATTTGCCTATAAATTTAACATCCAGAAAGAACCACTCAACAATTTGATAATCTTCCAAACAGCTGTAATACTCATGTATGCACATAAAACACACAAACACAACACACACTCATACACACACACACACATATGTGAAAATCCCCAAAGAGATCACTTTGTAGCTATCATTCTGTACTTTACTTGTATGCTTCCCAAGTCCTTTTATATCAGTAAACCACTTATATATTTAGTATATATATATATATATATATATATATGTATATGTGTGTGTGTCTGTGTGTGTGTGTATATCTGTATATATGTGTGCACTCTTTACAAATTTAGAAGTTAAAAACTAGAATGGAAATCTACACTAATATTTCTGAAAAATAGCAACCTTGCTTTTGAAGTAAAAATGATTCATTTTCATTTTAAACAATTCATTCCAAACAAAACCAAGGACTGAACATTTTTTCAATCCCATGACCTAAAAATAACCATTGTTATCTTTGGAAAATCAAACCAAACATTTTCCTCAGAAATATACTCAAGACTAGATGGATAAATTTATATACAGAAACAATTTCACAAAATAAGATAAATATTTTAAATAAATGTATTATCCTTTATATTTCTTGAATTTAAAAGCAAAAAGAGAGCAGGTGACACTGAAGGAATTATTGACACTTCTGATAAATTTTTTTCACTGCAATAGACATTGGTTTCTAAAATACTTCTAATATTAAAATATATATGTATGACAATATCAAACAGCTGGAATTCTTTATGGTGTTACGTGATCTACCTTTATTTTTTTCTTTTATTATTATTATTATTTTTTATTTATAAATAATGTTAATTCTATTACAGTTTTCTCAATTTTTCCCCCTTTACCCCCTCTCTACTCATCCCACCCCTCACCCCCCTCTCCCACAGTCAATCCCCACTCTGTTGTCCATGGCCATGGGTCATTCATACGTGTTCTTTGTCTAGTCCCTTCCCCTTCTTTCCACCATTGTCCTCTTTCCTCCTCCCCTCTGGTCACTTTCATGTGACCATGAAATGTTTCTGCTCCATGTTTCCATGTCTGTGGCTTATTTTGTTTGTTAGTTTATTTTGTTGAATAGAGTCCACTTATAGGTGAGATCACATGGTAATTGTCGTTCATCAACTGGCTTATTTCACTTAGCTTAATATTCTCCACTTCCATCCATGTCGTCGCAAAAGGCAGGAGTTCCAGCTCTCTCTCTTTTTTCTTTCTTAAATGTAGATTGACTTTATTTATTTTTTTAAATGTCAAAGTTAATTATAAAATATTTTAAAAATTTAAAACAATTATGAAGTCTCAGCAATTAAACCAACATGACACCAGCACAGAAATAATCAAGTAGATCAATGAAATATAATGAACATTCTAGAGACAAATGTATATATCTGATTAATATATGTATGAGTAAGTTGATACTTCAAATCAATGGGTAAAATAAGACTTATTCCACAAATAAGGTGCGTGGACCACTATTACTTGAAATAAAACAAATATAGAGCCCTATTTCACACTAAACATTATTTTATCCTGATAAAGATATTAGCACACTCATGTATTCTTCCAATTCACTTCCCTTATCCCTTAATTTCTGTTTATTTTTACAAGACTTATATTCTGGTTTGTGCTATAATTCCTAGTTATCTATTCTCAGATGTATTTTTAAATAAACTGTGCCCACCAACTTTGGGCAAGACAGTAATGGCATCAAAAATTTTATTTGTGTGCCTCCATTTCCTAGTCCAAGACTCTGAGCAAAGTGACACGTGTCAAGCCAGGGCCGGCATGGTGAAAAGGCAACGTTCAGCTCTTCAGCTTCCCTTCCCCTGCCACAGCAAAGACAAGGCTGTGTGTTCCAGATGGTGCAGTCATGAGCTGAGGCAACTTCTAACACCCCAGGTCTCTGCCTATGACAGCACCCATGTTCACTTTCAGAGACATATTCTATGAGAGAAAAATAGGCTTTGGTTAAGCCCCTGGCAATTAGATATTGTTTATTACTGCAGCACAACTTAGCTTGTCTTGATTAATACAACACAAGCTTTAAGTCATATCTTTTCTAGCTCTTAAATTAATGTCTCTTGATAAGCTATATTTTTTTTTCAAGAGATCTTCACAGTTATCTTATTTCCTGACTGCAGCCATGCTCGAGGATGTTTTTTGGTTGCCTTTATAAAGTTAGTTGAGTATGAAGTTACTGGGTCATGCTTTCTCCCACAACTATTAGATATAGATGACATTGATACCTTTCCTTTGGCTGAGAGTGTGGCTGTGTAAGAAGTCTTAGGACAACCTCCAATTTTTCTTTGTGCATTATTTTCTTGTTCTGCTTGGATTCCTATACAATCTTCTTTTTAATCATTAAGTTCAGTAATTTACAATGCTATGAATTGTTTTTGTATGGGGAGTTGGCCTTTAAGATTTCAAGATTTCTCTCTGTGTTTCAGAAGAAAATCCTTACATTATAACCTGGGTTATTTTATTCTTTCCATTAGTTTTCTTTTCACCTTCAGGAATCCATAATAATATATCTGTTGTCCTTCTTACATCTCTATCATTTTAGTAATAATCACTTTCATATCATTTTATTTATCTTTTGCCTATTGCCATGGAACTTCTACTGATGTTAATTCTATTTTTGTTATTTGAAGTGTGAGTTTCATAGATGCACTATTTTCACCTTCTATGCTTCTATCACACCCTTCTTTTTTTTTAGTTCTACTACTTTGTTTTTCATATTTTTATATTGTTGTATAATCTCTTTCTAGAATCTTTTCATCTGCTCTTTAATTTCTCTTTTAAAGAGCAATCAGAAAATGTTATATGTATATCTGTATATACAATGGACTACTATTCAGCAATTAAAAAGAAGGAAATACTGCCATTTGTAACACCACAGATCAAACTTGAAAGCATTATGCTAAGTGGAATAAGTCAGACAGAGAAAAACAAATACTATAAGATCTTGCTTATACGTGAAAATTTTTAAAAAATAATAAAGTAAAAATAAAAACCAATATTACAAAAAAAGGCATCAGATTTGTGATTATCAGAGGTGTGGAATGGGGAACTTAAATGAAGGTGGTAAAAATATGCACACTTCCAATTATAAGATAAATAAGTACTGAGGATGTAATATATAATGTAATGACTTCATATTTGAAAGTTGCTAAGAGAGTAAATCCTAAGAGTTTTCACCGCAAGAAAAAAGATTGCCCTGGCTGGTGTGGTTCAGTGGACTGAGCACCAGCCTGCAAACCAGAGGGTTGCCGGTTTGATTCTCAGTCAGAGCATGTGCCTGGGTTGCAGGCCAGGTCCCCACTAGAGGGTGCTTGAGAGGCAGCCACACATTGATGTTTCTCTCCCTCTCTCCCTCCTTTCCCTTCTCTAAAATAAATAAATAAATAAAATCTTTTCTAAAAAAAGAAAAAAATGTTTTAAATCTATATAAAGTGATGGTGTTAACTATATTGTGGTAATCATTTCACAATATACATAAGTTGTCATTATGTTGTATACCTTGAACTTACAAGTTCTATATGTTAATTGCATTTCAATAAAACTGAAAGAAAAAAGAAATTAGTTTTGATAAAGTGCTTAACTAAAAATATTAACAAAAGTGTCAATTTACTTATATTTTAAATGTGAAGACGTATAAAAATATATAATCTTGTTCAAGTTAGGGTTTAATAAACACATTTTAAGAAAATATTCCACAGAGATTATTGTTATGTTCTTCAAAATACCATCTTTCATCCCTAAAAACAAACAATGTTTTGTTTGCCTATAATTTATCTGAGACTAGTGAGAACTATTTCTTTGAACCCCCCATTTTTAGGAAACTCATCTATTCTTCTTATAATGTATGTTTGCATTATCTTTTATTTATGTTCTTTTCTTACTTATAAAAAATATTTGCCTTATTTCCTGTGGTTTCCTTAAGTTAGGCAGAGTTAGCAATAAAAATGTTTTACCAATAAGGCCTTTCCTGTAGCTTCTTTCTCTTACACGGGTGCAGAATGAACTGGGTTTCTGCTGAGACATCTTCTTCTTCAAGGCTTATCCTAGACTGTAAATTGTGTCATTCTACTCCGTGCTTTTGGTTACTGTGACTCCTTCTGTGAGGAAAGCATGCACCCCAGCCTAAGACCGTAAAAGTATCTATCAGTTCTTCACATCCTTACCAGTTTTAGTTTCTGTAATGTCACTGATCAGACAGATACAATATAAATGCTTGATTTAGGGTTTGGCCATTTTCTTGTTTCATTGAAGTTTGAGTTATTCATTTTTGTTCTTCTTCTAGTTGGTCTTACTTGAGGGATAAGACTTGTGGAAAGACACCTTTTCTTCCTTCTTCCTCCTCCCAGGAGGACGACTGGATGACATTTCTCACATTGCCTTGCTTATAAGTGTGGTCACGTAGCTGAGTTCTAGACATTAAGATGTAAGAGAAAGTGAGGCTCACCATTTCCTAGACTGGCCTAGAGAACCTCCCACGTACCATCCACTATGCTCTTTTCTATTCTGCAGCAATGGAAGGGGCTGTGCTTTGGAGAAGATGGAGCCAAAAGACTGGACCCTGAAAAAATCTGGGTTCCCAATGGGTAGGAAGCCACCTTTCAATCAGGAATACTCATTTTGTTTAAGTGACTCTAAAGCACATTTCTATTCTGTAAAACCACTCAGACTTGGGGATATGTACATAATAGCTAGCATAACCTTAATAACACAAGACTAGAGTAAAAGTGAAAAAAATCCTCAAAATTATTCTAATGAACCAGATGACATATTTTAAAACTATCTCATCTATGAGAAACAAGAAGATATAAACCAGGGATTGATGATTTAAAAGCACACAAAGCCTAGGTAGATGATGTAATAGAGTAAAAAAAGGCAGACTATCTGAAAATATCTTATATTTAAAATATATTTAAAAATATCTTATATTTAAGTTATGATATGCAGTAATTTATCCTTAAAAATGTTAACTGAAAATAATATTTATTTTTATTCAGTTTCACAAGGTATTACTGCAATGTGTTCACAAAGATAGATACTTTGAGCATGGAAAAAATCCATGAATGTTCCTTTTTTAAGTTTTGGTTAATTACTGCTAAGATATTTGAGAAATCTGGTATTCCAACAGTTTCAAACTTTATTTTCAGTATGAATTTGCCCTTCAGTTGAGCAATTTCCAGGTGTGTTTCTTCACTCATAACATCAGTGTTGATTGAGAAAAAAAGTAATCAATTTTACTTCATTTTCATAAGGTCCACAACTACATAATGTTTTTTTACAACTTAATTTTATCAATTTCAAAATATAATTCAGCAAAGTATTTTTTATTTCTCAAAATCAATTTCATCATCAGAAAACTGGCCAAAGACAAAGTTAGTGTACTAAATGGTAGCTCCAAATATATCCTGTCCTAATCACCAAAAGCCTTAAATATTTACCCTATTTAGAAAAAGTGTCTTTGCAGTTATGATTAATTTAAGGATCTTGACATGGGGAGATGATTTTAGATTACCTAGGCAGACTATAACTGCCATCACAAGCATCTTCTTCATAAGAGAGATTGGAGAGATGCAGCCACAAACTAAAGATTGCCAGCAGCCACCAGAGCTGAAAGATGTAAGGAACAGATTCCTCCCTAGAGCATCTTGAGAGAATATAGCTCTACCGACCTTTGAGTTTAACCCAGTAGAATGGAAGCACTAATTTGAAAGAATACATGCACCCCTATGTTCATTGCAGCATTATTTACAATAGTCGACATCTGAAAACAGCCCAAATACCCATCAATAGATGAGTAGATTTAAAAAAGCTGTGGTACATTTACGCACTAGAATACTACTCGGCTGTAAAAAAAAAAAAAAAGGAAGAAGAAGAAGGAAATCTTATCTTTTGCAACAGCATGGATGGACCTGGAGATTATTCTACCAAGTGAAATAAGCCAGTCAGAGAAAGAAAAATACTATATAATCTGATTTATATGTGGAATCTAGAGAACAAAATAAACTGCCAACAGAATAGAAACAGACTCACAGAGAACAGGCTGACAGCTATCAGTAGGGAAAGGGGTTGGGAGACTAGATGAATGAAGGTGAAGGGATTAAGCAAAAAACTTATATATGTGAGGTGTGTTTGTGTGTACGTGTGTGAATTTTGGGAGATACATATATCTCATAAAGTCACAGACACAAGGTCATGATGTGGTGATAGCTGGAGGGTAGGCGGAGGTGAGTAAAGGGAAGGATAATGGGGATGGAAAGAGACTTTGCTTGGAGCGATGGACTTACTGATCCAATGTGCAGATGATGTTTTATCGAGTTGTACACTTAAACCTGTTTGGTTTTGTGAACCAGTGTCACCCCAATAAATTCTATTTAAAAAAAGTGAATTCCTGACCTTCAGAACTGTGAAAGAATAAATTTCTGTTTTAAGTCACCAAGTTTGTGATAATTTGTTATACCAGCCACAGGAAAGGAATACAACATGCTTTCACTAGAAATGGATGAGAAAATCAAATCATAAACATTAGTAATTAATATGTATAGAAATTTTATGTTAATATTTACTTATTTAGGTTATTATTTAAATCTACAAAGAAAATTTTGATCTACTCTTCAACTGAGGAGCAGAGGAAAGAATTGTCTTTGGAAGACATGAATGAATTCATTTTTTTTTCAATGCTTTAAAAAATGCTTTCACCATCTCTTTATGACCTAGCTTCAATACAGTACCACAATCGAGCATGTTGCTCATCCAGCTCAAGAATGCGTCATTGTATGCAAATAAATTCAGTTTACAATGTTGATTATTATGTCCAATATATATCTCATTTTTAACTTTTTAGCACAAACTTATGCTAATACATAATATAATTTTTAAATTGAAGTTTTTGTTCCTACCAAGTGTGCAACTTTGGGTATAAATTTTTTAAGAGGTCTGCTGTCAATTTAATCCATCTCAGGAATAGTCTTTGTAAATAGACTTACTGATTTTGCCACAACCACACCAAACTTCTTCAACACACACAAAAAATAAGTAGTTTTCTGAAATTTTGCCTACAAGGCCTAATGTCCAAAATTTGTTGGTCATGCAAAAAGTTTCCTCAAGACTGTTGATGCAGTTAACTTATAGGTAATTTTTATCTGTGTTTTCAGCAGCTACAGTGGAAAATGCCAAAAATGATTTGTATTTTCATCTTTAATTTTTTTCTAATTTCTAAACCATAGCTCAAACCTTCTAAGCAATAATGTTTTATTTATATTTATGAATGTGAATGTTTGTTCCTATTTAGAAAATGTAATTCTTATTGTGTTCAATGGAACTTTTAAAAAATAAAGATGCCATTATGAAAAGCTTTTAATTTGGGGCAATTTTATCATCCAAAACATTCCAGCTATAAACCCTATGATATGACAAAATGTTAATGCCATTTTTTAGTTTATTTTTTTACTTTATTAAAGTTTTAAATTGCTTTTCTTCTGATTTTAGACCTAGTTCTCTTTATGGTTTGTTTTAGAAGGATGATTTAAGTTATACTCTTTCAGCAGAGATAGTTTTTGTTTGTTTATGCATGAAGGAAACTTCTTCACATCCACAGAAAAAACATACACATAATACCTCTCTCTATAAGAATATATGTCATTACAGATGGTTCTTCTCTTCCTGGGAGATTATATTTTAATAAATGCAGCCAAGTTTCCTTCAAATTGTCTTTAACAATCCATGTTTTCATAAACAACGCACAAAAATATCTTCTTTTAACATAAAAAGTATCTTAACTCTTAAAAATTGTAATTAGTTTAATAGATACAGAGCTATAATTCATTATTACTTTAATTCATGTTGTCCAGGCTACTCAAAGTTGGATAATCTTACATATGTCCTTTAATTATTTAAGAAATATATATTGATTGCATACTATATTCCTATGCATTGTTCTACAACAAGAAATACAGCAGAGTGCAAAACAGGCAAAAATTCATCCCTGTTCTTATCCAGTTTACATTCTTTGGCTTATGTTCCAGCTATATCTCTATATAGGGGTGTCCAAATTTTGGTGTCTCTGGTTCACACTGGAAGAAGAAGAGTTGTCTTGGACCACACATTAAATACATTGCCACACGTAATCACACTAATATGTCATAATGCTTAAGTAAATTTATGATTTTGTGTTGAGCCATATTCACAGCTCCCCTGGGGCACATGTGCCCGCTGGGCCACAGGTTGGACGCATCTGCAAGCTATGTAAGCACTGACGTGAAATGCCTAGTCACCACATTTTCTCACTTTTTATTAGCTTGCATATCTTTTTTCCAATTAACTCTAAAAATTTTTATATATCATTTATTTATGTAAACCTTAACCTGTCATTTATGTTGATCTTTTTGTTAAACTTTTCATTTGTCTACTGTCTTCATTTATGACAATGTACCCACAAATTTTTTAAGTTTCTTTGAAGTTAAAGTACCTATAAATATTGTTGTAGCTTCTAAACATCTTAACTTGGTTAAGAAGTTTTCCCCAATTCTAATTTGTTAGGTAGCCTCTTGGAATTTCTTAAAATTTTTAATAATTTATTTTATATACTAGAAAGTACATAAAGGAAAGCTATCTTTTATTTAAAAATAAATATACACATTATTACTTTTTCTATGTAATTGAAACATCTCTTTGTGATATATTAATTGTCACACATATTGGGATGTCATTCTATTCCTCATAAATATTCTGCATAATGTACAAATAATACCTGTTAGTAAGATTTTATATTTTGATTCATTATTAAATAAGCAAATTCACCTGCTCTATTCCTACTTTTCACAATACCCTAGCTACTTCCAGGCAGCCACCTTTCCATTTGAACTTTAAAAATGTTTTATCCAATTAAACATTATTAAAATTCTAACTGAAATTACATTAAATTGATACATTAACTTTATATTTACATTCTTATAATATTTCAGTTCTTCTAAAAGTAAAGCATACATTTCCATTTTTTCTGATTTTTTTAAATACATTTTAGTAGTTTTTTACATATAGGTCTTATTTTTCTTGCTAAGATTTTTCTACATATTTAAGGAATGTTACTTGTTAAGTGGAATATTTCTCCAATGCCATTTTAAGAGCTTATTGTTACTCATCAGTCCGCGACTCTGAAAATGTGGAAAAAAAGGAACTTAGATTAACTGCTGGAAGAAAGGTATGTTGGCAAAAAATTTAGCCCAGTCACTCCTCCTTACTCACAGATTCTGTATTTGTGCATTTGCCTATACACTAAAATGTATTTGTAACCCCCACATCAATACTTGCAGTACTTTGCACATACACAGAACAATGAAAAATTTGAGTTGCTCACTGCACACATTCCCAGCTAACAGAGAACAGGCAAGGCTCTGTCCTCTTTGTTTCAGCTCTCAGGTTGTAAACAACTGCCTTTTTGGCAGTCTCTTTGATGCCATGGTCTTCACTTTTTTGTGTCCCCTTTCAGATAATTTTGCTGTTTAACATGGTCTGCCAAAAAAGTGTTGAGTGGTGTCTGGTATTCTTAAGTGCAGAAAGGCTGTGATGGGCCTTACAGAAAAAAAAAAAAATGTGTGTGTTAGATAGGCTTGCTTTGGACATGACTTGCAGTGCTGTTGAACATGAGTTTAATATTAATGCATCAATAGTATGTATTAAATAAGGCACCTTTAAACAGAAACATGTAAAATAGGGTTATATACTGATTGATTGATGAAAGTGTTATGAATAGAGGCTTACAGAAACCTAACCCTGTATTTCCCCTAGGAAAAATTGTTCAGTATTTGCTAATTCAGTGTTTGCAATGAATTTATCTAACATAACTAACACAAATAACAGGAATCTTCTGTATTTCCTTATTCCTACACATATATACATTATCACTTCATTGGCGATTTCTATTTCTGCATGAGAAACAAAACTTGTAATTTAATGTCACGTTCCGATTTTTATAACAAAATCTCATTCTCCAAGGAGAGCGTGTGCTTTTTGCCATCAATTTCCTCAAAACCAGCACCTCCTATTCTGAAAATTCAGACATTCTGACACTCGGCCTTCGTTTCTGAAGGAGATGGGGTCACCTTTGTTCGAAGTCAGACAAGAAAGAGGAATCAAAGGAGCAAGGGGGCTCACAGACTGCAGGACAGTCTCCCCTCCATGGCAGTCTTGGGCCCTGTGCTCTGATTCTCTCCAGGGGAAAGATGCTCCTATTTCTAATCCTTGGCTTCCTTTCCTTCAGCACCTCACTGGAGCTCAGACTCCAAGTCCTCATAGCACCATTCTCTAGAGACCACTTCATGACTTTGGCTTTCTATATTCAAATTCAAGGAGAGTGGCTTGGAGGTGAAGACAGTGAGATTTTTGAATCACTCATTGGAATCTGAGCATAAAAACAAGAAACCCATTACCAACTTGAAAATAATAATAGCAGCTAACACATACTGAGTTTTCCCTATGTGCCCAGTGTTATGTTAAACATCTTATAGGGACTATTTTATTCAATCCTCATTTTAACACTAAGAGGCACGTACTAAGAGTATCCAAATTTTAGATGAAAGGAAATAGAGGTTAAGTGAATATTCAAGGTCAGATATCTAGGAAGTGGTAAGGCTTAGATCTGAAACTGGTCAGTCTAATTTCAGAGTGCTGTGGAGCCTCTCCAGTTTGTTTCCTCCCACGGGGTTATTAACTTCCTATTCAAACCTGAGACTTGAATCTCTCTGAACAAAAATAGTCCTCTGAGATCTAGGACAGCATAGCTTAACAAAACATAAAACAGAACTCAACTACTTTCCTGCTTCCTCATGCCAGGTGGGTGTGGACTTCTTTTATTTTTTGGCAGATAGCTAATTTAATGAACTTTTTAATTATATAAACAGAGACTGGAATTATTTTTCTTATTTTCAGAAATCCATTAAGTGGGTGAAATTGAACAACATGTGTGCTTCATCAAGGAGAACTTGGAGATGACTTGACGAGCAGGCAACATGGACTAGGATTGGGAAAAACTAGTGTCTTACTAAGACAGCATTTGCTGTTGACAAGAATGGGGCCAGAGAAAGGATTGTCTCCCACTGGTCACTTGTGGAGAACAGGGCTTACGCTTATCTTTTCCTAATTTTGACTCCTTGGAGCATCTCAGTGTTCATGCTTGTGAGATTTCAACCCAGATTTACCCTTCTTCCTCCAGTGGAGCTTTTGGGACAGTCTCATACATATGCCTAGCAGAAACCTCCTAACTTATCTCAGAAGATCATAGAGTTGGCCATGTATTGGTCACCTTGGATGCCTGGCACTTAGAAAGTAGGAAACCTTGTCAAGATGGGGTGCTAAGCACATTGAAAGTAAGTAAGTTTGTTGACAGTCTTATTCAAAGGCATGACTTATGAATATATAAGTAACTTGAAACATACTATCAAGTAAGTATAATAAATTAGTATGTTTTAAATTGTTCAGGACATTGTTCTGTAACATGTAATTCTGTATACAAGCTCATGTTCTCTTATAATACATAGTGCTACACATGTAGTGCATACAAACACATACCATATAGGTCCATAGCATATATTTACTAAAATCTCTGTATTTGTAGGAAAAAACTATTTATTGCCCACTTATTTTTTTCAACTAGATACTGGAAATCGAATGGATAGGTTGACCACTAGATATTTGTCTCTTCTAGGTAAGATATTACCAAGGTATTTATGAAACACTTTTTTAAACGGACTCTGATAGATGGGACCAGTTATAGCATGTTTGATGTTTTGAGGGTAAGATAAGTAGAAAAGAGTCAATGAAATATAAATGGAAACTGTAGTTCATCCAAATGGAAACAATTTGTAAAAGCACTTTTTATCTGAGTTGGCTTCTGGGGAGGTGGTGCTAGAACTTTGACTCTACCAGGCAAGGAGACTGCACCCTGGCCCAAGAGGAAGGGATCTATAACAACACCTCCTGGGCACCTATAACAGAGGGATCTTCAAGAACATGATCGAGTGTTTGTTGAGAGTGACTACAGCCAAGTTTTGAACTACGGGCTGTTAGCATTTTTCTTGGACTGGAGAGAGGCTCATGGGCACCTCAGACAGATTGATACTTTGGTTTAGCTTCAAACAGATATATTTAAAGTATTTGTTTAATATGTTGTTTAGAGTCAAAGCCTAAAGGCAGGGTAAGGAAGGAAAATCACTGGTGGTACCTTCTCTGTTTTCCCTGCATTTATCATTGTCTCTGAGTTGACATATCTCACTTTCAAAACTAGAGAAGAACATTTTTAGAGCATTTATTATTACTCAGGGGTGCTCATAGGTGTGTCTCACTTATATACAAAAGCTCTGAGGGCATTATTCAAGAATTCCTTCCATGAATTACCTACACTTCTCTAGAGCTGAGTTACATTTCTAGAAATTTTGCTCACATACAAGTATCCGAGCTTCTTCCCCTGTGAGATCTCTGATCAGATCTTCATGTTATTACTCATTAACATGATCAAAATCATCATAACTAACTATACCACTCACTGCATTGGTACTAACCTGCACTTGACCCTCCATGGTGAGGGCAGCAGACTGTGTTGAGGACATCCATACCTCAAGTTACCTTGTTCCTCCTGTTGTTGATTCTCTTCCATGAGACCTGGAGGTCTGCAATTTTTCATTTTGTCAGGGGCTGCTGTTTCCACATGTCAGGTCTCTGGCAATAATATTTACATAATATTTAATTTTTGCATCTGCAAGTGCTCAAAACTCAATGTAAGTACTGTTTTTTGGGAGGCTTCTTTTCATTCCATCGTGCTTATACAAAATATGAACATCCTGGGTACTTTTGTTGGTCTTTGGGAAAGTTCTGGTCATTTTACTTCATTCAGCAGACATTTTTCTTGCCCAAGTTTTCCTCCTCTTCACCAGATGGATTCTCTGTCCCCTGCACAGAAGATAGAAGGGGTATTAGAATCACTTCTTCTTTTTTTTGAGGTTAAGTTTGTTCTGTGCCACTATGTATTATTAATAACCATCATTATCTTCCACTAGCTAATTAATAGCACACTGGTGTTACTCTGTAATTATGTTATATACAATATTATTTTGGTATACATAACCACATACCCATAAAAAGTTTTTCTAAGCCAACTCTCCGTGAACATAGTGATAAAAGGCTTCAGCTAAAGGAAGGTCAGGGTTTTGGAGTTTTTTTCCACTGATTTTTAGTCTATTATTTCAATGTACACTCTTGAACTAGAACCAGAAGAATCACTGGTTTTGCAATTTCTCCATACCAAATTTTCTTTGCTGTTCCATGTTTTCAGTAAATTCCCTTGGCTGTTGGAGAACTACATCAGTATCTAATTTTTATGAAAAGTATCTAAAAGCAACTGACTTATTCCTTAAGCAGTAAAACTGTAGCTGAATTTGAGGTCTCTACCGACCAGCCCTTGCAAAGTTTAGGGGAGTTGTATTTGTCCAAGCTTTAATTCACAGCCCCACTGGAGAGTTCTGATGGGTTGCAGATCCCAAGTGAATCTTGGGAAGGGGCTTTTGGTCACTTCAGCTCATTTCTGAGACTTTTCCTTTTACAGAAGAGCTTAGCAACGCAGCAGGTTATGTAAACTAATGTGTTCTGTAGACCCCAAAGCCACTAGGCTGGGAGATATTATGAAATGAGAAAGAAAAGGGGAAAGCACAAGGACTCACTTTTACTGAGTTCCCACTCTCTGTGTTAGACTTGAATGAAGTCTTTAATAGTTGCAGACAACTTCTCAACTAGTTTGAGTTTCATTAGGAGGAATTAGTTTAAGCAAAACTGACTCCCTACCCTTTTAACCAGTGAAAAAGCTTTCCCAACTAAACTAATATCCCTAACTTTGTGAACAGATGTGGGTTGCCTATACCAAATTAATAGATTTCTATATAATTTATGTGTTAATTTCAATTTCAATTTCACTGTCAATCCCATCTGTTATTGCTTCAATCCTGAATTAATGAGGCAAGTTAGAGCTGGAAAATGTCAGATCATCTGAGAGCATCATTCTTTCCTAAGGTCACATAAAATGAAAGAGTACTTTTGTTGTAATTCAACAATCTATCCCATTTTATAGAGTCTTAACATGTTAGAGCTGGAAGGTTTGTAAAATATCATCAAATCCAGATTTATAGGTAGAAAAACTGAGGTCCAGAGAGGTAAAGTGATTCATTAAGTTTTTGTTGCCATTATTCTTTGTCCCTTGTTTCCAGCTTTACCAGGTCTAGCTGGAACCCTTAATTCTTCTGAACCTCTTGCTTTTCACAGGCAGATTTAAGGACTCCCCACCTACCAAATGTTCCTGCTGTAGTAGAGAGGACTTTAGTTGTTTCACTTCCTCTTCTTAACCCTTATGGATTCCATTTACTCAGGGCTTCCTATGTTCCAACCATTGTGTTAATACATTTATATGTATTATCACATTTTAATGTCTCTATCTGGAAAACTGAGCCTTTGGGGATTGGTTACTTGCCCAAAGTAGCTTAACCATTAAGGCATAGAGACCGAGTTCAGAGACTTGAGAACTGTGCTCTCAGGCTCAGTGCATACTCACTCCTTCTGGGGGTTACGAGGTGTCTGCTATGCTGATCAGTGCTAGAAGCTTCTGCACTCATCTCTTAGCTCAAAGATCCACCTTCCTCCAGCACCTTGTTTTATTACAGAGGTTTCTGCCAACAATATTCTGAGCCAGAACCTCCTCTCGAGATCCAAGGAGTAGGATTCATTATCTCTTTTGACTGCCCTAAATTCTTGCCTAGCTAATTTGTCTCACTTCCTGGCAAAAATTCTGACTTGGCATTTTTTTGGTCTGTCTGCCTTCCCAAACTCCACAGACTGAAGGCCGTCACTCTGCTGCTCTGACCAGGGCCTGGGCAGAACTGCTGGCTGGAAATATCCATCGATAATTCAGGAAGCAAAGGAAGTACTATAGGAAATGGGATCCAGATGGAATGGAGTCAGGTCACCAGCATGGTGCATGTCATGCTGAGGAATTAGGACCTCCAGGTGAAGGGGAACAGCTGGAGATTTGTCACCAGGGCAGTGATAGGCCTTGGTTTATGTGATTAGCTGTGGAGAGCAGAACAAATACAATCGCATTGGTCTGATTAAGATACTGTAAGGTATAAAACAAAGTGGAGTCACTCATGTCAACTAAATGTCAGTCAGCCATAATACTTCAGAGCAGACACATCTGGCAAGGAGACACACTTAAGATATATGCACACGTGATCAGGGCAGCCATGTCTGCAGAGCAGGACCACCCATAGATAGGCTCCTGCGCAAATTCCACACTTAGCATCAGGGGTGCCAAGACATTTATCAAAAAGACCCAGAAAGGTGGAGTATACCACTTTCAAGGTATAACTGAGGCAGTGAACTCCACACAGCAGGGTGCTGCTCCATGCCACGCTGATCTCCCCTGACATCTGCTGCCGGAGGCTCTGCCCTGCTGGACTGAGGACTTCACCTCTCCTGCTGCCCACCTGGCTCTGGAGATTCTTCCTTGCAAGATGTTAACGACTCCCTTGCCCACCATACTGTCTCCCAAACCTGTAGACTGACACCCTTGGACCCAGGTTTGTTATCACCCATTGATTGCTGTGTTATATTTCTCTTAGATTATGTTATATTTCTCTTAGATTGTTAGAATGTGAGTAGGATATTAATGTATGTTGATGTTCTACTTTGAGTGAACCTGCCCTCAATAAAAGTTGAGTGAATAGCATAGTCACTGTGTATGACTCTTGTCTATTCCTTGGTGCTGGGCTGCTCAGAAAGCAGCTAGCTGAACAGTTGCCTGGCTGACTTATAGGAAAGACTATATATGAACAGATGCACCTGACATTACCACAGGCAGAAAGATCTCTCTAGGAGAATGGAGAAAATTAGGAGGAAGATGAGTTGAAATGAGCTCCCTCCTGCTTTGCCTCTCTGAGTCTTGCACATTCCTCAGAGTAGAGCTCAGGTTTGTTTTCTGAATGGGAATCCTTTCTACAACAGGGTTTACAGTGATCCCTCCCTGCTATGAACTCCTCAAAGACTAAGGACCCATGTGATTAATTTGTAAATTAACCATATGCTGCCGTGTGAAAACCCAAACATTTTTTTACCATCTGCCTCATAGAGGAGATATTTACTTTGTAAATATTTGTGTAATATAAATTTGAGTAATACAAAGTAGTTTGATGGGTTTTTATATTTATATATTTGTATTTGATATATATATTCATGTAACCAGGACCACAATCAAGTTACAGAATATTTTTAGCACCTAAAAAAGTTCTCTCATTGTCCCTTGCAATTGATCAATCCCTCTTCTCCTCTAGTCATAGACAACAACTTGTCTCATTTTCTACTCCAAAATTCTGTCTCTTTCACAAAGTCATATAATGGAATCATATATTATGAAGTCTTGTGTGTCTGGTTTCTTTGATTCATCCCAAAGCTTTTGAGATTCATCCATGTTATTTTGTCCATTTGTGATTCCTTTGTATTTCTGAGTAATATTTCATTGTGTAAATAAGACATAATTTCTTTCTTTTTTTTGGTGTGCCCCCAAATTCATATGTCAAAATCCTCTCTAGTACCTAAGAATTGGACTTCATTTGGGGATAGGGCCTTTAAAGGGGTAATTAAGTTAAAGTGAAGCCTTAGGGTTGGCCCTAATCCAATATAATGAAGCATAATTTTTTAATTCATTCTCCAGTTGATGGTTGTCTGGGTTCTTCTGGGTTTTTAAACTACAAAGTTTCCGTAAACATTTGCATACAGATCTTTGTGCAATACATATATGTTTTCATTTTATTTGGATAAATTCCTAGAAGTGGGATTTTTGGACTGGATGATATGAATATGTTTAACTTTATTAGAAGCTGCTAAACAAGTTTTTAAGTGGTTGTACATTTTATAATTTCACCAGCGACATGTTAAAATTCCAGTTACTCTGCACCCTTGACAACACTTGATAATGTCAATCTGGTTAATTTTCATCAACCTAGTGAATGCGAAGTAGTAATGCAATTTAGTTTTAGCTTATATTTCCTAAAAAGCTAATAATATTATTAACTCATGCATGATTATTAATATTCTTATATCTTCTGTAAAGCCAAATCTTTTGCATATTTTGATAGCATTATTTTCTTATTATTGGGTTGTGAATTTTTAAAAATTTATCCTGTACAATATTCACATATTATTAAATATGTATTTGCAAATACTTTATCCCAGTCTAGTAACTTGCCTTTTAACTTCCCTTATGTTGACTTTCAAAGAACAGAGATTTTAATTTTGATGAAGTCCAATTTATCTTTTTTCTGTAAGTAATTCTTGCCCTCAGTGCTAAAAAACATTGTGCAAGGTCACGTAGATATATTTCCTGTGTTTTCTTCAGGAAGTTATACGGTTTTAGTTATTATATTGAGATCTATGATATACCTTGTGTTTATTTTCATTGTATGGTACCAGATAAGAGGAGGGATTCATTATTTTGCATATAAATATCCTATTATTTCAGAACCGTTTATTGGAAATACTATTCTTTTCCCAACTGAATTACACTGGAGCCTCTATCCCAAATCAATTAACCACATATTTATTTTCTAGTTTTGGATTTGTTATTCTATTCCATTCATCTGTATATCTATCCTTATGCCAATATTTCCTCACATTTTCTCTTCTATTTAATGCTTAGACTATTTTGTATTTTTTTAATCATATTTCTGTGCAGGAAAAAAGTTAACACAGCAGGTTTGAGACTGCAGTCCTTGGAAAAAAACCTACTTGCAAGTTTGGCCACTGGTCAGCTCCTGGTAACTTGGATTTCAGAAGTGTTCCCACCATCCCAACTCATAAAGTGAGTCGCTGTGCCTAAACGGCAAACACTGTAGTTATGCTGAACACCTGGTTTCTTTATAGAAGTCTGGAATTTGGATGTTAGGCAGGTGGTGCCTACTTAACCAATCCCTAGTGAAAATCTTGGGCAACAAGTCTCTAATGAGCTTCCTTGGTAGACATTTCACACATGTCACGATTCATGTCTGGACGAATTAAACACGTCCTGGGTGACTTCACAGGAGAAGACTCTTGAAAGCTTATGACGGGTTTCCCCTTGACTTTGCCTCATGCCTTTTCCTTTTGCCAATTTTACTTTGTATACTTTGGGATAAGCCATTGTTTGTATGACACTACACTGTGTCTTGTGAGTCCTCCTAGCAAATCACCAAACCTAGGCGTGGTTTAGGAACCCCAGACATAGTGTCTCCCTATCTAGACTGTGAATTTGTTCTGGACAGAGACCATGGCTTAATTGTCTTTAAATCGTCCCATGATGTCTTACGCATAGCAGATATCTAATAGACGTTTATTGTTTAAGATAAAGGACGTAGAGAGAAACAAACTTGAGAGTTTCATCATGTCCTTAGTTAGAAAGAAAACAAACTAGAGAAGCATGTTTGTGAACTATAGACAGAAATATTAAATCATTACTGTTTTGTAATTATTTAGGGGGAAAAAAAACTTGGCATTTGCTTTGTACGCATAGTACATTTTCCCAGGAACTGAAGGGAAAAAGCAGCAGTGAGCTAAGCTCCTGCCTTGCCCCGCCACCCACAGCCATGGTGGCACCAATACATTAAAATCTAAGTCCAACAGTTTCTGCCTGGTTATTTGGAAATGAGTCTACCTCCTGAATAGCTAGTACATTTGAAAATAAGCGACATGACACTGCTCTCTCTCTGGGCTCACTCCAAGTTTTTCCCACTTCATCCAACCATTAAGCACATGGACCCAACCAGAGTAATGTACATTCAGAGATGGGGTTTCTAAAAGTTAGTGCAAAGAGCAGGATACATATTTTGCTCAGTTTGCAAAACCATAACCCTGACATATACAGATTTGAAGTGGAGATGTCCGGTTGCAACAAAGTTATTTTAACAAAATTTCTGACAGTGATACACAAATAGGGAAAAGGCAAAAGAAAAACATCCTGTTGATTGCATAGCTAGTAGAAACGTGTACTGAATCAGGGAATAAACAAGCCACTCTATATTTGGAACTTATCAGATATTATTAATCATTTGTTAAAAATTACATGCATCAGGTCCAAAATATTCTCTCCTGGCTATTCTTTCCTTCCTTTTCCTCTCTGTTGGTCTTTAAGAAAAATCCATTTTATCTATAACCATTAAGATAACCCTCCAGCAAGATCTAGAAACCTAAATGTGTTTTCCATAAATCATTATGAACTTTTCTCTTCCAAACAAGGAAACTACACTTGCCACAAATAAATAAATGCCAGAAGATTAGACGTCAGTGGAAAATTCAGAAAAGCCACACAAGGCTACTGTATGTTGTAAGCAAAGAAGAAAAAGATTTTTTTCCAACTTACATATTTCACAGAACTAGTAAAAATTTTAACTTAAAACTCGGTATCCATAATTAACCCATGATGCAGAATGAGAGATAAAGTTCTAAAAACTTACAGAAATATGAAAGGAATTTTCATCTAAAGACCTATCTCAATTTAACAAATATATTAATATAAAAAAACTTGTGAAGAATAAATATTGATTTTAAGATGGAAATAACAAATTTGGCTCAAACACAATTTTAAAGTTAAATGTCAGCAAATTTTGCATTCCAAATCTGCATGCACCAACTGGCATAAAGATAAGTTCAAAGATAGTTTTGTGTCTGAGAAGTAGTTCTACTCTGGGTTTTCCTGTAAGGACTGCTCAGCATCTCCCTTACTTCCAAACAGTTACAGATGTTGTTACTAACGGTTAGACTAACAAATACTTTCTATCCTGCAGGATTTCATAAAAATGCTTGGATTTTTTAAAAACAGATTTGTGCATTAAGGAAGCATTAAGGAAGAATAATTAGAATTAAGTTAACTGTTTAACTATTTATAAATAAAGATCAATATAAGTTATCTTTTTTTTTAAGTTTCTGAAATTTATTCCTTTATTATACAACATTTTTCTTGTGCCAATCATTATTTTAAGTCCCAGAGATATAGCAGTGAACAAAATAGAAATCCCTGGAGGGACTACAGAGAATACTAATTTCAGTGGAATAAGGAAAAGCTGGAAAGAAAGATGTTATACCAAAATTTGCTGGGATCTGGGGGTTACAATTTTAAATTGGGAGGTAAGGAAAATCTCTAGGTAAGGAAAAACCTTACCTAGAGACTGATCTTGAGTCAAGACTGAAAACCGTTGACGGTATGTGCCCTTGTATCATCAGGGAAAGGACAATACACATAGTGAAAATAGCAAGTGAACACGTCCTGAGTTGTGCACATGTTTTCTGAGCTTGAGAAACCAGCCATGTGAATAAACTGGGCCGGTCAGAGTGCGAGCAGTGGGAGACACAGTCAGAGATTTAAAAGGGTCCTAATTGCGTAGGATGTTATGAAACAAGTGTAAAGATAGGGCTTTTTCTCTGAGTGAGATGTAAGAATACTGGAGGTTGAAGGAGTGGCTAGGTGTGGTTTTACTTACATTTACATTATAAGACAAAATAATCGTAGTAATACTTCCAATCATGGGAATGCACTGTATATTTTGTTTGTTCCAGGCTGTAGTGAAAACCTCCATGGTTTACTCTATTTGGTGTTAAAAAGCATTTTAAAGTTGAGCAAATTGCTTTTTAAAGACAGTGCTCATCTTTTCACAGATATATAGAATAGAGTCTAAGCCACAAAACGCTTTCATATAAATATTGACAAATTTTGTGTTGCATATAAAATTCATTTTTTGTGCATAGCTAATAATCAATATCCTAGAAACATAGATACAATTGAAACTACAATTTTTAATCCATGCTATTTTAAGGCTTCTCTTTATTAAATTCTTCATGGTTCGGTTAAGGCAGCACCTCAAAAAATTAAATCATCAATAATATTGTCATCACTAAGTGGTTTTCCTGAAGACTACTGAATTTATTCCTTTCATATTGGCTTTTCCTTCTCTATAAACTATTCAGCTATAAACCCAGTGCAAGGAGGACTTCTGAGTTATAAAACGCTAAGAATCTTTCTTATGTGTTCAAATAAATAAAATGATAATCACCTTGTCTCAGCATGTAAAATGTTTCAATGCATAGTTCTGAATCTGTGTTTAGAGCACCCCGCTTTGCCATTTGTAGATGGTAAATATGACCCAAAAAGCCTGTGCAGGATTGCTCAGTGTCTAAGGTCCCTGAGCCTCCCCAGCAAATCAGATCAAACACCTTTGGACTTTATAGCAAGTCTCTATAGTAGTGGCCCTGCTGAGAGGATTAAAATTCCAGCAGGAAGAAAGTTGTATTTATTTTAGTTTTAAAGATTCTCCCTCTGTGTGTACTCTGTTTCATTTGAATGAGCTGAGTTACACAGGAGGCCATCACAGGCATGAAAATTGCTGTCTTTTGGTGGATTGTTCTATACCTTGGGAAGTGCAGAGAAAATATGACAGAAGGAAAGGATAATAATAATGTTAATGAAGCTGGAACAAGAAAGTGTTTCTGCAAAATTGAATCGTAGTTTCTTTATCAGGGAGCACAGAGTTGACATTAAAGTAAAGTTTTTACTTGTCTTCCTTCTAGACTGGACCACCCTGGCCAGGGTGAAATACTTGAAAGAGTGACTCAACTGGTGTATATTGTTGATGTTGCTATGGATGTTAAGTTATTAATGTGAAATTTTGTAACTGGTTTGTATTAGCTGTGGTTTATATTTTTTCTTTTTTTATTTTTAAATCAAGATATATATAATTTTTTTGAAATTATTAAAGTAATCCATGATTCCTGTATAAGATTCAATTGAACAAACCAAAAAAAAAAAACAACCCAATAATCTCATTACTGAGAAAAAGCATTAATAATAAAGGCATTTGTGTGTGTGTGTGTGCGCACATGTGTGTTTGTACAAGCGCACATGGGCACATGTTTAGAAAAAGTATGACAGGATTTTACACATGACTTTGTAATGTAATAGTTTTTCATTAAAAATAGTAATGTAGTATGACCTGTTTTCTATATTAAATATATACAATTTATAACATACCATAATTTATATAATTCAATCTCCCAGTGATGTACATTTATTACTTCCAATTTTTAATTAAACAATGCTGCAGTGAACATTCTCATGTCATTTGTTTTGCATATTAGTCCTGTTATTTCTTTTAAAAAAATTAGCAGTGGAATTTCTGGAACAGTTGGTATGCACATTTCAACATTTTCAATAAATGTTGCCAAATTGTTTTTCGGAAAAGTTGCAACAATTTTTATTTCTGACAGTTTTTTAGAAGGATGCTTATTCTCCTCTTTTCTCTCATTAACTGGGAATATCATTAGTTTTCCTCATTATTTTTAATGTGTCAATTTAATAGAGAAAATTCAATTTCTATTTTGCTTTAATTTGCATCTCTTTAGTTATTTTTTAGATTAAGTATCGTTTTATATGTTATTTCTTCTTTTATTGCTTATTCATATCCTTTGTCCATTTTTCCCTTTGGGTTTTTAATTCTCTTATTAATTTGTCAAGAGATCTTTTGTCAATGATAATAGCTTTCTTGTACATCATATACACTACAAGTATTTTTCCCAGTTTGTCCTTTGTCTTTGACCTCCATGCCTTCTTTCAAGCATTATTTTGTGAGCTACTTCTAAATCATTTCAGAGTGAGGTGATAGGTAAATGGGTGGATATGCACAAAGACACAGAATTAGTAAATAGTGGAACAGTAATTTGAATCTAGGTTTATCTCTTTGCGTTGTCCATGTTTTTACTCTGTATTTCCCCCCAAGGTTTGGTTGTCTTAAATGTGGCTTATTAATATGTTTCACACAAACATAAAACCAGTATTTGCAAATGTGGTCTTCTTACAATCTAAGAATGATATTATTCTCCTCCATACTTCTCTGGAGTTCTGGATCATGATAAATAGTGTAATTCTCTGCATATTCCATGAGAACGAAACCAAACTGCCTGAAAGAAGCTACTTTGATCATCATGCACCACAAACTCCTTTCTGTGCAGTGGAAAATGTTAATCTCAACACCGGGGACCTCTCAATCCAATTAGCATGTTTGTGAATCTACCTATATACACAGCTTTCGTTTACATAGAGACAGAAAATAACTATTGAAACTCAGTAATTGTTTCTGTTCTTATCTACTCAACAAATGTTTCCATAGAACTTGTATTTTGTGGTGATGGTTAATATTATGGTATATCATTCTTCTAAGTGCTTTATGTTTGTTACTCACCTAATCCTTACAACGTGTCTTAACTCTAGGTATATATGATCTTTTTTTATAGACAGGATCATTTTGACTCACAGAGAAGTTAAGTAACTTACCCAGGATTGCAGTGTTTAAGTGGAAGAGATATTAGGGACTCAGATTGCTTCCAGAGCCTGTGCTATTCACCACTAGCCTGAGCTACCTCTCAGCACACAGTACTTGCACAGAATGAAGTACTGAATGTTGACTTAAGTAATAGACATGTGTGGCCTCACTATATAGTGGTTGGGGGGAACACATATATGTCACACAGGCCCCTATGCTAACTACAGAGAAATAATCCTTCCAGCCTGGATTGGGGAAGCCACAGAATTCAGTCTCTTCTAGAGAAGAGGTACAAAGAAAATTAATGGAGACATGTGAGCTCCATAATCAAAATACAAATTTTTAATTCTGAAAACTCAATACATGAAAATAAATTATTAACTGTAACTTGTCTTTTCAAGTCTGCGAGCTTTCTGGAGTTACAATTTTTTTTAATGCCGCAGAGAAATATTTCAAGCTCTTATCCCACATGCTATGAGAAGTCCAGGGCTCCAGCATTTCCTAGGAATTCTTAGGAGTTTGTGTTCTGATTATCTCTTGTCCAAATTCCTTATTGTGACTCATCTGCCACAATTGCTGTCCTTCCTTTGACCTTCCCCAAAAAAACCCTAGACAAGCCTGTGTGCGTAATCACCTTTTACTAAGGGCTGAGTGTAAGTGAGGGGAAAGAAAGAAAATATAAAATAGTGCTCACTTCAGTAGCACATATACTAAAATTGGAATGATACAGAGGAGATTAGCATGGCCTCTGTGCAAATATGACATGCAAATTCATGAAGTATTTCATATTTTTAAAGATCTACACACACTGAAAGTGAAGGGATAGGAAAAAAATATTCCAAGAAAATGGACCTGAAAAAAAATTTGGGGTAGCATTACTTATATCAGACAAAATAAATTTCAAAACAAAGGCCATAAAAAGAGACAAAGGAGGACTCTATAAAATACTTAAGGGAACAATCCATCAGGAAGATATAACCCTTGTAAACATATGTGCAACCAACATAGGAGCACCAAAATATATAAGGAAAATTTTGTAGGAATTCAAGAAAGATATTGACAGCAACAAACTCATAGCAGGGGACTTTAACACCCCATTGTCAGCAATGGTAGATCTTCCCAGCAAAGAATCAACATGGATATTGTGGTATTGACAACACTCCAGATCAAATGGACTTAAATGATATGTATAGAACCTTTCACCCCCAAAGAAGCAAAATATACACTGTTTTCAAATGCACATTGAACATTTTCAAAGATAGATAACATGGGAGGTCACAAAACAAGACTCAGCAAATTCAAGAAAAGTGAAATCATGTGAAGTATCTTCTCAGATCACACTGGCTTGAAACTAGAAACCAACCTCAAAGAAAAAACTCAAAAAGATTCAAATTCATGGAAACTGAATAATATACTATTAAACAATGAATGGATTAACAATGAGATCAAGGAAGAAATCAAAAAGTTTCTGGGAACAGATGAAAATGAACACACAACAGCCCAGAACCTATGGGACACAGCACAGGCAGTCCTGAGAGGGAAGTTCACAGAAATACAAGCCTACCTAAAAAAGATGAAAAATTTCAAATAAACAACTGAACCCAATATCTACAAGAACAAGAGGAATAATAACAAACAAAGCTCAGAGCAAATAGAAGGAAGAAAATAATCAAGATCAGAGCAGAATTAAATGACACAGAAATAAAAAGAACAATTTGAAGGATGAATAATAAATCCAGGAGCTGTTTCCTTGAAAAGAGAAACAAAATTGATAAGCTTTTAATCAGACTCATCAAGAAAAAAAAGAGAAGACTCAAATAAATAAAATAAAAAATGAAAGAGGAGAAATTACAACTGAGGCCACAGAAACACAAAAGATTGTAAGAAATTACTATGAACAACTATATGCCATGAAATTTGACAACCTAGAGGAAATAGACAAATTTCTTAAAACAAATAGTGTTTCAAAACAGAATCAAGAGAAGGCGGAAAGCCTAAATAGACCAATAACAATTAGTGAAATTGAAACAATAATCAAAAAACTTCTGGCACACAGAAGCCCTGGACCAGATGGCTTCACAGGTAAATTTTATCAAATGTTTAGGAAAAAGCTAACCCCTGTCCTTCTCATACTCTTCAAAAAAAAAATGCAAGGAAAAGGAAGACTCCCAAAATATTTTTATGAGGTCAGTATTATCCTAATTCCAAGACCAGGTAAAGACACAACAAAGAAAGAAAACTACAAGCCAATATTGCTGATGAACATAGATGCTAAAATTCTCAACAAAACATCAGCAAACAGGACCCAACAATACATTATAAAGATCGTACACCATGACCAAATAGAATTCATCTCAGGGATGCAAGGATGATATAATATTCACAAATCAATAAACATAATGCACTACATAAATAAAATGAAAGGCAAAAATGACATGAACTTATCAATAGATCCTGAAAAACCATTTGATAAAACACACCACTCATTTATGATAAAAAAAGTTCAGCAAAATGAGAATAGAGGGAGCATACCTCAACATAATAAAGGCCATATACTAGAAACCTATAGTCAACATCACACTCAATGGGCAAAAACTAAAAACTTTCCCTCTAAGATCGGGAACAAGAGAAGGATGTCCACTTTCACAACTTTTATTCAACATAACATTGGAAGTTCTAGCCACAGAGATCAGACAAAAAAAGAAAGAAAAGCACCCAAATTGGAAAGGAGGAAGTAAAACTGTCATTATTTGCAGATGACATGATAGTATACATAGAAAACCCAATAGACTCCACCAAAAAACTACTTGACCTAATAAATGAATTTGGCAAAATAGTGGGATACAAAGTCAATGTTGAGAAATTGAAGGCATTTTTATACACCAACAATGAAATATCAGAAACAGAAACTCAGGGAAAAAAATTCATTTATGAAGCAGTAAGAAAAATAAAGTACTTAGTAATAAACTTAACCAAGGAAGTAAAAGACCTTTACTCAGAAAACCACACAACACTGAAGAAAGAAATTAAGGAAGATACAAGCAAACGGAAACATGTACCATGTTCATGGATTGGAAGAATCAACCTCATTAAGATGTCCATACTAACCAAAGCAATCTATAGATTCAATGCAATTGCTATCAAAATACCAATGACATATCTCACAGATTTAGAACAAACATTTCAAAAATGTATAATGAACCAAAAATGAATCCAAATACCTGCAGCAATCTTAAAAAGAACAAAGTAGGAAAGATCACAATACCTGATATTAAACTATACTATAAGGTCACTGTGATCACACAGTCTTAGGTAGTGGCATAAGAACAGACACACAGATCATTGGAACAGAATAGAGAGCCAGAAATAAACCCATGTCTCTTTCATCAATTAATATTTGACAAAAGGGACAGAAGCATACAATGGAATAAAAACAGCCTCTTCAGCAAATGGTGCTGGGAGATCTAGAATGGTTTATACAAAAAATGAATCTAGATCACCAACTTATTATACACCAGAATAAACTCAAAATGGATAAAAGACAAATATAAGCCATGACATTATAAAAGTCCTAGAGGAGAAGAGAGGCTGGAAAATTTTAGACATCCCATGCAGCAATAATTTCACCAATACTCACTCTAGGGCAAGGGAAATAAAAGAAAAAAATAAACAAATGGAACTACACCAAATTAAAAAGCTCCTGCACAGCTAAAGAAAACATCATCAAAATGAAAAGGGAACCAATTGTATGGTAAAACATATTTGCCAGTGATACCTCAGGCAAGGGTTTGATCTCCAAAATACATAACGAATGCACATTACTCAATGCCAGGAAGACAAACAATTCAATTTAAAAAATAGGCAAAGGACTTGAAAGGACAATTCTGTAAGGAGGACATACAGAGGGCCCCATAGGCATGTGAAAGGATACTCAACATCACTAGCCATCAGAGAAATACAAATTAAAACCAGAATGAGATATCACTTCACACCAGTCAGAATGGCTATCACAAACAAATCAACAAACAAGTGCTGGTGAGTTTGTGGAGAAAAGGGAACACTAGTACGCTGTTGGTGGGAATGCAGACTGGTGCAGCCACTGTGGAAAACAGTAAGGAATTTCCTCAAAAAACTAAAAATGGAATTGCCTTTTGACCCAGCAATTCCACTGCTGGGATTATATCCTAAAAATCCTGAAACATCAATTCGAAAGGACCTATGCACCTGCACATTAATAACAGCATTATTTACAATAGCCAAGTGCTGTAAACAGCCTAAGTGTCCATCAGTAAATGAGTGGATCAAAAAACTGTGCTACATTTACACAATGGAATACTATGCAGTGGAAAGAAAGAAGGAGTTCCTACCTTTCATGACAGCATGGATGGAACTGGAGAGCACAATGCCAAGTGAAATGAGTCAGATGAGAAAGATAAAAACCATATGTTCTCACCTATAACAGGAACCTAATGAACAAAACAAACAAATGAGCAAAATAGAACCAGAGGCATGGAAACAAAGAAGACACTGACAGGGACCAGAGGGGAGGGGAGACGGGGATAATGGAGGAAAGAAAGGGAAAGGCTTAGTTAAAGAACATGTATAAATGACCCATACATGTGGACAACAGGGTGAGGACTAACTGTGGGAGTGGGGGTTGGGAGGTGGGCAGAGCAGGGGAGAGTAGAGGGGGGGAATTGGGACAACTATAATAGAACAGCAATAAAATAGAAGAGACCTTTAAGTTTTAAAAAATTTATCCAACTTTGGGTTCCAACTTTCATCATGGTCCTAATAGTCCACAGCCACCACAGCCTGATATTTCTCTGGGGCCATCTGTCTTTTTAGATTCCAACTTATTCCAGAGTATGGCTCTCCTAGTCTCTATAGAGATCTTTCTTTTGTCTCTTCCCCTTTTCTTGGCACTCATACCCATGTGGCCAGCTTTTAACATCCAAATTTCTGTTAGCTCCTACTAAGAAAAAAGTTGGCTATTTCTTTGTTCACTGTTCTACACTATCCCCAAGAGACCATGATAAGCATGGTGGTTGGGGGGAGTGCTTATCGTACAACCACCAAGGAATTTTCCCAGTCAAGAGTCAGTTACCTTCTAAAGAATTCTATCTTTCTGATGTAACTGCCTTAAAACACAGCCGTCTCTAAAAAAGAATTAGTTTTGTCTTTTTTACCCAAATACTTTGAGGTGACAGTATTCAAATTATAGGGAAAACATTTTTATATGGATTATTTAATAAATAATATTTATACTGCCCTTTGCTGTTTATAGATCATCATGTATCTAAAGCTGAAAGAGTATTTCACCTAGCATTGGGGTATCAATCTGGGAGGCAGATGAACACTCTGACATGTAATCCAATGAAAGAATAAGATTCTGCAAGCCATTTCCTTGTTGATGTCTATGACAAAAGTCTATAAATGCATGGTTTGGAATTCAGGTTATATTTTTACTAAATAAATAGTAGCTACGGTGTATTTAACTGCCACTGTGGCTGAAAGATGGTAGCAATTCATTGGCTTGAATTCAATGTGCTGGGACTCAGGGATTATGTGGTATAAGAGAGAGGAGAGAGGAAAATTGGTTCACTTCCACTCATGACCCTAGATAGTTACAGTCTTTGACAGTTGCTAATTTTTCATCTGTACTCCTTTTCCACCTCCATCCACCCCTCTCCTAAAGCAGGTCCCTCCCATTTTCTTCTCCGCAGCACCCAGCCAGCCCTTGCCCTACCATGAAATGTGCTCAAGAGATATTATTTCCTTCACTCAAAACCCTATTCTCTCCTTGTGGACAACTTCAGCGAAGTGTCAAGAATAACTATCTGAATTCTTGTTTAGATTATTAGAAAAACATTTTCATCTGAATTATTTAATAAATAATATTTCTAATGCCCTCAGCTGTTTATAGACCATTGCGCACCTGAAGTTAGTCCAAGGTCAGGACAATGGTTAAGAAGGAATGGGCTCTGAAACTCCAAAGAAATATCTGGATCCATGCACATAAGAAATTTGAAATTCCAGAGTCTCCTGAACTCTCTGGACGCATAGAAGTGGTTCAGTTCTCCCTTTGCAATCCTCGTACTTCCCCTTGTACTTCTGTACTTTATTGGGCTGAAGACAATAAAAAAGTCTCTGCCTAACAAGACAACAAGGGAAAGATGTGTTATCTTACCTATCCCCTAGATTAAGATTTACCCACTTCTCTCATTGTCACTAGAACTATAACTTGAAGTTATGTCAAAATATAACCAAGCTGGGGCCATGCTGGGCCTGCTAAGGGAGAAAATGGACAATGTGCTGAAGGAACTGCAGGGCATAGTTCATATATGCTGGTTGGAGCTAGAAAAGTCTCTATGGAACCAGATCCTGAAGGTTTTGGGTCAGTGTGATAGAGTAGTACAGGACATAAAGTTGGATAAGGAAGAATTTTTCATTAAGGGGACATCCTCCTGTAAAATGGATTTTAACACCCAAGGAAAAACAACAGGAAATCACGATAACATGCTGCTAAAATAGTTCTTAGAAGCTTAGAGAAAGAAATAGTCCATACTAAATAAAATAGGAACTTTAGAGCTTCTGTGGAGGATGGTAGAAGAAACGAAGCAAGTGGTGCAGAGAAATGGGCATAGATAGTAAGTGGATATTCTATGTAAGGCCTGAAAACCAATCAACTAGATATATTCCACGAGAGGTCCTAGAGGACACTCCACAGGGATAAGAAACATGTTTGTAAAAAGGATATTAGCATCATTGAGAAGTTTACTGCTGACTCATTGCAAGAGATGCTGTTACAAAACTGGGTTCTGTAATAGTAACATGAATTCTAATATGAGCTTCCATTGCTGTCCCTGCAGATGTTGAGAAAACATTGATACCTGGTTCACACCTTGGATATTGTGATCTAATTGGGATGGGTTGCAAACTAGGCATGAGCATTTTTAAAAGCTTACCAGGTGATCCTAACATACAGCAGAGTTTGAGAACCATTGGGTTATACAATATTAAATAATAGAGATAAAGTACCAGCACATGACCATCATAATCAATGTGAGTACAATTATCATAATGAGCAGCAAGGTTACAGTAGTATCCAAGGGGACTTTACCAGAGAGAGCTACAGATGTGATTAGTACAAGAAGCCATTCTTAGGGGCAAGATGCATGGTCAGTCAACAAGGGTACAGCATGAACACGCAAAAAAAAATTAAGTATTGACGCACAAAAAACAGAGGGCAGTTAGCCCAATAAAAAGTCATGATTCCTTACCCAGTTTCTGAATCTGAGCCAGTTTTCAGGCCCAGAACACATTGACTGAAAGAGAGGCTATGTCCTTAAGTAAAAGAACCATGGATCACCATGTTGTTCTCAATCCTTCCTCTAGGGACATTTTGTTATTGATTTGGGTAACCATTCACAGGGGATAAGGGAATACTCAGACATTTTAAGGACTGTTGGACAGAATCTATTTACAGACTTTGATATCTAGAGACTAGAAATGTCAAGACAGCCCCACCCCTGAGTAAAGGGGGGCATATAGGAAGTAAACAATAAGTGGAGTCCTGAATTAAGTCCAACTCACAGTTGTAGACTGAGTCCACTGATCCCATTTCCCATTCTCAGAGGTAATTCTCAAGTCCCTGAATGCATAATTGAAATGAACTTGGCAAGTGACATTAGCCCAACACTGTTTCTTTTGATCTGAAGGATAAAGACCTATTATTAAAGGGAGGTCAAGTGGAAACCTCAAAAACTACCTTCCTTCCACTTCTGGTTGATTTAAAATAGTCACATAATAGCAAAACTTAGTGACATCCTTAAGAACCTAAAGGAGGCAAGGATTGTGGTCCCTGTCATGTCATAATTTAACTCTTTAGCATGACACCTAAAGATAAAATGAGTGATGCTGGATGCCAACCATAAATTTAAGTAATGTAGAGTTCTCACTTAATTATCTTTATTACAGATTAACATAATCTCAGATACATGGTGGGGAATGCACCCTTTCCTAGTTCTATCCAAAAGCAAGATCAGAAGCAATTTGAAGTCATAAGATTTACAGTCTTGCCCCAGGGCTATATTACTTCTCCCTCTCTCTGTCATAATATAGTTTGAAGTGTCCTAGATCATCTGGAAATTCCACAACTGTCACATTGATGCACTATATCAATGAGATCATGTTAATTGTACTAGATGAACAAGAAGTGGAAAGTATATTGGATACTTCGGTAAGACATACACACTACAGAAATTATAAAATAAACCCTACCAGGATATAGGGGCCCAACATATCAGAGAAGATTTTTTGGAGTCTAGTGGGCTCGGTCATGCTACTATATCTAATCCAATATAAAAGACAAAATATTCCATATCATTCTTCTCATTGCTAAGAAAGAAGTAAAATATCTTGCAGGCCATTTTGAGTTCTGAAGTTACCATATTTAATACTACAGATTCCTCTACTCATGTATTTTTTAAATTTTATTTATTTATTTTTAGAAAGAGGGGAAGGGAGGGAGAAAGAGAGGGAGAGAAATATCAATGTGTGGTTGTCTCTCATGTGCCCCCAACTAAAGTCCTGCCCACAACCCAGGCATGTGCCATGACTGGGAATTGAACCAGGGACCCTTTGGTTCACAGGCTGGCACTCAATCCATTGAGCCACAACAGCCAGGGCTCTACTCATTTACTAAATGGCATGAAAGATTGCAAGCTTTGATTGGGACACAGAGCAGGAAAGGGCCCTGCAATAGGTCCCTGAATACAGTGCAAGCAGCCCCAGTACAAACCAGCAGAAACCAAGATATTAGAATTTCCTGTGGTGGAAAACACCATGAGTTGTTTATGACAAGCCCCAGTAGGAGAATCAGAAGGTATTTCTCTAGGGCTCTAGAGTAAAGCCATTCCATCTGCAGCAGAGAATTGTATATAATGCATTAAAAAAAGAAAAGAGCTCTGGAATGTTACCAGATCTAATGGTTAAGGGACCATTTAGCCAGAACTTCCCGTAATGAGCTGGGTTCCCCAAGACCTAGCAAATTATAGTTAGATGAGCTCAACAGTACTTCATAATATGGAAGTGACTTATCCGGGATTGACATAAGCATGGCCGGGGGCACAAGTAAGCTCCAGAAGCAGGCAGTCAGACTCCCATGTCATGTATTTCTGATCCCTGTCCTTCATCTAACACCTGTGACTGCATGGGAGATCCTTTATGACTAACTGAAGAAGAAGGAGGAGGAGGAGGAGAAGGAAGAGGAGGAGGTGGAGAAGAGGAAGAAGAAAAGTTAAGCATGATTAATAAATGGGTTGCCTGAGTTTATGGATAAAAGATGACAAAGGACTGCTCAGGTGTCTCCCTGAATGACATCAGGGAAGGAAAGTCATTACATTGACATAGTTTTGGGTGATGCACCTGACCATCCACTTAGTTTGGAAAGATAAGTAGCTTGAGAAATGTATGGGCATTTCTTGCTTACTCTCTGTCCTACCTTTGAAAGTACATAAACAAGTGTAGCAGCTGCAGCCAGAGAAGAGCATAGTGATCAGGGGTTCAGACCCTTCGAGGAGACAACAGGGGATGTTCCATCAGATATGCCACGTGGACAGCAGAGATGCTGCCTCAGGAGCAGCTAAGAAACCTAAAATAGTTAATAATGTTGAATATCAGCTCTGGCTCCGAGACCAGCTACTGTGCCAAGCACTGTGTTTTGTCCCACTAAACTTCTAGTAATATGGACTCATAAAGGAGCTATTCCTAGATAGTGAGGAATGACCATACAAGGCAAGTGGATCCCAGCAGCACAAGGCTGGACTAGATGAACACCAAGGTGTGCTATACAGATCCCCTCTCTAAGGTGCAAGGAACTCATTTCCCTGGCTGATGAAGAGACTGCCAGTTAAGTGCTCACTTCTGAATATCTACTCCCATAAAATGAAAGAGAGCTTCCCTAAGTTTATGTCCCTTCCTGGAGGCAGCTTGCATTATTTCAGGAGAACTTTGAAACACTCATTCTAGTTCCCCCTGAAAGACGAGCTTGAAGCATTTATGCAACCTAATAGTATTTCACTCCCTCTGCCTAATGCTACTATTCTCACATCCATACTGGGGCTATCGCTGTGAGACTCTCCGGTAAACTTTCTGCATGTCTGTCTCCACTGCAAAGCTGTTTTCTGAGGAATCTAAGAAAGGGATGCACTCACTTTGGGGGGTTACATCACCAAACTGGGAAACCAAGAAAAATCTATGGAACAAATTGAGTTTGACAGGCAAGGGGAGCTGGCTTCAAAGTCCTTTTTCAATCATGGCTGTTATCTGAAATACCATGCAGATTATAAAGCCTCTGCCCTACCATCACAGTTTTCTGTAAGGCTTTGATTCCTGGGTATAGAAATACCCCATAGGTTAACTTTACACTCAGGTTTCTACAGACACGAATGTCCCTTCCTTCCTTCCTTCCTTTTTTCCTTCCTTCCTTCCTTCCTTCCTTCCTTCCTTCCTTCCCTCCTTCCTTTTTTCCTTCCTTCCTTTTTTGCTTCCTTCCTTTTTTCCTTCCTTCCTTCCTTCCTTCCTTCCTTCCTTCCTTCCTTCCTTCCTTTTTTCCTTCCTTCCTTCCTTTCTCCCTCCCTCCCTCCCTTCCTCTAAGAAACAGCCAAAAAGATTTTAAAAATTACACTTAGGACAGCAAGCTCACTAGATATACTTGGTTACAAATCACCACTCAATTTATTGAAATTGGAAGTTAGCTGGGTTCTGTACATAAGAGATACTCATATGAAAAAATTCAAAGATAGAATTAAACCACACAGCGTGTAATTCAGTGGATTTCTCCACTAGATTCTGTTAAACCTTTCTCATTAATATCCCATAATAAGTGTGCTTATGAAGAATCTAAACTTTTATTTTTCCAAGGGTAATTCTGAAAGGTGGAGTAAATATTCCCTTTTGAGGTAGTGAGAGGCACAGTTCAAAGAGGAAGGAGATTGAAAGGGGATTACGAGAGTCTGATGATAGTAAGGTGAGGAAATAAAAGGGAATAGCTTAAAAGACCCTTCCAGTGAGCATGGTTTCATGCAACCCAGAGCAAAAGGAGGTTAAATGGATTAAGGTGCAGTTCACAGGTCTGATTGCACCCGACTGTGAAGCCAGATATTTCTAACACATAATTACTCTTGAATTCTCTTTTCTGAGAACCACTGCTTGAGAAGGCAGGCAAGTGAAAAAGCCATCAATGGGCTGCAACCAGAACACTGGGAACTTAAGTAACTACTGATTGTTTAAATAACTGCCACTCAGCTCTGCCGATCTGTTTCCTGGAGACACGTGTGCTGTCTGGTCCTATTAAATGCCCTCTTTCCCTAACCTGAAGAGCATAGGTCACCAACACTCTGGGTATGACCATCTATCTACTCCACTCCCTCACCTCTCTTTCCCCTCTGTCCTTACTCGAAGTGCATGAGAAAGGAAGGCTCCTGGACCCCCACCCACTGGAGACCTCCATGCCACCCCTCAGTGCTAAATGGGAAATAGGGCAGTATTCAGTTGGTGCTTGTAAGCCATTTGCCGCGCCTTGCCTAATGAGAGATTTCATAAACCGAGTGTTTCTTGGGTTAGGCCAGCCTCAGCAACATCTAATATGACTGATAAACCATAACCAGGCAATTTCTCTGAGAGCTGCGAGCTTTCTGCAGGATTCGGTTTCATCAATCACTTGCTAAACATGAGCTGCTTTAGCCACTGAGCAAGGTGCAAGGTATATATGTTTTAAAAAAGGAAGAATAGAACCTGCATTCATAAAGTTCAGTCTGGCTAAGACAAAGGCCTACTGGGAATAAAACAGGAGAGACAGCAGTATATGATGTTTAGGGACTGGGGTTGTGGATGAGGCAGACCTGGGTTCAAATCCCTGCTCCACCATTTAGTTGCTACAGAACTTTGTCAAATTCCTTAACTGTTTGGATCCACAGTTCCCTAATCTGTCAAATGAGGATGATGCTCCCAAAATATTTTTAAGAATTAAATAGGACAAAATAAAGAGCTTAGCATTGTGCTTGGCATGTCAAACACAATAAATGTCAGCTACTATTATAATTATTTAGGATAAGAGTAAATAAGGACTGACTGAGATGATGGCAAACACATTTTAGTATTATGGGCTAAAATGTCCAATACCAAAGTCATCTGGGTTAAAGCCATGGGATATTGTCATTATTCAGACTCATTCCCTATTTATATGTTATTTCTGTTACTGCTTCTGTCACTGGTTGAGATCCCAACACGTGCAAAGAAGCAGGGAGAAAGTAAAGTATTGACATGTTCTGCACCCACCCTGGACAGGAGTGTCTTCTGTGTGCCTGCAGGTGAGAAATGTGAGTTCAGGAAGTCATGGTAGAGCGACAAAGCGAGGGTCCCCCGTGTGAGCAGAACAGGTGTCCTTACCTTGGCTAAATTTTAATCTTATCCTAACCTGTAAACTGGATTACTATTGAAATGAAAACAAATATCTTAACCCCTGAGAAGTAAAGTATTTTCATTTTAATGATTACATTTTTGTGCGTGTGCACTGTTTTAACTTAAAATAACAACTTATTAATGTTTGGGGGTTTATTTTGGTAGAGCCCCTAACATTCTTAAAATCACACTACAGGGCTATTGACTCTGGGACCTACATCCTACCCATGTTGACAAGCCCCAAATACTTCTGATTACCATATATTAAGAAATTATCAAGGGTATTTATTTTTTGAAAAGTTTGAAGACTGCCAGAAATAATGATATAATGTAGGAAATACAGCTCTTATATGCCAGTGGCCAGTCAGTGAACATTTTATTAGTTGTTCACAGGGAACATGATGCTTATATTAACTATTATAATTTGAGAAAGATGCATTATAACAGGAGAAATTGAGTCCAATCTAGATAACATACTGCACCAGAGTTAAATTACAATAAAGGATAATTTTCCTCTGAAAAAATCAGATGTGGAGTGTTTCCTTTTTTTAATTTAGGCCTAGTATCTTAACAATAAAAAGAAAGTTTTTCTTTAAGGCTTCAAGGCAGTTGCTGGAAAATGATTATTTGATTTAGCAATTGCTTCAGACATTCAACTATGATGTATGGCTTGAAAAAGAGCCCCATGTCCAGACCATAACCTTTAAGAGATGAGAGGAATAATCTGAACCTGTAACAGCACCGACTGCTGTGCTCAGAAGTATAAATATTCCTGTCTTTGACTGGCATTTAGCATTATAAGAGAAGACTGATGTCCTTTATTACAGCGAGGAAAGAATCATCAATTCAGTTTACATGAAGATTTTCTAGGTCCTTGCGTCAATCATTTCATAAAATTATTGATTAAAAGAAATAGAAAAGGAGTGGAATGGCATAAATAATAGAAAAACATTGAAAACCTGCACACACTTAGTATTTTGAGCTTATGAGGCAGATCTCAATTCAAATTTAACCTTCAAACATAAATGTCAGGAAATGTACCATCATTTTACTGAACATCCAAGGTCAGTCAATTACTCCCATCTACTTAGTATACAACTAGACACCCATATGGAAAATATGAAAACCTAGAATTCAGATACTGCTTTCTATTTCTATTTGAATGTTAAGTGCATCTGAATATTAAAAAGAGGACATATTGTAAGTGTGCAGCTTGAAGAATTATTGCAAAATGAACATACAAAGTGGATACATGAGAAATAGAACATTATCAGACCCCAGAAGCCTTGCAAATGCCCCTCTGAGTCAGTAATACTCCTCCCTCTTCAAAGGTAATAGTGATTTCTGTCTACCATATAAATTTTGTCACTCTGTGAATTTTTTATAAATTGAAAAAAGCAGTATATATTATTTTATGCCTGGCTTCTCCTGCCAAAAGTATAGCTTATTAAAAGCATTCTATTTATATATCAATACATCTATACATTCATTTATTTTCATTTCTGAAAAGTAATCAACTTTATAAATGTATAAAATATTAACCACTTTACTATTGATTGATATTTGGATGTTCACAGTTGAGGATATTAGACAAATAATTTTGCTATGGATATCCTTGTGCCTGTTTTTGATATATACGTGCATACATTTCTGTAGAAGACATTCCAAAAGAAGTGCTGGGTATGAACATATTTAATACTAGTAAATGCTGACAAGTAATCTTCCCAAGTAGGTAACCAAATTACATTGCCATCACCATTAAATGAGAATTCTCATTGTTGCACTTCTTCACCAACAGTTGTTAATGTCAGTCTGTTTAATTTTTAGACAATCTCCTGCATAGGTAGTTGTAACACCATGGAAGTTTAAGTTTGTGTGTCCCTGCTGACTAACAAAGTTTGAGAGTTTTACATATACTTACAGTTATTTGAATATCTTCTTTAAGATATTCAAGTTTCTTGTGTACTTTATATCACATTGTCTACCTTATTGATTTGAAGAAAATTTACATATTTTTAATAGTTTATTATTGTATTTTTCCATTACCGTTTATTCCCCTTGTATCCTTAAAAGAGACCCGCTATAAGTTATTTCTGTTGCAAATATCCTCTCCTCTCTTTGATTTACCTTATCACTCATTTAATGATGTCTTTTGATAAATAAACGTTCTTAATTTTAATAAGTTGACAAAATATCAATCTTTTCTTTGATGGTTATCACATTTTGGGGTTGTTTTTTACCTCAACAACACAAAGAGAATCCTGTTACTTCCTATAAGTTTATGTTGTTTTTACCCTTGTCAGATCTACAATCCAAATGGAACTAACTTTGTTTGTGTTTGAAGAAATGGTAAAATTTTAATTTTCCTATATTAATATCCAATTAATATTTATTGAAAATACTTTTTTCTTTCTTGCTTGGCAGAGCCACTTTAGTCACAAACCAAGTGTTTACGCATGCATGGGTGAGTTTTCATTCTCTCTTTTCTGTTCCCTTAGGTCTTTATCCATGCATTAACAGTACATTTGCTGAATTATTATAACTTTATAAATCTGGATGTTATATTTGTTTGTCCCCCTTTTTTATCTTATTCTTCAAGGTTGTCTTTGCTATTCTTGGTTCTCTTTTTCACATATCAGTTTTAGAGTTAGTTTATCAGTTTTCATGAAGTGATTCTTCTTGGATTTTCATTTGGGTTTCATGGAATTTGTAGTTAGATTTGGGAGAGAATTCTCATACATAAAATATAATTATATTCATTCATTTTTAAGGTCTTCTTTAATTTTTATTGATGATGTTTCAAATTAATCTCTTTGGAGGTCTTGAAACTTAGGTTTAACACAATTATATCCAAGTTATTTTATATAGATTTAAACCTAATCATTGAGATGATTTAACTTAGATTTTTAAATTTTTCCAGCTTTATTGAGATATGACTGATATATAACATTATATAAGTTTAAGGTGTATAATGCAAGAATTTGATATCTGTGTATTGTGAAGTGATTACCACAATAATGTTAGTTAACACATCTGTCACTTCACATAATTACCTTTTTTGTGTGTATATGATGAGAATACAGGGATAGTCAAAAGTAGATTTACATTTGTGAACATGCAAAACACAGTTTATTCTTGTATTTTTATTTATTAATTATTGTATTATTTATTTGTATTACAATGGCAAACCTACTTTTGCTCACCCTTGTATTTGAGATCTATACTTTATTAACAACTTTCAAGTATGTACTATCATTAACTATTGCCAACATGCTGTATGTTAGATCCCCAGAACTTACTCAAAACTGGAAATTGTACCCTTTGACCAATATCTCCCCATTTCCCCATCCCCCAGCCCCCAGCCCCTGGCAATCACCATTCTACTTTTTGTTCCTATGAGTTCAGCTTTTGTTTAAGATCCAACATATACATGAGATCATACAGTATTTGCCTGTCTCCGTCTAACTTATTTCACTTAGCATAACGCCTTCAAGATTCATTTATGTTGGCACAAATGGCATAATTTCCTTTCTTTGCACGGGTGAATTGCATTTCATTATATATATCCATCCTTTCATAGATGGATACATAAGTTGTTTCCATGCCTTGGTTATTGTAAATAATGCTGCAATGCACATGGGAGTGTAGATACCTCTTTAAGATAATGATTTCATTTCCTTTGACTATGTATCCAGAAGTAGGATTGCTGGATCACATGGTAGTTCCATTTTTAACTTTTTGAGGAACCTCCACATGATTTTCCTTAGAGGCCATACCGATTTACTTTCCCACCAACAGTGTTAAAGCGTTCCAATTTCTCAACATCCTCATCAATACTTATTTCATATCTTTTTGATAATAGCCATCATAACAGGTATAAATGAAGTAACATCTCATTTGTGGTTTTGACTTGCATATTCTTGACAATTAGTGACACTGAGCGTCTTTTCATATACCTGTTGGCCATTATATCTCTTGTTTGGAGAAATGCCGACTCAAGTGTTTAGCCCATTTTTAAATTGGGTTATTAGGATTTTGGTTTTTTGCTAGTGAGCTATATGCATTCTTTATATATTTTGGATATTAACCCTTTATCTGATACATGGTTTGCAAATATTCTCTCTTATTCTGTAGATTGCCTCCTCATTTTGTTGATTGTTTCCTTTGCTGTGCAGAAGTTTTTTATAGTTTCATATAATCACAGTTAGTGGGTTTTGTTGGGTTTTTTTGCTTTTGTTGCTTATGCTTTTAATGTCAAATTCAAAAGTCATTGCCAAGACCAATGTGAAGGGTATTTTTCCCTATGTTTTTTTTTTAGAAATTTTATGGTATCAGGTCTTATATTTAAATCTTTAATCAATTTTGAGTAAATTTTTGTGAGTGGTGTAAGATATGGGTCCAATTTTTTTGCATATGAATATCAAATTTACCAAACAGCATTTACTGAAAAGACTCTTTTCCCCCTTTGAGTATTTTTGACTCCCTTGTCCAATGTTAGTTGGACATACAAGCAGAGATTGATTTCTGGGCTCTTGATTCTGTTCCAGCAGTCTATGTGTCTGTTTTTATGTAAGTATCATGTTATTTTTTTCTTTCTCAGTTTTTAATTTTTTTAAATCATTTTTTTCAATTAATTTATTTTCTCTATTTTTTCAAATACATTTGTCTCTGCCTTCCCCCAAACCACCTTCCCCTGCCCCCTCCCCACCTCCATCCCTCAATCCTTCCCCTTTGGTTTTGTCCATGAGACCTTGCAACACGTTCCCCGACCCTCCCATTTCCTTCCTTTTCCCCCCATCGCCCCCTCCCTCCATCCCTCTTGTCTCTTGTTCGTTTCTTTTCCTTTCAGTGTTGCTGGTCTTATTTTCCTTGCATCTTTGTATTGTTGGTTAGGTTCCACTTATAGGTGAGATCATATGGTATTTGTCTTTTGCCCCCTGGCTTATTTTGCTTAGCATAATGCTCTTGAGTTCTATCCCTGCTGTCGCGGTTTAGGAGTTCTTTTTTTCTTTCTGCTGTGTAGTATTCCATTGTGTGAATGTACCATACTTTTTTGATCCAATCACCTACTGATGGGCATTTAGGTTGCTTCCAACACTCGGCTTTTGTCAATTGAACTGGGGTGCATAGGTTCTTTTGAATTGGCGTTTCGGAATTCATAGGGTATAGTCCCAGCAGGGGAATCACTGGACCAAAAGGCAGTTCCATTTTCACCTTTTGAGGAAATTCCACACTGCTTTCCACAATGGCTGCACCAGTCTGCATTGCCACCAACAGTGGACTAGGGTTCCCTTTTCTCTACAGCCTCTCCAGCACCTGTTGTTTGTTGATCTGTTTCTGATGGCCATTCTGACCGGTGTGAGGTGGTACCTCATGGTGGTTTTGATCTGCATTTCTCTGAAGGCTAGTGATGCCAAGCATCCTTTCAAATGTCTCTGGGCCCTCTGTATCTCTTCCTTGGAAAAGCATCTGCCCAGGTCCTTTGCTCATTTTTTGATTGGATCATTTGTCGTCTTGGAGTGGAGTCGAGTGAGTTCTTCATGTATCTTGGAAATCAAACCTCAATTTGATGTATCATTAGCAAATATATTTTCCCATAGTGTTGGCTCCCTTTTCATTTTGCTGATTTTTTTTTAGCCATGCAGAAGATTCTTATTTTGATGAGGTCCCACTTGTTTATTCTTTCCTTATGTCCCTTGCTTTAGGAGACATATCGGTGAAAAAATTGCTGTGTGGGATATCTGAGAGTTTCCTGCCAATGTTCTCCTCTAGGACTTTTATGGTGTCGCGACTTATATTTAAGTCTTTTATCCATCATGAGTTCATTTATGTGTATGCTGTCAGCTGATGATCCAATTTCAATTTTTTGCATGTAGCCGTCCAGCTCTCCCAACACCATTTGTTGAAGAGGCTATTATTGCTCCATTTTAGGCGACTGCCCCCTTTGTCAAATATTAGTTGCCCATAGAGACTTGGGCTTATTTCTGGGCTCTCTATTCTGTTCCACTGGTCTATGGGTCTGTTCTTGTGCCAGTACCAGATTGTTTTGAGTATAGTGGCTTTGTAGTAGAGTTTGATGTCCGGTATTGTGATCCCTTCTACTTTGTGTTTCTTTCTCAAAATTACTGCAGCTATTCGGGGTCGTTTATGGTTCCATATAAATTTTTGAAATGTCTGTTCTATTTCTGTGATATATGTCATTGGTATCTTAATAGGGATTGCATTGAATCTATAAATTGCTTTGGGTAGTGTGGACATTTTGAGGATATTAATCCTTCCAATCCATGAGCACAGTATATGCTTCCATTTATTTGTGTCTTCCTTCATTTCTTTCTTCAATGTTGTATAGTTTTCTGCATACAGGTCTTTTACCTCCTTGGTTAAATTTAATCCTAGGTACTTTATTTTTCTTGTTGCTATATCGAACGGTATTTTTTTTTCTGATTTCTTCTTCTTCTATTTCATTTCTGGTGTACAAAAATGCCTTTGATTTCTGAATATTGACTTTCTATCCCGCTGTTTTGCCATATTCACTTATTAGGTGGAGGAGTTTTTTGGTAGAGTCTACAGGGTTTTCTATGTACATTATCATGTCATCTGCAAACAATGATAGCTTTACTTCCTCCTTTCCTATTTGGATGCCTTTTATTTCTTTTTCTTGTCTGACCGCTGTGGCTAGCGTGTCCAATATGATGTTGAAAAGAAGCAGTGAAAGCGGACATCCTTGTCGTGTTCCCGATCTTAGTGGGAAAGCTTTTAGTTTTTGCCCGTTGAGTATGATGTTGGCTGTAGGTGTTTCATATATGGCCTTTATTATGTTGAGGAATGCCCCATTTATTCCTATTTTGCTGAGTGTTTTGATCATAAATGGGTGCTATACCTTACCGAATGCTTTTTCTGCGTCTATCGAGATGATCATGTGGTTTTTGTTTTTTCTTTTGTTTGTGTGATGTATTACGTTTATTGACTTGTATATATTGAACCATCCCTGCATCCCTGGGATGAATCCCACTTGATCGTGGTGGATAATCTTTTTAATGTATTGCTGGATGCGGTTGGCCAATATTTTGTTGAGGATTTTAGCATCTATGTTCATCAGCAAAATTGGCCTGTAGTTTTCTTTCTTTGTAGGGTCTTTATCTGGTTTTGGGATTAGGGTGATGCTGACCTCATAAAAAGAGTCTGGGAGTCTTCCCTCCTCTTGGATTTTTTGGAATAGTCTGAGAAGGACAGGGGTTAGCTCTTCCTTAAATGTTTTGTAAAATTCTCCTGTGAAACCGTCAGGCCCTGGGCTTTTGTGTGCCGGGAGTTTCTTGATTACTGCTTCAATTTCCCCAGCTGTTACCGGTCTGTTCAATCTTTCTGTTCCTTCCTCCTTCAGTGCTGGAAGATTATACTTTTCTAGAAATTTGTCCATTTCATCCAGGTTTTCAAATTTCTTGGCATATAATTATTTATAGTAGTTTCTGACAATCCTTTGTGTTTCTGTGGTATCAGTTGTTATTTCTCCTCTTTCGTTTCTGATATTATTTATTTGGGTCCTTTCCCTTTTTTTCTTGATGAGTCTGCTTAAAGGCTTGTCATTTTATTTATCTTTCCAAAGAACCAGCTTCTCAGCCTTTTGGCTAAGATCAAGTATAGTATCTGTTCTGATCAGTTTAGTATCATGTTGTTTTGATTACTACATATTTTTAATATAACCTGAAATCAAAAGTGTGATAATTCCAATTTTGTTCTTTCTCAGGATTGCTTGGGCTACTGTGGTTTTATATGATTTTCAGGATTGCTTTTTCTATTTCTGTAAGAAACACCCTTGGAACCGTAATAAAGATTACACTGAATCTGTAGATGGCTTTGGATAGTATTATCATTTGAACAATGTTGATTCATCTTATCCATTAACATGAGATATCTTTCCACTTATTGTCTTCTTCAGTTTCTTTCATCAATGCCTTGTAGTTATTAATATATTTACCTTTCATCTCTTTGGACTAATTTATTTCTAACTATTTTATTGTTTTTGATGATATTGTGAATGGGATTTTCTTCATTAGTTTTTTTTGGATATTTCTTTGTTAGTGTATAGAAATTCAACTGATTACTTATGTTGATTTATATCCTGCAACTATACTGAATTTGTTGGAAAGCTGCAACAGTTTTTGGTGGATTCTTGGGGTATTATATATAAGATCATACCATCTGCAAACAGAGACCATTTTACCACTTTTTCTATTTGGATGCCTTTTGAAGCTTGTTTTTTATTTTTATATATTTATTTATTCATTTGTCTAATATCTCTGGCTAGGACTTCCAGAACTACATCAAATAAGAGCAGTGATAGCTGGCAACTTTGTCTTGTTCCTGAATTTAGAGGAGAAGCTTTCAGCTTTTCACCATTCTGTATTAGCTGTGGACTTATCATATATGACTTTTATTATATTGAGGTATATTCCTTCTCTAAACAATTTATTGAGAGCTGTTATCATGTAAGAGTACTGTATTTTATCAAATTTTTCCCCGTATCTGTTGAAAGTATCATATAATTTTTATCCTTCATTCTATTAATGTAGTATACCACATATACTGATTTGTATATATAGAACCATCTTTGCATACAAGAATAAATCCCACTTGATCATGGTGCAGGGTTTTTTTTTAATGTGCTGTTGAATTCTACTTGATAGTTTTTTTGTGAATTTTTATATCTATAGTTTTGTCTGTAGTTTTCTTTTGTCTGTAGGAATACTTGTCTGTAATTTTCTTTTGTATACATAGTATGTTTATGTTTTGATAAAATTTATATATTTTTAAGACTGGCATTAGGTATAGCCAAAGAGTAACATTATCCATTGGGTAAGGATTTCTTCTTTTCTTTCTTTTTTTTTTTTTTTTGCCTTTTAATTATTTTTATTACTCAAAAACCTTCATTTTTTATTTAGCTTTATTTCTTTTTAAAGTATATTTTATTGATTATGCTATTACAGTTGTCCCAATTTTTCCCCTTTGCTCCCCTCCACCTGGTACCCTCTTCTATCCAGCAATCCCCTACAACCCTTATTTCATGTCCATGGGTCATGCATGTAAGTTCTTTGGCTTCTACATTTCTTATACTATTCTTAGCGTCCCCCTGTCAGTTTTGCTCCTACCAATTATGCTTCTTAATCCCTGCACTGTTTCCCCCATTCTCCACCTTCATCATCCCAGCTGATAGCTCTCCATATGATCTCCATACTTATGATTCTGTTCCTGTTCTGGTTTTTTTGCTTAGTTTCTTTTTTAGATTTAATTGTTGATAATTGTGAATTTGTTGTCTTTTTAATGTTCATGGTTTTGATCTTCTTTTTCTTAAATAAGTCCCTTTACCATTTCATGTAATGGTGATTTGGTGATGATGAACTCCTTTAACTTTACTTTGTCTGGGAAGCACTTTCTGGCTTTGGCATCAGGGTAATGTTGATCTCATAAAATGAATTTTGGAGTGTTCTCCCTATTCAGTGTTTTTTGGGAGAGTTTGAGAAAGATTAGCATTAATTCTACTTTAATATTTGGTAAATCTACCAGTAAAACCATTTGGTCCTGCGCTTTTTATTTGTTGGGAGGTTTTTGATTACTGCTTCAGTTTCCTTAGTTGTTATTTGTCTACTCAGATTTTCAATATCTTCATGAAGCAGTCTTGGTAGATTATTTTTTCTAGTAACTTATTCAATTCTTTTAGGGTATCCAATTTGTTAAACTTTTAATATATCATGCATTGCTTCCTAGACTTCAAGGATTCTACAGAGAAATCCACTGATAGACTTATGAGACTATCATTTGTGAAGAGAATTTTTCTCTTGCTTCTTTCAAAATTTCCTTTGTTTTTGGTTTTTAATGTTTTGATTATAATGTGTCTTGGAGTACTCTTCTTTGGGTTGATCTTTCTTGGGTTTCGTTGAGCTTCCTGTATCTAGACGTTTCTATCCTTCCCATAATTTGGGAATTTTAAGTTGTTATTGTTTTAAATAAGCTTCCTGCCTCTTTCTCTCTTCCCCTGTGGGACTCCCATAATGTGATGTTAAGTTACTTAATGGTGTTCCAAAGTTTGTAGAAGCTTTCTTCACTCTTTTTCATTCCTCCAACTGACTAATTTAAAAAAATCTTTCCATTGAGTTTGCTTATTCTTTCTTCTGCATAATCAAATCTGTAGTTGAGGCTCTCCATTGTATTGTTTCCTTCTATCAGTATTTCTGTTTGGTTCTTTTTTACAGTTTCTTTCTTTTCTTTTATAAATTTTCATTTTGTGTATGTTCTATTTCTCTGATTTTATTTGGTTGTCTATCCATGTTTCCTTAATTATGAGTTTCTTTAAGGTGATTATTTTCAAATCTTTGTCAGGCAAGTCATAGAATTTTATTTCTTTGGAGTCAGTTACTAGAACTTTATGAATTTCCTTTAGTGCTATCGTATTTGCCTGATTCTTTGTGTTTTGTGTATCTGTGCCTTTATCAGTTCCCCAAGGCGGTGGAATTGCCTCTGGAATTGTATTCATACTGGATTGGAGTCCATTATGAGACTATCCCTGGGTCTTCACTGGGGCTTCAGTGGTGACTGTATTTTGTGGGGTTTTTAGAGGGGGTTTGGGCAGGCATAGATCCTGTCTGATCCCTGGGTGGTGGTGGTGCTGAGTAAAAAGTTAGCTCAAGGGTACAAAATTTGACCCTTATACAGTGGGCCTAGTACTAGGATCTTTCAGGATCTCTAGAAGCTCAGGTGAGAGTGTCTCCTACCAGATCCTATGCCAGAAAGTCTGTTTGTGGATGGTGGCTGAAAGAGGTCTGTAGGGTTTTTTAAGAGTCTCCATGGGTGCAGACGAGCATGTCTCCTCTGGGACCCGAGATCCTTAAGGCAGACTGTGGCTGTGAGGGAGCTGGAACTGAGATGGTCCTTTCAGGATGCCTGAGGCTACAAACAGGAATGTCTTCTGTCAGGGCCCTGTGCCAGTAGGATTGCTGGAAGACTGTGACAAAGATGGGCTGGAGCCAAATTACAGGGTCCTTTCAGAATCTGCAGTCTGTGCTTGGTTGTAGGGACACCTGGACTATAGCTAACAGAGAATAGAGCAGTTTCATGTGCCTGTTTAGAGGGGACATCTTATTCCCCCCAGGAACTTGACAGCACTAATTTGTGGAAGAAAAAAGAAGTATTATTTCAAAATCACATAACTGTAGGTTTTATCCCAGCTATTAATATAATTATTATGATAATCTTATACTGTTTTTAGTATTTACAAATTCAATTAATTTTTATATATTGATTTGTACTTGACAATATGTTAAACTCAGGTATTAATCCTAGTAATTTATCTATAGATTCTTTTAGATTTTCTGCATGTACAGTCATACTATCTGTAAAATATTATTTCCCTAATTGAAGCTGCACTTAATGGAAACTACAGTTGCTTAGTCCCCCGCCCCCTACCTCAGTATCAGCCATGACTCTTCCATTCCTTATACTTCACATTCAATTTATTTTAAAGGATTTCCTCGTTCTACCTTGAAAATATCTCCAAAAACTTCCCCCTTTTCATCACTTCTTTTACATCACCATCATCTCTTTTTGGGGTTATTGCAATAGCACCCAAATGGTCTTTCTGTGTCCATGCATGACTCCTTTTCAAACAATGTGCAACAGAGCTATCAGAGTGATCCTGTAAGAAGATAAGGGAGATCATCTCATTCACTGCTCAAAACTTGCCATGGACACTCAAAGTAAAAACCAAAGTTTTTAGAGCAGCCCACATGATCTTCCTTGATCTCTGTCTTCATTGTTCCTCTTACTTCATCTCCTAATATTCTTTCCTGTGCTTACTACCCATGCTTATGGAGCTCTCTGCTATATGGGGGGCAAGCAAGAAATCTTCTGGCCACAGGTCATTTGTACTTGCTATTTTCTCTGCTGGTAACATTCCCACATTCCCTCTTACTATTTTCTCAAAGTAACTTATCCTGATCTCTTTGTGAAAGAAACTGTTCTTGCACATCAAGTCTTCCTATCCTCATTACTTTAATTTTTATAGCATTTTTCACTAATTAATATACTTGTCATCTTATTTATTTTATTGATACCTTTCTCCTTTAGAATAAAATCTCTCTAAAGACCTTGATTTTTGTCTCCTTTTTCTCTATTTTGTCCTTAGTGTCTAATGCAGTATTGGGAACATATATGGCACTCTAAATATTTATTTAATAAATTGATGGGCATGTATTTTTTTAAATGCTATAAGATTTCAAGTATTAGTTCCAATTGGATTTACCAGGGAAGGAGGATGGAATTTAGCCTTAATAATTAATTTTAAAATATTTATTAAGCATCAGATATATTACAGACTGACAGTCAATGATAATAGGTGAAAAAAATATCTAGTTTCTAACTACAGAGTATTTAAGCTAGTCATTCCTGCCTTTTCATCTCTAGTAGATATATTGAGCGCTAAGCATCTTCCTTTATATTGAGAGATTTAGGAGAACAAAATTAAAAGTTATATAGTTTTATTCATTTACCATTGGGAACTTCATACCACTCTTCAAATTATTGTAAAAAATACATTTTTAAATTTACTGTTGGATTACTAAAAAAGTTTGAAATATTATATATTGAGTCAAATGTGAACAAGTAAATTACAGAACAGCAGTAAACATCAGGTGTCAATGGATTTGTGTGGAACTAGTCTTCTAAGTATGAAGAGGAAGGTAAATAGTACTATCTAACATGACATACTGTACACAAACTCACTCTTTGGGCAAAGAGGTTAGAGATTATACCAATGTTATTTTTCTTGACTCTCCTCTTTCTTTCCAATTTAACAAGATAGATTTGTAGAATATTAAAAAATTGTAATTCAAAACTATAATAAGTTCAGTGGCTACTCAAACAGTGCAGATATCAAGAGTTGACTTTCTTAGATGGTTTTACTGATGTTAGCAAACTTGAATTTTCTATTCTTCTATTATCAACTGAACTTCCTCACAACACTATTTTGACACTTTTAACTCTGATAAGCTCTCAAAAATTAGGCTATCATTTCTGCTTCTTTTGAGGTGACAATTTGTTATACATTATAGTTTACAAAGAACCTTTTTGTGTCTTGGCTCTCTTAACTTATAAATCATTCTCTGAGATAGGCATGGATGGCCCCAATCAACTGATAGCAAAAATGAGCCTTGAATTAAGTGATTTTCTGGAGGATAGCAAGAAGTGTAAAAGTTGTGAGTTGAAAGTAGGCCTTCCAGCAATAAAACCATAGCTCTTTTCATTCTGCCAATATTATACTCAGGTTCCTTGGAGGGTTGTAAACCAAAATAATGTGAAGTAACATATTCTCTCAATTTCTTAAGACTAAAAATTTTACAATGATAACATAAAGTTTGGTGTTTAAAAAATTGCTGAATAAGTGAACAAATGAAGCATTACTATTTACTACTGTACCTCAATGTCTGCTTTCTCACCCTGCAGTCTTGGTACCTTTGGGAATTTGTAACATTATAATTTTTAAGAAGTAATGTCATTTTTTTAATTTTATAAATTCATTATTTTATTACCACATGTATTTTAAGATCACAAATTTAATTAAAAAACTATTATGTTTACAATTTTCATTGATTTTTATCATGTTTTTCTAATGGAGTATGTTGCCAACTACCATAACACTAAAAGAATAACATCAACTGATATACGGGGAAGCCCTCATGATAAGAGTTAGGCTCTTATCCTCAGTATAAATTATTGAGGGCTCAATTCATTCTTCACTGTTCCTCTAGGGACCTCACAGCACCCATTTATGGGAGGAAAAAGAAAATATCATTATGTCAAAATCACATTAGATATCTGCAACCTCACTTACTAAAAGAAGGAATTCCAGGAAATTATGTTGGCTGAAGTCTCTATACTTTCATAAAAGCCTGTGGAGAACATAAAGAGTTGCTTGAAGTCCACATTTATGGATTGGGGAAGGTTGGGCAACATGTTTGTTTCTTGTACAAGGAATTGAACCAAGTGCAAAACAAATCATAACCAACATAAACCTACATTGGACTAAATTTCTATATCTTTTACATGAGTGTAGTTTTTTTCCAATCCAATTAATCATGTAAATTTTCAAATTTGCCAAATTTTGGAAGTCATTGTTTTATCTTTTTTTCAGGGGGGGGGGGTTATAAACAGAGAGTTTATTTTTTAAAAGTATATTTTATTGACTATGCTATTACAGTTGTCCCATTTTTTCCCTTTTATTCCGCTCTGCCCTACACCCCCCTCCCAGTAGCATTCACTCCCTTTAGTTCATATCCGTGGGTCATACATATAAGTTCTTTGTTTCCTCTTTATCCTATACTATTCTTAACCTCCCCTGGTCTATTTTGTACCTACCAAATATGCTCCTTATTCCCTGTACCTTTTCTCCTGACTTACTTCCCCTCTCCTCTCTGCTGATAACCCTCCATGGTATTTCCATTTATGTGATTCTATTCCTGTCTTAGTTGTTTACTTAGCTTATTTTTGTTTGTTTGTTTTTGTTTTTTTAGTTTCAGTTGTTGATAGTTGTGAGTTTGTTGTCATTTTACTGTTCATAGTTTTGATATTTTTCATTTTCTTAGATAAGTACCTTTAACATTTTATATAATAAGGGCTTTGTGATGATGAACTCCTTTAACTTTACCTTTTCTGGGAAGCGCTTTATCTTCCCTTCCATTCTAAATGATAGCTTTGCTGGATAGGAATCTTGGATGTAGGTCCTGGCCTTTCATGACTTTGAATACCTCTTTCAAGCCCCTTCTTGCCGGCAAGATTTCTTTAGAGAGATCAGCCTACCATCTAATGGGAACTCCTTTATAGGTAACTGTCTCCTTTTCTCTTGCTACTTTTAAGATTCTCTTCTTATCTTTAGTTTTAAGTAATGTAATTAATGTGCCTTGGGTCCAACTTCTTTGGGACTCTCTGAGCTTCCTGGACTCCCTGGAAGTCTATTTCCTTTGCCAGATTGGGGAACTTCTCCTTCATTATTTGTACAAGTAAGTTTTCAATTTCTTGCTCTTCCTCTTCTTCTTCTGGCACCCTCATGATTCTGATGTTGGAGTGTTTAAAGTTGTCCCAGAAGTTCCTAAGCCTCTCCTCATTTTTTTTTTTTTAATTCTTGTTTCTTCATTCTGTTCTGGTTGAATGTTTATTTCTTCCTTCTGCTCCAAATCTTTGATTCGAGTCCTGTTTGCCTTCACTTCACTCTTGGTCTCCTGTATATTTTTCTTTATTTCACTTTGCATAGCCTTCACTTTTTCCTTTGTTTTGCAACCATACTCAACCATTTCTGTGCGCATCCTGATTACCAGTGTTTTGAACTGTACATCTGATAGGTAGACTATCTGGTCATTATTCAGTTGTATTTTTTCTGGAGTTTTGATCTGTTCTTTCATTTGGGCCATATTTCTTTGTCTCAGTGCTCCTATTACATTGTAAGAGGTAGAGTCTTTGGTACTTGCCAGGATGGGGCAACCCACATCATTGTCTTGTGGGGTTGTATGTGGAGGAAGGGTCAGAGAGGGAACTATGCCACTTGCTCAGCTCTCGCCCCACTTTCAGTCACTTCCCCTACTACCCACAAGCAAATTGGGCCCTTCTGGTGCTGATTCCCAGGTGGATGGGTTTGTTTACATTCTGGGACCCTATGGATCTCTCCAACAAACTTTTCTGTGAGGCTGAGAGCTTCTCCTGCTGCTGCAATGCCCACAGATTTTTACAGCTAGAGGTTTTGAGGCATTCTTTTCAGCACTGGAACCCTGGATTATGCAGTCTGTCTTGGTCCCCAACTACTCCTCCCAGTTTATCTGCATTTGAGTATGGGAATTCCTGGTCCACTAGGCCACCATCTTGACCACACAGTCGTCCAGCTGCTGCCTTGGCATGTGTCGCCTCCATCTAGCTGCCCATCTCCACCCCTCCTACAAATCTGGATGAATGTTTCTTCTTTAATTCCTCAGTTGTTGAACTTCCATACAGTTTGGTTTTCAGGCAGTCCCAGGAAGTCATTGTTATTGGCATTACTTCTTTCAAGGACTTTTTAACTGGTATTTCATAAGACTAAGTATATGTATCATGTTGATTAAAATAATTGAATTTATTCTTCACATTCCTAGACTATTTTCAGGAAACAACAATATTAAATTTCATAAGTGACATCAGACTTGCAATGATTGTTAAAACAAGATGAGACCCTATAAAATGTGACTTGTCATAGACCACATTATAGCAAATTATAGATGTTTCCAATTTAAGAAATAAAAACAGTGCACAGAAGATCAAGAGTATAATAGCATGTATAAAGGAGCAAAGGTTCCTAGGTGGGAGCTGGCATTGGAAGAACTAAACAATGCAAACGTGACCGAAACCCAAGTGTGTGGGAGAGAGTGGAGCTAGAGGAGGATGCAGACATGAGCTAGGGCCAATACATGCATAGTCTTGAGAGAAAGTCATGATAATGATTTGGCTTTCTCCTAAGAGCAAGTGTGAAGCCAAGAAAAAAAAGTCAGTCATGCAATAGCATGATTAGAACTGCATTTTTAATAAGTCACTCTGGCTGCAGTGTAGAGAACTGATTAGTGTGAAGTAAGAAGACTTAGAGAAACCATCAAGAAAGGATTCTGGAAGTGTAAGAGAAAGGATGGTAACTTGCTCTTGGAGATAGAGAGAAGACAATGGGTTCATGAGAAATAAAGGGGAACACTGCCCTCCCTCCGTACCACATTCCAGGCACATGCATCACAGTCTGTCTGAGGATAGCCACTGGTGTATAATACCTATGAGAATCCACCATCATTAGCCATAAGTAGAACTTGCTGGTTCAGGTTCACACCCTATGCTGTGCTCAGTTGATTTTGTAAGAGGCAGAACAGCATGTGATGTGTCACAACGTGTGCACTATGCCTCCTGGAGCTGGCACATGGTGGGCAGTGAGAGGAATGCTGACTGCCAGCAGGCCACAGGTGCAAAGGGAAATGTTCACTCATCCCCTTGGGCCCTTGGTTTACAAGCTTAAACACCTGACATATCTGTAGCTTTAACTAGCCTAGCTGAGCAGCCCTCTCTCCCACCTGACAGAAGGGACTGTTCAATCAATTAATAAACTAATCTGATCAGTCAAAACTTAGAAAATGCATTAGCATTTCTAAATGCAGTACCAATAGCTCAACAAAAAGCCCAATGTAATTATCTCCTGAATAAATTACAAGGAAGGATGGCAGGGATTTTCTCATATTAGAGTGATACCAGAGAAGCAAGAGGAGAAAGAACATGTGAATAAATGGTTGTACATTGTGTTTCACACTTGATATTATTCACTTATTGATCTAAATTGGATTGGCAAACTGCAACCTGCAAACTAAGTCCAGACTACCACCTGTTCTTTGAGTAAAGTTTTATTGGCACACAGCCACACCTGTTTGTTTATGTGTTGTCTAGGGCTGCTTCCATGTCACAACAGCAAAGTTAAATAGATGCAACAAACTGTGTGACCCACAAAGCCTACAACATTTACTACATCGCCCTTTAGAGAGAAGTATACCAACCCTAGTCATTCTCTAAACAGGACTTGTTGAATAGAGTAATAAGCTTCTTTTAGTCAACCTTTTATATCAAGTTCTTGACGCCCATTTTACTATCCATATGGAAACCTTTGACTACAAATTCAATTCAGCACTAGTAACAGAGGGAAATGAAAGTGTTGATTCTTCGTGAAGTCCAAAAATTAGACCAAATGTTACTCTTGTTGCTAAGCAGACCAGGCCCCATTCACCTGTTGCCTTGGTGTAAGACCCAACAATTAATGCTGGAAGGAGCAGGTCTTTATTTATAACATTCCAATCTTGGGAGAACTTAGAGCACCTCAGCACCCATGAAACCCAGCACTTCCCATGCTCCCCAGCAGGCTAATAGCTACAAACCCCAAAAGTTTCCCATGTTCTTATCTCATCAGTCTCCATATAATAGTCCAGAAAAGGCCCAAATCCCAACAATCTAGGTAAAATCCAAGTTTAGCAGATCAGGGTCTTACAGGGAATTCTTTGGCAGTTCCAGAGTCAGCCAGAGCAGGCGTGATCACAGCAGCATCATTTCCTCTCTTATTAGTCCAAGCTGCATGATTCCTTCCTCACTGTAAACTACATAGCTGCTTGCTTACTTCTCTTTTCCAAGCCACATGGTAAAAATCCCTTACTACAGACAGCATGCCTCCTCCCTCACTAATACTCCCCACATGGACAAGAACGAGCACACAAGAGAGAGCAGGAGTGAGAAAGCCTTGTGGCTGCTACATTATCCCTTCCTCATGGGCTTTCTATTCCATTCCAGGCGGCATGGCCAAGAGCCCTTCTCCTTCTCAAGGGACATGGCTAAGAGCCAAGGATGGCTGCCATGCTTGAGTTTAAATCCCAGCCAGGAGCTTCCTCCATAACCCTATTTCCAACTCCTGCAATGGGTTACATCTGCCTGTTTTCCATATTGTCTGCCTTCCTCTAGCTGCCCTTTTTAATCTGGTCAGGCGTGACCCTGTGTCACAGAGTGAACTCCTTCCAAGCTCTCCAGGAGCAGCAAGCCCCACCCCACACATCACAGGTTAAAGTCACACCCATCTCCCTGGCAGCACAGATTTTTAACATAACTATGAAGCTAGCCAAGTTGTCAAAGATGTACAAGTTAACTCTCAGTGTCCAGCCTCTGCTTCTCTTATCCCCCAAGCCAGGTTAGTGGGGTTTTTTCCCCTGAATCCCACTCTACACCCCATATCACTCTCAGAGAAGATATTTTTGTGTATCTGAATAGCACAGGCTTTCACTTAAAAAACAGATTATTAAATTAGCCTTCTTTGAAATAATAATGATCTGAGAAAAATTTTTTAAAAACTTAGAAAAAGTTTTTTTAAACCAAGATAAACAAAGCTTTCCAGTTTTTAAGCCCCATTTAACTGTTTTAAGTTCTTACAAATTATAGCCCTCTGATAGAAAATATGTTAAGTAGGAAGAAGCCCATAGTGGATGTAATACTTCAAGTGACTATAACATCTGTTTAACATGAAAAACTTGGTTGCAATTATTCTATTGCCTTTGGGCAAACTGTGATTCCATTCCTACTCATCTCTCTTGTGCAAAAATAGCCACACTTCTTGTGTTCCTTATTCAAAAACTGACACCTAACTGCCTGATTTGTACACTGGCTCATTAGCCCAGTGAACTTCTAACCAAGTCAAATAAAATGTCTTCAGTGTTAAGAGCCCAGCACATCAGTGTGACTTGTTTTCTAACATCATCTATCTGGTAAGTTTGAAATATGAATTTGAGATCAGGAGAAATTAGGACAGGCAGGAGCCTGGCAATTTGTGATTTTACAATGATCATACAGCTAATATTTAACAGGCTTAAGGAGAAAATCCAAAACTCCTGTTTTTGACTACAACATTGGCAAACATTAAAAAACCTAACAAAACCAAGATGGGGCACAACAGAGCACAGCTCTCTCCAACTGTTGGTAGGAGTATGAACTGGCACTTCACTTTGAACAAAAATTTGGCATTATCATGCAAACTGAGTGCATGTGTATCCTATGACCCAGCAAGTTTACTTCTAGGTATGTAATCTGAAAAAAATCTTGTACTTGAACACTAGAAGCAATAATCTAAAATGTTCATAACAACATTGTATGTAACACAAAAAAAGAAATAATTCAAGTTTTCATCAATATGAACTAATGGATAAATAAATTGTGATTCACTCATGCAATGGAATACAGTACTATTTAGCAGAAAAACTGAATGAACTAAAACTACAGTCCGAAAGAATCTCAAAAACAAAATGCTGAATGAAAAAAGCAATTCCCAGAGAAATACACATAGTGTGATGGTTAATTTTGTGTAGCAACTTGGTGAGGTTATAGTACTGGTTTTTTTACATTAAATTTATTGGAGTGGCATCGGTTAATAACATTATATAAATTTTTTTTGAGAAAGTAAATTTTTATTTGGGTGATTTTTTTATTCTAATTTTTCGTATTTCTTTTAAAACATTGTCTTAAACTATGCTCTTTTGAACTAGACTTTGCACATTTTTAAATCATGTTTATTCTATTACAGTTTTCTCAATTTTTCTCCCTTTGCCCTCCTCCACGCATCCCACACCCCAAACCCCGCTCCCACAGTCTATTCCCACTCCATTGTCCATATATATGGGTCATTCATACATGTTCTTTGTCTAGTCCCTTCCCCTTCTTTCCAATATTGTCCTCCTTCCCCGTCCCCTCTGGTCACTTTCAGTCTGCTCCATATTTCCGTGCCTGTGGTTTATTTTGTTCATTAGTTTATTTTGTTGAATAGATTCCACTTATAGGTGAGATCATATGGTATTTGTCTTTCACCAACTGGCTTATGTCACTTAGCATAATATTGTCCAGTTTTATACAAGTTGTCACAAAAGGTAAGAGTTCCTTCTTTTTTTCCTTTTATTTAAAGTGCAGATTGATTTTATTTATTTATTTATTTTAAATGTCAAAATCCATTAAAAAGTATTAAAAAATTAAACCCATTATAAACTTTCAGCAATTAAAACGACATGACACCAGCATAGAAATAATCAAGTACATCAATTAAATAAAATGAGCATTCTAGAAACAAATGCATATATCTGTCTAACAAGTAATATATGATTAAATTGATATTTCAAATCAATGGGGAAAATAAGGCTTATTCAAAAAATAGGGTGTATAGACCACTATTACTTGAAAGAACTCAAATATAGAGACCTATTTAACACATTAGACAAAAAAATATTCAGATGAGTTAAAAATCAATATGTAAAATCTAAGGAGTTTTAGGAGAAAATACAAACTAATGACTTTCTTATCCTGAAGTCAAATATTTAAACCCAGAAGGTATAAAGTAAAATATTGACAATATGACTATATTAAACTTTTAATACTATATAGAATTATACATACAAAAAAAGTTAAAGGACAAGTCATAGAATAGGAAAGTATTTGCAACACATCTAAAAAAGGGTTAACAGTTTTGTTTTGTTTCTTTTTAGGGAAAAAATTCTACAAACATTTAATTAAAAAATGGATAAAGAATACCAAAAAATCATTTAAAGCTTTTTAAAAATAATAGAAATAGGCAAGAAATATATAAAAACAGGTTTAGTTTCACCAAATAATAAAGTAACCATTAAAATAATGCATCATTGTCACAATCAGATTAATAAGTATAAAAATATTGGTAATATCAAGTATTGGTGACTGTGAAAGGAACTGGGTATTCATAGATTCCTTTTCTTCATCTTCTTAAAGCAGTCCCTTTAGCATATTTTGCAGTGCTGGTTTGATGGAGGTGTATTCTTTTAGTGTTCTTTTGTCTGGGAAACTCCTTATTTCACCTTCCATTTTATCTGAGAGCCTTGCTGGGTAGAGCAGTCTTGGTTGCAGGTCTTTGCTTTCCATGACTTGAAATATTTCTTGCCATTCCCTTCTGGCTTGTAGTGTTTCTGTTGAGAAGTCAGCTGCTAGCCATATCAGGACTCCCTTGTATTTTACTAACTGTTTCTCCTTTGCTTCCTTTAGGATTCTCTGTTTGTCTTTGATATTTGCCATTTTAATTATAATGTGTCATTGGGTTCTTCTTGCATGGGACCCTTTGTGCTTCCTGGACTTGTGTGACTTTTTCTCTCCTCAAATGAGGGAAGTTTTCCAGCATTATTTTTTCAAACAGGTTCTCATCCCTTACTACTCTTCTTCTCCTTCTGGTATCCCTATTATACAGATATTATTATATTTCAGATTGTCCTGCATTTCCCTAAATGCCTCTTCATTCTTTTTGAGTCGTTTCTCATTTTCTTGCTCTTTCTGGGAGCTTCATTCTACCTTATCCTCCAGCTCGCTGATTTGATCCTCGGCATCATTTAGTCTGCTTTTGATTTCTTCTACTCTATTCTTCAATTCAGAAATTGTATTCCTCATCTCCTATTGTCTCTTATTGATAGTTTCTATGTCCTTTTTCATGCTGACATTATTTGCAGTAAGTTCCTCGTAGATTCCCTGTAGTTTCTGGTAATCCTCTCTGAGCTACTGAGCTCATTGAGCTTCCTTATAACTGTTGTTTTGAACAATATCTGATATCAATATCAATATCTGATAGTTTATTTACCTCTATTTCATTTAGGTCTCTTTCTGGGGATTCCTCCTTTCCCTTCGATTGAGGGGTGTTTCTTTGTCTTCCCATTGTTTGTGAGACTTTTCTCTTTTGCTTCTGCTTCTTAAATTGATTTGTCTTGATTTCCTGACTTTGTGGTGTGAACTTCTATGGTAGGAGACTGCTGTTTTTTCTTTCTGGGTCTGCCTCTGATGATGTCAGATATTGACCCTTTCTGACCTTAGGCAGTCTGTTTGAGACTTTCAGGAATCTACTGTCTGTGGCTATCTCCTTCAGTTGTTAATCTAGTCACTCTGCATTCAGCAGTCAGGCTTAGACACCACAGGGTGGAGCAGAGCCCCTCCTGGGTGCAGGGTTATTGTGTACTCAGGGGAGTGGTCTGCCTGAGCCAGATGGCTGCTGCCATATGGGGGATGAGTCAGCACCAGGATCCCACTGGCTACTCTCTCAGTTCTCTCCCCAAAACCTCCTTCCCAGTCTCTCCTCAGGCATCTCTAGCCCACTCTGCCCCCTCCTTTGCCAGAGACTAGGGTAAGTGGCTGCAAATAAAAATTTATGCATTGGCCCTTTAAAAGGCTCTTTGTATCTCCAACCGCCTGTCTCTGGCAGAGAGAGCAACCCTGCCGCTTTTCATAGATGATTATTATCTGTGTACTTTTTAGGTTCTGTTGCTGTAGGCTGGAGATCCCTGCTTATGGTTTTGACCTCTCTCTTCTCAGGAGAATCCAACTGGCTGTTTCAATATCCTTCTGGTGCTGCTGCCCATGGGCACCCTGCCCAATTTCTCGAGTCTACTCCACTCTTTACCAGTTAAGTTGCGCTAAAGCTGATGCTTCTGTCAGTCTGAGGTTTAAGGCTCCTCTCTCCCTATTGTTCAGTTGTTTGTTCCAGGTGATTTCTCCACAATTTAGTTGTAATTCCAGATTTGTCCTAGGAGGAGGTCAGTGTGACTTCCACTCACTTCTCCACCATCTTGATTTTTCTCACATTATATAAATTTCAACTGTAAAATTATATAATACATCATCTGTATGTTTAATTGTGTGCTCACCACCCAGAGTCTGGTCTTTTTCTGTCACCATATATTTGGTGCCTTTTACCCTCATCTTCCTCCCACCCCTCTTCCCTCTCATAACTGTCATACTGTTTTTTGTGTCCACAAGTTTGTTTTGTGTGTTCATTTGTTGCTTTCTGTTTTATGTCCCACATGTGAGTGAAATAATATGGTTTGTGTCCTTTTCCATATAACTTACTTCACTTAGCATGATAGTCTCAAGATCCATCCATTTTGTCACAAATGAAAGTATTTCTTATGGCTGACTATATTCCATTGTATATATGTACCACACCTTCTTTATCCAATCATCCATCAGAAGACAGTTGGTTTTTTCCATGTCTTGGCTACCATGCAAAATACTGCAATGAACCTAGGGGCACATACAAAGATGAGGAAAAGTAGGTTTACAGTTGTGATACACAAAACAGTTTATTTTGGCATTATTATTTATTAATTATAGTATTGTTTTCCATACAAACAACTATACTCCTACTTTTCTCCACCCGTGTACACCTTTATGAATAAATGTTTTCAAAAATTTTAGATAGATACCCAGAAGAGGAATTGTCAGGTCACATGGTAGCTATATTCTTAATTCTTTGAGGAACCTCTACCAGGGGTGTCCAACCCACAGTTCCATGGGCCACATGCGGCCCAGGATGGCTATGAATGTAGCCCAACACAAAATCATAAATTTACTTAAAACCTTTTTTTTGGCTTATCAGTTTTCATTAGTTTTTGTGTATTTAACGTGTGGTCCAAGACAACTCTTCTTCTTCCTATGTGGCCCAGAATGCCAAAAGGTTGGACACCACTGCTGCTGTTTCCAAAACGGTGGTACTAGGCCCACATTCCCATCAGCAGTGAATGAGGGTTCCTTTTTCTCCACCTCCTTCCCAACAGTTTTTATTTCTTATCTTATTGATAACAGCTATTCTGCCATGTGTGAGGTGCTATCTCATGTTGTTTTGATTTGCATTTCCCTTATAGCTAATGAAGCTGAGTATCTTTTCATATATCTGTTGGTCATTTGTATTCCTCCTTGGGGAAAGCATCTGTTCAGGCCCTCTCCAATTTTTTAATTGGATTTCTTGGTCTTTTTTGTTGTTGTTGAGTTGCGTTAGTTCTTTATCTATATATATGGGATGTTAGCCCCTTAATGGAGGTGTAATTTGCAAATATCTTCTTACATTTGGTTAGTTACTTTTTGTTTTGTTAATGGTTTCTTCTGTTGTGCAGATGCTTTTTAGTTTGATATAGTCCCATTCATTTACTTTTGCTTATATTATACTTCCCTTGCTTTTGGGGTCAAATTCAGAAAATCCCCTTTGAAACAACGGTCCATAATTTAGTACCTATGTTTTCTTCTATGTATTTTATTGTTCTAGGTTTTATATTTAAGTTTTTAATCCATTTTGAGTTAATTTTTGTATATGGCACATAGAAGTATTTTCATTCTTTTGTATGTAACTCTCCAATTTTCCCAACATCATTTACTAAAGAGGCTTTCCTTCCCATATTGTATGTTTTGGGTTCCTTTGTGAAAAATTAGTGTGAATTTCTGGGCTCTCAATTCTGTTTTATTGGTCTGTGCCTATTCTTCCTCCAATACTATATATACAATAGTACCCAGTTTTTTATTAAACACCAGTCTAGATGTTGCTGTGGGTCAATATTTAGATGTGATTAATATTTAAGTCAGTCAACTTTCAGTAGAGCCCATGATATTGGTGGTCCTCATCTAATCAGTTGAAGGCCTTAAAAGAAAATCCTGAGCTCCGCCAGAGAAGAAGGAACTCTGCCTTCAGACTATTATTGGGCTTGGGCTGCAACATCAAATTTTCCCTGGGTCTCCAGCCATCCAGCGTGTTCTAGAGATTTCAGAATTCACAAGTTCAACAATCACATACACCAATTCCTTAAAATAAATCTCTCTTACTGTATATACACATATCCTATTGGTTCTTTTCTCTAGAGAACCCTAATAGATATAGTGTGATATCTTACATAGAAATTTCAAAAACATGTAATTTTTTTTTAAAAAAAGGACATACACATATGTTAGAAAATTTTAAAGAAAAACCAGGGAATTATAAACATACAATTGAGAATAACAATTCCCTCTAGAGAGGTGGGAGGGGCTGTGAACCAGAAGGATAATACGGAAGGGACTCCAGTGACAGCTCAGTGGAACACATATATTATGTAGTATGTGTATATGACATATTCTTCCTTTTTCTATATTTTCAGTTATATTATTTTAGGCCATACATATGCATAAAATATTTTTATGTTTAAAATATTTCCTGATATATTTTTACAAAGAGTGCAGGTGTCCCAGATTCTGGTCCAGTTCTCTTTGCATTGTGCTGCATGTAGCTTTGCATCTGCCTATAATCATGATTGTCCACAGCTGTCTGCCTCATCTTCTTTGACACCAATATCCACAAGTCTTGCTTACTAAGAAGTTCGATTTTCAAATTTTATAAAATGATTTAACTCCAATTCTGGTATGTGATCACCACAGGAAAATATATATTTACATTATATTAGCCACTCAAAAATAAAAGAACACATTGTCACTCTTTTTTCTGATCAGGCAAAAATTAGAGGCAAGAATCATGCCCTGGCTATTGTGGCTCAGTAGACTGAGCACCAGCCTGGGAACCAAAGGGTCACCAGTTTGATTCTCAGTCAGGGCACATGCCTGGGTTGTAGGCCAGGTCCCCAGTTGAGAGCACATGAGAGGCAACCACACATTGATGCTTCTCTCCCCCTCTTTCTCCCTCCTTTCTCCTCTGTCTAAAAACAAATTAATAAAATCTTTTTAAAAATAATAAATAACAAAGCAGCTATATTCAGAGGCCCTCCCATTGTTCGACAATTACCTAACAAAGAGGTCCACCTAAATGTCAAGCCTCCCTCATGGAGAAAGAGGCCCACAGCAGCTCCACATTGTTTTGTTTGTTTGTTTACTTTGAACCAGGAGTCCTTAACCTGGGGTCTATGAGTGGTGTCTGGAAGAGGTTTGGGGGCCTAGGAAGTAGCCTTAATACTTTGCAAAATAAAAATTTGATTATGTGTTTGCATGTATTTGTTTTGTGGAGGATTGTAGCTACAGTATCATTAGATGTTCAAATATAATATTGATAACATCACGATTCTGATAGGTCTTGTGTTTAGGGGAAAAGAAACCCAAACATGTTCTTTGACCTAACTGAACTTCTGCATGACTTTTTGGAAATCAGTGACTGCAGGGCTTTGATTTCTCCTCCATAAAATGGAGATCATAACAGAGTTGTTTGAGGGCTAGATCATATAATGCATAAATATGGTCAATATGTTAAAAACTATATATTATGTATGTTTACTCTTTTCTACTTATTAGATGTTAGGCTCTTCCTAAATGAAATCTCATTTGGGAAGGTAAAATTTAACAAAATGAGAGCCTAAGAGAACCAAAGGCCTACTATAACTTAAAGCCAGTATTTCCATGTAACACACTTCTCACTACATCCTTCAAGAATTAAATACTATTTTTTACCCATTAAATTGATAAAACTGAAAAAGTTTGGAAGCATCCAATGCAGTCAATGGTAAGAAAAGATGGAACTCTCAAGCCTTGCTGGTGGGAAGTGTGTATTCCTACAAACATTTTGAAGAACAGGCATGCTATATCAACATCCAGAAAAAAGCAAAGGTATGTAAGAGGGTCTATAAAAGGATGTGTATTGAAGTAATCTTTATAGCAACATCTTGAATACATAGTAGTAGAGTATAATAGTAATTACGGTGTTTATAAATATTATGTGATATTCTGCCCTCTATTAATTAGAAGGGATATTACATCATCTTGTTGGACTAGATGGCCATGATATATTGTTCAGTAGACTCATAGACTCAAAGAATGGACAATTGGTTGCCTGAAGGGTGGCAGGTCTGGGTGAAAGAGGTGAAGAGTTTAAGAAGTATAGATTGATAGCTACAAAGTACAGATTGGTAAACATGGGAATGTGAGGTGCAGCATAGTGAATATAGTCAACAATAATATTGTGAAAACTATGTATGATGCCAAGTAGGCCCTGGAAATACTGATGGGATGCTTTGTAATGTGTATGATTTTCTAATCACTAGGTTGTACACCTGAAACTAATATATAATATTAAATTTAAACTATAATTGAAAATATAAAAAGGAACTAAAATTTACATGCAGTTTGAGTTCAAAAAATATATTTAGTGATAAAAGCAAATTGCAGAGTAATTTGTTTAGCTAGTTCCCATTTTTGTTTTTAAACACATACACATACACACTGGAAAAACACACCTATTTGCATATGATTGAGCAAACACACATATGAAAAAGACACAAAAAACTTAACATTAGTTACTTCAATGTGGGACAAGGAGAGTTGTGAATCTTAACTTTTCATGTATATATTTTTATTGTTTAGCTTTAAAATAATCACATATTACTACTGTCATGAAGTAAAACAAATCTAGCTAACAAAATGAACTCAGAGATCACAATGGATATCGAAGGGTCTTTAACTATATCATTAATTATATATACACACTTTGATTATATTACCTCTTTTTAATAAATGACCATACATCTTTCATTGGTATCAAGGCCCTTTCAAGAGGGGGGAATCTACCAATCTTTTCTCCTCATTTGAGCCCGAAGGTAAATCTTTTGTTTCAAATTTCTTGAAAGCCTTCTTTTCTCCCATATTTCTATTTCTTAACTTGCACAAGAAAGAGCTAACAAGAAAAAGAAAAATGTGTTTATAATTTTACCTGTCAGTCCTCTGAATACTCATTTTTATCTTTGTTTCTCTTGCTACATACCAGGCAAAATACACATATGCTTTAAAAAATGAAACAAAATATAGAAATAATAACTAAGTTTCAATGTCAGAATCTTACTTAAAACTTTTGGCTAGCTCTTACTTATTTTTAATGGAGTATAATACAAAAAAGAAAAAATAAACTTTTATCTCTTCTATTGATGTCTACTGGCTTTAGCTAGATGTCACTTTATTTTGATAAAGTAACTATAATTGCTCTCAAAGAAACTATATCCCATGCCATGCAATATACAAGATTAGTTTAAATGGTATTAAAAACAATATTACATGGTTATACTTACAAAAATAATACCTTTGGCTGATCCTGTCCATGACAACTGCTTTGAGTTACTTCCAGAGAGTTGAAATTAATTTATGGTGATTAATTCACACACTTTCCTTTCCTAATTTTCCTCTTGGGTTGAAATCAGCATTTTGCAAAATAAGATCCATACCTAGCTATTTCTGATACCCGCATACTTTTATGGCTCTTTGTTTTGGAATCCTATGACTTAGACAAATAACTTGGGTATGAGGATGTTTCCAGTAATTTAATACAACATTGTATTTGAAGAATATCCCATTGTCATGGTTTCTGTGATTACTGGCAAATGTTCCTCTGTTTTTTTTCTCCTTGCCCCTACCAGGTGCAGATCTCATTCATGACTCCAACTGTATGACCTATTCCCAGAACCAGTTGTGGTTACTTATTAGAAGCTGTAGTGATTTCATGTACAATCTATGTGGCCCTTGAGATCAGTGAGCTTGTTAAAGAGGCCAAACTACACACTGCTATAGTCTGAGTGCAGAATAGAGGCTCTTCTTGTAAGGACCTCAGTTACATATTCATTTCACCAAGCTGTTTTGGTCCCATAACACCAACAAGCCTACAGTGAATTCCAGGTCAACCTGACATTTCTTTCTGTGCGGTTAATATTTCAAGCTTCTCCACATTTCTCAAATTGAAAATCTGCTCAGCTCTCTTCTTCCTCTCAAGAAGTTTCCTCTGTCTACTTTAGAGAAGAGAAGCCATCAGACAGGAACTCCTTCTACTCCGCACCCACAAAGCTACATAGGCACGTGTTCTCTCCTTCTCCCTCTGATTAATCTGTGGCCAGTCCTTTTAGCTAGACTCTAAATCCTCTCTCCTCAGGTATTTTGCACCATTCATTACCTTTTCAAGCCATTTCCCTTCCATTTTTTCCCTCTCTATGAATGAGAGAAAAAAGACACATCTTTTTTCATCTCAAAAAGACACAAACAGAACAAAAATCACACATTTAATCATGTTCCCATTTCCCACCTTTCCAACAGCCAGACAATTGTCATAATCATCAGAAAAGTGCCAAAAACATAAATACACAATGCAGTAACTCATCACAAAGTGAGCACTCATGAACCCACCTCCCACGTGAAGAACTGAATATTGCAGGCTCTCCTGAGAACACCCCCTGCCCTATTCATGCTCTCTCCCTGTCACTATCGTCTTCTCAGGCCAAAGGTGACCACTATCCTGACCTAGAACACTGGGTTTTAGATTTACCTGCTTTCATTATTATTATTTCTTTAAGGTTATATTTTAAAAATTCATCCGTGTTGGTGCAATAATTTATTTATTTTCATTGCTTCGTAATGTCTCGTGGTATGAATAAATTCAATGAGTTTTAACAAAAATAAACAGTCATGATATAGAACATTTCCAACACCCTGGAAAGTTTTCTCATATCCCTTTGTAGCCAAACTCCTCCCCAACTCACTCTCCTGGATGACCATTGACCTGCTGTTACTACAATTTTGCCTTTTCTAGAATTTTCCATAAATAGGATCATATAGTATATAGTCTTTGGTGTCTGTCTTATCTCACCTAGCGTCATGCTTTTGAAATTCATCTATGGTGTTGCGTGTGTTGGTAGTTTGTTCTTTTTTATTGCTGAGTTGTATTTCATTTTAGAAATATACTGCAATCTGCTTACGTATTGATCAGTCGTTGGACATTATTCACTGTAATTTTAATTAACATTTTCCTTATTACTGATGGAGTTGTTTATCTCCATTTATGTATCTTCTAAGTGCCTGTCCAGAATTGCCACCCATTGTTGTATTAAACCTCTTTATTCTTTATATCCGAATGTAGGCCCCTTGCCAGTACTTGAATTACAAGTACCTCCTCCCACCGTGTGTATTGCTTTTTCATTTCTTAATGATGCTTTTTGATGAACAGAAATGATTATTTTTATGATGGTCAAATATATTGAGCATTTCCATTTTTGTTGTTGGTACATTTTGTCCTGTTTAAAATATCTTTTCCTACCCCAAGAACATTAGAACATCTTCCTTTATTATTCTAAACAAGCTGTATTACTCTGTGTTTCATATTTAGAACTACAAAGAACTTGGATTTAATTTTTGTGTACAATGTGAGAGAGGGTTAACTTTTTTCCTAGTTGTTCATTTTTTTAGTATTTTGGTAAAAAATAATTAGTTAAATACCATTTTTGAAAAGTCATCCTTCCCATCAGCCTATATATCATTTTATTGCTATCATAAATCAAGTTTCCATATATACATTGCTCTCCTTCTGGACTCTGCATTGAGTGTTCTAATCCATAAACATGATGTATCCTTCCATTTGTTTACTTTTCCTTGAATTTCTTTCGTGTGTGCATGTGTGTATCATAAAAGTGCTGTGTATATATATTCTATTGTAAAGGTATCTTCAATTTTTCTTCCTAAAGCTTCTGGCTGATATATAAAAAATTATTTTAATATATTGACTTTGACACATCAACTTTGCTAAACCACTTACTTTGAGTCAGATGATTATGGAGTCTTAGAAGTCCCGCAATCTCCCCTCTGCAAGCTGATGACCCAGGGAAGCCAGTGGTGTATTTATAAGCCCTGAGAGCTAGAATGGCAATAGAGCCAAGTCTGAAGGCCTGAGAACAAGGAACACCATGACCAGGAGATGGTAGATGATTCAGCCCAGTTAGGCAAGCAGCAAATTCAACCTTCCTCCATCCTTCTGTTACATTCGGACCCTCACCAGATTAGATGGTGCCCACTCATATTGGGGAGGCCATCTGCTTTACTTACTCCACCAATTCAAATTGGTGGAAGCACCCTCACAGACATTCCCAGAAATAATACTTAACCAGATATCTGGGTATACAATGGCCCAGTAAAGTTGACACATAAAATTAATTATCACACTCCCATTGCATGTATTCTGTGGAATTATTGCTCAAGCTCCCTGTCCTTACTGTTCAAGGAATGGAAACATTCTCTAAGCCAATGAGTCTTCATACTTTGAATATTTGAATGCTGACCAGAGAGATGCAAATTGTGTGGGGGTAGGGGCAGAAAGTGGAGCTGATTCACCCAAGTAATGGCATTTGGAAATGATTTTGCGATGATCTCTTTATGCCCTTTATTTCATGCCCTTCTCATAGTGATTTTTATTGCTCACAACCAAAACAAACCAAAAAAACAATAATAATAAACCCAAATAGTACCGATACTATTTATTCACAAAATAAAAACATTATTACTCAATTTACAATTTTTCTTTAGACTGACTGACTACATCAAAGGGAAAAAAGCAGTATAATTATGACATAACTTTAAAGCTTCATTAACACTTCCTTAACTTCCTTTCCAGTAATAACAAAAGGCAAGCCTTCAAGCTTAGAATTTAGGGCAAACAATAGTGTATTGCTAAAATTTAATAAAGTTGTATTCTTTTCTCCTACACATTTCTATTTATGGCAGGTGTTATCGATTTTCTATTTATCACATGACATAGAAAAATTGTTTTAAAGAAACAATTTAAATAAAAATTGACCAGCTGAACATTGAAATGGAAAAAATCAAGAACATGTTTTGAGAATAACTGAAATTTGGGAGAGACAGTCCAAACGAAGGAATCTGGGCGGTGGCCAGGTCAGTGGTTAGTCCAACCCACTCTTCATCATCCTCCCATGACCAAATCTTCCTTCTTTCCAAATCCCCCTTCAAAAACCCTTCAGCTTCTTTCTATTAAAGCCTGTTCTCTACTTTCTTTAATTTCTTTCCTGATTATCTTCTTTGGCATCCTCAGATTGACTTTGTTGAAGTTCTAAGGATATCAAAGGCTGATTTTGTATAACAAGCAGATCCTGCCATGCCATGGTTAAAACAGCAGGCAATCCAAAAGACATCAAAAAAAAAAGCAAAGCCTCTAAGGAAGTTTATTTTTAATGTATAAATTAGTTGGAGAAAAAATGATTTTAGATGTTTTTGTGTGTACGAGGCCAGCCCGCCATGCCAGATGAATCCCATCATCCAGAAATAGCTTAGCTACATCCTGGTCATTATGAAACTCTCAAGCTCATTTCAAGACAGGCACTGGGCTTTGAATGCACAGAAATTTTTGGGATGCAAGTTATGCAAATTCTTTTCCTAGTTTATAAGCTCTTCTGAAGACGACTGTTCCTTATACCTCTTGTACGCAATTTTTCTACATTCCTTCCACTGTCTTCCCACTTTGTTTGCTAGGTTTTCATTGGCTTTTAACTTCATTACAGTACTTCTGTTTTTCATTTATGGTGATGAAATCAATAACTAGACTATGATGTGAATCCAAATATAGTAGTCTTTTTTTAAATTGAGAATAAAACCAACACTCTGTTTTCATTTTTGTTCTTCAGCAGTCTTTAATTGAATTTCATCAATGAAATTTTATCAGAATATTCAATACTGATAACATGGTCAATCTTATTTCCAATTTAGAGCTTTTCATGTGGGCTGTACTTGGCACTGACCTCTACCTGATTTGGATTTTAAACATTTTGGTTTCAACTAAGTTTGGGAGGCAAAGAAAACCAGTAATCAGCCTGCCATGAATTTACTATGGGACCAATGCTCTTGCAGAAACAACCATATAAATTTGCTGAGGAAAAACAAATTCACAGCAGACAGATTACAGCAGCCTGGTCCCCATGCACCAGCCAAGCTCCAGGGAAAGGGAGGCCTGAGGCAAGAGCAGAGCATAAGCAAGATGCCAAGGAGAAGAGTATGTATAATTCCCGAGATAAACCTTTCACAAGGGCAGGATCCACAGCACTTCCATCAATAAAGAAAGGAAGTCGGTGTGATAAGGTAAAAATAGCCTTGGGCTACAACTTATAAAGACTGTGTTTGAGACCAAGCTCCACCGCTGAATAACCGTGTGGTTTGGGGTAAGGCTTGGAATCCGCTCCCCTGAGTCTCCGTTTCCTTTTCTGCAAATAAGAATAACTATGGCCATGAATAACTCATAGTACAGTTTCAATATGAAATTGCTTATAAGAATTGCCTTATGAAGTATAAAATGTTATATGAATAAAAAATGGTCTGATTAGTCATTGTCTTGCAGTTAATAATAATAATAAAACACTTTGCTCCTGAGTTGGGCAGGCAGCTATTAATATTCAAACAATATAAGCATAAAGATACACTTAAATGGCATCTAAATTTAAGGGGAAGTTTTCGTGCTTTTATTTTCAAATAGGGTTTCTTCATGAGGGATCATTATTGAAGAGTTTCTCAGGGAAAAAAAGAAAGATTATCTGTGTGAGATTGAAATGGAATAAGCTGATTTGTAACATGCAAAATGGCTATTTTTATGTATGGTTATAAAATCCCTCTTTAGTTCCTTCTCTAGAGGCTCACTATATATTCTTCTTCCCAGAGAGATCCATTTACTTTCTGCATTTTGATAACACTGCTATTTTCTGAACAGTGTTATGATGCCAAGAGAGTGATGTACAAGAACAATAAAGGCACTTATGAAATCCAGACATGGCTACTAATAAAATGGGAGAAAAACAAGTACACTTAAAACAATGGGATATATGCTACTCCTAAAATGTCCATAGGGCAGGTAGAAACAGAACTAGACAATAAAAGAAAACAAACAAAACCGCATGTATGGAGTAACTTGGTTAGAATGTTCCAAAATAGTCATGGGATGAACCACAACAATGCTGTACCAATTTTTTAAATTTCTTAAAAATTAAGTAGATATAAAGTAAATGATTACATGCTGTGTCTTTGTGCACGTGAGTGTGCATAAGATGATTTTATTCGATTATGAATGAGTCATGAATTTATTTTGTTTGTCTCAGTCATAGCAATATTATGGTCTGGCTAATACTACACCACCAAGAAAAAACTCAAAACAGACGAGAACCGTGTGATTCTTCATAAGCTGCATTTGTTTCAACTTACTTTGATATTAATACAGTTACACCACATTTCTTTGGTTAACGATTCCATCCTTTTATAGTAAAATTTTTTGTATACTAATGTTTTAAAAATATCCATTGTATACAAGATTTGTCTTTAAAAACCAAAAATCTAGTTTGGTAATCTTTGTCATATAACTGGAGTATTTAATCCATTTATGTTTAATGTAATCACTGATGCATTTTTTTAACTGTACATTTTGAGATAATTATAGATTCACAGGAAGTTAAAAAGATAGTACAGAAAGGACTCCTGTACCTTTCATTTAGTTTACATCTTATACACTAATACTGCAATATCCAAACTGGGACTTTGACATTGACACAGTGTGTGTGCATAGTATGTAGTTTTTATCACACATGTGGGTTAGTAAAGCCACAACTGCAAACAAAACCCAGAACTCTTCCATCACTACAAAGGTTTCTTTTGTGCAACCCCTTTAGAGTCACAGCCATCCCTTCATTCCAACAGTCTTAACCCATGGTAACCAGTAATCTGTTTTCCATGTTCATCAATTTGTAATTCTGAGAATGTTATGTAAGTGGAATTATATAGTATGTAATCTTCTAAGATGTTCTTTTCAATAAGCATAATGCCCTTGATCCATATCAGTTGTTGCATGTATCAATGGTTTCTTCCTTTTTATATTTTAGTATTCCATGATATGGTTGTACCATAGTTCATTTTACTGTTCAACTGTCCAGGGAGGTTTCAGTTGTTTCTGGTTTGGGGCTCTCGCAAACCAAACTGCTAAGAACAATTATGTGTATATTTTTGTGTGGAAATACATTTTTATTTCCCTGGATTAGATGCCCACCAATGCAATTGATACCATGTATGGTAAGTGTATGTTCAATTATTTTTTGAAAAACTGCCACACTATTGTCCAGAGCAGCTATTAACATATTACATTCCCATCTATGAGTTTCCATTTCTCTGCATACTTGCCAGCATTTGGTATTGTCACTGTTTTTTATTTTAGCAATTCTAATAGGTATATAGTCTTGGTCTTAATTTACATTTCTCTAATGGCTAGTTATGTTGAACATCTTTCACATGCTTATTTGCCATTCATATATTCTCTTTGGTGAAATAGATCTTTTTTTCTTTTGCTATATTCTAATAGGATTGTTTTACTGTTGAGTTTCAAGTTCAACATTCTAGATATGAGTTATTTAAGATGAATGGTTGGCAAATATTTTCTCCAAGCTTGCAGCTTTTCTTTTCATCCTCTCCACGTGGCCTTTAACACAGTAAAAGTGTTTAGATTTGATAAAGTGCAATTTATCAGTATATTTCTTTATGACTCATGCTTTTGGTGTCATGTATAAGTACTCTCTGCCAAACCTTAGGTCCTGAAGATTTTATTCTATGTTATCTCCTATCCCAGCCTTATATATTTGTGTTTTACATTTAAATCTATGATGCATTTTGAGTTAATTTGTTCCATGAGGTTCAGGTTCTTTTTTATTGGGGGGTGGTTCAGGCTATGAATATCCAACTGGTCCAGCACTATTTGTTTAAAAATATCCTTTATCCATTGAATTGCTTTGCACCTTAGTAAAAAGTCAATTGGTTGTAGTTACTGGAGTTATTTCTGGGTTCTCTATTCTATTCTATTGAACTAAATATCTATCCCTCTGCAAACACCCCAGTGTCCTGATGATTACAGCTATTTAATGTCCTGAAATCAGGTAGAGTGATCCCTCTCACTTTATTTTTTCTCAAAATATTTAACTTTATCTTTCCACATAAAATTTAAATCTACTATATTACTTGTTTCTTACTATTTATCTTACCTGTTCTATGTCTTTCATTTTGTTCATTTAGTTATTAATTTTCTTTTTTCCTTTGGGATTATTTTCAATTACTTTACCACCTCATACCATTAGCTTGGCAGTTATATGATTTTTGTGGGGTTTTTTTACTCTTATTTCACTGTTTACCCTAGAAACTTACAACAAATTAAATTAACAGGTACTTGACCCTCTCCCTAGACAACGTAAGAATGTTAAAGTACTTTATTCCATCCCATTCTCCCAATTTATATGTCATTGTTATAATTTATTTTAATTCTCTCTTTATCTATTAAGTGACATGAGACTTTTAAATTATTTTATACAGCAACATTGATTTATTGAATGATATATTTGTCATTTTTGTTTCTTTTGGAAGCATCTCTGAGCTTCCACGCCGAGTCATTTTTCTACTGCCTAAATGACACTCCTTACTATTGCTTTCATTGCAGATATACTAGTGAAGAAACACCTTGATTTTTTACTTAAAATGTTTTCACCCATCTTCATTTTCTAAACATTTTCCCACAAGGGATGATTTATCACTTGGTGGTTCTCTTTTTCAATCAGATATCATGATTTTGAAGATATATTTCTTCTTGTCTGCCACTGTTTCTGTTTCCCCACCACATCCACCAACAACAATCCAGCCCCCAGATGATTTAAAGGGTTTTTTCTTTGCCTTTTTATTTAATAATTTTACCATAATGTATGTAGATATGTTTTATTTTTATGTATCTTGCATAGGATTTCCAGGGCTATTTGCTATTCTTTCAACTGTTTTCAAAAGTTCTCAGCCATTGCCTTTCAAATACTACTTTTGCCTTGTTTTCTCTCTTTTTCTTTTGGGATTTCAATTACATATATTTCCTTTTATTATTGTGCCTTCTTTTATGCTCTTTTCTGTATATTCCATTCTTTTAGTCTTTCCATGCATCATTCTGTACCTTTTATTTTGACCATTTTACCAGCTCTTCCTTTAGTTATATCTAGTCTTCATTGAAACCCATTCATTGAATTCTTAATTTGGATTATTGTATTTTTAAATTTAGAACTACATATGATTACTTCATAAAATTTCTATTATATTCTGCCACAACTCTGTTTTTTCTCTTTTTTCCTTAAACAATAGAAAGCATAGTTACTTTAAATTCTATGTTTGATAATACCACTACCTGGAACCCTGAAGATCAATATCTATTTTCTTGTGTTTCCATTCACTCCTATTTATGCTATCTTGTCTATTCACGTACAAAGATATTTAAGAGTGTGCCAGACACTTAGTCTATAATATTGTTAGTAAAAATAAGTTGAGGACTAGGATGGTGTTATCTTCCGTCAGGAAGTATTTATGTTCATTTCTATCAGGTACCTGGTGAGCACATCCAATTTGGGATCACCTCAATTTAACTATAGGGATTAAGAGGATCCTAAAGTGAGCTTCAGTTCCTATGAGAACCTATTTACTTTTAATTTACCCGTTCTGCTAGCTTTTTGGGGTTCCAAACCACAAGAACCCAAGGCCTGTTAGGACTTGACCCTCAACAGAGCGTAGACCCTTTGTATTCTTCACCCTCTAAACCCATCAGATGTGCTATTCAGCCTCTTACCCATCCATTGTCCGCTTCAACCCTAGAACTTCTAAGGTCTGACCCTTCTCTCTCTCTCTTTCCAGTTATGACTCATGCTCCTTTTTCTGTATGCTGCATATGGATAAAGGGGGGTCTCATATTTCTATGAGGGGCTTTCAGTCTTTCCCTTGGCCTCTATCCTCATTCCTTTCCCACACTTGGGAGGATGGGTTAGTGTGGAGGAAAATCTCTCATGGGCTGTGCTGGCTTCCAGAGCTGGCTGCCTATACACACAGAGCACACTGTGTTCTACTCTCAGCCACGTGGGCCATCCTATCTCTGCCGGGGCAGTGCCTGCCATTTTCAGTTATTAGTTAAATCCATTATGAAGAGTAAAGATATTAGGTGTCCAGTTGGCCACATACTAAATTTTATTCTCTGATTCAGCTTTCATCCATAATAAAACTACTATTTTTGGTCTTTGTGTGGCTTCTATCTTATTTTTTAATAGGTTTCAAGCTCAGGAGGAAAAAAAAGTATCATCATTTATTAATTCCTTCAAAGCCTCCATTTACCAAAAATGTCTTATTTTAGCTCATTCTGTGGTGGGAGCTCTTCACCCTAACCTTCGTCAGTGTCATCACCCCAAGGTTATGGCTGCATCTTGAAGCAATGCACTGATACCTCCAGCCATATGTTCTTTTCCTCCCCATCGCCATATGTCACTCATGGCCTGGGATTAAGGATATGTTTAGAGTCACAATACACCGAAAACAACAGGTGCGAAGGAATTTTCCGGAAGGCACAGATACATAGCATCATAGACTGAAACAAAAGCAACTGAACAAACTGTACATTCTGCCCACAGCTATAGTATCAAAGTTTACCTCTCTAAAGATAAATCATCCATGTATTAACTATAGTTTACATTTTTACAGAATGTGTTTTTTTAAACAAAATATTATAGAGTGACAAAATGAAATCTGATGCTATCTAAGCCAAGGAAATGTTTCTCTGACCCAGCTAGAACAAAAGAGCCTGAATAGCATGAACAATACTGCAGAATTCATCCCTAAACCCACAAACTGTATCTACATAGACATAACCACCAATAAAATTTCTTTTATCCTAAAATGTTACCATAAACATAATTTTACTTTTTGATTTTTCTGAGAACTTCTGCTTATCTGCAACTTTTTGGGGGGGTTGGGGGTCATAGCAGCACTCCAAGCATGTTTTGGCAACAGCTTCTGTTGCGGTCAGCAACACCCTCTGCAGCTGGGATTCTTAAAACGAAGTGAGTAGCATTTGCCTTAGAGTGCTCCAGCAACAAAACAAGGCAATTTCTGTGGGAACCAGATAGTCTCAGAGCTTCCCTTCCTTCATGTGATCAAAAAGGTCAAAGCCACTGGTGCACATTTCAACAAGTATGTCACTCAGAGTAGGGATAATACAGGGATACAATCCTAACCACCACCTCCTGAAACAGATCGTGGGAAACTTCACTGACTCAAGTGATTGCAGAACTAATAACCTGTGTGTCTCAAGCTGGAGAATTTGTCAAAGGTTCAGACTATATCTGCTGAAGTAGAGACATGCCTCAGGATAGGTATGTGCATGTATGTGTGTTTGTGGGGGGGAGTAGTTCAGGTACAGAGTTTTTTCAAAGACAACAAACAAGACCATGCATTAAATAAACATAAACATCTAGCTTTGCATGGTGTTTAAACCACAGCCAATAAGACAAAATCAAATAAAAACAACAAGAAAAAAACACCAACACAATTTTTCTTGGCTAAGCAGTAATTCTGATTAAGAAGCCAAAGGTTCTGACACTTAAGATAAAAGTCACAACTAGAATCTTAAAATGTGGGAGTTGTGTCTGGTTAATCCAAATGGAACAAAACCCCTATAAGACATCAATTTAAATATCTAGAAAATGCTTTGATTTTTATAAAAAATGGTATTGTGAAAATGCAGGCCACTGACTAAAATTCCAACCTAATTCCCTAAGATGTTGCCATCTTCTAATAACCTTCAAACAACAAAATAACCGAAGAAATTGCTTTGAGTCACCATAACTTTTAATACATATCATGTTGGATTTGTAGAGATGGAGAAGCCTGTGAACAATATTCTGTAAAGTCCTATGAACAGCTCTCCCTGAAGCCTGGAAAACAGTCCATGAGCTTTTTGTTTCTTTTAAAGCAAAATTAATCTTTTATGAATGATATTTTTATGCAATCCTAAAAATCTTTTTCTCGGTACTGACCCCCTCCTGCAAACATCTGCCTTCACTTTGAGGGGCTGGTGACATGGCCTCCGCTAATGCACTCCACTGAGGGTCGAACACTTCCACTTTTAATGACCAACAGTTTTGAAAACCCACATTAAGCAAAAGGACAGTTCTCACAAGAAAACATGCTGTTAGCTCTGACAAAGGGCTATTTGTAAGGTGGCCTCCTATTTGAATTGCCCCACAGCAAGACAGATGCTGGAAAGGGAAGTTCAAGGATCGTTATAATCTACATCTAGTTTTGGTCACTTCCTCTGCTTGCTTCCAACACAGCTGCACAGAATAAAACAAAAAGAGGAAATGGGGACATCCAGACTGAATAGTATTAGTGCTTTAGAAAACCCTCTCAGGAACCTGTGACATCACAGATCTGTGTCATCTTCCTTGTGGAACTGTGCTCCCAAAGCAAAACTTATGCAATGTCTTAATGCAGACAATCAATGATGAGATACAGCTAACCTACAAGGCAATAACTTAGGAAAAGGGCAACACTCGGACAAAGTCTTTCCAGGAATTAAAATGCTGTTGTTAACTCAACTAATATCTTATGTAACCATCCAAATAAACAATGACAAGATATGGTAAGCTTTGGCTCAGAGAAAATCACAGCAAAATTCTGGACTGCATCTCTGGAGCTCAGTGTTTTAATTCCTCTGTAAGACTTTGGGAAATCTTCCTAAATTAACTTCATTCCTCTGAATTTCAGTATCTTCAATTTTTTAAAGGCAGAGTTGGGCCTGGCCAGTGTGGCTTCATTGGTTGGAGTGTGGTCCCATCAACTGAAAGGTCACAAGTTTGATTTCCCAGTTAGTGCACATGCCTGGGTTGCAGTTTCATATGGGAGGGAACTAATTGCTGTTCCTCTTTCTCTCTCTTTTTCCTTTCCCTGCTCTAAAATCAATAAGCATATCCTTGGGTGAGGGGAAAAAAAAGGGGGGGTGGAGTTGTGCCATGAACACATAAAATTAATATATTTAAATGTAACTCATTATCTCTACCGATGCTCAACTAATATTCCCCCTTTCTCCAGTAATCCTTACCTCAGTTTAGGATGCCACCAATTACTCTGTTTCCATAGCTAGAGATCTGTTAGTTGTCCTCTCCTATTTTTCATAATACAGTTCTCCTTTAAGTGGTTCAATATAGTTTCACTACAGATTTTTATTTTGTGGAAATCTTTAATACCCGAATGTTTTGCTAAACCATCCATCTTTATCAGTCTTCTCAGTACAATCCTTAGCTCAGATCTGTCCTCCCTTATTCAAGCCTTTACGAGAGCATCCTAGCTGGTCTTCAGGCTTTATGCTGCATTGTGTTGTTGCACTCTTCTACAATCTAACTTTTTCAAAGTCACTTGAGTTTATTATTGAAAGATGTATATTATACATCTTTTTGAAACCTTTCAATTATTCCCACTGGACACAGAATATAGTATAGCTTCCCAGGGTCCTTTAGGACAATTTTCTTTAAAAAAAAATTCCACCCACCCAGTAAAGACGCTTGATCTTCAATACTCTCCTGAATGCTTTAGAACTTCTGTATACATATCCTAAAAACCTATTGATGGTAATCTGTCCCTCATTACTCAGCTTAAACATTTCCGATTGTGCTCCACTGCTAGTTTGCCCCTCTGCCCTCTAGAATTCATTCTTAGTATTTGCTTCCAAGGGGAGGAAGTTTAGAAGTACAAAGAGACTTAAATGTTAGACATTCCTTTTTCTCTCTCCATGCTAACAAAATTAAATTACACTCAAGAAGAGGGAGTAGATAAAGAAGACATCATTTGGAAACAATGGTGAGTTGACAGCCACAATCCCTTAATTTGGGTTTGTTCAAAGACGTTATAGTCATGGGTATATTGAAAGGTATGTTTAGTTTAATCTCCTAGTATCAATAAATAAATATTATACCTTCTTAGTTGAATATCACTCTGATTATGAGAGCATTCCAGACGATGTAATTTATAAGCAAGGTGCTAGGGAAAAAAACACACTCTTGAAACTGTGTCCCCTAGGACTGTTATAGCTATAGTTGTAATTAGTCTCAGGAAAGCAATAAGAAATATTCTTGGGGAATTTAGAAGCCATTGGAAGAATATTTCCAAGCAACAAGAGGAAAATAGTGCATAGGTTGCTATGAGACCATGGGAAAGTGCTTAATTTTCCTGGGTCTCAAACTTCCGACCTAAAAATGTGAGGACACAGACAGTGAGTGATGAACTGGTGGCCTCTCCTCCAGCTTGTAGAAAGATTTTCAGCAATGGTTACAGAACTAATTGTGTATTTCTATAGGATGAAGGTATAGGTAGGTTGGTCAATACTTCAAGTTGCCTAGTTTGCTTAGAACAGTCCTAGGTGATGCATGTTGTCTTAAATGAATTTTTTAATGCCTCCTTGCACTTTTGAAATGTCCAATTTTGGATGATAAATTTTATCATAACTGTAGTATGAGGTTTTTTTTCCCTGAAAAATTTTAGGAATTATGTACATGTCTGGCTTTTGCTAAATTCACTAATTATGGAGAAGAGTAGTTTAGAGTTGAACTAGAAAACATTTCCTCCTTTTAAATCTCCTTAAAAATATGTTTGTTTTTATGATTATCAATTTTTTAGTATAAGCCAAAGATTCATATAGTCTTTTAAAAATAACTTTCAGTTGTTATTTACTTTGGTTTAAGTTTACAGATTCCAGTAGAATCCTCTTTTTTCTCAACAAATGTCATTTCTATTGCACTCTCCCATTGAAAGATTTCTTGCTGAGGGAATTCAACAAAATATATACATCATTTTATCATCTGCAGGACTGATAGCATTTAATTAGGAAAGCCAGGAGTACCAGAGGTCATTTTCAAAGCAGTACCTCAGGTAAGAGACCCCCTCCCAACCTCTGCTGTGACTAATGTTCTGCAACTCATTTTATGTTCATTGCATCACAGAATTTCCCCTAGAGAGTTGGAATTCAAATCAGATGAACAGATGCTCACAAATTAAGGTACTCTATCTATACACCTACAATAATCATGAAGGGGTAGGTGAAGAGGAGACAGATGAAGGAACAAACAAGAAATTTTGTATCCATTAATTTCTTGTCTCTCTTTTCCCTTATCCCTTCTCACCTCCACGCCCCCTGCCCCCCTCTCCCCACTATCATTGCTGCCCATCACTACATTATTTCTCCTACAACCTTTCAGTCTCCACAGAGAGTTCTGTTCTCTGAAAAATGGTCACGCAGCTGAGTTAGCGAGGGACATGGGTTTTCCAGTACCAAAAGTGAATCTCATTCTCTCTTCAGAATCATGGAACTTGCTCTCAGTAGACCGAGAGCTTGTAAACACTGAATGCTGCTTTTCTGGGCTATGATCAGCAAGCAGAGAAATTGGCTTTATCCTGAACAGAAGTGTTTCTGTAACCACACAGGTCCCCAGTTCCTTCCCTCTCAGACATTTTTTCTTCAATCACAGGATTTGACCCAGGCTGGTAAGCTGAGGATCATTCAGGCTCTTCTCTACCCAAATCCTAGGTCCCAACCATTGTTTCCCAATCTCAACCCCAATTAAAATGCAACCCCTCTGTACCTGGATCCCACCAAGCATCTGAATTTTCCCCTAGGAAACAGAAATAAGAAAGCTATGTATGCTAATATGCCTGATAAGAACATATATTTATATCTTATTTAAGTTTATATTTTAAAAAACCTTCCATTCATAGTAATTAATCCCTCTTAAGTGAGATATATGGCAAAGATTCCAAGGGACGTTGCCTTTGAGGATTTTCTTTGTCTCTGTGTGTATTAGAGTAGGTGTCACTGCCTTATGAGAAACAGCCACAGTTCTCCAACAAACACTTTAAAGAATGCTTTTCAGGGTACATTACATTTCCTTCTATCCTCCTTTCCCAGTTACATTTTAAAATATATATTTTCTTTTACAAAACAATAATGATTTGTAATCTTCATGTGGTGCTTTAAGAGAAATTATAAAAACCCTTATTTGCCTGTTCTTCATCATCTTTCACAATGCATTATTTTACTTGTTAAACAATGCTTTAAAATGTCCTAAATTTATTTTTTGTACTCTGATTACAGCAGCTCAATGTTTGTCTCAAGAGGGCCATTCCTCATCTGCCTTATCTGTTTTTGAGAACCTTGATAGTAGACTTGGCTGTGTGACCACATGAGGTAAGGTCATTCAAGCTCATCTTGTCAAACTTGTCATAGCCTGAGATTTCACATAACAGAATTTCCCCTTGTGTATTCTTAGCAATGCCACACAACAGGGGATTACAGAATTCAATATGCAATATCATATTCTCTAAATTGAGTGGTTGTTTCAACAAAAATTTCCAGCAATGTATAATGTAGAACATAAAAATAAACAGGAGAGAAAAATAGCAGCTCACCTCACTTATTTTATCTCGAGGGGGGAAATTCATAGCAAAAGGAAGGAAAATCTTTTCTACTCATGGTAGGGGGTTGGGGACAGGAGAGTGTAAGATAATATGAAAGCCACACTTCCTCTAGCCACCCAGAAAACATCTTTGTTTACCATTGTAGTGTTGCCAAGGCAACGTCAGCTACTTATGACATCACATGGAGATGTCTATCACAGGCATGATAGCACTGTGTTTAAATGTTATTCAGATTCTTGTCTCTCTCTGTCTTTCCTGTTCCCTACGGGAAAGGCAAAAGGACCACTGGTAGCTAAAGACTGCAATAAAAGGAAAATTAGATTATAGCCTACATTCAGTTATATTTGGATCATTCTTATTTTAATTAAGACCAATAGTTGTTAATCAAGTATGCTTTGGGGTTATCAGATGCAGTATTCATCTATTAATGCCCCGACCTCCTCATCTGCCATCTTTCTCCAAAATTTCAAGATGAAATAATAGATTTTATTGTCAATGGAAGAAGAAAAGGAAACATCCCAAACCTTTTCCTGAACCACCTCAAGCCTTTAGGGCATACCCTAGTACACAGCTGTGTTGACATGAACTTGTTTCTTTACATTTGTATCTGGCCTTAACTCTCTGAGACCATGGAAACCCACATATAATAGAATGTCACCCTCCCTATATCACTGTCCCTTTCCAGCTTGTATACAGTGCTTCTGAGAAGAACAGCCTGCCCGCTACTCTGAAAATGTAAAGAGGACTTAAGTCAACCATTAGGAAGAAGTACATATATAATCATGTTCAACAGTGTGTGCATGGGGATACAGACAGGGGGAGCCTCTGGCACGGAAAGCACTTTATTTCCCCTCATACTTGTCAGAATGGCTATCACTGATAAATCAACAAACACCAAGTACTGGCAAGGATGCAGTGAAAAGAGAACCCCCATGCACTGCTACTGGGAATGCAAATTGGTGCAGCCACTATAAGGGTTCCTCAAAAAATTAAAAATAGAACTGTGTTATGGCCCAGCAATTCTACATCTGTGTATATATCTGAAGAAACCAAAAATACTAAATCAAAAAGGTATGTGCATCCCTATGTTCACTGCAGTGTTGTTTACAATAGCAAAGATATGGAAACAACCTAAGTGCCCATCAACAGAGAAGCAGATAAAGAAGATGTGTACATATATACAATGGAATATTATTTGGCCATAAAAAGAATGAACTCTGACCATTTGTGACAATGTGGATGGATCCAGAAGGTATTATGCTAAGTAAAATAAGTCAGACAGAAAAAAAAACCCAGATACCATATGATTTCACTTAGATGTGGAATCTAAAGAACAAAATAAATGAGCAAACAAAACAGAAATAGACTCACAGAGAACAAACTGATGGTTGCCAGATGGGAGGGACATTGGGGAGCTGAGTGGAAAAGGTGAAGAGAATAAGAAGTACAAATTGGTAGTTACAAAATAGTGATATAAAGTGCAACATAGGGAATGTAGTAAATAATGTACTAACTACATATGGTGTCAGGTGGGTGCTTGAATTATTCAGGGTGATGGCTTTGTAAAATATATGATTGCCTAACCACTATGCTGTACACCTGAAGTCAACATAAAATAATGTTGAATATCAACTGTGACTGAAAAACAAAAAAAATTTTTAAGTGTTTATTGGTGAACTGAAGTGTTAGGTTTTTCAAAAGGGAAGAGTCTAGATCTACGTGCTTTCTGCATATAGCCATTAACACTTTTGGATTGTTTTTGAAATTTCTGGTGGATTTTCAAGAAGGAAATGTTTATGCCCATACTTGTCTGTCTAAGGAAAAATCCATGTGTGTCCTAGGAGAGGATGTAGATAGCAGACTTGAGAACCAGCCAGCACACTGAAGGTTTCAGTCTACCCTAGGCGCTCACAAAGGAGAGCCGAGGGGTTCTGAGGGGTCCCTGTGCCCAGGATGAACCTTGCATGGTGGCAGGGAAACGATGTAAAGTTCATTTCACCCAGAGCCTTGGCACAGGTCCAGGAGAGGGGGCTCTGCAAAAAGTGAAACAGAAGGGTTTGCAAAAATGAGAGGAAACTTTGGGAGAGTTTGGGAGAGTTTAAGCAAAGTTGCCATGACAGACATTTGAAACATAAAATACTACTTTTGTGGGGCACGTGATACTTTAGTGAAGAACCAGGCAAAGCAAACAGTAAATTTACAAAGATGCGTTCCCAACACATCGTCGGTGGTAGCATTTGATTTCTTAATGCACAAAGGGAGCTGGGTATGAGGCTTTTCTCTGTTTTATAAACCTTTCGCTAGAGCAGACCCAGCACAAATTGTGCATCCAGCATTCTCCCTGCTCTGGGAGGATCCTTCCCGCCAGCAGACACAGACTGAGACACCCATCGCCCCCCTGTTGTTCACACACCTCACACCATTGTCAGATCGACCCCCATCAGGCCATTCCTGGATAATCTCCCAGATTTCTCACCTTTACTTCAGCATTTAACTCTTCAAAATTCTCAACCACATTGAACACAGTACAACTCTCCACCTTGCAAGGTGATAGGAAGAGGAGGCAATCATAAGCCCATATCTGGAGTAGCTCTGATCATTTTTACCACTCAGTTTACAAAGTAGCTCCTTATTTAACACACCTAGACAAATAGCTAACCCAACCCGGGGCACAAAGCATTCAGGACCATAAGAGCCAACTCTACTTGGAAAGTGTTGACTTAAGGCAAAAGCTAGAACCATAGCTTCTTTTCCTCCTAGGAAAGAACAAGGCTTTTCAAGTAGTCCACCATATGTTAGCATAAAAGTGATATCTGTAATTCATGTAAATTTTCTTGTTTAATATATATTTCACATTTTCAAGACACAACACATTTCTCCTAAGTGGAAAATGAGAATGGAAATCAAGTCCATGTATTTTGAAAAGTCACAGAAAATAAACTCTAAAGGATAAAAAAAGGAGTTATGATTTAAAAAAAAAGATGAATGTAGGTTTCTGTTTTTATGTTGCTTTCTGCGGAAAGAGAAAAGTGCTTATAATGTCTTGGGAAAATGCTTTTTTAAGAGTTATGTTTTCATTGGAGAATAGATTAGTGAAGAACCCATAAAATTTAGGTTAAACAATAATTGCCAAACAGAAAGTTAGTATGTATTGACATCTTTAAGAGAAAAGCTAAAAGTTGTATTTTTAAGTTGTTAGTTATATTTTGGTTTGTATTTCACTCGCTTATCGACCCTGATTTTCACGTGAGCAATGGTTAAATCAAGTCTCTTTATGGTGATGTTTGGAATTGGGGCTTTCATTAGGGTTAGATGAGATCATGTATACAGGGGGGAGCTGGTCCTATGGGGTAAGTGCACTTTAAGAAGAGACACCAGATATCAGGGTGATCACTTTGTAGGTTATATAAACACCTAATCACTATATTGTACACCTGAAACTAATATAATATTGTATGTCACCTGTAACTGAAAAACAAGGAGACACCAGAAGTGCTTGTGTCCTCTCCCTCCCTCTCTCTCTCCCTCTCTTTCTCTGACATCTGCAACCCAGGGGAAGAGTTCTCACCAGAAACTGACCATATTGGTGCCCTAATCTTGGACTTCCAGCCTCCAGAACTGTGAGAAATGACTTTCTGCTGTTTAAACTATGGTCATACATAGTTTAAACTACATAGTAAACTATGTATTTTGCTATGACAGCCAAAATCAAACCAAGACATTATTCCACAGTCTGTATTCAAAATTTGTTAGTTGTTCCAGTGATGTTTATTGTAGCTGTTTTCCATAGTTCAGGATCCAACCTAGGATGATACATTACATTTAGTTGTCATATTTCCTCAATCTCCTTTAATCTGGAACATTAACTTTCTTTGTCTTTTAAGACCTTGTCATTTTTGAAGAATGTCCTTCATAGAATTACTTCATAGAATGTCCTTTGATTTGAGTTTGTCTAATTGGTTGCCCACTGTTAGATTCAGATTACTTGTCTCCTCATGATTAGACTAGATTATTTGCTGCAGCAGGACTAATATGTACATGATGGCTTGTCCTTCTCTGCATCATATGTAGAAGTATTTAATGTTAGGGGTCCCCGTATTGATGATGTTTTCTTCAGTATCTACCAGGTTTCACCACTCAAAGTTATTGTTTGCCTCTCTATGATTAATAAATAAGGTGTTTAGAGGTACTTGAAGCCTATATAATTATCCACATTAATTAAAATTCTACCCATTGGTTTTAGCATCCATTAATTATTCTCTAACTCCACCATCCCTTCTACATTTATCGGTTATCATTTATTATAAAGAAGAGCAGATTCCCCTTCTCTCTTTGTTTCTTTTTAATTTTATAAGAATGAGCTCATAAATTCTTCTTTATATAATGGATCATAATTATTACTGTTGCTGTTATTATACTTTGATGATTAAATCATTCCCAAATCTGCCCAGCAAAAGCCCATTCAACCAGGCTCCTATGTCAACTTAAAATGTCTCTGTCATTCTTTGTCACTTTCTTTCTGCCACCACAAGGTGTTCCAGGCTCACCTTGTTCTTTCATGCTTCTGTTCTAGAATCATCCATTTCTCCAAGAAGTCCTAACCATGGTTCCTTTAAGTGGAGAATGGTGATTAGATATGAAGATCATCTAGACATTAGCTGTGTTGCTTACATTGGTGCAGCTTTGCTCAGGCCTCTCCGCAGAGAACTATGTATATACACGCACATGCACACACACAATTAGTTTCTTCTACATGATTCAAAAATTGAGAATTAAGCAATTCTCTTTCTTCATTTCCTTTTCATTCTCCTTTCCTTTTTTCATTTTCTCTTCTGACTGCCATTCTCTTTCTCTCTTTTGTTTTTCTTGCTTTTTTTCCATGTTTATACACAGTCTCCTTGTTTAAAGTTGAGAAATAATTACTTGAATTTTCCAGACACAACAATCATGTGCATCTCTCATTTATTAAAGAGAAAATGGGGATAGGAGAGGTGCTGTTGACTGAAGATGTCCCAAGAAGAATTACAGACCTATCAGCCTTCAGCAGCATGCTGTGGCCCACCAAACCCCTTCTTCTGTACCAAAACAATGAGGGATTGTTCCCAGCGATTGCCCTTTGCATTGTCCCTAGGTCTGGACATAATCACTACAAAGATGTGAGAGGAACCAGGGCTTAATGTTAAATGCATCCTGGGCCTCGTGTTAATCTTAATTTTAAGATGAGTATTCTTTTTTCTTTTCTGAAGTGGAGATGTGTAATAATTTCAAGTGGATAACTTGTTCAGGGTTCAGTGGAGGGATCCGGACTGGAGAACTCATTAACTTATAAATAGGACTGTAGAGCATCAGACTAATACCCAAAGGTGTAGTTTTAGTCCACATTTATTGAAGCCTCACTATGTGCCAGCAGCTATTCTCAGTGCCTTACAGACATTGATTTACTTAGCTCTCACAGAAATCCAATCCAATCAAGAAGGTACTTTTATTATTATAATTTGCAAATGAATAAACTAAAAGCAGAGACTGCGTAATGTATCCTAAATTGCATTGCTAGTAAATGTCAAAGCAGGATTTGGACCTCAGCAGTATTAATCCATAGTCTTACTCTCAACCTTTATGCTGTTCCTATTTATGTGATATGATTCTGTCCCTTAAAAACTTAAAATTTAGTTGAATGAATGAAAGTAGCATGCGTGGAAAACTAAAGATTTGTTAGGGATAAACATATCTTGGCATTGACTATGAGGCAAAGGAGTTTAGAACATGTGTGAACTTCTAAGAATATAGGACACAGCAGTAATTAGCTGCTTCATTATGATTAAATTACACACTGGAGACCTAGAAGAGTTTAGCAGTTTCCACAAATATCCAGTTTATAGCCATAGATTAGCTTCATCATGGGTATTATTAGCTCATAATGGCTAATAATTTAGATATTGTGCATAACTGGCCCTATTGTGCAGGCCTTTTGTAAAATCTCATTGCCTTTTAAGTCTTTCATAGTCATCCTTCGTCAAATAGCGGTGAAGACTGTTACTTAAAGGTTCATTTCATTAACTCTTTGTTTTCTAAACAGACAGTTATAGTCTATGTTCACTTCATTCTACATAATAAGCAAGAACTTAAGGTGTTGTGGGAACCTCAATTAACTAAACAGATATTTATTAAGCACCAAAATTGAGAGTGATAATGTACTTAGCCCTGTGAGACTGTATTTGCCCCAAAATTTTGCAAACTCTCTGCTAGCTTGTGATAATTAATTTCCCTCCTCTGAAAGTAAAACAGAAGTCTTTAAATTCCTGATGAAGAAGTAATTTTACTTTTGCTATACAAGGATAATCACCTAACTTCTATACCCCTGCTATTAAATATTGCCTTTGCTGACAGTGCTGAAGGTCTGTGTTGTGAGAACAGGCTCCCTAGAAATGTTTTTTCAAACTCAAAGAATGATTTGAACAAAGTAGTGTGTACTGCAGCAATGAATGTTTTTTTTCCTGTGCTCTACATCAGTTTCAGTATGGCCCACTGACCAAATCCAGCCCATCACCTGTTTTTGTAGGACCCATGAGCTAAAAATGGTTTTTCTATTTCTAAATGGTTGAAAAAAATCAAAAAATAAAAATATTTCATGATATAGGGAAATTATATAAAATTCACATTTCAGTGACTATAAAAAAATGTCAGTGGAACATGCTTATTCACTAACATATTCCCTATGGCTACCTTTGCACTCTACAACAGCAGAATTTAGTATTTGTGATAAAGACCATGTGTCCAGTAAATGCTGTCCTTTACAAAAAAAATTTTCCAACCCCTACTCTATATACCTGAAATAAAACATCAGCCATACACATTTTGGAATATAAAAAAGTTGTCTTTTTTTTTTTTACTTTGGTCCTTTACAATCAATCATAGCTCTATGTGGCAGATCCTACTCAAAAGTAAGAGGACCATCTTTATCAATGAGTTAGAAAATAGAACAATATTGAAACAAACCAAGAAGTCATCATACAATTTGTTTTTATTTGATGACTGTCTCAAAAGAAGGTCAAATCAGAGTTACCATTTGACTGCTTTTTTTTTAATGTAGAAAAGCAATTTATCCCATCATAAGCACTTACACAGTTAGTCACGGAGAATAACAGGCCTGCTCGTGAAACAGGTCACCCAAAGCAGATGGTGTCAAACTAGTGATCTAGGACTAACTCCTAAAAAAACCCCCCCAAAAAACCACAACTCTTATCCAGGATTAATTTAATTTAAAAAACAAATACAAGCTATTGTTTCACTCTTCTCAGCTTGACAGTTTAGCTGTGGTATAACTGTCAGATAAACATACATCTTTACAACTTGCTGGTCCCAAGTTTTTATTGAAAACCGTTTCACAGAAAGGAAGGAAATAATGTGAAAACAGCTCAGGAAATACATTAATAAGCAGAAAATATATGGGGATAGAGGAACATGTAGTTTTGACTTAACTCAAGACACTGAGAGGAGACTGGCCTACAGGGGAAAATGTGCATCCTGGAGAGACAGGGGTAAAGATTTTAGAGTAACAATTTATATAACTTGAATCTCCCCTAATTCCTGCATAAGCAGACCTCTTACAGTACTCATACTTCATGGCTCACATACCTATATTACTTGGCTCTATTCCTTAATTACTTCTAGTTTTTACTTAAATGAGTTTGAAAAACTTGGGAATATAACATTAAAAGAAAAATAAAAGAAGACACACAGCAGGGAATCAAGACGGTGGAGGAGTGAGTGGGAGTCACACTGACCTCCTCCCAGGACCAACATGGAATTACAACTAAATTGTGGAGAAATCACCTGGAACAAACAACTGATCAAGACGAGAAGGAGCCTTGTAACCTTGGAGACAGAAGAATCGGCTTTAGCGCAATCTAACTGGTAAGGAGTACAATAGAGACTTGAGAAGGCAGGCAGGGTGCCCATGGGCGGTAGCACCAGAAGGATATTGAAACAGCCAGTTGGATCCCCCTGAGACGAGCAGGGTCTAAACGAAAAGTGGGGATCTCTAGTCCACAGCACCAGAGCCCAAAAAGTATACAGGAAACAGACAGCTGGAAAAAGCAGCAGGGTTGCTCTCTGCCAGAGACAGGCAGCTGGAGACACAAAGAACTGTTTAAAGGGCCAACGCATAAATTTTTATTTGTAGCCACTTACCCTGGTCTCTGGCAAAGGAGGGGGCAGAGTGGGCTAGAGACACCTGAGGAGAGACTGGGGAAGGAGGCTTTGGGGAGAGAACTGAGAGAGTAGCCAGTGGGATCCTGGTGCTGACTCATCCCGCATATGGCAGCAGCCATCTTGCTCAGGAAGAGACCACTCCCCCTGAGTGGTACCAGCATCAAAGGACCCAATAGCCACAACCCCAGGTGAGATCCCACCCCACCCTGTGTCGTCTAAGCTGCCTGCTGAGTGCAGAGTTGCAGCCACAGACAGTAGATCCCTGGCTAAAGGGGGTACAGAGAGGTCTGGCAACACTTGAGGAGAGACTGGGGATGGAGGCTTTGGGGAGAGAACGGAGAGAGTAGCCGGTGGGATCCCAGTGCGAACTCCTCCCCCAACGCCCGGCCCTGAGCTGTCTAAGGCGGCCTGCTCAATGCAAAGTGAATAGATTAACAACTGAAGGAGATAGCCACAGACAGTAGATTACTGGAAGTCTCGAGCAGACTGCCTACGGTCAGACAGAGTCAACATCTGACATCATCAGAGGCAGATCCAGAAATTTAAAAAAACAGCGGTCTCCAACCATAGAAGCTCACACCACAGAGTCAGGAATCAAGACAGATCAACTTAAGAATCAGAAGCAAAAAAGAAGAGTCTCACAAATAATGGGAAGACAAAGAAATACCCCCTACTCGAAGGGAAAGGAGAAATCCCCACAAAGAGAACTAAATGAAATAGAGGCAAGTAAACTATCAGATACTGAGTTCCAAACAACGGTTCTAAGGAAGCTCAATGAGCTTAGTGAGCTCAGAGAGAATTACCAAAACTACAGGGAAACTACGAGGAACTTACTGCAAACTATATCAGCATGAAAAAGGACATAGAAACTATCAACAAGAGACAAGAGGAAATAGAGAATACAATTTCTGAATTGAAGAACACAGTAGAAGGAATCAAAAGCAGGCCAGATGAAGCTGAGGACCGAATCAGCAAGCTGGAGGACAAGGTAGCAAAAAGCTCCCAGAAAGAGCAAGAAAATGAAAAATGACTCAAAAAGAATGAAGAGGCACTTAGAGAAATGCAGGACAACCTGAAACATAATAATATCTGTATAAAAGGGATACCAGAAGGAGAAGAGGATGAGGAAAGGATAGAGAACTTGTTTGAAAAGGTAATGATGGAAAACTTCCTAATTTGAGGAGAGAAAAAGTCACACAAGTTCAGGAAGCACAGAGGGTCCCATTCAAGAGGAACCCAAGGAGGCCCATTCCAAGACACATCATCATTAAAATGGCAAATATCAAAGACAAACAGAGAATCCTAAAGCAAGCAAGAGAGAAAGAGGTAACAACATATAAGGGAGCCCCAATATGGCTAGCATCTGACTTCTCAACAGAAACACTGCAAGCCAGAAGGGAATGGCAAGAAATATTCCAAGTCATGAAAAACAAAGGCCTGCAACCAAGGCTGCTCTACCCAGCAAGGCTCTTTATTAAAATGGAAGGCGAAATAAGGAGTTTCCCAGACAAAAGACAGCTAAAAGACTACACATACACCAAACCAGCAGTGCAAAATATGCTAAAGGGACTGCTTTAAGATGAAGAAAAAGTTTCTATGAATACCCAGTTCCTTTCACGGTTGCCAATAATTGCCAATACTTGATATTACCGATAGTTTTAATACTCATTAATCTGATTGTGACAATGATGTTATTGTAATTGTTCCTTTATTATTTGTTGAAACTAAACCTGTTTTAGTATATTTCTTGCCTATTTCTATTATTTTTTTTATAAAGATTTAAATGACTTTTTGGTATTCTTTACCCATTTATTGATTAAAGGTTTGTAAAACTCTCCCCCCCATAGGGGAAAAAAACCCTATTAACCATGTTTTAGATGTGTTGCAAATACTTTTCTATTCTATTCCTTGTCCTTTAACTTTTTTTATATGTATATTACTATATAGTTAAATATTTAATATAGTCATATTGTTAATATTTATAGTTTCTGGGTTTGAATATTTTACTTCAGGTCATGAAAAATATTAGTTCTATTTTCTTCTAAAACTCCTTAGATTCTACATTTGATTTTTAACTCACCTGAATATTTCTTGTATAATGTGTGAAGTAGGGCTCTATATTTATTTCAAGTAATAGTGGTTCATACACCTTATTTGTTGAATAAGCCTTATTTTACCCATTGATTTGAAATATCAACTTAATCATATATTGTTAGACAGATATATACGTTTGTCTCTAGAATACTCATTATATTTCATTGATCTTCTTGATTATTTCTGTGCTGGTGTCATGTTGGTTTAATTGCTGAGACTTTATAATGGTTTTAATTTTTTTTAATATTTTATAATTAACTGTGACATTTAAAAAAATAAATAAAATCAATCTGCATTTAAGAAAGAAAGAAAGAGGATGGAACTCCCACCTTTTGTGAGAACATGGAAGGAACTGGAGAATATTAAGCTAAGTGAAATAAGCCAGTTGATGAAAGGCAATTACCATATGATCTCACCTATAAGTGGACTCTATTCAACAAAATAAACTAACAAACAAAATTAACCACAGGCACGAAAACAGAGACAGACTGAAAGTGACCAGAGGGGATGGAGAAAGAGGACAATGGTGGAAAGAAGGGGAAGGGACTAGACAAAGAACATGTAGGAATGACCCATGGACATGGACAACGGAGTGGGAATTGATTGTGGGAGTGGGGGGTGGGGATGGGGTGGGTGGAGGAGGGTAAAAGGGTAAAAACTGAGACAACTGTAATAGAATAAACATGAATTATAAATTTAAAAAGAAAGAGAGAGAGAAAGAGAGAAAGAGAAAGAAAGAAAGAAAGAAAGAAAGAAAGAAAGAAAGAAAGAAAGAAAGAAAGAAAGAGAAAGGAAAGAAAGAAAGAAAGAAAGAAAAGAAAAGAAAAGAAAAGAAAAGAAAAGAAAAAGAGAAAGAAAGATCCACAATAGTCCTCTTTCAGTGGCTTTTAGATCTTTGTTACTAGAAAACTCCTGAAGAAAATTTAAATATAAATCTGTGGCTTTGCTGAATCAAGTCCCTTAGTTAATATTTAGAAAACACCTTCAGTTTGAGCTAATAGCATTGTTGATGATACCTATTACAGAAGGATAATTGAACAAAGTCTGTGTCTCAAAACTGGTGTTAAATCATTATTAGGGTTGAGAGGAAAAAAGAGGGAGTCTAAAATCAAAAGAAGTGCAGATGTATTTAAGATCCCTGTCCTTCTGGATCCACACTTCCTTCAGGGTCTTCATCATCATAAATGTCCTCTGCTATTTGCCACACTTGCATGATATTGTCTTCTGACACAGGAAGAAACACCCCAGGTTGATTGGGATTACAGGAGAAATCAGGTGTCTTGACAGTGTGACCACCATGAATAAATAACAACCCCAGTGGCCCATCTTCTGCCTCTTCCAGGGATTGTTCCTCTCCAATTTTATTTAAATCCCAGACATTCAGTCTGTGATCGGTAGGACTGGGAGCCAAAATAGTTTCATTGTGATCTGACCATTGAACCTGGAATATTTTACCCTTATATGATTCAAAGGACTGCAACTTAAGTTTCAGAGTTCTCAGATCCCACAAGGCAACAGTCTTATCAGCTGATCCTGTAGAAATAATGAGCTCGCTATAAGGATTGAAAGAAAGTTATTTCACTTCAGCATGCAAACATCAACTGAATGGCTTGGTTTGGAAGTATTGTTCGAACAAGTATCCCAGATCATAAGTTTCTGATCATCTGATCCACACAGAGACTCATGAAGCAGATGCCAGAAAACATCTTCCACTACTGCTGTATGCCCTGTAAAGATGGTCTTCACATACACAACTTTTCCTTCCTTTGGAATAACTGTGATGTCCCAGAGGCAGATGATGTAGTCATCTGAAGCACTAAGCGTGTGCCCACTTTGGGTTCCAAAGGAAGCCCATAGCCTTACCCCTGATGTCTAAGGAGACACAAGTCTGGGTTGCATTCTCCAGAAGGATCTGGTTTAGAAGGATGTTTTGTAGAGGCAAAAATGAGAGCATCACTGGATGGAGTTTTTGTTGCCATGATGCAAGGGTTTAACAGCATATAATGTACCCTGTTTATGTCTCCTTTGTGGTTAACCTTGATTTCTATTTCAATTTTTCTAACAACAGAGCCAAAACCTCCAAATTCTCCTTTCTCATTGTGGTAGTGTGAAGCTGAGCATCATTGTTAGCGAGCTGCACAATAGCTATCACAAGGTGCTTTTGTTCATCCGACATGGATGTTTCCAAGATAAGTCAAAGAATTCTGAAATCTTTCCCTTCTAGTCTGATTACATTTGGAAGCCACTGGGTAGTTAAGCCAAGCCACGCCAGAGCATGGGTCATCACCAAATCATAAAGAAAAGGGGTGTTCTTTTTCCATATTTTGTACTTTCAGTTGATCACACATTCTTTGACTGCACCATCAAAGGCTTGTTGGCCTTGTTGGCCATGGCAGGCAGGCAAGCCAGGTGCATCCTGAGGTCAACTACTGCGGGAGCGGCAGGGAGTCTAGGGATGCTTGGTATTTGCACACGTCCTCTATTGTTTCTGACTGCTTTTTAACAACTCTTCACCCTTACTTCAAGCAAGCTGATTCTAAATGTTTCATATGCATCAGTGTGGGACAGTTTCTGCAGAAAAATATGGAGAAGTTCTAGGGACAGAACTATTGGACATAACAAAAGCAAGATGATTATTTTACAATTACATAAAGCTTTGACTAGTCACAATATATAAGTTCAACTATCTCTCGTCATCCCCACAACTTAAGTTGGCAAACTAAGAATATTTATATTTGGTTAAATGAGGAAACTAAGCCCAGAACATTATTATTGTATAATGGGAAAAAAAAACAAAACAAAACATTGGCTTGGAGTCAAAATTCCTGACCTTTTTCCCACTCAACTCCCTAAGTAACAGTGTCCCTTACCTAGAAATGGAAGTGAGAACACTTACCCAGCTAACCTCACTGGGATGTTTGTTGTAATATCAAATGAGATATGTATAAAAATGCTCTGAAAAGTCTATAACATGCTATTATAAAAAGAAAAAGAAAGAGAAAAAAGGAAAGTGATTTGCTTAGATCAAGTAATTCTTGGATAACTGGTGGAGCTCACCTGCCTTCTAGCCCTGCATTCATCCCCATTAGCCAAGGCTAGTAAAGGTAGAAATAGGAATCATTTGTTATGGGAGCCCACACTTTTGTTCATCAAATATTGTAAGCTCAGTAGGATGAATTTCACACCGGAGGGACCTATGATCCACAACTGCATTTCTCCCATCTATTTCTTCTTGCAAATAGAAAAACAAATGCTTCGTACCCACTGTAGCAAATGCCATCAAGTCGAGATTTTTGTTTAACACAGCTGCTGATATCATGAGTATCAAAATAACAGTGTTCCAGGTGCCAATCAATCTATGTGTTTTTTTATAAGTTGCAAATTTAGTCTAGTGAATAATATAATTGATAAAATCACCATATCTTTGGACTTCAATGAACTATTTGTATGATGATGTTGTTATTCATTACATGCCTGAATGCACTCATTAAGTTCAAAGTTAACAAGCCTAAAAAAGCACAGACTTGTATTTGAACCAGCAGGAAGCCCCCATTTTACCCATCCCAGGATCTTCCAGGTCTGCTCCTCTCCAAGGAGAATATTCCAAGTATTGTATCTATAGTTCATATTCAAGAGGTGATTTAACTTCCTGATGTTCAGTGAGGAATGAGAGCTGAACATCCTTGACTATAAACATAAACCTGAAGTGGGAAGACTCTTAAATTGAGAATTTACCTATTTTTCAAGTTTTCAATACCTTTTGCCTGCATTGTTTAAAAGCCTAAGCTCACGCTGGCTGTTGTGGCTTAGTGGATTGAGTGCCAGCCTGTGAATCAAGGGGTTGCTGGTTCAATTCCCAGTCAGGGCACATGCCTGGACTATGGACCAGGTCCCTGGTAAGGTATGTGCAGGAGGCAACCACACATTGATGTTTCTCTCCCTCTCTTTCTACCTCCCTTCCCTTCTCTCTAAAAATAAATAAATACAATATATATTTTAAAGCCTAAGTTCATTTTCAAACTCATTTTCCTTCAAATTGCGTATTATCTTGCCTTAACACAGCATTAGCTTCCTGGATACCTCTGAGGCTTTTTAATAATCTCTGTTGTCCCATAACAAATGATGTGCCCAGCTGGTCTGACAAAGGCTCTGCACAAGGTTTATGTAGATTCATGGCTGTAAAAAGATAGTTTCAGAGTCAGATTTGGCTGACATAATGATTCAATGATGTACTCTGCCCATTTTTCAACTGGATTGGTTAGGGTTTTGTTATTGTGTTGTATGGGTTTCTTATATATTTTGGATATCAACCCCTTTTTGTATCAAAAATATCATTTGCAAATATATTCTCCCAATCCATAGGTTGCTTTTTTGTTTTATAAAAGGTGTCCTTTGCTGTGCTGAAACTTTTCAGTATTATGTAGTCTCATTTGTTTATGTTTTTTAATTGTTTGTTTCCCCTGCTCAATGGGATATGTCCAAGAAAAATATAACTCAGACTGATATCAGATAATTTACTTCTTATATTTTCTTCTAGGAATCATATGATTTCAGGCTTTATTTTTAAGGTTTTAACTCATTTTGAGTTTATTTTTCTAGATGATGTAAAAGAGTGGTCCAATTTTATATATTTATTTACGTTTTTGCATGAGTCTGTCCAGTTTCCCCAACACCACATGGTGAAGAGATTGTAATTACTCCAGTATGTATTTTCACCTCTATTGTTACGGATTAACTGACTATATAAGTGAGCATTTATTTCTGGGCTCTTTATTCTGTCCCTTTGATCTATGTGTCTGTCTCTGTACCAGTACTGTATTGTTTTGATTATTATTGCTTTGTAGTATAGTTTGAGATCAGGGAGTCCAATTGAAAAATGGGCAGAGTACATGAAAAAGCACTTCTCCAGAGAAGACAGACAGATCACCAACAGAAATACAAGAAGATGTCCAACATCATTAATCATCAAGGAAATGCAAATTAAAACCACAGTGAGATACCACCTCACACCACTGAAAATGGTTATTATCAAAAAGTCAACCAATAACCCAGATTGACAAGGATGTGGAAAAAAGGTAACCCTTGTGCACTGTTGGTAAGACTGAAACTGATGCAGCTCAAAAAAAAAAAAACAAAAAACCAGTATGGATGTTTCTCAAAAACACTAAAAATAGATATGCCACACAACCCAGCAATTCCACTTCTGTATATTTATCCAAGGAAAGTACAAACACTAATTCAAAAAGATATATACACCTCTATGTTCATTGCAGCATTATTTACAATAGCCAGGATATGGAAGTAACCTAAGTGTCCATCAATACCTGAAAGGATAAAGAAGGTGTGGTGTATATATACAATGGAATATTATGCCACAATAAAAGAATGAAATCTTGTCATTTGTGACATATGGATGGACCTAGAGTGTATTAATACTAAGTGAAATAAATCAGACAGAAAAAGTAAAATACTATATGGTTTCACTTATATGTGGAATCTAAAAAACAAACCAAACAAACAAATAAACAAAAACAAAAATAGGTTCATAGAAACAGAGAAGAAAAGGATGGTTACCAGAGGGAGAGTGTGGGAGATGGGTGAAAAGGGGAAGAATATAGTCAACAATATTGTAGTAAGTTTATATGGTGACAGATGATTACTAAACTTGTGGAGTGATTACATGGTAAAGTATAAAAACATTGAATTACTATATTGTACACCTGAATGTAATATAACCAACATAAGATTTTATACCAACTATACTTAAATAAAAATAACTTTGGCTCTCACCAGTGAGGCTCAGTTGGTTGGGCATTGTCTCGTAAAGCAAAAGGTCACGAGTTTGATTCCCAGCCAGGACACACACCTGGGTTGCGGGTTTGGTCCTGGACAGGGTGCATACAAGACACCTAATTGATGTTTCTCTCACACATTAATGTTTCTCTCCCTCTCTTTCTTCCTTCCTTCCCTTTCCGCTAGGAATAAATAAAAGATTTTAAGAAAATAACTTTAAAGTATATCCATAATAAAGTTCCATTCCTAGGGGGGAAATGGGGGCTCGAACAAGGGTTTGTTTTTCTGGGTTCTCGATATTTAAACAAAAGATTCACTAATTCTTTCACCAAATATGTATTCTGGATTCTGGGGATAAAAAGAGAATATAATAAGCAAGGTTCCTGTTTCCATTATGCTCACATTGGTGGTAGTAGAAGGAGAGAAACAAATAATAAATAGAGCATCTAGCATATTAGGTTTCTTATAATATAATATGTATAGTGTAACATGGTATTATGAAGTGCTAGGAAGAAAATATGATGTAATAGCAGAACCTAGGTAAACAGCATTGGAAATACTATCTAGAGTGCTGTAGTCACTATCAATAATGCTGTCCAGTACTCCTGCTTCTCCTCTTCTCCCAGGAACATTGGGAGGTACGTTTTCTCATATTTTAAAAATTATGTGTGATAATATGATTTTGACCAATGAACCCGCTGGCCTCTGATTACCTCCACGTAAAAGATAAAGGCTGAGGGCCAAATGTAGAGATTGTGCATACCCATGTGCCCGGCTTATTTTGGCAAGTAATGCGAAATCATGTCTCCTTTCTCCTTTTCAGCACAAACCACAGAAACATTTTAAAACTTTTTAATAGAGGGAAGATATTGTCACAAGCTGGTTTCAAAGAAAACAAAAGTCTGATTTTACCAATTACCAAAATGAAAAACCTCTCTTGCCCATGCTTCCTCTTCCCAGGAAGATACCATGGAGGTAGAAAGATCTGGAAGTCTGATGGCAAAGATCTTATGCCTATCTGATAAATCCTAAAATAAAAAAGTTTGCTTTTTTAGCCCATAATTGCCCAAATATTTGACCATCGATTTTTTTTTTACCTTACATCTATTAGTATTCCTCATATTATGGAAATTCTTCCAATTTATTTGATTCCATTATGCTTGTGCTGGTCATTTTCACTACATGTGCCATGTTTCTAGGTAATGTACATTACCTAAGTGTACATTATTCAAGTAATATAGACAGTCTGGCTAGCTAAAAACAGCTAGAAAGTTTTCTGGAATTGAGGAAATTGTTTAATTCTCAATAACAAGGAAATAACTTAGCTCTCCAAGGAAACAATGAAGCTCGATAAAACTGGAAACAAATGCAAATATGTCTACCCAGAATGAAAGGAAAATTTCCTTTGGGAAATTGCTCTCATAACTGGAAATTAGCCTTCTCTTTCTCACAGCTAACTACTGTACTTTGAAACATTCTCTTTCGGATAACTGAAATAATTATCCTATTGCATCCTTCTGGTGGAGAAATGACGCATGGAGAGGAAGTAGGCCGAATGGTCCTGTCTAATTAAGAGCTGTCATCTAATTCAACACATTCCTAGCAATAGGAAGGTGTCAGGCTAGTTTTGTGATAGGGCCATGGTGGGCCAAAGCATGAGTCTCACAATCAGGTGTGATTTCTAGCCTCAACCATTCTCCTTTATTCAGTCACAACTTTTCTTTTTATGGAAACGAAGACCCAAATATTTTATATGCAAGTTAAATAGAATACTTTTCCTCATACATAACATGTCTCCCAAAATATGTTATTCCCTTTTCCTTGTTGAATATCTTGGTGATCGTTACAATACAAGAGCAACAAATTATAAATCTAAGCATTAATTATCTGTTTTTTCATGCGTTCCCCTTTTTGCTATTGCAGAAATGACTTTGTCCTCATTAATTTAATCCTAAAACAATACCACACAGTTTGAATTTTTAAACTTCTAAATCCCAAAAATAACTACTTGAATGTTAGCTTTTCCCACTGCAACAGTCAAATCAAGTTAAAAATGCACGTATATGCAAGTAACTTTGACATCAAGATATCATTTGGCTATTAAACATTCATAGCAGTGTTTTTCTAAGCATCGACTGTTTATCCACATACAAAGTACCAAGGTTGAAACTCTGTTAAAAACAGATATTTTGAAATATTTAATTTTCTGCCACTGGCTTTATTCCTATCATAACCTTCAGTGCCCCTAAGGTTCATATGGCCCAGTCCCAAGTTCAGGGCCAGCTGTTGTTCCTCTCATCTTCCCATGATATCATCCTGCCAATTTCTCGTAATTATGTGGTGTCCTAGACCCAGCTAAGCTTGTCCAAGTGCTTGCTAAATTTTCTCTGTGGCCAGTGGCATTAGCTACAAAGCACTATCAAAAAGTACCTGGGGGAACAAAAGCTTTTAGCCAAATCCTAAAGCAATTTTTCCTTCTTTGTGATTAAAACAGAGACTACAGTGTCAGTTCCACAGAAATTTCCATTTGAAACAGTAAAATTGAGCTTATAGCCTCCATTGTCCTGAGGACCTAGCTTTGTGACCAGCCTGCTCCCATTGGTGCTGTGTTGCCTAGTGAGGACATGGGTGTGTGTGTTTCTACATGAGCAATAGAAACAGGGTCCTTAATGCTGTGGAATGCTATCACTCCTGACTTCCCAGGAAAACAGTCCGGTTATCTGGCTCCATCATAATCACACTCACATAAAATTATGAAATGTCTCCAACTGTCAGAAAGAGTTTATTTTGCCTCTTTCAGTTTTTCTCTCCTCTAGCAATTAAAAAGTCTCAGAAGAAACTTTCTGGGTTATATCAAAGTCCCATTTGCCTCATTTATTTCTGTTGCTGTGACTTAAAAATCTCTCCATCAATGCAGTGATAAATTGAATTCTACTAAATATATCAACAAGCCCACATCTTAGTCTGTGGTTTATGCTCCTTTTATTTTCTTTATCCTACAAGTGAACATCCTTCCTCTTAAAAAGGAAAGCCAAACAAAATTTAGCATAACATCTTTAATAAAAGATAAACCTACTCATATAAGGTGATTCTACACAGATTTCTTCTATATAAACAAAGATAAGAATCTGGCCCCGCATTTACTTCAGATTCTTTATCTGTGATTTGGCTACAGGACCCTTACTATTCACTTATGCAAATTGTCCACTTTTATAAATACGAATATTGATTAGTTAAGTGATTTGCCTAAAATCCCATGATAGAGTAAGGACAAAGTAGGACTGAAAAGCAATTTTCCTTACTACAGCGTAGGTAATATTGATATTGCTGATTGAATTCGCTCACTGGAAGTTAATGAAGTACCTACCTTGGGAGCAAGTAAAGAATCAAATATGAAAGATTAGCACATTAACTTAGAAATATGTCACAATAATGTATCTATTATTTTGGTGATAAATACTATATGTGTGTATATATGTATATATTAAAGTGTAACATAAAATTACTTGTACAATGTTATAATTTCCTGGCCCTTTAAGAGATAAGTTAGTTCCCTTAGACAAAGAGATGGCATAGCCTTGCTGGAAGCTGTAGCCCTCAGCACACACTCTCTTTCAGCCCCAAATGATTCTCTGGCAATACAAAATTGAATTTCCGCAACAAACTGCATGGGTTGATTTGCAACAGTTCACTAAGCAGCACCACAGGTAATAAAGATAAAACCAGTGGTCAAATCACAAGTGATGACAAGATGCTGTATTATTTCAAAGCAAATTTATGGTGTTTTTAACATCTTTCCAATCACAATTCCTGGTTTAATTTTCTGAATTCAAATACATTATGTTGACAATTTCTCAAAACCCTATTCAAGTAGTAGATAATCTTACTGAATAACAAATATTTTGTTTTCTACATTTGATGTTCTAGTTTAATGAAGCATGATGGGTGATGTCAAGTCTGAAAAATACAGAAGATAGTTTTTTATTTAATAGCAAATAAAGCGGCATTAGTGTGACTGCATATTTGCAACTTTTTTCCTCTGCATATGATTAGTTGCTTGCTTACTCAGGGGTAGTAAGGTTGTTTTAAAAATATTGTGATTGGGATTATATACAACATGAATTGATCTTCAGTAATGCATTAGAGTAGGCTCTGTGCAAAAGAGTGATAGTTTGAGAAAACAACACCCACTCTTCCCACCTCCTTCAATTTATAATTTCTGCCATGTAACTGTGCAGTATCCTCCACCTATGAATTGGTTTTCACACCTGGCTTGCTTTGGCCAATGGATTGCAAATAAAGGCTTGGAACGGACTTGTACATCTGGGTTTGTCCCCTTGTATTGCATTATGTCCATAAGAAACTTGCATTGACTGGCCTGATGGTCCCAGAAGTATCCAAGTCATGCTAAAAGTTCTTGGTGAATAAGTGCATAAACGAATAAATCTCTGTTCTGTCCATGCCCTATTAATTCCCATCTTCTTTCCAGAGCTGATCGCATTCTCTCTGAAGGACACAGGTGTATGAGTGAGCTGTTGAATTGCAGACACTGAAGTGGGCCCAGACACCTGCCATCTGACCCTCCAACTATGTGAACAAGCCAGCAGAGATGTCTATTCCTGCTGATTCTAGAAACAAACAGTAAGTGCTTATTGCATGCTACTAAAGTTTTGCATATACTCATTACACAGCATAACCATGACAATAGTCGAATGATCCACCTGTGGATTTCTTCGCCCCTCTAAATCCCTTGAATATATATGTCCTGGCTCCACTTGAAGACATCTTGCAGTCAAACAAGAAATAACAGAGTACTATCCAATCATGTTCATGTTTCCAGCACTGTGGGAGGACACACAAGAAAAACAAAGGATGGTTCATGTCCTCAGGAATTTTATAATCTCATTGAGAAAGAAAATTCACATACCCACAAGAGATCATTTTTATCAGTGTATCTTGACTAGAGGCTTATAGTAGTTTTTCTGGAGTGCTTTAATCAAAACGTGCATGTTTGTGGTGCCAGGCAAGACTTACTGAATCTAAAACTTTTAGGGATTGAGTCCAGGGATATATATTTTGGAAAATCTCTCAAGGGAATTGCAATGCCCTCCCCTGGTTAAAAACCAATGGTAAGGGCTACATAAAGCATAGTGTATATGTGCATAAACACAATGGAATATAGAAGATGGGGTCAGTAGAGTCTCGAGTTGTCACAAAAGTCTTAAGACATGGGGTCCGAACAAGTTCTTAAAGAATCAAAGAATTTGAATAAATAGAGAGGAGATGGAAATCCAAGCAGAGAGAATATAATCAGCTCTGGAAAGAAGATGGGAATTAATATGGCACTGATAGAACAGAGATTTATTTGTCTATGCACTTATTCACCAAGAATTTCTTTAGCATTGACCACATGCCAAGCAGTACTCTGAGTTCTTTACATATATTAGCTATCATAGTAACATGAGATAGGCACTAACATCATTCCACTTCTTAGTACAAGCTGACCAGACCAGAATGAAAGAATTCCTATACTCTCCAGTGAATGATCTTGCATGGGATTAATGCTGATAGAAAAATTCGCACTGTCTAGAGTAATATTTTTTGCAAAGAAACCTAGAGAGAAAAACCAATGTTGCTGTCAATTACCTTGAACTTAAACATTATAATAATAATTTTTCTCAAGTGTATATACTTTGGAAAAAAGAAGATAGAAAAAAGGTAGAAAAGAGAGAGAATAAAATCTTTTATATGTCAACTGTAGTTAAAATTTTGCTTTAATATAATTCTAGTAAAATAGCTTTATTCTAATAAAAATGATTCCTCTTCTTGGAGAATGTATTCATACTTTATTCCATTTTTAAAGTCATGAGGGTATAGTCTTCTTTCAGCAAGTAAAAAAAAAAAATCTGGGAGTTCTGTCCAGATGGGACTGAATTCCTAAGCCAGGGAATTATCTAAGAAGAGAACTGTTGCATGGGTCCTCAAAGCTTTGCTTTAAAGTTGATGATATTCACTCAAGATTCAATTTTAATCATTCAAATTTCACCAAAACTCTGTATATCACATATATTTTACAGGATGTGTCTTTCTCGTTAATGTAGTAAGAGGTATTTTTCTCCTATAAATAAGGTATGAAAATCATTCTAGCCTCCTGCTTTTAATTCTGAAAATCTCTAGATATGAACACATACTCTGTCATATAATATTAAGAATTTTACTAATCCAACAAACAGTGGGTGCTGGTGAGCTGTGGAGAAAAGGGAACCCTCGTACACTGTTGGTGGGAATGCAGACTGGTGCAGCCACTGTGGAAAGCAGTGTGGAATTTCCTCAGAAAGCTGAAAATGGAACTGCCTTTTGATCCAGCGATTCCCCTGCTGGGACTATACCCTGAGAACACCAAAACGCCAATACAAAAGAACCTATGCACCCCAATGTTCATAGCAGCACAATTTAAAATAGCCGAGTGCTGGAATCAGCCTAAGTGCCCATCAGTAAGTGAATGGATCAAAAATCTATGGTACATTTACACAATGGAATACTACACAGCAGAAAGAAAGAAAGAGCTACTACCCTTCACGACAGCATGGATGGAACTGGAGAGCATTATGCCAAGTGAAATAAGCGAGGGGGTGAAAGACAAATACCATATGATCTCACCTGTAAGTGGAACCTAACCAACAAAATACACAAGCAAGGAAAATATAACCAGCAACATTGAAAGAAAAAAGAAACCAACAGAATCAAGAGGGAAGGAAGTGGGGTGGCGGGGAAAGGGAAGGGAAGGGTCAAGTCAAGGAATATATTTAAAGGACCCGTGGACAAAGCCAAAGTGGGGAAGGATTGGTTGTGGGAGGGGGTTGGGGAGCAGGGGAAAGTGGTGGCAGAAAAATGGAGACAAATGTATTTGAACAATAAAAAATAAAAATTGGGAAAAAAAAGATTTGTCATGTTTACTTCAAAATATAAAATAAAGTTGAATGTACTGTTTTTGTGCATCAAAAAAAAAGAAAGAAAAGAATTTTGCAAATCCAGACAAATTTTATATGTACTTCTCTATTTTCCAGAGTATCTTCTAACTCTTAGTCCAATTAAATGATATCTATCAGAATACAAATATTTAATAATCAGAACTATCAACTGAGTAGATATAAGACAAATTTACAGTGCTGGAATGACCATCTGTAAAGAACCACCAGATTCTAAGTAAAATTCAGTCTACCTTAAGCAGATATCTTTCAACTTTTCTACAAATATTTTCAGGGAAAGAAATTTACATAAATTGTCCCAGTAATCTCTTCTCTGGGTTTTATGGTTAGCTAACAAAATGCTATGTTAAAGTGTAGATGAGTTAAGTTTACACTATACCTCTTAGTAATTTGAGACTTTAAGATTGTGACAAGCTAATCAAGAGATACAGTGCTCATTTATTTGTTTGTAGTTGTCAACATTTTTCTGGAGGAAGATGTGAATATAATTTAAAAATTACTTGTATTGATTGATTGACCCCATATCTTCTTCTTTGGCCTCTTTGCTTACAGATTCATACTTCACCCTTCTTCTGTTCTGTGTCACAAGGAGACTGATGACCCCCGCAGACTACTCCCCAGGTCTTTGTATGTTGGCATCGTGCAGGGTATGTCAAAAGGAGGTACTGGCAGTAGGTTGGGGCTAGGGAGATGAACAAGAAGATAATTTTCCCTCTCTCCCTTCCCGAGTAGTAATTCTGGTGACATGCATCCCTGCAGCTTCTCTCTGACAGGTATGTTAGGTGGCCTTGGCAAACCACCTCTTCCATTCATCTTGTCTTTTTAAAACTATCTATGGTAGTTGTTCCCTGCTACTATTAATTTGAGTGTTTCCTCCTTCCACGGTTGGTTTTTGAGCTCTTCAGTCATTTATGTTATTAATTTTCTGTAGTTAATATCTTTTATTTGAAATACTTAATGAGTGGTTTCTGTTTTCTTGACTAGACTCTGACTGTAATAAACAGTAAGTAACCTGTTCCAAAAAGGACTCGAGGCAGCTTACAATGAAGGCACAAGACCATCAGACCAACATAAATTGATATCTATCTAAATTAAGAAGTAAATAGGATAGTTGAAGAGAAATAGATAGTTTGACATTTATCAATTAAATGACTTTTGTCTGCAATAGAAATATTTCTCTCAGACATTTCTCCCTCTGAGCCTGAATAGTGATATTTAATAAAATCTATTTAAATAAATTTGTCCAAACAATATGAAATGAGAGCATATTGGTGTAGGTGGGTGTAGGACAGTTGGAGAAACAGATCTTCTTGTACTGCTATTCTAGTCCTGCCTGGACCAAGGTCTATCACACATGCTGCCACCTTATGCACAAAGCAAATACAAGTCATGTATGCAACTCCCCGCTATAGGCATACTCAGGTTTATAAGCAATTCCATTTCTTTCTCTTCCTCTCAAGAAGTATATAATAATGTATAATGAATAATAATTAATTAAATTATTATAAGGGTAACCTTGGTTTTTTCCTAAGTCATTCACAACCTTTGATATTTTATTTTATAAACTAATTAGTAGCAGCAAAGCTAACAACTAATCAAAGATTCACTATTATAACATAGCATGTGGAGAATTTCTGGCTTACGTTAGTTGTAGTCACCACCAAATTGTCAGAGTTCTTACATCACCTTAAGCACATACGTATAATCTTTATGCTTTTTAAACATTTTCATAAAAGTAAAGTAGAATTGACAATATATTATATACCAATAGTCATGATCACATGTACTGTTAACAGTAACAACATTTGGAAATGGAATGAACAGTAAGGCTGTCCTGCTCTGCAAGCCATCAAAACTTTGTCTCTCATTTGATATTTGAAACAAATTAATTATATCACCTGTTGGGCTAAGTTCCAGATTTATTAGTTAGAATACCACAAGAAATGGATGCAGAATTCCTGACTATATTTCCTTAAAAGGGACAAGTAAATTTTATAGAAGCAGGCTGACATACCTTTGTATAATCATGAGCATCTAATAAATTCTAAATTCTACAAGGCCAGGAAAGGAATTCAACTAATACTGCAACTGATTAGCTTAGTTATTAAAACAAATAAAGTCACCTCGATAAGTTAAATCTTTGACATATAAATTAACATTATTGTAGGGTCCAACATTAAACAAAGGATATCACCAAGTCTAAAAATGTTTATTGTTATCACAAGTAAATCAGAAACTGAGCAAACCCGTGGATCTACATGTGCACAGCACAACCAATAGAAAATTATCCTGATTGCATGACCTGTTGAAAGCAAAGTAAAATTTTCCCTTTTGTAATTTAAAGTATAACATTAAAGTAAAAATTTTCCATTGTTTTGTATTACTTCATTAAGGTGAAGTTTCTATTAAAATATAAATATGTTTATCTTGCTCACTTTGTATCACAAATACCTGTGTCTGGCTCTTACAAGGTATTCAGTAAATATTTACTGAATGAATGAATGAACAATACCATCCTTATTCTAATTTAAATATGTCAGGTGTTTAATGGTAATGATAGATTGCTGATTTATTTAAAATATCATTTTAAATCAGTATATATGAATAAAAATCAAGTCCATATCAGCAGAGACCATTAAGAAGATTGAACATACACAATTCCTCTCATTTTGGGAATAATTTTTCCCTCCATCCAGTACATATAATAGGGACAGTTAGACCTTCCAACTGTGGAAGAGAGTGTTTTCCATTTGCTGGATCTCAGGACTTACATATTTTCAGCCTCCTTGTCAAGATTTTATTCCTTGTACCATGAAGAGCTTACAGATGCCAATATTATAAAAACAAGTTGTAACAATCTACATGGGGGGACATCCCTTTTGGCAATTTGCAATGGAGACCAAGAATCCATGTGGTTTGGCTAACCAAACTTTCCTGGAAACAGTCATCAGACATAATAGTAAACCGACCTTGTTCCTGCCAGTTGCATTTTTTTTTTCCAGGAATAAACTCAAAAGTAATCCTTAAACAAAGATTCCCCAGTGACATCCTAACAATTAATTTAATTCCCTTCCCATAAAAAAAAAAAAGTGGAGAAATATCAGGTCCATAACCTTTAGGAGACTGAGCACATTACCATGGTTGTTAAAACCTAACAGTTTTTGAAACAAGGCCAAATTCTAAACTTCTGCACTTTTTCCATCCTAATAGTCACCTGACTCCTATTCAAATATTTGGTAAGGAACTACAACCAACCAAATCACTTAAATTTTTCTTACTTATTCTTCTAATTAAGCACTAATGTAAGTGTAACAAAAAATGTCTACAAACAACATTATTATAGAATTAAGGCCAGAGGATAGGGTTTTAAAAAAGTATTAGAATGTGTTTAATCCAAGCATTTACATGCTGTCCACCTTTCAGCTGCAGCAAAAACTGAATCCACTGGTTGGAAGTGAGAGGAACAGAATAAAAACCGTTTGAGGTTCAGCCAGTAGTACAAACAATTACCAATTCTATAGCTTGCTTTTCTTCCTCCTTTCTCTGCTACCATGAAAGAAACTAAGGCAGAGAGCAGGATACACCCAGCTGGGCGCCCTGTGAGGACACCTCTCTTTCTATAATCAAACTCCACAGAAACAGGCTCTTGCTTCTGGGAGATCAAACAGGAAGACACTGCTGTTCTGCAGATAATAAATAAGCAGACATCAAAGATCTGTAGAAATTTTGATTAAGAAACTTTCTAAGTCTCTCCACACTGCAGACACTGCACTACTGGTGTGCTGTAGCCTGAACTGAGCTTACAGACTCTTATTTTTGCCTTTGGATCCTGTGTTACAATGATCCACACACATCAATTTGGACTTTTTAAGGAAAGATTAACAATATAATGACCTTTGCATGAACCTAGTCTTTTAATCAGGAACCTCATTCATGTAAGAGTATTAAAATATTTTGTAATTTATCGCTTTTTCAAGAGTGAGATTTAAACGCCTTGTAGAAATTGAGAAATCAGTACTGCCTAATCAAAAATGATTTTGAACTGGTGAAATCAAGGCAAATCGTTTCCTTGCCCAAGGGTATCATCTTGCATATTACCACAGTGAAAAGAGTGCCAAGGGGGAGAAACAACTTTGCTTCATTCTTTCAACCATTCATTTAAGTTTGAGGAGTCAATCAATGGGTAACCAAACTTCACAAGTGCAGAAGAGTGCAAATACTTACCAACATTACACCTATATAGGTAAATTTCCAATAAAAACCACTTGAATAAAAAAAATTTTTAATTTAAAAACTGTAAAATCATCCCATGGAAAGGAAAAGGAAAAAAACCCGTCCAGAAAATGAAGAACTTGAATAATTTACGTAATTTGGCTAAATATGACATTATTGCTCCAGTTTTGGCTTTCCTCCTCTGGGGCTAGTTTCACCTGGCAGATTCTCTTGTCTCTTTCTCTAGATGACACCCTCACCCTCTAGGCTCTCAATATCGTGTAACATAGCAAGCAGAGCTTTGAAAATAAATTATTTCATGTTTCTGGAAACTATAAGAACTTGAGGAATGACACATTTCAGGGGAGAGACTGTTAAAAAAAAAGAAAATAAAATATCCATCCTAAAATCTGTAGCTTTGATCACCTAATATTTTCTTAAAAGTCTGCTTAGAATTTACTCCTCATAAATTCTCTAGTTAACTGTTATATGTCATCACCCACCTGATTTACAGATCTAATATCAACTAAAAAACAATAAAGAATCATAGACCCCAGTCCTAATTAACCTACTAATGTCACAGCAAAGTCCACCTGTTATTTCCAAAATTCTCAACGTCCCATGAGTCCCACAAGATCACTACCTGTGTAATATTACTTCAACTGAATGGGGAGGATGATGTGTAACAACGTCCACATAATTTTGAGACTTTGTGTTTTGAGAGTGTGCAAAGAAGGCAAGTTGAATTCACTACTATTCAGTCAGTTTTGCTGCTATGTAGAGAGCCACATGGTTTGTGATTAAAAGCCAGGCTCTGAATTCAGAATGCCCTAATCCAAGTTCTGCCTTTAACTCACTAGCTGTACAACCTTGGACTATTTACCTAAGAAGCAGTTTCTTAATTTGTAATGGGAATCACAATAGTACCTACTTCACTGGGTTGCCAGGACTATAAATGAGATGATATATGGAAAGAGTTTAGTTATGCCAAGAATATACTAAACTCTCAATAAATGTGAACTACTGTTAATTTTTCAATAATTTATTGAGAATATATTTAATATATATTAAGAAATCCATGTCTAAAATATGGGATAAGTGACTGAAAATGAGGATATGTTTTACGCAGTTTATATATACCTATGTACCAAAGTTATACACTTTATATAATAAATTCTTTGATGAGTGTATTATTTTTAATCCGATTTTGTTTCTGTTACTTTAAAGGTTTATTTTTATCCTGCAACCTTGAGGTCTTTCACTGCAATGTCTTCTGGCATTTATAGATTATATTTCAATTGCTCAAAGATAAAATCTAGTACCTTCAAATAACTGAGATAAATGATTCTTCAAATTTTTTTCTCTACATCTCCTGTTTTACTTTATTAATCAGTATTACTTATGACAAACTAAAGTGACCAGTTTGTTTCATTAATAAACTATTTTTTCTAAAGCAATATTTATGCAGCCAAACAAATAATTCTTTCAAATGTTAAATTCAAGATTTTAGCCTATAGAATAAAGCTTTCACTGACAAAATTCTCAGCTTTCCGTTTTAGTTTGACATGTGATACTTATATTTATTTATATAAATAACTTAGAAACCACATTTGTGATCTGTATTATTAAAAAAAGCCCAGGTTATTACTGTATTCTCACTGTACTTAGAGACCTCACTATTCTGGGTATTAAACAAAAGCCACTCTCTGAGTGTGTCACCTCGAATCACACCATGAAACCTACTCAATGCTATCAAAACTCAAGAATGTCTTTGTAAGCATGTTTTAGATTATACTTCTTGATTGTAAGGTCCTCAATGAAATCCATACCAAATGCTATTGTGCAACGTTGTATTTCTGAATGGATCTTAAACTGACATTGTAGATTCAATAACTTACCTAACAGATGTAGAACAGTTCCATCCAGCTCTTAGCAGTCGTGATGGATATCCCTAAGATCTAAAGCATGATGACATTTCTCAGGCACTGAATCAGACATTGTCAAATGAAGCCAGCTGAATCTATTAGACCTATGTAAAGATTTTCCTATATAGCATGTGAATGCTGATTTTCCCCTTGGAAAACTCCTTAGAAATTTCAAAAGATTGAGTGGCTTAAGAGTCCTCCCTCTAGCCAATGCCTTGTTTTATCTGGTCAGCCAACCTTTTACTAACACAAGAGTGGTCACCAATAAATCTCAGATTGTAATTATTCACCAACACTTCATACGCCTGGCTCTTCCTTTCATATCATCAGATTCTTTGAAGTTTTGTGAGAGCCCATCTTTAATTTAGATTACAGGTTTTACTCTGTGAGTTTCTGAAATACACTCAGGAAAACAACAGTTTCATTTACTCTTAGAGTCATTCTTTACTTGCTTCTTTGTTTTGCAGGTGGCATTTAAACAAAGGTATTTTAAACTCTAAAAGTCAAGGGCAGGAAAGCAATCCCATTTGTCTCTGTAATTCCGAATCTGACTCATTTGACTGACAAAACAGAGTAGTGGGTCCTGGTGTCAGTCAGAGACAACAACACCACCACCAATAACAAAAATCAGTCAGACTAAAAGGGCCCAAAGTAGAAATGCAAAGTAACTACTAGACTGTAACGCAAAAAAAGCAAACTTCACTCAGTGGTGCATTAATAAATAAAGGAGGTGTTAAGGGATATATGTAAGATTGGTTGCATGCTAAGGTAGAATTTTTTTGTTTGTTTAAATATGTGTAGTTTTCTATCCAAAAAAACTTTCTGGACCTTGACCCTGAATCTGGAATATTTTCCTAGAGGCTAACTCAACCTTTAGGTCTCAGTTTAAATATCTCTCTTTAAAGAAGCTTTCCTGCTCCCTACAAATTAGAATAGATCTTGTGTTATAGGTTGCCATAATACTTTATTTTTTCTTAATACTTTATTCTTTATTTTTTCATAATACTCATTACATTTTAAACTACTTATTTATGCAATTAACTGCTTTATTATTAGCCTCTCTGTTGAATTTAACATTTCAGGAGACAGAAAAATGTTTATTTTGTTCTCTGACATATAGGGGAGGGACAATAATTTTTTATTGAATAATCAGTGTCTGAAGAATGGATACCAGATTGACATATCTAAGGAGTTAGAATATTAGACCCATAACAGACTTTAAATTGCAACTGGTCCAACTCATATATCCTTGTTGGAATATTCTTTCATAGTGCTTACTTGATGATCATTTGATTGCTCTTTAAAGAATTTCAATAAACTGTCTATAATTTCTGAAACATGCTATTCTACTATTTACCAGTAACTAGAAATTACTCTGTCAAGTGCCCTTTATAACTTCTACCTTTGTATTACTTCCACAGAAGCAATCCAAAATAAAATCCATGCTCTCTTGCATACACGAGTACTTCATTATGCTACTTTGCCATAATGGGTTCCAATACATCTTCCTTCATCTAGATGTAAATCCTTGGTTCTTCTAAATGTTCCTCATACAGTCTGGTTGATTCTTCTCACAGTCATTGTTCCTTTATAAGTAAACCTGTGTCCCAGTTTGGCTAGATCCCACAACACTCCAAATATAGTGTGACCCGGGCAAAGTACAGTGAAACCATCATCTTACTTGTTCTGGACTCCATCATTTTATTAGTGAGCCTAAGTTTGCATTGCTAGTTGTATATAATAATATATAAGTTGTATCTTATTATTCCTATAAAAAACTGAATTTTATAGTGCTCAAGATCTGCTTAGTAAAGCTGTGATATTGCCTGGAAATCTAAGTTACTTTGCCATATTTGTGTCAGTACCATATTTAAATGTTGATGCCTTGGGAAAGATTACATGACATAGGATATGTGGTAGTATCTTAATGTTTACCCCATAAGAGGCCTAAAAAATACATAGTTTTCCTCATCGCCAATTCCTCTATTTATGGTTATTATCATTTGCCTCAAAACACCACCAAACAAAACCAGGTCTTTGTGTGCTGCTTGATAAGGTCCTAAAGAATGGTGCTGGGCTGAAAAGGGCAGCATGAAGTTGTTATTTCAGTGGTGGTCTATTTCCTAAGCTTTTAAAAACCAAGTTCAAGAAGGAAGAATGCATGAAATCTTTGACTTCTCTGTCTCTACAGTTCCTACAACCAGGAGTGGTCTGGAGGTGTGTGTATATTAGAACTCCCAAAAAAGGATACTTCTCAGGAGCCTCCTGCTGCTCCCCACAAAGGCCTCAGGACCGTGAGCGCAAGGAAGGAATCCTACCACATTCACAGTTCACTTCCTGTTTCTTATTCATTTACAAATTACACTATGTGAATTACTCCAGAGAAATATATCACCTTTTCTCTGAGCTATGAAATGTCCATTGTTCCCATACTTGCTATTCTAAAGCCCCCCCCTTTTTTTTTACTGGATTCATGTGGCTTAATTTCTTCTATCTTTCTTTTCTTTTCTATGGGGACATTAACCTGTAACACTCTTGTCTTGTCCTTATTTGTATAGCTTTATAAGTAATTAACACTAGTTTAAATTTTCAAACAGAACTTTAACGTGCACTTAAATACGGTTAAACTCATCAGGTAAGTTTTCAGTAACTACTACAACATTCTCATCTCTAATTTAGCATTGCTGAGAAACTATTTTCTTGCGACTTTTTCACCATTATCTTGAAATTATCTTCATCTTCCTTCTGTCCGGCCCCTGTGTCTGAGATCCCATAATTTACTGTTCCTCAGAGTAATTCACTTTGTTACTAATACATTTTTCAGTGGCTTCCTGAAGACACTCCTTGCATGGGAAGTACATTTTTGAAACATTGTATGTCTGAAAACATTTCTATTTCCACCTTCACACTTGATTGACAGTTTAGCTGAGTACAGTATTCTAAGATGGAAGTTATTTTCCCTCAGGATTTTATACATTTCTTTACTGTTGAAAAGATGAAAAGCTGTTGATACTTGAACTGTATCGTAAGAGTCTCTGCCCTCCTCTCATCCTCCCCCCTTCACCTCACCCCTTCTTTCTCTCCTTCTCCTGCCCCCCTTGTCTCTCTCATCTTTAAAAATTTATTTTCTTCATACCTGTTGTTCTGGAATTTCATGATTCATTTCTCCAGTATTGGTGTTATTTTCACAGAATTTTTCTGGGCTCTTCATGACCTTTTTCAATATAAAACTTTGTAGTTTGTAGCTTAAAAGAGATTTTTCTTGTCCAAGGGATGCTCATTTGTTAAAATATCCTGTTGTAAGACCAAATGCAATGCCTTAGCTTGCATTTGCTTGCATAGGCTCCTGAGAAGTATCCTTTTTTGGGAGTTCTAATATACACACACCTCCAGACCACTCCTGGTTGTAGGAACTGTAGAGACAGAGAAGTCAAAGATTTCATGCATTCTTCCTTCTTGAACTTGGTTTTTAAAAGCTTAGGAAATAGACCACCACTGAAATAACAACTTCATGCTGCCCTTTTCAGCCCAGCACCATTCTTTAGGACCTTATCAAGCAGCACACAAAGACCTGGTTTTGTTTGGTGGTGTTTTGAGGCAAATGATAATAACCATAAATAAATGCCAAGGCCAGTACTTACTGTAGCTTTTTAAAAATTATTATTTTTCTTTTATCAGATTTGTTTCTTCCTTTTCTACTTGTTCATTTAGGTTCTTTGCCTTTTACATTAGGGACTTCCAATGTCTAGTTTTTCCCCGGCCGGAGATTTATATTCAGAAGGGAGATCCTAAAATTCTCTTCAGAGAGGAAAACAAAAAGCTGTGGATTGACAGCTCTTACCATGAGTGATAAAGGGGGTACCATGCTGTTTTACTGGGGAAGTCCTGACAATAGTTGATGTAAATATTTTGTCTTGAGCCTGTTTTTTGAGCTCAGGATAGAAGCTCTCTGGGCTCCCTCTGAATTGTACTGCCACCAGCATTCTGAGAGCCAAAAAAGGAAAGAGGGCCAGAGACCTCCCACTGAAGAACACAGACTTTCACTAAATTTTCTTGTTTTCCATTCAGGGCCCCACCCTGTGCGTAGTTTTGCTTGTTCTCCTTGAGCTAAGATTCTCCCTACATTAACTTTGCCAGAAATAGAAACTTCATTTCCTCTGTTGGAGTGGGACTTGGAATTTAGCGTATGAAGGCTTATTGATCTGAGAGTTTAGCTGTTCCTTAGATAGAACTTTTCACCAGTCTTATTTCTGTTTCATCTCCTAAGCCCAATTTAGAAGTATCTGTATCCCAAACTCATAAGACTTTGGGGGTTATGCAGATAAATTGGTTGTCTTGTTTTTTTAGATTTCCAAAAATAAATTCTCCTTTCTTAAGTATAGTTAATTAAATATCATTAATCTAGTTTTCCATTTTCCAAATGAATATATATATTATTTTGTCTTATTGAGACACATTGATACTAAAAATTAGTTATTGTTTATCTAAAATTCAAATTTATCTGGGTATCTTATATTTTATCCAGCAATCCAAGCATGGTGGAAAGCAGAGTAAAGAAGTATTTTTTTCAACATTTAAAATATTTATTATTAACAATTTAGTGTTTTTAATACAAAAATGTAATAGCATTATATGACAAGGTATAATTATCACAAGAGAATTACAGAATTATTTATACAAGGTTTTTTATTTGCTTTATAAGATCTTTAATTTGACTCATGTTAATAGTATAGTCTTATTACATTTAAAATATGATCAAAATTGGCCAAATGTCACTTTCAGAAAGAATGCCTTTTAAGGGAAGTACTCATTACATAAAGCAAAGGTTGTATCTGTGTACCACAAACAACATCAAAGAATTTTCTTTCTTTATTGTTATTATTTTTCTTGTTTATACTATTATAGTTTCCCAATTTTTCCCCCTTTGCTCCCCTGCCCCCATCCCCCCTCCGACTACCAGTCATTGCCCACGCCATCCACGTCCACGGGTCCTTCACATACGTTCTTTGACTAATCCTTTCGCCTTCTTTCAAACAGTCCCTGCTTCCCTTCTCCCCTCTTACAGTTTTCAGTGTATTCTATGCTTCTGGTTCTATTTTGCTTATTAGTTAATTTTGTTCATTAGATTCCTCTTACAAGTACTAAGAATGCTGACTTTCTCACCTTGCAATAAGCAGAATCAATAGACAGTGTCTAGATTTAATAGAGCAAGAATCTGATATTTTAAAGGAAATATTTAGATTTTCAAAAATAGCTAATAAAGTAACAACTAATCCAGAACTGTTTTTAGATGAAGAGGGAATATAAGATGCAGGAAGCAGTACGAATAACATCTTCAGCTATTAAGGCAGAACATCATTAGGTTTATGCGAATATCTAAAGTTGAGAAAGGAGAAAAGTAGTCCGGCGACAAGGCGATCGCCGGAAGACCTCAGTGCGGGACTAGCTGGATGTGGACGCCACTGGGTGCTGGGAGCCCGCTGCGGAGACATGAGGGGGTATGAATTTTCACGATTAGCCCTGTAGTTTTGTTTTTTAATACATGTTCAGTTTTTAATTTGTTTTAAGAAATACCTTAAGTGAATATTTATACTTCTAGTATTATAAAGTAGCAAGAGTATTGTGCCCATAAAAAGTCTCTATAGCCTTGACTTATGAACCCTTTTACATATATCTTTAAATTTTGAGAAGAGTTTAAGTTTCAAGGACAGAAATATATTGGAGAAATTATATTTTATCTTTTCCTAGTTAGAAGAAACGTATTTAATAGGGAGAATGTTGACTAGGAAATCGAACTCCCAGCAGTTGATAATCATCTTACCGTCATGAAAGAGCAGTCAAGGAAAACATACTCATTTGTCTACTTCTAATGCTTGCCACAGTTACTGTCAGATATCTGGGCCAAGTTCCCTTTTTTAAAAATGATTAAATAGGTAATTATTTCATTAGTCTTAATCTTGGGGTATACTATAATCTGGGTTTCATGAATAAGCATACTAATTTGTCTGATTAATTTCCTTCTAGCAGTAATTTCAGTTAATAGGAGTGATAAAGGCAATATACAGAAAGTGTAACATTCCTGTAATTACTAACTAAAGTTATGAATATAAAAATATGTAATTTCCAAAATAGAGAAGGATGAAAAATAATAGAGGAGTATAAATCTAATACATTTGCATACCATTATCAAAAAAACTTGATATATAATGTGTGCTTAATGAATCCATTTGAAGTCAAACTGGTTGACTTCACACATAAAAAAAGTGCTGTTGTAGCCTTCATGTTCAATACTGTAGGAGTTTTGATGGGGTTTCTCTGATGGAGTTTTTCTGGTAATAAAATCAAATTACTCCAAACCTGCTATACACCATGATCTTATAAATAATTGGTACTCCTAGAGACAAAAACATACTGTTTTATGGCCCTCCAAATCTATGGTGAAAGTCATGTCTACAAAATATTGAAACAATTTCCACAAAGTACACATAAAATCCAACCTAGTTACATATTGAATACTTACTCTTCTCAGCTATATTTACAAAGGTGCACCTCAATAAAAAAGGGGAAATGAAAACAATGCTGCAGCTCCAACAAGAGCCAAGATTTGTGTGAATTATTTATGTTTAAAGGTTTTTTTCTACTTAGGATTCATAATACATTGTACTTTACCTTATTTTATAACAAAGAGAAATGGCTCAATTTACTAAAATAATTATAATCATAATCACATCTGCTCTTGAAGACTGTCAAATATCTCCAGAGTGCACTGTGTACATTTCCTTTACTAGATTCCCTCTTTTATGAGATAATTAAACAATTTCACAGCATTATTGTACAACTATTCTGTGTGGCATATTGTTTGTGCAGAACATTCCCTTTAATAGCTCTATTCTTCAAACAGATGTTCATGTAAATTTTTTCATAGATTTTATTTGAAGAGCAATTTGCACATTTATCCTACTATGTTGTCACCTTCCTTTGGATTTTGAAGCAGCTTTTCTCTATCTTATAGAAAGCCTAATATTGTCAACAATTTTAAAGAACGAAAAAAATTCATTAGCAAATGTCTTAGGTCCATACATAAGGATATCAGGGCAAATTACTCTTAAGTCACGGCAACTCAAAGTTACCTTGGTATTAGAGTACAAAGTTAATAGCAACTTTTTCTCAGAGGCACAGAAAAATCAAAAGCCACGATGACATATTTCTCTACCCCATTCATTTTGGTTTTATGAACTTTTACTACGCTTCTAAGCAGTTCGGACTCATTATAAATAAGTTAAAATGACAATAGGCTAAAGAGAAAGAAATGGATGCAAGACCCCTTTAAGTTTCTTTATTGCAAGACAACTGAATCAGCCATGCCCCAAGACATATTTTCCTGGGAAAGTGACACTGCATATTGTTATGAATTGGCTAATCCTACCTTACATTTTTTTTAAAGGAGATGCCATCTAGCATGCATTTTGAGGAGGAAGTGTCCCTCCCTGCTTGACTCAAATCAAGTTTTACAGGGTTTTAGTCTTGGTCAGGTTTGTTTTATGCAGCTCTCTGGGTAGATTTAGCTCCTTTCATTGTCTCTGTGTTAAAGGGCTGTTGCACAGAGTCAGCTGTTTTCACCAGTGAAAATGTTACATCTCATGTGAAGAAGGGCTCTTTCGTATTGTAAACAATCTCACTGCAGTGAAGTCAGAATCACACTCTCTTACTCTCTTATAGATACATGGTGGCAAGAAAGACATATTCACCCTTGCTTTTAAACTATGGACTAATGAATTATGAGCACCTACCTACCACTTCGAAAGTATAATGTGAATTCACTTGGATGAAAATACATAGTGTGGAGAAAAATAAGGAAACAGTATGTTTTCAGGGCTATTCTTCTATTTCTTTTTATTATATTTCTTTCTTTTTCTTTTAACTTGAATTTGATTTTATTTAAATAGAAAACCTGAGAAGTGGAGGCATTAATTACTAGGAATTTAAATTATGCTCACAAACAGTACTTCATTTTTAGGTATAAAAATGTGCAAAATGATAATTATTGGAAAGTTTTAGGACAATTGTACCGTGATGTCCCAGCCTCCTAAGCTAATAATAAAGCCGGGTTCAATGTTTCTTCACATAGGCCTCCTAAGAACTTTGAACAGAACTATGCTCCAGGAACATTGTTTTAGTACAAGCTGATATGAGATGCCACTTTGGCAAAGAAGAGTTCTGGAATGATTAAGGTCCTGGGTACACTGGGAGGGCATTTCTCACTGCCATGTGAGTGGTGTGCACCTCCCATGAGTGATGGTGGAATGGGACAGAAATGACAGATCGCCAGAAGCAGAGCTCTGCAATCATTGCGAAAGGAGTCCATGTAGGCATTGTTTAGAATGGCAGTAATTTGGAAACCACATAAAATGTTCAGGCAAACATGTTTTTTTGAAATGGATTTTAATATATCTATGCAATAAAATGCTCGTTGGACATTAAAAATAATAACGTATTTTTATTAGCACTAAAGAATAATGATTACAATGGAAGTTCTGAGGAGAAAGAAATAAGTAAAAATCAATATGCGTATTATGGACTCATCTATTTCTACATTTATATGAGCACCTGCTGTACAGACTAAGCAACTTAGTTCTTATTGTGTTTATTATTTGTTTGTTTATTTATTTATTTTTATTTATTTTTTCCTCCTGGCCTTACACTAAACATGGCTTTTTTAAAAAAGGATTTTATATATTTATTTTTAGAGCGAGGAGAAGGGGGAGAAAAAGAGGGAGAGAAACATCAATGTGTGGTTGCTTCTTGTGTGCCTCCTACCAAGGACCTGCCCTGCAACCCAGGCATGTGCCTTGACTGGGAATCGAACCAGTGACCCTTTGGTTCGCAGGTTGACAATCAGTCCACTAAGCCACACCAGCCAGGGCTAAACATAGCTCTATGACACAACAGTGGTCGCAATGGGAGTCTACAGAAACATCCCATGAACACAAATGCTAAGCTTGCAGGTCCAGTATTAAGCTATATTATTACATTTATTTGTGTGTGTTTCATCTAAATTTCTTTGACATATAAACATCTATCCAGGAAGGAACACTAATCATAATTGATTATATTTATGAATTTCCAATATCGAACACATCTAAATAACCATCACTCACATCACAAAAAAAAAAAAAAAAAACATTTCCAGCCTCACTCCTGCCTCTTCTCAGGCACTACTACCTCCATCCAAGATTAGCCACTGTCTGACTTATCATACTTTGGCTTCTTTTGCTCAATATTATCTTTGTAATATTCATCTATGTTTTTGCATTTAATTATAGTAAATTTATTCTCATAGCTGTATAATCTATAACTTTAAATATAGTGCTGCTATAAACATAGTTGTGATATTAATATCTGAATGTTAACATTTCAGCTTACTTTTAGATAACTAGAATGAGCCCCATTAAAAAGGGATATATTTGTATATACATACATATAAAAAAGGAATATAAGGGATATATATATATATATATGTATAAAATGTATATTGTGCATTAAGTACCGTTGAGGTGGCTTCAGCTCCTGGAGGCTCTAAATAAGTGATGTTCACAACATCCTCTTCTCAAGAGCCCTGCTCAGCTCCTGCAGACTCATGCCTATGGCTTCTTTTATGAGGTCAATTCATCTCACATTTTTTCTTCTTTTCCTGCTGCCTTCTGTTTTTCCCAGCATTACTGTCTTTTCCAAAGAACCTGCCTTCTCATGATTCATGATGTGCCCGAAGTAGGGCAGCTTCAGTTTTGTCATTTTTTCTTCCAGCAATGTTTCAGGCTCAATTTTCTCTAAGACCCATTTGTTCATCTTTCTCTCCTACCATATTTCAAATGAATCAATTTTTTTCCTGTGAGCCATCTTTACTGTCCAGCTTTCATATCCATATATAATAACAGGTAATACAAGGGCATGGATGATTTTAGCTGTTGTCTCTAATAACAAATCTTTGCTCTTAATGATTTTATACTGTACAGTTATTATAGTTATATATATATACACACACACATTATATATATTTTATTGCTGTATTGTATTACTTGATTCTTAAAGATTATTTGTACCTATGTTTAGTTACTAATTTTCCTTTCTCATATTGTCCTGGTAAGAGTTTGGTATGGTTATGCTAGAGTCATAAATTGTGTTGAAAAGTATTCCTCTTCTTCTTTACTCTGGAATGATTTTTGCAAGCTCATTCTTATTATAAACATTGAGAAGCATTTATGAGGAAGCTATTTGGTCTAGTTTTCTTGTGGGAAGTTTTTATAATAATATACTTACCTTCCTCAAAAGGTTTCTTATCATTTAGATTGTATCAATTTTGGTAAATGGCTTTCATGAAATTTTTCTATTTCATCTACATGATAGATGCCTAAACTTTTCTCAGTATTGTCTTTTAAATGTTTTAGTATTTATATTAACAATGACTTATTTTAATTTTTGACATTGTTAATGTTTTGTTTTCTCTGGGTAAGATTTCTCAGTTTCATTAGTATTTTTAGTAAATCAAATTTGGTTTGTTAATTTTCTCTGTTTTATATTTATTTCCTATTTCATTGATTTCTGATCTTAATTTTAGAATTTCCTCTGTCCACTCTCTTTGGCTTGGCTCTGCTCTTTTCCTGTGTTATTGAGACGGAAGCTTACATAATTTATTTTCAACCTTTCTTTAAATGAAAATATAAATACTGCTTTTGTTTTTATAGTAGAGTTTATTTCAGATTTTAACTAGTAAATTTTTACTACAAAAATAACAATAAGTGCCGTACAGCTGACTGTTTTAAGAGAAAGAGAGGAAAAAAGAGGAACATTGATTTGTTGCTTTTTTTGCTCCACTTATTTATGCATGCACTGATTGCTTTCTTATATGTACCCTGACAGGGGGTCGAACATGCAACCTTGGTGAATTGGCACAATATCTAAACCAACTGAGGTACCCAGCCAGGGCCATATTGCTGACACTTCATTGAGCTAAACAAGTGTTTAATGAGCACCTGTCACATATTTGTAGCTGAGGACACATTACAGAGTGAAACACACACCTTATTCCCATGGAACTTACATATTATTGGAGGCCTGCAGGTAATAATCACATAAACCAACAAACACATGAGATGATGTTGGATATCCAAATGTTCATTAAGCACTTCTTTGCCAATCATTATTATTTTTTAGCTCACACAAAGGCAATTTATCACAGAAAACAATAATTTGAGGAGCCCTATTCATAGATGGTGACCACGGCAACCCCCTCTTCCTATGTGTGTTGTTGGAAGAGATGGCAAGTTACATTCTCAATCTGTCTGATTTTCATTCCTTAAGGGGCAAGGGTGCTGAGAGCTCACTGGGCCCCTGGCCCGGAGGTCTTGGTCCTATTTCCCCCTGTGGCCCAGAGTTTGAAATGGAGGACAGTGATGCCCAGCTCCTTCCACCTCTGGGCACATCCCAAGCAGCCAACATGGCAGCGTATGAAGAGGACCCATTTCAGTCAGCCTTTACCTTCACTCCACCACACAGCACACGGCAGATGGTTTCCTTGCCAGAAAGATCAGTGGCATGGAAAAAAGTGTCGTTAAAGGATGCAAAGTTGTGCTAGACACCAAATATATTTTCTCCTGGAGCCGCCTGAGGTCTGAGGCTGGTGACCTGTTCTTCCTTCTTTTCCTGCCCTTTGCAAGATGCAATTCCTGGGTGTCTTCTCTGGGCTCTGCCATCAGAAAGAGAGAATGAAAAGCCTATTTGCCAACTATTGTTAAATGGTTCTGACTTTTGTTTTAAAATTAAGAAGAACCAGTATGAACACTAGGATGACAAAAGAAAAAAAAACATACTTAATATCAACTAGCTAAAAGGAAGGCATTATCTTCATTTTACAAGAGATAGCTAATATTCACCGAGATCAGTTAAACTAGTTTATAACCAACAGATGGATAAGTGTCTCCAAATATCATAGGCTTTCCCATGAGGGGGAGAAGAGTTTGCCACCCCAAAATATGACCTTTTGGGGATATTGATTATATTAATCTGATAATTTTTAAGAAAGAAGACTCAGGAAAATCCTTTGATCTTCCATCTAACTGCCTAAAAGGTTTAGATAGAAGACCTGCTTGAGGAAGGGAGCTATCATCACAGATAGCTACAGTTTAATATGAACTAGTATGTGATAAATAGAGCGGAACATAGCAAGGCCTATCTGATCAAAGTCTTTCCTGTGTCCCATTGTTAAAGATGGCCCAGCAGACATTTCCTTACCAAAAATGTGTTTTCCTATCTCCATGTGAACTGCCTTCCTTCCCTTTGAAGTACCAAACCACAACTCCCCTCACTCCTTAGCTCAGGACCACATATATGAGGACTGTCCAGAAAGTATTCAGCCAATGTACTGTGAAAAATAGAGACATTTCTTGAAGAAGATACAAGATACAAGAAACATTGGACATGGGACAATGATCCCTTAGTTCCCTTCAAAGAAGGTATCTTGGGAACTCATAGTTTTCCCTGCCCCTTTAGCAACTGCAGCACAATATTCCTTCTGCTCTGGTAAAAGAAGCTGCAGAACGAACTTTGCCACAACACTTTCCATGTCAAGATCCTGTGTCAAAAGCTGGGGCACAATAGTTTTTGGAATCCCTACATTAGCTCCTAGTTCTCGCACTGTCAGTCACTGATTTTAGTTGATTGCAGCCCATACATGTTCAACATTCTCAGGTGTTCTGCTTGTTGCTGGCCTTCCAGAACTTTCAACAGATTGTCGACCATCTTTGAAGTATCTGTACAGCAATTTTATTTGTGCTGTACCCATTGCCTCATCCCTGAAAGCCTTCTGAATCCTTGAATAGTTTCTGCAGAGGGATAGTCCAGCCTAACACAAAATTTAATGCAGATTCATTGCTTCACTCACTCAGCCATTTTGAATGCAATGGCCACACAGTACACACAGTCACTAAACGGTGTCTACCACCCCCACTGACTAGCACAGCGAAGTCATCATTGTTCACACATGTGCGTTCCAGTCCACTCTCTTTGGCTGTCAGTTTACAGGATGTAGCACAAACCATTCTCATTATATTAGCTTAACTTTTTCTAGACAGACCCTGTAAGCCTTAATTGCCTGATTTGTCCAGGGCCCCTTAGTCTTAGGAAAGGAACTCTTGTACATACATACATAATTAAATTTGGTTATTTTTGCTGTTAATCTGTCTTGTGTAAATTTGATTATTAGACCAGACAAAAGAATTAAGAAGGAAAAGAAATTTTTCCCCTCCTCCATGCCACTCTCTCAAGACTAACCTTTCAGAGGGCAAGGTATTCTTTTAAGGGATTTCTTCCTCCATCCTATTATATTCTATGACTCAAAGATAGTTATAAACAGCATATATCAGCAGATCTTTCCAATGGAAGTTTTAATAATTCAGTTGGTCTTTGGTAGTGAGATCGACAGTTGAGGTTTATTTGCAGAATCAAAATGATAGGACATAATAACGGAAGGGCATTCAGAGATGATTTTATTTAATTTTTTTATTCATAGATTGGTCACAGGCAGGACGGGAGACCAATGTGTAGATGATTAGTGTAAAGCTATAAGAGAAAACAAACAAAGGAAACACAAAGCACTGCCTTACGGAGCAAATGCACCTTCACAGAGCATTCACATTGTATAAATGAGCATTTCGCTCAGTCTCCAAATTCAAATGTTGTCAAACATTTCCCTCTGAATGGTGGCTTGTTTTAAGTTACTTTTTATGCATTCCTTAAGAAAAGCCTCACAAATAAACAAAAGTACTGTGTGAGCTCCATCTACACACCAGCTCCTAGCAAGTATCTCAAATGCTCTGTTGTTTGTTTCCCTTTGCTTCACTGCTCCGGGCAGGTGGCAGACAGTCTGCCTTGCTTTGCCTTCAACAGAAGAGACTGAAGAAAGGAATCCCAGGACCCAAACTCTTCAAAAGATTTTGTGCAAATACTTCAGGGCCAGTGAGCTTCAAAACCCGTGACTTTTGCTTTAAAATGAAGAAGGGCCAGGAAGAATATCGAATTGGATGCTGGAAGGTTGGGAGGGAGGGACAAAGACTGAAGAGAGACACGTGTATTTCTGCCTCCTGAGATGTTCTGAAATGGGGGAGAGGGAGACCTCACCTATGAAGAACTTTTGTGAAAACCAGATTTGGTGCTTCTTTAGCATATACATATTCATCTCCACCAGGTGTCTATTCTAGAGGTAGACTCCCCTCATCTGACGAATCACACCGGTGGCCAAAACCCAGCTTCCACTCTCACCATTTTAGACTGTGTGGTGAATGCTGTTTAAAAACCACCAACCTTACAGAAGAATTATGTCTAATTAACACTCTTCTATTACCCCAGCAAATAACAAACCTGCTGTAGGGGAGAATGCATTCACACTTCCTTGTAATATTAGGGCCAAAAAAGTGTTCTTAATTAGCTAAAATCAATTAACATGGCAGGAAAGTGAACGTATTTATACTTCTAAAGCTACAGTCAGAGAAGTGTCTAATATATAAGGACGCTGCTGGAGTTTGTGAAAGCAGTGAGCAGAGGTTGGGGCTGAGGAGATTTTATGAGTGACATGAAGAATCTGATGGACATTTATTTCAGAAGCAGAAGACATCCTGGGGCATTATAGGGCATGGGTGATTATAATTGTGATTATTCATTAAAACTTAGGGGGGAAAACATGTGGTTAATCAATAGCAGCCACGTAGGTCTTGGGCACTTATTTGCAACCACACATATAAAAGCATAAATACTTACAAATGAAAGAGTTGCTTTAAACTGCTCATTAGTAGGTTTTTTTTTTATGAGTTAGTTATATTTTCTGTAAAGTTTTCATGGCTAGAAACTATGTAGCAAACTTTCCTTTAGGACTATGCTCAGTTCAAACCTTGAGACAAGAAGTGATACCTGCCAAATAACCCAGGATGGGGGTCTGCAAATGACCCCCATGGGGGTTTCTGTCCACTCTCCAACTACAGTGTTTTGATCCCAAGAATGCTGGGCCAGTTAGGTGGCTTGAGAGAACTATCACTGACAACATAATAATTGTTAACAGAGAAATGCCCACATTGTGATCATTAGTTAAATGTGATCTGAAATTACTATCATTTCACATACCATGATGGCCTTATTCTAGATCAAGGTATTTGTTTGTGTGTTTGTTTTAATGGGACTTGAGCAGGTTATACAAAAACCTGGGCAGCCCCTCTGATTAGAGCTGACTCTCACTGAAATCATCTTTACCCGGGACTCCATCTGAGCCCCCTCCGAGGCAGTGGACACAGTGGGTGTCCTGCTCTCCCCTCTGCGTGCATCGTGTTTACGTACTTACAGAAGTGTCTGGAGGCCTCTGCTGGTGTTTAGGAAAATATCAACTGAGATAGAACAATAATCATAAAAGGATTCTAAGCAGATGAGCCTCCTTTGTGTGTGCTATATCTAAACCTTCATTTCCATACATTTTATTGGCACTTTTTCATTATTATAAACATGGTGCACTGATTATTATCATTTTCCAATGTCACCAGTGTCCGAAGTGCTCTGTGTAACTACGGGATGCCCTGTGTTGTCTTCTCTGGCAAACGACATCTTATCCCGCACATCCTCACTGCACTAACTCATCCTCCTGAAGATTATGTTTTCACCCTCTGTCAGCTTGTATCATGTCTAAACTCCCTGTTCATCAAGGATTACAGCAGATTTTCCATCAAACCAGCTGTTTGCTTCTTTTTTCTTTTTCAGGAATGGCAAAACAGCTTTGTTATAAATTAATGTTGTCCATATCAGAAGGGGGTGGGTAGGGGAAATCAGCTTCTGTTTCATAGCTCTTGTATTTCCAGTCTGGTATAACTGAAAAACACAGACAACACAGCAAGGAACTGCCAGCAGGAGAAATGGATGGGAGACAATAAAATCTGGAACAGAGAGACAGTGATTATAAAATTATTTCCAAAGCATGCAGGAAGAAAGGAACTGATTAACATTAAGTGTGACCTAGCTGTGTGACATAATCTTTTAGTAATTTCCTCAAAAATACCCATAATATTTTCTTTCCACATTCAATAGCTTATAAAACTCATTTCAATACTTTTAATAAATAACCTCAGTATTTTTCCATCAATGGAAGAAGAGCACAGAGAAAAGAAAAAATAGAATCAAGTAACACAACCAGCAACATTATTGGCAATGCAGGCATCTATATATTTCAAAATTGAACCCAGGCACACTCTTGAATATAGACAAAGGAGAATTTCTCTGGGTTGTTGAACTGCCACAAATCTAAGGTCTTGTTTCCTAACAGTACGTTCTGAGACTAGGATTCTTCTGCAAGTGTTTTTTAAGGAAATACTTTAAGGAGAGACCAGTAGTATGAAGGGAGCAAGATGAAAAAGCGATAGCTAAGGAAGGCATTGAGTCCTGGTACATCTAGCATCAGTCTGATTCAGCAGGATTGAAGCAGGCTGCTATTTCTCTTCTACAGTCAAGGCAGCGGATATTTGGTACCCCTACCAGTCAAGAAATGACTCAGAGAGACTCAGGCCCCTCTGGATGAGGTGGCTCCACTTGCCCAAAGGATTTCAAGTGTGAGTCATTATCAGTAATAAATATAGAGCCTTCAAAGGGCTCCCCCAGATACAAGAGAGACTTCCAGAGTCTGCTACACTATGTATGCTTTATGGCATGTATTGAGAAATAGTGTTCAATCTCATAGCAAACAGAGCTTTGTGACTGCCAGCTATACTTTAAAGCTGAAAGATGCTTTAGGCAATAAAGACATACATAGAGATAAAAGATAAATTGTAATTTTCTTGACTGTTCTGCCAATCATATCTACAATTCCATTTTCCTATAAGACAATGGGTAAAAGTCAATCTTTCTAATGACTAAAAAATAACAGTAGGGTTTTATTTTAATAATGAAAGTAAAATAAAATCTTTATAAAAATACAAAATTCTATCTATAATTATACTTTTGGCAAGAGATGAATTTGAAGTTGTAAAATTACTTTCTCAAGGACTTCAGACTATTCTAATTCCACTCTAACTTTACCACAATTTTCTGTAAAAAATCACAGTATTTGTTTTTATGGTATTTTAAAGTTTATTAAATTTTAATTCAGTAGAAAAATAACTGTGAGATTTCACTTACATCTGTGAAGTTTTGATAAGTGGATTCTGTTAACTCATAGAAGTAGCAAAATTACATTCATTTATTTTTATAATCCCTTTCATATCCGCCATAGTTGAACATTTATCATTTTAGATAATTCTACAAAAGATTTCAAAATAGTTCTCATAGTATCTTACATGTTGTATGTATCTGCCGCTGTTCACAGCATGATCTCCATCTCTACTGAACATTCTTCTAAATCGTCATTAGGATATCCTGACTTTAGCTTCAAACAACATCATGGGTTATAAGTTCAAGTACGCATAGGATTTAGTATGTGTTCTGCTATTGATTAGCTGTGTGATCTTGGATATGTCACTTAATCTCTCCAAGCTGCAGCTTCATCCAGAAAACAAAAGAAAACAAAAAAACTAATGGTATAGATAACATTACAGTTATTGTGATGATTAAATAAAGTGCATGTTTGATGAAGACAGTACATATAACACTTCATCTTCTGCTCAAATACCATGAAAAGAAAGCAAATACAGTCTCTAAAGATCCAAAAATAACTTGGAAACAAAGAGTTTAATTGGTAAGCACAAAATTTTGAACAACTTTAGAAAAACAGAAAGCTATTAGGGCTCAGTTATCTGGAAAATTCGGGCTAAGGGTTCCCTCACTCAGAGTTAGTGAATGGAAGAAAAAGAGAAGCCATAGAGCAGAGAGAGAAAACAGTTGTTGAAAGATGAAAACTTTTCAGATAAGGTTGTTTCAGAAAAGAGTAGCCTTGAATACATGAATACTATTAAAAACTACCTGAAAATTCAAAAATTCACACTAACTTTTTTATGAGCAAAAAAATTAAACTTGAAACATATTCAAGATTAATGTTCTATTTTATCAAATAATATTATACTCAGTTTTAATTTTTCTAATGAATACTGTTTCTAATGTTCACCTGATTTACATATCAAATTTAAAGCATTACTGCATTGAAGGATCTAGAAAATTGCACCATGTGGAACTAGACCAAGGGAAAAAGGAAAGTCTCCTTGTGGTACTAGACCCAGGGTCAAAGAATCAATATTTGCATTCTTTTGTTTTGCAAACCATATTTCTTCTAATAATAAGGACTTATATCCTCTTTTTTCCATCCTCCTTGGAGATATTAAACATTTAAAAATCATCTTTTGTTAAAAGCTTTCACTTGTCTAAAGATGAAAATTAATTATCACCATTTGCATAATTGTTTCACAATAGTTCAGTAAAGGTAAACAAGTAGGGGGAGGAAAAAGTAGAAACAAGTTCAGGTGTATTCCCTGTGTGCATTCTCCATGACCACTGAAGGGCTTCGCTAAGAAAGAAAAATATTTTAAAAAATTGATGTGGAAATGGTAGTTTAAAAAATTTCTACAAAAAAATTTAGTTTTTTACTCCAGTTTTTATTAAAATGAGCTACTTGAATATTCATTATTAAAGACTTGATCGCAATTTAATGCTGTAACATTTAATTACTTTCATTTTGGGGCCACCATAAATCAAGAGATTGTAATTCAAATGTATACTAATTTATTCTTGACCTTGAAGTTAATTACTAGCCATCAGAGGCTTTAATTATTGTTGGCAAGGTGGGAACATATCAAAAGAAGACCTGCTAAAACGAGAAATAGAAATAAGGTTCATAGGCACTGAGGTCTAGAAAAATTAGCAAATGTATAACCAAGTAATACCTGAAGAAAACCCTGATACTAAAACCTGACAAATAGAAAGAAGATACAGAGCAATATTTCCAATAAAAATGCATGTAAGATTTCTAAACGGAATTTCAGCAAATCAAATCCAACAAATCTAGAAAGTATAATAAATCATGACTAACTGGGGTTTTGCCACAAATACAAAGTTAAGTATTCAAATATTAATCAAAATACTTTAGCAGATTAACAAAGAAAAAAATTATCTTAACAAAGTAGAAAAATATTTGACAAATTAAAATTTTACTGCTGAAAAAATACTCCCAACAAACTAGGAACAGAAAGAAACTTCTTAAACATAATGCAGAGCAATTATGAAAAATCAACAGCTAACTTTTTATTAAGTGGTAAGATTATTTTGAACAAAAAGGGGCTATGTAATAAACCTGACAAGCTCAGGGGGGGACATGGTGGCCTGACAAGCTAAGTGGCCAAAAATAACCTCAGGATGACCTGATCACAAATTCCTAACTGGGCACCCATGGCAGGTAGTCATATCCAGGCCTATCTATGGCTAAGTTTTCAAATCATGAGATTTTTTTAATCATAATATTTAAAAATTTAGGGTCTTCAAAAAGATACTGTGGAGAGCAGGATCAATAAAATGGCATTGGTCCAGTCAAAATAGCATAAAGTATATAAAACAAGATGGTGTCACTCATGTCAACCAAGATGGTTGCCAGTCAGCAACGGTACTTTAGTTCAAGAAGGAAACTACCTAAGTCATGCTAGACACATCTGGCAAGGAGGGACACCCAAGATATCTGCACACATGATCAGAATAGTTGTGTCTACAGAATGGGACCACCCATAGATAGGCTCCTGGGGAAATTTCACTCTCTCCAGCAGGGGTGCCAAGATACTTATCAAGAGACCTTGAAGGGTGGTGTACACCATTCTCAAGGTATAACTGAGGCAGGCTTCAAGCCACTGCTGAGACAACTGAGCTCCACACACCAGAGTGCTGCTCCATGCCACGTTGATCTCCCTTGGCATTAGCCACCGGAGGTTCTGCCCTGCTGGACTGAGGGCTTCATCTGCCCAGCTGCCCACCTGGCCCCACAGATCCTTCTTTGCAAGACGCTGATGACTCCCTTGCCCACAATGCTGTCTCCTGGACCTACAGGTTGAGATTCAGGAAACTTGGGTTCATTATTCCCTGTTGATTGCTGTGTGCGTGTGTTATAATTCTCTTAGATTGTTAGAGTGTGAGTAGGATATTAATGTATGTTGATGTTCTACTTTGAGTGAATCTGCATTCAATAAAAGCTGAGTGAGTAGCATAGTTACTTTGTATGACTCTTGTCTATTCCCTGGTGCCATGTTGCTCAGCAGGCAGCTAGCCAAGCAGTTGCCCAGCTGACTTATAAGAAAGACTATACCATGAACATACGCTCGTGACATTGGTGGCAATTGGTGGCTTTCAGTTCTGAGCAAGATAAATTAGCCCCTTTTCTCTCAGATCATTCCTTCTAGCATCCACATAACACAAGCAATAATCACAGTGAGGCTCTGAAAGCTGAAAAAAAAGCAGACTACTTCAGAACCCTGGAACTTGAGATGAGTTCCCTGTTTCCTTACTTCCTCCTATGTATCCCAAACAGGACCCTACAGAAGCCTCCAATAAGAACTGCTAAAAGGTACAAATTCCCTTGAGAAATCTCTAGAGGAAAAATGTGGCCTAAAAGTATAGAATACATTTTTGGCAATTTTATCTTACTCAAACCAACCACCAAAGGAAAATCCAGCCCTCACATACACTCCGACAGCATTCGTTGTGTGGTAAGCAGTTAGACACACATGAGCAGAGTAGAAACAATAGGCCAGGTACTGAAGGTCACCAGAGTGGAAAGCCCCAGGCAGCTAGCAACACGCCAAACTGGGCTGAGACCTCACCCCCAAGATGATCTTTCCTCCTCTAGCATATTGCTGGCATATGGTTTGGATCTCCCCTGAATTTTCATATCAGTACTCATGCAATAGATCCCCTTAGAGGAGGGACAAGGGCCCAGAGACAAGCCTCATAGGACTCGGACCAGGACAAGAGACAGCAGGACAGGTTCTGATAGATCAGCCTAAAGAAAGAAATAGTCAGCCCCCCCGTCCCCCCGCAACTAGATAAGGTGCCCTGGCCACACCCCAGGGTAGCTCTGCCAGCCACCTGCTCGATTCTTTTCTTTCAAGTGTACTTTCCCTTCGCTTGCTGAATAAACATTCTCTTTCTCTTTGAGTTTCTTGGTTCTGAATTTACTTCTTAGCCAAACTCAAGGCTGAAGTCTAACAGCTGCTGCTGTCTGCTGTCAACCGTTGGACCAAGGAGGAAGCTGCTCTCACCTCCCCCGCCACTTTACCTCCCTCATCCCCTGTGCAGGGACACCACACACAGCAGTGCTCCACTCTCCCCACCCAGTGGTGCCCGCAGGGCCAAGCAGTAAGCAGTTCTTCCACCACAACGTCCACCCCTCCAGCCTGGCTAACGCAGGTAAAATTCTGATTCCCCTACAGAGTTGGCGTCAGCATGGCTGAGTGGGCAGTTGATCTTACATATTGTGCCTAGTAAAAGCTGAGGGTACTTGGACTGCCCTATTCGGGCGGTATCAGTGGAGTCCAGAAATAAACTGAGTCTCATTCCTACCTGCAGCAAAGAGACTTAATGAGGCAATGAGAGGTGGGGCTTATCACCACTCGGCCTCACAGCCTCGTCCCCGTGTCACTGGAGCCCAACAGAGAACTGGAATCGATGGTGAGAGGAGGTGATGGAAAAAAAGATGGCATTACTTGCCAATTCACTTATGTCCTCTCCTCCCCTAGTGGCAGCTGGGTCCTCTGAGAGTAAAAACTCAGTCTGAGTCAATGTCACGCTTGCTTGAGCAAGTGTCAGAAAGGCCAGGGAAGGAACTGAATTCCACCCCACCCATCTGCCACAAAGCAGCGTGAATCAGCACCCCACATCTGCACAGCAAGAAGCTGAATACTCAAGGTCTGTCCAAAACGTATCTAGCCATATAATATGAAAAATAGAGACACTTATTGAAAAAGATAAAAATACAAGAAACACTGTACACAGGACAATGATGCTTCAGACCCCTTCAAAGTAGTCACCTTGGGACCTCACACAGTTCTCCCAGCCACCATCAGCTGCCCTGTCGTATTTTCCTGAATCTCAAACTGTATGAAATCTCTTCCCTTTCAAAGATGATTTTAGTTTTGTGAAAAGCCAGAAGTCGCAGGGCACCATACCTGGGCTGCAGTGGGGCTGAGTCACCTGGGTGATCTGATGTTTCACCAAAAAAATCTGCACAAGACGTGATGCATGGGTGGGCATTTTGTCCTGATGACGCCTCCAATCACCAGTTGCCCATGGCACTGGCCGTCTGAGTCATCTCAATGGTTTCCCCGGAGGAATATTCAAGCTTAATGCAAAATTTGGCAGATTCATTGCTCTACTCGCTCAGTCATTTTGAATGTGACAGCCACACAGTGCACATATTCTCTCAAAGGCATCTACCACCCTCACTGATTAGTACAGTGAAGTCGTCATTGTTCATGCACGCACATTCCAGGCCACTCTCCTTGGCTGCCAGCTTACACGATGTAGAGCAAACCGTTCTTGTTATATTAACAATAGCTGGACTTTTTCCGGACAGACCTTATAGATTCCCACCCAGAACTTTTGCTACACCTTAACAGTGGGAATGCCTGCTTAAAAAAAAAAGTAAATAGAATCCAGAATTTCATAAAATAATATACAAAATATCCAGGGCACCCAAATGTCACTCGTTCTACCAAGAATCAGAAAACTGTCTCAGTTAGAATGAGAAAAGACAATCAACAGATTCCAGAATAAGATGAATCAGATGTTAGAATTATCTACAAGGATTTTAGTGTTAGCATCATAAAAATACTTCAAAAAGCATTTAGGAATTCTTATGAAACAAAGAAAAAGTAGAAAAGCTCAACAAGAACAAAATAAAAGGTATAAAAAAGAACCAATGTTTCTGCATTAGAGTAGCAACAATGGTGATGGTTAAGAAGTGATCAGTTTGGAGGTTTGTATACAGGATTTTCAGATGCATTGGACGTGGAGTATGGGAAGAAGAGAGAAATCAAGGATGACTCTAAGGTTTTGGCATAAATGTGGGAAAGAATTTGGTCATGCAGCGAGGGAGTGGAGGGGTTGAGGACTCTGTCTGAACTGAGCTTCTGTTTCAGCCACTTTCTAGAAATGGTCCACACTTTTGGAAAATACTCAGAAGACACATCTACCTTTTGGATCGTTGTCTCCATAACACCAAACACAATAAGCCATGATATGTACTTTATTTTCAATTCCTTCCAATCAACAGCAGCAGCAACATGAAGGCTTGAAAATCCCTAAAACCAATGATATTGAATATAAGAACAAAATAAGTGCCACAACTGATATATGATACTATGACCTGTTAACTCATCTGCTGAGTTATAAAAGCAAATGGGCCATATAAGCCAGGCCTGAACTATCTGGCAATCTCTCAAGAGCTTTAATCCTCAGAACTCTAGAGTTTTCTCTGACAGATACTTAATTAGGTTTTCTAGTAAAAGATATGGCCCTGGCTGGGGAGCTCACTTGGCTAGAGAACCACCCCAATACATCAAGTTTGCAGGTTCGATCCCTGGTCAGGGCACATACAAGAAGCAACTGATAAATGCATAAATAAATGGAACAACAAATTGATGTTTTTTCCTCTCTCTTTTTCCCTCTCCCCCTTCCTCATTCTATCTAAAAATAATCAATTAAAACATTAATTTATAAAAGCTATAAGTGAATCAACCCTCTGTTGATGCCTTGTTAATGAATAATGAAGTCTGATTGAGTGGCATCTGTTGCAGCAAGGGTGTGTGTTCGTGTGTGTGCATGCGCGCTTGCACGTGTGGTTTGTGAGTTGCTAGGAAAAATAATGTTTGGAATATTGTACTCCAAACTGTTACTAAAGGTGACCTCTGGGAAAGAAAGCAAAGTTGACAGGCAGAATAAAAGATAGGAAGGTGGGGTGACGCTTTCTGAGGTATAGCTCTGATTTATTTGAATTACTTTATATTTCTTTCATAAATTTCTGGGCAATATACAAAAGGTAAAAATACTCATAGGGCTTTCTACCTTCCCACCTCAACTTAAAAAAATACAACATCACTTTCTCTGTAAATCTAACATTTTCCTAAATCATTTGCCTACAGATATTCCCACAGGAATTTCCTTGAGCTGCACACCGATATAGAGGTTAGAAAACTAAAATCCACTCAAATATACACTACTTTTCCTTCTTACTTTATCCCTAGCTAACATCACCTCTCAAAATAATTAATACAAAAAGCCATTGGAACTTAAGAAGGTTAAAATAGCACTTAGATTTCTTCATGCAGTCATAGAATATGTTCAATAAGAAAACCGAATGCATTCATGAACAACCACAAAGTAATCCTGTTGTAATATTTGCATGTAAGTCAAACCACACTTTTAATGTAATAATGCTTTGTGTTACATCACCAAATATTCTCTTCACATGCCTCATTTTAAAACGTTTACTAATATCACCTCTCTCTCCCTATTTACTTCCAAGGAACATGCCCACAATATCCTCTGGATTTAGAAAAGATCTTTCCTTTGCTACGATCAAAGCTCTATAAACAAAATAGGTTGATCTGTGTTTGTATCTGAGGACAAACTGTGTATATAGTCCTGTGCTTGATAAATATGATTTCATAATTGACCTGCTGAGCGTAAGTGGACAGCTTAAACGCACACAGCCTATGAATCCTCATATTAATTACTTTTGCTCCCAAACTGTGTGTGGTGGGGAAAACTGGATGGAGGTTAGAACCTGGACTCTATTGTCTACTGCAAGGACTTGAACAGTCACTTAACCTTTCTGAGTGTCAGTTTCTTGCCTATAAATTGAGGATTAAAATAATCACTTCGCTAAACTGTCGTTGAAGTTTAGCAATCTCTAAAGAACTTGTGAAACTTCTTACTCAGTGCCAAGCACATACTAAGCCCACAATAAGTGTTCATTAGTTTTAAAATATGATCCAGAAAGGAAATACATGCAGGATATCAGATGGGAGTTCAGAACTGCAAATAAGACTAAGACTAGTCTTCTATGTAGAGTGGAGTTGGCAGTTACTTTGATAAAATGGGATCTGAGAGAGATTTTTATCTGCCTCCTGGTCTCCTTCAGAAATGTTTCCTTTAGTTTGGTTCAGTCAATGTGCCACCTGGTAAAGGTGATTTATGAATTAGGTAACCTACAAACAGAAACTAGGTTTCTCTTCATAATGAATCCAGCCCCACTTGCTAGCACCCAGCTGAACTAAGAACAATATCAGACAAGCAGCAGGAAATAGCACTGGCCCTTGAAGCGGGGGTGGCGAAAGCATGCTGAAGCCCGGGGAAGAGAAACAAAGATGGAGATGCGGGCCTGCTGCTCAGATTCACTTAAGGACCACCTGTGTCTATGTTGTAACACCTGTAGGTTTGTATGCAGGGAATTCCTCAAGCAAGGAAGCTTATTTCAGCTTTGAAGGCATCCCAGTCCTGGCTCTCTGCCCAGCAAAGACTGACAAAGTGAACTTGGCAAAGTATGAGTTCAAGTGAAGGTACAGGCAGGTGCACTGTGCTTAGATGCTGTTCTGGAAATTGGACTGGGTTTGACAAACTTCATCAGTTTGCAAGTTGGAACTGCTTGGCCTTGCATAACCTCAATTCAAAATGATGATTAATGGGCCTGTTTCTGCAGTGAAAAGAAAAAAAATTGTTGAGAGAAACAACTATGTCTTAGAGGAAGGATTAACTCCTTCCTGAAACTAGCTTCCCAGCTGGAGAGCAGCAGGGGGTAGTGTACACAGGATCCATTGAGTGTAGCATGCATGCACACTAAATTTTTACCTTATGATTTGTCACCTCAAATTCTCCTTGAGGTAATTCTGGTAGAATTCCCAATTAGTGTAACACAGACACATATGTTAGATTTATTTCACTTGTAGAAAACAGAAAAAGATTAAATCAAAGCAAACACATTTGATGTCTGTTTCCAGAAAAAATAGAATAGCAAGGACTGGTTTTACATGACACCTTGAAATACAAAGAAGAGCAAACAACAACGACAACAACAAAAACAAAATTATGAAACAATGGTTTTCAGACCTGATAAAATGATCATCTCTCAGAGAGGGAGACATAAGAAGGGAGTACTCTGATTAACTCAGTTTACTCCCTGGAGAAAGTTTCCAAACTGTAGTGGAGGCAGAGATCCAGAAGGACTTCAGAGTTGAGATGAGAGTGTGAGACCAGAAGGATGAAGACCCTATCATTTCTAGTGCATGCAGAGAAGAGCACTAGAAAGGAAAGCCTGCTGAGGTATCCGGAGAGGGTCCTTCTTGAATCTTGAACTAAGTGTAATCAGTGCAGGCCTGAAAGGAAACTATGCGAGACCAGGAAAAGAACCACCCAAAAAGAAGAAGGAGGAAGTCTTTGAAGCTCCCAAGGGGATGGGACTTGCTTGCCTTCCAGTTTGTATTCCCACCAGTCAGAAAAGGAAAACCTCACAATCACTGGTAGACTACTCAGAAGGGTGTTGCCTCAGTAGTTGGGCAAAATTCAGCTTAAAGACTACTCTGGTTCTGCCTAACAAAGCTTAAACACAAGCTTTGAACACCAGCAACTAATTTGTGTTCTAGAATAAAGTTCAAAAATACTCGTATGAATACAAAAATGCCTAGTTCCCAAAAAGGAAATTGATGTCCAATAAAAAATTACCAGTCATTCAAAGAAGCAGGAAAATACCACTCATAATGAGAAAAAACAATCAGTTGAAACTGACCAAGCAATGACCCCGATGATAAAATTGGTAGTTAAGGGTATTAAAACATTTATTGTAACTGTGTTTTTATATGTTCAAGAAGGCAGAGAAAACCTCGATATTAGAGAAACCTGGAAGATTTTTCTTAATAAAAACAAACACAAACTAATTTCCAGTCAACATGGCGGCATAGGTAAATATGGCTCACCTCTTTGCACAACCACATCAAAATTACAACTAAAATATAGAACAACCATCACTCACAACTGTTGAATGTAAGTCTGACAACTGTGGGATTAAGAAACCACATGCATCCATACTGGTAGGAGGGGCAGAGATGTGGAATGGGCTGGTCCTACACCCACATGCGGTGGATAAAAATGCAGAAGGGGTATCTCAGGAGCAAAGAGTCCCAGCTCCACATCAGGCCACCCAGCCCAGGGTTCCAGTGTCAAGAAGATAAGTCCCTATAACTTCTGGTTGCAAAAACCAGCAGGGATTGAGTCAGTGGAAAAAACTTTTGAAGTCCCAAGCAGTTCTCCTTAAAGAACCCACACATAGACTTATTCAGACACACTCCCTCTAAGTTCCAGCACCGTGGTAGTAGCTTGAAAGGCACCAGTGGCATACAGGGAGGAACTGAAGTGTCTGGTATCATGTTGGGAGCTGAGGGATAGTTTTCTCTCAGACAGAAAGGTAGGCAGAGGTCTTTGTCCCTTTTGGTGAACTATCCCCCCAAAGAGGCACAGAGCTGGCAGGTGAGTGCCAATCTAAGACTCCATCAACCCTGCTAACACTGTTTGTCCCACCCAAAATTATGGGCCCACCCAGACTGTTAACCATGATCTTTCATATGAATGATTGGTCTTGGCTCGTGCTTCACAACTTTCTAAATCCTCTCAAACAAGCAACAGCCAGCCTCAGCAAGCCCCTAGCCCCTGTATCTCTTGCTAAGTGATCCAGGCCTAGCACCAGCAGCAGCCAGCCTAGATTCACAGCTTGGCTTCACCTAGGAATCTCCAAGCCCAGCACAAGTAGCAACCATCTCAGATTGCTTTATCGCTAATGCAGGGTGACCCCAGGCAGAACACAGGTGGGGTCTAACCCTGGCCTGTGTAGGAGGTCATTTTGAGTGGTATTGGGGACTGTAGTCCCTCACAAGTTGGGGCCTGGGAGAGAAACCATAAGACTTGGCCAGAACGCTGGTAATGCAGTTAATAGGCAGGACCTGATAATTCTGAGGACCCCTAGGGGAGATCAGGCCTAGAAGTAAATTACACTCCTTGAAGCACGCTTCGTCTCTCCCTCAAGCTCTGTTAATCTTATACAAGATAACCAGCTCAAGGGTGGGAAAGAAATTTACAAAATTCCTGGACCCTGACCCAAATCCCATCCAGTGCCATAATGTTTGCTCATCTCTGGCCCAAGCAATTCAGTCTGTTCCTGCCATTGTCTTCTTTAAACATCACCTATTCTCTGTAAGCTTAAATTACTGATGTAATTAGATTACTTATTCGTTCCTGCTACCTGTCCCCTATTTGTAACCCTCTCAATAAAAGCCATTGAGCACAGGGGCTTGGGTCATTCTCCTTGAGAGGGAATCACCATCCCTTTTCCTTAACAGGCAAATCGTGTCTGGAATGACTCTTTCTTCCATCTGCATTTCGCAGGCTGGAGTCCCCTATAGACCTGCACCACCCAGGGAAACCGCAGAGCCTGAAAACCCAGTGGCTTGGTGATGATGAGCTCCTTCAGCTTTACCTTGTCTAAGAAGCACTTTATCTGCCCTTCCATTCTAAATGATAGCTTTGCTGGATCGAGACATCAAGGTTGTAGGTCCTTGCTTTTCATGACTTTGAATACTTCTTGCCAAGCCCTTCTTGCCTGCAAGGTTTCTTTTGAGAAATCAGCTGAAAGTCTTATGGGAACTTGCCTGTAGGTAACTATATGCTTTTCTCTTGCTGCTTTTAAGATTCTCTATCTTAAACTTTGGCATTTTAATTATACTGTGTCTTGGCGTGGTTTTCTTTGCATCCATCTTGTCTAGGACTGTCTGTGCTTCCTGGACCTATATGTCTGTTTCCTTCACCAAATTAGGAAAATTCTTTCATTATTTTTTTCAAGTAAGCTTTTGATTTCCTGCTTTATCTCTCATTTCAACACCACTGTGATTAAAATATTCGTACATTTGAAGTTGTCCCAGAGGCTCCCTACCCTTGTCTCATTTTTTAAAATTCTTTTTATTTCTTGATATTCTGATTGAATGTTTTTTATGTTCCAAATCATTGATTTGATTCTTAGCTTCATCCACTCCACTATTGATTCCCTGTTAATTTTTCTTTATTTCACTTAGTGTAACCATCATTTCTGCCTGTACATTTTTTATACTGTTGAAGTACCCAATGAGCTCCTTGAGCATCTTAATAACCAGTGTTTTGAACTTTGCATCCAAGAGATTGTTTATCTCCATTTTGTTAGTTTTCTGGAGTTTTGCTCTGTTCTTTCATTTGGGTCATGTTTCTTTGTCTCTTCATTTTGGCAGCCTCCTTGTGTTTGTTTCTATGTATTATGTAGAGCTCCCTGTCTTAGTAGCATGGCCTATTGTAGAAAAGCACACCCATAAGCCAAATGGGGCCAAGCCTTAGGTAATTGCCTGGGTGGAGCAACCTATGTCAACCAGGTTCATGGAGTCTCAGATATGGTGTCATGTGTCTGCGGCTCTGTGTGGCAGAGGGCTCAGAAAAAGGACAATGACCTCTGCCTGGCTTCTGGAGTTTTTTCCCAGGAGGCAGCTGAGCCACAGCACTCACCCTGATGCAAGACACTTCCGTTTCTCCCTCTATGCCACTAAGGCCTCTCCAGCCACTGACCTGGTTCTGGAGCCCAGAGGAAATGACTCTGCATAAGTCCTGAGTCTGCCATGAGCCCTTTTGTAATTCCTTATAACAGAGGGAGGCCCTTTAACTATACCATTAAGTATTATATTTGCAACAGGTTTTATATAGATAATAAATTAAAGATGAATTCTTCTGATTTCAACTTGCTAATTTTTTTTTCATGAATAAATTTTATATTTTACCAGAAACTGTTTTGCATCATTTATATGGTCACATTACTTTTCTTTTTTCCTCTGCTAATATCAGTTATTTTTGAAAAATCAAAAAACTCAAACTGGTAAATTATCTCTTTTCATAGTTGCTGCATATTTCTTGCTATTGTTTTGTTTAGGATTTTCATGTACATTTAGAAGTGAGATTTACCTGTAATTGTTTTTCTTTATTGTATCATAGCCAGGTTTTGTTCTCAAAGTTAAGCTGGCTTCATAAAGCAGGTTGAGAGATGTCTTTTTTCATTATTCTTGGAGATGTTTGCATAAGCTTTTTTATTGCTTGTGAAAAATATTTGATAGAATTAGGCAGTGGAGTATTTTATCTAAGGAATAGTTTTTAATTAAAGAGTCAATATATTTAATATTTATAGCATTAACATACATTTTCTCTTTTGTGCCAGTTTTAGTAATTTATAATTTTCCAGGAATATGTTCATTTCATCTATATTTTAAGTATATTGTTATATAAATATTTTTAACAATTTTATATTTTAGTTTGAGTATATACAGGATATCTAGTAATATCCATTTTTTTATTCCTGATATTGCTTATTTGTGCCTATTGTCTTCCTAGAATTTTTTAACTTTTCCTCTCTTTTTTCCTAAACTTCTTTCTAGACATACGATCTTACTATTCTTCTCAAAGAATCAATCTATTCTTTGTAAATTCTCTTCAATGTATCCTTCATTTTGTGTACTAACTTCTGCCTTTTATTATTTTCTTCCTTCATATTTTCTTAGACTTAATTTGCTATTCATTTTCTAACTTTAGCAATAGATGCTTGGCTTGTTGATATGCAGGTTTTTCTCTCTTTTTCAAGATATCCATTTAAGACTTTAACTTTCTCTTTAAATATGCTTTAAATCAACATAACTTGTTGCATCTCATAACTTGTAGATGTTTATTACTTAACAAGATTCATAATTTCCATTTGTAATCTTTCTTTAATCCATGAGCTATTTAAACAGCCTAATTTTTATCTGCTTAGTTTGTTAATTATTGAGAGCAGTAAGACTGTATATTTAGTTATTCCTCCTTTTATTTATACCAGCACTTATTTTATATATTTGACTATATTTTTTAATGTATCCTATAATTATTACATATTGATGAAGCCAAACATATATTACTATATATCATCATATTTCTTTCTCTGTGGAAATATTGTCTATATTATCTGATGATAATAAAAAATAGTTTTTGTTTGGCTAATACATTTTGGTATTTCTTTTTCAATAGTTTTAATTTATCTTCATTCTTATATTTGAGAGCCATCTCTTACAAATAGCTTATAGTTGGGGGTGTTATTTTTTATCTAACTAGCAATCTTTGTATTTTAATTGGACCATTAAGCTCATTTACCTGTATAAAATCACTAATAAAATAGTTTAAATCTACTCCTACTCATACACCTTTCTTTTTGACCAACTAGGTACTGTAACATTTTCCTCTCATTTTGTTCCTTTGTTTATATTGATTTTTTTATTATTCCTTCCCTTGACCGCCTCCCAAATTGTTTAGTTTACTATTATTTTAGTAGTGACCCAAAGGTCACTACTATTCATAATATACATTCATTACCTAACAGAATGTAATATTGCTTGGTACTTTGGCCCTATTCCTGGACTATGCAAAGTCAATAGAATACTTTATTGTCCTTTATCCATCTCTCAACAACCTATTCTAAAATTTATATGTATTTTAAATAACTAAGACATTATCATTATTTTATAAACTGTCAGAATTTCAATAGCATCTTATACAAACAATAGTCATAGATTTGCCCACATATTTACCAAATGTTTTGCTCTTTATTTTTTCTTCTACTTCCAAGCTTCTATCTAGGATCATATTTCTTCTACCTGAAAAATAAGTTTTAGTATTTCCTTTAATGTTGGTCTGCCATTGGTAAATTTTCTTACTGTTGTTTTCTACAATATATTTATTTTGCTTTTGTCCATAAAAAAATTTTTGCTGCTGTGCATAAAAGCCTAAGTTGTTACATATTTCCTTTCAGAAATATAAATGATATTTCACTGCATTTTCACTTTCATTGTTTCTGTTGAGTAGTCTATTGTAAGTGGCAATGTGGGTCTTTTGAAGGTAATCTGTCTTTGTTTACTTAAGATCTTTTCCTGGTTTCCAGAATTTATACTATGACGTACTTAGGCGTATATTCTTAAATTTTTAATCTTGTGGTTAATAGAGTTCTTCAGTTTAGGTCCTCAAGAAGGCAGGCAATGTGACATGGATTAAAGTGCCATTAATTTAAGGAGTGCAAAACCACAGTGGTATGGATATGGAAAAAAGGAAAACAATGCAAAGAGAACATATAAGGAATGCAATGAATTGTATTACCATGTTGGTTATTACAGCAAGCTGCCAAGAGAGAAAATAGGTTCCTCAGGAGCTGGGTTTACTTTCTGGCATTATACCTTCTTTATGAGGGTTAAAAAAAAAAATGAACCACACCTAGAAGTATTCAATGGAAGAAGGAAAGGGAGATTTATCTTCTCAAATACTTCCCATTTCTTATTATTCTAATCCCAACTCATGAGTAGCCAATTCTCCAGCAGTAGTAAATTATATTATCTGGCTCCTTGATGTACATTCAGGAAACAAGATAATGCCCAGAAATATAATATGTAGAATTAAAATTAAGGATTGATGTCTCTAATTCATTTTGGAAAATCCTCAGGCAGTACCTTAAATACTGCTTCTGCATTATTCTTTCTTTTTCTATGATTCCAATTAGGTACACGTGAGACCTCCTTACTGTATACTCTATGTCTTTGTCCCTCTTTTCTATTTTCCATATTCTTTTGCTTCTCAGGTTTTAATTCTATTTATTTTATTGTGGTCTATTCTCCAGTTAGTATTTTTTTCAGCTGCATCTAATCTGTTTATACTCCCACATGTTGAGTTCACAGTTCCAGTTATTTTGTTTTTCAATTCTATAACTTGTTTTGGAATTTTAAGACTTACAAAGCTCTCCAAAACCCCCAATCTTGTCTTTTATCCCCCTGAATTCATTAAGAGTAGTCATTTTAAGTGTTATGTCTGAGTGTTCCATTATTTGAAGCCAAGTATATCCCTTTCTGTTGCCTAAATTTTTTCTATTTTTCTTTCTTACTGTCTTACCATTTCATATGACTTACAGTTTTAACTGAGTGTTGAGCATTGCAGATAAAAACTGTAGAAATACAAAACCTACAATGATATTATCTTTTTGCAAAAAGAATTTGCCTCTGGAATGTACCTAGGGGCACAGTCAATCTGAAAGGAGCAATTTTCAGAGAGGAAAAGCCTAGAAAATAGCCTTCTAAAAAATAGAGGGGTAGAAGTAAGCTATTTTGAGCATGTACTATATACCTGGTTCTTCAAATTCTTTATTTCTTTTAATCACACAACATTCTTTTAGGTAAAGGATTTTTATACCTTCATTTAAAGCAAAAAAGCAAAGGATCAAAATGCTAGCCATTTCATCAAAAACACACCTCTGGTTGTAGCAGAAAAGGAATTCATACTCTTTCCTGTGATGCAAAATATTCTACATGTTTCACCTCATGCTAGGGCCTCCACTAGCTCTCTCAACATGACTGAAAGAAATCTAGTGGTAGGGGCAAAAGTCATCAAATTGCCTAATAGGTAGAAACTTTTCTAAATCATCAGTGCATAACAGAAAGCAACCTATACGTAAAAAAACAAAAGACTGGAGAACAAATAAGTAAAAAGAACACACCAATACTCTTGTCATTAAGAAAAACAAAACCTAACTGTTTTGCAGATAAAAACTGTAGAAATATTTTTCTACAGGCTAACTGAATAAACATTTACTCTGGACTGATGTGTTTCATTTTTTATCGTAAAGTCCCACCATTCAGCCGCCCAAGAACTCTTGAAGGCCTACGTCCCTGTGTTCTCCGGGCAGCTTTGTGTTGCAAGGACTCGCTGCCTAGCCCTTTTCCTCCACATCCAGGCCTCTACAACTAAACATACAGGGCAAGTTACAGCATTACATTCCCCTCTCATGTGGCAGGCAGGAAGGGAAAGAGTTTCACCATCCTTTTTTAAAAGATGATTTAAACTTGTTCCAGACTTTTCCTTTTTTATTGGACAATTTATAGAAAATTTTGGAGATGTGCAGGGAATTCCATTAAATGAAATTTAAATTCAAAGAAATCTCTTGCCCTTAAAGAAGTTCCAAAATATTTATTTGATCCTCACATCAATTAAGCTATGAGTCACTATATTTAAAAGGCAGCTTGGTTAGGTATCTTATTTGGCCTCAATTTAATATCCTAACAATAGGCTATTGAGCTCAGTAATTACTACTTTGCTGTGATACCTTGTTTGAATGCTCTGAATCTCTCACAACAAACAGGGCTGAAAGTCTGAATGTTGCCCTATCTACTGGCCTTTGATTTTCAGGGTTTATATTTTGAAGGTTTGAATAGTTTCCAAGAACATCACTGTGTTTGAGGTTTCAATTACTGAGCATGGAGACATTTCAGGGTAATATTCGTGCAGTCAGAACCTAAATAAAGGAATTCAAATGACTGTCAAGGCACAAAGGAACTAAATGAAGGGGAATCCCAAGGTTGAGAAAAGGTTGGAATTTTACTGTAATATGAAGAGCAAGTGAATCACTGATCCTGATCCCCACTCTTATGTGGACTGTAGACTGATCTCACATGTGTTGTGGGTTAGGGTGAAAACAAGGAAGATTTGAAAAGTTTAAGCCTACCCTGTTACAGCTGATTCCTCTGGCCTCTTTCCCAGTGGCTTTATTGCTGAGGCTAATGGCCAAGGAAACACCAAGGAGTTGATAAATAAAAGCGTGTAAAAGGAACTAAAGCTGAATACAGAACAGAGGAGGAGCAGAAAGTCTCCCAGTTAAAAACATTAAAATCTGGTTCTCGAGGAAGGACTTAATATGCTCCACACTCTGACCCCCTCTCAGGCATGACACTACCAATCATGTCGCAGAGGAGGGAGATGTGTGAAAAAGAAGCCCAACCACTAAACAACCACTAAAAATGCTAAGCCATTCCCGTGTGCCCTGGGGAACTACCAAACAAATTGCGCACTGCTACATTCCCAATACCTAAAGGATAGTATCACACAATCTTTAGAAACAGAAAAAATTTTTAAAAAAACGAGAGCAAGGGAGGTGTAATTCATATATATCTTCTCTTACAGCTCTACAAAGTATTTCATGCATATATAAATTTACATAAAAGTCTGTGGGGGAAAACTCAGTAGCAGAGGAACTTGTAAACAAATGTTCATAGTGGCTTTATTCATATCCCCAAACTGAAAGCAACTCATATGCCCTTCAAGAGGTAGATGGATGAACACATTATGTACATTCATATTATAGAATACTACATAGCAAGCGAGAGAGAGAACTACTGATACATGCAATGATGTGAATGAATCTTAAAATCAATATACCGAATGAAATAAGCCAGACATAAGAGAGTATAAATGAGATATTATTTATGTGAAATTTTAGGGAGAAAATCTAAAATGAGAGAATAAAATCTGTGGCTACCTGAGTCTAGGGGTTCGGGGGATAAGGTAGCTATAAACTATAAAGTGACCTAAGAGAATTTAGAAAAAGAGGGCTGATAGAGATGTAATGTATGTGGATTGTGGTGGCAGTTATAAAGGAGTATATATTTGTGAAAACTCATTAAACTTTACATTTCCAGAAGATACATTTATTTGTAGGAATTATAGCTCAATAAACTATTTTTAGTGCAATACATTTAACTCAAAAAAATGCTTAAAATTGAATATTCTTTTTAAAGTCTGTTCATATACCAATAAAAACAGGTAAAAAAATATAGATATAGTCAAAATATTGGTTGTGTAAAGCTGCTGTGATGTTGTTTTATGTGGCCAAAAAGTAAAATGTTTTTAGCCAAAAGTAAAAGAAAACCCCTTCTCTTTGCCAGTCTCTGCATGGATGATAGTTGTGAGTCATGAAATAGAATGAAAGATCAGACCTCAAAGAGATAGTTATCAGTCAGAGACTATTGTGCATTTTCTAGTAAAGATATTATTAGGCAATAATGAGACATTACACACATTACTTTCTCAGCTTTCTTTTTTGAAACTGTTGAAAATACTGGGTAGCAATAACAATCACCCCACTTTCCATCTTAAAGCGGTGAACAAAAAGAGGTGCATCCATAGTCAACTCTGTGGACAAGCCTCCCTGATCTACCCATGAGGTTATTGCTTTTTTTGTGAAGAAAAACAAATGAAAACAACTGATAGTATTGAAATCTAACTAGAAATTAATTCTTTTCAATTGGGAAATTGGGAGGTAAGTTTTTCCTGTTCTCCAATGAAGATAAACAATGTAGCAAGCACGCAAAAATTATCTTCACATTCTACAAAATATAAAGATTGTCGAAAAGCTCATTCTTTCCTCTGCTCCCTAGTTTAAATTTCAATAAATTATCTGGTAGGAACAGAACAGACTAGGCCTTGCTATACTGTGCTATTTCATGTAATCAGAGTTAAATAGTAACTACTATTAATTGAATGCTTACTATATACCAAGCCATGTTCTGCAACTTTATATCCACTAAAATTTTTTAATATGCACAATTCTATTACTATCACTGTTTCACATATGAAGAAACTAGGATATAAGAGGTGGAGTAAAATAACTTACCTGAAGTTTCACAGTTGACTATTGGTGGAGGCGATTAAACTTAAGGTAGACTGACTCCAGTTTTTACCACCACACTACACTGCATTGTCAGCTGTAAAATACACAAGGCTTGACCTGTCTTTCAAGGATGTCTACATTTCTGCTATTTGTCTTTTTGTTGTTGTTGTTTTTGCAGAATCATGTGCTATCCTGATTCAAAGTGTATAGTGCTCGTAGTCATAGTACCAACATAAGCCTCCCAGAAGAGAGGGCTCAGTGTCAGTACAAATCCTCAGACACCCCTCTGGAAGGGGCCATTTTCTTTTACCTGATAGTTAAGAGCTTCCAAAGAAAGATAACATTCTAAAAGCACGACTGTTTCACTTTCATTCCTTATAATCAAAAATAGAAAGATAAAGTGAACGAAATGTAATATGTTCATATTCTAATGTAATTTTACAACATCTAATTAAATAATTATTACATCTATTGACCATTCTAGATGAATAGATGGGCTTTGAAAGGCTAAATCAGATGTTGAGGTCAAGCATCTAATAAGTCGCAGAGATCAGAATTAAGCCAAGTTTTGGTTGATTCCAAAGCCCACACCTAGTCACCAATCTGCAAAGATTGAACAACATGAGGATTTTAGGAGAAGAACAATTGATGGCTGAATCTGCCATCCATTGCCCTTTTTTCCTACTTCAAAGAGTAAAAATCTCTGAAGTAATTATCAACTGCTTCTTGTTTGAACAAACCCTGGAATACCTGGTTATTTGGAAAATGCTAAGATTAAGTACCTTATTCTAGAACTCTCCCTACCTGAAAATCAGGTACAAATACCAGAAAAACATGCAGTCCATACTTGAGAATATTTTTCCCAAAAAGATTCTTATGCCACAGATGTGGGGTAGTATGCCATATCTTTCCACCCTATATACTCTCTATTGGCACTCCTGTGTTAGAGGGCTTTTGTAAAAATTAAATGCAGAAAGAATATAACTGTACTTGACTTTAAGTACTGAACTTCAACAAGGTCTTTGTGCTGTCAGGTTGTTTTATTTCCATCATGATTTCTAATATATATCAAGAAAATGACTACTATACTTTATATACTATTACATGTTTAAAAATAGTGTTAAACAATATTTAACTTGAACGCATCCTAAAGATTCATGGATTTAAAACAAAAAGATTACATCCACTGGGAACATAAAATAGAAGCATTTGATCCTAGTAAAATTTTGGCTTTGAGAGAGCTAAGATAGTTCATACTTTAAAAAGGTTTGCTTTATCCTTCCATAATAACATTTGTAGAAAGCTTTTTTATTTTCAATTGCTGGCAATTTATGTTACAAACATTGAAGATCTGAATCAATAACTATTTCAGGGAAAAGAAATAGAATGTACAATCTAAAATGAACAAACTAGAACACCAATGGGCACAACAAACAGTCTCAAGAAAAGCCTACTTGTTCTACCCAAGTGACTGAAAAGGGGGAAGCTAGCAATAGAGAAAACGTTTATACACTTATCACCCTACTCAAAGCAAACAGGACAGGAAAACCTGAATGCCGGCCCTATCTCCACCAACACAGGCTAATTGGGGAGCCTAGACTTTCACGTTACAGAGCAGTAACTAAGCATGCTTCCAACCCCCATTACTGTAATGTCTGAGAAGGCCAAGTGGTAAGCAGGGATTTTCATTCCCACCAACTAGTAACGAGCCCCCTTCCATTTGTGGTTTCAGTAGAAACCATGGTAAAGATCTTGTACTTGCACCCCCACCAATCAGGAATGAGATAGTCTCCCCACTGCAGTGGTGTCAGAGGAGGCCTTGTGAACAGTCGGGAATTCTACCACCACCCAGGCGTAGTGAGGGCAACCCTCCCTCAGGACCCATCCCTCCCAGCCCCCCACCGCAGCTCCAGTATCAGTGTTCCAGAAACCACTGGTAAGCAATAAATACCTGTGCTTCCCAGACAGCACGGTACCATGAAAGTCTAGCAGAGAGCTGAAACCTCCGTCACTGCAGGAGTGTCAAGGGATGTTGAGTGGAGAGCTGGACTTCCACCACACCTGGCAATGAAGAAGCAGCACCCTCCTCTCCCCACCAGCTCGGTGGAAGAGAAGCCCAAATCAAACAGAAGATTGAACTACAATCCAGAGTCTCACAACATAATAGCCAAACAGGCAGGTACCGTTTAGAATCACTTTGTAAGACAAGCAGAAAAATCACAATTTGAATGAGAAAAGGCAATCGACACCAAGGAGGCACAGCAGCTGGAATTATCTAACCAGGAATTTAAAGCAGCCATCATAAAAAAGGCTTTAACAAATAATTATGAACACAATTGAAACAAATGAAAAAAATACATCATGCGGGGGCGGGGGTAATAGAAAGGCTCACAAAGAAATAGAAGACATAAATAAAAATCAACAACCAAACTAAAAAACTCACTGGATGGGGCTCAATAGCAGAATGGAAAACACAAAGGAAAGTGGTGAACTTGGAAAATATGACAATAGAAATTACCCAATCTGAAAAAGAGAAACAGACTTAAAACAACTAATAATCAGAGCCTCAGAAACTTATAAGAAAATAACAAAATATCAAATACATGTCACAGTGTTACCAAACAATGGACCCTTGGAAGGGTGCCCAGATGCCGTTACCGAAACAACGACCCCTCCCTTCCCCGGGGTCCCTCAGTTGTAGGTCCTTTTCCCGCCGCCCTTGGAATTATGGCTCTCGATGGCAGAGTTTGGTGAGAAGGAAAGGAACTATTTATTCAAAAATTATACAGTTTTGATTAATGGTTAAATGTCGCCCTTAAATCTCAAAATCCCGTTAAAACACCCACTAACACACACAGTCCTGCCTTCCCCCCTTTGCCCAGTCAGGCCAGTCAGGCCAGTCAGGGGTACCGTCCTTCAGAGAAAAAGGACAGAAGTCCGGGGCTCGGCTAGGCAGGCCTCTCGTGGGTCTCAGCACCATCTCCTGCGTCGCTGCAATATCCAGCTCTTAATCCAAAACCACATGGCACCTTCTCATGGCCCACTAGCAAGAGTCTTTTCTCCTCTTTTCTTCCCGCAAGGTCTTCACATTGTTCCCCAGAGTCTGTGTCTCTTTTTCTCTCCCGCAGGCCCCTGTCTCTCCTTCTTTCTCTCTCAATTACATTCTATATTGTAAGTTTTTCAGACCTTCCTGGTTAGCCTTGTGGAGATGTAAAATAACCCTCTTTGCATATGAAGAATGAAGCTATCCTGTTATTGACATGCAAAATGACTCTCAATGGCCTTGCTCCATTTCAGGTGAGAAGCTGGCCTGTTACTGATACACAAAGTAACTCTCAGGGGCTCCGCTCCAGGTCTCCCATCCCCCATGGTGGTCTATCTTGGTGTGGGGAGAATATATTTTTCTTGGACACCCCAGTTTCTGGACCCCGTTACAAATACCCTTTGGGGGCCCTGGCTGTGCCCTGTTACAACAGCAATCCCAGAAGTAGAGGAGAAACAACATATGACTAAAAAGGTATTTAAAGAAATAATGGGTGTCCATTGGCAAAATCATGAACCTCAACTTAGACTATGATCTTACACAAAAATGAAGTCAAAATGGGTCATGGATTTAAATGCACAATGTAAAACTACACAACTTTTAGAATGCAACAAAATAATCTTCAGGACCTTTAGTGAGGAGTTCTTAGGCATGATATCAAAAGCACTGTTCTTAGAGAAAAAAAGTTGATAAAGTAGACTTGATCGAAACTAAACTTTTGCTCTGAGAGGACCCACTAAAGTATATTAAAGGGCAAATTAAAGACCAGGAGAAAATACCTGCAGACTGCAGGTCTCATAAAGAACTACATCTAGGTCATTGTTTAAAATTCAGGAAAACTTGAAAGTAAAAAAAAGCAAATATTCAAATTAGAAAATGAGCAAAAGACATAATGAGGTATTTCAACCTAGAGGACATACAGATGGCAAATACGCACATGGAAAGATGTTCAACATCGCTAGTCATCCGTGAACACTCACTACTCATCTATTAGAATAACAAAAACATTTTAAGTGACAATATTAAATTTGGCGAGTATGCAGAAATACTGGATCTCTCCTAGTGAGGGTATAAAATAATAAACTACTGCAGAAAATAGATGACCAATTTCTTTAAAACTAAACATTTATTTACCATCTGACCTAGCAATTGCACTATGGGGCACTTATACCAGAGAAATAAGAACTTATGTCTGCACAAAAACATCTATACAAATCTTCATATGAGCTTTATTTGGGAGTCAAAACCTGGAAATAACTGAAATGTTGTTTCCTTTGATAGGTGAATGGTTAACCAAACAGCGGTACATCCATACCATGGAATACTGCTCAGCCATCAAAAGGGAACAATTTACAACATGGATGAGGCATAAGGACATTATACTAACTCAAATAAACCAGTCTCAAAAGGGCAAATATGGCATGATTCTACTTATAGGAGGGATCTAAAGTAGACAAATTCATAGAAACAGAAAGTAGAACGATGGTTCCCAGAGGCGGCAGGGAAGAGGAGAAAGGGAATTTTTGCTTAACAAGCATAGAGTTTCAGATTTGCAGGACAAAAGTTTGGAAGGTCTGTTTCACAGTAATAAGAATATACATTAGTGAACTGTACACGTAAAAATCATTACCACAATAAATTTTATGTTGTGTGTGGTTTTAGGACAACAAAAAGAAAAAGAAAAAAAGAAAGCACTACTGACACACGCAGCAACTTAAATGGATCTCAAGGGCATTATACTAAGTGAAAAAAGCCATCTTCGATCACATATTGTATGCTATAACATTTTCAAAATTTTAAAAATTATAAAGGTGAAGAAGGGGTCAATAGTTGCCAGGGATTAGACTTATAGAGGGAGGGTGCGACTCTAGAGGGGTAACAGGAGGGAGGTCTTCGTAGGGATGGGATGGTTCTGTGTCATTAATGGGTTAGTGGTTCGGATGGGGGAACTCAAGAGCTGGAAAATTTTGGTTTTGAGTCATAGCTAATAAGCCTAGTAGTTAATGCACGTACAAAGTTATTGTTTTGGAAACTGAAGGTATGGCCCAGCCTGACTCCAGGAGACCACAAGCAATTCCCCATTTGTGCTCCAGGAGGACTGCAAGCAATCATGGTGGTATCTGAGCTATTGTCTTCCAGGGAGAGACATCTCGCCTCCCAGAACACAAATACAGAAAATCACCCAGACACAGGACCCAGATAAAGAATCACAAGTCAACAGATGAAAGGATGTTAGGGAAATTGCCAGACTGCAGCTTTTATCTGATTAACTGCTTTCCAGAATTCCAAAGCCCTTACCTTCACTTTTTTCCCTTGAATTCCAAATCCCTTACCTACACTTTTTGTTCTGCCTTATAAACAAAGGCTGGCTTGAAAGGAAATGTAAGATGGCCTTTTAGGGAGCATAACCCATTGTCTTCTCGGGTTTCTGGCCATCAAATAAAAAGCCCATAAAGATTCAGTTCCTGTCACTACTTATTGGGTCTGCTGGTGACAGGCAGCATGAATGCTGGCTTTTCTGGTTTGAGTTCCATGAATCTACACGTGTAATAGAGTGCTACACATTGTACCAATATCATTTTTTAGAACTGATCTTGTAAAAAAGTTATTGTGTTTGAGTTTTTGTTCGTTTGTTTCAGTAACAAATTCCATAAACTTAGTGGCCTTAAATAATGCAAATGTGTTGTCTTGCAGTTCTGTAGGTCAGAGGTCTGGGCACAGTATGGCTCAGCTAATTATTTGCTCCTGGTTTCACAGAGCCAAAATCAAGGTGCTGGCAGGGTTTCATGCCTTTCCAGAGATTCCGGGTTAAATGCACTTCCGAGATCATTAAAGTTATTGGTAGAATTCAGGTTCATGTGGGTGTAGTAAAAAGGCCTTTGTTTCCCTGATGGCTGTTGGCTGGGGTCATTCTTAACTTCCAAAGGGTGCCTCCATTTCTTGGCTCATGGCCTCCTTTGTTGATTTTCAAAATCAGCAGTGGCAGGTGAAGTCCTCACTCTTTGAGTCTCTCTGACCCCTTTGTCCTTGTTTTTCTCTTCCACCACAGCTCTCCGATTCCATTTGGAGAAATTTCCCTGCTCTCAAGGGCTCAAGTGATCAGAATTTGCCCACCTGGACCATTCATGATAATATCTCTATTTTAAGATCCATAAACTTTGTAACATCTGCACAGCTCCTTCAAAGCAGTTCTTAGATTACTGTTTAAATGATTAAGGGATGGGAACCTTGGGAGACATCTTTAAAATCCTGCCTATTACAATTATGCAAAATGTAGCAACTGGAGGAAACTTGATAAAGGTTACATAGGGCCTTTCTCAACCATTGTTGCAAATTTTTGTGTACTTGTAATGATTTCAAAACTAAAAGCTTTCTAAAGTTCACAGAAGAAAAAATTAAGTCAATATATATTTCCTATCAAAAATTATTTCATTTCAAATACCAAATTTATTTTGTTCCTAAAACAATTTCAGTTATGCAACTTGAGAATAAAAATGAATATGTCCATCTTGCTGTATGTATATTTCAATAAAAACATATTTAAAAGAAATATATGAAATAAGAAAACAATATTTCCTATATCCAGAAGACTTAGATTAAAAGAAATACTAAGAAAGATCTTTCAAGTAGAAGAATTATTTCAGTTGGAAACATGGAATTTTAGGAAACAACCAACACTGAAAACTGAAAATGTGTGAAAAATCTAAGTTACCATAATATTGACTTTATAATACAATAAAAATAACATGTTAGACTTAAAATGTATATAGAAGTGAAATGCATATCAAGAATTGCATACAAAGAAAAAAGGACTTAAATGGAGTTCAAGTGATTTAATGTCCTTGCACTATAAGGAATTTTAAAATACTTGATTACAGATAACGCTAACAAAAGCTAAAAATGCATATTATAATCTCTAATGTAACCACCAATGAATGATAAAAAATATAAATGTGTTAACAAGCTAGCAGGGTGAAAGAAATAGGAAAATAGAAGAAAATACTATATTGACCGAAAAGATGACTAGAAAGGAGAAACTATGGATAAATACTAGCTGGGACAAAGAGAAAACACAAACATACCAACAAACACATTAAATGTAAACAGACCAAATAACCTAATCTAAAAAACAAAACTGTAAGAATAGATTGAAAAAAACTATATGCTGCTTAGAAGAGACACATTTATTATAAGGAGACAAGTTGAAAGCAGAAACGATGGAAGTAGTAAAACCATGTAATATGACCCTCTCGCAAAATAAGAAAACATAAAATAGCTATGCTAAAATCTCAAAAAAAGACTTTAAAGAAAGATGATAAGGAGAGACATTTCAGGGGGATGAAAGAGCCAACCATACCAGAAGATATAATAATAATGTGGATGCACTAATAGCAAAATATATTAAGTAAAATCTGGTAGAATTAATAAAAGAACTTGACAAATACACAAGTATAGTTGGAGGTTTTAGTTAACCATTCCTCCTAATTGATAAAACAGATTAAAATAAATTGGGAAGTATATAAATTATTTGTATAACACTACTAAGAAACTTAATCTAATTGACATTTGTATAATGTTAAACACATTTAAGAATATGCATTTCAATGTCCACAGAACAGTCTTAAGAAATTGCATAAAACTGAAATCATACAGAGAATGTTCTCTTACCACAGTGGAATTAAAGCTGAAATCAATAAAAGCTTTTGAAAAAGGTAATTAGAAGATGGCTACATGTTTGGAAACTGAGCAACACATTTGAAAAGAACCCATAGGTCAAAGAAAGCAATTCTGGTGGAAATCAGAAAATGCTTTGAAGTGAAAATAACTAAAATATGGCATATCAAAACTCGCAGGGTACAGCAAAGACTTGTGCTTGAAGAAAAATGTATAGCTTTATATGTATATATTAGGAAAAAATATAGGACTGAAGATCCAATTACATTTTTTGAGGAGTTGGAAAAAGCAGAGGAAATGTTATCCTGCCCTTTTTTATTTGCAAATGTTTCAAATCCTTAAGTTTTCAAACCAGAGCTCACTAAATCCATGTATTCTTTGAAGAGACATTAACATTGTTTGGGTTTAGAATGAAGGGTGCTTCTTGGAGGAATTCGCCATTAGTCATTTTAGAGGATTTAATTAGAACCCCCCATTTGTATTTTAAATTGCTGCTGCTGTATTGTGAACTTGTTAACAGCCTCTGTATCTTAAAGGAGCTTTAATGTAGATACACTTTTGTAGTTGGAAATCCTACTGTATGTTTTCAAAGCTCTTAGAAATCTTGTCATTAAAAGGAGCAATATAAATGCAAACGTTTGGTTTTTCAAACCATTTACATTGTTCAAAATAAGAGAGAGAAGAAAAAACTGAAATGTGAACTGAACCACAAAATTGGAGTGTTTACTTTTCTCTCTACGTTTTTAAAACAATCCAGACTCAGAAGAATAACAGATAAGGGCGGCTGAAGAATTGGTTTCCTAACTCATGAATAGTAGTTCTAAAAATAAGTTCACTGCCTGAAGAGAGACATAGGAAGCTTTAAATAAAATAAGCAACTAATATTCCTCAAACTTGGTAATAAAGAGAAGGTAAGTATCAAGTTTGATCCAAATTCTGGTGAGTAAATGTCTTATTATTCATTCACCAATCCATTTGTTCAAACGCCCATTAATCCAAAAAATCTTTGTCACCTCTTTGCCAGGCACTATGTTAAGTGCATGCAGGCAACTCAATGGTGAGTGTTGGTGCTTCCAGTCCAGTAGGAGAGGATGACATTAAAATAGTCACACATATAAACAGGTAAGCACAAAGTGGGATTCTGTCTTATGAGGGAGAGGCACCGGGTGTTTTAGGAAAATGTAATAGTCTTGGGAGTCAGGGAAATCTTCCCCTAGAAAGTATCATGTAAGCTGTGGTAAGATAAAGATTGGTTAATTAGGTCAAAGACAGAGGTGGAGGGAAGGAGCCTTCTAGGCAGAGGAAATAGCATAAGCAAAGGCTCCTGGTGGGTGGGAGGGATCACTGGGGACCTGAATCAAGGCCAGGGTGGCTGAACAAACAGCAGGAGATATTGTGAAAGGGGGAGGATAGAAGAGAGTGTAGAGAAGGTGGGACGAAGCTGTGCAGATCGGCAGGACCTGGATCAGAAGACCCTCGTAGGCCATGTTAAAGCCTTTGTCTTTCTTCTTATAGCAAAGGGAAACGAGGAGAGGATTTTAGCAAGGAGGAGACACAGTTCACCTGTTGTAAACACTACAGACTGGATTCCAGGAGATCATTTAAGATCCTGTTGCTTCGGTGTAAGCAAGAAGGCAGAAACTTGGAACGCTGTCAGGAGGGTATTGCCTCCCCCTGGTAGCCAAAGTCGTACCCAGCCTGACTCCACCTCCCTTCCCCAAATCCGCCTTCAATGATTCCCACCCCTGCCAGGCCAATGTTCTCACTGTGACCTACACAAATCCTTCTTATTCTTTTTCCATCTTTGTTCCTGTTGCTCCTTGCTCCGAGAATGTCATCTTCAGCTTTCGCCTAAATTGCAACCACCTTCCACACTCAAGATCAAGTTGCATCTCCCACTTCTTTAGAGCATTCCCGCCCACAGCCATATCCTTTTCCTCTGCATTAAACACACGCCACTTCTTTCTTCCCCTCTCCCTGATGAAACTGTAAGCCTCTAAGGCAGGACATGTGGCTTGCACTTCTCCGGCTCCCTCCGTAACACCAAGCACAAGAATGAGGTTAAGGACGAAACGCCCTTTTCGCCTACTTGAATTGCACTGCAATGAAAAATCACCACAAGCGTATGGATAATAATTTGGAAAAATGCTGTATTCTGAATTTTACTTAAGACAAAAAAAAATGGCATTATATGAATATAAAGGATATTACAGAAGGATGTTTTTAATAGGTAAAAATCCAAGCCACTTGGAGTCAGCATCCTTAACGTGTGGATTACTCTAGAAGCTTGCCTTTTGGTAGCTGGACGTGTCCTTTCTGCCTTCTATACAGTCCTGCCCATGGCAAAATGCAGCAGGGGCACCCATGAACTTGGCCCTCGGTGGGGCTTCCGGTAAAGCTTCTTCCCGGGCAGGAGGGCAGTGGGCCTTTTCACACCCGTGCCACGGTACATCCCCCGTGTTACTACTGCCACTGTGCTCCCCCCGGCAGTCTCATGGGACACTGACAGCTGGGTGAGAGGGTCAGAGAAACAGGTCTTATGAGGACCCAAGTGGCCAAAAATTCAACTCTATATTCATTCTGTACATTAGTCCACAAATCTTCAATAAAACAACAACACACTTCATGTACTTGAATTTTGTGGAAGCTGATGAAGAGGCAAAATTGTGTGAGATACAAAAAAGGGTCAGCCTATGTGAACAAGACAGTTCCTGGTTTTAATACTACTGCTAACATGTGTTGAACATATCAGACAAAAGTTCTTTAAACTTGTTAGTTCTGCTAATCCTCACACCCCTATGAAATAACTTGTATTATTAAAAATAACAAGACTGAGCCTCAGAGAATGGAGATATCTGACCTCACTCAAAATCTCAGACACAGTAATGATGGGACCAAGACTCTGAACTTCCTGACTTAGACCCCAATGCCAATGTTAGAACGCCCCACAAACATGGACTGTAGATGCCCCGGGGGTGTTAGGGTAGAGCCACGGATGTCCAGAGTTCCTCTGATGTTTCCAGACCATGACTTTGCTCACAGAATTAACACTCTTCTCTTTTTTATCAGAGTCACCAACCAACCCAGGGTCATCTCTTGTTCCTCACTTGTGTCTGAAGTTCCCATGCCTGCCCTGTGCTCCTCAGTAGACAGACACTCTCCAGAGTGGCATTAATACCTTCAGTGATGTTGGGGACGACAAAAAGCACTGGATGTGAGAGTCTAGTTTCTGTACCTCGGAGAACTGGAGTTGAATTCTTCTTTCCTCACCTGACAAATGTGTGATCTTGAGCAACTTAACCCCTCTGTACCTCTGATTTAGAGTAGTACCTAACTCATAGGGATTTTCTGATTATTAAATAAGATAGAATACTTAAAAGTGCTTTACACAATTCCTGGCACAACAATGAGAAGCACAAAACTTTACTGCTTCCACTCCTATTTGTCCTATATCCCCTGTCTGTTTTAAACAAGTTGGACAATTGCTGGTTATTTATTTTGCCTGTGCTTTTGTCTGTCTTAGTTGGAGTTTCTAGCACAATCCGTTACAAGGATTTGAGTGCAAGTATGCAAGTACAGTCATGCCACATAACAACATTTCTGTCTATGATGGACTACATATATGACAGTGGTCATTATAATCTTTTATACCATATTTTCACTGCACCTTTCTATGTTTAAGACATAAATACTATTGTGCTACAATTGCCTACAGTGTTCAGCACAGTTACATGCTATACAGGTTTGCAGCCTACGAGCAACAGACTACACCCTATAGCCTAGGTGTGCAGTAGGCTGTACCATTTAGTTTGTGGATGTGCGCTCTATGATGTGAACAATGATGAAATCGCCTAATGAAGCATTTCTCAGAATGTATCCCCATCATTAAGTAGCATGTTAAGCATCCATCGGGAGAGTGGAGAAGTGAGGCAGGAAATGGAAGAAATCCAAAGCAGGGTAACTTAATGAGCATCAGCTACTCTGGGGAACTGAGAACCAGTCCTGCTGGGTATCTCCAGGAGATGGCAGAGAACACCCTTTGGAGTTGTCCCACCATTTGTTGCTTATGGGAACTGCTCCCAGGGGCATCAACTCCCTGGTCCCCCAGCTTGCCCTGCATGTTCATTGATCAGGCCTCACGGCTAAAGAAAGCTCTTAGGAGAGGTGCATGGAGCCGCCAGAGTGCACGGGAAAGGTATGCGTCCGGAGGATCTGGTAGGAACACCTTCAGCATCTGCCACACCCATTCTCATGCCTTTGATATTGTACTTACTTCATTTTGTAATTCCCTTCTTCCCATTTTCGCTTTTCAAAACGCCAACTCAGATATACTCCCTTTCCACAAAGGCTTTCCTAATTGCTCCAATGTAAGGTGGTCTTTTCAGATTCTTTTTTTGCATCAAACATTATAGTCTGCCTTGGATTATGTCTATTTACATGTAGGTTTTGATGAAGGACTCTTGAGGTTTGTAGTTCCCATGTCCCTTCCTCCCCTTACCCCTGCGGGGCCTAACATAGCACTTTGCCCATAGTAATTGCTCAATCAATATTTGTTGGATATAATTGTGTTGCATATTGAAAATGATTAAGCACAAAATGTACCCACCTTATCAACTATGCAAGTGTCACACTTCAGCCTCTTGGGAGATGTTTGCTGGAACAACTCTTCTCCTTCTTTAATGATTTTTGATCTTACATAACACTTAAATGCTTTGGAGTTCCAAAAGACAAATATATCTTCATGTAATTTAAATGACGATCAGCAGGCTATTTTTTCCTTATTAATATACAGAAAGCTGATGGTCACAGCAGGTAACTGATGAGGCTAATCTGTCAATGTCCTGATAATTCTCTGCCTGATTGCTCCCAGTCCAGGAGGCTGCATAATCACAGAAACACCATGTGATTTGATCATGACCAGAATAGATTATCGATTGTCTTCACGTGAGCTGGGTATTGGCACTGTATGACGTTAACATGGTACCTCAAGGGAGCCCCTCAGAAAGAGAGAAACGTGGAGACTTCCAAATATTATAAAAAAGAACTACAGGAAGCTTCTGAAAGATGCAACCTTACGAGTACTTGGTGTAACGGAAAGAGACTGGATAGATGTGATTAGTCATCATACTTTGTTAATTGGGACTCCAGTCAAAGGCATTCAACCTTAAAGGATGACTCCGCTGTTTTATGGCTTCGGCTTCCATGCTTTCCAATAGTTTTCTAAAAGTCTAAATGTTCTGTTAACCAAATGTTAACAAAAAATATTCTCCAAACGAAAGGGAGATAAGTGTTTCCATTGCGGTGCAGGGAAGTAAACAGGCAACCAAGCCTTAGCAGTGATTAAAGGACACAGTATATGTACTTAATATATTTGGCAAGGACTTTCTTTTCTTCAGTATTTCTTTAAAATCTATTTTTCAAAAACAGTTTCCATTCAGTATTACTCTGTATGAGTTTCAAACGCACCGCAAACTGGTTAGACAAGCACGTACTTTACAGAGCAGCCCGCGTGCTGCTGCAATCCCTCTCCTGGCCCATGCCTCTGTGCCTCCATACTAGTGCCTACATTCCTACGCTCTAATCTACATCTCTGCAGCTATTCTGCAGCTACCAATTTGTGCTGTTCAATCCCTTCAACTTTTTCTCCCAGACCCTCAACCCCTCTCCCCTCTGACAGCTGTCAGCCTGTTCTCTGTACCTGTGAATCTGTTTCCTTTTGTTTGTGTTGTTCATTAGATTCCACATATAAGTGAAACCACATAATATGTGTCCTTCTCTGACTGGATTATTTCACTTGGTATAATACCCTCTAGGTCCATCCACACTATTGCAAAAAGTAAGATTTCCTTCTTTTTTATAGCCATGTTGTGTTCCTTTGGGTACATATACCACAGTTTTTTATCCACTCATTTACTGATGGGCACTTGGGTTGCTTCCAAATCTTGACTATTGTAAATAACACTACAGTGAACATAGGGGTGTATATATTCTTTCAAATTAGTGTTTCAGGTTTCTTCAGATAAACTCCCAGAAGTGGAATCACTGGGTCATAGGGTAGTTCCATTTTTAACTTTTAAAGGAAACACTATACTGTTTCCCATAATGGCTGTACCAATCTGTGTTCCCACCAACAGTACACGGGGTTCCCTGTTCTCCACATCCTCATCAACACTTGTTGTTTGTTGACATATAGATGATACCCAATCTGACAGGTGTGAGGTGGTATCTCATTGTGATTTAAATTTGCATTTCTCTGATGATTAGTGATGTTAAGCAACTTTTTATATATCTGCTGGCCATCTGTATGTCTTCATTGGAGAAGTATCTATTCAGGCCTTCTGATCACCTTTTAATTGTGCTGTTTCTTTTTCTTGTGTTAAGTTGTCTGAGTTCTTTATAAATTTTGGATATTAACCCCTTATCAGATGTATCATTGGCGAATATCTTCTCCCATTTAGTAGGTTGTTTTTTCATTTTATTGATAGTTTCTTTTGTTGTGCAAAAACTTTTCAGTTTGATATAGCCTCGTTTACTTTTTTCTTTTGTTTCCCTTGCCCAAAAATATTGCTGCAAGAAATTTCTAAGATTTAACTGCTTATGTTTTATTCTAGGAGTTTTATGGTTTTGAATTTTACATTTTAAGTCTTTAATCCATTTTGAGTTTGTAAATGGTGTGAGAAAGTGATCTAGTTTCATTTTTTTGTATGTGTTTGTCCAATTTTCCCAGCACAATTTATTGGATAGATTGTCATTATCTCAGTATATGTTCTTACCTCTTTTAGCAAATATTAAGTGATCATATAAGCATGGGTTTCTTTATGGGCTCTCTATTCTTCTCCATTGATCTATATGTCAGTCTTTATGCCAGTACCAGGCTGTTTTGATTACTGCAGCTTTGTAATATAGCTTGATATCAGGTAGGTAATATCTCCAACTTTGTTCTTCTTTCTTAAGATTGTTGAGGTCATTTGGGGTCTTTTGTGGTTCCATATAAATGTTTTGGTTTATTTTTCTAGTTTCGTGAAATGCTATAGACAATGACTTTTAATACATAAAAATGTTGCACATATGTTGAAAGTTTACCCTTTATTTTGACAGTACTTTTAGATAAATAACTTTTACACAAGTAATTCTACTTGGTAGGTTGAATATAGCCACATATTGGCATATATGCCTACCTTGCTCTAAGCCATTGTCTTCCTTGTTTTGTTCTTTGGAGTCAACAATGCTTTTAATTTAAAAGCCAGGACAAACCTGGCTATTGACTTATGACATTTTGCTAACTGATTTATGGCATCTGGGGAAGAAGGGAGTAGAAGGAAAGCAAAGGAGCAAAGGGATGTTTGTGGTTGGTACTGGTAGGTTGATCTAACATCAGAGCTTTTTGAGCTCAGTTTAGTGTTGAATTCTAATTTTTCTCTTCTAAAGTTCACTCATGATGACTCCTTTGTAGACCCAATCTCTGAGAATCTCCAATGTGTTCTTATGTTAAAGAGGAACACATCTCTCCTCTGTCTCAGCGTCTGAGAATCCAGCAGTAGTATCAGCTTCTCTCTGCCAAAGTCCATTCATTCATTCTTCCAGATGGTCTTCTTAGTTAAGTCCTCTTTCAAAAGAAGGTCAGGAAAAACTCCCACAGTCTCTGACTCACCTAATTCTTTAAGTGCAGTTGCTTCCTAAACAGTAGGCATCTCTGCTGCCACAGGCCACTGAAGCCACCCTTTCACTTTACATGTTTCTCACTCAGAACACAGACCTGCATCCACTGTGTCTCCCCCAGATGCATTAAGCTCTTCTAATGATTCCTTTTGACCAAAGGCTTAAAATGGCCTATTACTTACACCCTGAACTTGGGCTTGACCAAACTTTGTTCAGGTTTCTCTCCTCCCTACAGGCCCCTAAAATCTGGCTTGACCCCAAATCTGAGCAAGCACTAAAGCTCCAAGGAGCAAAATGTCCCTCTTAACAGCTTGTTCTGACAATTGGCTGATCATTGCATAAAGAAACCTTTTCTCTTAAACTTCCCAGATTATGCTGTTTGCTCACCCCACTACTTTCCCTGCTCCCCGCAGAGTTTCTGTTAGTTCACTTTACTTCTCTCTACAAAAGAACACCCCTTTTGAAAACACATTATTATTGAGGCCCTTGCCAATTCTGAGGTCAGAATGTTCTCCCTATTAAAATAGTTTCTAAGTAAAATCTCTCCTTACTTAAGTCTGAATTTGCTTTTATTTGACACCTTTAAATGTCCCTTAAATGGAGGTGAAGAAAGAACTCTGTGGGTTCTTCCTCCTTTTAGAGGAAGAAGAAGGTTCCAAAAGTTCACCAAAAGTGCTCTCTAACTTCTCTGAAACACTCTCCAGTTATGCCATCAATATGGGTAAAAGGGTAAGTTTTTCTGACACAACTTTATTAACTCTAACTATGGTCTAGCACTTCTTTTAGAGTATGATATTTAAGGTTTTTCAGATTCACTTAAAATCCTACTACAATTATAAATGCATTTTGCTAAGGAAGAAAAGTGTTTTCCTTATCCTCTTAGTTTGTGTTTGGGGGCCTGTAAATTAAACTAACAAAAGACAGGTTCATAGGAAAGAAATGTACTATATTTACATGCATAGGAGTTCACAAAAATAAAGTAAAACTCAAAGAAGCTGTTAGATTCAGGGGTTCATATATCTTTTTAACAAAGCAAAGAGGGTTTGGGCTTCAAGAAATGATAAACTGTGGGGAAGTTACTAGCAAATACATGAGGGAACAAATGGAAGCTAAGGTCTATTTTATGCAAACTCAATTTAGTGTCTACTCCCTATCTTCTATGATGAGTTAGTCTTCTCTCTTCGATATGGGGATGGAGAAAGGGAGAGGAGCTCCTTCTGCAAAATGAAATGTATGCCTTCTTTTTTAGGCAAGTAAGAGAACAGCAGGGAACTCTTCCTGTATCTGCCTTCAGCTCCTAATGACCCTTATGCCAAAGTGGCATATTTTGGAGTGGTATACAAGTATTCCGATCCCCTTCACAATCAGCATATAATTTTTTCAGGGGCTACTCTAAAGATATTTCAAATATAGTGTGTGCATCACTGATTTTCAAGGAATGATTTGATATATAGTTTTCACTTAATATATTGGGACCATTATATTGTCATGCTTTTACAATTATTTAACAGTTTGGGAGCAGTACACATAGACAAACATTCCAAATAAAAAATTATTTGAGAAAAAAATGACTGATTTTTCAGCTAAATCTTGGAAAACTATTGAGGATATGAATGTAAATTTCTCCATCATGTTTGATAGTGGACAATATTATATTGGGGGTGACATTTTCAGCTAAGTAATGTATACTCATTAGATAATGTCTTCTGCAAGACTGAAATGTTCCACCTGGTGAGGCAAAGGGCAGACCACACAAGGCTCTGAACTTCAGGGCGAGGAGTCTACATTTATTCCAAATGAGATGGAAGGCTTTGGATGGTTCCCAACGGGGGAGCCTCACACCCTGATTACACTTTTAAAAGTTCCCTCTGGGATGTTAGGTGGGGAAAGGATGCGAAAAAGACTAGAATGGGAGTGAGGAATCCAGTCTAGATAGATGATGGCTACTTGGACACAATTGTTGCTAGAATTCAGCTTGAAATAAACCCCTCAGAAACTAGGCTGAAGACATTGCAAAGGCATGAGATACATTTCCGCCAGTGTGCATCCTCATTAGAGAGCATGCTTTCTCTCACCTTCCATGTTTTTTTGCCTTCACAGGGCACATCCTCATCCATCTTCTGCACTTACCACTTTTCGCTCCCTCCCTAGTTGGGTCATTTTGGTCTCTCTTCTGTCCTCAGCAATATTAATCTTGGCAATCCAGAAGACATAAACTTCAGGTACAAAGTCTGTGAAAAATTGGAGTATAAAATGCCAATCATCCTTTTAACCCAGGAGAAATTAGGCTGTTAATACTACAGCTTAGAGATTACTGCAGTATTTGGTATCAACTCCCGCTGGGTTCACATTCTAAGTCCACTCTCTCTATTCACTGTGATCTTGGACAAGTTGTTAAAATTCTCTGTGCATTGATTTCTTTATATGTAAAACAGGAATATTAATAATACTTATCTCACTTGACTGTTACAAGATTAAATGAGCTGGAATTTCAGAGTGCTTAAAACTCTACCTAACATATAATGAATGCTGCCTGGATGTTTTCTGTCATCATCATTACCTACCTTCTAGAGAGGTGTGAGGAAGAGATAAACGCCTATAAAGTGCTCCACACAGAAGCTCACACATTTATCCTAAGTGTCTAATTAATGCTCAGCTATTATTACTTTGCTCAAGAATGGCACCCATCTCAGCAATGATCCAGTATTTATTTTTTGCCTCCGTGTTGTTTATGATTTCTTTTCCAGCCCCTATATGGTCACCTGTGTCTGTGATGAGTATATTTAACCTCAGGGCCAAGAGAGAAGATATTGGAAGAGAGGCAGAAGTCACTGGCTCCTTTCCCAGTTTTTCTGCTTCTATTAAAAAAAAAGCAAAAGTATTGCTCATAAGAACTAGGTACCATATTTTGAGACTCCAGCTGAGGTAAATTAGTTGAATTGTTCATTAATTTTGGCACTCTTACATGAAATGAAAGCAGTTTTGGAGAGTGTGCTTTGTCTGGGTTAATTAGTAAATGAGAACATTGAGGCTTTACTACATTTTCTGCTTCAGCAATTCTTGTAATTGTCTTTTTTAGGTTTATGTTTTATATAAGCTTATAAAGATAGTTTTTTAATATCTATTCTACGATCCAAGGTAATTAGTAGTGTTCAAGGGTGGGGGACTACTGGACAGTGTTGCTGGATGAGAAAGAAACCAAATATATGGGGGTTGGGGGAAAGAGCAAAAAGCTGGCTAAATAAGAAAGAATGTGTTAAAGAAAGAACGACAGCAAAAAGAAGCACCATTAACAGCCTGTTCCATTTTGATGTCTGATCACATGTATCCCAACTTCATGTTTTTTACTGTTGTCCAACTTCATTTTTATCATCTTAATATTTATATTGTTACTGACACGGCTCACTTCTGTAATTTCTGCATGCCTCTTAAAGAGTCTCTCCACGTATGTGAGTTTTTTGCAGATATTTAAAAGTATTTGGCAGTCAAGGTTCTGTTACATAATAACAAACAAATGCTTAGTCATACAATGAGGAGATTTATGTTGGTGCTCCCTGAAGCACAAATCAGTTTAGAATGGAGTTTTTCTCTTTTCCTTTTTGTTTCTACCAATTTGTTAGAACAACATTGGCATTTGATGTCCAGGTTGAAATGTATACTATGTCTTTTCTTTTACTCTATAAAAATTACAGAACCATTTCTCCTGCTCACATCCCCACACACTTGATACTCCAGCTTAAGCTGCAGTTGATGTGTAACCAATTTACCTGGATGAGGGTAAGATTGATTCCCCTAGTGCTGGCTGTGCTAAATCATGAGAAGATCAAGAGGAAGAACGGAAAGAAGCCAAAAAAGACAGACTCTTATAAAAGTATGTAAGGTCATTTAGTCAAAAGTAGTTTCCTTACTCCAAGTAATCATCTCGACTATCTGACTAGTTGGGAAAGTAATGTTTATTAAGCCGCCGCAAAATGTGTATCAAATACTTTACATAATTATTTTATCTATTCTTTGCTACAGCACTGTAAAGTAAGTATCAGTAGTCTGTTTTTATAGGTGGGAACACTGAGGTTCAGAGAAGTGAAATAAACAACCCAAGGGGAGGTGTCTGCTGGTATATTTATAAAATGAAATTCTCATGGCAGGTGTGAGCCTAAGCTGTCTAAGATGATTCCTTGGACCATCTTTCCATGTGAGTGAGAGCAGCGATGTGATTCCTGGCGCCAAGCACAGGCTGCAGGCAGCTTGAGCATGTGTTTTAGGCAATATTACTCAGGCCGGTGGAATGTATCACAGAGAAAATGACATCACAGATGCTCCTGTGTGTCACACACTTTGGTTATTTAAGGGTTTGTAACAGAATCCTACACCAACAGGATTTTGGATGCATATGGCAAAACAAATCTAATCTTGGCTAGACCGTAAAACCCCTTGTCTGTTGAAGATGGAGGAATTCTCCCAAAGGACCCTGGTGAGAGACTGTCCGCCCTGTCTTAGGAATCCTTGAGGACTCTCTTGTTCCACTAAGTCTCCACATCCTTCTAAATCTGACTACCCCACTCAATAAAAGATCTCTCACCAATATCTGTATTTCTCTCTCTCTCATTCTCTCTCTCTCTCACACACACACACACACATCATTCTTACAAATTTCTCTCTTTAGAATTCTTTCCTTCCTTATAGATTCTCTCAAGAGACTCCATGGAAGCTGGGACTACTCCATATCCACAGAAAAATATTTTGATTATCCCAATGACTGATGGGCACATCTGTCATTTACTAGCATTTACTTCTGGCATGCAGGATTATAGATGCTAAACGTCCCCCAAAGTGGGGCAGTTTGCACAAATATAAATTGTCCCTCCCAGAAGTTAATAGTCCCTGTGAAGGAGCACTGCCTTGGAGTCTCCCTGCCTCCCTTTCTTCACTCCTGTCGCCATGCTCTTCCCTCAAGTCCAACCCAACAGCTCATTTCAGCAAGTGCCTTGTGGAAGAAGATGGGAAATGGGTTAATATGTCCCCTGAAATATATAACTTACTGTTCTGGGTTCTGACCTCTTCAGACTCAGGTTGTCCTAGTTTCTTGGCTTGCTGGGATCTCTGTTTTTTGCTCAACCTGCTGAACACTCTTATTGGCAACTACTCAGAAGGCTGCTGCTTGAAAATGTCAGTCCTTGGGGTTGATTTCTGCTGCCAAAAACAGCAGTTGTTGATGTCTGCTACATATTGCTAGGTCATCCATAAGGGTTCCTCCTTTTTTCCAATATGGAAAATATTTGTTCTGCCAAAGTCATGCCTACCCCCAGCATAGAAGTTGACAGGATTCCATTTGCTTCTAGCAGAGGGAGAACTGACCCCTATAAATTACATTCTTTAATAATGGCTTGGCCAAGAGAAATCTGGCATTATCCCAAATCTTTCTCTCTCCAGGCTCACATATGCTAGATGAGGGGGGAGAGAGGAAGGAAAAGGAGCAGTCAGGAATGGCTTCCCAGAGTTTGAGTTGAACAACTGTGTTAATGAGATGCTCCTTGTTAAGATACAAAAAAAAAAAATTAAATTAAATTAAAATACCTGGGGAAAAGTCTAGGTAAAGGAACATCTGGGGTTAAGCTTTGGCCTTAAGTTTGAGAGTCCTCCTGGATAGCTAAATGGAGATGTTAAGGTAGCAGCTGAGTATGAGTTAAGATTCCAGGGAGTGGCCAGGTGGGAGACATACTTTTGGGGGACAGATATAGCTTTAAGTCTAGGGAATTAGTAACAATAACCTAAAAAGATTGAATGTAGAAACAAAAAGGCATCTTAAGACTGGGTAGCTCCAGTGTGTAGAACCCCTTACTATGCAATCATTAGCAAGTTTTGAGTCTGGTGACTAGTACTGATAGGCAGGCTGCCTAGCTAGGATGCTGAAATTAATGGCTGGAGTATCAATTTTACTTATCCCATTGTTTTTCCCCAATCATGAAACAAAGGGTGAGATGTGCATAGTGGTGAGATTATGGATGATTTTTAATTTCTTCCTTGTCCTTTTCTACATCGTTCCAATCTTTATAATAAGCACACGGCAATTCCCTAATGAAAACAAAACAATAAATACTTTAAATAATAATAACATATATTGTGCACAGTGCCCTTCGAAGTGATCATAAACCTATGCACATTCCACTACATTATGAGGTGAACACACAGTGTAAGGGCAAGCATTTCATCTGTAGTATTCAAAGAATTATGCCTATAAACTTTTAAGTTTTTAAAAATTCTAGAATAATGATGCTTTGTTAAAATGATAAGCCCCAGATATCAGCATGGTACTTTGGACATAATAGAAGCATATTTATTGAATAAATAAAAGGTCACAGCTAAAAGTCACCCTACAAGGGCCTGCCAGTTAGCTTCAGAAGTAGTTTACAATCATATCCCTTATGTCTCTGTATGTTTTCCAGCCTCCGAAATGAAGAGGGATAGCAAAAATGCAATCAGGGAAATAATTCTTGGCCGCAACTCACATTCCAAAGGAAAAAATAACAACAACAAAATACCCAAGCAAAACCATCAAACCACATCCTGGAAAAAACCTTTAATGTGCTGCTGGGGCATCATCTGGTCCCCATCATTACCAGCTGTGACTTGCACACCCGGGAAAGGCCAGACTTCAGCCATAGGAACTAAAATAAAAGGCGTAACAAGGCTTTGAAGTGGAATGTGTTTAGCAGCATTTGTAGCTGAGGTGGTGACGAGAGAAGTAAAAGAAGGGACAGACAGGGTCAGTATAATAAACAGAGTTGCTGGTTCTTATTTATTAAAAATTTAAGGGAGCCCTTCAAATCCAGATAGAAATGGCAACGTTCAGGTCTGTCGCCATAGCCTTCCGTTTTTCGTCTGGTAGATGTGAATTATAAGCCCACTTTGAGCAAATTACACATGAGTGCTTGGGGAGATGGGACAATGTAACTGAAGCACTTTTTATCAAATGCAGAGAAATGACTTGAATACTCTGAAAACAATATCACCAACCTTAATTCAAGTACCAAACTATCACAGCTACAGTAGTTGGTTCCTAGAGCACATTCCACACAACAACAGTTCTTAGGGATATAAATGTGTCACAGGGTAAGTTAATCAAGATAAGCTTCTTACAGCCGAACTTTTAAGCCATACTGTGAGTCTCCCAGAGGCATATAATCAAAGCAACATTCCCCTCAGTTCTCTATTTCTCAAACTCTTCACCCACAGCATCATGGAACAACTGCATTCCAAAGAACGTGCTTGCTAAATCTTTCATAGTAGAGCTTGAGATTCACATTGGATTAGTCAGGAAAGAACTTGTAGAAGTTCTAGAAGAGTTTCTAAAGACAGAGATAAAGAAGTTGATAGGGAAGTGCGAGGAGGGCATGTTACACTGAAGGACCATAGAGAGGCTCAGAGGCAAACGTGTTTGCCAAGCTTGAGAGCAATCTATGTTAGTGGAAGAGACACGGATTCCAAACTAGGCTTAGTTGAGTAAACCTTCTGTAAGAATACTGCAGGAAGCAAATCAGGTAGCTGGAAAAGTCAACCAGCAGCTTGAATTTCAATTATTATGATGTCAATGAGAAGATAGCAGATGAATCTTGAATATACTAATCTTATAGACCACATATCACAGAAGAGAATTTTTAAGCTAGTTTTCTCAGTTATTGTTCTGAATGCTTCAAGAGTTGCCACAAATTTATAATGACCTAAATAAAAAAAGATGGTGTATACCTAATTAGGTTTCATCAATTTCTCTCTAAGTTTTACTTGTCTCTTGTATGGCTGTATGCTTTATAAGACAAATTAACAGTACTATTTAATGCATTTGTTCTTTCCAGAATCCAGGATTATCAACCTTAAGGCAGAAATCCTGCCAATTATAATCCTATCCTCACAAGACATCATCAAAATGCTGATTCATACTGACTAAAAAAGCTGCATATTAATTACTTATTTCAATGTCAGCGTGTTCAGTATATCTTGCTCTTTCCAAGGGAGAACAAGAGGAGGAGATATTGAGGCTTCCAGGGCACTTAATTAAAATGCACAATGCACCAAAAATAAGTTACTTTTGCCTTTTAAGTGGATTATGTAGAACAAACTTGTGAAAATTAAAGTGGAACTGACAGCTTGATCATTTGGAGCCAAAAAGTACATTTTTAGTCTGCTTTCTGAAATGCTTTTGGTGGTTCAAATCTCTGCAAGTTATGTTATGGTTTTTCTATGGCTTAGGCTTCTAATTACTTACTGCAAGTCTCCTCTCCTGGCATTAGTATGGCAGGTTTTACTAATGTCTGAGGCAGCAACGAGAACCTGACGTAACAGAAACTCATCTTGCACTTGGGCTGTGTTCACGTGCTGCAAGTCTAATGTTAAGAAATTATATCATGCACTATTTAATTAAATCGTGCTGTGTACAGCATCCAGCTGGTCAGAGCACTTAAATGGTAGCTGTTAGGATAATGATGATTTTGACAAGGTTAAGATCATAATGAGGACAAAATTGGTACTATTGCTTGCTGGTGACTTGGAGGGACAATACTCACCAAAACTCAGCTTGATGCCAAGAAGTCCCATAGATCCAGAACTTGAGCCACATTGTTTTCTGGAGCTTAAGCATATCTGGGTATAGCTAGATAATCTGGTTGCCCAAATGGTTTTTGGATAGAAGCTGAGAAGCCTATTTATAGTAAACTTATACTGAGGGAGGAAGTGAAGATAATGAGCTGATCTTTAAGCCATAACAAAGGCTTAATTATCACATTGGAGTAGGGATCCTGGTTAATCATGGTAAACACTGTCAGAACTGCCCCTGTCCCAGCCTCCTGGACACATGTGTGTCAAGAAAGGAAGATAGAGCTGTGATTATTAATTAAAATAATCACTTCTACTAAATTATATAACATATCTGTTGTGATCCTACCCTACCAGAGCATCAAGCAAAAGGAAGAAGACCTATCTCCTCTCTCAGCTCTGGCCCCTCCTCATTCTCCTGGCACTGACCCCAGGAGATTTGGTGAGATGGAAGCTCAGGTCTTTGTTGGTGAATTAATTCACCTGCCAACTGTGCTAAACAGAGCCACAGGAGGGACTGACATGGCCACTCAAGAAGCAGGGAGAAGGGAGATTCCAAGGCCAGGGGAGGATACGCACAGCCATGTCAGGGAGACACCATGCACAGAAGAGCAAAGGAAAGACCACACTGTCCAATGGTGCTACATGTGTCAAGGGTAAAACCACACATAAGTGCATTTAAGGCACCCGATAGAGAGTCCCAGCAATATTGGTGTGTGGGCTGGCAGGGAAGCTGACAGTCCTCTGCCAATAGGTGGGGAGAGGCAGCAAACCTGGTGAAAGTTAAGCTACTACTCTTAATGTGACCTTATATGTTGTCCTAGCTGATGAGTCCTGGGAGAAATGTGTGGCACGTATGAATCTAGAGAGAGGTCCCCTTGTCTATTTTCTAAAATAGAGCAGAGTTCTGCAAACTGTCATTGTAGGAGAAAATGTGGGGGACTTGGAAAAGCTAGTCGAAAATACTAAGTGTCTCTTTTTCATTCATTTATCAAACATGAAAGTAAAGCATGGGGGCAGAGAGGTGACTGGGCTAGGTGAGAAAAGTAGATTGGAAAGAGCAGAAGCAGAGAGGGAGAGAAGCAGCCAATGGGTCAATGAGCCACTGTCATACATGAGGTTCTTGGATTTATTTCTTGGCATGATTTTTCATTAATTGTCAAAAAAATAAATGAGTCAAATATTATCATCATCATACAACAAATAGCTAGCTGAGTTTCAGAGAGATGAAGTCCAAGATCATAGAGCTTCTAAGTGGCAGAGCACTGTCTATATGACATGAAAGCCCATGCTTGCCCCTGTCCCCAACCCCTCAAGCATGAACAAGTCAACCTGAAGGGGCACAGAAAGAAGATGTTAAAATTCATATTTCTATTTCTTTTTTGTTTATGCTGGTCAGTAGGACCATTTTAGTCCAGATCAGGTAGTGATACAACATACACAGTCTACAAGGCATTAGGAAGGAAGAGTGGTTGACAGAGGGGCGACAGTGGCCCCGTCACTCATTTGCTAGTTTTTAGCACACCATGGTGCCTTGTAGTGCATGGGGCCCAGGTATGTCACTTAATTGTTTCTAACTAATTGAGCTACGGGTTGATATCCAACACTGTAAATAGATACTGCTTCAGTGAATGTTACCTATTTGCATATACTGTGCTTTTTGGGGGGTTTTCTTTCTAGTTATGCATATTATTAAAACCAAGTATCTATATCTACCTAGACACCAATATGTAAATCTTTTTTCAAATTTTAAATAATTTCAAAAATAATGAAATACTTGTAATAGGTTCAATACTAATAAGTTTAGTATTTCATGTGGAATGAAATAATTTTGCCAATAATGAAAATACAATTTTAAAATATTACATGTTATATCTTTATCTCACCTTTAAATTACTCTTTTGGAGTGAAATGGACAAGATATATTAATTTGGTGGTACAGGCGTATAATTATTAACAAATAAATTTAAATGTTTTTATTGAGAATTCAGATACAAAAAGTCTAATAAAATATGTTATAAAAATTGTTTTCTAACAAAGGCCTGTAACCAAGACTACTCTACCCAGCAAGGCACTCATTTAAAATAAAGTGTGAAATAAGGAATTTCCCAGACAAAAGAAGGCTAAAAGAATACACCTCTACCAAACCAGCATTGCAAAACATGCTAAAAGAACTGCTTTAATAAGATGGAGGAAAAGAGTGAGAGAGAGAGGAACACAGCTACAAAGGGAAAAAATGGCAATGAATCAGTACCTATCAGTAATAACTTTAAATGTAAATGGATTAAATGTTCCAATCAAAAGACATAAGGGTAGCTGAATGGGTAAGAAAACATGACCCACACATATGTTGCCTACAAGAGACCCACCTCAGAACAAAAGACCTATATAGACTGAAAGTGAAGAGTTAGAAAAAAATATTCCAAGCAAATGGACAGGGAAAAAAAGAAAACCATCATAGCAATATTTATATCAGATAAAATAGGTTTCAAAACTAGGCCATAAAAAGAGACAGAGAAGGACACTTCATACTATAGGGTAGAATCCATCAAGAATATATAAGCATTGTAAACATATCTGCACCCAACATAGGGGATTTTAACACTCCACTGTCAGCAATGGATAGTTATTCCATACAAAGATTCAACAAGGATATCGTGGCACTGAATGACACTTGAGAACAAATGGACTTAACTGACATATACAGAACCTTTCACCCAAAAGAAGGAAAATATACATTCTTTTCAAATGCACATGGAATATTTTCAAAGATAAACCACACGACAGGACACAAACAAGCTTCAGCAAATTAAAGAAAATTGAAATCATATCAAACATTTTCTCAGATCACAATGGGTTGAAACTAGAAACCAACCTCAAGGAAAAAACTCAAAAACAATCAAATCCATGGAGACTGAATAACATGTTATTAAACAATGAATGGGTTAACAGTGAGATCAAGGAAGAAATCAAAAAGTTTCTAGAAATAAATGAAAATGAACACAAAACCGTCCAAAACCTATGAGACACAGCAAAGGCAGTCTTCAGAGGGAAGTCTGTAGCAATACAGGCCTACCTAAAAAAAAAATAAAATAAAAAAATTTCAAATAAACAACCTAATCCTACATCAACAGGACTCTAGGAACCAAACAACAAACAAAGCCCAGAGAGAGCAGAAGGAAGGAAATAATCAATTAAATGGCATAGAGACTAAAAGAACAATTCAAAGGATCAATAAATCCAGAAGCTGGTTCTTTAAAATGATAAACAAAATCAACAAGCCTTTAACCAGACTCATCAAGAAAGAAAAAGAGAGGACTCAAATAAATAAAATCTGAAACGAAAGAGGAAAAATTACATCTGATACCACAGATATACAAGAGATTGTAAGAAATTACTATGAACAGATTGTAAGAAATTTGAAAATCTTGGTGAAATGGACAAATTTCTAGAAACATACAATCCTCCAAAGCTGAGTCAAGAAGGAGAAGGCCTGAATAGACTGATAGCAGATAATGAAATTGAAGTAGTAATCAAAAAACTGACACACAGAAACCCTGAACTAGACAGATTCACAGGAGAATTTTACCAATAATTTGGGGAAGAGCTAACCCTGATCCTTCTCAAAATATTCCAAAAAGTCCAAGAAGAGTGAAGGCTCCCAAACTCTTTTCATAAAGCCAGAATTATCCTAATTCCAAAACCAGGTAAATGCACAACAAAGAAAGAAAACTACAGGCCAATATCACTGGTGAATATAGATGCTAAAATTCTCAACAAATCTTCAGCAAACAAGGTCCAGCAATACATTAAAAAGAACATACACCATGATCAAGTGGGAGTCATCCCATGGATGCAAGGATACTACAATATACACAAATCAATAAATGTTATACACCAAAAGCAAAATGAAACACAAAAACCACATGATCATTTCAATGGAAACTGAAAAAGCATTTGATAAACTATAGCGCCCATTTATGATTAAAAAAAAAACCACTCAGCAAAGTGACAACAGAGGGAGTATACTTCAACACAATAAAGGCCATATACGAGAAAACTACAGCCAACATCATACTCAATGGTCAAAAATTGAAAGCTATCCCTCTAAGATCAGGCACAAGACAAGGGTGTCTGCTTTTATCACTTCTATTGAACATAGTATTGAAAGGTCTACCCTTCCTACCTCCAAAGGGAATTCCTACCCTTTGCAACAGTATGGATGGAACTGGAGAGTATTATGCTAAGTGAAATAAGAGCCAGGCGGTGAAAAACAAATACCATATAATTTCACCTATAAGTGGAACCTAATCAACGAAACAAACAAGCAAGCAAAATAGAGCCAGAGACATGGAAATAAAGAACAAACTGACAGTGACCAGAGGGGAGAGGGAAAGGGGATAATGGGGAAAGAAGACAGAGAGGCAAGTGAAGGAACATGTACAAAGGACCCATGGGCATGGACAATGCGATGAGGATTGACTGTCAGAGAGGCAGGGCGGCGGGGCTGGGTAGAGAAATGGACGAAAAAGTGGGTCAACTGTAATTGAACAACAATAAAAAAAAAAAAACCCAAAGATTAAAATGGGGATAAACTGGGACAGAGAATTCTAAGCACACACGAATATTTTTTTCTGTCTTCTATACTATATATCAGAGTGTAGTGAAATTGTGTGATATACAAAAAGTTCTTGAAAAATATTTTTAAATGAATAAGTAGAAGAATAAATACCACAGTGATATCAGGTATTTTTTAAGGGATGTTTGGGGAAAGAAACGAAAAGGAGATGCCTTAACTTAAATGAGAAGGTTGAAGCCATCATAGGATGAGCATACATAACCATGAAACGTAACATATGTTTGTTATCCCAACATCTATTGTAGAAGGTGCCATTTTCACTGTCAAAGTTATCTGATTTAGATGAACATATTTTGTGGTCAATCTAATTATACAAAAACAAATTTAATTTTCACCTTTTTAATCTCAGTATTTCTCTCACTTTTTCTCCTTTTTTAGCCCTGACTCAAATAAAAATTACCTTTTTAATTTCATGGCCACCTCTGTCATCTCTATGTGGTACCCTCTTAGCTGTGATAACTTATGGCACAATCTTCCTTGCTTCCAACATTCATCACTCGCCCTCTCTTTAGGCTCCTTCTGCCCTTCCTCTAAACATAGTTAGGTCTTGAAAACTCTAAAATAAAATTTAAAAAGCATTATTTTGAGACCAACCTCTCTTAGAACACTTTTCCTTTTTTATTTTATTTTGAAATCTCTAAAAGGAAGTCCTTATTTGTTACATCTGTTGCCCTAGACACCCAACACTTGACACACAGAAATTTTCCTCTTCAAGATTCCCAATGACAATACTACTTCAAATACCCTGTTCTCTACATTCCCCAAAGTCAATTTAAGGTTTGAGCAGGAATCCCCGTCTTTTGACCAAAAAAAATGGTCCTCCTGTACCTAGGACAATCAAGAAAATGGGAAGGGGGCCGAAGCTGCCCCCTGCTTACTCAGCCAGGTGGAATGAGTTGGTGACCTTCATATGGTCACGAGCACATCAGTCTCTCACCCAAAGATATTTTCTCAACCCTCCTCCCTGTGCATCTTTCCCTGAATATTCAGAATTATCGGTCAGATTTCACCAAAGTTTTTATTATTTTGGTGTATCCCAGCACACTGAGGGATATAGTATAAATACCATGGAATTTGAAATCAGAAAGATCTGAATGTGAATTCTAGGTCTGTCCCACCATATTTCTCAGTGACCTCCCCCAAGTTATTAGACTCTCTCAATTTTATTTCATTGTCTATCAAATGGAAATGAGCACACCTCACTCATAGGTTGATTTGCACTAAGACTTATTAAAGACTGTTATGTGGACACTAGTTTTTGTATTTTATTATAAAGTCTTCAGCTGTCTCAAATGACACAACTCAGTGAGCTGTGTTTAATTCACATGAATGCCATGGAATCAGAAGTGTCCTAAAAGATGTAATGTTTAACTCTCCACATAAGTTGAGTCTAGAGCCTTCAGGCAAGACACCATCTCTTTTTATGAGAACACAAAACAAAAAAACAAGCAAATATACTTAGAAACTTTCTGGACTGTGCCCAAGATCAGAGTTATTTTCCTATAATTAGTACTGAGTATTTTTTTCTCATTCCATTTACATAATATATAAATAAAAGGAAGAAAAATATGAAAGAATACAAGGGCAGTGTAACAGAAAAATTTTGCCACTACCACCAAATGCCTGAGGAAGGGGCAAGAGCCCAGCCCGAGGAAAGATACACATACCATCCTTCAGAGGCCTGCAGGAAAAAGATGTTCAGTGGCTGGCAGGGAGGGGGGTCAAAAAATGGGGGGGTGGTTCTAAAGAGCCTTCAGAGGATCCATACAAATCAGAGTCCACTTTAAACACTTGCCAAGCCATGGCACGTGCCACTGTTCACAGAAGTGCTCACTGACAAGAGCAATCTCCCTCTTCCTTCTCACCTTCCCCCACATTCCCGACTCCATAGGGATATGGAGGGGAAGATGTGAACCACTAGCTTAGAAAAACAGCTAAACACAGAACCACTTCTCAGTCATAAACTGTCTTTCCTGCAACCTGCAACAATCCCAAACTGGAAAAAGAAGGAGCATCTCAATTTAAAATCAAGCTGGGAGTTTTGATAGTTATATGGGACTGTGCATTACGATTACTTATTTAAGTATGTATTTTATGTGTGGTCACTGAGAGTGACCAGAAAAGTCAAGGGACTGTCTAAATTTTCACCCACCGACAGGGCTGCCTCAGGAAGAAAAAATTAGATTCACTGGGAGGCAGAAAGAAAATTGTGTGACTGGTTCGGTAACGTCAGTTACTTCCCAGCACAGCTCCTTACTTTGCTGCCCTGGGTTGCTGCAGGTGTCTCTCCTCTCACCCCGGCCGACCCACAAGCTGCATCTGCTGCGCCTTTTAAATTCAGCACTTCCTGACATAGCCTTAGGCTCGAGAAGCCCACTGTGAGAGACACAGGGAGTGGGAAAGGTGCGCTGCATGGGGACTCCAGGAGCAGGATGCTGGGTTTTCGTCTTGACGGTCAACACTGTAAGCAGAGGCGGGAAAGAGGAATTGTGGTCTGCTGGGTTGACTGGTATTTAAGGCGTAACAGAGGGAAGAATGATGGGAAGTAGGATTAGGGCAGGAATTCCAGGAGAAGGAGCAAAGACAAGGGATGTTACAATTGACATTAAAGACTTCTGCTACCAAGAGTCCCCACATTCCTCCCAGCACCCCTCAACACATAATCAAACCTCTGTCCTGCCACGGCCAAGCACATATTTGTTGATAAGCAGCATGAGATTGGTTAGAGACAGAAAAGAAACTCTTTCTTTAGCTATGACCCGAGAAGTTAAAATTTTATCTCAGTGTGGTTCTCTGAAGAGCCGGAGAAAATTGTTACTGAGAAGTTTCCAAACTCTGATTTAAAAAAAAAAAAAAAAAAAAGGTCAAGCAACTATAGACATGTTAGCCTCTACTCAGAGAGCGGCTGTTCACAGTGATTTATGGGCAGAATTCCTGGGGTGGGGGGAAGGCAACAGGCTCAGTGCTATAGACCAAAGGACACAATGCTTTATAATCTACTGAACAAATGATAAGTCAAATTACAGAAAACATGGAACTGCAGAGATAAAAGCACACTCCCTGGGGCCAGGAAATTGTAGAGCATTTATCCAGGAAGTTTAAAACGAGAGAATTTTCCTGAGCCTACTCCCTGTGTTTATGTCTCTTGTTCTCATTTTTCTGTCTTAATATCTCATTTCCTGTATTTTACTGACATTTTTAAAATTAACCTATGTAGAGAGGTAAGTGAGCATTTTATATATTATATGTTAATACTAACATATATATTAGTTTAAATATTGAAAAATTATATTGTCTCTAAATAGTGATGCACTTTCCATCTGAAAACAAAAAACAAAAAAACCTTAATCCCTTAATCTATATACAGCCTTAATTAACCAAAATACAGAGAGCATAATATAACAACAATTTTAATGTTGTGGCTAAGAATAAATCATCCTGATTTTAACATTTGCTTCTGAGGAGCTTCCACTTTCTACAACATTTTTTAATATAATAGGAAGCACTATTTTCTTCCTCATTAAAATTACTATACTTAATGAAATTTAAAATGGTCACTTTCATTTCTAAAATTCAATGTATATCAATCAACACATGATTCCTCAAATCATCTCCCTACATTCATTTCGCAAGGGTTCATATTGACAACACAGGAAGTAAGTAATAGTTATGCAATGATTTGTAGTGTTTAAATGATTAGAATTTCCTTGGCATATAAGATCCCTTAGCCTATCCTAAACAGCCATTCTTAAACGTCATTGTTTTGATCATGTTTCCTAAGTGTTTACTGTAAAAATTTTTTGATTTTTGAAATTCAGTCTAGCTTGATTATTGCAGAAATTGATTATATTGAAAATTCACCTCAATAATTGTTGAGGATTTTTTCTTTTGGCAGATGCTGTATTAGCAGCATTAGATGCAACAGATCATGAAATTCCCACAGCCACCCTCTGAGACTGGTATGTTTGCATACAGGGTGATCTTCAGAGCCACCCCAGAAGATCCTCAGCATCCACCATCCCACACATTCCCGTGGAAAAGCCTGAAGTGTGCAGTGGCGGAGTGTCCTGCAGAGCCCAGGAGGACCCGCTGCCTCACAGAGATGTCCAGCAGCGCCTCGCAGCCTGGTTCTGGAAGGTGCTGTGCGGTTAGAGCAGCTGTGACAGCACCCAGGTGCTTCTCTCGCTAGGGCGCCAAGGCCCAGAAGAAAGACCAGCTCTCTGATTAGAAATATCTTTCCTGTCCTCCCTGCTGTGAAAACACAGACATTTGTACTTCTCCGCTGTGGATCTTTCCTTCACATCCTAGTATCCCAGAGTTCAAGCTGACTTCTCTTACAGTTGATCATTCCATTACACTTAGAGAGAAAAATTCCTGAGCTTAAATAAAGTGTGCTTAATGCAGTAAGCATGAACCCTTCAAAATATGTAAAAACTAAAGCTTTGTTTGATTACCTGTTATGGTTTAATTATGCGTCCCTGGTCCCTCCAGAAAGAAAAAAATATATTAAAGTCCTAAGCCCCAGTACCTCAGACTGTTACTTTCTTTAAAAAGAATGTCTTCATAGAAGTAACCAAGTTAATATGAGGTCATGGGTTGGGAGCGGGGAGAGTTCTAATTCAATATGACTAAAGTCCTTATAGAAAAAGGGAAATTTGAACACAGACAAGCACAGAGGAAAGATGACGTGAAGACACACAGGGAGAAGGCCATTTGAAGGTAGAGATGGGAGTGAGGCAGCCAAGGAATGCTGAAGATGTCTGGCAAACCACCAGAAGCAAGGAGGAGGCACGGAAAGATCTCCTACAGATTTCAGAAGGAGACTGTCTCTCAGACACCTGGATTTCAGGCTTCTGCCTTCCAGACTGTGAGACAAGTTTCCGTTGTTTTAAGCCACTCAGTTTGTGCTATTTTGTCACGGAGGCCATAGAAAACTAATAACATTAACCAAATTTTTCCCAGGTTTCCTTTCTCCCCCTATTATTATTTTGTGAGTTTGAGTAGCTGCAGCTAAATGACTATTCTGATTTTTCTCTTTTAGTAAATTATTTTTGACTTCAGAGATGAAATTTAATCTGTAGTTCCACGCTGCTGCAAATGAAGCTATAAAAGAGTTTCACTATTAAAGGAGGTCTTCTCTTTAGGCTGCAGCACCTCAGGAAGTTTACTGATAAGATCCACAGATACTGGCTCATAGAATTTTGTGGTATTATAGCTTTAGCACAAAAGGCAATTCTGCCTCCCCCACCTTACAAATGAGTGAGAGTTTGAAAGACAAAAGGCTTATCATTTTGTGCTTGACAGCTCAGCCTCGGCCAGTAGCATCTTGCATCTGCAGATCTGCTTGTCATTACATCCAGAGGAGAGCTCGAGATATCTCCAGGCTTCAGGGATGCTTCCAGCAGAAATAACATCCGTCTCCACATTGTAAGCACTGTGCCCACAGGCATGTCACTATCCCCAGCTACACACAAATCCAAGTGAATTAAAGGTGCAGAAGCCTGTTCCCATCCTTTCTAATAATACTGGTGAAAATGTAATCCTCTGTGGGATGGAGGATTAAGCAATCTTATACCCTTTAATTACAGTGATGTTTTAGAAAGTTTTTCTGATTATTTCAATATCTTTTTCTAGGTCAGAAAATGTATTGTAAGACCTCTCACAGAATGCTGTCAAACCATTCATATATTCATCTGTTTATTCAATAGCAGATATTAATAAATGAAATAAACTGCAACCATTTATTAAGAATTTACTATGTACCAGGCACTGTTCTGGGGCTTTACCATATCACTTCCTACTTCTCATAGCAACCACATAATGTAACCACTGCTGTTACCGCATTTACAAATAGGACTAAAAGTGACCTTCAAACTAACCAAGGGTCCATGTTCAAGTTTGCAGAGTCAGTAGCTGAAACCAAATCTCTGACTTCAGAGACCACCCTCTTAATTCCTCAGCTATTCTGCCACAGTTGAAAGCTCATTAGCGGTCAGCAATTGTGCTAACAAGAGAGAAAAAGGGTTTTTTTCCCCCCAAAAGCTATATTCCTTGTGGTCAAGAACTTAAAGTTCAGGGAGAAAAAATGATAAATAAACATCTCATTCTAATTGAATCTGATAATCCCAGAAATGTAGTTGGTTGTTTATGCTGCTATATAACTCATTAAAAAGTCTTTTAATACATAATGCCAAGGGCCGTCCCTCTATAGTATTTATTTAAAACATAAATTTTATTTAAAAGGACCTTCAGAGAGAATATGAATGACATTGAAAAAATGTATATATATAAATTTTATATATGTATATATATATTTGTTATATATTATTTTTATATATTATATGTTATATTTGTTATATGTTATAAATGTATAAACACATAAAACATTTTATATATTTATATAAATATATATATATTTGGAACTCAAATGGAAATATTGTAGAAGTCCAGCAGATTTACCCAGTCTTGACAAACCTAAGAAGTAGTCATAAAGTCATAAAGACTGTAAGGCAAGAGTGGCCTTCTCCTTTCTTTCCTGGCCAATGCTGCCTGGAAGAGGACTTGGTATCTTTCCTCTCTTGCCTTTCTCTTTCAGACAAATTCTAAACTCATCAGGAGTCGCCTTGCTGCTATATATAAGAAAGCATCTGCTTTAGCCCAGAACAGCACGCATTCCCAACATCAAGTTTTAATCAAGTCTTGGCTTGTCTTGGGCCTGACTTCTTTAAGCTCCCTAAGGCTGAAGGTTACTGTTAAGTGCTGCCTTATGCAATTATCAATTGTATGCAACCTCATGGCATTTTATAGCTGAAACAGACCTTAGAGATCATTTCGTAGAACCTGCTTATTACTCTGTCACCCCTCAGCATTTATACAATTAGTTTGCTCTATTTAATTTGTGTTTATACAGTTGTTGCTTTGTAGTATACTCAAGAATTCTTCCCCTATGAGTTTTTTTCTCTAAACTAAATTACAAGATCCTCAAGTGCTACCATAAAACAGTCAGTCAGAACACAAGGGAGTCTTCCCCATTGGCCAAGATGGTGGCAGGAGGGAGGTCCTTAGACTAAGCTCACAAAAAGCTAGCAAGTTAATTGGATAGGAAAAAGCCCATCCCCCTTCCAGTACCAGATGGGTGGTGGGACCAAGGGAAGGCAGATACATGCACCATAAAAGTAAAAAATGGCACAGGGAAATGTTTTGGACCAAAGAGGCCTGTCACGTTAGCCAGGGGAAAGAAGGGATTGGTTGGGAAGCTTACCCACCTGAAGCAAGAAAAAGTTTAGGAAGTTGCTTGGTCATCTTGAGAAAGTACCTGGTCCATCCCACACCCAAGCTAATATAATCCCAGGGGAACAAAGAAACCATGTCCTACCAACCTGGTGAGGGACTGGCTGGTGTGTTCACACACTCTCCAAGAGGTACCTGACCTTGTAACCCTAGCAGCCACATGGCCCATGGCCATGTGGGTTTTACACACAGGTTCCAGGAAAGAACTTGAAATGAACAGCAGCCAGGAACAAGCTAAATTACATGGATGGGGACTATGACCACTTAGCAGCTGCCTGAGGGCCCAAAGGACTGTACTTTAAACTGGAGCAGGAACTCTGGACATTGGCTTTTATCTTGGTCTTGCTGAAGAGATGGGCTTTGAGACAGGAGTCAGCCATTCTCCCAGACTGCACAGCACCTGAATAAAACTTCTTTTCTCTTACACCAGAATCTGCCTCACAAGTTTGGCTTTTGTGGTTACAGACAGCCAAACCTCCATTTTTGTTTGGCTCCACAAGGACAGGGACTGAATATGTATAAAGTACCTTTGTTTCTACTGCTCTTTCCAATGGTTTTCATGTGAGTGCTCAGTAAAAGTTATCAAGGGGATAATCCAAAAATATAAAAAGTAGGATAAATAGTCTGTTTGAAAGTCTATTTTCTTCATTTAGTTACACAGTCCTAAGTGTTTTGAATTTGGATTATTTTATCTTACAGTCTTATGATATTAATTTGCATTAAGCACCTATCCTTAGATAACTTTGGAATCTTTGGTTACCAGTAATCACTCAGCAGTAACCAGTAATAGAAACCCACTCACAACTAAATAAGAGAAAAGAAGATAAAATTACTATGAGGTTAAAAGGACAGGAAATAAGCTGTGTTTTAGGACAGGGCCTTTGATGTCATCAAAGAGACCTCCCACCTTTCTTGGCTGATTCCCTTTACACATGCCCTTTATCCACCTCCAGCTTTATATTTCTCTCTCCTTGAGATAAACATATGAGGGAATGCAACAGGTACTTAATTTACACTTTGCAAGTGCAGCTACCCAAAAATTAACTGAATTTTTTTAATCTCAATTTCAAATTTCCTAATGAAGGGACCTTAAATAGACCCAACTGGAGTCTTCTGTCAACCTCTAAACTATGACCAGAGAAACAAGATCATGTGAAGTCTTCCTCATTTCCACTCAGAGGAGAAGTTGATAAGAGAGATTTCCTGGGGAAGAACATCAGACCTAGAGAGAAAGAAATCAATGAGAATCTCTCATGATTTTTATGCCCACAACTCAATCACTCAGGTTCCCTAAATTCTGACTCAGAGAATAAAGCCCCAACAACTTATCTCTTGCACGTAGAAGGGACCAAATGTTGGCTATTATTATTATTTTGTAGAAGTAACTAATTAGTAAATGACTGCAGATGATGACAGCCATAATTAATGACCAGAAAACTTTTATCTTTGATATATCTCAACATTTTATACATTTATCTCATATCTCAACATTTTATTTATTTATTTAAATATCTCTAAATCCTACTCCTAATCGAATGTGGGGTTTTTTTTTTTCTTTTCAAACTAGTTGATTGCTTAAGGGATAATTTAATTCTGTTTTAGAACCATACAGTCTAATCTTGGAAGAATTACTAAATTCTCCAGAGAACTGGAGAATTTCAGTGGTCTAGATATGACCACAGGGCAAGATACCTAGATTGTTATCATGGTGTAACACACAGAAACAACCACTGTAACATTCCAAAACCCCATGAGCAAGAGTTTTATAAAAGCTCCTTGAAAATATCCCAAACCTAATGACCAATTCCAGGCAAATTCTAGGAATTTTTCTTTGACTTAGCCCCACATATTTAACATAAGAAATTCTACAAAGTGGCACAGAGAGGAAATGATAACTGCAAAAGAGCCATTGATCTGTGAGTGTGCAAAATTTAACAATGAGAAATAAACTATTATTTGTGAGACTAGGACAACATGCATATGTGGGAAACAGCTCAGTGTAACTGAATGAAAGTTCAAAAGCACAATACTGCCTGTAAATAGCATGACCAAAATTTTCCTCAGGGTGCCAACTCTTGCTTCTCTACAGAAAATGTATCTGTCCCTTCATTATTTGCAGAAGGAATGACTGACTGTGGGAGCCTCAAATCATGAATAATATAAAGAGACTTACTTCCCTTAGGCTTCCAGATTGTCAGGCAAGGCCATCCAGGGCATGATAGCATCAAAATCCAAATAGTCGCTGAACAATAAAATTTGTTACAATTCAATTCAGTCAGGGGAGTCAAGGTCTCCTTATACAAGCCCTCAGGGCCGGGAAGAGGCAGGAGAACAATGATGGAAATGTCCGTTGCCATGGTGTCCCTGCTGCATCCCCTGATTTCACAGGATTGGAACTGAGTCTCTTTGAACCATTTGGTAGCAAACATCTTCTGCATGCCTTTCACAAAAGTCAGACCAACAGTGAATGCTGCTGCATCCCACACAGATCATTGAAAACTCTTGCTATTCAGGTTTCCTAACTCATCTTTTCCCACTCTTGGAATGGAGTTGCTTATTGTCACTGAGAAGGAAAAGCCATTTTACCATGAAGTACCTGCAGTTACGACATGTGATTATGTAGAGAAAGGAGGAAGAGCAACTAGGAGAATGGAGTAAGATCTCATCCTAACTCTACAATCAGACTGCAGGGTAGCCTTCAGAAAATTTCTAAGTTAGCTGAGGACTCAGTTTCTTCACTTCGTCTAAGATATTAGTGATTAAAAGAAACACAGCTATTTTACTTATGGTGAAGAAAGAAAAGCCATGGCCATTGTAACTGTGACATGCCACTGATTATAAAATGCATCCTGATTGCAGAGATGCTAAAATATAAAAAATATACTTTAGAATCAGTGATAAATGGTATAATAGAGGGGTGGAGGTTAAGCAAAACTGCTGTTTCTGAAAATGGTCTTCCTCATTGTTCGCTCTTTTCAAGACATGACTGTTTGAATTGTTGAATTCCCTTCTTTTAGCCATTGTGCTTAAGCAATTAAAAATAGCTGCAAAAAAAAGGGAGAAGTAGGGCCTGTAAGAAAAATGCACTTCTGTCAGGGAGTTGTAGAGTGACTCTCAATAAATTAAATATGTGAAAGTTAAATTCTTTGCCTGTTCTAAACAAAAATCCAAAGTCAGGAATTTGCAGAAGGTCAACTCTCACTCCCTGCTTACCAACCCGCTTTCAAAATTCTTTTCCTCATACCAGAATCTCCTCACTTTCAGCTTCTTGAATAATTATCTCTTCTTTCTTCTCCCTACCTCTCTCCCTTCCTTTTCTCTTTTTTTCTTTCCTTCCTTCTTTCCATCCATCAATGATTATTAAGCACCTACTCTGCGCTTAATAAATAGCCAGGTCCTCTGCTAAATGCTCAAATGCAACAATAAATAAAATAGGCATAGTCTGAGCCGTTATCAAGAAAGAAGTTTATCTTGAGTGGAAGGTGGTCATGGGAAAAGCAATCGGGAATCAGTGTAATAGGAACGTGCACCCAACCCAGACTTAGAAGTTCAGGGAAAGACAGGACATCAAAACTGAGACCTGAAGCATTATCAGGAGCATGCCAATGCGTACAGTAATTGCCCTCACCACAGAAATGAGCGCGCTGGCTAACTGAATTTCAGTTCATTAAAATAACTCAAGAATGTTTGACTTACGCATTTTCTTTTTTCTCATAATTTAACTTTATGCTATATTCTCCTCCAGATTACCTTGTGCTCTGGACAATCAGTAGCCTCACTTCAACTCCACAGATCTTGTTCTCATGGGCTCTAAACCTTTGCTCAGCTCTTTCAGTTTCCCTAAAGCGCTTTCCACACTCTTTCACCCAATTAAGTCTATGACTTACTCAGCACCTATTTTGCACCTCTGTCCCGTTTTCTCAGGAGAAAAATGAGAAGCAGAGAGGTTTAGCAACTAATCTGAGCTCGTACAGTCAGTAAGTAGCCAAGTAGAATTCAAATCATGGCATTTTGTTTCCAAAGTCCCTTCTCTTTCTATCAAGCTACAGTGGCCCATTGTAGCCGGAGCCCTTCTTTATTTCAAGGCCAAACTCAAATCTTACCATCCCCAGAAGGTTTCCCTCTGATAATTGCAGCCTATGCAGACCTTACTTTCCCTAGTCTTTCTGTGTGTGTTTCCTAAAGTTTGTTATAGACCGTGACATTGTTTTTAAATATGCATACACATTTTTCAACAAAATTGTAAACAACTTGTGAGCAGGAATTGTACTTGACATCTCTGGGATTTGGGATTATCAGTGCATGACAGGTATCAGGCTTCCCTTGACTGTAGACTGGAAGATCAGGACACGAGCTATGCAAGGGGACCCCAGCTGTGTTCCAGGCAAAAGACACTTTGGTGATGCTGGGCTACAGAAACTGGATACAAAAACGGGGCCTATGTAATAAACCCCACAAGCTCAGGGGGCCACATGGCAGGCCTGTGACTTCCTCAGCAAAGGGCAGTCCTCATCTGAAGTGAGCCCTGTCCATTGTTCTTATGCATCTATGATAACATACCTTTGAAATGTCAGAGTAATTTTCTTTTCTATACCTTCAAGGCACAAAAGGAGGCCCCAGAGTATGAGAACTCCAGAGCAGGAGACCACAAAATGCTTCATTTTTATCTTGTTTTTTGCATGGCATCTCTATGTGCTGTAGATGTTAGTTTTTGACTATCCTATACTCACGAAAGTTAAGGAAGTGTGTTTCCCCATTTTGCCTTTTATCCAATACTAGAGATTTCCCTACTTTGCTTTCTCTCACCTCCTTAATCTACTATCAATGGACTTCATGCACCTTCCTTACATCTTCTCCTTTGATTTTAATGTACTAAAAGCTGCAAAGCTGCCCTTCTCAGGAGCATGTGAGATCCTGCTCCCCATATATTAGTTTGGCTCAAATAAACTCATAAAGATTCTCCACAGATTTGGATGTTTCTTGCATTGACAAAGCTCTCAGAGGCACAAACTAGGCCGCATTTGCTCTTAATTCAGCTCTCCTTTCAGGCAGGGCCATGAACTTAGTGAGTATTCACTGAAAATGGGAAGTGAACAAAATAAAGGATTTAAAAGGTTTCGTGTGTTTTGAACTCCCTCCCAGGGCAGCCAGACCAGAAAATGATCTCTCTATGAATGCAAATCAAATGCCATTGTGGATGAGACATTAGATTTTTCCATTGAAATTTCTCAGGACATGAATTCTCAAGTGGATCAGAGCTGACATATATTATTGGTTTTTATTCTTTCCCATACTTAAGTCATTTCCAGAGTGTTCACGTGGCACTTAGAGAAGTGCATTCACCCCACCAGGCTGCCAATTGATCATTTAGTACATTATTACATAACTTATTACCACAAAGTGGCAAAAGCACAGAGTGGAATTTGGTTCCTTATTGTTACTTGAATGACATATATAACAGTTTTCTCCAGGCAGTGTGCAGAGAATATTTAACAAGCCACATTAACTTCTAGACATTTAGAATTGTATAGCTGAAAACAAAGGAAGCAGAAGAGAGAACAGGAAAGGTAAAAGGTGAGACAAGAAACGATCTGACACAGAGGGGGAAAAGAACCAGATAAAAACAGAATCACATCCCAACGAGCTTGGGAAAGTTTTCTAGCTACCTGGGAGTGATGGTATCGAACAGACCACAAGAATAAACTACCCAAAGAGTTTCACTTGCCCCAAGTTCTTCAAGCCAGAGGTCAATGTGTTGAACTGAATAACAAACTATTTAGCCTAGAAAATAGGAGTAAAAGTATCTCCACTTTATCATGAATGTGTTAGAAGTTGAAGACAGTGAGCCTAAGGAAATCTTTATTTGGACCCCAGGTAGAAAGCCTATTATCCAGTTGTGTTGGTTAAATCATCCAGGATAGAGAGCACCAACCACTGAAATGCCCTTGTTTCTCGTTTTAAGAATAGGAAGCACCCAGAGTGACTGACCACATCTTCAGCCATCGAAGAATTTTACTGTAAAAATATTAGCCTTCTTCAGGGCAGGTTTTTCTCTAAACTGTTTCCTTATTTTCAGCATTTTAATTACCCTTTCCCAGAGGCAAACACACATGTACACCCACATTGCAAAGTGGTCTGGTGAACGAGAAGCAGAGGGTTATGATATCATACAGGGTTATGATTACCAGGTGATCTGACCCCCCCACGCCCCATACGATTTTGCATTGGATGTCTAGACCTAGTTCAGGGGTTGTGCATTTTTCACTGATCACATTTTGAAATGTACTCTGGATATTTCTGAAAACTGTATCAACCTCCAGTGTCCTCCGAACTTCTAAATGTGGCCCTGGAAGGCCTGCATCAGTCCATAAAAGTCTTCTTAGTCACGTGCGATTCTCATAACCAGGATGTACTCTTTCCAAGAAAGTGCCAAGAGAAAAGAGACAACTCGAAGAGATTTGGCAAACTTTCTCTAGTCATTTGCAAGAGATAAACGTTTCCTTTACCTCATTAATTCACATCTTTTGGCATAGAGAATGTGCATTATTCTTGCAGTTATCGCCAGCCTCAAAAAACCCTGGAAATTTTGTAAAACAGCTTAATGGCTCATGCTTTAAATGGCAAGTTTCCCCCCAGCTGAAATCTCCAACATGCTATAGCCATTTGTGGGATATTGCTTTCCAGATGAAAATTAAGCTGGAAGATAAAATGGGAAAAGAATCACAAAGTGCCTTGTAATCTCCAGATATATTTGGGAGCAGCTTAATTTCTATTTGTCTAGGCTTTCAGATGTTTACCATAGAGCTTTCATTTGGAAATGGGAAACCAGGCTTGCATGATAAATAGCAGGTATGTTGTCTCCAAGGATAGCATATATGATGTACATTTTTAATCATCCATGTACCCTTTCAATAAATACATGTGGAATATTTATTATGTACACTTCATATTTTGAAAGATATAAAGAATAAGTCATATGATGTCCCCAAAGAGCATGAAGTCTTTTTTGGGAGACAAGACATATATAGAAAAAGAATCTGGTTATGGTTAAAGACAAACTTATAATAACAGGGGTATACCTTCCCCCTCAACATTTTTTTCTTACCTATATTGAGAGGCAGTTGAGAAAGATATATCATCTCTGGATTCATGAATTCAACTCATATGAGTATATCCACTGGTATCCATTTTTTAAAAATAATCTACTATTTACCATGTTTGCATGTCAGTTTATCAAAATGAAGACAAGCATGCTCAGAGCATATTCATGAAATCATAAGTTGTCAGTTTTATCTGTAGCATAGGAAATCTGTGGAGTGTTTTAAAAGAATAGCCTAAAAAGATATGGCATATCCACACTGTAGAGCCAGGTTCTGGCTAGGTATACTTTCATAGGCATAGTTGCTACTGAGAGTTTTAAACAGGGCCAAAATTTGAAAAGTAATCTGCCACTAATACATTTATCTACACATGTATGAACTATAAGGAAGAAATTTGGGAGGTCGAATAACCAGTTCAGAAGATATGTACTGATTCATAACTGGTGATAAAAGAATGACCTAAAGTATTAACAAAGAGAAAAGAGTTAGTTTAGTTTTGATCAATTTGAGTTTGAGTCAAAAAGATATGCAGCAAACAGGTCTAAGACAGTCCATTGCTGTGATACAAGCATATGTGCATACCTTGTTTTATTGTGCTTTGCTTTACAGTGCTTTACAGATATTGTGTTTTTTTGTGAATTGAAGGTTTGTGGCAACCCTGTGTCAAGTAAGCCTTTCAGAGCCATTTTTTTCCATAGACTAAGATGATGGCTGGCATTTTAGCAACAATTTTAAATTCAGGTATGTACATTTTTTTTAGACATAATGCTACTGCATACTTAACAGACTATGGTAAAGCAAAAATATAACATATCCACTGGGAAACTGGAAATATTGTATGACTCACTTAATTGTGATATTTGCTTTATTGTGGTGGTCTGGAATAGAACCCACAATGTCTCTAAGATATGTATGCATAGAGTTCAGAGGCATCGTCCAAGAAGTGGCGTTTTAATTTATGTGAGTAGATTGGATCACTTAAAGAAAGACTATAATACAGAGAGAAATGAGAAAGACCAAGAAGGAGAATCTTCCTTTAGGAAGAAAGGAAAGGCCCAATGGGCAAGCCTTAAAAGCAGTAATGAAGAGTCAGAGGAGCAGAGGAGCACTCAGCGTCATCAAGTCCACCTGGAATTCTAAGGTATGCATGTGCCTTAGTCTGTTAGAGCTGCTGTAACAGAGTGTCATAGGTGACCCACACAATCAACATTGATTTCTCACAGTTCCAGAGGCTAGAAGTCTAAGACCAAGGTGCCAGTATGGTTAGGCTCTTGGTGAAGGCTCTCTTCCTGGCTTGCAGATGGCTGTCTTCTTGCTGTATTCTCACAACACAGCATAAAGAAGATCATCTCTCATGTCTCTTCTGGTAAGGGCACCAATTCCGTTCATGAGGGTTCCTCTCTCATGATCTAATTACCTCCAGAGACCCACCTCCAATACCCTCACATTGGGTATTAGAGCTTCAATGTTTTAATTGGGAGGGGCAGGGGAGGACACAGACACTCAGTCAGCAGCAGTGTGGATGGCCAAGGTACCTCATCCTTCAGAGAGACTAAAGAGGTTATAAAGCAGAATGAGGTCATTTCAGTTATAGACTATGAGTTGTCTTTAACTAAGAAGAGAACGATTGAGTAGAAAATTGAGTTTGGGAACCAGGTTTTAAGGAGCGTGTGACCGACAAAGAGATGAAGGTAGCAAGTGCCGACTAAGATATTTGTCAGCAAAAGAGAAGTGAAGGGATGGTATCAGGATCAACGGGTCCAGGCCAGTCATTTTTTCTTTTCACTACTTGCTTTTTCCGTTTGTGTGTTTGTTTGTTTTCAGTTAATGGGAATTTGATCATGTTTGTTAAATAAGGGGAAATGTGCAGCAGCTCCAGAGAGCATAGTGAAGTAAAATTTAAAGAGAATAAGGAACAGAGCAAGATCCCAAGGGAAGAAGAAGGCAATGAGATTGAGCAGACCAGACATGGAGCTGAAGGATGCCTCTTTCCCTGGAGTTAGAAGGCAAGAGTGGAAAATGGATGAGGATGCTGAGCAATTACTCAAGAAGAGAAGGTTCCCTCCCTCACAAGATAAGTAGGCTCTAGAATCAGAGCACGATGGCCAAGCTCAGAAAGCAGGCAGAAAGTGAGCGGGTTATAGTCAGGACACAGCAGAATGTGAGAGGGAACTAAAAAGATCTGCCACACAGTATAGAAGGTCCCATTGCAGATGAGCTAAATCCATTTCATTTAAAGTTCTGACATTAGTTTTGTGACTTACTCTGTGGATTTCCAGCAGCCTGTGAATAAGAAAGGAAGAAAAAAAAGTAACCAGGCAAATCTGTTAGCTCTGTGTGCTGCTGTTTCCCAGTGTCCTTTGTAGGTGGTGAGAATAGCAGAAGTTCTATGAGTCAGGGAGATCAAGGGTGACACTAAATAAGAGTGTTGCTGAAATGTATGACATTGGGGTCCGCTCCGGAAAGGGAGGTCACTGAAGCCAAAGCACAGGAACTGGTAATCAAACACTGTTCTGAACATATAGTAATGGGAGAGGTAGGTACACATAAGGTCAAGTCTGTTTACTTCAACCTTCCTAGAGATAAGGGTTATAGGCATGGGGAAAGTTCTTATTTCTTTTGAGGTAGACTCCTCCCCAACAATATCCAAACAAATCAGAGAAAGCTCTGCCCCATCCTCTAACACAGCTCAGGAGGTCATACCAAGATGGCTTCTGCTTGGTCCTGGCAGAAGTTTTCACACTAAACACTGATATTTACCTCACCAAGAGAGCTCAGGAACAAACACTAGCTGTGTGATTACTTAAAAGGCAAAGCTCCATAGTCATGGGAAAACAGTAGTGATCCACAGTGTGAGCAGGATTTTTGACCCTCCAGGAAGCTTCCCAGGCTCTTTCTATACATGTAATTTGTAGCATTATCTACAATATCCCTTTCTTTAAGTGTGAAGGCCATGGTATACTCCAATTAGACAAAGCTTCCACTAATAAAGAAATATCTTGTTTCATTAGTTTTTAGTATATTCAGTTGCCAATAACTTTTTGATTTTCAGTGGAATAAACAATAAGTCCAGGAAACTATGTAGGTGTCGGTGCACTTGGAAAAAGCTCTTTAGGACACAAGTCAAATAAATAAATAAATAAAAGATATTTATTCTAATATTAAAAAGACAATATAGCTGAGTTGAATTAACCCATTCAGGAATGCATTGCTTCCCAAGGGAAACTACAAAGTTATTCTTCACAAGCAGGCTTCGCTGCCCCCACACAATTAGACACTGGAGATCAGATAAAGTGTTACTGTACTTATCACTCTAAACTACAAAGCCTTCAGATAAATCCAATTACCCACTTAGATAACCAAAGAAATGTGATTTTTAGGGCAAATAACCTACTTCATAGAAAAAGTTATTGCATGTAAAGAATGCTGTATGAAAGAATGAAATTAGAACAAGTCTCGCCTCTCCTCTTCTCTCCCTCCTTCCCTCTCTCCCTCCCTCTCAACACGTGGAACTGGATGTAGACAGGACTCTTTCAGGGGCAAGACCAGGGCTGCCTTCCAAAGGCAGCCCTCAGGGCATGCATGACGTGGATCTGGGGCTACAGCAGAAATTGTACAAACAACACAAGTCAGTGGGCTCCATTCTCCTGCTCTGCAGGCATGAATATGGACTGATTCTGAGGCCAAAGGAAGTACCTCTGGCAGGGATGAGGAAAATTGCTTGAAAATGCTTCAAAAAATAAAGCAACAGTCTCTCAGTTTGTCTGAAGAGGGATTGACAATATTGCAGAGTTCTAATGGTGTGACTGCTCAGTCACCGGTCCCCAATAAGTACTGTCAAGTCTAACTTCCCATCCTGGTCCCAGCATTCTGTCCATCAAAAAAGGTGCTTCTTCCCTTTTTTGGGCTCTCCTCCCCCTCATTTTCGGTATTCACTCAGACCTTAGCATTTCCAAAGTGCCTCCCTGGACAACTCCAGCACTCAGCCTTCCCTTCCCCTCTGAAACCTCCATATCACCTATTGTCTGTGATTCATGTGTCCCACATTTATCCCACAGGCACTGTAATATTAGTTTGTATATGCATATCACGGCTGGTTGTTCAGGATCACAGACTTTGGCTCCACCCACAGATATGCTGAATGTTGCCCTTTGAAGTCACTGAGTAGAGAACTGGGTTAAGAGCCATACTTATGCAAATGTCCACAGTCCCATAAGTGCCCTCCTCAATACACAGATAAGTCAATCCAGCCTCAGACTCAGTGTGATGGAAAAGCAGACAGAAGAGCAGAAGAGAGCTTGCATCCGCCACTGCCCTTCTATAAATGTTTGAACTTGCTTGCCCTAGAGGACCAAATCAAACGTAGCTCCAAACACAGCAGGCTGTGAAAGGGCAGGTGTTTGCTGGAGATGTCCATGCCTGAGGATACCTGGGGTCATCTTTGAACAAGATTCATACTTGCAAAAGGTTTTTTTGTCTTCACCTCACTATCATGGTGACAAAAAAAGACCATAGAGAATTGACTTGACCGCAGAGTTACTGCCTGACACCTCTATGAGAAACTGATGATAGAAGTGGTCCAACAAGAGTTTCTTTACTAAAGTAGGGTAGATTCTTAAGAGCACATGTGGTATAAACTGTAGCTGACCATTGGTTCTGGGCTTTTCTCACATGGCAGATTCTTTTGTGTTGACTACTGAATCCTGAACATGTCTTCACGAACAAATAAGGAGGCCATCTACTCACTTATGTCCTCATTTATACATACACGTTTTACACTGATTCCATAGTAAACAGAAGCAAAAGTAACTTCAACCATGTCCTGATCATCATCCACAGCACTCTTTGAAAATGGATTCATGGTGCCCCAGATCACGGGGACGTACCCACCCTTGAGATCAAGTAGGCGCACTTGTCCTGACCCTCCGCGGCCTTCAACCTTGATCCTGGAGATGCGAAGATCTGTTTTCAATCTCTAGTGCAGCCCCATGACCGCGGAAACTCAAGCCCAGAGAACTTGAGACACCAGTCTGGATAGCACCAAATTTTATTCTAAGTGCCAAAGTCCTTCACATATGAGCCCCCTGTAAGCTAGCTGACCTTGTGTTTGGAGAGTACCTAAAAATTCCTAACATAACGGACCACGAGAACTCTTGTCAAACAGAAATATTTTGAAAAGTGGGGGAAGCATTTCTTTTATATCAGTCTGCTTAAAGCTATCAAACACAAGTAAGCGCCATTCTTTTAGGTATTCCTTCTGAGGTTTTATTTCTGCTGAAACATTTGGTCTCAAAACATACCTTAAAAGTCTAATACCCTGTATCAGCAATTACTATTTTGAAAGGCAAACTTTTTCCCTCAAAAACTTAAAAGAATTCAGACCTCATATGGAATTAACCAGCTCTTCAAAGTTTCCTAAAATAAATCTTATGGGATTTTTATGTATTATTTTGAACTCTCTGTTGACTTGGAAACAGCAGAGGATTTTTGCCCTTCTTGTATCTCCTCCTAAGGATTGCTTCTCAAGGGCAAGGAACTCTCTCTCGGCAACAGAAAGTAGAGGAAACAGTACCGCATGCCCCATAGCTTTACAAATGAATCAGTTCCTTGTCCAGTGGGATTTCTTAGGTGATACCATCTTCCTTTAACCCCTCAGATGAAGTCCTGCCTGTCAGGCTTTGCTCCCTTTGGCCTATACTTGAGGAAGTCCCATTCTGACCCTTCTCCAGTCGCATCCCTCCCCACAGAGCAAAAGAGGCATCAGGCCTCTTTTGTTCATACCTACCCCCTACTTCCAAAAAATTCCCCAAGGACTCAGGACTCCAGAATGCCCTGTCCAAAAGAGCCCAAGCCTGTTTCTGTGGCCATATGATGGGGCCCTGTCTTGAGGGCGACCTAATGAGACAGGTACAATTAGAAGAATCAGTATGGAAGTATACTTATAATTTTTATTTTTTTATTCTTATAATTTTTAGGAGATAAGATTCACTTAAAAGCATCTCTGCTCACCATCATATATTCAATAAAATTTTAAAGGTTGGGAGGACCTTGGAGACCATTCACTTCATCCTCTAGATTCACAGTCTGGAACTGTGGGTAAGTGGAGGGGCCTGGCCTTGCTTACCTCTAACTGCTACAGGTCCACAAGCCCTTTTTTGAAACTTTTGAGGTAAGATGTATTTTGAAGTTCAGAATTCAGGGCCTGTTAGAAATGTGACAGAATACATGTAACATAAAATGTCATACCCCCCTCAGAGCCTGCGACAGCTTCCATAATCAAAACACAAAAATATCTCAGCACAAAACATGAATTTGACACTATTACAGGCTGAATTGTGCCTGCCTCCCATTCATATGTTGACATCCTTAGCCACAGTCCCTCCAGAATGTGACTATTTGAGAAGAGACTTTAGAGAGGTAATTAAGTTAAAATGAAGTCATTAGGGTGAGTCCCAATCCAATATAACTGGTGTCATTATAAGAAAAGAAAAGTAGGACACAGTGAGAGAGGAAGGCCGTGTGAAGATAAGGAAAGATGGTCATTTACAGGCCAAGAAGAGAGGCCTCAGAAGAAACTAATCCTTTTGACATCTTGATCGCACACTTCCAGCATCCAGAATTGCAAGTAAAAATTTTTCTATTGTTAAAGCCACCCGTGCCTGTGATACTTTGTTATGTCCATGTTAGCGAACTATTAAAAGCATTAAGATGGTAAATAAACTCATGTCAGTTCAGGTCAGGCTCTACTCTCAAATGACTTACGACAAAACTTCCAGCCATCAGAGCTTCTTTTGGCTTTCAGAAGAGAACAGAGTGTGGCCTGTCCTGTCTGTGGGCCAGTGGTCAAGTTGCTTAACCGAGCACAATGCCTGGAGTCACCAGCCTTTCCAAGGGCAGCCTGTGAGTCCCTTCCATGTGTGGTATCTCCTTCTGCCTTGGCTGCCCATGTTTCCAGGCTGCCCTATGAACAGAGCCAGCCAATGAAATAACGTCTATTATACAAGTTCCTTCTGCAGGAAAACCCTGAATGAGCCTCTCACCAGGTCCTCCTAAGTCAGCTGAATGCTTCAGATTCTTTGAATTCTGTAGAGTTATTACTTCTTTCATTGTTGCAGCATTTGGGTAACTGACAATTTCCCCCTCTGCATTCTGCTAACATTTTGATTTGGTTTCTACACTGAATCATGAAAAGGGGGAATCACCTCAGAGCTTCTGTCAGGTAATAAGCACAAATGAGTGTATGTAAGTGAAAAATAGAGTGTTTGTAAATAGTTTTATTTAACAACCAACTATCCTTTCTCTACTTTTTCCAAATCCTAGATTAGGGCAAGCAGCCAGTTGCAAAATTGAAGAGTGTATTATTCAGCAGTGAAAAATAAGATTCGTTACTAAATGCTTTAAAGAAACAGTAAGTTCCATTTTCATTCCCAGAATTTCTTCTTTGGCCTCCTCTGGCATTGTTTCTTAAATGTCTTGGTTTTTCCTAAATTGAATCATCATCCCTTAAAATTCTACCTTGCATGTTTCTCCCTCGAGTCATTAAAAACCTTACTTTCAAAGACCAGCCTACTCCCTAGCCCATGCTCTATATAACAATAACACCAACAGTAATGATGATGATGATGATAATAATAGAAGCTAGCACTTATGCTTCCCCATGCCAGGCTCTGTTCTCACTACTTTTCCATATAATTCATTTAATAATCAGAAACTTGTTATTGTTGATACTAAGTTCATTTTATAAATTTAAAAAAAAACTGAGGTATGGAGAAGTCAGATAACCTTGTCCAAGGTTATACCCTACTAGAAGAGAAAACTGGGACTTGAACACAAGCAGTCTGGCCAGCGAGTTCAGGCTCCTAGCCAATAACCCTGCACCCATCCAGTTGTTGACTATTTCCATAAGCAAATGTAGATCGACACACATATAATCCCAGAAAAGAATATTACTTTCAGTGTATATGTGTAGACTTTTCTACTGTTCTTTTGTCAAAGGCATATTTTAAAGACGTTTCAGGTTTATAATGAAATTGAGAGGTCCAGACATGTCCTGTATACTGCTTGCCTCCACATGCATAGATGCCCCTATTTTTAATATCACTCACCAGGATGGTACTTTTTTTTTTAACCAAGGATAAACCTACATTGTCACATCATAATCACCTGAAGTCCACAGTTTACCTTTGGGTTCACTCTTGGTACTGTTCTATGGGTTTGGACAAAAGTGAAATGACATAGACTCATCATTATAATCATTATAATATCCTACCAAGTACAATTGAACCTTGGTTTTCATTCTGGAAAACTGTTTGAGAAATGATCTGTTTGAACCCCAAGTCTCCTTTGTTTGTTGCCTGAAGGTCATGTGACTGATTATACACGTATCAGCGCAAGAGGGCTGTTGGAGAAAGAATCAAGACTTGAAGCTTCATTAGACAACTTAGACATTTTTTCTGTGAACAACATAATCGAAAACTCAATTGTTCAAGAACAAAGAGAGTCCAGAACTGAGGTGTGACTGTATTCTCACCACCTTAGAGATCCTCTGTGCCCTACCTACTCATCTCTTCCCCTCGTCCTCACCCCTGGCAGTCACTGATCCCTTTATTGTCTCCACAGTTTTTATTTTCCAGAATGTTATATAGTTGGAACCACACAGTATGCAGCCTTTTCAGATTGTCTTCTTTTATTTAGTATTAATCATTTAAGGTCCATTGATGTCTTTTCGTGGCTTGATAGCTCACGTTTTTTTAACACCAAATAATATTCTCCTGTCTGGATGTATCAAAATTTATTTGCTTACTGAATTCACCTACTGAATGACATTTTGGTTGTTTCTAAGTTTTAGCAATTATAAATAAACCTGCTAAAAACATCCCTGTGCAGGTTTTTGTGTGGACATAATTTTTCAACTCCTTTAGGTAAATAGTGAGAAGGATGATTGCTGGATCATGTGTACAACTACATTTAGCTTTATAAAAAACTGAAGAACTGTCTTCCAAAACGGCTGTACCATTTTACATTCCAATCAGCAATGCGCAAGAGTTCCTGTTGTTCCATGTCTCCATCAGCATTTGATGTTGTCGCCGCGCTAGATCTTGGCCATTCTAATAGGTGTGCAGTGCTATCTCATTGTAATTGTAATTTGCATTTCCTTGATGACAGTGATGTGGAGCACCTCTTCATATGTTTATTTGCCTTATATACATCTATGTCGGTGAGGTGCTTCTTAAGGACTTCGGTCCTTTTTTTAATTGGGTCATTTGTTTTCTTATTATTGAGTCCCATTTTGACATTAGAGTAAAATGTGTTAATAATACAGTTATTAGGAAAAGCATTGGACCAAAAAATTAAAACACCAATGATCTGTTTCCCCTGATTTGTGACCTTAGAAAATTATTTCCATATACCAAGGAAGTTAAGCAAGCACAAATTCAGAAAAATTAGGGGCATGGTTTTGGGGTTAAGAGACACTGTTAAAAAACCCAAGATCTGCTGAGGGTAGTCTATGAGTCAAAGATCTATTGAAGTACATAATCTCAACTTGAAACTCTACAGTGGTGCTGAGCTGAAAAATGCCTCTAATCTTGTGAATTAGAGGAGCTGGAACCTGTGAATGTGACCTTATTTGGAAAAAGTGTTTTATGTAATTAAGTTAAGGATCTCCAGATAAGGAAATCATCCTAGTGGCCCCGCAAACAACAGAAGAGGATGCAATGTGACCACAGAGGGAAAGACTGGAGTGAGGCAGCCATGGCCAAGGAATGCCCACAGCCACCAGAAGCTAGAAGCGGCAAGGGACAAAATCTCCCTTGGGGGCTCTGAAGGGAGCACAACCCTGCCAACACTTGATTTCAGACTTCTAGCTTCCAGAGCTGTAAGAAAATAATTTTGTTATTTTAAGCCACCTGTCCATGGTAAATCAGTACAGCAGCCACAGGAAACAAACACAACAGGTATAAGAACTGAGCATCAGAGGATTGGCATATGCTCTGTGCAGTTTACCTTAACAGCCACATGAGTATGCATATTTCCATTTTACTGGGGAAAAACTAGGTCTCAGAGAATTTTTCCTGTTTACCTCAAAAAGATAGTGTGAAAATCAAATTATATATTTATACAAGACAGGTCTTTGAGAGCTATAAAATACCATATCATAAAACTGTGACCATGATACTTTGATTATATAGGATAAAGAAAGGAATATCTTCAAGAATTAACTATTAAAAGTATACAAGTTAGAAAATTCCCTAAAAATTTATTTCTAGTTCTCAAAAAATCCAAAATTATACACATAATAAAAATATACTTAAGTATTTTTGACAATTCAGAAGACCCAGGTAGTTCCTTGGTCTTAGTATTGCATTGGTAAAGCAATAAAAGAGATTTCCATTTGTAACTGGAGAAACTAACATTTACAGGATCCTGACAATGTGTAACACAAAGCACCAGTACTTTCATAAGCATTATATCATACAAATCAACTTCTAATTTTTTTCTTTGCTCTCAATATATGGTCAACAGGTCAAATGACTAATGCCTCTTTCAGACAGTATTGGTATTCTTCTATAATCTAACTGAAAAAATCTGTTATCCTAGCACAAATAGATATGCAATTATAACAGGTCTTGGGAAGACATCTTTTAGGCAATTCATCCAATACATCTCAGGCTGTGACAAGTGATGAGTCAAGTCTCCTCTTCTGAAATTTCCTTTTATTAATGGGCACATTTCCATTTGCACATTGCTAAAAATGTCTTTATGGTGATTTAGACCTTCTTAAATATTCTCACTCTAATTGGTACTGACAACAGTGAAATCAGCCGAAAATTTCTCTTCAATGCTTCCTTTGAAACATTCATCTAAGCTGTATCTCTTTTCTTAAGATCTTCACATTTGAACAAAGAAAAAGCAAGCATGTAAATAAGCAAAATATTTTAATAGGCCTGTTCAAGAAGGCTTTACAGTGAAATCTGAAGAGAACAGAGGAGAAAAGCTCAGATAAAAATGGTAAAACCAATCACTGTGGAAGTAAAAAAGCTTCATCACAAAAAGAAAATTGGTAATGGAAAAGGAAACTACCTACTGTCTGGAGGAAACAATAGGGAAGAGAATCCAGAATAATGGACATGCCATTCAGTGGTTGTAAACCTATGTACACAGTGTGAGGCATGAAAAGGGAATGCACAGGTTGAGGCAAGAAGGAAACAGCATCGAATTGACATAAAATATAGACCTTATGAAAATAGGACTGCACCATGATATCAAGAATCAAATGGGTATTACTTCCCATAGATTCAGATGAATGAGGAACCTGAGGGTCCCACCTTAGCAGCAATAAAAGAACACAACTTGTTCAAGAAAACCCATTAGTTGAGGAGGAGAAAAATCATTATGTGTGTTAAGGAACCATTCACTAAAGCAATTGTAAACTAAATGTATAATTAAATGAATGTTAATGGTAAAATGCTATTGTCATTACACAAGAGAATGCCTTTTTCTTAATAGATGCATTCTGAACTACGTAGGCATGAGTGTCAAAATGTCTGCAACTTTATTTCAAATGGTCCATTAAAAACGTATATCCAGGAAATGTCTTTGAGGGAGAGAAAAACATTATGTGCAAATAGCTGGTAAATGTAAATACACGTACTTGTATAAAGCACATGTTCATTATACAAGTCTTTCAATGTTTTTGTAGGTTTGAAATTTTTCAAAATAAAAATTTGTGGTAAAGAGAAAACATTTTCCTGAAGTTACCAACTCAAATCCCTAAAGATTTCATTCATATGTGGAATCTAATGAACAAACTGAACTAACAAGCCAAACAGAGACAGACTCATGGATGGAGAGCAGGTGACAACTAGTGGGGGGAGGAGGGATTGAGCTAAAAGGAAAAAGGGCTCATGGACATGGACAACAGTGTGGTGATGGCTGGGGGAGGGGGATATAAGGGGACTAAATGGTAAAGGAAAAAAATATGATAAAGATTAAATCAAAATTAGGAAGATTAAAAACTAATAATAAAAATAATTCAGAAAGAAAAACTAAAAAAAAAAGAGACAATTTCCAGCTCATAAACTTATTTTGTTTAACCCATACAATATTTTTGGTTTTGTTTCAATGAATTAATTGTATTTTAAAAACTAAGCACTTTTACATAAAAATCTGAATTCTGGGTTATTTTGAAATATTGGATGATGTATCTCCCTTTCCTCATGGTGACAACTGGCTTGAAGGAGTTCATTGTCTGCCCCTGTTCATTAAACGTGAACACGACCCACTGTCCCCGCTGCACCTGCTTACCTCATTTCCAGTACCTTACTCACCCTTACATATCGGAGTGTGTGACCCCTCTGTACATCACATGAACTTGATGGAGAAGGAAAAGGTGAAGACCATTAGTGAAAATAAAAAGAGGGTGAAACGTTGCTTGGAAAAGTAGAGCCAAACAGGAGAGGAAAAACTTTTTCCTAATTCCCATTGTCAGACCAAATTCAGGCAAATTAAGTAGTGATGGGAACTTTAGTGTTCACTTGTAACTAACAGTTCTCATAATTTATACTTCTTGGCCTGCTTTTTATCGCTGGACTTAACCATATTGCTTTTACTACATCAATGGATTGGTCTTAACTAGATTGGGATTTTCTTGAAGGTAGCTTTATTTGTGTCGCCACTTCTAACAGGGTGCATGAATTCTGGTAGATGCTTTATAAATGTTTATGGAGTAAATGAATAAATGAATGAGTGAATGAAGTGGGTGCTATTTAAACACTGACTAAAGTCACCCAACAACAATTTTACTTTCAAAGGGCAATAAGCAGAGGTGACAAAACCTGAACCAAGTCTCAAAGATTAATTATAAGAGTATCAACTATACTAATTGATAACTTAAGATTCTCAAGCATACTAGGAGGTTTTGCATGCATTATCTCATTGAATTTTCATAACAACCACAAGATATGGACTATTATTATCTCTTCTTATGTCCTTAGTAAACTAAGACAAAGATGTTAAGTGACTTCTATAGCATTCTACATACAAGTGGTTTGACTTCAGGGTCTGCTCCTTGAACTACTTCCTGAGAACCAACAGCCACTGAGTGGTATGGCATGACCGCTCTCTATTCTTTCCTGACACTGTACTGACTGATATTTCTATAACAGCACCTTATATCAGGTCAGGAAGGCATGCTTTCTCAACTAACATAATATATAATTGTATACATTTAATTTAATATATGTGTTTAATATATAATTATATGTAATAACTGGAGGAATATTGACAGGATTATTTTTAAAATAAAAAATGATAAAACAAGGAGGGTAAATATTAATTTCTACATTTAGAGTCCATAAATTAATGGAAACCAACTTGACAATGCTATATGAAAAAGATACGAGAAACGGCAATTCTGAATATATTCATTGCTTATTACCTTAACAACTAAGTTTAGCCCAATCTTTTAAATACTTACTAAGTCTTTCTGAGTACCAAATACCATGCTAGCCAGTCACAGGTGAATAAGGTCAGGTCACTGCTTTCAAAGAACTTCCAGTCTATTTACAAACACATAAGTAGATATATTTTCTGTAATGTAGAAATTTCTGGAGACGGAGGGAGAGCAGATACTTTGAGCCAAGGGTTCAGGGGAGAATTCCCTGTGGAGATAACACTTGAGCTTGGTCTTAAAGGATATGCCCATGTAAAGAAAGGTGAGGAAGGCATCTCAGGCAGAGGCGGTGGGCAAAGACAGGGTATACACAAACTAAATATGCTACTGGCAACACAGTATTTCCAGAGCATTGAGTTAGGAATGATGGGGAAGCAGAAAATATAGTTAGGAACTTACTAAGGATTATGAACTCTTTCTGGTAAGCTCTGGGGAGTTATTGAAAGGCCTTGAACAATGCAAAACAACGACCCCTGCATGATATTTTTAAGGAGGCAAACTGAAGTAAGAGAGCCTTCAGGAAACTATGGCAGTTGTCTAGAAAGGTGAAGCTAAGGGCCTGAATTAACACAAAGGGCATAGGGACTGAGTGGAGAACACATAAGTAACCTTTGTGCCTAGAGCTTATTGATCATGGGTAGGGAAGGGTCAAGTTTAATTCCAGGCTTCCAATAAATGATGAGTTGCTAATGTATCCAATACCATCTTCAGCAGTGCTATATTTATTTTTTAAAAATAGAGTTTAAATCCATGATATATGACATTTCTAATTATGCGTGCCATTAGTAAAATAATTGTGAGTATGTATAGCTCAACTAAACATATATTTATGGATCATAGTAATAATACAAAAATTAGAAATGTGAGATACAAATATAGAAAATTAAATTATTAAATGTAAGTAAAAGTTTTAATATCTTTTCCTACCACACTAATGGCCTGGAATAAGGGAAAGAATAGTCTCATTTTATCTGCATCAGTCAGACCATGTCCGGAAACACACCGCTCTGGAGCCACTGACAAAGGAAGCACATTCTGCAGAGGATGGCCAAGATGCTGAAAGATGTAGAGGTCATATCAGATAACTGTGGGCATGTAAGCCGCGGAAGCAAAACTTAGGGAAGACAATATGGCCACTTTCCAAATGCAGGCAGAGGATGTTCTCAGTTCCTCTGCAACATTTCTCTGTCCTCCTCACTCACAGGAGGTAATACGAACTGGATTAATAAAATGATGCAATCTTGACTGAGGCATATTTGCCAGGAGGCAGTATTGCTTTAGTTTTAAAGACTACTACTTATATGCGGCTCTTTGTCCCCCATGCCTCCATGCTATTAAAGCTGCAAGTTCTGCAGCACCATATGCAAGAAGACCAGCTCGGGCTCCTTTCCCTGTACCCTGACAGTCTTCGAGCAGTCTGAGCGGTCAAACCACCAGCACCATCCCTCCACACACACTGGCCCCCCACCCCCCACGCCATCCTCCCGCCTTGCGCACATTCTGGCGCTCTCATCTCCTCCACCAATTGTTCACTAGCTGTGAGATTTGGATTTGGGGCTTGGGAGAAACAGTAAGGTTTCCCTTATGCCTTTGGACCAAATTACTAGGCCTTTTCACTGATGTTTTGGCAAGAGCTCATGCTAATAATAAAGTAGTTTTCTGTTCTCTTTTTCGGTGTTTATCTCCTCAGAGACTCCACAGGGAGGAGGGCTGACTGGTCCAAGGCTGGATTTGGGTATTCCTGAATTCCCAAGCCAACATTTGCCTAATAATACCTCAATCTTACCATTACTTTCAACATAAATATCTAAATGGCAGTTGGGTAAAAGAGGGCGAAAATAGACGTTAATGCTTTAACAGACAGAAAGGGAGTATTTGAGTTCTTACGGGCAGGTAAAATTTACTAACAATGAAACAAAACTTTCCAAAAGTCACAGCTTGTTCCAAAAATGACCATTCCAAAAACAGCTTCCTGCCATTTTCAATACTATGGGAATAGGGTCTGAAATGTTAAAATGGATGTTGGAAAGCAAGGACCAACAGAGCACTAGGTTAACAGTCAGAAGGTATAAATATTAGACTCAATTTTTCCAATAAGTAGTTATATGAATCGTATTATATCTCTGTGTTTGGTGGGACTTAACACGCAACGACCACCAAGAGCCCCTTGGCTCTGGATTGTTCTGTTGCACATCTAATATGTGCCTGACACAAAGTTTATCAGAGACTTCAACTACTGAGGCATGTTTTTATGTTTGATTTTTTTTTTAAACTTGCCTGCTAAATAATTCTACCCCTTCAAACTACTGCCCATTTGATCACTTTTCCCTTGTTTAAACTAAAAAAAAAAAAAAAAAAAAATTTGCTTCTTTGTTTCTGGGAGCTAAAGACCTAGAGCTGCCCTTGGCCCGTCCATATCCGCATTTTAAACAAATGTCAAAATAAACAGTCATTAAACAGTTTCTCCTATATGTTCTATGGATCATAGACCTAATTTCAGTGGCTTTAACTTTCCTTTAACATTTGATTATGCTTTAATCCAGGAATGAATATCAACTGGTGAACAGTCTTTTCCCTATGTGGCTAGAAAATAAGATACATGGTTTTTATATGCTGCTAATGTTATACATAAAGTATATTTACAGTATTCTTTTCAATGAATGCTGGACTCTCATTTTCAGAATTTTTTTTTAATTCTCTGTGTTTCTTCAGAAGAGAGGAATAAACAATCTTGTAAAACATGATGGTTCGATACAGTTAAAAGAGCTCTAAGCTACTTATAGCAATTAGATCATAAAAAAAGGAAACAAACCATATGTAGATTTATTGTGTCCATAAAATGTAACATATGAAAATAAATTCTGACAGTGATAGTGGAACTATTTTCTGTCACATGTCAGCATGAACCACTGGAATTAATGAAAAGGATTTGTTACAATTCTTTCTTTTTCAATCTGGAAAAGTCAAATTGCTATAATAAATATTAGCCGTGCTCAAACTGAAACATCTTAGGACACCCTCCTTAGTCTCCAGTTTCTTCATGATAATTCCCAAGGGATGCAGAGTGTCACATCTCAATCAAGCCTTGCTTCACACTCCCAAACTCCAGAAGCTTCTGCTGCGGAGGGTCTCCTAAGTCAACAGAAGCAAAACTTATTTCTAGAGACTGAGGCCCCAACTACTAACATCAGAAGGCAGCTAAACCACTTAATTGCAACTGCTGCTTCACCTTGCAGAGTGGTACCTGAGCACCATAAGCCTACCAGTGACAGGGGACACTTTACTTCTCCTTCACGCAGCCTTCTTTGCAGAAGGCAACACAATAGATGCTGAGAAAGAAGTAAGACAGGGCAGCCAGGGAATTGGAAGCTGTGGTCCACCTTCTGAGGGAGTTCGAATGCAACTGAAAGTTGGAACACGCATGCGTATAATAATTATAGGATGACCCAGAATGTTATTATTTATAATCTCTCACTGATTTCAAAGGAGGGTGGATGCTGATAACATTCGAATGCAGTTTAAAATCCTGACTGTCATAATAATGGCCTTTGACAAATTTAGCACTGAGCAGTGGGTGGGAGCATTCAAAAGGGATCAGTGGTGCCGCAGGAGAAGGCGGGACAGAGGAGAACAGCAGGGAAAAGCACCCCGTACAGGGAGGGGGGGGGGGTGCCGGAGCCAGGCCAAATTGGAGGAGAGCACATCTGGAGAAGGGGCGGCCTGCCTCCAGGCCAAAATGACAGAAAAGGGAAACAGATAAATGGAGAGGGTAGCAGGGATTGGTTGAAAAACACTATGCGAATGTGTAATATAAAATTCAGCTTCTTTTTCCTTATGTGACTGTTAGGATAATCTTCATTTCTTACAAATGCTCTATGGAGTAGGTTTTCTGTGGGGGAATTGCAAGGACTTGCTGATTCCTCACTGAAGACTTGAGTGCGGAAAAAACTGATCCTAGTCATGTAGATCTGATATCTAATCTACCATAGAAATATCACAGTGGTGAATGCAACAAGTGTTTGAATTCATCTGCGCATTGAGACTCCATTCAAATTACAACCTATTCCAAGAAGCCTCATCTTAAAGTAGTTTCTCATTCCTCTGAGCTTCTGTATTTTTCCATCTGCATCTCTTTTGTGGTTCTCATTAGTGCTACTCAGTGTTTGCTATCTCTCCTACTAAATTGTACATTTTTTTTGAGGACATGATGTATCTGAAACATCTTTGACATTTCACATTGCCCACTACAGAACTTCACTGTAGTAACTATTTGCTAAATGAATAAGTCAATGTATGAATATTGAAATGATGTTATACATGACATACATAAATACTGGAGCATTCAGTACACAGGTAAACAGGCCAGAGAAGAATTGGCCAGGTAGGGCATTTACACAGAGGTAAGTTTTGAGATGGTTCATAATTAAAATGGTGGACTTGGATTGATGGGGATCATGAACAGCGTTTTAGGAGAGAAGAATACTATTATTGAAAAAGCACTGACCACCATGAACCAAGGATGTGGCTCTGTATTTATAACAATCCCCACTCTTTCCTTGGAAGAGTAAAAACTAGGTTCTAGCCTCCTTGGGTTAAAGCGGTGTAGAGTGGTATGAGGGTAAGGAATAATAGAAGTGACTAACCTGCCCTGGGGAAAAAAACACCCAGACACATATATAATCTTTTTAGGATACAAATGAAACTTATACTGATAATATAAGGCACAAACGTTGTTAAGTAATCCCAAGACTACTATATAATATCCTTTCAAAAGCATAATAACCCATTTCCCATGTTAATTCATTCCATTAACTGCTGGCATAATCCTAAGGCATTTATAGGAGCTATTTAGGTGTGAACAAATGATCTGCTGGATTAGACCAGTTTGTTGGAATCCCACTCATTTATGTATTCAATGTTCATATATTCAAATATTCATTGAATCCCTAGTGCATATAAAGCACTGTGATAAGGAATTTGGGAAATGCATACAGTTTAAGACAAGCTCCTTGTCCTCGCAGAAATTTCAGTTTGAAAGATCAGAATTGTGTGAGGTATAACAAATAAAAGATGTATGTAATTTTTGTTACATGCGAATGTAAATAAACCACTTAGAAAGGTCTTTCAGAGAAGGGGCCAATCATTGATCTAAAGTGCTTCAAGGAATAGGTAACCTTTGGTCTAGGACTTCACAGAGGATATAGCTACATGAAGTTTTACCGGCAAGGTATTTTTTTTTTAATACAAAGGGGTATATAGTTTATTCCTGGAGCACTAACTATCCAAAATTCTAGACTCATTTGAATGGAAGGTAATTAGGAAGAACGGAAAACAAAATTTGAAAAGTGCCATGGGGTTGGGCATTGATCGTACCAGGGATTTTTCTAATAGTCCCAAAGTCTGTTTAATGCACAAGGCTTTTCCAACAGCTCAAGCACTCATAGAGATTTTCCCATGGCTGGAATTTACCTGTGTTATTGAAAACAGCTGTTTGGTTTCTCTTGGGTAACTTTCCAATTTATTACCTTGAAGTAGAGATTGTTTTGATTTTCAAAAAATTCAAAACCATTCAACATTATATATCATGATATATTCCTTGAAGATTTTGATTTTATCTTTTAGACATTCAAAAGCAAGAAATTTCAATTTAACCACACAAAGTTAAGTTATTCTGTAAATAGCATAATCAGATAGCATTTACAGCAGCAAAACCAGAACCTCTGAAGTTGATACACAAAGTCTAGAGTATCGGCCATAATTTACATTTCCAGATTATAGCCATAGTAATGAAACCCTTTAGGATTATTAAAATGCATTTTGTACAGTGTATTTATTACTTGGAATTTCTTATTTATGACTCATAGAAAGATGAAGCTAAGTGAAATAAAACACAAACTAAGCTTTCACTAGAATAATGAGATCCTATTCACTCTCTTACCCAAATACACTTTTATTAAGTTTTAAATAGTTGTGTTGCTTCGATTCTTGGGAGTAATACTTTTCACTTTACCTATCTTGGAGACCTTTCTTAAGTAAACTAATTTAGCATAAAGAAAACATTGTGTGTAGGTCTTAGAGCTAAACTATATTATTTTAAACACCTGGTGGTAAAGGTTCATTTCATGTGAAATCACAAGGAGCAAATGATTTAAAGTTTTTCTGATAGAATTCTTAATGACTACACTAGGGCTAGCTGACTGTTGCTCTGCCATCATCTTACTAACTAGCAACTACCCTCATTTAAGTCCGAAGGAAGTCCCAGAGAAAAGATAGCATGGCCCTCCAGCCACATCGCTGAATTATTGCCATTTCCACTTACAAAGGATAGCAGAACCTCTGTTATGATTTTTCTGCTCTCAGAAAATTGACCTCACACAAACTATAGAACCAATTACTGAACACACCTTCCTCACAGCTCTTCCTTTACTGATGGTGTGGCCTTCTTGGCTACACAGAGAAACAAAACTGTGATCCTCAATACAGATAGAGCCTCTGACTCAATGATTTCTCACCACACTGCATTGAAGCCGTGAATACTCTAGAAAGACTACTGAAAAATACAGTGTCAGATCACAGAATGGGATGCACATAGTAATTGAGAGCACTATATAGTAGTGCCTAAGAGTCTGCAGATGTAAGTTCACTACTGTCACCAGAGATTTTGAGCAAGTTATATAACCTCTCTGGCTTCAGTTTCCCCCTCTTCCAATGTGGATAACTGATCTCATAGGATTGGCGTGACTATAAATGAGGTTAACACATGTAAGCACTTAAAATAGTACCCAGCAAGTAGTTTTAGAACTCAATATAAAATGTAAGCTTCGATAACCTGTTATCTTTGTTATGAAGTACGATCATTCATGAGCTTGGAAGTTAAGGATGGGTTTGAATCCCAGGTACCCACTTTCAAATTCTATAATCTTCAAGGATGAGGAGGATGATAAATAATATTTATTAATTAGTTACCATTTTACGTATATTATCTCATTTGTATTTCACAACCATCCTATAAGGTAAGTGTTGTTATTAAACTCATCTTACAGATGAGGCAATTAAATGGGGTTCTTAATCGCCAAAAGATCCAGAGTTGGCTAGTGGAAGATTCAGGATTATTTTCCTGTGCCGTTTACCACTGGACCATACTGGCTGTCCACACCACATACTGTCCCACCTTGCAACATTAGGAAGATCAAAAATAAGTTAAGTGGTCAAAAAATGTAGTGATCATAGTAGTGCATCTCATAAGGAGCACGAGAATTCATGGTGAACAGTGAGTACTTGAAGCATGGGAGTTCAAGCGCTAAAGCATGCCGCAGGTGTCAAGGAGAGAACAGTCGGAGCTCTCTGCCAGTTCTTTATAGACTGCGCTAAGGCAGGCCTAAAGTGGCATGGCCTCTATGTGCTAACCAAGACATTAACAATAGTTAAGTGCAGACCTCTAAAGCAGTATGTGTGTCCAAGGGCCCTGTAAACATGATCCAAAATGTCTCTTTCACACTCGGCATTGTTTGCCGACACCACTCTGAAGGAAATGGAATGCAGACTCAAATATACTCTGGAAACACTTCCTCTCCCTGAGATACACCCCTTCACCACACATTTCTCTTGTTCTGTTTCAGCACTGCTCAAAGTTGCCCGAAGATGTATAAAGGTAAGATAAGTGTGCGCTGGTGGGTCGGGCAGTCACGAAGCCGGATTCTGAGGAAAAGAGGCCCTGGGTGAGGAATGGGCCTCGTTCTGAAATTTTGCCTGAGGGTTTATAAATGGAATGGATCCAGCCTCCTCCATTATAACAAGAAAAGCTCTATAGTGCCAAGGACCATATATGAGTAAGAATTTTGTTTTGCTGCAAGGGCGTGGACCATATATAAATGGGATTTTAGAAGCCTTATAAAAGTGAGGAAATGCAAAGAAAAGAAACAGTAAGTGAAAAACCTGAAGGTGGGGGAAGCAAGATGAGACTGGAGAGAGAAACAAAAAAGTTTAAAGAAAAGTTTTCTTAAGCTTGCATGATTTGACAACCTCCTCATCTACCCGCCCCCAAAATACCTCTAGTAATATTTGCACTACCTGCCATTATTTTTGGTATGGGCTTTTAATTTTGGAAAAGGTAGGGCTGTGGGGTAAGTTTTCTTACAAACCTCAATTCATCCCAGAAACTGCCCAAGGGGGACCAGCAGCTATGAGTCACTGAAAGTCTCCTGGCTGAACATTTTTATAAAATGAGGGGGAAAGTGGCCTCCAAGGCATTCCTAGTATTGTGAACTGGCATGCACAACCAACACATTCTTTCTGGTGGACATCTGGAAGACTGCAGGCCTTCCCCCAACAATCTTGTTCCAGGTTACTGTACCCTTCAGTGAAAGAAAGTCCAAATTCAGCAATACTTCCAAACAGTTATTATCTAGTAGATACAGGAATCATTATAAAAGTCTGTCCTTGGAAGCTCAGTCCTGTCCCAGCTCTCTGCCCCTTAGATCAAAGAGGACTTTGCAGGGAAGAGCCACTGGGGGGAGGGGCTAAGGCAGTCCTATTGAAGTTGTGCGTCTGCTTGAATCAGGTGCACCAGGTTTGAACAATGTAGCAGACACACAGAAGAGGAGCCAGAGCGCCTCTAATTTTCCATCAAGGGTAGAAATGCTAGTGGCCTACACAATATCACTAACCACCACACATAGCTGGTGCACTATACATCTTACCAAAAAATATAATCTCCTGTAGTTCTTATGTTAATTGAAGACCCTCTAATGTAGATTGAGAGATTTATCCCCAAGGCCTTCAGAAAATGAAGTCCTGACTACACTCTTCCAGATGTTAACTTAGCACCTTTCTGGTGTGTACTCTAGATTAATATACTTCAAATACTAACTATGCATAGATCAAAATAATTTATGCTCACTCACACATGTTATAATCCATGCTAAAGTATTTTAAAGATACAGAAGGGGAAGGGTCATCAAGGCACGTGTATAAAGGACCTACGGACAAAGACAACGGAAGGGGGATTGATGTGGGAGGGGAGGTGGGTAGGGCAGCGGAGAGTAATAGGGGGGAAATGGGGACAATTGTAACTGAACAATTAAAAGAAAAGAAAAACATTTGAAAATAAAAGTATGAAGGAATTAGGAATTTATTTCCATTTGATGAAACTTAATAAATGAAAATAAATCTATGTTTTAAGTGAAAAAAAGATATATTATAGCCTATAGCTAGGACGTAGCTCAGCTGCCACAGGAGCTTGATGTGGCCCAAGGCAAATGTTTCTATTACTGAAAGGAGTTTCCAGTCCAGTAAGGGAAATTGACATGTACTCAGAGAAAACAAAGAAGTGAGAAAAACAAGACTTAAGTTTACAGAGTAAAATTGGCATTCTGTTGCTTTAAAATTCCATTCTATTTTTTCAATGAATAAGACAACTGGCTATTCATTTACAAAAAACAATTCTGATTCTTCTTCCATGTTTCTCCAAAGAAAATTCCAGATGATTGACAATATACCTAAAATTATAAAATGTACAAATTCTTTAATCCAGCATTTTCCCTTTGTTGACATTTGCTTTAGTAAGATAATCACACACGCAAAGTATAACTATGTACAAGGATATCCCAGCACATCATTATATTAGCAAAAAATCAGAAACAGCTAGAAGTCATCAATAGGGAATTAAGCCGATTAATGTAATTGACTACAATGGACCCCTAATTATCTATCAAGCATACTGATATACATCACTGCTGACATGAAAAGATGACCACAATATATTGCTGTTTATTAAGTCAATTGGAGAAGAAAACAATATTATTTGAACCTGTGAATATATAATTGTAAGCATGTGCACATACCCTGGGCAAGTTCTCTGAAAGATGGGATTCACAAAGAATTTTGCTGTCCTTCGTGTATTTTTGTAAATCGTTCAAATGTTTACAACAAGTAACTATATTTTTACAAGAGTCATCAAGCTACTGAAAAAGGTATTACAGCCATGGCTGATTATATGGCTTATTATTTTTGGTGTACATTCTTTAAAACATAAATCAGCTCATGCCACACACCAGCCCCAAATACTTTAATGGCCTCCAACCAAATCTGCAACAAGACCCAAATCTTTAATATGGTCTAGCCTGTGCCTGCCTTTTCAGCCTTATCATTTGTCATTCACTCCCCCACCACCCCCAGTTAACTACCCTTGAACCACCCTGGCCATCACTCGATTCCTTCCGCACGCCAGATTTGTTTTCCACCTCTGAGTAACAGCACATGTATTCCCTCTACTGGGAAGACATTTTGACCGCCTTTTCACCTGCTCAGCTTTTCCTTATAATCCAACAACAAAGGAGGAATCAATTCTTCAAACAAGGCATTTCTGATCTACAATCCAAATTAAATTTCCATTACACCTTCTCTTAGAAGCAAGTATTCTTCCACTTCAGCTTTTATTACCAGGCATGATTATGTACTTATTAATATTTTTTTTTCAGTCAGATTTCCCACTGGACTATTAGCTCCAGTTCCTACTAAGTATCTGACACTTAGTAGAGATTCAATATATATCTGCTGAATGAATAAGAACTGCAGAAAAGGGCAAGTTGAATATGTGATTTTAAATTTCAAAACAAAAATAGCAACTAGAATCTCTTGAGAACTTAATAAGAAAATAGTTTTACAATATGTCACCTTACATTTTGAAAAGTAAACGCATAGTCTTAACTATTAGTATGTAATTCTTTATAAGAACTTTTTATTATATGAGTATTTCATGTTTATTGAAAAGACACAAAGTACAGTTTAGCAAAAAAGAAAAAAAATCCCACTTGAAAGATGAGTGTTAAATGGTGGTTTAGTAATATTTTAAATATTTTTCTTTTTCAATTTAAGGTTTTCTCGTGATTTCCTTGATGTTTTTCTCTGAATATAAAAGTACATATATATTGAATATGTCACACACCAATAAAAACTGCCTGTAATCACAAAAAAAAATTTTTTACCACCTTCTTCTCATTTATTCCTGATAAATGCACAACAGGTACTCATTGTTCATGGTTCATAGAAGATTCAGAAATTAAGTGACAAAAGAGATGAGTATTCTAAACTATACAAATAATAAAAATGTTAATACAGTTCCCCAAACCCAGTCGTCAGCTCTAAATCCAGGCCCTATAGCACCACCCCCTTCAAGAGGCCGACTGAAATGACAATGCTACCTGAGTCGGAGAGCAGGAGCCTGCCAGGTGGAGGGACACGTCTCATCTGTTTCCTATTCTGGCCTGTGAGCAGGGTTTATTATAGATGACCTTCCTGACTAGATTTTCAGATGACTAATCAGCTAAGCAGAAAACCTGCATACTGGAGCATTTGATAAAAGGTTTTATAATCTTAGATAAATATTTTAACTTATATACAAAAGTTAATAATTCAGAAGATTTGGCTATCCATCTGGCAGACATTAAACATCAATAAATAAAAATTAAATTTTCCACTTCTAGGTTTTAGCCAATGGAAATTGCATACGCATGCAATACACACATTACATTCATACATAGTTACACACACCATAGTGCATATCAGAATTATTTTCTATGATTTATCCTCTAAAGAGTTATGAACAACCCTCATTTACTAAGAATAGTGATTGCAAAGAATTCCTAAAACAACCTAAGTAACAACATTTGTAAATAAGATTAAAACAATGTAACGCAGACCTCCAAAAAAAGAAAAGCCATTCAAGAGGCTAAGGAGGAGTCAATTCTGCTCAAGAACATGTTAAGAACAGAAAAAATAACAAGATGTCTGTCTCCTTCTATTTTTAATTTATGTCTCAATTGATGAGAATGATGATGATAATTATGATGATCTATAGTCTAAGAAAAATTGAACTTTAGGGGACCAGAAATATTTTGAAAATATGTTTTAATACTCTACGTTTTAACAAGAACAACAACTATATCTACCCCAAATAATATTTAGTCTCTTCAGTCTCATATGGGCTTTATCTAAATTTTACTTTAAATTTCAGAAAAAAAGCTTCTCTTCACAAATAGAAAATGGAGAATCCCTGCTGTCAACAACAAAAATTCCAATGGGAAACTTTTTAATCATTTAATTTCTGACAGAAGTAGTTGCAAGTTGACAACCATTATATTATTCCAGTATGAAACAATTTATCATGTTGATTGATTTTCCCCAAAATACCTAAGAAATTTAAATTTTTTATTGAAAACATCTTTCAAATACCCCAAGTACTGAGTTTTCCATTTCCATCACTTACATAAATATAGAATGTATGTGTATGTGTACCCATGAATGTAATAATAAAAGTGAGTTTCAACTCTAGAAGCTACAGAAATTATTTCTTTGGAGATGAGCCGTATCTCTAAAATGTTTCAATTAATGCCAGATGTAGCCTTATCATCTTTAATATTCCATAGACAGTCTATCTCATTCCTTATGGATTGGCGTCTTTTATAAATATTTCCCATATGTCAGAGAGGAAAGCTTATGATGAAATGTTAATAGACTTAGAGTTTCAATCATTTCTGGCTTCTTTTCTGAAAAAAAGTGGGCGGCTCCATGCTGAGGTCATTTGTACAGAGACCTTTATTGTAAGATTTGGTTATTTTGTTTGAACTTGTCAGCTGTGAGCATCAGCAAAGTTTGGGGGCACTGAATTCTCAATATTCAAGACACATTCAGGTTTTTAAAAAATTTCATGATGGTCACAAATGTACATACAGAGATCAAAGGCCCTTGGGTTTATTTTTCTTCTTAAAGGATTACTGTAAATTTAGATTCTCATTTAGTCCTGGAGAGAAGATTCTGCAGCAATCTCCATAAATTTCAATTTTGCCCCCAGGCTGCTGGGACATCCAAGGAGATCAAGTAGAGTCAAATGAGACCTGTAGCTCTTAAATTAGTTTTGAAGTTTATATTATAGCTGCCCCAACTCTCACACCTAATCCTTTCAGCCCCGAGGAGCCAGGCCACATTCAGGAAGAGCCTGTGAGAAATGTCAAGTTTTCCTTAATAACAGAGTTAAATAAGGATGCCTTCTCATATCTGCATGCCTCCAAAAATAAAGGACACGAGACATTTGAATCATTAGGACATTCCTAAACTTGTGTATCTAACTGGCCTTATATAGTCTTCCCTGTTCTGATAGTGCAGTTACAGGCTGTGAAAAAAATGCCCTTAAATGACCTCTTGTCCTGGGGCCTTCCTTAAGAAGACCTCTCCTAAAGAGGTTGTGGCTGATTGTGTCAGGGGCAGCTTCAGCTATATGAGGTTTCTGATAGCCTGTCCTAGGTGAGAGGCCAATGGGCCCATTCCCAGATAGGCTTTGTTCTCACCACTTGTCTGCCAGAGTCTGTACTAGGCTGTTTCAGCAGTTAAGAGTTATTTATCTCCCCAGGTAGTTTTAGGGGAGAAAAGACCCAAACTAAAAAATAGAAACATTTTTTATATCTTCATGATAAGTAAGAATTTTAAAAGAATGAGATAAAAGAATTTCCATTTCAAAATACTTATCGGAAGGTATAAAATTACGGAATGGGTTCAAATCCAACTCTGAATAAAGACAACCTTCCATTTCCACTGTCTTTAGGGAATTACAACTATCCAAGATATGCAAATGTATAAAAGTATACAAAATGAAATAACTAAGAAACTATTACGAGATGTGACAAAGACAAATGAAGGGAAGCAGGTTAACATTCTTTATGTGGCATTGTACATCTATCACAAAAGTACATCTAGATATTTTAAATTTCACATTAATTAGTGTGTCTCTGCCACTAAAGTGTTAACTTGATAAATACAGGGACTATGACTATCTGGTTCACCACTGTACTACCAGTGCCTAGCAAAGTGGCACACAGTGGGCACTCAATAAATATTTTTTGAATAAATAAACAAATATGTTTATGGTACAAAGAGAATTGGTATTCATAACAATAAGCTCTATGAAAATCTAAATATTAAATATATTTTTTTAACATCAAACCTATTTTGCTTCTCCATATTTATTTGAAAATTTATTGCTTACTGAGGAACAATCCTATTTCTCTAGCCCCTCCAGCACACCACATTTTCCAGCATCCCTTGCAGTTCCATGAAATCACTGGACTAAGTTCCAGCCAATGAAATATATATAGAAATGGCGTTCATCATCTCTGGAGCAACGCAGTTAAGAATATGTATGCCGTTTTTACATTTTCTCATTTTCCCCATTTGTGCAGTTGAATAAAGAGGAAAACAGGGTCCAGGAAAATGCTGAAACCAACAATGGAATGAGCCAGTGTCCCTGAGTGACCACATGGAACAAAGCGCTGCATTGATCCATATCGCACTATGACACAAAAAAACAAAGCAAATTATGTTAAATTTTTAAACATTGAGGCTGTTTGTTACAGCCATTAGCCTATATAAATTAATTCACACAGATTAGGAAAGAAAATTATTTACTAAGAGTTATATTTCTCCAGAGATTCTTAAAAAAAAAAAAAAATTTAGTGTATTTAGTATAGAGCAGAAAACAGAGTATTAGTAATCTTGGAAATAATGATGTCCAAGTATCTCTCCTCCTTAGCACTTAGTACTCCAACCTCATTCCACCTTTACAGATCAGGCAAAAGGGAATAAAATATTCTAGGAAAATGGAAAGTTGAATAATGTGGCAGTCTCAAATTTTCTCACTATACTTTTAAACCATTGGGTTCTCTTGTTATCTTCTAAGGCAAAAGGGAATTTCTTTGCAGGAAAGTTTCTTTCATGACACTACATTCACACATCTGCTTTGATATCTATATAAAGCTATCAAAAGACTTTTCTCTTCTTTCAAGATTTGTCCTATAATAGCAAATATTTAATGAGCCCAAAGTTTGAATAAGTGACTCACGTGCCATCCTTAAATTGTAAGCGCCAAGCAAAATGGTTAAACTGGTTCCTTAAAATTGTGCTTACTCCAACACCTTCCTTAAATTTCCTCATGGCTTTTCACACTGTCAACTAAGTGAGCTAAGAAATAAAAATATATAGTTATAGTTTTTTGGAGATAAAATAAGGATTTTTATAACATTGCACAAATTATTACTTATCTTCTGTTTTCCTATCATAGGTTGATGATGTAAGAAAGGAAATAAACATGAACCCAGGTTTTGAAAACTTTTAGGCTGAAAAAGATTTAGTTTGGCTGTATTTACGTAGCCCCTTGGCACTATTCTCATAAGGTAATCACCCTTCTCCCTTTCCCTATGGAAAACTAGATCTACAGTTCGGAAGCCAAAAGCATCAGTCTAAAGACCCACGTGATAGATTATCTCCCACTCACAACACCGTGAGGAAATTTTTAAAAAGAGAAATAGTTATCGCTTCTGGGAGGAGGCTATAGTTCAATGTAATTACGTGTACTCATCTAATTTCATTTTATTCTGGTCATGTGCCCAAGTATATATTATCATAGGAATTGAATGCTATAATTTAGAAGATATTCTTAAATATCAAAAAGAAAAAAATTAACCCGTAATGGGTACATTCTATTAATAAAGTGATTATTATGGCCTAAAGTTATATTTGGATTTAAAAAAATTTGAAAGATAAAATAGATTTAAAGCTGAAAAGTAAATAGAATTTGCACAAAATGTCAAAATAATTAAACCATCAACTTAACAAAATATAACTCAAGTTGAGAATGTTCTTAGATACTCCCCTATTTTGCTAATAATTCAATAGCACCAAATTCATACCACACTGGGGCAAAAAATAAAATTACCTGATAGACTAACAAAATAACTATAATGTTTTTCTCCCTAAATAAGCTTCCTATTTCGATCTCCCTGTACAGTGTGCTCTGCTTTGGACCAGTGACCTTAAAAGGAAGAAATATCTGCCTAGATTTCCATTGCAGCTTCATTTCATGGATAACTCACTCCAAGAATGGCATGAATATGTAGAGAATTCCTGGCATCTAACATTCTGTATAAACTTTTTAAAACTTTTGGAAGGCTGGACCTAGCAGGCATAGAAAATGCCCTGAGAGCAGAGATCAATTTGATGTGGCTTATAATTCACTCAAAATTTGATCATTATTTAGACACCATGAAGATAATGGTTAGAAGAAACTAGCATAGAAATTACCATTTTCCCTCGGAGAAGAAGCCATCCCACTCCATTCCTGGCACACCCACACCCACCTTGAAAACATTCCTGGGGATAAAGTCCTTGGGCACTTAGGTCAGGTTACAGTTCCCCTCGCTAAATAGATGACCATTGCAGAATTGCATTCTCACCTTGGCCTGGTTTTACTTGAAGTAGCAGAAAGAGGAATTCCTACAGCATCAAAGCTACTGAAGTCTGCACATATGTTTCTTTGTTCGTTTGTTTGTTTCCCTAAAAAATGTAATAGGAACTACCTGTTCAGCCACTACTATGTTGTGATGTCAAGTATGAGAGGAATTTTTTTTTCCTGGTTGAGTGAATTCTCTGTGGTACACGAAGGGCCTGCATAAGTAAAAGTGTGAGGGGCTACTGAGTCTCCACCTGCAGTGCCAGCACCCATGCTTGTCTGTTTCCCGTGACTGAAGCGACCCCATGACATCTACTGCCTCCCAGCTCATCCTGACCTGAGGAAAGGGGCCTTGAGCAGCTCCAGCCTCACATTACACATTTCTGTCCACAGTGTGAAAATACCCTCATTCAAAATATGCAACCTAACAAGATGTTCATGACATGTTAAGTGAACAAAGCACATCATAAAATAATTTGTTATAATCCCGTATTCATAAAGCAGGTATATTAGTTTGTTAGGGCAGCAGTAACAGAATACCACAAACTGAGTGGCTTAAACAACAGAAATTTACTGTCTCATAGCTCTGGAGTCTGGAATCCCAAGACCAAGGGGTTAGAAGGGTTGGTTTCTTCTGAGAACTGTGTGAAAGAGAATCTGTTCCATGCCCTTTGCCTAGCTTCTCATTGTTTGCTGGCAAACTTTGGCGTGCTGTGTTTTGTAGAGGCACCGCCCTAGTCTCTGTCTTTATCTTGACGTAGTATTCTCTTTCTGTGCATGTCTCTGTGTTCAAATTTTCCCTTTTTATTAGGACAATAGTGAAGTTGGATTAGGCCCAACATAATGATTTCGTCTTAACTAATTACATCTGCAAAGACTCTATTTCCAAATAAGAGCCCGTTCTGAGGTATTAGATTAGGGCTTCAACATATAAATTTCAGAGGGATACAGCGCAACCTGTTGCAGCAAATGAAAATAAAAAGGTTCTATATATTTGTATATGGTTATATGAGCATAGAGAAACGGGTGCAAAGATACACAGCATACACAAACTGTTAACTTTAATTAACCAGGTGTGGGATTAGCTGGGGTTAAGGGGTAGTTATTACTTATTTTATTATACATTTAATATTGCATTAATTGTTAGAGTGAGTGGGTATTAATATTGTTATTAAAAATCTAATAAAAATTTAAATTAAAACAATAAAATACATTGTTGGAAAGCAAAAAGTTTTTCATATTATTTCATTTCTCCTCTTTTAATCCATTTCTATAAATCCTTAAAATAGTCATTCTCTCTAAGAACCCAGGATGAAAATAGAGAAAATGTGGATGGTAACATAATCAATTGGTAGAAAAATAGGGACAAAATCTAACTGTAACAGATATGAGAATGATAGCTATCATAACAGATGGGATAAGGGTGAAAATCATTGTTTTGAAGGTAGAGGAGAGAAAAAATCAAAATAAAAGGTATTCACACATGAATAGAGGAGTGTTCTATAAAGATTTTTGCATGAAAACAAAGATCTGTTGTAATGTTAGATATGCTAGGATAGAAGATAAAATGAAAACTCTGATTTAAAAAAAAACCAAAAACTTGAAAAGCCAGATCAGAATGTGCTTTGCTTAATGTGAAAAGGTAAGTGTAGGAGGCAGAATGATTCACCCCCTGAACCCTCAATACCCTGCCCCCTCACACCAAGTTATCCAGTCCCTGATCACTCAAAACTTTTCTGCCTACTCTGGGTGGGGCCAAAGTAATCTCATCAGCCCTTAAAAGCAGAAAACTTTACTAGGCTGGTTTAGAGAGACGAGAGAGCAAGAAAGAAATTCCAAGCAAGACAAGGACTTGACCCCCTATTGCTGGTTTTGAAGGTGGAGAAAAGGAGCCAAGAACTAAGGCCTGTGGATGGCCTCTAGAAGCCTAAAACATCCTCATCTGAGAGCCCACGAGGAGAAATGGATTTCAGCCTCATAACTCCAAGAGACTGAATTCTGCCAATAACTAAAATGAACAAAAAACAGATCTTCCTCTAGTCTCCAGAAAGGAACACAGCAGCTCTGTCAACACCGTGATTTTAGCCTGATGAGACCTATATTAGATGCCTGACCTACAGAAGCAGAAAACAAATTTGAGCTCTTTAAGGCTACCAAGTTTATGGTAATTTGATATGGCAGCAACACCAAACTAATGTAACAGGTGTGGAATGAGGTTCAGAATGGGGTGTTTGAGCTAAAGATCTCCCCGAACTGGGGAAGCCTCCCTCAGGATAGGATAAAGAAAAAAGAAATCCCAGAGCCTCCATAGCCATGGCTGGTGGAGGGAGAAGGAGAGCTGGACCATTGAGAGTTACTTTGCATGTCAATAATAGTGTTACAGTTATGTTAAATAGCTGCGCTGCGAGAGAGAAGTACATGACTTTGACTCACAAGGTAGCCAGAGGGGCTTGCTGCTGGGGGTGCTTGCCGTGGCTGTCCCAGAGGCTTGGAGGCGGTTCCTCCATGTCACAGGGCTAAGCCTGCCTGGACTAACAAAGGCATCCAGAGAAAGGCAGAAGATACCACAGGACTGGCAGACGTAGCCAATTGTTGGAGGAGTCGGAAATGGGGTTACCGAGGAGGAGCAGGGCAAGGACTTAAACTCAAGCACAGCAGCCATTCTCATTCCTGGCCATGCAGCTTAGGAAGCAGAAGGGCTCTTGGCCATGTGGGGAATAGTAGTGAGGGAAGAGACATGCTGTCTATAGTAAGAGATTCTTGCCATGTGTTTTGAAAGAGAACAGTGAGAAGGAAGAAGTAAGCAAGCAACCATATAGCTGATAGTGAGGAAGGAAGCCATGTGGCCGGGACTAATAAGAACCGAAATGCTGTTGCTGTGCTCGGGCCTGCTCTAGCTGACTCCAGAGCTGCAAAGGACTTCTTTGCAAGATCCTTTCCTGCTACGCCTGGATTTTACCTGGACCATTAAGACCTGTACCTTTCCTGAGTTTTGCCATGATCTAGAGTAACACAGCACATGCTTTTCCGGGCTGTTATATGGAGGCTGATGGCAATGTATTCCAGATCCTGCACAGATAAGGACATGGGAAACTTTTAGGGAAGCTTTTGGCTTACAGCCTGGTGGGGAGCATGGGAAGTGCTGGGTCTTGTGGGAAAGGAGGTCTCTGAGCTGAGGTGCTTTAAGCTGTCTCACGGTTGGAGTGTTGTTGGGAAATGCCCTGTCTGATTTCAGGAACTGTAACCCTGCTGACAGGCTGGATGGCCCCAAGGCTGGAAATAATCCGGAGGCCTTGGAGAAACAGGCTTCTGAGGAGACATAACCTGTCCCCCCTGGCAGGGGCGTAGCTCCTGCCTCTCTGCTTTGCCCTGTGATGGTTGCTCGTTGATGACAGGTAAGACCCCTCGATGGAGGGGCGACCTAAGACAAACATCAACCCGTATAGGCAGCAGACAAGGATTTGGGGGACACAGAGAAAGGGCAAAATGGCTCACGCCTCTCAGCTCAGCTTGGACATGGCCAGAGTCCTCATTCTATCCGAAAGCAGTCTCCTTGTCTCTTCCCTCCCCTCACCTGGCTCAGGCTTGAAACAATACAGGAATCAGCCTTAAATCAGATCTAGTGGTTCCCGGGGAAATCAGGCCTAAAAATAAATTCTTTAAAGTGTGCTTTGTTCTTCCCTCAAAAGCTCTAGCTAGCTCATGCTGGGGAGGAAATTAGCACTATTCACAAGTCCTAACCCTTAGGCACTATTGTGTTTAGTCATCTCTCATGTTTACTAGTCTCCTCTCAGACCCACGTAAATTGGTGTGTTCCTGCCATTTGTTTTCTTCAAAACATCACCCGTTCTCTGTGAACATTAACATACGGATGTAATGAGATAACCTGTGCATTCCTTTTAACCTAGCCCCACTGATAACTTTTTCAATAAAAGCCTTTGAACAAAGGGACTTGGGGCCTTCCCCACTAGATGGATGTGCCACGGGCCTTCCCCGCTAGAGGGATGTGCCATGTCCCCTTTCCAAGCAAACAGAAAAGTGCTTATTCCCTAATTTGTGTTTATTCCCCTCATCCGTGACACCCCCAGGAGGTGCTCTGCGGAACTCAGAGCCCTGCTCCCACCTCAACTGGCCTGGGATGGTTTCCCTCAGATACAGGGAGCGCCGGGCTCCCCGCGGCACACTCCGTTCCCCCTACACAGCAATTGGGGCCCAACCCCAGTCAAGCAGCAACCCGAGTGGCACTCCCTCCGCCGTGGCCCGCGCCCATGTAGCTGCTGCGCACCGCAACAGAATGTTATAAAGACCTGCTCTTTCCTGCATTAATTGTTGGGTCATTCACAATGGCACCATGTGGACAGGCCCCAGTCTGCTCAATAACATTAATACAATAAGAAATGCAGAACCTATGTTTATAAATATTTAAATGATGGCTGAGTGTCCTCTTCATTTTAAGTGCTGTTTAGTATGTTATGAGACACATCCCACTTAGCCCTTGCCATAGTACCTCCTGTGTAAATTTAGCAGTTCAACCATCTATTTAAGTATCAGCAAATCAAGGTCATAGAAACAAAAATATCGGTTCCATGTCACATGGCTCTTTGAAATCACAGGATTTCAATCTGACACTATCAGTGAAGCAATCTATGAGTAGATCAAGTAATATTTTTCTAGTAGTGGGGATGGATTGCCCAGTCTGGTTCTCATGGTCTCTCCCTGACAAAAGGCCTGCTTTCAAGGATTACCTGTTGGAGTCAATGGTGTTATCAAATAATAAAAGAAAGTTATACAGCCCTCATCAAGATGGAGTCTACCCCCAGAAAACTAAAGACAGACTCTAACTGAAGGTTAACTAAAACAGGAAAAAAACAACCAAATTCTAAGGCAATGATGAGATAACCCAGGTCAAATGGTACCTCCTGCTTGATGGCTTCCCATCGTCCTCCTAGAGACTCCTGAATTCATGCAGCATTGTTGCTTTACCTCTTATAGCCTTCCTGCTTGATAGATTGTGTTAAAGTTACAGTTGCTTATGCAAATGCCCAATCTCTGAGTGTGGTTACCATCTACTGAATAATACCATGTGCCAGACACTTAGCTAAATGCTTTACCTGCGTTATCTCATTTAATACCCATAAACACCTATGTGATGGCTACAATAATAATTGACAATTTTATATACAAAGAGGCTGAAGCCAAACAGATTTTGCGACTTAATCATGACCTCACAATTAATAAATGGCAGAGCAGTATTCAAGACCTGCTGTCCATCTTCCCAGTATGGACTCTTAATTTATAATAAAACTCTTCAAGGATGAAATGGAGACTCCTATGTTTACTCCCTGGCTTATTCATTGCATCCCTGGGGCATAGCAAAGACTCAACAAATGTTAGTGCAGTAGAAGAAAAGAAGACGAAAGTGGAAAATTTTCAGGAAGAAAAGTTTGATTAATGAAGGTTATCACCTTTTAAAAATCTAGCTGACAATCTCTCCCAAATACTAATTAGAAATAATTAGAGGTAAATATCCCCATACTTGACATACTGTTTTCATGGGAATTGCATTAATGTATTTTTATTAAAATATTCTAATTTTTACTTTACTAACAATGAACAAAACTGGAGGGCAATAAAGGAACATAAGGCAAAGTCCTGTGACTTAGTAAAATGGCCAGGAGAAAGTGCATGGCCCTCAGTGCCTGCTGGCCCATCTCCTACCACCTTGCAGCTGTATCTGCAAGCCCAGCAACCACTGCAGCCTGACCACAGGAAGAAGAGATTTCATGGCCTCCAGCTGTGGTTGTAAGCACCATGGTTGAACACATCTTGAAAGGTAGATGCTGGCAGTGCTGGTAAATTTACCATTGAAACCACATGATATTTAACTGTACATGCTCAACATTCTCTATTTCTTGTTAGGTTATAAATTCCATGAAAGTAGGAACAGTATTGATTTGGTTTATGGCTCCATCCTCAGTGTTTGTCACATAGTAAAGGCTCAATAAACATTTATTGAATGAATCCACGAATGAGTGAATATCTCTACACTAGTGTCCAATGGATTAATTAGAAGTAAAACAGACCAGTGATGACATGGAGATTTACAGTTTGATTCTAACGATAGAACATATAATTTATGTCCATATTACTGTATCAGTTTTGACTAAGATAAAAAAACAATTAAAAGTTAGTTTTAAAAATGAAGAAATTTATCATCTGGTGTCCTAAGAAGCTGGGAGGTAGAGTAGTTATAGGGCTGGTTATTTTGGCTCTCCAGTGAAATCCTCATGGTACCCACTTCTGTTTGTCTACCCTATACTATTTTCAGCATGCTGCCTAGTCTTTCGGCTACCTCCTCTCAAAACTGCAAGACAGAGTCAGAAGATCCAGCATTGCCTTTTTACCCAGCTTTAACTAGAGACAACTGAACTTGTCCTGTATCTATTTTAAAGATCAAAAAAATCTTTCCCCCCAAGCTCCTTCAACAGAAGTATCTTCATTGCCCAGAATTATATCACATGTCTCCTTCCTAAACTAACCCCTGGAAAGGTGAATGGAATTATCATGACAGGGTCAGATTTATCAAGATCAGCAGCCTGGGAATTAGACAAGGCTCAGCCTCTCCTAGTGGCCGTGGCCAGCTGACTCTTGAACCAAATTAACTTACTGTGGCAAGGAAGAGGTAAAGGAAGTGGCTATTGAACAAACTGCTATCAAGAGTTCCAGACTAAGGCAAGGAGAAGTCTATATGGCTATCTTTCTTCATAGACTTATTAATTGCCAGGCAGATTCCCCAAATCTTCCCTCACCATGTGAAAGTCAGAGGCCATGCTTGTGGCAGATTTTCTTTTTCTGATTTAAATTTAGTCATCAACAGAACTAGAAAAATGATTTCCATTATTATTGGCTCCTCTCCTTTTTAAAAAAATCAGATTGCAACCCTTCCTGGGCTCCGTATTCCTGACCACTGAAGATGCAGTCTGGAATTCTGACCCATCATACAGAGTCTGCCCAGAAGGTACCCAACCATGTCATATGAAAAACAGAGACATTTATTGAAGAAAATACAAGATACAAGAAACACTGTACATAGGACAATGACATCTCTGTCCCCTCCAAAGTAGGCATCTTGGGACCTCACACAGTTCTCCCAATTGCCATCATCTGCCTTGTCATATTTTCCTGGATCTCATTTTTGGTCTGAAATCTCTTCCCTTTCAAAGTGATTTTAGTTTTGGGAAAAGCCAGAAGTTGCAGGGTGCCAGAACTGGGCTGTTGTGGGGCTGAGTGACCTGGATGATTTGATACCTTGTCACAAAACTCTTTGTCATACATGAGACATGATGCATGAGTGGACACATTGTCATAATAAAGCTGCCAATTACAAGATGCCCATGGCTGCAGCCTTATAAATCATCCAATAGTTTCCATGGAGGAACATTCGAGCTTAATGCAAAATTTGATGGAGATTCATTGCTATATTTACTCAGTCATTTTGAATGTGACAGCCACACAGTATACTTGCTCATTCAAAGGTGTCTACTGCCCCCACTGACTAGTACAGTGAAGTCTTCATTGTTCACACATGCACATTCCAGACCAATCTTCTCGGCTGACAGATTGCATAATGTTTGATAAACTGTTTTCATTATATTAACAATGGCTGGACTTTTTCCGGACAGACCTTGTATGTTTTTATGGGTAAAAGTAAGACTTAACTTACAAACTAGCAAACAAACAAAAAACCCGTGTGACCAGGAAACCTGTTGCAATGAATTGAATGTTTATGTCACCTCAAAATTCATATATGCTATCCTAACCCGCAAAGTGATTGTGTTAGTTATCAGGCAGAGCCCTCATGAGTGAATTTAGTGCCCTTATAAAAGTGACCCTTCACCCTTCCACCAAGTGAAGTCACACAGGAAAGACAGCCATCTAAGAAGTGGGCTCTCTCCAGACACTGAATCTGCCAGCACCTAGATCTTGGACTTTGAGCCTCCAGAACCATAAGAAATAAATTTCTGTTCCTATCAGTTATCTAGTCTATAGTATTTTTATTATAGGAGCCCAAACGGACTAGTACACACATCTTTTTGAAAATTTACTGAATTCCAAACTACCTCCACAGAGTGGGGCATTGGGGGAAAGATAAGAAGGTTAACCTTGCATGACCTGCTCCCTACTACTGATATTGACAGCATTATTCTTTACTGAAACTATTCCTTCTGAAAAATCACTCTTACCACTTATTTTTGAAATCTGATATCCTCATCTTTGGGTAGAATATATGAACTTAGTTAACTCCAAATTTCAAAGAACCTGAACCAAAGTTTGAAGTCTGCTTTCTCATTTACAGATATAGCAATAATGACAGCTAAAAACATGAATTGTGAATGATCCCTCAAAGATACCCAATAGTACTTTTCATCTCTTCCGCTCTAATTGAGTTTGGGTTTCTGCATGTGTTCCTGCCTTCATGGTTCATGATCAGGTATACCACAAAAGTAAAACAAACAAACAAACAAACAAACATTGTGATTTCCATGTCATGCTTCAGGTCACAAATCCAGAGAAAGAGTGGATTGATAAACCTTTACCAAAAAATAGAATAACAACAACAACAACAATAATAATAATGAAATTTCAAAATTTTAATAGAGACAGAGCAAAAATGTGTGTGCTCATACTCTCATTGGATATTTTAAACTTGCTGCTAGGTTCAGAGAAGTCTGTGGGATAGGCAAACATTCTCAGTCCCAATTACCTCGCTGGGCCTCGTTTTGTTATTCAGACCCTCTGCTGCTTGGCATCAGTGCCCTACATCAGCTAAGATGCTAGCTAGCTGAAGAAGATTGAGAGGCAGGCCTTGCACTTGAGCCTGGGAACTGCCACTCTGTGTCTCTTGACAGATTATGCCTTTCAATGGCTGCCAGTTTGATTCTTGATTTGTCAAAGCACAGAGGTCTTCAAAACACCAATTCAAAAGAACCTATGCACCCCAATGTTCATAACAGCAAAATTTACAATAGCCAAGTGCTGAAAGCAACCTAAGTGCCCATCAGTAAATGAGTGGATCAAAAAATTATGGTACATTTACACAATGGAATACTATGCAGCAGGAAGAAAGAAAGAGCTACTACCCTTCACAACAGCATGGATGACCTGGAGAGCATTATGCTAAGTGAAATAAGCCAGGGGGCGAAAGACAAATACCATATGATCTCACCTGTAAGTGGTACCTAATCAACAGAACAAACAAGCAAGGAAAATAAAACCAGCAACATTGAAAGAAAAAAGAAATTGATAGTAACAAGAGGGAAGGAGGGAGGGGGTAACAGGGAAAGGAATGGGAAGGGTCAAATCAAGGAACATGTATAAAGGACCCATGGACACAGCCAAAGTGGGGAAGGATTGAGAGAAGGAGGTGGGGGTGGGTGGGGCAGAGGAAAGCGATGGCAGAAATATGGAGACAAATGTATTTGAACAATAAATAAATAAATATGGAAAAAAAATCATAGAGGAGAACCTGATCTAGGCTAGCAAGTGATGATAAAACACAGCCATTATGACTGCCTTTGAAAAAAGAAAAAAGTACAACAATTAAGTGACAAAATTCATTCACTTTGTGACCAATAATTGTGATGCAAAAAAAAAAAAGAAGCCACCATCCAAACACATAAATTTACACCATAAACGACCTATTCACTAAGAAACTTGAAATTAATTCTACTGACTGAGATAATGTGTTGAAAAAACACAATGAGTTAATAGGTTCCTTTAGCTTCCATTACATTCCATGCTACTGAAGAAAAAAAAAGAAAGAAAGCTATAATTGGTACCACTCATCCTGTGAGCTGCAAAGCCAAGAATGTATTGTTGTCCATGACATTTTTCCTGGGGTTATTATTCTTCTTACTTCAATTAAAGAGACGTTTAAAACACTCACCCATGGATAAGCACCTGAACATATTATTCTTTACTGTTTTAATGTCAGGGGTGAAGAGCAAAAAGCCTATTTCACTATAACTATAAAACTTTTTAAAACTCTGAGAGAAAAGGAGATAATCCCCTTCTTTGGCCAGAGCGGTGGTGAAAGTGTGGCCGTGCACTCAAGCAACACTGAGTGCATGGCCATATCCTCATCTTGCTTTATTTCTCTGACCCACACACCAAAGGAGTTATTTCTTCAGTCTCCTATCCCTAAATGGATGTCAAGACCCCCAGACCTCAGCCCTAAGTAATTCTCCACTCCACATTATGGGACCAATCTGAAAATGCACAGAGACATGCTCTCCCATAACAAATTGACAATGATCTATGCAGGTATGCCTCGGATGATGGCCCCAAACTATCAGGAAAGAAAGAGTAAGCCTGGAGACTACGCAGCTTCAGGATTCTCCAGAGGAAGTTGTCTGTCAACATTATGGTAGAGGACTATATGGAAACAAAGAACCCTGGTTGTGAGATTTGTATTTAGTGTTGGCTTTTGTGATGTTTCCCATTATAAAAATTTGTATTCTTGCTGTGTGGCTTTGGGTTAATTGTATTTAACCTCTCTCTGACTCTGTTTCCTCAACTATAAAATGAAAATAAGTAATAATATCTACATGAAAAGATTGTTATAAAAATTTAATGAATTAATATTTGTAAACCACGTATAATGGAGGCAGATGAGCACTATATAGGTATTAGCTTTTTTTTTATAAATCTAACAATACAGAACTACCTTAATCTATTTATTTAATGAACATTTCCTTCTTGGTGTAAATGAAGAAATCACCATCACTCCATTTCCTTGTAACTGCCCTCTTTTCTCTTTGATCTTGATTATGTAATTTTACTCTTTATACCTTTAAACAAAATACTTTCATAGCACTATGTAATATATTTACATCACCACTTCACTTACCAGCTTTAAACAATACACATTTATCTCTGACACAAAAGAAGTGGACAAAAGTGTGGTGATTGGCAAGGGGGTGGTGGGGGCGAAGGAGGTGTTAAGGGGACTAAATGGTAACGGAAAAAATATAATATAGATTTTAAAAATAAAATAAAAAATAAAGAAATTCAAATTTCAGGCACACTGGGGCTGCAGTTAGGTGGATTTCAGTCAACACTCCATTTGCCACCCAATGTGCATATGCTGTCACTTTGAGCAAGGTACCACACTGGCATTCTGGGTCCTTCACGGAATAGTATTACCTCAAAGCTGGCATCTAATAATCTCTCAATGATTTGGGTACCAATTCGTATTTACTCTGTTAAAGGCAGAAGTTTTCTCTGGGGGAAGCTAAGGAAGAGAATTTTCACAATAGCTACTTGCCCTAGGTGATGGTGGATGCCTAACAAACAGTCCCAAATTCAGAAGCTTAAAAGAACAAGTAGTTATCATCACTCACATTCTTGTAGTTTGAACGGGCTCCAGTGGGTAGTATTTGCTTAGAATCTCTCCTGCATGATAGCCAGATAGGGCTAGGGCAGAGCCGTTTCAAAGCTTGACTAAGTGGACATCCACAACGGCTTTTTCATTCGTAGGTCTGACACCTCAGTGCTCCCTAATCTTTTTCCCTCTGTGTGTTGTGTGTGTTTCATAGCAGAGTGTGCTCAGCGTACGCATATTTTAACACAATGACTGACTTTCAAAAGCTAAGAAACTGGAGCAACTAAGCCAGTTAAGAGCTATACCTGGAAATGACACAAGAACATTTTTACTGTATTCAATTGCTAAAAGCAGCCATAGAGCCTACCCAGATTCAAGGAAGCCAGGCAATAAACTTCATTTCTCAATAGGGGAGTGTTCCCTTGGTGGGGGAGCATTCTCTTGATGGGGGCAGGTCACATTGCAGGAGAGAGTGTGAGTTGGGAGGTTGGCCACACCATGATGTTTGTGTGAGTAGCACCAAGCTTCTCCTTCACTCACTCAGCTCTCTTTTTGTGAACTTCCTCAGGGATGTAAATGGGCAAAGAGCCTACAATTCTTTTGGAGACTAAAGTCAAGCCCCAACTCACCATATCTAAAGAGTTTTTAATTATGCAAATAGATTCTTAGTGGGTTGCCATTTCTAAGAATAATAAAACAGACAATTCTTTGGAAAGATTAAGAGTAAAAGATAAAAGACATGCTGATGTTACCAATAAGAGAGGGAGAATGACAGAGTAAAGATTTTTCAAATCACAAAGGAAATGTTATGAAAAATTTTCCGCCAGTAAATTTGAAGACTCAGACAATAGAAAGTTAATTAGAAAATCATAACTTATTATTGCTAACTCAATAATAAACAGAAAAACTTAATAGTCCTATAACCACTTGCCAAATAGACTCGGTAATTAAAAATCTCCACTATTATCTCCCTTAAACCTTTCCTCTTGCAAGGAAGTTCTACCACAACTTCAAAGAACAGATAATTTTACTATCATGCAAACTGATCCAAGGAAATAGAAAAACAACAAGGAAAGTTCCCAACTCATTCCATAAAGCTAAAAAACCTCGATATCAACAATGTATAAAACAATTCAATAAAATAAAATGATAGACAAATCTCATTTTTAAATGTAGATGTAAAAACCTTGAAAGGAATAGTATAAAACAATGCAAATAATATCATAAAAATTATGCAGTATATCATGACTAAATATTGTTCTATGAATACATGAATTATTAAACTTTAGCAATTTGCCTAATTTAGAATTGTACTCCTGTAATTTCCCACATTAATGGATTAAAAGAGAAAAACCGTATAATTCAAAAGGTGCACAAAAGCATTCAATAAAATCTTACTAGAATTAATGAGGTGATCACATTGTAAGGTATAGAAATGTCAAATCACTATATTATACACCTGAAACTAAGATAATAGGGCATACCAACTACACTTAATTGGCAAATACAAATCAAATCTCTATGTATTAAAAACTGCATAACTTTAATTGTAAAGCATTTGATTTACTACATAAAAATTTATGTTTACAAAATAAATATTTTTGCCTTTATCCTTAATTCAAGAATTATTTATGGGTGTCTGTCATCATCTTTATTGTAAAAAAAATAAGTCACTTCCTATAAATTTCATATTCCTGACACAATGTTAGAAGGGGTGCAGAGGGTATCTGGATGCGTATCTTAGAAAGCCCATGTAAACGATACCACAACAGATCTCTAACCTCTCCTGCTTGGTGTTTGTGTCTGAAAGTGCACCTAATCTAGAAACAGAACTGATCTGCAGGAGCCCTTGTAATTTATCTTTTCCCATGATTACAATTTCTAATCTAACCAGCAGCAGTTCAAATTGAACTCTGATCCAAATGATCAATAGCTGTGTGTGACCCATTAGATGTGTGAATATTAAATCGTTTTTGGATAAGGGCTGTCCAAATGAAAAGCATATAATTTACATCTATTAACGTATGCTGAAACAACACAAAAATGCAAAATATGTCACATACAATCTATCAGAATTTCAGTGACTATGATGTTAAGGTTAAATCTAATATTTTCGTATGGATTAGTACCAAATTATGATTTATGTCTTTAAGCATTTATTACTAATAATATTGGCTTTGGGCTACAAAATATATAAATTTGTGAAGGAAATACACTTAATTTCTGATTCCATCCTTTTTTGGGATAGGTGGGTGTGGTGGGTGTGGGGCTTCCTTAACTTAAAACTTTCCCTACCTACTTATAGGAAGGAGACCTGGTCAGTGAGTAAAAAAATAATTAAATCAATTTGATAGGAAAGTAATTCCAAATATCTATCTTTCTTTTTGTGTTTTCCTTGCAAGTAAAAAACTATAGGAAATAGAATCATAAAATCACATGCAGAGAAATGAGTCCAATCTTCTACCCTGAGAGTAGGAGAAAACAGCAAAAATGAAGTTATCCAATCAACCTGTGTTAACTCATCTAATATTAAACGATGCATTCTTTGGATGCTTTTCATTTTGAAAACCTAAATCCCTAGTGTGCTTAGGCAAACCTAGACAAGTAACCTTTTATGGCATATCTCCCAGCCTCCCTTGCAGTTAGTTGAAGGCGATGTGACTGCACCCAGGACAGTAGGGTATAGGAAGATGATGTAATCTACTTCCAGATCTGTCCTCCAAAACATCTCATGCGATCCGCCAGGCACCTCCTCATTGCCGTGGGGAGCCCACACGCGCCGCATACCTTACCTGTAAGGTGCTGGAGTACCACCCGGCTGCATGGACTTCGCATGAGCTAAAAACAAATTTTTATTCTAGTAAGCCTCTGAGGTTTCTGGGTTTGCTTGTGACTACATCTTAGCCTAGCCTATTCAGGTTCACTTCAGGTATGAGCATACGGGGAAAAAATTTCCCATAATCACCCCATTCTCCTCCCCATCACTCCTGCTCTAAACCCCACTGTCCAGGCCCTTCTTTTCATTAAGGAAGTGCTGTGATTCAGGATCAGCGTCCTGTCTTCCTGGTCCCTACGTGATTTTTTCCCCTTTACACGTACACAGATTTAGCCCCTACTCCTGACCTGATTATATTTGTATCTTTGTTTTCCTTGGATCCTAAATTTTAGCTCTCAAATGCCATTATCTCTCTTGGGCCAGAAGTGGATCTGGACAAGCTCTTCTTAGATGTCTGTGCGTCTCCCTGCACGGAAGGAAATATTCCTTCTTCCCACCATGCCTTGAGGATACCCTCCTGTGAGAGGTGTGATGTGTCTGTTTTAAAGATGGGCAGGACCTAAGAGTCAGATGTTAGGTCGTCTGCTTCTATCAGTCTTTTCGAGAGGAGGAGTTTGGAGCTGCTCTTCTCATCTTCTGGGGACAAGGCTAAGGCTGTTACCTAGACACTGCCTTGGCTCCCCTTATAATTATTTCATTGGTGAGAGTAATTCCAATAAAGCCTATTAAAAATACATGGAAATCTAAATAACATCTGCCCTCCAGTCCTCATTTTAGTGCTTTAACTTTCTGAGTGATTGACTAGATAGTCCCATTCTCCTTACATTAGGGCTCCTTTCACTAACTTTTTTCTGAATGGTCATTCGATGAGATTTCCCCCACTTTTTTGCATTAAGTTTCCACATTTAAATAAAAAAACAACTTTTTACATGGGAACAATTTCAACAAACCTGTCATGTAGAACTAGTCTTTGAAACAAGATAAATATTAGCCTGAACTTTCTTACATCAATTAATCAACACAGTTATAGTGCAGATTTACCCTTTAACCTAGGTGTTTTCCACAATGCCAGAGTAAAGCATGGTTTGTGAGGTTGCCCCACTTGTGGTTAAGAACAGCTCTCTGTCTGTGCACTTTGAGAGTGTCAGAGCACTAACACAACACGGTGGAAAGGACGCTTTTACTGCCTTCATCAAAAACGGCTTTGTAACTCTGGGATTGCAGCACCAATACTGGCAAAGCTGGCTGATTGAAACTAATGGCTGGGCTCTGTTTGCAGATTCCTGCTGCTGGAAAGGCCATTGTTGGCGAATGCTCTGAAGGTTTGGATCATTGGATCTAAATTTCAGATAAGGATACTATAACATACTACAGCATCTGTTGCCAGTATCAATACCCTCTTCCTCATCATTGAAGTCTATCCACAAGGGAAACAAGAAGAGTTTACTCCACTCTGTTCTCAACCTCCAGCTGCCACTTTTCTTTCTGTTTTAGCCTGTTTCACAGATGAGGAATTAAGAGAGGCAAAGATGCTGAAGTACCTCAGATATGCTCAAGTTCTTTCACTGAATCCACTTTGGATGAGAATGGCAGACAACACCACCGCCATGTCCCCCGTGAGGTCTCTATAGACAGAAAAATTTTCCGACAAGACCATGATGTCATTAAGTGTCTGTCTCATAAAAGAATTGTAGAATCTCTTTACAAATATGTCAACCATCCTTTCTGTTTTTACAAAAGAGGGAAACTAAGCCCCAGGAAATGATGTTTTGACCCAGGTTTCTGCAGAATTTCAGTGATATGTTCAGACCTTAGAAACCAGTGCAATGTCTTCCCTAAATGCCAAGTTGCTACATTAGTTCTTTAAAAGGCATTTAATTCCTTGATGATATTTGCAAACTTACCACATCCTCAGAAACCATAACAAAACTTCCCGGAGAGGCTGTACATTTCCTTGGGACTCGCTTGGCCATGGTCCATTGTCACCTGGCCATCAAATGTACCATCTTAAATCAGAAGAAAATTCAAATTATAGCTCTGCCACTTACGACCTGTGTGAAGCTTGGCAAAGATAATCAACCCTTCTTTGTCTTAACATTTTCTTCAACAAAATATAGTAACCACCTCATGGGGATGTTTGGAGCATTGAAAGAAGCAATACATGTAAAACACTTAAGACAGTATCTGGCACATGATAGGCACTACGTAAGTGTTAGCTTATTGTTCCTTCCATTCCTTTCTCAGATACTTCACTGAATCGGGGGCATCTCTCTGTAATTTTATATTTTTTTCCTTCATAAATACTAAGTGTTTTATAATTCTTGATTCCCTAACAGTAAACATATTGTACATTGTAGAATTCCTCCACTTTATTTTAAACATTCACATGGGGACATTTGAAAGAGTTACCTTTATATATACCAAAACAAACCATCAACATCTATCAGTGAACTCATATCCTGGTTCTTTTTGGTTGATTCACAAAGATTCAAGATATTACTTCCCTAGGACTTGATGCCAAATGTTGTTGAATGAATTTCACTTTGCTTTCAACCCCTAGAGTAGGCCAAGCACTACGGAATGCCAAGATCGAGTCCCGTGATCAGTGCACAAAGAGCTTTATTATGGGTTCCATGATGTTCCCAATGGCAAGTCAATCATTAAGTTTCCTTTTAATAACAGAGCAGTAACTTTTTTTGGAACCTGGTTTGACCAATCATCAAATGCATCTGGTTTACTCAAAGACACTCTTAGGTAATGTGAGATCCCAAAGTATAATCACAGATTTGAATCAACTATCTTTCTTTCTTTACATTTAGCTAAATGAAAATTTCTATTTTAAGAAAAGTCTCTTTAAATAGTGTGTGTGTGCCTCTTAATAAATAAAGTGCTACTGATTCAACATAAATTAATTTTGATATTAAATTTGAAATTATATGATTTAAATAATACAAAGGAATGGCAAAATTAAGTGGAAAGTGATATGAAGCCAAACACAGTTTAGACTTGCTTAGTTTCCAAATTGAGGGTAATTGTTTCAGGAAGTAGCAAACCCTAAATACATTATCTTCTCACTTGCACCTGGTTGCCATTATTTTTCAGCATCTACTAAGATGTCTGTGTGTGTGTGCATGTGTAAATGGTGTAACCCAGACTGTATGGCATAAATAATCATGTGATAAACTAGTTTAGAGTACATGGAAAGACAATATTACTCTAGTGCTTTTTTTTTTGTGAAAAAATGTGATAAGAATTTTGTTCAAAACAGAGCAGGAGCTGTTTTGTTTAGGGATATATATATATATATATATATATATATATATATATACCCCCCCAAAACCCAGAATTTATTAAAAGTTGTGTATTTATCCTTACATGTTTAAACTTCAGTCGCCTTCAAAGCACTCTTTATTTGATGTGATACACCTATCAAGATGTTTTTACCACTGCTCAAAACAGTTTTTGAACTTGTCAATTTTGATGCCTTTTAGTGCTTCTGCCATTTTTTTGTTTCACCACTTCCACATGAGTAGAACGTTTCCCTTTGAGGATTTTTTTCATCTGGGGAAACCAAAACAAAGTTGCTCAGGGAGAGATCAGGTAAATAGGGAGGGTAGGGCATGGGGGTCATGCCGTTTTTGGTCAGAAACTGCTGAACACTCACCATGGTTTGGGCAGGTGGACTTATAAATCACCCATCAAGAAATGGGCAAATGCACGGAAAGAGTCTTTGAAAAAAATTCACTGATGCAGAATGCAGCCTCTCACAACAACGCCAGCTGGAACACTGATAGAGATGGGTTCCTAGAACACTTACCTAGCGGGGGAAGCTTGTACTACAAGGGGCCTCCTTTCCATAATATAATTTTGGGTTTTTTGGGTCCCCCCTTATATATATATATACAGACATATATTTATGAAGGGTCAGGCTATCAATTCTGTTCAATAGCCTCCAAACAAAGCTGTCAAGTATATTTTACATAATTTTCCCTATTTTCCCACTGAGGCCTGAGGAGACATCAGCATTACAATCCAGCTGGTCTGGCACTGACCACAGGCACAAAAACTGAATGAAATCGAAGTCTAAGCTCCAAACAAGGGTCAAGTGATGCCAAAGCTGAACTGTTATAACCTTCTCCTTTTCTTGGTTTTCTGATACTAGGAGAGTGCTGGTCACTTTCAGGATGAGGTTATCTTTAGCAGATGAGTTCTGAGAACAATGAGCTTGAGCTTTAAAATAAAGTTCAAGGATGTTCTTATACTGTTAATCCATGGTTTCCTGCCAAATAGTGTCTCAAATGTCTCCTTGGGGATTTATTCTGTTTTAGAAGGATGGCAGAAATAAATATTTAAGAATGTGGAGACTTTGTCTTTGACCTAAGAGAGTTTACATTTTGTTTAGATAGCAGTCTTAGAAATGTGATTATTTTATAGAATAGACAGACACAGGAATACCAAAAAAAAAAAAAAAGCAATAAAGTCACTCTGTTCATCTAATGGAGTTCTCAAAGATGGAAAAGCATGGTAACTATTACCATGGGAGTGTGGAAATGGGCATTCTCAGGGGGACAGTAAATTGGTCTTTTCTTTAAGAGAGGGAATTTGGCAATATATATTAAGAGCCAGAGAAGTGTATAAACACCAACCCATCCTTTTCACTTCTAGGGAACTACCCTAAGGGTATAATTGGCCAAGGGCACGAAGATGTATATATGAGTCTATAGTTTGTAAAAAAAAAAAAAAAAAAAGTCAGAAACAATGTAAGTATCTAATAATAAGGGTTATTTTAATCAGGTACTGTTATACAATGGGATGTTATGTAGCTGACAGAAATGATTATATGGATGTACATGTACACTTATCAATTTGGAAAGATATTTTTAAATTATCATTAATTTAAAATAGCACATTATAAACTAAATTATAATATGATACTCCTATAAGAGAAAAAATAGCATGTGGATAGGTATGAATTGAAGATATCTACTAAAGTGTTATCTGTAATTGTCTTTGACTATTGAGTATTCAGGCAATTCACAGTTATTTATATGTCCTAATATTTCTACAATTAATATGTATTACTTGAGTATATACTTCTAAAAAAATAAAGAATGTGTTATATTTTTGAAGGGAATTAATGGTGTTTGGAGACATAATAATGTCATTATATATGCTTTGATTTACTGAAAGTATTTCAATCTATCTGACTTGTACATCATGGTTATGAACTTAAAACAAAGACTCTACATTGGAAAAGGGAGAACTGCAGGGAGAAGAAAAGGAAGATAGCGAAAAGACAGGGGAGGGGGTAATTAAATTCATATTAAATTTCAGGCTTCAAACTGTCAGGTCTAAGATGAACTCCTGGCTATTACTCTTGGGTTTGTTTAAACTTGTAAAATCTACTTTTCTCCCTTAGGTTTCAAGATTTTTATCTGTTAATTGAGAGTTATAATAATAGTCAGAGGACTGTTATAAGGATTAAATACGTGGCGTAAGTCGGCGTGCCTTGCTTATATAGGGTATGCAAATGCCTACAATGAGCGGGTATTATGTACTAGACTCGGAGCTACAAGCTTCAGGAATATTATCACTCTTGTCACAACAACCCCACCACACAGGCATTTTGTCTTCATTTTGCAGATAAGGAAATAGAGCTCTAGAAAATTTGAGTAATTTGCCCAAACCCAGAGAAAGGTTTGGAAAGAAGCAGTTGGAAATAGGTGTGAAACTACCCCCAAGTGAATGCTCCATATCAGACAGTCACAAACCAACCCCTCTTTCCCTCCCTCCTTCCTCTGCATTTTCATCTCTGTCCCCAGAAAAGAGAAAAGCAGGCCACTTACCAAAAAAAAAAAGTTCTGTTTTTTCAATTTTTCTTCTTTTTTAATTCTTTATTTCTATTATAAATGGTATGTAAACGTATCTATGCATAATCATAATTCAGTACTTCAAAAGGACTGTTATACATCAGATGAATCATCAAGAGCAATCACAACTAGAATGTACCATAAAATATGGTTGTGACATTAATGTGATAGTCCATTAGGATCAAAATCATTGAGTAAGAATTATAACAATTTATCAAATAGACAGGGTGCTATCAAACAGTTCTTCCCAGCCTACAAAACCCACCATCACATGAAGAATTGCGATGCGTGTTATCTAAAAAATTTTTTTAATCAATCAATAAAAAGGAGATCAATTAAACTCATTTTAGAATTTTCTGTATTTAGTTTGCTTTGAAATTTAAGCTTCTGGAGAAATATATTCTGCCCTTCCATCACTTTACTCATACTTTTTTTGCCATTAATAGACCCCCACCTTGCATTCTGCATATCAAAATTATACTGTCTCTTTGCACATTACATTTCTTTCATGGAATCTGTCCTGTTGTCTTATGAACCAGATTTCTTCCTCTTCTGCACTCATGTACCAGCTTTTGTCTCACATATCACTTGTCACATTTTACTTGCCCTGGGATCCACAATTCCATAACCAGAAATTTGGGGGCTTTATAAAAGGAATATCATAACATGAACTGTATATTACATAGCACATCCAGGGCTCAGTACTCAGGGTTTGACAAAATATAATTAATCAATTACACAATCTTAATTATGTCCTTAGAAGGTTGCATTTTGACCAGTTGGGTATGGGTTTATTTCTGGGTTCTTTATTCTGTTCCATTGATCTATATGTGTGTTTTTATGCCAGTACCAGGCTGTTTTGCTTACTAAAGCCTTATTGTATAGTTTGATATAAGGTAGTATATTGTACCTCCAATGTTGTTCTTCATTCTCAAGATTGGCTCCTCAGAGTTCTAAATAAATTTTAGAATTATCAAAACTAGTTCCATGAGAAATGCCATTGGTATTTTGACAAAAATTGCATTCAATATATAGATTGCTTTGGAAAGAATGGACATTTTAATGATGTTCATTCTTCTTATCCATGAGCACAATAAATGTTTCCATTTATTTGCATCTTCTCCAATTTCTTTCTTCAATATCTTATAATTTTTCAAATTCATGTCTTTTACCTCTGTGGTTAAATTTATTTCTAAGTATTTACTTTTAATTGAATTGTTTCTTAATTTCTCTTTCCAATAGTTCATTATTGGTGTATAAAATGCAACTTATTTCTAAATGTTCATTTTGTATCCTGTTACTTTACTGAATTCATTTATCAGAGCTAGTAGTTTTTTGGTTAAATCTTTAGGGTGCTCTATATGTAGTATCATGTCACCTGCAAATAATGACAATTTGACTTCTTCCTTTACAATTTAGATGATTTTCTTTCTTTCATTTTTTTTGTCTGATTGCTGTTGCTAGAACTTGCCAAATGATGTTGATTAATCAATGACAAAGGAGGCAAGAATACACAATGAGTTAAAGACAACCTCTTCAATAAGTGGTGTTGGTGTTGGGAAAACTGGACAGATACATGCAAAAAAAAAATCAAAATAAACCACTTTCTTACACCACATACAAGAATAAAATCAAAATGGACTACAGACTTAGATGTACGACCCAAAACTATATAACTGCTGGGAGAAAACATAATCAGTAAACTCTCTGAAATTGCTCTTAGAAATAATTTTTTTAATACATCTCCTTTGGTAAAGGAAAAAATATATAAGCAAATAGGATTACATCAAACTAAAAAGATTCTGTGCAGCAAAGGAAACCATCAACAAAATGAAAAAGCAACCTACTGAATGGGAAAATATATTTACCAATGATACATCCAATAAGGGGTTCATGTCCAAAGTATATAAGGAATTCACACAACACCAAAAAGACAGATAACCCAATTTAAAAATGGGCAGAGGACCCGAACACAATTTCTCCAAAAGGAAATAGAGATGGCCAACTGACAAATGAAAAGATGTTCAATGTCACTAATCATCAAAGAAATGCAAATTAAAACCACAATGAGATATCACCTGTCTCCAGTAAGAATGGCTATCATCAATAAATCAATAAATAACAAGTATTGGCAAGGATGTGGAGAAAAGGGAACCTTTGTAAAATGTTGAGATTGCAAATTAATGCAGCCACTATGCAAAACAGTATGAAGTTTCCTCAAAAAAATTAAAAATAGAACTATCATATGACCAGTAACCCCACTTCTGGGTATTCATCCTAAAAAATCCAAAACACTAATTTGAAAAAAGTATATATATCTCTGTGTTCATTACAGCATTATTTATAATAGCCAAGCTATGAAAGAAACTTAAATGTCCATTGATGATTGGATAAAGAAGAGGTAGTACATATATACAATGAAATATTACTCCGTCATAAAAAAGAATGAAATCTTACTATTTGGGACAACATAAATGGACCTATGAAGAATTATGCTAAGTGAAATAAGTCAGACAGAGAAAGACAAGTAATATGATTTCACTTCTATGAGGAATCTAAAAAATAAATAGGTAAGGCAGAAACAAGCTCATAGACACGGAACAAGTACATGATTGCTAAAGGGAAGGGGATCAGGGGACTGAGTGGAAAAGGTGAAGGAATTAAGAAGTACAAAGTGGCAGTTACAAAATAGTCATAGGGATGTAAAGTACAGAATAGGGAACCTAGTCAATAATACTGTAATAACTGTATCGTGTCAGGGGGGCACTGGACTTATGGAAGGGATAACTCCTTAAGTTATATAATTGTCTAATCTCTATGCTGTAAATCTGTACTTGAAAAATAAAAGAAATTTAAAAAAATAAAAAGACCAACAAAACAATTTTAAAAAGATAAAAATAATAAAATAAAATAGAAGTTGTCTTTTCGCTTATAAAAGAAAAGAATCTACACACAAATACTCAAAGAGAAAACCCTTCTTTGCCTCAAAGCCAAAATCTCCTCTGTGTGGAGAAAAGGCTTCTCCAGGGAAACTGCAGTATGTCCCGATGCCTGGACCTGGCCGTCAGTCGCTTCTTCGAGCCTAATCACTTAAGAAGAGATTGTCTAAGTTGGGCATCAGGGGGCTATGAAATCCCTTAGATCATACAACTTCATATAACAAAATAAACATGAGGCAAAGTGTTCTGTAAGTACTAGATTAAGTCTTGCAACAATTGACAAATCACTAATAACAGGCCTTTTGTTCCTTTTGCAAGCGGTCAAAAATAATGAATAATAAATAGAACACGATGCTAAGTCGACTAACAGCAAGTTCACATGAGATCATTTAAATCAGGAGAAAATGATGCTTGAAAAGGTCCCCGATGAGATTTAGCTTTTTTTTCCTAAGAGACTCTAGATAGCACTCTACTGCAGCATTTTAAAAACCACTTTCCAAAATTGGGCACCCTCATTATCATGCATTACATTTGCACTTTCCACTTAGATCTCTTTGAAAAAGAATAGCACTCCAGTTGTGTTTTTTACATTAAGTGCACCTTCTTTCACATTTGAGCTCTCTCTTTGTGACAGTCATTTTATTTCATAGCAACTACACTTCTTTGTCTCTATTTCACTGAATGTATAGTTTTCAAATTATGCAAAGAGCCAATTTTAGGGCTGTGGATAGAGACAAACTGAGAGTCTGACTTGACCTCAGAGCCCAGCGTCACTCACGCCCTCAACTAGCATCAGAGTAAGTAAATAATCACAGGTGCCTTGAGTTGGGTCATTTCCATTCAAGACAAAACAGAGGTGACAGCAAGTAAAGCCTGCTGTTGTTTTTTATTTATGTTCTTCTTAATGGACATCCTATGGCAGACAGGTTAATTTTGCTGGTGCTAAAAGAAATGAGGCCATTCTATGAGCTCTTGGTTATGCCACCTCTAGTCAAGAGGTAGTGGTGCCTGAGGGTCAATCAACTGCAGAAATCTAGAACTAGACAGGAATTGGTAGATAAACACCGTATTCTGAGAAAATGTAACTGTGACTATAACACCCAATTCAAGTAATGTGGAGCTATCTTGGAGTTTCAAACTCTTCTATAATCACTTTATCCCGCGTCCCCCCAAAAATGGCCTATTTCACTTGCTCATCTAAAGCCAGCATTCATGGAGGAGAGGAAATTTGTATGAAAGTCTTACATAAAAATTTGTACATTCAAATATATGTTATATGAATATATTAAATATAAATATCAAAGGTACTATTATAATGCCATAGCACTTTATATTCATCAGTAATATAATGTTGTCAGTATATTTAATAAACAAATATACACACAGTTGGCATTATGTTGATATGCAAACAATCAGAAATTATTTAGCACTTATAACTAACTCATTCTAGAATGTAAACCACAGTGGCATTCCTCACCTACTCGTGACAACTAATAACTAAAATCTAACAACATAAAGTAACAAAAAAAGAAAACTGTGATTATTAATATATTTGGACAATTCATCTACTTGTATTAACAGGCTCTCAGGAGTTTTCTATGTTCTATAACAGTACAGTAGTTGATTTATAAATAAGCAAGAATAGTTTAAATTATCCATATTATATAAACACATCTAAGAAGTCAAGAGAATGTCAAATATAATTTATGACCATTTCCACAAAGTTATTAAAGCAAAACACAGCAAGGGACCAATTTCACCTGGAAAATCCATTAATGTAGAACACCTCATTCTTCAATGATGTGTCATCACACATTATTTTACATATTTAAGATAAGTCAGGGGAATTCAGAGAGGCTTGGAAAAAGATTAGTCTAAGAAATACTTGAAGAGAAATGGGGTTTCAGGTTTTCAAATTAGAAAAGTAAAATCCTAAGAGTGTCCTTGAGGAGGGCACTTTCACAGGCCTCTGACCTGATGGGAGCCAACTGGATCTTGTCTTTGAGAGACAGGCATCTGGGACAGAGCCTGAGCCCTGTGTCCTTGGTCAAGAGCCGGAGACAGGTGAGTCCCCTCGTAACCTAAACACAGCCGACCGCTTGCCACCAGTGCTGCAAGGTGCTCCATCCATCACCACTGAAGCCACGCTCCAGACCAGAGAACCAGTAGGAAGAAAACCAGGAGCCCTGGGAGCATGTCCTGCTTTCTCCACTGGTTATGAAGGAAAGCAGCAATTCCGTCATGAATTTACTGATTCATTCAGGAATTAGAGAATGAATCTCCATTCTGAATGGAGAAGAGAAAAGAAGGAATTACTAATGATATATTGAGTGTATATGCACTATAACAACATTTAAAATAATGGTTTTGACTTTACATGGTTCTTTCAACTCATCATGTAATCTTTAAAATAACCCTTCAAGGTAGGTATTATTATATCCACTTGACTTATTAAAAAACTAAAACAGAGAGGTTAAGAACTTTTGCCCAAGATTCCATAGCTAGTAAACTGGAAATTAAGAATTCAAACTACTATACGAGGAGGATCCCCTCCCCAAAACAGAATTTATTTATTAAAAATTGTATATTATTCTTACATGTTTAAACTTCAAAGTACTCTCCATTTGATGCAACACACCTATTAAGTTTTTTTCCACTGCTCAAAACAGTTTTTGAATTTGTTGATTCAATGCCTTTTAGTGCTTCTGCCATTTTTTGTTTCACCTCTTCCACATCAGCAAAACATTTCCCTTTGAAAATTTTTTTCATCTGGGGAAACAGAAAATTGTTGCTCAGGCTGTGCCCAGGTAAATAGGGAGCGTAGGGCATGCGGGTCATGCCGTTTTTGGTCAAAAACTGCTCAACACTTAGCGTGGTGTGGGCAGATGCACTCATCAATCCCCCACCATGAAATGGACAAACGTGTTGAAAGAGTCTTAAAAAAATTCACAAAAGCCGAAAGCAACCTCTCACAACAATCCCAGCTGGTACACTAATAGAGAGGGGTTCCTAGAACACTCACCTAGGAGGGGAAGCTTGTACTACAAGGGGCCCTCCCTCCAGAAGATAATTCCAGTTTTGGGGGGTTCCCCCTCATAATTCTATCTCACTGTGAAAGGTAGTAATGGTACCTTTAAGCAATAAGTGACAAGATGGCGATATGAGTCTCTGGTTTGGGAGTCTCTTTGCTGCTCTCTTCCTTTAATGCTTCAACGCAGCACACTAGTGCCAGGTTCTATGTGGCAGGCTAAGGATTCCAGGATCACTAAATTGGGAAGGACTTCTAAGAGAAACAAAGGGCTTTACTCTTTGATGGGGATCAAAGTCCCCATTGAGAATCTAATGAGTTTTATGGATCCTTGCTCCAGAAAAATATATGTACATCAGTTCTCATTATTCACCATAGTTATGTTCTATAAAGTCATGGTTAACCCAGAAATAGTGAATACTAAACCATTATTCCTAAGGAAAATACAGAGTGAGGTTCCTGTCAGCCTCTGGATACAACATTTTCATCAACCAATCAATACTTAACCTTGTTTTATGTGTGTTTCTGTTTAAAGACACCTTATTTAATATTTATTGTTGATTCATTAAACAATGAACTTGCAGCCAGCAGCACTGTAACTCTTACCAAAAAGAAGCTTATCTGACTGTGGAGAGGAGGACCTGCAGCCATGTTTAGAGCACTCGCAGTAGAGCAATGGCTGATGGAGATGACGCAGACCCTCAGCAGGCACAGTAGAGCGCTTACCTGAAGGGTACACCACCCTCTCAGAGCATGTACAGTAGAGCCACATAAACCACACGTGCCTATTGAGGTTGCACAAAACAATATGTGCCTCTCAGAACCAACATAAACATGTGCCTATCTGAGCTGATGTATTCAACATGTGAATAGCGGGACTGAGGAAAACAACATGTGCTTCCCCAAATTAAGAAAAACATGTTTATGAGAAATTGTGCGAGATCAAGATGATTCTGCAACCAAAATAAGCATAAAAGTAGAGGACTTCAGACTATGGATGATGCATCCAGAGAGTGTGTCCCCTTTTTTTTTTTCCACACTCCAGAAAATTCATTGTGTAAGTTTATTTTTTTTTATTTTAAATTTTTATTGTATTTTTTCCATTACCATTTAGTCCCCTTATACGTTCCCTACCCACCTTCCCTAATCACCACACGCTTGTCCATGTCCGTGAGTCCTTTTCCTTTTTGTTCAATCCTTCCACCCCTACTATCCCTCTCCCAGGTTTGGGGCATCCTGCGTGGTCCGCCTGCACAGCGCACATCCAGAGAGAAAGAAGAGCTCCGCTGCGCTTCCGCCCTGACTCTGCCTTGTAAGGCACGGACGGCCCCGTTGCCTCCCTGACTGGGCCTGATCTGGACTCTTGGATTCGGGTTCATTATCCCCCAATTCTCTTGTGCAATGTTATTACTGATTGTTTCTCAGTGATTATTATAGTTATTAGGTTAATATGGATTTAAATCGAATCTGGATTAATAAGAGCTGAGTGAATGGCATAGTCACTTGTGCTGACTCACTGTTTCCCCTCGGTGGTGGGCTGACCTGAAGGGCTGGGAGTCATATCAACAGCCTGGAGTTTTCAGTTCCTGAGGCCCGGGTCAGATGACTGAGCAGGGACTAAAGGCTGACTTACAGGAAAGGCTAGCTCGTGAAACATGCACTCACGACACTGACAAATACATTTTCTCCATAACATAACACTGCATTCTTGCACCTAGAAACACTAGACAAAACTTTAGCACTATGCTTACAGGCCATTTCAAACAGTGAAATCACTAGTAAAAAGCACAAAAATGTGGAAAACGTGGCACCAAATGGACTGTGAAAAGGATACTTGTTTACAGGGGAAGTGCTAACACAAGAAGGCAGAGCACTGCATTGGTGGACCTCACTGGGGATTGTATGCTGGGCAGCCTCCAATTTCTTGCTGCTCTGTGCATGCCTGTCAATGACGTGAAAGTGCTGACTATTGATTTGGAGGTTACAAAAACTTTTGCTGAGTAGATAAATTTACACATATAGAATCGATGAATAATGCAAATCCATTGCATGTAAGTAATGTTTCATATAATTCCATATGATATGCATACCAAGTCCACCTATAATCCCTTTTTAACTGGCTGATCTAGATCAATCCATTTTGTATAGAGGTCTCTAAATACTGGAAGAACACTTGAGCATGAAAATAAACTATATTTTTAAATAATAAATAAAATGTCAACAAGATTCCTAAAACAAGTAACTAATGAATACATATTAGTAAAAATAATTTGAAAAATAATTAAATGGACAAATAAATTTTATTTTTATATGAAAGTTCAGGGAATATATGATGTTTACTTGTTACTGTATTAACTCAAAAACTATTAACATTACCTTCTGCTAATCTCTGTCTGCTCTGTGCTTTAAAAGATACTTTTGTGCTCTGAGAAAATAATGTCCACAAATACTCCCCAGGTGTAACATTCTTTCTTAGAGAAATTGAAGTAGGTTCTGATTAATAGTTGATTTTGGTGATATGAGAAAGCAGAAACAACTGAGCGCCTTTACTCTTGCTCCCTCAAACAATGTGTTATTATACTCGCTAGCTGCACCCTCAACCTGAACAAGTTTGCCATTATAAGTTCCAGAAACCTGACCTTGAGCACATCTTAACAAAGGGCAATGTAGAATGTAAAGATGAAATCACTCACTCCAGGGGTTTCTAATCTCAGCAGATACAGGAATAGAGTAATAGAGAGTGCAGACATAGGTAAAAATAATTTTTAAATTTTTCTCGAGTCACATTTCTCTCCCCCACTCCAATTCTTCTTCCCTTCTCTGGTCAAGTATATGAGGTCTGTCCAGTAAGTATTCTGGCACATAAAACCAAAAATAGAGACATTTATTGAAGAAGATACAAGATATATGAAACATTGTGCATGGGACAATGACACCTCAGTCCCCTTCAAAGTAGGCACCTTGGGACCTCACACAGTTCTCCCAATCACCATCAGCTGCCCCACGGTATTTTCCTGAATCTCATCGATGGTCTGAAATCCCTTCATTTTCAAAGATTATTTTAGTTTTGGGAAAAAGCAGAAGTCACAGGGCACCAAAACTGTGCTGTAGGGGGGCTGAGTCACCTGGGTGATTTGATGTTTCTCCAAAAGTGCTGCACGAGACATGAGGCATGAGTGGCTGCATTATCACGATGAAGCTGCCAATCACCAGTTACCCATAGCCTTCTGAATCATCCAAATAGTTTCTGCAGAGGAATGTTCAAGCATAATGCAAAATTGGGTGCAGAATTCACTGCTCTACTTGCTCAGTCATTTTGAATGCAATGGTCACACAGTACACATGCTCACTACGGCACCTACCACCCCCACTGCCTAGTATAGTGAAGTCATCATTGAAGTCACACATGCACACTCTAGTCCACTCTCCTTGGCTTCTAGGTTAGATCAATGTCATGCAAACCGTTCTCATTATATTAACCGTAGCTGCGCTTTTTTCAGACAGACCTCCCCGGAGGTCTTATGTGTGTGTACGCACTTGCCCCCCACCACACACACACACACACACACACTATTCATATAGCACTGGGAAGCTCACTGATACCTGTTTTAAAACCGCACCTATCATTCAGACCCAGCTGCCTTTGTAAAGCCTCTTTTATTCCTTAGCAATGCATAGTTTCTCCCTATTCTGACCATTTTAGTCTTCACGTTATTGACCTTACATTGTAAATATTTGTGTACTTGCCTCAAACCAAATACAGAATGACCAGACCAAGGAAGGCAGGGCCAGTATTTCTCATGCATCCTGATATAGCTCAGAGTCCTGATATATCTCACTGCTCTATCTTCACTCCTGGCATAATGCCAATGATGGAAAAAGTAGTCAATAAAGATCTTTTGGGTAATAGTATGAGCCAACGAACAGGAATGAACACAGTATAGCTGTTGAGAAGACATAAACATGGCCAATTATAAAAGCCAACACATTCATCTGATATAATTTGGCTATATTTACAGCATCCTGGCTGAACTTAACGTTTATACTCAAGGTTCAATTGATGTGAACCTGAGTTTATTCAGTCAACTTGTATTCAATTAATATTTACTGAGCATCTGGTCTGGGGAAAGCTCTATGGCAGGAGTCAAGATACAGCAGTGAACAAAACAGGTATCAAGGTTTCTGCTTAAAATGTGGAGATGAGCATGAAAATAGATTTCAATCAATGAGTGCCAATGATTTCAAAATAATGCTCTTTGGGCTATTCAAGAAACATTTTGATTCAATGACCAGGAAATAAGTATCATGAAATAAAGTTATTTCAAACTGGCTATCCTTCAAAACTTATCTGTAAGACTCTGTGTAATACAGTTCATGCCAGAAGGGAAGTTAGAACAATTTCACCTGAGAAATCTTCTATGCCATTCTTTCAGCCTGAGCACTGTTTATCTTGAAACTGTACTGCTCCTGGCCATGCTCCAAGGCAAGCAATCCAATGATTCATTTAAGTTTTACTCTTTGGGGATCAGTTTTAAGCAGCAATGGAAGACAGGCTGTCCCAATAAAAACATATCTCAAGGAAAGAGAATTCAATATTTTTCTCCTAGTAGACAGAAGGCTCATAAATTTTGGAGTTAAGAAATTCCTCTATTCAAGTGGCACTGCCCTGATTTCTTATAAACATGATGTCTGAGCTGGAAAATGTGGACCCACTCTTTAAAACTAAGAAATCATCCCAAATGTAGATCTGGATTTATGTTTAAAATCTAATTTTTGGAGCCAACAGGGAAAAAAGCATTAATATTCCCATACCGAAAGAGAGTAACTGAAGGACAAGTGATAATTCCAGCTTCACTATTCTTCCTTCAGTGAGGATTTTCATACCCTTCTCTGCCTTTATGCCCCCTTTATGCAAAATGAATTGACTGCTTAAGCTATAGGGTAAAACTAAAATAAGTGAGCTGTCATAACCCAGTTCTCAAAAAATTAACAAATTAGATAGCTTGACTCTTTTTATAGCAAGATAAAACATCAGACATAGACCTTCTTATAGTGAAGAGAGAGATGCACTGTATTACCTATTACTCTCCAGCGGTATCTAAACTGCGGCCCACAAGCCACATGCAGCTCACGGTAGTTATGGATGCAGTTCAGCTCGTAAGTTTACTTAAAGCATTATGAGGTTTTTTTGTGATTATGTGTCACAATGTATTTAATGTGTGGCCCAAAACTACTCTTCTTCTTTCAGTGTGGTCCAGAGATGCCAAAAGTTTGGACACCACTCAGAGCACCAGTCTAAATAATCCCATTTTATGGAAGAATGTTATCCAAACTTCTCTCACAAAAATAAAATAAACAAAATCTTATTAGATGTAGGAAACAGTATAACACAATTTTTTTTAAGTTTGTTTCCTTCATATGACATAAAATATATTATTTGCCTCAACTAAGTAAATTAAAATATTTTCAGTATTAAATTCCTTGGCACCATTTATATTCTAAAACTGAATAAAAAATACATGAAATAAAAATTTGCTGACTACTTATTTACTGTTGTAAAATATTTATTTATGTATTAAAGAGCAATATTCTTTCATTTAATCACTTGAATCTATGAATCTACAAATACATTTAGTTCAGACAGTTCTTTAGGGATAAATATCAATATATTTTTACTCATATTGATAATATATAGTCTACTTACACATTAATAACTACACACATATTATGTAGTTATAGAAAATGTTAAGAAAGATCAAGCTATTTGACTAAGAAAAGTGTAAGATATAAGTATCATTGGCAACTTTCAAGAACTCAAAATATTACTACACATAAAACAATGGTTCCCAAACTCAAATATAAAACATCCTCAAAGATTTCAACTTACCTCACAGTCTTAATATTCTCAAATCCAATAAAGATTAATGCATTTATTTAAAGAAAAATACAAAGCCAGGAGACACTTAATGCTTTTGACAGGAAGAAAAAAAATGAAACAAAATCTCCTAAATGAATGTAGATGTTAAAATGGTCACAGGAAAGTCAAGACTCTCAAACATAATTGGACCAACTATCATTAACTTCTGTAGGAGACAGAACGAAAAAATGGAACTGATTGAAATTGGAGTTATTTATGAAGGTTTTCTGACTTTGAGATTTGCTAAACTCACTAGAAGTAGGATAAGAAAAAAAAGACAAAATCAAAATTGGGTAATATCTCACTAGTTTAAACTAACTTATATGTGACTTTGCTTGAAGGATGGGAAACAGATGAGAGAGTCATTCAGGTTTCCATGTAACTCTTAGAGAATATAATAACATTCTTTAAGATTGCACAAAACAGCTGGTCATTCACCTTTTTCAAGAATGGATATACATAGGAAGTGGGAATGCATTCACTACAGTTCAAGATCTATTTCATATTATTATGTAAATTATTCACTTAGGTTTTCCAGACACTACCTTTTCTACCATCTGTGTACATAAAAAAGAAGAAACCTGCCAACCAGATATGAGAATTTACTTTCCACATTACATGGCCCAATTCTGGAATATTTGAAGTAATTTACTACTCTGTGTGGCATAAATATGCTGGAAGAGTCTAATCTCTTTTAGTAACATTGTTTAATGTCATATTTAATGCAATAGGACCCTGTTCTCTTGTATTTTTGCCATCATGTACACTATTATGGCAACTAGTTATCTAAGAAACTCACTTGAACTGGTTTTTAATTGAACCGGCTATACTTTAGGACTGAAGAAAATAAAAGATTATTGCTCACTACATGATGTTTGTTCTTAATAACATTCAATGTTTTATTCCTTCTCTGTATAACTTCTTCCACTTTTTTCATCAAATAATTTATTTTGATAAAATATAGAACACTGTCTCAATGATTCATGTTACTCATTATTTTTATAAATTATTCAACAGAGAAATAATAAAAATTCTATGCAGTATAATCTAAATTGAACAAAACACATCAAAATTAATGAATAGTTCATCCTTTATTTTTATTGTGTTTATTCAATTGCTGTTTAATTAGAGAAATGTCATTATTCAGACTATACTTCCTTATCACTGTAAAAATCCATGAGACTCTATTATAAAACTATTATTAACTTTAGACCCAGTGATTGCTTTCCTCAAGCCAACAATAATGAAAACTAAATTGGTATTTCAATAAAATTGAAAGTTGGGTTGCCCAAGATACAAACTTTAGTGGGCATGCCAATAAACATGCAAATGGTTTCCAAAATTTTCAGCATTTAGTTAAATCCTTTCAGAACTACTCTTATTTTATTTTGGTGGTTATTTGAAGACAGATGATGTAAATTCATAGTATAGTTAGATATAATATTCCAAAGAGATGAAAATATATTAGCACTGAGTTCATTTCTACTTGGGACTACAGAGAAAAATAAATAATGCAGGATCAAATCATTCAGTCATCATTATTTTGTGCAGACCATCTTAAAATTGCTTAGGTCATAAAACCCATGAGAAATTTAAGGAATACAGCCATAGAGAAGATGAGTATCAAAATAAATTAAGTTCATTTTTATACACATTGATTCGTGAGCTCAGTCATATCAGCATGACATTTGCCCAGTAAGCTCAACAAATTAATTTTGTTCCGTTCACCTCATAACTTTGTAATGTTAGCAAAATTATAAAGTGTCATCTTAATAAGTGGTCTCAATAAGAGTAGTTCACAATCCCCATATTCCTGCACTTATTCATATGATTATAATCTAATCCTAACAGAGTGATTAAACTCTTCTTTCTTGAAGTTCAGCAAATATTATGCATAAGCACAAGAAACTGGAAAACTAGTATGAAATATACCAAGTGACATGCAAGTCATTTATGGAAAAGTCAAATGTAGTCTGATCCATGTTTAGTGGCCAGCTTTGTAAGGAATACAGCAGGTCCAGTCCATATATCTATGAAGTTTGTTGTTCAGCTATAACACATTCTACTGTACACCAAACAGAATCTAACATTCTTAGTCTCGTAAAATTTAACTGAAGTCAACTAGAAGCAGTTGTAAGCTACTATTATCTGTAGGGCCAAATAGAGGCAAAATCAAACCAAGATTTATCTAACCATGGTCTAGCTAAAATACATGTTAACAACATGCAACGACCTGTAATTCTATATGTAAGAATCTACCCAAAGAAGTATCTACCCCTCTAGAAGGCTTGAATGCCATTGACTAAAAAAAAAAACAACAAAGTTTCATTATTTCCCTTGTTTAACTTTTGTTTGTTTTTCCTCTGTCATGGAGGCAGCAAAAACAAATTATTTGGGGGAGCCAGTTTGGCTTCCATAGCAGCTGTACCCGTCAGACACATCATGGTGCGTGACAAGATTGCCAAATGCTCATTGTTTAAATATGGCCCAATTTACTAGGGTCCAAGTTATAATTAGGTTTCTTCTTTGAATTTTGAAAGGAAAAAAGTGAAGACACAAACTCCTAATACATATAATTAAGACTAGCTGCCTTAACCTAACATGTTTTTAGAGACACTCTTACTGTCACTCTAAATACAGGTTCCCTGCTGAGAGCATAATTGCAGTTTTTGTTGCACTTCATACTGTCTGCCTCCTAGAGAGCTAACACTGTTTGTTATTAAAAGAAGACCTTGTCATACGGTGTTCACCTCTGCATAGAATGATCCTCACCTTTTATCTACTCTTTCGGTGTGAAGAGGGGGAAAAAAGCTAGTGAACTACAGAGACTTGGTAAATTTTAACAACTTAGAATTAATGGGGTGCTTTTCCCCTCTCCTTCCACCAAAAAGAGGCCTGTCTCCTCAATTTGACACACTTGCATTCTGAACCCAAAGCTGCCTTTTCTTTATTATGCCTATAAACCAGGCTGGAATGAAAAGTAAACCCACAAAATCCTAACAACCTAAGCTAGGAGGGTGGGAAATTCCATTTCAAATTAAATAGCACAGTTTTAATCCATTAAACCTTCAGACTACATTTATATTTAACACCAAGGTGGTAGCCAATTTCTTTTCTACTGATTGACAGCAAGTGCTTTGAGGAGATCTTGGGTAGCAAAGAGCATTCCGTTTCCAGAGATTCTATAAAACCTTAATTTTTTTTTTCTAAAGAACCTGACCTACAGGGGACATTTACTAGCACTCTGATAACTACATATTTCCAGTCATTTAAATAGAATGGCAGGAAATGGAATTCTTCTTCCACATATTTACCATTCTCAATATTAAAGACACTATGCAGTATTGGCAGTACTTAAAACCTGTTTTGCATGTCTTACCGGGCTGTGACATCTCATTATGTGTTGTAACCTGCTGTCTGACAAGTCTGCATCAGAAGACTACTTTGTAAGTGGGATATTTTTTCGCTATCATTTTTTAATCTGTTAAAGCTATAACCTGAGAACAAAACACAAAGTTGTTCATAACACTATAAGACAAAAAGAAAAAAATCACGAATAAGAATCTTGGATCAGACAGGATTTTTTAATATTACTTTGTTGAAGGCACATTCAGCTATAATCTTTCACTTGAGAGAAATAAAGTATTTCCAGTGATGATCATATTTAGTTAAATTTGAGGGTTATTTTAATATCCTGAAGCAGAAACTTGACTATGTTTTTCAACCAGTTATATTTCCTCTAGATATGCCAGAAATGTAAGTTTTAACATTTTTATATAAAATAATTTAATGGAATAGTAATATAAATTATGAAAGATCCATTGAATAGAAAAATCAAAGAGTAGTTGAAGGGAAGTAAGCACATTTATGTATACTAATAAAAAAGAGTTCCGAGACACAATGATAAGTGAAAAAAGCAAATTGAAAAAGAATATATGCACTGTAACTCTTAACACTCAAAACCATACCATTTACACATGCACAGTTATGTATATTTATACATATATAAAAGAAGATCTGGAAGAACACACACCATATTGAAACACTGGTTACCTCTGAAGAGGGAGTGAGATTAAGAGTCTGTATTAGCTTCCTATTGTCACTGTAACAAATTACCACAAATTTAATGGCTTAAACAATCACAAATTTATTATTTTATATTTTTAGATGTCAGAAGTCCAAAATAAGTCTCACTGGAATAAAATGAAAGTGTTGGTAGGGCTGGTTCCTCTGGGGCCTCTGAAGGGATAACCCACTTCCTTGCCTTTTCCTACTTCGAGAGGCCATCTGCACTCCTTGGCTCTAGGCCCCTTCCTTGAGTTACTCCAATCTCTTGCTTCCATCATCACCTCTGTTACTGACTTTGATCATCTTGTTTTCCTCCCCTCAGGACATTTGTAATTAAGTTTGGGCCTACCTGGATAATCCAAGGTCATCTCTCTATCCCAAAATCTTTAACCAAAACACCAGGAATCAGGACATGGACATCTCTGGGGAGGCCATTATTCAGCCTACCAACCACAGAGATCAGGAAGGATTTTAGCTTCTTTTTTTCCATATAAGATTTAAATTACACAATTAAAATACATTTATATATTCTACAATTTACAAAATTTAAAATAAAGGTGAGAAAAATAATTGTATTTTTCACTTTTAAAACTGTCTGAGGTAGTTAGGAGAGGGGAAAAAAAAAAGCACCTTTTCCAGATATTTAGTACTTCTCTTTTTATTTTTTTCTGCCCTTGAAAATTCCCATTCTTTCTTTTTCTATATTCTTATTCCCTGGCTCTGAACCTGCCTTACAAGATTCCATACTTACATTGTAAGGTTCCTGATGATATTTTATATTCTCCCCTGAAAATATTACCTAATTTGAATTGTGGCCCAATTAAGCCAATATAAGAGCACATAGGATAAAGGATATGTCCTAATATATTAAATTAATGTTAAATTGAACCCTTACTGTATAGAAGGAAATATGCAGAGAACTAGGGATCTTGATATTAAAAGCCCCACCTCCTGGTGAGTTCACAATCTAGTGAAATAGAGTTATGCAAACAAATACAGTATCATATCAGGTAGCATAACAGAAGTATGCACTGTAGGCTATTGGAACTCCACAGAAAGAAAAATTAATTCCACTTGAAGTGCCAGGTTATCATGGGGTCAGAGAAAAATTTGTGGAGAAGGGGCCTATCTGAACTGGACAGCTCTGAATATCTCCCCATTTTCCATCTTGTCTCATGGTCTTGATTGTCATCCCTCAGCTCTACTAAGAGTCACTCATCCTTATACCTGGTGAGCGTGGCATGTCTGCCAATATTCAACTCACCTACCTTCTATGTCCTCTTTACTCAGGGTCACACAAGAATTTCTGGTTCTCAAGAAAATAAACAGAAACTCAGTGTCTTAGAAACACTTAACGCTAGCAGTACCTTTGTTGATATGCAATGCTCCACTGCGTTTACTGGGTGACTGAGAAACCTACCAGTGAACTAAATCACAGATTTCTACTCAAGAAAAGGGAAAAGACCCTTTCTGTCCCTAGGCTTCCTCCTATTATCTAGACGGATCTCATGGTAGAGGAAAACAAAAAACAGGAATTCTGACATCTACATTCTTCTACCTCTGTACATCTCACTCCTTCTCTCTTCATGTCAATTCATTATATATACCTCCTATATTGAGCAGAAAGGATTTTGGCCAAGCTTTTTTGATAGACTTTAATCTTTTCCAGACTTTGAGAGACACTGTGTCATCTGTCTTCTTGTCTTGGTTCTTCAAGGCTATTGCTTGGCTAAACACATTTAAGTGCCATCTCCTCCTGCCCTGTCTGTACTGTTAAGCTCCTGTATCCTTCTGAGGCAGAAGTCTATAAGAAAACATGATTTGCTGGATGATGGATCAATTCATTAACCCTCATTCCAATGACCTCGTAATGTTAGGTGTTGAAAAACTAAAATCAACTTTTCCCAGACTCTGTTGTAGCTAGGGCCTGGGTGAGGTCCAGGTTCTACACATCTGATACACTCACTGGCACACAACTTTGTTTCACACTGAGCTACAGGGACACAGAGGTCAAGTGCAAGACTCACAGGAACCACGGCAAAGAAAACATGCTCTGGAGCTGGCAGTTGTCAAAGTAGTGCTCTGAATGGACCTCTTCTTGATGATAAATTACCAGAAGGATAAGGTTCTGGACCTGACAGCCACACTGGTGGCATCCTCCTAACTAAGCAGGGGCAGCATCTCCTACAGCAGCCCAGACGTTTTGAACTGACTTTGGGAGCTGATTCACCCTTTCCAACAATTCTGTAAGCTAGCTTCACACTTAAACATTTATGCTGGAAATACATAGACTGGATTCTATATTCTGCAGCTAAAAATCCTCACAAGGTTATGTGTGAATGGAAGGGGGCATGGCACTAAATGCTTCAATTTAATACTGAAAATATTGTCCCCATAATGTCTAATTTGAGAGACTAGTGTGAGCCTATTATTCACTGTGTGACTGACTTTCCACTTCTGTGTAAGGTTAAAAGTAAAAGACCATTTTTCAAGCACAGCATAATTTCTTTTTTTCTGACTCTCTCCTATCTGCCTCTTCTCAGGTTTTACAGACTTTGTATTTACATTTTCCCGTGCAGGGTCTACTTACCTTATCACTTTTAGCCTATTTTGGGGGGGCAGGGAGGAAGAAGGGGTAAGGATTAAGTCTGTAAGAGAATGGTTCTTGAGGGTTTTGTTAGGAATGAGGAGTAAAAAGTCCTTCAGTGCTCTCCAATCTAGCCTTTATCAAAGAGTTCTGAATAAGCTGATGTTTTATTTCCATTTGGCTACTCATGACCCTACTGTATGACCTGGAACTCAATAGGATGAAGGGATGAAGTGGCTGGTATCCACAAACCTCAGTCACACAAAACTGGAACTCAATTTAAGAGATTATTTTCAACCCCCTGTTTTGTTGATGAAGATACTAGGGTCCAAAGCTATAGAAACAATAAGTGGAAGAGTGCAGACTAAATGTGAAGTTTACAAATGCTGAGTCCATTGTTGTTTATACTACATGAGCTAAAGACTTGAGTGAATAAATTTAAGACATTAGTTCTAGCCCGGATTGAGCTCCGTAGTTCTCCATCCAGCCCACTTTACTTTTTTACATGTCCCGCCTGACCCCCTATAAAAACATGGGTTTTTGGGTCTTGATTTAAAAGAATCCTACATAAACTATTTTGGTGAACAAAAAGCTCTTTTGCTAAAGCAAATCACTCATTTTCTGTATCTAAATTTTGTAGTGGATATTCCTAAAAGCAGAACCCACCTTAGAAAGGGTCTTGGAACAATGCAGAAAAGGTCTAAAATGATCTGTTCACATCAGCTTGTATATTTAGCTATCACGGCTTATAGTAAAAAATGTGCTGAGCTTGTTCTTAGGGGTAGACCATAACAAGAGCTCTCCACATTGAGGAGCTTTTCCTACTGAACTAGTCCAGTAATGCCCCCCACTGGCAGAACTTGCTTGTCTTCCATCTGGAATAGCACCACTGATTTTGTCATCCCCACAGGCACTATTCTGACACATCTCATTAATTTTTACAGGGTCTTGACCCATAAGAATAAATGGTCTATGCTTCAATGTCTAAGTATGCATATAAAGAGAATAGACTTTAACTTAAGTGCTATGTATGTAATCTTGAGTCCAAGAAAAAATATATCTATAAGCTGAAAAGATAAATTTCTTGAGTTGGTTATTTATTAAGCATCCAAGAAAATATAGCATAGAATAAGACACTCCAAATCTATTTGGAAGAAAAGTATAAAAATCTACCAAGTATTACTGCCAGTTTCTTACATACAGTGTCATTATCCTAGCCTCTTTCATGCTGGTATATTCCTAGTTTATTTTAACTGTGTCCATCTGTGCATGGGAAGTGCAAAAATAAAGTAGTTAAATAATTCAAAAATCCTTTCCCTGGCAAGAACATCAAATCCTACAAAAGTCAGAATACAATAAAGTTGATTATGTGGCCATAATTAAATACTGTTCATGAAAAAAATATATCTATAGTCAAACCACAATACTTATATTAAAAACAGATACCAAAATTGAAAAACAAAATACAGATATATTCATAAATAAGATCCTAGCTCTACAATATTGGCCATCTTATTCCAAAAAAACCTCTTTTAATGAACTCTAACAATTAAGTCAGCAAATTAGCATCTTAGAACCCCATAATCCCACAGAATTTCACTTCTAGTAGTAGTGCTCAAGAAAAAAAGTGAAATAATAAAAGCTAACATTTGTTGAGTTTTGGCTCAAAGCCTAGTGCTTTACCCAAGTTATCTAATTTCACCCTTATTAAGGATGTTGTCATACCCATGTCGCCATGAATGACAAAGTGGCTTAGGATATTTAGGAGAACTGTCCAAGTCTATCTTCTCCAGAGCCCATGCTCGGAACCAGTGCCTTTGACTGCTACCCTCGGGAGCATCTCCATTCTGTAGTGTTCTTCCAGAACAACAGCTTTTTCTTTCTTTCTTTCTTTCTTTTTTTACTATATTCCCTATGCTATCCTTTCCATCTCTATGAGTATTTTCTAACTACCGACTTAGCACAATAGCTATTTTAAGAAATATTCTGGTTTGATGACTGCAAGATTTATCAGAAGATACCTCATTAAGTCTGAGTATTTCCACATAGATAAACTCCCACTGGGCATGCAAAATTCTTGTTATTCATTTTCACTTGAAAAAGCACGTAATAAGAGGCCCACATGAGTGGAAGATGCTATCAGAAGCCTGAACCTCTCCTCATACATCCATTATTTACACACTTCCAGAAGAACAGACTGAGAAGATGAAAGCAGGTATTTTTCCTGCTAAAATTTATGTAAGTTCTCCATTTCTGTTTACTTGAAAAATAATGGACCAATAAGCATCAGCAAAAATAGACTGCATTGCAGTCTATCTAGACATAAGTACATTTCCTCTTACAGATGAAAAAGACATAAGACAGGTTGTGAGTCATAAAAACCTGTTGAATTATAAAACAACTACTTCCATATCAACTGATACCTCAGTAGAATAAATAAACCACCACATCAGTCTTCTTCAGTTTGAGATGCCAGAAAGCCAAAACTGAAGTAAATGACAAAATAAAGCAAAGAAGTGATGGTGAAAATTAGAAAACAGCATTGTCAGAGCTAACAGCCCCTCAGAAAGCTTTAGAAATGCCCTTCATGGCATTCCCAGCCAGAAAGCTTCCCAGGTGTGGGAAAATGGTTTGCCTGGAAAATACTTGGAAGACGAGTTATAATTAGATCAGAATCCTTTCCTAAAATTCTCCTTGTTGTTTCCCAATAATTGTGGAATTAAACCTGAATTCAAATCCTGACATCACTATAGGTAAACTAAAGTAACAAACTCTCTGGGTTTCAGATTATAATCTGCAAAATGGTAAGAATGTCACAGATTCTTTGAAAGACTACATGAGAAAATGTATTTAGAAGATGGAGTATAGTCACATTAGATTCCCCTGTCAATAAACAGAAGTCCATATAAATCACTGGTATTAAGTGTGCAGTAGCATGGGCAGTGGGGGCAGTGGGAGTGGGGGAGAATAAATAAGATTTTTTTGCCCTCAAAAAGTTTACAATAAGATTAGGTAACAAAATTAGCAGCTATGAGAAAACTATCAATAAGCACAGTAGTATTTGGAAGAAGGAATAGATTGTTGTAGGGTAGAAAAGTTGAAAAGGATTCATGGTGGACACATATGTTGACAGGGCCCAGGAGCTGAGGAAGATCAAGGATGCAAGAACTGAATGCTCTGCTTTTATTTTTAAAGAAACTTTAAGAGAGAGTGGTGACTCCCATCTTCAAAATAAGCAAACAAAACATTCAGTGAACACAATGCTCAACACAATGAGATTCTACACAGGATGTTTTCTCAACTCTTGCTATTTGTTCATAGATGAGTTGCATGGCATTTCAGAGTTTGGCAGATGTGCAGAATCTCAAACACCACCCTAATGAATGGGAGTCTATAGTCAACAAGCTCCAAGGGTAACTTGTATGCATATTAAAGTTTCAGAAACACAATTGTAAGTCACAAGAAAACCCCCAAAACAATGAGGCTTACATGTTTCATAGTCACAAAAATATAAAGGGTTTTAAGACACTTTGAAATGATAACTGTTCTTAAATGTTCTTATCTACAAGATGGAGATGATAATACCTGGCATTCAGGACTGTTATGAAGTATTATGAAAGTTAATTGAGATAAATGTATAAAAAACTTCAGGAGTCAAAACAGAATAGCCCTTGATAGCACAAAAGTACAGCCCCAAAACTATAACCACAAGACCCCAGGTGAAGTGGGAACATATAAAGAAAATATGAATCCACAATTCCTTTATTCCAAATGATCAAAAGCCCGTTTTAATATCTTATTTTCTGCAAACCTATATCACAAATGGTGGTCCCAAAACTTGAATGGCCCTCTCTGGGCCCCAGTTTGTAGCTCCAAAAACTCAAATGTTCCCCACCAGATCCCAGTTTAACTCACCCAGCTTTAGAGTCGGTCTCCTTCCCCGACCTGTTTCCTTTCACCAGCCGGTGCCATGAGTAGGAGTGCAGGCAGGGAAACTCTCTGAGACTAAGAAATCCCTACAGTCCCACTCTTGGGGTCTGCCTGCCACAGGCAGCTGGGACCTCAGCCTGAACCCTCCAGGACCTACTAAAATCCACACTGTCTCATCTGGGTCACCAAAGCTGTTACCGAACCAGAATGGGGTTTGACTGCCTACCAGCTCCAATAGGCAAACTCTGGAGGCAGAGGTTAGTTAGAAAGGAAAGAGGTCTTTATTCAAATGTTGAACAATCTGGGAGAAGGGCAGACTCTTGTCTCAAAAGCCCATTCCTTCCAGAAACCCACAGGAAATCCCAGCCCCCTTCAGCCAGACCAAAACCAAAGGCAGCATCCAGAGTTCCTCCTCCTATTCCAAGTACTATCCTTTGAGAACCACAGGTGGCTGCTGAGTGATCATCCAGGAGGCTTAGCTTGTTCCCTGTGGCTGTCTAGCTTCAGGCTCCTTCCTTGGCAGCTGCTTGTGGAGCTGGTGCTGCCAGTGGCCACATGGCATCCAGGGCAGGGGGTACTGCAAATACACTAGCCAGCACATTCATAAGGTGGGCAAGAGAGCATCCCAGCCCAAACTTCCATGCACTCTGGGACAGTCTGTTCCTCAACCAGTCCCCTCTTTTTCCTAGCATAGACTGACAGGTATCTTCAATACAGCACCTCCTTCTATTGCCATCTTGCCTGGGGGTTGGGGACTTGCCACCAGGTTATCAGTACCAGGATGAGACTACAGATTAGCATACAAGCACAGGAAATGACAATTAGTTGAAATGGTGGCTTGAGCTGTGTCAATGATGGTCAGAATGGAGAAAAAGTGGATGACACAAATATTAAGGGGTAGAATTAGGGTACTGATTGAATGTGGTGGTTTCCTAAGCATCAAGAGACCCTCCAAAGAGTTTTTATATACACAAATCTTGTAATTTCACTTTCACTTTTATCAAGTATATTCTATGTCACCTAACTAACTAATTGTGTGCTGTAAGGATAAAACTGGCAGGTTTAAACATAGGAATATGAGCAATGAAAATTGTTTGGCTGAGGGCCTGTCAATATTGAACTCCCAGTGAGCTCTCCAATGGTATCTGGTTTCCTTTGAAATGAGAGTCAATTGCAATTATGGGTCAAGTCCCAGTCAAAGTAAATTGGGGCTTCCTTGGCCAATATGAGCTCACAGAATAAACTCTTGTGGAGATCATAAGATCACAGATAATAATCACAGGATACAGATAATAATGATCTAACCTCCCTTCCCAGGTCAGTGGGAGCCCATGGAGAACAAAATGTGATCCAATCTGGAATTTCAAGATAGACTCACATATAAGACTGCATTGGACTGGTCTAGATCTGTAGGTGATAACAAAGAATACATTTTTGTCTGGGTCCAGAAGTGGGTAGTCATGATGGGAATCCAAGGAACAGATTAAGGATCAACACCAGAAAAGCAGAGATCAAGAGAAAAGCCCAAAGAATGTACAAGAACATCCTGAATTTTGGAGACAAATCCCTTCATCTTCCACCATTCATGTTTTTTGATCACTAATGTTGGTACCCTAATGCAATAATTCGCAGAGCTGGCTACCCATCAAAACCAACCAGAGAGCTTTTTAAAAATATTCATAATGTCTCCACACCTAAACCTTCTATTTAATTGGCCTAGAGTGGGAAAATACCCTCACAATACCACCCTAATAGATTCTCACCCTTGGCTGCATATTAGAACTTCTGGAGCTTTTAAAAACTACCATGCCTGGGTTCCACTTCTCAGAGATTCTGATTAATTAATCTGGGGTGATGCCCTGACATCAGGTGATTTTAAAAGCACTTAGTTGTTTCTAATATGAAGCTAGAGACAAAAAGTTTCTATATTTCCTCCACTTTTTTCAAAACTACTTTCCCCACACCCACTCTTAACTATTCCCATGCCTTTTACCTAACTTAGTTATAGAAGTCTGATATAGGTTCCATCATCTTTTCTCCTCTTCTTTTCCTCTCCTTCACTTTGAGTTTTGATCAAGAAATATCTACCTTAATCTCACTGCCATCTTCATTTGGGATACTTAAGATAAAGAGAGTAAAACCATCTCCCCGTCTCTAGTGGACTTTTTTCCCTCTGATCACAGCCATATGAAGTTGATAGGGGAGCTCAACAGTTGGAAAATTTTTAGTTTCAAGTTATAGTTAATAAGTCTAGTAATCAATGCATGTAAAAAGCTATTGTTCCAGGAACTGAAGGTATGACCCACCCTGACTCTGGGAGACCACAAGCAATTCAACCTTTGTGCCTCAGGAGGACTGCAAGCAATTAAGATGGTATCTGAACAATTGTGCTCCAGGCAGAGATGTCCACTGCCCAGGTCACAGATAAAGAATCACTGATCAACAGATGAAAGGATACTAGGAAAATTGCCGGACTGCAGCTTTTATATAATTAACATTTTCCCTGAATTCCAAACCTCTTACCTCCTTTTTACCTGAATTCCAAACCCATTACCTACACTTTTCTTCTTCTTATGAAAAAGGTTGGCTTGAAATGAAATGTAAGATGGTCTTTAGGGTAATAACCCATTGTCTTCTTAGATTGCCAGCCATCTGAATAAAGTGCTCATAAAGATTCAATCTTTGTCTCTACCTATTGGTTCTGTCAGTGACAGGCAGCATGAATGCCAACTTTCCTGGTGTCAAAGTCTCTCTCACTTTAAAAATAAAAACAAAAGACAAACAAAACAACGTTTCAAAACTTCGTTAACTATTGAGGTGTCTCTCCATTGGTCTCCTACTCTTTAAAGCAAAACTTCTTTGATAAGGTCTCCTTAGAAGCAAGATTGGTGTAATTATTCTTGATAATTTCTAATAATTTTGAAAAGTGGGAAAATTTGAAGAGAAAAACTCTGTTCTGGATATTATAGTCAAGCTCCAGAAGAGCCCTCTAATTTGTACCAAGCAGAATGAGAGAGGGAAACCAAGCATTTTTGTACAAAAGGATGGGCGTTCATGTATTATATAAGGACAAAGAATCGATATGAAAAGAAGATACATTTATTCTAGAATGAATTTACTGGTAAGTAAAGTAATTACATGACATACTTCAGTAGTTTCTGGAGGAAATAAAAATGACACATTTACAAACAGCCACATGGGTAAAAATGCCCATCATATTGGTTCAAGTAAACATGAGCAATGCCAAGAGTGTAAGAAAGAATTACATAAGTGAGTTCACTCATCTTATCCATCTCAGGTAGCAGTATCTCTGGTTCACTAGACTTGAATGTTAAATCAATTGACTTAAGGAGAAAAAGATACAAGATTGCGAATGTTTGAGTGACATACTCTGCCTTATCTCATGCTGACATCTAGGGAGAATTAAAAATCTTTCCCCCACTCCTTCCACCACCATTGTCACCATTGCCATCAACACACTCATACACAATCGCACTTTCAGCAAGGAGAGCTGTGGGTCCAAGACTGTTGAGGGTCACGTAAATCTTTGGTAGGAGAATGAAGAGAGTAAAAATAACTTTTCAATGATCTTTTCTCTCCTCTTTGGAAAGTTGAATGGGAAAACTGAAAGGAACCCATGAGAAGAATAAAGAGAGCAGCTAAGTGGCTCTACTTTAATCTGATGGAAAGATTCTTCGAGGATCTTACATGATCCAATTCAGTTCACCAGAATAAAAAAAAAGCCTGGAGATTTGGGCATTTATTTGCCTGGAGCAGATATGAATATATTACCAGGAAATCAAATGATTCCAATTTTCAAGACTTAGATATGTGAAGTGTTATATATGATTTCCCAAGTACCAATTACCATGATCTCTTTTTTATTTTTTTAATTGCTTCTAGAGAGAGAGGAAGGGAGAGAGGAAACCTTAATGAGAGAGAGAAATATCAATCGGTTGCTTCTTGTACATGCCTAAACTGGGGAGTGAACCCACAACCTAGGCATGTGCGCTGACTGGGAATTGAACCCACAACCCTTCAGCTATGGGACAACACTCCAAACAACTAGCCATATCGGCCATGGCACCATTATCTCTTAAAGTCCAACATAATTCCTTGCTTATTAATTGCTCAATAATCAAGTGTTGAAATGAAATTTTTTGGCTCTAGTTTGCCTGGTATGCCATAATTAGTAAAATATGCTTTAAAAATTTTTGAAAGAGTAAGTGAAAATGTTCTTTGAAAAACTAGATACTATATAAATGTAAGATATTCCTACTTTTAGCTGGAATGCAACACTATAACACCCCACCAGGCAGTCTGCCTGCCAACCCACCAAGCTTCATTAAGAAACTAACAAATGGGCAACATAAAAAACTGACATTTAGAAGAACTTGGTCTTTGCCCTTTGGCTTCCTGCCCTCAGGCCCAAAGTGTGACCCTTAAATCCATCTCCCCAAGAGACTACTGAAATGCTTGTGTGGTCAAACTGGTTCTGCCATTGGTCCCATTCCAACCAAAGCTCATTAGTTTTACTTTTCCCTTTAGATTTGTGGGTTAGAGTTTTATTTGTTGCATAATAGAAGGCACTAGCAGCTTGTATTTTTCTTTGCCCCTTGGCATTGAATCAGCAATGTATCCATTACATTTTCCTTATTAAGTGGTGGTTCACTACATGTCCTTAGAAAATGACTGTCATCCTAAACATTTATTAATTAATTTAATTATAATAACATACTAACTATTCTATGTCTCTCATCAAAATAAAATAAAAATGAACTAATACTCTAGCTTCAACTTTAAAAATCTAGTCCTACACTGTCCAATACAGTAGCCTCTAGACACAGATGGCTACTGTGCCTTTGAAATATCATTAGTCTAAATTTGAGATGTGCTGTAGGTAAAAAATACACACCATATTTAAAAGATTTAGTGCAAAAAGAGAATTTTTAAAATCAGAATATATTAGATATTATATGTTAAATAATATATTGATTATATTGAGTAAAATTAAATGTACTTAAAATTAATGTCAACTGTCTATTTTTTAATGTGGTCACTAAAAAATTTAAAATTACTGATGTGGTTTACATTATATTTCTACTGGACAGCATTAATCTATATGCTCAAAGAATCTCTCTAGAGACTTTCATTCTTAATGATCCTGAATAGTTTTGCTAAATTACTCAATTCTACTTCATTTTTTCACAGTTTTTTTAAAAAAAGGTTATTATTTTACCTTCAGAGTTGACAAGAATATAAAAGATAAATTAAAACTAATTAATGAGCATTAATCATGTTTAAATGGCACTGATCTTGAACTTCGAAGAGCTTGGGATGTCCTTCAAACACCCGGGTTAATGGCTTTGTGTCATGCCAAGTGCTACCAAGCACTGAACCAGAAGTGGTCTAATGCTGTTCTTGCTTAGAGGTAACTTCCTCAGCCTGGAGCTCCACTGAGCATAATAATCACACAGCAAGTGACATATAATAGCCCACACACTGATGTATGCATTGGGCAAAAATCATAGCATTTTCCAGAACAGCATCTTAAAATAGAATATTAAAAAATACCAGAAAAGGAGCTCTATTCCTAATACTTGTAATTTATTCTGAAATGCAGCTTTTAATATGTATGTTGTATAATATATGCATGATGTATGACCACCTATTCATATATTAGAAGTATTTTTGAAAAATGGGTGACCACTGTATTTGTGGCCTAAAAAAAGAAAAGAAAATTTTCTAAAGGAAACTAAGAGAAATAATGAAAGACCTAGCATTAAAAAAAGTGTTCACCAAGCACCCTTCTGTGCCACTGGTTTTCAGCCACTGACTTGAAAAGCAAGAATCATAAGCAAACAGCTCAACCACAAGAAAATAGCAATGTCCTTTTGATCTGGAATATACTGCAAGAGCTTTATTAAATGTCACTGAGTCCACAGGAAGTATAGGCCTAAGATGAGCCATTTGTGCAAAGGAAATAGAAGCCTGCAAAATGACAGAGAACATGCAAGAGCGAGAGCTGATAAAGACTCAGAAGAAGAATGGCTGCATTAGGAAAATTGTTCTGTATAATTTTCCTACCCTTCACTAAGGAACTGCACTCTTATAGCTGTGACAGGATATTCAAAAAGGGAGAAAATTATTTTTTTCATCACAAGCTTCTAATAACAAGAAAGTTAATAAAAAGAAACCATTCAATGGATTTAATAATGCAAAGATAGTGTACTTAGGATAATTTAATCTTAAAGGTACCCATGTTCAAAAAAAAAACCTCACAAAGAAGAAAACTAAGAGATAACTAAAGACCGCTCAACATTTATGTACAGAAGCACTTAGTATTATTCTATTGTAGTTCATCTTTATACTTCCCATTTTCCAGATAGATAAACCAAAGCATTGAATTAACTTGCCACGATTTTTTAAAAGCCTACAGAAGGACCAAAACTAGAAGTAAATTAATTTTCAACTGATTTTTTTTTTTTTACTAATTTCTCATGCAATTCCTTCTCCTACATCCTAACTGGAAGGACACTATTCATAGGACAACATGAATGGCTTTTAACAGATCTAACATGATGGCAATAATCTTAATAGTTTACTACATCTTTGAATCAAGTTCAGTTTTTAAGACACTCTTCCACAACATCATGCTAAACTTCCCCTCAAACTGTAACCGCTGTTAATGGATACAGTTAATTATACATTATTTAAAATATTTTATAAAATACATACATTCCTATATTTTTATTTTTAAAAATGAAAACGGGATGAAATTATACATAATATCCTAAAGTTTTCTGTTTTCAGTGTATCATACACATTTCCACATTTCCTTTGCAGTACTTATTTTTTTAATCTATATAATTTGCACTCTATGAATGTCTAATATTTTTCTCAACTACCATTGTATAAATGGATATTTAGGTTATATATGACTTTTTCACTATTACAAACAATAATACAGTACTATTTTTGGCTTATATTTCAAAACATATAGGAATGTCAGAAGAATAAATACTAGAGGTAGAATTTCTGAGTCAAAGATAGTTATATTTTGGGGTCTTTAGGAAGATATTACAAAAATTACTCTCCAAATGATTTGGATAATTAACATTCCCACCAGAATAATAATAAATAATAATAATAATAAAAAGAGGGCCTGTTTTCACATACCCTCACCAACATTGAATGTTAATAATTGTTTCAATAGTACCTGACAGGAGGGAAAGAACACATCTCAATTTTAATACCATTTGGATTTTTTCATGAATCAAAGTTGAGAATTTGTTTTTCTCCTCGAGTTTATTTTATCTTTCGCTCCTTCTTGTTCAGTTGGTCTGTCTTAATGCTCTCTGTGAAAAGGAGAATAATATTAAAGTTCTCTGTCTTAAGACTTACAGGGTATATTTGAAAACATCTGATTCTAGGAATTGGCAATAAAATTCAGTGCTGAATATACTATGAATTCCAGCATTTTTTCCTAACATTTTTGGTTTAGTTTTTCATCAGATAAAGCAGAAATCAGTCTTATTCTACATAATGTTCCCTAGGAACAGGGAACATTTTAATTTGGTCTGCATTCAGCAAAAATCCAAAAGTTTCAATATTACCCAATTTAAAATTTCAACTCAGTATTTATGTGATTTCCTCTTCAAACAGTTTCTGTCTTTCATGAACACAGACTCAAACCCAAAGAGAAATTCTTATCATAAATGTATACTTCAAAAGGAAACAAAAAACAAGAGGAGTGCTTCAAGATTGCCCGGGAAATTGACATTCCTGCTGCACATCCCAAGGACAACATGTAAGAGCTTTAGTGAAGCATTTGAAGACTTAAAATGCATCAAATGAAAAACCATATCCATTAAAAGAAACTCTTCTGGCATCAATTCTGTCAACATTTCTGGAGGGAAGAAAACGTTTTGGGTTGGGTTTTGGTTTTTTTTTTAAGATACGAAAGATAGGAACACAGCTGGGGACAAAGATATTTTCTTTATAGAGGCTATCTAGATATCTCACCATTGGATATTAATGTTACGATAAAAGTAAAGTAGATTTTTGATGGTGGACATTACAGGGAAGTGAGCTACAAAGAGAAAATAATTTTTAAACTGCAAAAAATTGGAGTGCTTATCGAGTATCATCAAGTCTTGAGGATTTGAAGGCAACTTTAAAAGATGTGTAGTTCAACCACTTATCCATATAATGCTTAAATCTTCTCTATGGGAGGCTGGTAAAATGTTCATTCACTTGATGTTTAAATACATTCAATGATAGACACTGTGTTACCTACTGGGATAGCCCATTTAACCTCAGGACAGCCATGATGATTAGTAAGTCCTTCTTGGTATGTCCTGCTGAAATCTTTTCTTATTCTTGTTGTTATTGATCCTACTCACACACTGGCATTACACAGAAACTGTTGGCTGGCTAATTCTACATCCATTCCCAACCCCCTCTTCCTTTCTCTTGCCACTACACAAGCAGAAAAACGAAATACTCCCCTTCTCTGGTCTCCATTGCAGCTAAGGGTTGCCAACAGATCTCAGTTATGGCTAATGAGACATGAAGAGTTTACATGAGCCTTCTGGAAAAGCTGTTTTCATCCCTTCTCCTTTATTTCTGCCTTGAGCATAAACTTAATAAAGCTACCATTGCTACTTGCAACCAGGAATCACAGACAATGGCCCTCATATTTTTGAACCACTGAACACTAGCACCCACCTACCTTTAGACTTCTTATTACTTAAGAAACGTAAACTCCATCAATCCTCAGACATTTAAACTGGGGGTTTCTGATGCGTCACTTGAAAACACCCTACTTAACACATATACCATATGGTCACGCGGAAAGATCAATTAATTATGCTACTTGATAACATTTCATATATTAACAGAGAGAAAATACTTAATAAACTGGTACAGTTACCCACACTGAATATATTCTCATCTTCCAATATCAAAAAATAGAATAAATTATATTATTACAATAATTTAAAACTATTAGGTAGAGTATATTCAAGAGTAAGATAACTTCATAATGAAAGTGAGAGACCATTGAATTCTGACAGAATACCACTGAAGCAATTTACTCATTGTTCCTAATCAATGTCCTCTCATTTCTATCTTCTCTTGCTATTCATATCATACCTCACCTCCAAGTTCACATTAAATTAAGGTTTTAAAACCCTGGAGAAGCTAGGTAGAATGATTTGATGTGTTTCCTCCTCCCTTTTTTTCCAAGTCTATCAGGATGGAGAGATATATATATATATACACACAGACACACATACATATATATGTATAAATATACACACACACATACGTATATATACATATATAATGGCTTAGTATCACTAGCATGTAAGTGTTCAATACATGGTTAGCTATTATAATTCCTTTAAAAAGAATTGTTCCCCTTTGGTTTAGACCTCAACATACTACTCTCTTTTACACTACCCTAGTTTCCCCCAAATTCTTTCTTTTTAGTTGGTTGAATGATTCAAAATCATGGAATATATAGCACAAGTGTAAGTTATTTCCATATTTATATAACTTCATTTTTTTTAAATCTCTGAATCATTGCCCATCCTTTCATAGAAATATATGTATGTGGTTTAGCAAGAGGTTTTAAAAGGATGGAAATGATAAGTAGGTAGAGATAAAGCCCCCTAATGTTAGAGATATACCAATGTTTGTGTTATACCAGGAAGAAACCCTGAGACAAGGATTTGAGTGCAAACAACTTTTGGAAGTTATTTGGAATAACGATATGAAAGTAAGGAAGGAATACCAAGAAGGGTGCCTTATCAATCCAACTACCACTGTAGGAGACTTGAGCTTATTCTCACTTAGAAAACTCTAGAGACCAGTGCAAAGCATACACTTTCAAATTATGGCACCCAAGGGGCAGAAGAGCTGGGGTACTTACACCCCAACTCCCGGGGTCATTAGTGGAAGGCTGCTCCCTGGGGTTGTTGATTCCCTGGCACGTCTGGCCTACTGATAATGGATCATAGACAGTTTTCTGTGGTGCTGGGGAAAAAGAAATCAGACACTGACTTGCAAACACCAAGAGGTGGAAGTAAGAAGAGTGCACTGAATGATCAAGGATCGAAAGAAGGGAGCACTGATGGTGTATTCTTCAGGGCCCCCGGCACCAAGTCACACCAGAGGAACAGGAACTAAAAACAAGTCCTGTCTTGTAACAGGATAAATCCCAGGAGTAAAAATATTACATCAACAAACTCTGAGAAGAGGAAGCAAAAAGCTAAAATTTTTGCAGGATGGAAATGCTGGCAGCCCAAAAGAAAGCTAGAATTTTGGCTTTGTGGGCATCTTAACTCAAACAATTTCCTTTGGGTTGGATCCCAGCCATAAACTCACAGTGCTCTAAGTTCTTCTCCTAGCTACATGGGCACACAGGGGTGTAATTTTTTTTTATCTGCATGGCTATTGTATGCAGCATATATCTCTCAAAATTCATCCAGACATAGTTTTCAGAGCTTGTGAAGGGGGAGTCTGTTTTTGAACTCAGGCCTGACCTTTCCTCTCTGAGGGAAATTCAGACATCACCGGACTCCAGAAGCCCTTTGATGTCTGAAACAGCTCACCAGCATGGCGTTTTCTGTGTTTTCCTGACCTGCTGCATAGAATGTGTTGGGTGCTCTCCTGATCTGCATTGGAGATCGAGAGAGAAGCCTGGGCCGCGTGCTGAGGCACAGAGTCCAGGTGGAAGTAAAGCTAAAATTATAAGACAACCAGCAACCTCTGACCTTTCCTTTCCTGAAAACTTCTTTGGCAAAAACTTATTGAGCACCTACTTTTCTCTCATACCTCTGGCAGTGCAAGCCAGGAGCTGAAAACCTCTCTTACCAGGTCTATCAATTAGACCACCTGTGCTAAAGAGGTCAAAGTTGTAGAATAGATTGTAATGATTAGATTGCCACTGATTTTCCAATATCTAAATGCTATAATCAATCTCCACCCGACCCTTGCCCCACCCCTGACCAGCTTATCACAGGGGCAAGCTCAGCGAAATCCATCTCTGAGGCAAGAGCCAATGTGTGCTGCTGGCAGCAAAAAACACTGGGGTCTTTCTCAGACACAAGGGATGTCCTTAACATTAGAGGGCTTGTGGAGCATTTGCAGAGAGCTATTCAACAATTTGTGTTGGGCATCTTTGACATGTGATTACACTTAGGGAATTTTAAGAACTTACTGAGGATTTTAAAATAAGAATTAGGGGATTTGCTTTATACAAAGAAACTTTTCTTTGGTGGGGGCATGATCATTTGTTTCATTGATTTTCCATCTTTTATAAGCTCTTGTGGATTTGATGTGTTGGAATAAAGTTCATTAAAGTGTTACTTACAATAGTCAAGATTTGGAAGCAGCCCAAGTGCCCATCAGTACATAAGTGAATAAAAAGGTGTGATACACTTACACTATGGCATACTAATCGGCCGTAAAAAAAGAAGGAAATCTTACTCTTTGTGACAGAATAGATGAACCTAGAGAATATTATGCTAAGTGAAATAAGCCAGTCAGAGAAAGACAAATACCATATGATTTCACTTATATGTGCAATCTAATGAACAATATAGAAACAGACTCAGATACAGAAAACATACTGATGACTCTCAGAGAAGAAGGAGATGGGGGGGGGCTGAGTGAAAAAGGTGAAGAGATTAAGCAAAAAAGCAAAACTCATGGACAGCCAACAGTACGGTGGTTACCAGAGGGAGAGGGAGTGGAGGAGGTAGGAGAGGATAAAGTGGGGATAAGTAGAGATGGAAGGAGACTTGACTTGGGATGGTGAACACACAATACAATATACAGATGATGTACTACAGAATTGTACACCTGAAACCTATATAATTTTATTAACCAAGGTCACCCCAATAAAATCAATTTTTTAAAAAAGATAGCTCTAAAGAGGGTAATTCTCACTTTTTTAAAAAAAGGCTGCTAATCAGTATTTAGTTGTCCTTACAGAATAGTGTAAAAAAAAAAGAAATGTTTAAAAGATTATTTGAAATTAATCTGGGAACATTCTGAAAGCAAAATCACTTAAATAATGTTTCTGGATCCTTCTGTAAAATATACAAACATCTGCTCTGACTGGTGTGGGTCAGGGGGCTGGGCATTGTCCCACAAACCAAAAGGTCGCCAGTTCAGTCTTTGTCAGGGTACATGCCTGGGACCAGGTCCCCAGTTGGGGGTGTTAGAGGCAACTGATCAGTATTTCTCTTCTTCCTGTACCCTCTCTTTAAGAATAAATAAATGAAATCTTTTAAAAAATAAAATATACAGACTTTCCATTTTGTATAGTAGAATTTTTTTGCAGGAAACTAGATATATAAGTGAACGTCTTTGGAAAAATAACTGAATTTTTATCGCTTTAAGGTATCATTACCTTTAAAATATGATGATAAAACTGAGAATGGTTTTACTAACAAAATCTCAACTCTAAACTATCTATAATAGCGAAGGAAAACACTGATTGAATGACTTTTTAAGCACACAAACAGAAAAAATATTTAGAGTTATTTCCAAGTGAGAACATGGAAATGAGGTAAAGGAAAAGGAAGATAAATTGGGGTGCTCAACTTTACCTTTATTATGTCAAAGAAACTAGTGTTATTTTAAGAAGACACATGATAGTCCCTTCTCAGGGCCCTGTTTGATTCTGATTTCTAGTTTACTCCTCTTAGCTCCTTATGGGAAATTTAATGTCGGTAGAATACAACACGCTTTTTTAAAATATAATTTTAGGCAGACCTATACTTGCCACTTTACCACAGTCTCCACCATCCCCTACTATTCATAACCCTATTCTGATTAAAACCTTTTATTTATTCAGCCTGGTCTCTGCAGGCATGTGATTTGGACTTCTGTCCGACATTTCCTCCGCCCAACCAAGTTATTCTATTCACTATCCCAGAACACTATTCACTCCATAATTCCATGATCAAATAGCCTTCTTCTTTTTCTCTCTGCCTAAATTAAAAGACTCCAAAAAAATTCATTCATATAACAACCCCCTTAGGAAGAGGCTCTTAAGTACTGGTAGATGTTTAATAACTGGCTATCTCTGGAAAAGAAAGGGATCCTTGATTTGTAATGTTTGTCAGTTTCTGTGCTGTAAATTATCCTGCCTTGCCATGGTCAATTTCAAAACTTGGAGTTGGAAAGGTGCCCCCAACCTGCTCTGGAGAGCTAATAACAGCTGGCTCCAGCACACAATTTTTTTTTTAGGCTAAGTAGTCCAAATACTTTGAAATATTATACCAAAATGTTGCATTTTTAAGAGAGGTGAGATACTGTGGTAGAAGCAACACTAAGCTGAAGAAAAGAGAACTGGGTTAGAGATATAGCTCGGCCATTGCCTAACTAGATGACTCTAAAGCCACTTCAGCACTCTGAGTCTCAGTTTTCTCATCTATAAAATAGCTAGAACACACTAAATAACCTTCTAACACTAACAGATATATGATATACATAACCCTTCATAGGATCATATCTTATATCGCTCACCTCAACTGAAAGCTCCTTTAGAGTAGGCTATGCCATTACATATTGCATCCTTAACACACCAAGCGCAGTGCTTTACACTTAGTAAGTGCTTCACAAATAGTTAGTACTTAGTAGGCACTTCACAAACAGTTTTTGAATAAATAATTTGCCTAAATGACATTGGAGATAACCTGGGTATGTGATGGGTTAAAGGGAGAGAATGGGGCCTGGGAATGTAGTAGCACAGTGAGACAAGAATCAAGTGATTAATTTGAAGAGTAATGTTCTCTAAGAATATAGATATTTTCCAAGTTGGTAAAGGATGGGAAGTGCCATATTTAGTTGCACACCAGGTCTCCCCTTTCCTCCCCGCCAGGGGCCACCTTAAACAGGGACCAAGCTGTCCTCATTTCACAGTGCCTGCTAGTAGAAACTTCCCTTCCCTACTATCATTTTTCTTCTCTCAAGATCACATTAAACAGCTTTTATTTTGCTATTTGTATATTTTCCTGTCATATATCTTTGCCAGATTTTTACCCATTTCTTTCTTTCCAGTTTTCTCATGATACTACTTGTGAGCTTGAAGGACTTAAATCATAGCTTATTAGGATACTATTATTAATGCCCATAGAGGAAAGCACAAGAGGATCCTACATATTGAATTAAAATTGGATACTCAACAGAATAATGAACAGGATTCTTTTTATCTCAGCTTTGGCCAAGCCTCCAAAGGCCTAGTTATTGTATAATAGTGAAGTAAGAAGAGCCTTGTGCAGAATTGCTCCAGAATTAATAATCTCCAACCAATAAAAACTCCTGAGTTGAGTTGAAAGAGTTAAAGAAGAAGAATCATTTGCGGGGAGATATTTAGGTACAGCTGCACTCAGGAAAAAAAGAAAAGAAAAGAAACTTCTTTGCTTGAAACCAAGTGAAAGAAAATTCAAGGGTTACTTGAAGAGTTTGACAAGTGCTATCTCCCTTCAAGGGAGGTGAAGGGAGCCGAAGTGCTGGTATAAAAGGCTGTGGCTAGACTGGCCTGAGAGAGCAGAGCAGAGAGAAAGGCAGGACTCAGGTTTTCTGTAAACCAAATGTGGGTCACACAGGAGAAGGCAACCCTAAAGGCATCTTGAAAGGACTGCGTGGAAGGACAAAGAGACTCAAGAGGAGGGTGGCAACAAGAAGACCGGGAACAAAGGACAATGTCAAAAGCTCTATGAGACATTGCCTATTTCAAAGAAATTAGTCATATTTGACATTCCCAGAAGGAGAATTACCCTCAAAACCTTCCATGAAAGAGTCAGTTGAAACACCTATAAAGTAAATTCTAATCAATCAGTCATATCTCTGCTGCCCCTGTATCTCTCCTCCTTCATCACCGGTGTTTAAGGGGCCAGGAACCATACTACAGATTGGCAGAAGAGATGCCACTTCACATACACACACATGCACATGCACACACTCTAGGCTTCCAATCTTTGGTCAGGCCCTGCCTTAAAATGAGAGAACATTTAAAGAGGTAAATAGGTTTAGATTATTATACTGAACAGTGCTCTCTGAAGTTCTGAGGGACTAGAGAACTATTAATTATCAGAGAGTAACTTAAAAGCAGCTATCAGTTCTACTCAAATTTATTCAAGAGCCAGGAGAAAAGCTATTCAATAAAACGTGTTAAAGAGACAGTGCTTTAGGTGTTTTTTCTAATGAATCCAGGGTTTTTTACTATAATGATAGTAGACTTAGGGAAAGACTGGCTGCCAACTCTTCAGCCATTGACTACCTGTAATGCTCTCTAAGCCACCTGGGGGCCTGGGCTCCCCTGGCCCCAAGCAAACCATAAGTACTGCTCTCCAAAAACAACAAAAGCTATTTGTTCTTCAATTCTGTTGTTCTTCTATATTCCCTAATTACTGATATTAAAACTGTTTTTATGACTTTTAATTGAAAATACACAGTGTACTTCTACTCCCCTCTGGATTTTAAGTGGGCTAATCCTAGGATGTGAAACATTACTACACTTATAATATTCTTTATAAAGAAAAACAAGCACATTGTTTCAAAATCAATGGTTGGGACCCAAACCATTTAGAGACTGAATTTTGCTGCAATACATGGATACTGCAGCGGGGACTGTCAATGTAAGAGTAAAATTAAAACCTTTATTCAAAACGATAATCTCTGTATAGAACTTGTATACCAATCTCAAATCTCTCACAGGATGCAGAGAGATGTTTTCCACAGTAGGCCTGATGCAGAGATAAGAGCAACTCATTATTCCATCTATATTAATATGCTACAGTTTGTATAGTCACGTACCCAGCATAGACATGGCACAAGCAAAGACTTCCAGACTGACTTGTCTTTTGGGGGCCCAAGACACCATAAGTTGACAGAGTTAATAAAGATATATTCTAGGAATCATGAACCTGCCCATTATTTTTCTTGGAATAGCAGCCAACACCAATAGCAAAAAAAAAAAAAATGACCCAATGCTGCCAGGATGGCAGGCATTCTTTACAACATTTCATGCCAATTATTTCTCCTTATGTGATAGGCAGGCATTAGTTTCTGACCCTTGACCTATCTTTCAAATATCTGGGTTGTAAACCAAAAGAAACACTAGCTATCATAAAAACGCTACGACAGCCTGTCACATGATGAGGAATCCCTTTAGGCTCCCAGCCAACGACTTTGGCTTGAGTTTGCAAAATTTTATAGGGTAAAAATGTGAGGTAAGAAAAAAAAGAGGAAAATTGTCCTCCCTTCTTCAAAAGGTCTTATTTATCACAGAATCTACTACATTCAGAGAGGTAGAAAGAAATGGAAATAGTAATCCAGCCTCTCCTTGTTTCCATAGTGTCAGGCCCTCTTTCAAGCACATACTAATCATTCAAGTAAAATATCCAAAAAAAGATCCCCCTGCCTATCTGAAATAGTCCAAAGATATGGGATTGAAATAGACAAAAACATTATAATAGTGTGTGCCTTTTGTGAATGGGATGTCATTACCAAAAGCACTTATGGTGGCTTAATAGGTTTTTAAGCTCAGGGTAGTGTATGGCCATAAGAGGCTCCCCAAGGGTCCTAAAAAAAGTAATATCCAAAAGTGCCCAGTGTCTCCCCAGGGGTAGCTTTTTTCAGGGGAAGAATTTAACTCTGTAAAGATTCACAATGTGTTAAACTGAAAAATGTAAGGAAGATAATTCCCAGCCCTATAAAGCAGACACCAAATATGGAGAACATATCACATCACAAAACATTCTCAGAATATATCCAAGTTCTTCATGGCTATTAAGACTAGAGAGGTTGATTTAATTTTCTAGGGTAACAGTCAAGAAACAGAGTTTTTAAATAAAATTCTTTTGCCTTACAACCATATCAAGTACTTAAATAATTAAGCCATTACGAAACTCCATTGTTTAAAAACATACTATTGTTTTTAGGCATAATAAGGGGAACACGGGTAAAGAGCCATACTTGCATTACATTGTTATTCAAAGTAGATCCTCAGTATCTTTCTATATACTTCATTCATTTACTTAATTCAATTACTCATCCATTCACAAGCATGTATTGAGTAACTATTACATTCCAGGTACTGTGCAAATTGCTGGGGCTGAAATTGTGCACAAGATGGACAAGACTCCTGTTTTTGTGGAGAGGCAGAAAAGAGGGGACAATTACAATTGGCCTTTGAAAAACAGACCAGCTCAAGCTTATCCAAAGTCCAGGGCCTACCCCTTCAACATACTTGGTCAAGGAAGCCAACTTTTGTAGAAAGCAAGAACTATGAGTCTTGGCTCTGGCACTAACCTAAGGTGTGATAAGAAACAAGTCATGATTACTTTTTGGTCCCCAATTTGGCATCTGTAAAATGGAGAAAATGGTGCCTTTTTTAACAGGATACATAGAGCTGAGACTCAAGATAATAATTAAAATTTTACAAAGTACCCTATAAATAAAATATCCAAATATAACTATTAGAAAACATTTGCAGCAAAAATGCTCGTTAAGAATAATGTTCTATTGGCCTCACACTTGTCAGAATGGCTGTCATCAATAAATTAAGAAACAATAAGTGCTGGTAAGGATGTCAAGAAAAGGAAACCCTTTGGTACTATTTGGTAGGAATGCAGATTGTTGCAGCCACTGTGAAAAGCAGTATGAAGATACCTCAAAAAAAAATTAAAAATGGATCTGTTTTTTGACCAGCTATCCCACTTCTGGGAATATGTCCAAAGAAACCCAAAACACTAATTTGAAAGAACATAAGCACCACTATGGTAATTACAGCATTATTTACAATCACCAAGATATGAAAGCAGCCCAAGTGTCCATCAGTAGATGAGTAGATAAAACAACTATGAGACATTTGCACAATGGAATACTACTCAGCTATAAAAAAAAAAGAAAAATTTACCCTTTGTGACAGCATGGATGGACATAGAGAACATTATGCTAAGTGAAATAAACCAGTCAGAGAAACCTTATGGTTTCACTCATATGTGGAATCTAATGAACAAACTGAACTAACAAGCAAAATAGAGACAGACTTATAGATGGAGAGCAGGCTGACAGCTATTGGAGGGAGGGGAGGTTAGAGGGGGAAGAGATTGAGCAAAATGGGTAAAGGACTCATGGACTCAGACAACAGTGTGGTGATTGCAGGGGGTGGGGGGTATAAGGTGGTTAAATGGTAATGGAAAAAATACAATAAAATCTAAACAGGTGCTGGCAAGGATGTGGAGAAAAGGGAACACTAGTACACTATTGGTGGGAATGCAGACTGGTGCAGCCATTGTGGAAAGCAGTGTGGAATTTCCTCAAAAAGCTGAAAATGGAACTGCCTTTTGATCCAGAGATTCCCCTGCTGGGGCTATACCCTAAGAATGTCAAATGCCAATTCAAAAGAACCTATGCATCCTAATGTTCGTAGCAGCACAGTTGACAATAGCCAAGTGCTGGAAGCAGCCTAAATGCCCATCAGTAGATGATTGGATCAAAAAATTATGGTACATTTACACAATGGAATACTATGCAGCCGAAAGAAAAAAAGAACTACACTTTGCGACAGCAGGGATGGAACTCGAGAGCATTATGCTAAGCGAAATAAGCCAGGGGGCGAAAGACAAATACCATATGATCTCACTTATAAGTGGAACCTAACCAACAAAACAAAGATGCAAGGAAAATAACACCAGCAACACTGGAAGAAAAAAGAAAAAAGAAACCAAGAGAGGCAAGAGGGAAGGAGGGAGGGGTGGAGGGGGAAAAAGGAAGGGAAGGGGCAAGTCAAAGAACATATAGCAAGGACTCATGGATAAAGCCAAAGTGGGGAAAGATTGGGGGGCGTGGGTAGAGGAAAGTGGTGGGGGAAAGGCGGAGACAAAGGTATTTGAAAAGATAAATTAATTAATTTAAATAAATGGTTAAAGTGGTAAATTTGACATTATGTATAAAAAAATTCTAAAAAATAGTTAGTGTTCTATTTGTTACCTAATTCAAGATAACAAAAATTACCTGCTGTCAAAGATGACAGCCCAAAGAGAGAAATAAGTGATGATTATAAAGAAACGTTTACACAATGCATCCTGAAGGACATAAAATACTGAGTTTTATACAAAGTCACAAGCTAAAACATAAAGATGTTTTGCACAGAACTTTATTTGAATTGTTCACAAACTTTGCAAGAAAAAGAACATGCATATTTTCTATCTAGTACCCTTTAGAATTAAAGAAATATAAAAGAAATAGGACAGACAGATTTTTTATAGATGAATGTTTTTTAAATGAACAAATAGGTTTATTTCAGTTAATGTTCATTGAATCCAAGAAATGAAGTTAGAGGAATAGTCCATGAGGTTTTTGGGGGGTTTCAGTAGGGGGTTTCTTCCCTTCTCTCCCCTACTTCTCCAACAAAAAAAAGGAGCCAAGAATTGTGAGCTAGCTTTTTTTTTTCATTCTCCCATAATTCAAATGCTTTTTTTCCAACTGTAAAAAGGGCAAGTCAGTCTTCAGCTATGACCCAGAATGATCATTTTCAGCTTCAGAGAAGATAATTAAAAGCAAATAAATATACATTGGACATACAACTGTAGTCAAATAGAGGAATTTTTTCCTACATCTAAAACAAAAAAAAATTAATCTTAATATTTTAAGTGGCTTTACCTCTAGATAGAAAATATTTTTTAATAGAGGGAAAGTGCAAAAAGAAAAACTCTCATAGATGGGTCTACTGTATTCCTTAGGATGATGAGTGCTGAGGGTTTCTTATTTTTAGACAATGAGGACAATCGACTTATATCCAAACCCACAGAGGGACCAAAAACTGCCACTGTGGGAGCAGTCAGCCAGAAGTACTGTCATTGAATGTTTTAGCAAAAGAAGCATTGGGAACATATCAGAACTCATCAGACTCAGCTTCCCAATCTTTCACTCCTGGCACACGTATATGGGAAAGCTCTGACCCTTTTGCAAATGGACAACTTGACACGCACACCCCACCTTGGTGTTGTGGGACCCCCCTCGCCCAGTAGCACACTTCCCATAGAGCAGAATATAACTTGGTGTGAGATGATTGATCACCTACTTATTGCAGGCAAGGAAGCGGGTACTGCAAGAAGTAAACATTCCAATGCACTCTCACTCCAGGAAAGCATAGACAAGGTAGAAAGGGCAAGTCTATTACAAGCTTAAATACTTAATAACTTAGTGGAGTAAAGATTTAATACCAGCTCCTTGCCAACAGAAGAGAAGGCAGAAAGAGCCCACAAGAAGCAAAGGGAAAAGTACACACACACCACATACACACACCAGAATTTTGCCTGTTAGAGAATGTAATTCTACACATTGGCAGAAAGCTGCAAAGGAGTAACTTTTCAGTAAAGGTTGTCAAAAATCAAAAGTATCACTATAAAGGTACTACAAAAACACAAGCAAGAGGAAGACACTAGGCAGTTAGATAATCACCAGCCCACAGAAAATGTCTTGTAGAACGACCAGCATGAAGAGAAACTGCATCTTAACCAAAACCATCTGATGGCTGAACTCTAGACGCCTTGTAAACAGGATCGGTGCCTCTATTTTTCTCCCAACAGCTGACTGCAATTTTGGTGGTTTAAATGAAAGCTGGAATTTTTCTCTACAGATGAAACCTATATATTTGGTGTTTGCATTTCTGAAATCTTTCTTTAGTCATATAAGGTTCCAGTAGAAACGGATACAAGCAGTACTACACACACACACACACACACACACACACACACATACATACAACATAGTTCAAGTCCTCATGTCTTAAGCTAACAAAACCAGCAGGGTAAGGAGCAAATTCATTATTATTTGAATAATACTTAAAAGATTGCCTAAAAGTATTTTTTCTTCATCAATTTACCATTGGTGTGATGTGAAATTGCCACTATCAGTCTACTTATTGGACTTAAAACATTCAATGGCTCTGGTAAAAGGCAAATACATTACAGGTATAACCTGAATTTTCTTACACCTTAACACAGGTGGGTTAAAATAAAGTTCTTTTTAAAAAATAACTTAAATGTTCCCAGCTTGTGCATCCACTTGTGTTAGGCCCTCAGGCCGTCAGCAGCGCCCACCCACTGCTCTGACCCCCGACCCCCTGAAAACTATTTTTCTTTGCTTCCAGGTCTTCAGAGGGTATCTCAGACCTGCTCCTAATAATCCTATCCCTGCCGGCTCTGCAGTGACCTTGGCCAGGTTTAGCCACATTTCTCTAGGTACCCCAGTCCTTAAAAGAGCCCTCCAGAAATCAAATCTCTAAAAGAAACTGTGTCACAGCAAAGAATGCCTCACTCCCTTTTAATCCCAGGATTTACAGAGTCCTCCCTCAATCTCTCTCTCAATGTGTCCTCCATACCTTCTCTTAAAATTTTAGTTAATCTCTCTGCTTTCCACAGAGCTCAGGTGGACGTTCGGCAGTGCTAGGGGACAGCTCTAGGTGGCGGACACCAAAGTACACACTGACCCAGCCCAGCCCTCGACAGTCAAGGCTCTTTGCTGGGAGCTCATCAACCCTGGTCCTTCTCCCAAGACATTCCTCACTGTTTATGTAAATGTGCTTCCAGCAAACATAAGATAAAAATTTGCCAGATATGCCTGAATTTCAGTCTCAGGTGAGACCACATCCACATATGGAAAGATGAAGAGATAAATATTAACACAATATCATCCACAAACATCTTCATGAAAATTAGATTCTTTTTTCCAGCTTTATTGAAGTACAATTGACAACAAAAATTATATTGATTTAAGGTGTACAATGTGATGATTTGAAGTACATATACACTGTGAAATGATGATCACAATCAAGCTAATTAACACAACCATAACCTCACATACTATTGTGTGTGTGTGTGTGTGTGATGAGAATACTTAAGACCTACCCTCAGCAAATTTCAAGTTTATAATACAGTATTATTAACTATAGTCACCATGCTGTACTTCAGATCCCCAAGACTTATTCCTCTCCTAACTGAAAGTGTGTTCCATTTGACCAACAGCTTACCGCTTTCTCCACTCCCCACCCTTTGGCAACCAACATTCTATTCTCTGCTTCTAAGAGTTCGGTAAGAGTAAGGTATTCTCTTTTACAGATACCTTATATGTGGAATTACACGGTATTTGTCTTTCTATGTCTGGCTTACCACCTCCAAATCCTGAGTCCAGTTGATACCTCAACAGAGAGCAAATCTCCAAGTGATAAGACAAATGAGATTTGATGAGGGAGCAAAAGGAGAAAGAGGCATAAAGGCTAAAATTTTGAAAGGCTAGAAGTCCTGCCCAGAGAGAAAAGTCCCAGATGCCAGATGCGTAAGGGGTGAATGATCATGGGCAGCTGGAGGATACTGAGTACATAGCAAGGGACACCTGGGTGCGAGGAGCTAAAATGGGAATGGAGGGACACCAGCGATAAACTAAATCAGGTCTCTGTTTCCAAGTCAGTCTTGGAAACATGTTATCTTTTCCAATCAAGTTCCATGCAAAAGTTTCATGTCATATAATTGTTATTGGTTTTCCCTGTAATTGGCTCTTTTCCATCTTTAGCCAGTCATAACATCAGTCTACATGACACCAAACATTCAGCCATTTCAGCCATAATCAAAACTCCAGTCAACCAGCCAGCTGTTTTCTGTACATAACGCCAAGCAATCAACTGGACTAACTTCATGCCTCAAAGGATGGAAAAGACCAGATGTTTTGGCATTATGTAAATGTTAAGTGCCAATTGAAAACAGGAGTGTTAGCTGTCATTTTACATACAATTTTAAAAGAATCCACCTTGTACTTTTCTCTTGAGTGGGACATAAGCTCAACAAAGATATAATATGCGCATACACAAACACATGTATACACATGCACTGAAAATGCTAGGGAGTGAGTGTGTGTGTTACAGAACATGTCAGGGAGATAAGGTGACAAGTTATTTCACGCAATCTCCATTTTATAAACCTTATTAAATGTGCCCATTTCCTGCCAGTCCGTGCTTCTCCCTGCCCTGCCCTGCTCTGCTCTCCAGCTTAGGGAACTACTCACTCTTCCAGGCTCTTTTGCCCTCTGACTTCAGCTTAGCAGAGACACGACTGGAAGATGAAGGGCAGGAAGAAGGATTAGTTATCCTCGTTGGTCATTTCTCGCCTCCTCTCTGTCTCCAATGATGTCTCCAGAAGCTGCAGCGCTTGCCACCTAGCTCTTCCTTCCACGGTTCTAGTTTCCCCTGGAAAGCCCCATCTGGGGTCCCTCAAGCTCCTTCTGTATCATCTGTTCAATCCACTTTTTGGACTAAACCTTATCTACTGAGAGACCTAGAGTGACCTTTATTTTTTGGCTAGACTTTCACTGATAAACGGGATAAAGTATCTTCTCATCCTGGGAATGGGAGCACAGCCTGAGGCCTGTTAAATCGGTCCTGATCTCTTCTCTTCCTTTCCCTCTCCTTTGCTTCTCAAATGTCCCAAACAGGAGAAAAAATAAATTGAGAAAAGTGACTTATCAAAGGACAGTCCCCCTTAAAGTTTTGTCCAGTGATGGTTATGGGACAGAACCCCCATATCAGACATTTGCAATACTTCCCAAAATCAACAAACAATGCTTTTTGCCAAGCTTCACATTCTATATGTCTGCAAATAGACTTCTTTTTTTAAACTTTATTTTGTTGTCCTAAGAAGAGTTAACACGAGATTTACTTTGTTCAGTTTTTAAGTATATAACGTTATTTAATATGAGATTTACTTTGTTCAGTTTTTAAGTATATAATTCAACATTGTTAACCGCAGGCACAATGTTGTAGAGCAGAACGCTAGAACTTAATTCATCTTGCAAAACTGAAACTTTATGGCCAATAATTAGCAATTTGCAATTTCCCTTCCATCTAGTCCCTCATGTCCAATATTCCTCTCTCTGATTCTATGGTTCTGACTATTGGATGTCTCATACAAGTGGAATCATGCAGTATTTGTCCTTCTATGGCTGGTTTACTTAGTATAATGTCCAACAGTCATCCATGTTGATGCATACCACAGAATTTCCTTCTTTTTTAGAGCTAATAGTCCATTGTATATATGGATCACATTTTTCTTTACTCATTCTTGTATCAATGTACATTTAGGTTGTTTTTACATCATGACTATTGTGAATAGTGCTGCAATGAACATAGGTACGCTAATACCTCTCAAGTTCCTGGTTTCGATTCTTTTGGATAAATGCATAGAGATGAGAATGCTGGATCATATGGTAGTTCAGTTTTTGAGGAATCTCTCTATTGTTTTCAATAGCAGCTGCACCATTTTGCATTCCCACATACAGTGCAGTGTATAAGGGTTTCAATTTCTCCACATCTTCTCCAACACTTGTCTTGTGTTTTTTGATAATAACCATCTTAATAGGTATGAGGCGCTATCTCATGGTGGTTTTGATTTGCATTACCTTGGTGACTAGTGACATTCAGCAACTTTTCATATACTTGTTGACCTTTTGTTTATCTTCTTTGGAGAAATGTCTATTCAAACCTTTAGCTAATTTTAAATTGGGTTATTGGGATATTTGTTTTATTTTCTGGCAATTATAGAACTTGTAGTGGCCCTGTGACTTGGCTCAAGCCCATCTCAAGAGCCTCGGGGCAGCCCCGCCCACCCAGGGACCCGGTGGAAGATAGAATGCTTGCATCCCAAAGGCGGGCCTATTTACCTCAATCAGTCTCCAGATATTGGAAACAGTTCCGCTCCCAGATTGAGGTTGAGAGAGCCTGGAGCTGCGTTACAGGGCTGTACTAGGATCTGCTGATGGACCAAGATTAGCAGGCTTACCTCCAGAACACTAACAGGTGGGACTCCCGACAGGTCCCTTGGAGGGCAGGGCTGCTGCTGGACTGTGGCTGGCTCCCAAAGTTCCTACTTGTTTCTGTAGATGGCTGTCAAATTACTGTTGAGGATACAGCGAGGTTCTCCTATTCTACCATCATACTGATATCACTCTGAGAGAGAGATTTTAAAATAAGGAAAAAGTCTCTGCAAACAGACATTAAAAAAGAAAACTAATGCCCAGTTGGTGTGGCTCAGTTGGCTGGGCATCTTCCCACAAAGCCAAAGGTCATTGGCTCGTTCATTTCCCAGTCAGGGCACATACCTAAGTTGTGGATTCAGTCCCCAGTCGGGGTGCATGTGAGAGGCAAGTGATCGATATTTCTCTCCCTCTCTTTCCCCCTCCTTCCCCTCTCTCTAAAAAAATGAATAAATAAAATATTTTAAATGAATAAAAATGAAGAAAAAAACTAACAATGATGTCTTCAAAAAATAATACAAGATCCCTAGCCGGTATGGCTCAGTTGGTTGGAGCATCATCCCATAAACCAAAAATTCACAGGTTCGATTCCTGCTCAGATCACATGCCTAGATTGCAGCTTCCATCCCTAAATGAAATGTGTACAAGTAACAACTGATCAATGTTTCCATCTCACATAGATGTTTGTCTCCCTCTCTCTCTCTCTCTTCCCCTCCTTCTAAAACAAATCAATAATCATGCCCTCGGGTGATGATAAAAAAATAAATGAATTAATAAATAAAACAAGAGAAAAGAAAAAACGGGACACTACTTAATAGAAACATTAATAAAATAACACTAAACTTTTGGAAAATTAAAAATGACAGAACAATTAAGACTTGACAGAGCAAGACAATTCAATAAGGAAAGAGATGGGGGATTTTTTTTCAATAAATAGGGCTGTGACAACTGGATATCCACATGCAAAAGACTGAAGTTGGATCTCTGGCTACGCCATATGCAAGAATTAACTCGAAATGAATCAGAAGCTTAAATGTAAGAGCTAAAACTGTACAACTTTTAAACACATAGTAGGAAATCTTTCATAACCCTAGATTAGAAAATGTTTCTTAGATATGACATCAAAAGCAAAGTGACAGAAAATATATAATAATTGTACATCACCAAATAAAAACTTTTGTACCTTTAAAGGACACCATGAAGAAAGTGAAAAAGACAACCCCAGAAGTATATGTGTGTGTTTAAGTTTTTTATATTTGCTAATCATATATCTCATAAGGGATTTTGATCCAGAACATATGAAGAACTCTTACAACTCAACAATAAAAAGACAAATAAGCCAATGGACAAGAATTTAAATAAATATTTTTTCAAAGAAGATATACAAATGGTAAATAAGCACATAAAATGATGCTTGACATTGTTATTCATTAGGGAAATATATCAATACCACAATGAGATACCACTTCACGGTCACCAGGATTAAGTATTTTAAAAAAACATCAAATGTGGGTGAAGATGTGGCAAAATTGGAACCTTATACATCACTGGTGGGCACGTAAAATTGTGCAGCTGCTTTGGAAACCAATTTTGACAGTTCCTGAAAAAGTTAAACGCAGAATTAGCACATGGTCCAGCAATGTCACTCATAGGTATACACCCAAGAGAAACAAAATATACCCCTAAGCAAAACCATTCACATAAATATTTATAGCAGCACTATTCACAATCAAAATGTTCAAACAGCACAAATGCCTGTCAACTTTTGAAAGGATATAAAATATGTGGTATGTCCATACAATGGAATACTATTCAGCTATAAAAATAAATATTAATACATGGTGCAACATGAATGACTCATGAAAATATTATGCTAAGCGAAAGAGGCAGACACTGAAAAGACCATATTGTATGATTAAAGTATTTGAAGTATCCAGAATAGGCAAATACGTAAAGATAAAAAGGAGATTGGCAGTGGCCCTCACTGGTATGACTCTGTTGGGTGGGTGTCATCCCACAAAGCAAAAGGTCACGGGTTCAATTCCTGAACAGGGTACATGCCTAGGTTGCAAGTCCTGTCCCTTGTCAATGTACGTGTGAGAGGCAACTGATTAAAGTTTCTCTTTTACATCATTGTTTCTCCCCCTCTTGTTTTTCTTCCCTTCCCTTCTCTCTCCTAAAAAAAAAAAAAAGTAGATTAGTAGTTGTCATGCGTTACAGTGGAAGGAATAACTGAGTGTCACTACTAATAGGAACATACCTTGTTTCAGGACTGAAGAAAATGCTCTAAAGTTAGATAGTAATGATTGTACAACTTTGTGTACACACAGTTAAACACTGAATTATCACAGTTTAAAATGGTAAGCTTCAAGGTATGTGGATTGTAGTTCAATAAAACTACTACTTAAAAAAATACAATCACCTAGGGAGTTAGTAAGAAAAGAGAAGGAGGTCCAGGATTAAATTGCGGGGATACTCTGTTTTCTGGAAATTTAATAGAAGAAAAACAGCAAAAAATACTGAGCGGGATCAGCCAGTGAAGTAGGATTAAAAACAGAGCCTGTCATTGATGTTGAAAGAAGAAAGTATTACAAGAAGTAGGGAGCACTCAACTATGTCGAATGCTGCAGAGCAATTGTGTGAGAAGACGACAATAAAATGACCATTGGATTTGAAAAGGAATGTCAATAAAATAATATTCTTAACATCTTTCTATGAGCTTTACTAACTTAATGTTATTTCAAACTACCAACAAATACTGCTGGAAAGTATGACCAAAGAATTGCATTTATAGTATTTGTCAGCTTTTTAAAATTAATACTTTTCTGAGCCTAAATATTCATTTTCATACTATTAAAAGTTAATAAATGGGTTAAAAGAAAAACTGAGACTATATTCCAAAAACAGGACAAAAAGACAAATATCCATAATTTTAAAATGATGAAATTTAGAACAACACAAGGATTCAAACATTTAAGTAATAGGTATTCAGTCAGAATAAAATGAAAACAGAGAGGAGGAAGTCATTGGGAAAAAATTTCAAGAAAAAAAATTCAAGAAAATTTTGTAGACTTTAAGGATATGAGTTTTCCAACTAAAAGGGTCTGGTTAGTGTTAAGCATAATGAATAAAATCTAACAGCATACCAAGCACCATCACTGTGAAATTTTAGAACACAGAAAAAAAAGGACAGACAGTCCAATAAGGGCCCAAATAGGGAGGAGAAAGGAATTTCGTACAAAATTTCAAAAATCACAATTACATACATCTTTTCAATTCCAACAGTGAAATCAGAAGATAATGAAAGTATGTGTTCAAAGTTTTGATAGGAAATTATTTGCAACCTAGAATTCCACATGCAGTAAAAATAACGATCATATTGTCAAGGTAGAATAAGAACATTTTTAGAGGTAAAAATATCAAAAATTTTACTTGACACATAAGCCTGCTCAAAGAGCTATTGGAGAATGTGCTCTTCCAATACAGGAGAGTAAACAAACAAGGAGGAAGGTATGGGATTCAGGAAACAAGGGATATAATATAGGAAAGATGAGACTCATGAAGGAAAATCCCAGGATGACAGCTGAGCAACAGAGCTGGAGAGCAACTGATCTGAGACTGCAGCAGGTGAAAGGTCTGAGAGAAGCCTAATGTGCCTGAAAGCTTTGAGACAGTATTTCTACACCCGGGGAGAGGTTATTCTAAGATAGTGATAAGTTCATAGAAAAACTAACAGAAGAAAAACAATAAAGCCAGACACTTGTTGATTTTAGGGAGAACAAAATATTGTTCAGGAAAAGACAAGTGATCATGGTATACTACTTAGCTTATCCATGACTAACAATGACATAATCATAAAAATATAAACTTGATTACTGGTCTAATCAAATAGCCATCTCAGGAGGCAAGTGGGACCAAAAGTGGACTGAGCACAGTCAATGAAAGTAGTGGAAAAGCATTAAATCCTCTTTCTCCAGAGGGGTAAGTCAAAACATAACGCTAAAAATATTTTCCAGTTAAGTGTCTCTTTTCATTGACTTTGTAAATGTTCGTATTTTCCCTGTATACCTATAATTTCAGCACAATGTTGAGCATATAATACATGCCAAAGAAAACATTTCATGGTAAATCACTAGCTAATTTTATATACTGACAGTCAGACAATATAAGAATATTTGACTTTGATTTTATGTAAAATTTTCCCCAGAAGAAGTTCTGGAATGACGAAAATATTTTCAAAGTGTATGTTAAAATTTTGAACTACCTTTTGCAATTCAACTCATGGTAGTCTCTTCACAGAAGAATTATATAAGAAAACGTAGGCTTTAAATACAATTAAAAGATTTTATCTTCTGACCGTGTGTTCTGGTGTGTAGTCAAAGAAAATAAACATAGGGAAAAAAGTCAGTATGAAAGCTATTGAAAATCTTACTGTTCTATTTATGAACACTTGTTTTTATTAAAACACATATCTTCACCTTTACCTGGAATCCAACACTTACCCACGAGGACCAGCTCATGGTAAAACATTAGAAGCACAGCCCATGAGACAGAATTCTGAGTGCAACGGCTCTTGGAGTCATTCTTATTCTCTCTCATCAAATCCTTTGCAAATCTTTAGCTGTTTTCTCTCACCGCCCCATGCTGTCTATTCTTTCCTGAACAAATGAAGAGTCTACAGAACTTTGACAGAAAGAGAAGGTATAAGCCTAATCAAAGGAAGACTGATTACTTTCTTCACATTCTGTCAAACTACCAATAGCATCTTAAGCAGCTACAAAGCTTTTTTTATTTATTCACTTTTTAAAAAAACCTGAAATTGGATCATTTGGTTTTAATAGCTTCTTTGATTTAGACAGGCAGATTCATTATAATTGGTATTTATAAATTCATGTCAAGAAAAACTTACTAAGGATTATGGTTAAAATGTGTGATTAAAATATATGGTTAAAATTGGTCAATATAAAATAATTTTTTTCTTAATCCTGAGAGTTTTTTGTGGAATGCTTTTCAAATTATTTAACACTAAGATATTGTGACTAGGGATGTGAACTATTTTTTAAAGATAATTAATGTTGCCACAAAACAGAAAAATCCTCCCAATATATTATCCATGTAACATTGGAAAACCATAGCAGACTCTGAAGAAGCAAATAATTTACATAGAATTAGTGGAAAAGTATGTCTGAGTATACAACAATAGAGAGTAATTTATTGGAAAATGCAAGACACTTCAGAAGACTAATTTAAAAGGTGTGAAAACTATATAACCCTTTATAGAGTTTGAAGCTATATTCATGTATACACATTAATATAATTTCCAAATGGTATAACTATGCCCATTCAAATGCTGTACTAATTTTAATGGAGATTTAGAAACTAAATTTTACATTGACTTTTTGGGGATCTATGCCAAAGCTAAATCACTATACCAAAGCAAAATTTTAGGAGGAGGTATTTTTAAATAAAAGGAATCAAAAGGCAATAAAGTATCCATTAGGAAGTCAAGCATACAATCTTCTAATGTGAAGTAAGAAAATTAAAGTTGCTTTTCATTTACCTATACCAGTACCACATTATTAAGGCATTTGGCATATTAGGCCTGCTTTGGTGTGGCCTGCCAATTGTTTGCCAGAGAGAAATATAATGACCTCTCTGGACTTCAGTTACCATCTCAAAAAATTTTAAGACTTTGCAAAGATTGCCGAAGGAAAGCACTCTACATTTCACTGCATTTCCCACTCTAGTGGATGTAGAGTTTAAAGAACTTTCTAATTCAGAAGATCTTTGTGATGCTTTTATTTTTCATTGCTTGGGAATCATTGTACTAGTCATACGGGCTCTGGTCTTATCATTAATTTACTGGCTATTGTCTTCTGTCATAAACTCTGAGATATGCATTTGGTATTTAGTACCAGTATGTTAGGAAGTAAGAATCACCTTCAAACTCCATCAGTATATCCACAGACAATTTTGCTTCAAGCCAAAATGGAGTAAAAAAAAAAAAAAAAGGATGGATTTAGCACTACCACCATCATCATCCATATTATAAACAACTAGAAAATGAGGCAAAATATAAAAAACAATGACTTAGAAAAGAGGTGTTGTAAGATTGTGACTTCTGAGAGAACAAAAACAGACAATGGAACCTCAATGTACCAGCTTACTCCGCAGAGGCAGCTTTGAGAGAACAACACAGAGTCAAGCAGTCTCCCCAGGCTGAGGTAAACTAATTTGGGTAAACCAAGAAAGACAGATTTTGTGGAGCACGATACCGCAAAGGAAGGAGCTGTACAAAGAATAAACCACAGAGGTCTGCACTGGGGTCTGCCTGAGACTTTGGCGAGCTACTTACCTGATCATGCATGAAAAGAAGTGGCCCAAGGCTGTGGAAAGAACAAAGAACTAGTCGGAAAACCCCTGTGGCTCCCAAAAGGCTAGGAATAGTTCGTCTTCCCACCAGGCAAACTGTGTGTGTCGGGGGCGGCAGGGTGGGAATGAAGAGAGCACCAAGCAGAATCCTCAGGAGGGTACAATATGTCAAAACACAACATAATCAAATTGCTGAAAACTGATGATAAAAAGAAAATCTTAAAATCATCTAGGAAAATAAGATGCATCGCGGCGCATAAACAGAGCAATAAAGAAGAGGATGACAGCAAACTGTTCATCAGAAACTATGCAAATCAAATATATTGAAATATAAATAAAAACTATCTACCTACAGCTCTTTACCAGGGGAAAATATCTTTCAAAAATAATAAATAAATATGCATTCCCAAATGAACAAACTAAGAGAATTCACTGCCAACAGATCTGCACTCCAACAATGTTGAAGGAAGTTTCTTAGAAAGAACTAAAAAAAATACCAGATGGAAAGTTAAACCTTCAGAGGACTAAGGAAAGCTAGAAATGATAAAAATGTGGGAAAATATTAAAGATAATTTTCTCATTTTTTAAAACTATTTTCAAAATATAATTGACTTTAAAGAAAAAATAGCAACAGTGTATTTTGGAATTTACACCATATGTGTAAGTAAAATACAGACAACAAAAGCGCAAAGGATAAAGAGGCAGATATATTCTATATTGTTGTAAGGTTTTTATACTACAAATAAAAAGGTATAATATTGAGGGAAGTGGGAGTGTGTAGGGAAGGGGAAAGTGGTGGCGGGAAAATGGAGACAAATGTATTTGAACAATAAAAAATTTTTTTAAAAGGTATAATATGATTTGATGGCAGACTGTGATAAGTTAATGTTACATACCATCAACCCAAGAGAAACTAATAAAAAACAAAACAATGTAAATAAAATATAATTGTAAAAAATCATCAATCTCAATAAAACAAAAGGGAACAGGAAAAAGGAACAAAGAATAGTTCATATGACTGGCTCTATCCATAGAAAATAATGCACAATCTTATACTCATATCAATAATAATAACATCAACCAATCACTTATTATATGCCAGTAAAAGTTTTAAGTACTTTATAGATATATCTAAAGCCATTTAATCATCATAACATTAATAATAGGTAGACACTATTATTAATGCCATTCTATAGCTATAAACCTTAGACACTTACTCAATGGTAAGGGTAGGTAATGATAAGATAATTTAGTAATTCAGAATCAGGAGGAGAAATCAGGATTGTGCCTAGCCTTGGGAATTAATTTATCATGGAAGAGATAAGGTTTCAGCTAGTTCTAGTAAGCTCTGTGCTTGATGACTACCAAGTTTTTTACACTTGATGTCACAGTCTAATATCAGAGATCAAGTATGACGGCAGAGTCGTTTAAATTAATTCTTCAGCTATTTCAACAGGCATTTATTAAATACCTACTGTGTTTTGGGCTCTGAAATCACAGAGATGGACAAAAGATGGCTGTCTCTTCATTATGTATATGTCCCATACTGCTAGATGTTATTAAGGTGCAGCTCTCACCCTCCAAGAGTTCGTTGTCTAGTCAGGTGTGTGTGCATCTGCATGTGTGTGTACACGTGCATGTGTACAACCAATTAGAAAGCAGCTGAGGCTGGGTGATAATTGTGAGCGAACCTGTGTAATATTATACAATGACTTCAGGAAACAGGAGGTGAGTGTGAATTACCCAGAGATACTTTCATGAAGGAGATGCCTTGCAGCTGAATTTTGAAAAACCGAGTAGTATTTCTACGTAAGGAGAGAAGGGAGAAGAGGCATACCAGTCGTTGAGGACAGGATGAGAAAGACTCCGGCGGAAATAAATATAGTCGGTTTAGCTAAAGGTAGGTAGAAATTGGGGCAGGAAAATTAACTAGAATCCTAGATTTTCATCAAGAAAACAGAATCAATGTTTCATCCCTAAATTCTGACTAAATCATTCTGTCTTACTTAGGGAGAAGAAAGGGCACAAATACAAATAATGCAGAGAATTCCCAAAACAATAAAGAAAGGGTTTCAGTGATCATTTAATATGCAGGTAATTCCCTCAGAACTCAGAAATAGCAATAAAAATTAAAATAAAGAAAAATGTACTTGATCCAAGAGTTTGTTGATTTTTCTAAAACAAAAGCTTCTTTAAGCAATTAATAAACATGCATCTCTGGTGCCATCAAACATCATCACACCATATAGAAAATAGGAACCATACACTAAAGAAGAAGTAGTATATTGATGGATACTCCTGTGGGCTGGTGAAGCACCTGCTCTGCTCAAATGTTAGAACACTGTGCCTCTGGCATGTCCAGGCAGTATTCCCACTGCATTTTGTCAGCAGACTAGCAAATGTTCATAGTGATAGGAACACACAGCCCCGGTATATAGCCTTACCCTCATTCATGGCTCAGATCACCTCAAAGCAATGTCACTCTCCTCTCTTGGCTCCCTCTAATGGCCTCAAATACCAATTAAACAGCTTCACCATCTCCGTATCTAAATTTGACATAGGTATCAAGTTTGGATGCCTGATGAGACTAATTAAGTACTTGGCAGAAGTGTGAAGTAATCAATCCTAGAATGGAAGAAAAAAAAGGAAATCCCCAGAGATGGATTTGACACAGTTCCTGTCCCTATTGAAGTTTCATAAGATCACAACTGAAAAGAAACATTCTACCATAAATTGAAGGGCTCTGTGTTAACAGCAGGAAACAAAAACTCATCTCACAATTCTTCCGCCACTAATTTAGTATCCACCACGAATTCTGAAATCGTCATATGGCCATATATCGCCACCTAGTGTCCAGAGGCAGGTGTATGTTAACATTAGCTGAGCCCAAAGGTGACACTTCTACAGTCACTCTTCAAGAGCTTCCTGTTGTTTACTACCTCAGAATCCCAAGTATGATTTCTCATTCTACTTCAGAGCATACCCAAGACAGTGAAAGTATGAATTTATTTTATTCTAGTTAAATTCCCATTTTGTGGATTTTCCAGCAAACTCCCCCAGGATAACTTTTTCTCAACACTTAACATACATCTGACTCCCACCATTCCTTCTCCCTTCTCTCCTCTTTTATTGGAATGTGGACTCTCTCTTTACCTTTTTTAAAGATTTTATTTATTTACTTTTAGAAATTGAGGAAAGGAGGGAGAAAGAAAGGGAGAGAAATATCAATGTGTGAGAGATACTTCAGTAGGTTGCCTCTCACACACCCACAACTGGGGACCTGGCCGGCAACCATTCAAAATGGTTCATAGCACTAACATTTGAGTGGCTTTAGAATTGCTTCCTTCTGTAGAGTCACCATTTCCCTCCTTCAAATCCCACAATGACACAGTGGGAGAAAGAAAGAAATGTAAATAAATAATTAAAAATCAACCTAATAACAGAACCTAACAGAATAAAAATAATTCCCAGGATTAATTACCCAAGAGTCCCTATTTTCTTCCAAGCAATCTTTAGAATATAAGCCCATGCAAGCCATTTCTAGACAGGAAGTGTAAAATTTTTGAAGATGCATGCTTTCAGATAGGGAAAATTCTGTCAAAGCATTTTGAGACCTACTGTCTTGGAGTCAAACTTTTTCCATATGAGATAAAATAGAAGATTTGAGCAACTAGATGAGGTTGGGGTTTACAAGCATGAACTTGCAACAGCTTTTTTAGTTTGTCTTGGAGTTAGATTTGCCAGAGTGCCAAGCAATATTTAAGACATGATAAAAAATTACTCCTTGTTTATACAAAACTCAAGTTTAACTGAATGTCCTGTTTTTTACAGGCAACCCTACCTTCAGGGGAACAAAAGAGCTAGTTGGGTAAAACAACTAGGATCCCAGAAGAAAGGGATTCATTTTTTTATGGAAATGGTGTTTTGGTGGGGTTGCAAAGAGCAGTATCAAAGCAAAGCCCCATACTGGAAACATTCAAATAATACTTTGCATATATTTAATATTTCAAAATTCATAAAGCCTGTCATATATGTTAATACAATAATTAATAGATAGTAATACAAGGATAAACTGTGTTTTGCGTACTCACAATCATAAACCTACTTTTGCCCCACCCTGTATTACCTGGACCCTCTTCATGACAACTCTTATGTGGGTATTTTTATGCCTCTTCTCAGGCTCACAGATGTTAAATTCTCACGGTGATCCACTTGGACAAGAAAGCCATAACTTGAATCTGTATCTCAGTATGGTGCAGTGTTTACAAATTAAAAAAAAAAAGTTCATATAGCCATTACACAAGACTTTCAATCCCTGACCTACAGATGAAAATTAAGTATCTGGCACACCCAGTATAAAACTAATATCACGAGATAAAGCCAGGAAAAAAGATATTCTGAGAAAGAGCTGCTGAGCTGCCTTGCATACTTTTAGACTGTAGAGTCCAGTTTGGTTTTTCAAACAACAAAACATTCATTTTATATCCTCAGGCACAGTAAGACATTATTCTTCTGATACCGGCTTATTCATATGTATCCAAAGTTTCTAAATCTCCACCCGCTACCCTTTGTGAGCCATTTGCCTCTCTTCCAGGTCTTTAAAAATCACAGGATAATCTACATCTGTTTAACTTAAGAGTTCATTTTCCCTAGATCTTTACATTTCAAATTTTGAAAATGTTCTTGTAATAATTCTTTGGTTGTTAAATACCAGGGTCTTTTTAAGTTGTATAATAGTGACAGCTGGTGTTCACAGTGTGTATTGCACTTGTTCCCAGCGTTTTCACAGTCTCCCTGCAGTCCTCAAACTCAAGGGTTCATAAAAATCCCCCGAACAGTTTCTTAAAATGCAGCTTCTTAAGCCCCTCATAGATTCAGACGCTATACTCCTGCGTGATGGCATTATGTGAGTCCAAAGCCACCATCCTTTTTCCATCTCCTGATCAATCTCATTCAAGAGAACTTCATTGTGCATATGAATCACAGTGATCTTGTTAAAGTACAGATTCTGGGGGCAGCAGTTTGGGGAGGGAGCCAGAGATTCTGCATTTCTTCCAAGCTCCTGGGTAGCTTTATACCCCCATTTAAAACCTAAGCATTTCCACTTCTTTATGTAGCTGGATCACCACAGCCTGAATCCTTAGTTTACAAAATGTGACTTACGGATGTTTCTCACTCAGTGTTTACAATGGTTTTGTTTAAATCTTCCCCTCATCCCTGTTCTCTGCTTTGTCTACAAGCGTCCTGAAAGATAGTCACAGCCACCTCAAAAGAAGTAGCTCAGGACAAAGCAGGCTGACATCCTATGAAAGTCCTGCCTAAACCCATTCCTGTTCCTTTATAAACCAAACTATTTCCTGGTACCAAAGAGACAGGAGGGCCCAGGGTGGTATCACCCCATAAGCACTGGGCATGTATGCGGGAACCAAAGCTCCTTACGGCATCATCACCTCCCTACAAGAACAGATTTCAATAATGATGATGACGATGATGCTCTTGATGATTATGAAGATGACAGCTAACATTTATTGTGCACTTGCTAAGTGCCATGCACTGAGTTAAATTCTTTACATCGATTATTTTATACAATGAAGAGATATACTATCGTTGCCTCCATTGTAATGATGAAGAAAGAGAGAAGGGCAGTGTCATATCTAATATCACAATTAAAATCCTTAGACTTATGAATCACAAACTAAAAATCAAAATATTAAACTGAGAGCTCCTCTTCTATTATCTCCTCTATATAGTCTATACATTTTAATAGTATTCTTTGCTGCATAAATATCAGTGAGAAGACTGGGTTGTGTCAGAAATGCATCAAGCTGTTCATAACGCCAACATCTGAGTGGCTTAGGATTGTTTCAGTTTGGAAATGCACCTTTTCCTTCTTTCCAGTCCCAAAATTACACAGTGAGAGACCGAAAAGGAGGTCAGAAACATATTACATTCACTTTCTATAACTTCCACGTGTTGCCCTCTAGCCATGCATGGCTAGAACCTATACAGTCTTCCCAGAAAAATCTTGACTTTTCTAGAAATGACCAAAACACAGGCCTACCTTAAGATCAAATACTAAAGAACTGTCACATCACTGATACAGGCAATTTAAAAAGACGGTTCTCAACAGTTGAGTTCTGTGACCAAGTCGAAGAACAAAAACGAAATGTTCACATGCTTTTTCTTTTATCTATACCCTTTTTAAAATTTCTACGATATCCTTCTTTTACATATAATTCCTTGCAACAAGGTAATAATAGTTCCATTCAACCTTTCTTATAACACAGAATATTCTCTCCAAACTTCTAATGTGCTTTAGATGTGCTTGGTTGAGCAGAAAATATTCCATCTTGTCACTTTTGATATATAACTCTATTGTCTTTACCAAAAGAGCTAGCAGCAAACCAGAGTCTTTGTGAGCACTTAGTGATGACTATATATTCCATTCTGTGCTTCAGTATGCATCCTTTGTTCTTGAGAACTACTGTTTTCTAGAATAAGAAGGAAGTCACGTGTTTATCAAAAAGCGTTACTGCGGGCAGCTGTGAAAGTGAGATGAGAAAGGAAGCCCCAAGGATTACATATTGGTCCTTGAATAATCTCAGAATCTGGTACTTGCATCAATCTTTGTAGTTCTGTGATGGCCCTGCTTTGTCTCTGAAGAATAAGAACAATCCAAGAGAAAATGAAAAAAAGAAAGCGAGTAGATAAGGGGGAATCTACATAATAGTCGAAGGACAGCTACTCAGCTCCCTCTTCTCCTTAGCTTTATTGTTGTGGAAGGAGTAGAGATTTGGGAGCCACATAAATCCAAGTCTGAACCTCACAGCCATCACTTCATGTGGTTGAATGGCATCAGGCAGTCTTCTCAGCATATCTGAGTCTCAGTTTCTTCATTTAGGCAATGTAGGCACTGCTGCTTTCCCAGGCAAGTTGTTGGGTTGGCAGATGTTAAGTATGGAGCCTGGTAATAGAACAATGAAAAGTGGCTGTTCCTAATGGTAGCTTATTGTTAATTGTCACCATTTCTTTGCCTGTTCAACTTTCAACAAATATTTAGTGATTGCCTCTTTGTGGCAGGAACACAGTGACATCCTGGAAATACAGTAAACAGTCTCTGTCCTCAAAAGGTTCATGTTTTGGCCTTTCAGTACCCACAGTAAAGAAAATTCTGCCCTACCCCACCCTACTCCACTGAAAGTCCTCTGGCAAAGACACCGTTACCCTATTAATCAAGCACAATGGACTGTTCCGTGGTTCTCAGGAAGACCTTTTTGTAGTGTCTAATAATATTGAGCAATTATCATCTTGCTGTCTACAACACTCCTCTCTTTCCTGATTCCCTACCATCATCAGACTGGAACTTCCCAATCTCCAATGCTAGCCTTTCTTCTGTTATCCCCTTAACTAATATTCCATAGTGTTCTGATGTTTACCCTTTTTCTTTTATACCCTACACTAGGGCTTCTTGATCTTTTCAGAGTCAGGAACTCCTTTAAGAATCTGAAGGAGCTATGCACCTTCTTCCTAGGGGGAAAAAATGGACCCACTTATAAATATACAAAAATTTGCATATATCTTATGGAATTTTATAGGCCTTCTTCCCCTCCCATAAAGCCCAATGTTGTACTTCAGGTAAAGAGGTTTCTTAGCTTTAACTATTGTCAATGACCCTCAAATACACCTCCCACATAAAGCACTTTCCGGAGAAATAGGACTACTTTCAACTGATATTGATAACTCACATGAACGCCCCTCAGGCACCTTAAAAGTCAAGATATCCCAACCAAAGTCATTATCTTTCTCCTAAAACCTGTTCTCCTCCCTGGACAAAGAACCTGTGGGAAAGAGAACACCCTTTTTGAACTTAATAAACCTATATTTAAATCCAGTCCTGGAAACTTCAATAATATACTTAAACTCTCTGTGTTTTAATTTTTTCATATTTAACATGAGGATAATAATACTTCCATTTCCTGAATTATTATGAGAATTAAAATAGATAATAGGAAAATCCATACCCAAGTGTCACCACATAGCATACATTTCACAAATATTAATATTACTAGATTCCCAATCGTAGCAAAAGCAACTCCATTCACCAATTGTCCAAAGTCAAAAATTTAGGATCATCTTTAACTTGTCCCCTTTTCCTCATCTGCAACCTATGAGTAGCTACATTGTGTTAATTCTTTAACATTCTCCTGCCCTTAGTTCAGGCTCTCATGTTCTTTCTCATGGACACAGCAATAGTTTTCTATCCGGTTGACCAAATTCCTGTCCCACACCCTTCCAACCTCTCCTCTTAACACTGTAGCCAGAAGATTTTCCCAAGACACAAATCTGATAATGCCAGGACTCTGCTTAATCTGCCCAGTTGCTTCTTGGTGCTTCGGGGATTACATCTAATTTAGCACTGTCGGCTGACTACGATCTGGCCCCTGCCAACCTCCAACTTAATCTCTTGATTACTTTTGAGTTTCTCCAACCACCCATTGTGTTTTAGATTCCATATGCCTGTTTACACTGCTTTCTTGGTCTGAAATGTCCTCACCCCTCTACATCTTTTCTTGCCAATTAGGCAAATACCTACTCATCTTTCAAGACACAGTTCAAGCATTGCCTCTGCTATGAAGTTACCCCGACAGCGGCCTGCCACACCGTTGCTCATTGATTCCTTTTAACTCCCATTTGTAACAGATACGGCAAATATGAATGCATGTGGTTCCAGATCTCAAAAAGTTTGCAATCGTCATTGAACCAGAAATCTTGTTATATAATCTGGGCAAGTAAGCCAAGTCAAAAGAGAAATCATGTAATCAAGAGGCATGAAAAAGTCATGAGTCATAAGTAACTTCAGCACTGAAATCAGTGGTTCTTTTCAGAGGCCCTCTTTGACTTGCAAACTCTGTGCTTTGTGGCTGTGTGTGTGTGCATGCGTGAGCGTGCATGCTTACATATTACTATGTTAGTTATATATTACTGTATTAGGTATATAACTGATTTAATCTCCACAGCCAGCCTATGAGTTGGGCACTGTTAATATTCCTGTTTTAGAAGGAAACTAAAAGCATGAAGAGACGAAGTAACTTGTCCAATATTACCCAAGTAAAAATATAAGTATAAATAAAATATGACTTCAGTTAATTTAAAAAAATAAAATTGATAAATAAAAGTTATATACTATTTATAATTGAGCCTTTTAAGGGCTGGTACATAAAGAAAAACAAAAGTGCCCTATACTCAAAAACAGTGAGTCATGAATAATAAACTAAGATAAAAAGAATACAAGACCGTACTTTCTGGGGGCAGTAAGAAAATCTTGGGGGTGAGGGCAATCTATGAAAAGGATCAGAAAATTAATGAATGGAATGAGAGGACCACCTAACCCAGACCAGGAGCTCTCTGAATCGTTCTCCGAAGTCACCCTCGCTCCACCTTCTCTCCTCCCACGTTATTGACTGGGGACTATCCGACGGAAGATAGGCTCTTCGTGGACCTGCTGTGCGCTTGCGCATCTTCGGATCGACGATCCTTCCCATCGATACTCTCGGAAGCAACTTGTTCAGCCTGGTCACTGCCCGCGTAGGCGCTACCGCCGGCGCCGTGGCCGTCGCCATTATCAAGGTGGGGAGAGTCAGGTTCTTGGACAACTGGAGGCGGTGGTGGTGACTGGTATGGACGGTTCCCGCCCGCGATAGCCCCTCCAAGTTCTCCCACCTTCGGGCTACAGCTCCCGATATTGCCTCCATTCCCGCAGGACCGAGTCTCTGTCCCCAGTCATCCTGTCACTGGCTTCAGGCTCTTTTCACTTCCTCACTCTTCCCTTCAACTCGAACCTTTGTTTGTAGCTGTTGTCAGGCGGCCCTGACTTGTGTTAAAAATACCTGCCTCGACCCTCAGGACTTTGTCCTCGCCGCTGCTCCCCATTCCCCGCCCGGATCTAGTCCGAGTTGTTTTCAGCGGGCTCACACCCGGATCTCGGAGCTGCTCGGCCGCCCCTGGGTAGGGCTTTGTGCCTGTAGGGCTAGGGGCGAGTTCTGGCCTCCTTGGCTTATGACCAGAGCTTGGACTTCGGTCCTGTCGTAATCGAGGGACACAAGAAGGAGATAGCAGACGTTCCCCGAGCGGCTGTTGTTAAAGCTTAATCCGCCACCAGCTTGTTTGTTTTGTCTTTTTCCAGGCGGAACTACGAAAGCGAAGATATTTTGCGTCTGCCCTCTCCTCTAGAAATGGCAAATGTGAGTAAATTAGTCTCTTAAGAGGCAGTATAGTAAAATACTAGTTTGGGAACTTGTTAGGAAATGTTGGAGGGACGGGTTTGTGATGGTATTGGTGGCATGTTGTTCTTGTTTAGACTTAGTGCAGCGATTTTCAACAGGTGTGTCGGAAGAATTTTTAAAACATGCAATATGACTATTAAGTCAGGGGCAGTGACCCCTTTTCCCGTAGACTGTCAAGTTAAAAAAAAAAAAAAGAGCAGCTAACACAACAATAGCTGTCTGGTGTGAAGCAAGAAAAATTATACCTATCTTTTTTTAGCGAGATCAGCAAAACTATTTTTTTTGGCGTGCCTCAGAATTTTAATAATTAGTTCATGTGTACTATGAGATGAAAAAGGGTTGAAAATTTCTGCGTTAATGTTATCAAAAATGTCAAGGGAAGCAAGGGGTGCAAAATTAATGTTGGTATGCTTTGAAGGTAGTTTGAACACATTCTTTTTAATAGATGTGTATTTATTTCTACACATTTTTTCAGAACTACATTCAGAGCCAGCATCAATATTTTTAAAAAGACATCACTTCAGTAAATATTTAGAATATTTTTAAGCCTTTTTTATTTTTGTTAGCTAAACTGGAGGTTTTGTAGCAGTTTTTGTATAGCAAATAACTTTCCAAATCCTACAAAACAAGAGGAAGAGATATTATTGACATAGGCCAGAGATGTTTATTGGCTGTACTTTCCAGTGATTAACCAGAGACATCCTAGATAAGGAGATTGCATAGTAGGGGACATAAAACATAAGTGAAAACAGCTGCAATAAAAGTAGGAAGTAATTTTTTTTTAAAAACTACAGACTGAATTTGTACATTGCAAATTCAGCTTTGTGGAGAGGGGAAAATAGGCACTTGGGATCACTTAATCTAAGAAGAATTTAATTTGAGTTTTGAAAGACGAATGGGATTTAGATAATCTAAGTTTTAGGTGGGAAGAACAGGAGGAATATTCAGAGACACCCCTCTTCCACAAATCAAGAAGCCAGTGTTGTTTTCCTGAGCATGAGGTATGTGAATGAATTTACTGGGAAATAACTTTGGCTTTTGGAATTCTGATCAAGTAATAGCCTTGAATTCCAAACTCAGTATTTTAGACTTTATTTAAATCATGGTGATTTAGTTAGAGCTGTGTGTTAGGAAGATTAGTATGGCAGCAGTTGCCCAGGATAGTATAATATTTCTGTAATTGAACCTCATCTGTTAAGTAAGAGTCTAATGATGTGACTGTAGGGACAGGTTATAAAAGTAGACCACTGGTCTTGCCACATTTTAAGGTGAATTTTTACCTGGCCATATCCATAGAAAGGGAACGTTGTAAAGAAGCATGTGGTACTCTCAAAGGAAAGACATTAATTAGAATAGAAGGCTAATATTTGACCTGGCTTTATAAATTAGTTCAATAAGGGAAATAATTTAAAGGTACTTTATAAATTCTCTTATTATTAGAAAGAAGGTCATATAAAGTAAAATTTAATTTTAATATTCAAATATACTTTAAAAAATGTATGTTTATATGCATTGTAAATGCTGAATTGATGAGAGTAATGAAATATGCAGATATGTGCGTCTTCAATTTAGTTAGCATACATAGCAAGGATCATAACTGTCCACGCGTCAGTGGCTAGACAGGTTAAATTAAGACACCATGGTGGGGATTTTGACACACGGAAATGTCCATTGCTCATATAAAGGGAGCAGCCTTTCCTTACCTACAGTGATTTGTTGCTAATTAATGCCTTTTGAGAATGTCAGTCTAGTGCTTCTAGATGTTTGAGGACAGCCAAAAATTCTGGACCTTTTGCATGAAATCTCACCATTTCTCAATTTTATATCCAATTAAAGTTTCTTGTAGCACTGTGGACCACACAAAAATGTCTGTGGATACATATGGATGTGTTTTATAGATGACCAGATTTCAGTCTTTGGTAGAGACCAAGTTAAACTTCAATAGACTGTCATCTTCCCCGGTCTAGAGTCCTGGGTTTGCTTGAAGTTAGTCATGTATAAAATACATACTTCTCCTCAAACTAAAATAAACTGTCTTTTAATTTTTGGGGCTGTTTTATTGGCTGCAACTTTTAATTATTATATTTACCAGCTGATCCAGTGTCGTAAAATGTCAGGTTTGCACAAAACACTTCCATTCCACAGTAGATGATCTGAGAATCATACAGGTTAAAGGGTAAAAGTCTGAAACAAACTAGTACTGTCATCAGCTGTCCCTTTCAGTGGACAAATTAAATTTTTTACTGGTTTATTTTGCCAATAAAATGAAATTTGGTGACTAGATTTTCTTAGGCTAGGAACAAAACTCACAATTTATTATATAACTTTTGTTAAAAGTTTTACCGTCAAGAAAAATCAAAATAGAATCTAGTGGCCTTGGTACTTAGAGGGTAAAATAATTGTTAATAATGTTGGGCAATTTCTAAAATAATTTAGACAATCTTCTTTTTCATTTGTTTTTCCTTGTGAAGCAATGTGAATGTGCAGGATCACATAACTTTTTAATAATCATACTTAAAATAATGTAAATAATGGTATATAGATGTGTTGTGAAAATTAAGTAAAACAGTACATGTAAAGCACTTAGCACAGGATCTGGCCCATAGTAACTAACACTTGTAATTATTTAATATTGCCCCTTTCAGTTAATCTCTTACTGAGCCTGTTATTATTTTGAAGCTTTGCTCATAAATTTTTGAAATTTAAAATTTTAAATTGCTTTTTAGATCCCGGGGTATATTCAGTCTGTTAAATGTCCTCAATTGTAAAGGTAAATTTATAGTATTAGAGAAACACTTAAAAGTCTGAGTTTGTCTAATAGGTAAAAAGCCTAATAATTGCCATTTTTGTCTCCGTGGGCAGGTTGGGTAGAGACCCAAGGGAGGGTGCTTACATTTTCAGGTGGGCAGAATGCTCTAGAGACACACCTTGCACTTGGGAGGCACATGGAGAAGATTCTATTCCAGATCTTTAAGAAAGATTTGGAATATTTAAGAATGTTAAGGGGAAAGGGGCATTTTAGCAGAAAATAAATCTTTTGTCAGTCTAAAAGAAGGCAGAGAAATATGGAAAATGTTAGATATTTTTATGTGACTAAAGAGTGGAGCAAGGGAAGGGAGGGTAAAATTAGTAACAAACTATATCAGAGAGTAATACCAGTTAGGATGTCCTCTTGTACTTATGGTAAGAGGTAACAGATAGACTGAATTTCACAATAGTATCTGAAAGGGGAAAAAGAATGATTCATTCTAAAGTATCAAATGGCTAGACTATTTCAACATCCTGGTAACTAGTTTTCATACTACCTCTCTAACCCCATTCTAGTCTATTCTCTATGCTGCCCTTAATGGTACTTTCCTAAAAATATCCCGTATTTTCATCAGTTTACTCCATTCCCTGTCTACAGAATAAAATTCTAATTTATTATCCTAATGTTACAGGACCTTTACAGTTTGTGTCAAATATAAAATCTTTTTTTTTTTTCTTTTTGTCTAACTTGTAAAGCCTGCAGGTTAACTTCCAAGATTGTTTTTAACTGCACTCCCTTATACCCTCCCTCACTGAGTTGTCACTCTTTGAATATACCTGTGTGGGTTCATACCTTTGTTTCTGCAAGTCACTCATTGAAATGTCACTTTTCCCAGCAAATTTCTACTATTTCTATAAAACCTAGTATATCCTCCCTGAAACATTTTTTCTGCTCTTGCAAGGATTTCTTAATTATTTGCATCTTCAGCATTTTACAGATAATATGACATATGTTCTTACATTTTTCCACTGAAGTAAAAGTTGGCTTTTTTTTTTTTTAAATGTAAAGGGCTAGGTAGTAAATAGTTGAGGCTTTATGGGCCGTAGAGTGTTTGTGCAACTACTTAACTCTCACTATGGTGTGAAAGTAGCCATAGACAGTACATAAATAAATGGGTGTGACTGTGTTACAATAAAGCAGCAGACTGTTTTTCACTATAGTTTCCCCAACCCCTGCATTAAATTATTGTCACACAGGTATTTTGCTAAAAGTTTATGCATTTACACAGTCACTCATTGGAACGTTTCAGAGTCTAGAAAATGACCTTCGGAGCAGAAACTGTACCACGTAGGTGTGCGCTAAAATGAAAGAAAGTAGACATTACCTTAAAACCAAGAGCAAAGATGGCATGGGAGATAATTCACACAATTTATAGCAATAAGAGAAGAGTTACAAAATAAACAGGTTTTGATCCTAGGAAAGGTTTTGACAGTTTCATGTTTTGAGAATAGAAGAATCTTATTATTTGGACTATCTTTTCAGTGTTGCTACATTGCGCAATTTTTAGAGGTTCCCATTCTCTCTAGTGTGGTACTCTTAATTCTGGCCTTCATTGGAAAAGCCATATACTTTTTTCCAAAGTAACTTATTGCTTGTTTTTTTGTTTTTATATTTGTGCTTATTTTTTAAATTATAAATATGCATAATGCTTGTCATATGGTAGGTTCTCAGTAATAAAATAAATACTGGTTTTAAAAGATAAATTGCAATGTGACGATTTGCCAGAGGTTGTCTGGGTGTAAGTGTAATGTTTATATCCAGAAAAAATAATTTAAAATTTTGTGTCATTTTTAGGTGCTCTGTAACAGAGCCAGATTGGTTTCCTATCTCCCAGGATTTTATTCTTTAGTTAAAAGGGTTGTCAATCCCAAAGCCTTTTCAACTGCCGGATCTTCAGGTTCTGATGAATCTCATGTGGCCACTGCACCTCCTGATATATGTAAGTAAAAGTTATTGCTTTACTTATAATTTTTCCAAAACATTTTGAGTTGTGTTTTCTGTATTTCTACTTGGGGTCTTACAGATTTTCTAAAGTTGAGTTCATCCCATTGAACATAGACTCAAGAGCTCTGCCTAAATATTTGTATCAGAAAGCTACAGCATTAAAAAAAACGTAGAATGAATATTGGTTTCTAAAACTTACTTTCTTAAACTTTAGTTTCTTTTTATCTTCAAACATATACAGTCTTCCCTGGAACAAATATTTTAATCCTATTGAACTGTTACTACTATTGCTATTCTTTGCTGAATTTCTAAAATATAGTTGGCACTTTTTATATATGTTTATTGAATCAGTAACTTACCACTGTCTACAAAGTCTGCTTCTTCTAATCCATCTTGCACACCACTATTATATTAATCATTCTAAAACATGTTAATTTTGTTAATTCCGTGATAAGCCTTAGTTATCTCCCACTACTTTCAATAGCAGTTCCCAGACAGTCCCCAAGCTATGAAAATTTTTCAAGGTCTAAAAAACAAAAAATTAAGTTACGTGATTAGGTAAATTTGAGAACTGTTATATGTCACAGTCCTATCTTGGAGGTGTATAATGCACACTAAAATATTAAAGGAGAGCTCTTAGGAACTTAACCTAATGTATCCCAAAGGAGTTGGGCATACCATCTTTTTTCCTTGTGACACATTACATACCATGTAATGTAAGTTTACTTGGACATGCAAAGCCTTCCCTGGTTTTCTTGCCTTAGTTTTATAACACCATCTCTTACTACTCACTGAAGGCTAAACATATATGTATCATAAATGAAAGATTTGTCATTCAGAATATATGAAGAGTTTGTATGCTGAATATATATTTTTAAAAAACTTTATAGACCAATAGGAAAAAGACAACCTAGTAGAAAACCAAACAAAAATTTAAAAAATTATATGAACAGACTATTCCTGGAAGAGAAAACCTAAATTACCAGTCAACATGAAATTATGCTCAAATTCACAGTTAACATGGGATATTTATTTCTTTAAGAGACTGTTATTTCTGGACAGTCTTTAAAACCCATCTTGTTCAAAAATAGGAAGTAGGTTTTATGTGGTGAACTGACTCCAGTCAATCGTTAGTGTCCGTCAGCCTTACAGCTCACGACCGTCTTCAGACTAATAGCATCAATGTCATGTGGGAACTTGCTAGAAATGAAGGATCTTGAGCCCCACTCCAGACGGTCTACATCAGAATCTGAATTTTTACAAGATCTCCAGTGATTCTTAAATACTTAAAAGTTTGAGAAGCATCGGGCTAGAATGTTTGGGTTGAGAATTATGAGACAATGTCTCGGTGCAGGAGGAAAGAGTTTCATGATTGTTCGATGTTTTTTATAGGTGTAGAAGAGGGATATGGAGACAGATCTAGTGATGGAGCGACCATGTTGACATGGCCCTTTTTAGTCAGTTTGGGCAGAATATTAAAAAATATTTTTATTGCCAGCTGGTGTCTTCAGCAGTTGTCCCTTTCCGTAAACAAAAATCTACCCTTGAGTATTTCTTTGTTTGGTTTTCTACTTTATTCTTTTCTGGATCCTTTTTAATTTTTCACATTAGGGTATTTTTAAAAAGTAAATAAAGTAATGTGGTCTCATCTTCTGTGAGTTTTTAATCCATGTTCACTCATGTGGCTGGTGAACGGGGCACTATGTCATGTTGGCTCCAACAGGGTTTTTCCCAGCCCATTGTTTCGTGCTACCAGGTGACAGCACTTCCATCCCCTCCCCAAGGGTAACCCCTATTAAGTTTGGTATGTTTCCTTTTAGATCTTTTCCTTCTTTCTGAATTTAAAAACAAACATTAAGTTCTGAAATGAATGTCATATATGTTATTCTTTGGCTTAGCTTATTCTTTTAATGTAATATGTCTTGGATTTTGTTCAGTCAGTAAAGAAAAGATTTACTATATTTTTTTTAATGACTATCAAGCATTATATAATACGGATTGCAGTATTTTATTAAACCTTTCTCCTAATGGACTTGCCTAGGAGCTGACAGCTGGTTGCTTTGATTACTATTTAGGAAGTAACTTGAAGCTAGTTTATATTAACACAGGAAAGCAAATTTCAAAAATCTATCATTTAGGTAAAAAATACCTGATTTTAAGAAGAGCATTTATTCTTTTAGTCTGACAGTACACTTGACTGTTAGAGAGAAAATGATTCTTTTTTTTGTTGTTGTTCGTTTCTTTTCAGGCTCTCGAACAATATGGCCTGATGAAGTTATGGGACCATTTGGGCCTCAGGATCAGAGATTCCAGCTTCCTGGGAACATAGGTTTTGATTGTCACCTCAATGGGACCATGTCACAGAAGAAAAGCCAGGTTCATAAAACTTTACCTGACATTCTCGCAGAACCTTTATCAAGTGAAAGACACGAGTTTGTGATGGCACAATATGTGAATGAATTTCAGGTAAATTGTCAAGATTATATATTCTGTTTTTCTAATTATTAATGCTATATTAATTTCTGATTACTATAAATATCACCTTCACTGAGATGTAAAGAAAAATACTCAATTCCAATATATATAAAAACAACATAGATTTTTTTAAAGTTGGCATTGTCCTGTATACACAGGACTAAAAAATAGTTTGCTATTTTTTTTTTTTTACTTTAAATTACAGCCTTTTTTAGGTAATTAAATAATTCTTCAAAGATTTTTTTTGATATCTGCCTTTTTCATCAATTATATATAATTCATTTATTTCTATATTACTGGAAACTTACCATATTTTGCCATGTGTAATGTGCTCCTGTATATAATGCGCACCCACATTTTTGGCCCAAACTTTCAGGAAAAATAACTGTCATTTTAATTTTTTAATTCAGTTATTTATTTATATTTAGAAACAAAACTGATTATTGTATTGCTGGGTATTATTTTGTATATGGATATCATTATTGCTTTCTAGAGTTGTACTTTTAATACATTAGCATAAATAAAAGAATTAAAAACATTTATATAGATAGAGAATTAGTACTACCCCTTATTTTTTCTCAAAAATTTGGACAAAAATGTGAGTATTTTACATGTCAGAATACAGTGGTTTTTTTTCCATGTTACATTAACTATTACTGGAAATTTAGATTGCCTGTTTTTCACTTTTATAAATTGTAATTATTTGTATATGAGCCAAATTTCTACCAATTTTATACTGCTCTAGCCATTTAAAAACTTATAATTTTGAGATCTCTGAAATTCTTCATATACAGTAGTCTAAAAAGAAAAACTTGTAAATTTTTTTTAATACAATTCCTGATGTTCTTTTTAAAGTAGTTTTATAAACTGGTATTGTTTCATTGCCCAATCAAGTGGAAAGCTACATGCAATTCAGAGTTTCTGTCAAGCCTCTGAATCTACTGTTTTTCACATTTCTACAGAATTTCAGGCTGAGTTTTATTTTTTTCAAATCAAAATACTATTAAAAGCAACAACGCCTTACAGTTGTAATGAGTTATATCAGATAAGCTGAAATTGGGACACAGTAGACATCCCCTGACTTTTTATCTCAGTTAATTCCTTCTCAGCTTCTTGGCTCCTCTGTCAATCACATAATATTTCCCATACATTTCTGTTCTTCATCTTTTCATTTAAATTATTTCCTGGTTGCTTACTCCCTTGGCTTTCTTCCACAGGTTGTGTTTTTAAAATTTCTAACTTAACATTTCTATTTCTGACATTTCTGGTTCTGTATTTCTGTCTGCCTGCCAAACATTTTATCTGGATATCTCACAAGTCCTCAGACTTTGTATGTCTAATACTGAATTAGTTCTTTTTTCTCTCAAAACCCATCCTTACTCCCTTATTAGTGGTATAAATAACTTAGCTATTGTCCCACTGTCCCAAGATAAAAATTACACTGCCAACCTCAACACTTCCCTCCATCATACCCCCATAAACAGAAATGAAATCTCCTTGCTTTATCTTTTGAAGTAGCTCTTTAATTATTTGTGCCCTTTTCAGTTTTTACTAATACTGTGAGAGTTCCGGGCTACGTTATCTTACCTAGATTCCTAGAGGCATTGTAGTATGATGGACTATGGAGATAGGATAAGTCTAGGTTCAAAGGTTAGCTCTGCCATTTACTTAATTTTGTGACCTTGAAAAAAATAACTTTCTGAGCCTCTGTCTTTTATTTATAAAATGGGGATAATAATAATCTCTGGCCCACAAAATTAGGAAGATTAAATGTGAAAGTATATGTAAAGCAGGAAGGGATTAATAAGTTGGCTTTGACTAGTCTATACCTGCTTCTCCTCATTTCCATACCTCTCCACAATAATACTAGCATAAGCTTTTTATATCTTCTCTTGTTATTCCTCATTGCTTATAAAGTCAGAATTTCTTAATGTGACATAAATGGCTTTTCACAGTTGTGATCCTTGTCTTTCCCACCTCACCTCCCACTACTTCCTACTTTCCCTGCACCCCATTCACAGCATACTTTTAATTTTTTTGTACTGTTGTTTTCTTGCTGGATTGTTTTTCCTTTTGAATTCCTAACCTGTAGTCCACCTATTTTTTATTTATCAGACATACACATTAATTAATGTGTAGCTCAAATATGATTTCAACCTTTTCCTGACTTCTCCCAGCAAAGCAAATTTCTTCCCTATCTATAGTGCTTCAAGATTTTCTTCATAACTCTCTAACACATTTTCTATTGAATCACAGTTATTTGTTCATGCTATTATTCTTCTACTAGCTATAATATACCCAATAGTGAAGACTGGATTATTTTACCTCTGTCGTGCCTGTTCTTGTTATGCTATCTGATGTACAATAGGTGCCCAGTAAATTTCAGTTGAATAAAAGCCTTGAAGCTCTTCCTACAGGAGAGGCTGTATATTTAGTCATCTTATTTTGTAAGTTAGTGTAATTATCCCCATTTTACAGATTACTGAATGAAAAGATAGATACCACAAAATATTATAAGGTAACATTGTATGACATAATTACTGTATTTTACTTCATTTCTTAGCCAACTTATTTCGAGTCCTATTATATCAGTATATTTATACATTCATGTTTTTTTTGTTTTTGTTTTTTTAGAATTTTCAGATCCTGGATTCATCACAGAGAAATGTTTGCGCATATACTAAAAAAAATCTTTCTAGGGAAGACAAGTTTATAATAGGCAAGGTATTTGAACTCCAGATTTTGTTTACTTATGTTTCTTTTTTCCCTTAGGGTAATGATGCACCTGTTGAACAAGAAGTTAACAGTGCAGAAATGTACTTTGAAAGTGCCAAAGTAGAGTGTGTAATCCAAACATGTCCAGAATTGCTGCGAAGAGGTATGTTGTGCTTATGTGCATATTTACAATAATGTGTATCAGATAATGTCACTAATTTTTTAATGTGTTCAATAGTGCGCTCCATAGGAATTGTAGTGCTTTGTGTTTTACTTAATATTTTACTCTCTGTAGGGAAATGATTGTGTGGTCAAGACAGAGGCATTCAAATGCCCCCTACCATCTGACCTCATGTTGTCATTAGATAGGAATAGTAGAATTTTTAATAACTTTTTTCCTGTGACTTTTCCTAAAGTCTTTCCAGTCCTGCATGGTTGTTACAGCTATATTTTCAAGAGCTGATATGTAATCATAAGAAAAGTGTTAATAATAAACTTTTTTTGAAAATTACAAGACCAATAATATGTAACCTTTCAGAATCGTTGTCTGTAATACTTCAACAAGAGCAGAAGTGAATGAAAATCAAGTTTAAGTCATCCGTTTCAAAAATAATACGCATTTATAAACCAAATTAGACACCACAATAATTTAATCATTTTTCTAAACCAGTGTTTTTGTGCACTACTCCTCTTTTTAAAAACCAAATTATTTCCTCCCTGGAATTTTTATTCTTATTTATAGATTTTCAGTCGCTGTTTCCAGAAGTGACCACCAACAAACTAATGATTCTGACTGTAACACAGAAAACTAAGAATGATATGACTATTTGGAGTGAGGAGGTAGAAAATGAAAGAGAAGTACTCTTAGAAAAGGTAATTCTTTCGGTTGGTGACAATTTAATTTTATGATCTTATTTAAATAGGAATGAATCAACGTTTTAAAATGTTGAAGTGTCTTTTCTAGCCTTTATTTTCTGCTAACTTATTTCAATACTAAAGAACTTAAATCTTTTTCTAAGAATAGCAATGCCACAATTTTGAACAGCTAGCATTCTGTTTAATACTTTGCTAATTTTTTTTTAATTTAGGTCTGTTTTACAAAAAAGGAAGCTTTTTGTTTCTTTCAAACCCATCTCTGTTCTCTCCTCTCTCTGTCTCTCCATTCCATTTCCTCCCTCCCTTCTTCCCTCTCCTCTCTCTTTAAAGCATAGCACATAAAAAGTAAAAATTACACCAGCCTTCTTCAAGGAGTAAATGGCAATGTGTATAATACAGTAATCATAAAAACTGTATACCCACAATTTTTTCATGTCTTTTGCTTTTAACCTGAAGATACGTATTGACAACTTCCCATAATATTACGCATAGATAATATTTCTTTTTTTTGTAAAATCTGCATTGTATTACATTACTTGGGCAAAACATAAGTTTTTTAAGTTACTTAAAATTTTCCATAGTAATTTGTAAATGGAAAACCAAACTTTTGCTTTTAAAGGCAGTGAATATATTTTTACATATATTCTTTATGCTTTCACATATATTTATAGATTCCTAAATTGAGACTTGCTGAATTAAAGGATATAATCGTTTTAAATTTTGGTAAATGCTGCCAATTTGCTCACCAAAAAGATTGCCTAAGTGTATACACTCATCCTATGTAGCCCTGGATATTAGCATTTCTTTTCATTTTTAACAACCTAAGAAATGATAAGAGATAACAAAAAGTTGAAACTTCTAAACTATATAATTATTTCTTTAAGATTTTGATGTTGGGTTATATCAGTTATTTTTGTCTACAAGACAGAAAGAAATATCCCTGTGCCTGTACAACAGGTTAGGAATAGTTCACTTGAGGAATCTTAGCTAACTGTAAATTTTATGCAGCATGATGTCAGGAGTTACTTTATATGTTCTTTAGCATTGGATGGTGGTTCTTTTCATTTGTAAAAATATAATTTACACACTTAATGGTATGTCGTGATGATGACTTTATAGTACTTAAAAGTCCCACATAGAATTTTGCTAATAAATTTCATGCAGTTAATAATCACGAGCAAGTTACATGCTAGTTAGCAAGGAAATTACAGAGAGGCATGATGATAGTGTTTCTGATTTGATAGATAATCTGAATTTAGAGAGTTGAAATTTAAATAGGCATTAACTCAGTAAATATTTTCTATTTACATTGCAAGGTAATATTTACTAAATTCATACTTATTGTCACTATTGTTGATCACTAGAAAGCTCTCATGTGTGCATTGCATTACTGGTTCTAATTTTTGATCAATTAAAGATTCTGACCCTCTTCTGATACTAACATAGTAGTCAGTTTTCTATAACCAATTTCAGGGCTTTGAAATGGCAACATGCTTTATCTTGTGATTTTTAATTTTGTAATGACTGAGTTATGTTATTTTCTGTGAGGGGAAAAACCCAGATTTTTCTATATTAGCTATGTTAGTAATTATTTTAGAATGACATACATTTTACTTTCCAAGTGGGTATTTTATGTTTTATGGTTTGAATCTATTCTGTATTTTCCCAGCAGATGTCAGTTGTTTGCCGTTGATGAATAGAAATCTTGAGAGAAATACTTTTTGTAATAATTTGGGATTCTTTTAATTAACCTTTACAAACATTTGATTGTATTGTTTTGCTCTCCTTACAGTTCTTGTGTATTGCACATCTCTGCGTGAAGTTGATGTATATTCTAATAACTTATCTTGATCATATTTAGTAGTTTTCCTACTTTTAGGAATTATAAGGATTAAGTAAGTACAGCAATAAGTATAAATATTAAGTATGGCGATAAACTAAATACAGTATTATCTTGGTTTTCATTGGTTTATAAGAACATATTAAGAGAAAATAGGATAGCTTAAGTTGTGTACCTCTACAGCAAGGGTCAGCACACTTTTTCTGTAAAGAGCCAGATAATAAATATGATAGGCTTGGTAAGCCACATTTCAACTACTCTCTAACTACAGTTGCTTTGCATTGTTAAAACAATGATAGACAGTATATAGGTGAATAGTTATGGCCATGTTCCGGGAATACTGTATTTATTATACGAGCAGGCAGCAGCCGGATTTACCCATCTGGTTGTAGCTTACTAACCCCTTACTTAGGATATGGCTGCATTCCTCAGGCTTTGACTTTTGAGAGTCTCAGCTGAAGTCAGAGATGCTCAGAAATCCATGTTTTCTAGCACTGCACAAACCCTAGTACCACCGTTCAGCTCTCAGCTGGCACTTTCTGCTGGGCCTTGCAGAATCTCATCATGTGCCTGCACAGCTCATCTCTTGGCTATAAAACCAGGGTCAGTCGCCCTGCAGACTGCTGGAAGTCCTGTTGGCTCCCCTTTCTCTTCTCTAGTACCCTACCCCACAAATTCTAGAGACTTCAGCAGTCCATAATTCTTGTTTTCTGCCTCCTCAGTTCAGTGACACCACCTTTTGCTTGGAATCCACTTCTTTGCCCTTTGACAAGAAGGTATCCCCAGACACAACAGGAAAATACAGGGAGCACCTCATCTGTTTCCCTTTTGACAAAGATCACGGTTTTGTCACTGTTGTTCAGAGTCTAAAAACAGTTGCCACATATATTTTTGTCAGTTGTATGGTTTTCAGCAGGTGACAAGTTTGATACCTATTACTGTCATGGCTGGAAGGGGAACTGTGCCCCCGTGTTTTTAAACATTTATGATCTGTCTCTTAGCATCCTAATCTGGTCGTAATATTTGTTACTGTCTTTTACACTGGTTAGGCTTCTGATGAAGCTAATAAAGACACCATAAGATTTAGGATGGTGAGACCATGATTTTGAATAGGTGATACATGTGTATGGTGTGTAATGATTATATGCTACACAAAAGAAACGGGTTATATAATGAAAAGTAAGCATCCCATTCAGCCCTGTACTCCGTCTATCCATTTACCCTGTTATTTCTGTGTGCCTTTTCAGAAGTATTTCATGACTCCGTGAATGGAGAATAGATATATGTGTTTTTGAAGGACACACAAACAAGTATATGTTTTTAAATGTTTATTCAAATTAATGAATAATTCATGTCTTTTTACTATGAATATTTTGTTTTTTCTTTCTTACCTTGTTTCTGATACTGCTATAGTATTGCAAAATAACAATTATAGCTTATAATTCATGTTAAATTCAGGAATTAATAGCACAGTACTGATTAGAAATGATTCCTAAAATAAAGAATTTAGAAGAAAAAAATACACAATTTAGACTTTTCAAAAGAAATGAAAATGTTATTTGAACCATTAATCTTTTGAAATGATTAAAATAATCTTAACTTTACAGTCTAATTTATGAGTTTTAATTTTTTATTCATCTTGTTAAGATCTCTATATGAAACAAAAGATTTATTTAAAAATTTATTAAAACAAAAATCTGTAGCAGTGGTATCTTGAGCATATTATTTCTGTCTTTTTCTATGCAGTTCATCAGTGGTGCTAAGGAAATATGCTACGCTCTGCGAGCCGAAGGCTATTGGGCTGACTTTATTGACCCATTATCTGGTTTGGCAGTGAGTAATTAAATCCAAAGTTTAAAAAGCCAGATGATGTAATTTGAAGTAGGAATGACTTATATTATGAAATTTGAAGTAGGAATGATTTGTATTATAGTTCATAACTCTAACTTTAGTAAAAATAGATCACTAAAGACTTTTTTAAAAATCTCACAATTTTACCCAAAGAAGTACCTCTATGAGTTTGTTGCATTCACAACTTGGAGGGACCTCTGTCACTCACACTTAAGTTTCTCCATCACTTTAAATTCTTTTAATTAAAAAATGATAAAAAGTTATTTCTGTACTCATTTATATAGAATTAGTGTGTTTGATGTTTGTTAGTTGAAAATTAGTTATCAACAGTTTCTTTAAGGAAGAAAAAATATTTTTGAATTAAGAAAATACAGATAGTAGAAGAAATATTTAGAAAAGTAACATTTTAGAAATTAATATTTATAAAGTTATATTTTGAAAATAACTGCATTGTCACATTTTAAATCCTGGGGGGGTTTTTGTTGGTGGTGGTGGTGGTGTTGTTTTTAAAAATAGTGGTAAATTTGTCTTGAATCTTAAGATAGTAATATATACTATTCTCAAAGTCAAGTAAGATATAAACTAAAAATGAAGAACCGACTCTGGACTTTAGTTTCCTTTTCTTAAAAATATTAAGGTGAACCATAGATTATTGTCTAAAGTTTGTTCCATCTTTAAAGTTGGTGCAATGTTATGCATTTGGTTCTAGATAACATGAAATTTGCTGGATCATTCATTTCACATTTCCAGAATGCATAGCTCTTGGGGAAAGAGGAGGTGTTAGAGCAGTTGAAGCCTTTCACATGACCTTTTTATTCCTTATTTGAATCTTTACATATTTCAAGTATTAAAATACGGGTTTATGTTTGCATGAAATTATTACTCCATTTTCTTTTTGGCTAATGAAAATACGTCTTTTTTTTTTCCCCTCAGTTTTTTGGACCATATACAAACAACACTCTTTTTGAAACAGATGAACGCTATCGACATTTAGGATTCTCTGTTGATGATCTTGGCTGCTGTAAAGTGATTCGTCATAATCTCTGGGGTACCCATGTGGTTGTAGGAAGTATCTTTACGAATGCAGCACCAGACAGCCATATTATGAAGAAATTAAGTGGAAACTAGTAGTAATGTCAATTTGTTTGCTGTACTATTTGTACTTAACATTTAGGTTGATCTATAAACACTGTCAAAGGCTTCAGTTTTTAAACTTTACTTATTTCTAGGGTATTTATTTCAACATTTATGAATTTATGTTGACAGGAGTTTGTGATTTTTTAAAACTCAAAAGTTCATATCGTCAGTGAATACATGTTAAGCACATCTAAAGTGAACAGAATGTGGTAATTAACATGTAACCATGGTATGATTTCCTATTGTTATTTCTCCCCTTTAATGAAAAACCTTAGTTTTAATTATTTTTCTCCAAAAATAAATTATACATTTGCTTATGATGGTGTGTTTTTTATTGCAATATTTTTAAAATGTCCTGAAGACTCCAAGAAACTATATTAATCTTTTTAAAGTTTTTTTAATGAATGCAATTGAAAATTCTAGATTTAGTATAGATTTAACTTTTCCTATTTTTCCTTCATTCTTGTACTAGTCTGAGTATTACTTTGAAATAAGGTCCATGCAGGAAAAAAAAATAAGGAAAATACATCTTTATAAATAAAGGCTTATGCATCTCTCATCCTTACACATACTTAAAACACGCACACACACACACAGTTCTTAACACCTGGGTTGTAAAATAAATGTAGATTATTTTGATACAAAACTATGCCCCAGCTGTTAAATCATATCTGCAATTTCAGTAGTAGATGGAAACTGTGATACATTACAGCAGTGCCTCATTTGTGACAGTTTGGTTTTACAGTATTTTGAACTTTTTAAAAAATACCTTTTATTGGTCAGGCTTTTTCTAATAGGAAGAGACAGATCTGAGGAAAACAGGTAACTTATACCAAATGAATTAATTGGAATGGATTTTTTTCAATAAATACCTGTTTTTAAAAGGAATACGTGGAGACAATCAACTTGTTAATTTACAACTTGATTTCAGATTTTTTGCTTAGTTAACTTGTAGCTTGATAGTAAGTGTTGCTTATGGCTCAGTACGAGCTAAAAAGTTTTCATTATGAAGAAATGCAGTAGTGATCCTATAATATTTTGGAAAAAATATTAAAATACAGTTATCTCTTGGTATCCATGGGGGAGTTGGTTCCAGGACCTCCTGCAGATACCAAAATTGGCAGATGCCCAAGTCTCTTACATAAAATGGCAAATGAATGCATACAGTTGGCCCTCAGCACCTGTGGTTTCCCAGCCGTGGATTGGAAATACCGTTTTCAATCCCCAGTTGGCTGAATACATGGATGTGAAACCTGTGGATACAGAGGGCCGATCACGTGTGTGTGCATGTGCATTCAGAAAAGTGCACATATCATAAGTGCTTGGTAAATGTTCATCTGTGAAACCAACACCCAGATCGAGACAGAACCCCACTGGCACTTCCGAGGCTCATCGTGCTGCCTTCCAGGTATTCCCCCTCCCACTCGCCCCTCCCACAGGCAACCGCTGTCCTGATTTCCTACAGCATAGGTTGGTTTCATCTGTTTTGATGCTTTATACATGTGAAGCTGTATGTTTGCTTTTGTGGTTTCATTTTAACTCAAAAAATGTGAGATTAACCCTTATTGTGCATAATTATTGATCACCTAAATTGGGGCCGTTTTGCCCCTCAGGGTGAATTTAGCAGTATCTGGAGGCGTTGTCACATCTGTGGGGGGTGGGTGCTATAGCCATGCAGCGGGCAGAGATGAAGGATGCTGATAAACACCCGACAATGCAAAGGACAGCTCCCACAACAAAGAATTATTTGGTCCACTGCATTACCCCGATCCCATTTTATCACCTTGCTTTCTAACAGAAGAGAGAAAGAGTACCGAGAAGCAGTGACTGCCAATTAAAATTTGTTTCCTGAAATGCTAGGGCAAGATTTATGTGGGAAATGTACCCAAGGGACTCTTAACTGATAACAGTAGAAAGTGACTATTATGTGGCAAGAAAACAACATATTTGCTTGATTAGGAACCCTGAAGAATGAACTTGTAAAATAACTCATTTTAAACAAATTAGCTACTTTTTAACATAAGCCTGAGCCATTGAAATTTTTATATTAGACATGTCACTGAAAAAATTGTGTGTGTCCTGACCTGTGTGGCTTGGTTGGGCATCACCGCAGCAAAGCAAACCGTCACTGGTTCAGTTCCCAATCAACACATGCCTGGGTTGTGGGTTCAGTCCCCAGGCAGGATGCATACAGGAGGCAGCCGACTAACATTTCTCACGTTGGCATTTCTCTCCCTCTTTTTTTGTCCCTTCCCCTCTCTCTAAAAATAAAAGCTTTCAAATATATATACATAAGTTTTGGGGAAATGGAAGTGCAGGCATCAGGTCGCAGCAGCTAGTGTTCAGGCCCAGCACTGGAACTTGGCTGTGATTCACATACACTCTCCTATAGTCATTATCAAAAAGTTTACTTAAGTGATTAAAATTTCAAGGAGTTGCAGAATTTAAGCTTAAAGACTATTCAAGTTGACTAATATTGCCACATTTCATAGGTAAACTTTGGAAATTATTCATTGAACTCTTTAATCTTTGAATTTCTTTGAAAACGTGCTGAAATATTTAGATACTCAATTATAGAAGCTATACTTCAAATAGTACAGTTCTCTGGCTTCAAGTTTAGAACTTTCATGTCCTTAGGCTTCTCTCATTTGTAACATCAACATAAATAATCCTTACATTAGAACAAAATTTTGCTTTTGATTTGAACTTTTTTTTTTTTCTTCTTATGAGTGGTTCTCTTTGCTCCAAAGCAGCATTTATCCATCTTGGCACTATTGATGTTTTGACCAGAGGACTCCGTGTGGGAGTGATCCTATGCTTTGCAGCATGGTTAACAGCATTCTAGGCCTCGCCTCCAGGTGACACTAACCGCTAGTCATAACAGTGTCTTTGGACTTTGCCAGGTTTCCCTGGAGAGCAAAATGTTCATCTGAAAAAAAAATTTTAACCAGGTGTCCAGACGATCCTATTTCTTCATTAATATAAAACTTGGTTGACACATTATTTTGAAGTTGATTATATACTTGTATACGATTCTTCTGTATTTTTTGTTGATTTAAGTTGTTCCTCCCATTCCTGGCAAAAAGGGACCCAGCTCTCTACAAAATTTAGACACAGCACTAGTCTCGCTCACCTTTTCATTACTAGCCAGGACATTCTACACTTGCGTAAGTTTTTGTCTGCCCTCCGCACCTTCTGTCAAAAGAACAGGTGTAATCTACAGCTTAATTACCCAGAAGATTCAATTCAGGCTTTGAGCATTTGACTTCCAGTCATTTTATTGGCAATTGTAATCACTTAAAACCATGTTGCTACTATAAAGCTATACTAATTAAAATAGAGTGATACTGGTGCAAGGATAGATGAACTGACCAATGAGTGGGGGGAAAAAGTCCAAGAAACAGACCTGCATATAAGTGGTTGGTCACCTGATTTATGTCAAAGGTGACACTGCAGTGCAGGGAGAAAAGGATCCTTTCAATATATATTCCTGGGTCAATTGGATGTTCATATAAGAAAGAGAATATTTTTGCTTTTACCTTACACCATAAACAAAAATCACTTTGAAATGGATTGCAAACTCAACATGAAAGATTAAAAAAAGCATTTAGTGGAACAAAAAGACCTTTATGACCTTAGAGTAGGCAGAATTTTTAAAAGCAGGACATTACACTAACCATATAAGGGAAAAATTTACTAATTTTATTAAGAATTTTTAATTCATGAAAAATATGAAGAAAACAACCAACAGAACTCAGATATGTGTCTGGCAATGTAGCTATATATGTGTGTGACCAGAGGACTCGGATACAAAATATATATATAAAGAACTAAAATTGGTAAGCAGAAAACCAAGAGAAAAACAAGATTTTTCTATAAAAAACATAAAGATTCCAAATGGCCAATAAACCTGAAAAGGTGCTCTACTTAATCATTGGAAATGCAAATTAAATGCACAATGCCAGACCAATAAATGTTCCCACAATGGCTAAAATGAAAAAGATACTAAGCATTTGCAAAGATGTGGAGCAACTACAGTTGTGATTGATGGGAAACGCAATGGTATGAACACTTTGGAACACTGGCGATTCTAAAGCCTAACATAGCACCTTGTGATTCCACTCAGGTGTAGACCCAGGAGAAATACATCTGTTTACCAAAAGACATACTCATATAAAATCCATATGTAGCAGCCAAAAGTAGGATACTCTTCAGTACTCATCAGCACAAGGATGGATATATTTGTGGCATATTCACATAGTGGTGTGTGTGTGTGTGTGTGTGTGTGTGTGTGTGTAAAATGAAAATGAATGCTTTATGACTACATGCAATAAAATGACACTAATGAAGGCTGTGTGAAAGAAGCCACTACAAAAGACTATATTATGTGTTACATTTTTTATATACGTTATATATGTAATTCCATTAGTGTGAAGTACAAAACAAACCTATGCTGCTAGGCATCAGATGACACTAACCCTTGGGAGGGGAAGGGTAGTGACCAGAAGGCAGGCCAAGGGGCTTCTAGGGTGTTGGCAGTGTTCTTTTTTCTGAACTCACGTGTTGACCGTTGGGTAATTTAGTTGTGCAAACTCGAGTTGTACGCTTATGTACACTTTTTTGTATGTATATTATGCTTCAATGAAGTATCTTTTTAAACTACAACCAGATCCACTCTTAAAACCATACTAGATCTATTCAAAGATAACTGGTACCATAAAAAGGCCCTTACACTGAATCCACTTTTTAAAAAGGGAATTAAAATTTACAGTTACATCAGAAAATGTTGAAACAAAATTATAGCTTTTCAAATATTTAGGTATAACTTCAACTATACATTAATTATTGGATTAAACAAAGCATCAAGTTTGCAAAGCATTTCATTTTTTCTATTGTATTATTAGACATATTTTACATTTTTATAACATGATTGATTTTTGCCAAGAACTTCAGAGTTTTCCAAGAAGTTCTTAATCCTTGGATAGTTAAATCATTCTTTTAGAGTTCCTTAGAAACATTGAGTCATTCTTGTATCCCTCTTTAATTATTAATCTAACAGTTTTATCATATTTGATTGCTTCATGAAATTTCATTTTTGTCACATGTGCAGTTTTACTTCAGTATATTTACATGAAATGCCATAGTCATTAAATATGCTTCCTTAAAATGAAAGCAGGCTAAACAGATAAATTTGCAATGCTACAGTCTGCTTTGATCTTACTGCCCTATATAAAAATAGAGGATACAATGGCTTTAATTTTGTTTTGTGTAAGATTATATTTAACTTACATTACTTCTTACATATTCTAGTATAAAGGGCAATATTCCTGTATTTAAAACAAGTAACAATTTAATGATACAAAAACAGGAAACATTTCTGTAAATTATAATACAGTTAATCAAATTTTCCCCCTTGTATGATTAGTGCCCTGTCCTGTTTTTAAAAAGGCATTAAACATTTTTTAATACCTTAATGTATTTTTTCCCATTACTAAGTATCCTTCCTATACACTCTTCCACCTCTATCCTCGCCCCTTCCCCCGCCCCCAGCAGTCACCACCCTGTTGTCCTGGCCACGAGTCCTTTTTCCTTTGTGCTGGATCCCTCCACCCCCTGCCCCCCTGCCCAGAGCTGTCAGCCTGCTCTCCTTCTATGAGTCTGTCTCTGTTTTGTTTGCTAGTTCAGTTTGTTCATTAGATTCCACATACGAGTGAAATCATATGGTATTTGTTTGTCTTCTAGTTTGTATTTATAGCCTCGTCGTTTTGCTGTAAATTGAATTTTTAGTAGTTTTTGAAGAATAAAAAGCCATTCTTGTCAAAAACTTCATGAAGAAGTACCTGCCAAAGGTCCAGTTTTGTTATTGGAAGAATGCTTCTACGCAGTGCCTGTCACATACGTGTTCAGTAATAGATTTTGATGAATCTAATGATGGTTTGCAAATTATGCAAATTTGATGGGGTCAAACTGGAACTTTGTCTTTGTGTCTACTTTAATCCAAAAACCTTACATAGAGAGATTCCCAATTAATTTCACATTAGCTCGATCTGTTTTACAATTGCAGCACAATTGGAATGGTGTATTTATTGGCATATATTGCTTATCTCTCAAATATTACATGGTACATACATATACTAAAAAGTTAACTTGTTTTTTATCTGAAATTCAAATTTACCTGAGTGTCACCTATTTTTATTTTCTAAATCTGGTGACTATGTAAATGACAACATTGTTATGAAACTATGATTATTTTTAATGGTGAGACTACAGAGGAACTTTGATAGAATACCAAACTAAAAATTTTAAACATACAAACACCTACTAAGGTTGAAAGAGCACAGCCATTGAGCACCTGAAAAAGCAGTTTCAGAGTTAACCCTGAAAAAGCAGTTTCAGAGTTAAACGAGTGCCTTGATGACTCATCATTTTTTTATTTCTTTGATTTTACATGGTTACTGTTCATTGATTTCTATTTTTTTATTTCTTCATTGTGTTTTAAAACTGGCTAAATTAGAGCCTTAACATTAGACTAAGCAATATTTTTAGAAGAATTTTATTCTCACCATTCCAGTTGGAGTACAGAGGAACATGAGATCCATTTGCCATTTTCAAGCATGTGATATCTCTAATGTCACACAGTCTTAATTGTAAGTTACCAAATTTGGAGTCCCTTAAACTGGGCTAAATCACTGAAAGAGTCAAAGGAAGACTTAGTTCTGGCTCTGAGTAAACAGGAGGGAAAGAGAAAGGCAAACTATGTTTACTGCATTGTAACTAAGTTAGGGTAATAAAATTTGTCCTGTGTTAATCCTGAGTGAGTTAGAATACCTTTGCAGAGTCAAATGGTCACTCATGGGAAATAAATTAACTTTCCTGGTACAGTAGGGTATGAATTAGTGACCTGAAAAAGGCTATTAATCTCTAATGGTTGAGCACTTGGCTTTTAGATTGCTCTCTATTTTTAGTTCCCTTAGACCCAATGTAGATCGACACACAGTGTGGTTTTATGCAGATAAGCCCAAAGGTCTACAGTGATTCAAGACAATAATGTCTCCAGGTGGCAAAAATCCTTTCAGCAAGCTGGGGGAAAAAAAAAGTTGGTCAAGAAATCTACAATGGAGATATAACTAATATTAACATTGAGACTATTGAATGTTTTATGTATTCAGTCATGGAACGTTTGTATATATCAGTTAACACAAGTTTCTCCAAGCAAATTAGAAAAGTGACAATAAAGTAGAAAAAACTGTGGAGGTCTGTCCAGAAAGTATCCAGGCATGTAATATGAAAAATAGACCATGAACAAAGCCAAAGTGGGGAAGGGTTGAGGGAGGGAGGTGGGGGTGGGTGGGGCAGGGGAAAATGGTGGTGGGAAAATGGAGACAAATGTATTTGAACAATAAAAATAAAAATAAATAAAAATAGAGACATTTATTGAAGAATATACAAGATACAAAAAGCTTTGTGCATAGGACAATGACTCCTCAGTCCCCTTCAAAGTAGGCACCTTGGGACCTCACACCTCCCCCAGAATCCCTTCCACTGTGAAAAAACTCTGCAAAATCCTTTGTTGCAATTGCCATCTGGTAACCTGTCATGTTTTCCTGAATTTCATCAATGGCCTGAAATCTCTTCCCTTTCAAAAGTGGTTTTAGTTTTGGGGAAAGTCAGAAGTCACGGGGGGCCAAATCTGGGCTGTAGGAGATCTGAGTTAAACATTCTCAGGTGCTTTGCTTATTGCAGGCCTTTCAGAAAGTGGATCACTTTCAACAGATTCTCAATGATTTTTGAAGTGTTTGTGCCACTTTTATCTTCACTGTATCATCCCTGAAGTCTGTCTAAGCCATCCAAATAGTTTCCGTGGAGGAATACTCAAGTTTAACACAAAATTTCATGCAGACTCTGCTCTGCTCGCTCATCTTGAATGCGATAGCCATACAGAACACATGCTCACTCAACAGTGTCTACCACCCCCACTGCCTAGTACAATGAAGTCGTCATTACTCATGCATGTACATTCCAGTCCATGCTCCTTGGCTGCCAGGTTACATCCATGTCATGCAAACCATCCTCATTATATTAAAAATAGCTGAACTTTTCCCGGACAGACCTTGTATTATTTAGGGCTATTAGAATTTCTAGCCTGCTTCTTAAATTAATCCTGTTTTCTGTTTTAAAGTTAAGTTTATTTTCACTGGCATCTGAAAGACCATAGAAGCTTGAATAGCCACTTTTCTGACATTCAGGGTAACTGAAAAGCACTGAGATTAATTTCATAAATTTTGTGTGAAAATCAATCATTACAATCATTTCCAATAATAAATCTCTACTGTTTTTGGTACTGGACATTTTGATACCAACTGTTCTAAGATTACTTTTAGCTGTTGGCCTTTCCACTTCATAGTGCTTCCCCTCCTTTTCAAAGTGAAAAATAACCTAATGCTAATAATGAATGTCCTTTTACTTAATATTGTAGATAATACACACACACCCCTTGTGAACAAAACAACTTCTAAGAGCAAGATAGCTATATATGTGAGGTGTGCTTAACCAATTTAAAATTATCCATAATGTGACTATCCCAAATAGACAAAACCCCTAATTTTTCACTTGGGGCTTTGCCAACTTTATTCAACCTTCTGCTCCTAGATGTATAAAAAGATAGGCTGCAATGATACATTTGGACAATAGGTGTCACCATTGAGGTAGAAATACCTCAAATTCGGGACTTTTAGTTCTGCAAAGAATCTGGGACTTCTGATTTTGTAAATATCCTACCTTATCAATTATGTAGACTTGAAATTTAAATTATTTTGTTTAGAAAGAGAGGTTCCTGTACATTGCTAATGACCTTGTTCCTTGGCTTTCTCCCCCTTAAAGCTATTACCCAGGTGCCATTATTTAGTCTATGAAGCTAATTGTATTATCTTTAAAACCGAAGATGAATCTCCAGTGCAGTAAGTCAAATTGTTCAATTGTTACACACATCATTGTTTTCATTTTTTAAATTGTGTGTTCCTGTGAAGGAATCAGTTGGTCACGGGAATCTAGTGGTTTGAAGAGCAAAGCAAAGACAGGAAGAAGGACTCATACCTGCTAATACTTAAGGAAAGGGGCAACAGTGAGCCCTGCAGGGTGTGGGGTGGTTAAATTTATCCTCACCGGCAAGACAACCAAGAAAATCGGAAGTAGTGAGAGAATGCTAGTTTAGCCAAAAGATCTGATACGGTCTCAGATTTCAAATCAATTTCCAGTTGTTAAGCAAGTATCTGATTCCTCCTGTCCCCAATAAAAGGGACTGTGTCTCTGAAATACTATAAAAGCAAAAGGGTTAAGGAAGGTAAACTACTGGGATTTAAAATGTAGTAATGTATAATGGCTTTAGAGTCATTAAAAATATATAACAATATGAAATAAAGAAATATGGGAAAATGAAACAATTTAATTTTCTCATGTTTAATGCAGTATTTCAAATAGGCATTCAAAATATAAAATGTCTTTTGAATTAAAATAAAATTCAAAATTCATAATTATTTTCATACTAAGAAATTATATTCTAGTTGGTTGAAAAGTAGGCATATGAGAGTAGACACATTCATCGAACTTTAAGGTCGAAGTAACTAAGCAACAGCAACTCACAAATAATTCGTGGCATGGTAGATAAAAAAAGAAAAAGGCACAGATATATTTATGTGTTTTGGGTATCAAAACAAGCTTTTTTTTTGTTAGATGAGGAAACTCAAGACTTTAGAGTCATTAGTGATTTGCCGAATGTCACATTAGAATCTAGATTCTATTGAACTATTCTTCTAATTGGCAATTTCTGATAATTCGGCCAGGTTGTTTTAAAATTAATATTCTTTATTAAAAAAAAGAATTCAAATGCAGTATGGGCTTTTATAATATCAATTTATATTACATGATCATCTATTGGGAATGCAACCTCATTAAGGATCTTCCCCATTTTCAAAGAGGAAGCTGGGTTGCTCACAGAACTCCCTTTATTTGAGCAGCTGTTTCTTTTACCGTATCCGTGATGACAGGAATGGTAAGACGTTCTGTCTAACGGTGGTGCTAGAAATAATGAAGAATGAAAGGCCAATACCGTTGATATAATAAAATATTGGATTTCTCAGTCACGTTTACATTTTATCATTATACATCTGTGGCTATGAGAAAGCATCTTTATTGTTGAAATTCCTTACTCAAGAATACTATTACGAATCTAAAATTCCTATTTTTTCCATTGACTTTTTTTGAGCTTGCAAGACTTGTTTGGAATGCAAGTGCATTACAGCAGAACAGACAAATGGACAAATGAGATAACGAGGGCTGATTCATCTTGAATAGTGATTTCAAGTATTTTATTAGACACAGGGAAATTTACTGAAACCGGTTACAGCAAGGCCTTTGCTAGTTACTTCCATTATTGCTTGCTCTCACTATATAAAAAAGGAAAACCTTTGAATAGTTTAAAATTGCATAATTCATTGAATATTTCTCAAACATCATATCTTCATATGCAAACATCATATCTTTTGCTTTTTGCCTAACCATCCCTACTAAACGTGCACTCTGAATTAGTGAAGTTTGACTTTTTATTTTGATGCCTTTCACGTCTGCTCTAGAGTCTTTGGAGGAGACAATATTTGAGTTGGTCCATGAAGGGCAAGTAGTATTTGAATAGTGAGAATAATTCGAACAGTGAGAAGAATTCCAGGCCCTGATCATGCTCTATGAAGAAGAAAGCATAGCAGTGAGTGGACTGGTTTGCCCAGAGCTTCCTTCACACGCAATGGAGGGAGATGAGGCTCGAAAAATAGGTTGGAGCTGCACTGAAGGGACTTTCTGTCTCAAAATGAGGAATTTGTGCTATACGCTGTAGCATCAGACATTGAAAGTTTTGGAGTAGGAGAATAATTCCATTAAAACAACATTTATAAAAATAGATCTTCTGGCGGCATAGGGCATCAACTGTAGGAGAGAAGGAACTGGCAATAAACTCAAAGGTAACAGAGCGCTAGGGGAGGGTGGTGGCTACTGAAAATGAGATAAGCATTCCAACAGAAGAATTGAAATGTGTCAGTAATCTAGAAATCCAAACAAACACTGCAGCTTTTAGCCTGCATGATTGAGAAAAACAACAATAATAATAATAGCAGCCAACATTCCCATGGTGCTTACTACATGCCCAGGGCTTGTCTAAGTGCTTTACACGTAATAATTCATTTAATTTTCCTAACAAGTTCATGAAATAAGTATTATTGTTTCCATTGCACAGATGGGAAACCTCAAGTACAGAGAGGTTAGATATTGTATTCAGTCACACAGATAATGAGTGGCAGTCACAATGGAACACCAGCAGTTGGGCCCGAATCTAACATCTATCCTGATGTCTCATTAACAAGTAGTACTTTGTGGCTTATAGCCTTCTTAAATTCAGATATATTCAAGCTGAAATGGTGGTAAATGTCCAATTGGGAATATGTAGCAGGTGCTTGGAGACAGGAAGCTAGAATTCAGAGAATAAACAGTATTGAAGATTGAATGCTGTGCACCTCAACTAACTCAAATATTCGAAACACTGCATTACGGAATTGAGGTTAGAATTAACCCACTGATTTTCCATAGTTTGGGGGAGGGGATGTGGTGAGGGTTGGCGTAAGATAATTAAAATTTTCAGCCCCATTGGAAATAGTGCTGACAGAGCTCTCAGGAGTGATGTTCTGCTTATCTTTTGTTCTCTCGTACATTGTAATAATTTGCTATTTGATCTTGTACTATATTCATTTCCATTTGGCCTTAGGAAATTATGTAGCTTATATTTTCATGCTTAGTTTAAAAGTTCCAACTTGTTTTAAGCTTCTGAAATTCTTATCATTACAACATGCCATGAAACATCATTGAATTCAGCTGTCCAGACACTCGTTAGGAAATCAAAGGGCTATGTAGCATTGTTGGAAAAAAGTGCAAGTGGGGCAGGCTTTGGAAAAATACCTGGGTTTGGCTCTTAGCTCTGCCGCTTAACAAGTTTTTTGACCTTGGACATGTTACTTTCTGTTTCTGATAACACCCATCTAATGGTGAGATTGTAAGGCTTAGGAGAAATGACATAATACAAGTCATTTGTTACCATTTCCTATGGAAAAAATCTGTAACTTTTAGAGGCTATTATTATCTGATCACTGTACACAAATTTTGTGGACATCTAAACAGGAAAAATTACCACCGGAATGTGTTTTCTGAAAAATATAGTACAAACCACTTCAAGAGGAGATGTGTTTGGCAGAACACTTTGGTACTTAATCTAACCACAACTTTGGAGGAGAAAAAAAAAAACAAATAATGCCATCACAAACAATTTATAATGTCCAAAACAAACAAACGGAATACTCCCACGGGCTGTTAATACATAGATAGTGTGTTAACTTAGGTAATCACGAGATTCACTGGCTTGGATGTAACCAGCCATTACAACCCAGAGACATTTGTCAGAAACTTTGTATTGGCATTTTAAACAGTTTTCCTTTCATTGGGTGCATAGTATCTCAAAATCCAATACACAAACACTGGATCCAACAGTGTCACCTCAAAAATTTAGAAAGATACATATGTACATACACTGTGATAAAAATAGAAATTTTAGTTCTTGCCAATCCCTTCTACCCCACAAAGTTTCTTGGCAAGAACGATTCAAAGTTATGAAAAGCAAGAAGCTACAACCTAGAAAAAAAAAATAGAAATTTAAAAAGTGTCAGGATTTATAATGGCAAAGGCTATGTATGTATTTGCGTAGTCAAGTCTTAGCAAGCCCTACCCTGGTGCAAAACAGTTCCCTCTGTGAGGTTTTGTTGTTTGTTCACATCTATTGTGATGACTGTATTCATAAGTCAGTAAAGAATTAGAATTAACAATTTTTTGACAGAAATTATCTGTTGAAAATTATTTAAGTACCTCATCTAATTTTCACAAAACCAGTATGAGGTAAGTGATGGTATCTTCCATTCATGAGAAGGAAACTGAAACTCAGAAAAAAATAATTTAAGGCCACAAAGCTTTTAAGTAATGGGCCAGGAACCCAAATCTAGGTCTTTTTCATACACAAATCCCAGTGTTTCATATTGCATGTTCTTATGAAAATCGTTGCTCAAGCTTCTCACTTTTGAAAATAGCTTTTGGATATTTTACTTGAAGGAAGGGCTGCTGATTACGGGGAAGTGATTTGAATGTGATCTGAAGTGATTTTGAGAAATGATGATTATTTTTAGGTGCCCAGAAGTCACAATACAAAGACTTGATGGTAGATTATATGGCAGAGGTTCATAGTGTGCTCTGCTGCCTTTGGAAACTAAAAGTTCAACAAGCCTGTGAGCTCAAGTTTTAGGGAAAAAAAGCACTATTTTCAGAGTGACTAATAAAATGTAGATGAAATTAAAATTTTTAATATTGCAATCTCCAGCATGATAAATGAATAAAGTGAAATATCTTAATTCATATATAATTTATATACTATTCAACATAAGCATCTGCTTGTATGGTTTAGTGAAGATCAAGAATACTGAAAATACCATAACCAGAATTTTACTACAAATGGTCCCCTCACAATGGTTTGACTTATGATTTTTCAGCTTTATGATGGTGCAAAAGCAATAGACATTCAATAGAAACCATACTTCAGATTTTGAATTTCGGTCTTTTCCCAGACTGGTGATGTGTGGTAGAATGCTCTCTCCTGATGCTGGGCAGTGGCCGTGAACCGCAGGCCCAGTCAGCCATGCGATGAACCGACACTCTACAGTGGACTGTGTCACCAGTATGGCTTTCAATATATATGTATATATAAATATACATGTGTATGTATGTATTATATATAGCTGTTGTTGTTCTGAGCATGCCTAAGGCAGGCAAGGTTTAGGTATGGTGTTCAGTAAGTCAGGTGCATTACAAGCATTTTTGACTTATGCTATTTTCAACTTATGATGGGTTTATCTGAAGGTCATCCCCTTGTAAACCAAGGAGCAACTGTATTTATAAAATGATTATATGAATGAATTATAAAGAAACATCCTAAAAGCAGTCTTAAAAGGTCTAAATGGTTAAGCTGCCCTCAATAAAAAAGATTATAGACCTTATGTTCATGTGACCAAATATATGCAAACAGGCACAGGTTTGTTTTATTCCTCACTTTCATTACAATATTTCATAATGTTCCAATGCCTAAGATTACTATGAGTTTTTTTAACTGTTATAATTCTATGTTTATTTATCGTATCTTAACTAGAAATATAAAGTTTGGAAGCAGCAGCCCCATTGTTTTTAATTAGTCATTGCTACATTGAGGAAATATATTTCAGGGGTTCTTAACCTCTTTTTTTGTATCCATAGGCCCCTTTTCAGCATAATGTTTTTAAATGTGTAAAATACATCTATTATTAAAAAGTTGATTATTTTGAAATGCAATTGTCAAAATAATTTTTAAATTTGTGATAGAACATTTGTGCTTTTTATTAATGTTTTAAATTACAAGATGTAGCAACAGGTCTAATAGCTACGGTAATTTTGAATTAATTATAACTGTAACTGGTATCATGAGATATCTGCAACAACTATAATGTGATAAGAAAAGATGTATCTTCTTTTGGTAACAAGCCACAGGAATTGCTGGTAACACTTTATCTGTTGCTTCTATTTGTAATGAAAAGAAATGCTAAACTTCAGTTAAATGCTAGTGAAAGTAAAAATGTAATTTTTTTCCTAATCAAATTTATTCTACAAAGAGACCCACATTAGGATAGCCTATAACTAATCTGCTGTCTAAAATTTTGTATCAGCAATGATTATTTGCTGGTAATACGTGCTTTGGGACTTCTATAAAAATCCTTGTAGTATTTAAAGTAGACTAAACTGCTGTAACAAATTGAGCTGGAACATATTTTGGTGTCTAACAAAGTGGAAGTCCTATTCTCAGTCATGCAACACTCAGGCAGATGGCTCTCCTTCATAGCGTTGTTCAGGGGCCCTGGAGGCACCAACATTTTGTATTCCCCATGCCGCTCTGCAGAGCTGTTGCTAGGAAGTGATACCCAGATGGGGCCATGTGACTCGTTCTTGCCAAAGGGATGTGGGTGGTGGCGATGTGTGTCAACCGTGGCCCACAGCTGTTTAAAAAGCTGTGCTCCCCTCACACTTTCTTCCCCTTCCTCCTGAAGAATTTAGACAACAGCAAGGCCCTAGATTCTCCTGCAGCCACAAGGTGGAAGGAATCTGGGCCCGTGAATTACACAAGGAAGGAGCGCCCTCTGCCTCAGGGAGACACGACTGAGAATTAGGACTTCCATTGCTCAAAAAAGAAAGAAGAGAGAGAAAGCAAGAGTTCATGCACACAGACAACAGTGTTGCGACTGCGGGGGTTGGGGCGGAGGGTGGATGGAGGTGGAAGAGGGTATGTGGGGATAAACGGTGATGGGAAAAAAATGGGATGGGCAGTTAGCTGTATTTACCACAGTCATGTTTTCTCTGAGAACTTTTATACAATAGAGAAAACAGTTTTCTTAATACTATATCATCCTTCACATTTCTGAAATGAATCCTACTTGATTTTGGTGTACAGCTGCTTTTTTAAATTATTGACCAGGTGAGAGGCAAAAACAATCACACACGCAAGCCAGCAGCTCTTCTTGAATGAAGACACCTGAGCTACACAAGAAGGAATCATCTTTGAAGTGTGCTCCTTCCTCCTCAGAAGTGACCCTTCAGTTACCACTTTCTATTTGTTTTCCATCCCAAATACCTCTTAAATCAGGACTGCTCCTGTCGCTGCCTCACTTCTAATCTTTGTAAATCCCCTCCTGGACCACAGCTACACTCGCCTCCGGACTGAACGCTCTGCCTCCAGTTTTGTCCCTCTCCCCAAGCCATTTTCTCTACCAATATTCTCAAACTTTTAAAACTTCATGCCCCCCCCGTAAGTGAAAAATTGAGCACAATCTCAATGTACGCAGCTTGACTTATTTATGTTACATAGATTATAAAATGATACAGAGAGATTAAAACATAAATATGAATAGGAGTTCAAAAATGATCTTTCCCATCCAGTGGATTATTTGACACACACATGTATCGGCGTGGGTTCCGTCAGCACAGGCGACCCACAAGCATCATAGGAATTACGGCTTACCTGCACGAGGGAGAAGAGAAGCTAGGAAGTGAAGGTCTGTCTGCAAAGGGGCAGTCAAAGGTTGGGAGAAATAGCCACTGTTTCTACTTGAAGAGGAAAGGATGGAGTTTGCAGAAGTCTTCAAATCAACAGGTCTGACCACAAAAGACGACTGGAAACTGCTGCATAGGGCCATCCCTGGGACCCCCTCAACCTTCTGAGATAATAGGTGTTTCTTCACCTCTGCCTGCTGTATCTCCACAAGTTTTTCTCATCAGAAAACTAATGTGTAACTTCCTGGAAAGACAGTAATTAAAAGAAAATCTATTTCCCAGCCTTAGAAGAAGTAGACGTGGTGGTACCAGTTAACAACAATCAATCCTACGAAACATACTTGGAACACAGCCACTTCAAGTAGGACTAATTCTCTCTTCTGGATTCAGAGTGATTTTTCTAAAGTGCACCTGATTTTGTGTTACTCAAAATTCTTCTGTAGCTTCCTTCCAAGATCTGATGAGATCAAACATGTTTGAGATGGTATGGCTATAGACTTCTGTAGCTTCCTTTGCCTCGAGTAGTTTTTAATCATTTTAGCCTTGCAAACTTCTGTTTGCATATTTACATAAGACATGAAAAAATAAAATATAATTCTTATGTTAAGCTTTGGTTGCACAGTGGGTGAGTGTTGGAAGCCTTCTCTATTCCCTCAGAACCCTGCACAGTGCACACTTAGTAGGCAGAATTCAGAGCTCCACAGAAACTGTTTAGAAAAAACCGCGCTAAATGGTGACATCCAAAGTAATCATCATGGTGTATGAGGACCTTCATCATCTGCCTCCTGTGCACTTTTTCAATTTAATCTTCTAATAGCCTTCATGCCTCCCTGCATACTGGTGTTCTCAAATTAATTATTCATACCGTCAAATTTTCCCTTGGCACATCCGCCTCCTTTTACTTGGAGCACTGCTCTTACTTTGCCCATCAGGTATGTTTGTAGTCACAAATCATCACTACCTCCAGAAAATTTTTCCTGACTCAAACAAGCGCCTTTGTATGAATACAACACTCAATGCAAAGGAGGGCTCTGGAGCTGCCGATTGCATGAATTGAGGAGACATGGATTGAGCTATCTCAAAACAGCTTCCCTAAAATATACAATATCCATTTTCCCCACATCTCATTTCTCAGTTTTGTAGGCACTTAGAAAAATATATAGTATACAGTTTTATTTTTGGTGTTCTTTTACTGTAATAATGTAGCTGTGTGTGTGTGTGTGTGTGTACATGATAGTTTGTCAAAACCAAGAGCTTTTTTGAAATTTCTCAAAGTAAGATATTTTGCTTTTGCTGGAGAAAAATTACAAATCATTACAAAAATTAACAAAATCAAGTATTCCTTGACTTTAGCATTCATAAACTCAAACTACAGCATTTAGAGTTCACTAACTCTTCAAAGCTCTCTATCCAACTTTGCCCTCCACCATTTCCAGTATTAAGCGCTAACTCCATGCTGAGCAGTCTTCTTACTGCGCCCCCAAACATGTCAGCTTCAACGCCCAAGCCTTCGCCCACACCGTTTCCTCTCTGAGAGCGTCCTGCCCTCCTCCTCTCCCATTTTCTATCTGCATCTTTTCCAATAAGACAGAACCAGCTCACAAACCAACTCCTCTAAGACATCCGTGCTGCTCTCTTGTGCTGAATTTTAGTACCAACATTTGACTAAATCATTTCATTTGGCAACTAATTTCACATTGCTTTGAACTATGATGTAACTTTTTAAAAATGTTACTTTCTTGTCTCGCCAACAAAAGAAAAAGTATGAGTCCTGAATTATCAAAGATGTCACATTTTATAGGTACTGATATCCTCTTCCTTAACTTGACCATTGTTATGTACACAACAGGTGCTATACAAATACTTATGGAAAGATGATAAATTTCAGAATATGTCCAAGGACCGTGGAATAATGCAATTTTGTTTTCATTGGTTGATCCAGTCATTTATTCAATAACAAAAAATTTTAATCTATTTTCATAAGTAAGTAAATATTACTTTAAATAAGATGAGCTATAACACACAGGGAACCAAGATTTGTATGTCAGATGTAAAAATAGAATTGCAGTGATAACAAATGGAATAGCAGCTTCCATCAAGGCCACTGTGTTGCCAAGAACACTGACTTGAAAGAAAACATACATTTCAGTCCTGGGTACTTCACAGGTGTCTCTGGGAAAATAGTGCAACCTCTCTGGGCTTCATTATATGCATTTCTAAAAGAAGAGTGCTGAACTTGATCATTTCGACCATTCCAGACAAACAAAATTCATGCAATTTGTCTTTGGAGAAGGAAATGGTGGTTAGAAAAAACTCGCAAGAACTCCCAGAGGCATTGATGAAAACCTTTCCCTCGCCCCACAGTAGGCAGCAAAATGGCTGCTTTTCTAATAGTCCCCAGAACCTGTGACTATTTTATATGGCAAGGGGGAACTATGGTTGCAAATGAAATTAAATTTATTCAGGTGGGCCCAATGTAACTAAAAGGGACCTTTAAATGTGGAAGAAGGAGGTTGGAAGAGTTGGTACAGAGTCAGGCTTACCCCCCGCCCCGCCCTCCGTTAGCTTTTATCATGAAAGCGGCCACAAGCCAAGGAATGCAGTCAGTGAAAGGAAACTGGACATGGCAAGGAAGCGCTGTCTCCCACAGCTTCCCGAATGAAGGAACCAGCCCTGCCAACACTGTGATTTTAGCCCAGTCAAATCCATTGTGGACTTCTGACCTCCAGAACTATTAGATAATAAATGTATATTGATTTAAACCATCAAGTTTGTGGTATTTGTTACAACAACAAAAGGAAACTAATACACCTTCCTCCCAACACAAAGCACATTTAATAAAAGAAAAAAACCTATAAACATTTTCTGATAAAGTAATATGCCAGCAAAATAAATCAGCACGACATGTATGAACTAGCAGCAGTCACTTCAGGGACTTTCTGAAATTCTCATTTATTAAAAAGAAAGCAGAATAATTCAGCCACTTCTATACTTTATGAAACACTGGTCTCAGAAGATGTATTTGTTTAAGCAAAATAAATTGCTACGGATAACATTACTAAGATGTACTTTGTTATTGTTGTCCAGCAATTTTTAAAATGATTCCTACAAATAACCCATCCTAGCTGTAAAGATAAATGACTTAGGAACTTTGAAGATAATTAAATTAAAGAGACCATGTACAACCATTTAGTTTATTTTCTTCATTTGAAAGTTAAGTGACTGAGTCCCAGAGGTAAAGAGACTCATCCAAAGTTGCACAGTTTTTAGCCGAATGGCAAATAAAATGCAGCTCCCACTTGGCACTCCAGGCCCATAAGCCGGGGGAAAGGCGGGGGATGGGAACGTCAGGATGACAGGTTCCAGCCACATGTAGAACTCGGGACTTAATCTAAGTGCAACATAAATCTGATGCATATTTTTAAATGTATAAATTTAACATAAAATTTACTAATATGTATAAGCAAATTTAGTCTCATAGAGTGAAAGTAAAGAGACCAGTTGCAAGGTTGTTGCAATACCTGAAATAAGAGATGACAACTGCTTGAACAAGGGTGGCAACCAAGGTGATGAAGAAAAATGGAGCGACTCACAGTGTACTTTGAAGTTATAATCAATAGAACTTGAGGATAGATTGGATGTATGCATAACGAAAGGAGAATAATCAAAGGTAATTTCCAGATTTTGGTGTAATGGTATATACTTAAATTGGAAAACACAAGGTGGAGAAAAGTACGAGTTCTACTCTATCCTCTTAAGTTCAACCGGTCAATTAAAAATCAGTAAATTATTTCCTGATTCAGTGGGTAAGTATCTACTTATATGTAAAGCATTCAGGTAGGAATAATATATATTTCCTCCACTTCTACAGCTTACTATTCAGGGAAGGGTTAGTTTAGGGGTGGTGTTACATAAGATGATTTAAAAAATGTCTATAATGGAAGGCAGGATAGGACTGTCTAGAGAGAGTTACTAATAAAATGCTACCAGAGCATATGTGAAACTATTCCTTAAGGAACTAAGGGAGAAAAAAGTATAATAGAGGAAGTGTTTTTGACATGGGTCATTTAGGAGAGGTTGATGGCATTCCAGACAGAACTGTGTTCTTAAAAATAAGGCAGTGGGGAGGCTCAAAACATGCCTAAAAACTAGGGAATAGTGTGGTTTGGTTTTGATCAATTGATGGATGCAGTCAATGAACAAGTATTTATTGAAAATTTAGTATATGCCAAGTATTATGTTTCCAGCTAAGAACTGAAAGATGTCTGAGATACAGTTCATTCCCTCAGGTGGTTTACTGCCTGATACATGGTTTTGAATGAATTCAATGAATACATGGGAAAGATATTAAAACAAATGCTTATTTACTCACATATTTTTCCATATTTCAATACATATTTGAGTACCTACTATGTGCATTGTTCTAGAACTTGCACATTTTTGTAGGACTTGTATTCTAGTACAAATGGATGCACTTATGGAAGTACTAGAAAAGGTTTAGAAAAGTCCGTCTGGTTTTAATTTGGAGTACAGTTAGGGTTGTTCAGGAAAAGCTTTTCAAATACATCAACTTTTACACTGCAGTAGGTGGAGTTCAGACCAAAATATTAGGTAAGGATGATACTATAGAGTGTTCCTAATGTCTATGCCAGGACTGTGGCTTCATTTGTTTGGCACTGGGAAGTCATTGAGAGATCGTTGACCACTTGAGTGACAGAATTAGAGCTTTAATTTGGCTCTTATTAATTTGATGCATACAGACTATAAAATAGAGACAAACAGGGAAAGGAGGAGAGTTTTTAAAGACCCAGCAGTTTCACTTCTAAGAATATATTCAAGGCAACTTAAAAAGTATATCCATGCAAAAACATGTTCAGGAATGTTTATAACAACATCATTCAAAATGGCCCAAAAGTGTAAACAACTCAAATGTCCATAAAGTAATGAATGGATAAAGAAATGTGGTATATCATATAACGAAATATTAATCAGCTATAAAAAGGAATGAAGTACTAATTCATGCTACAACATGGATGAACCTTGAAAACATGCTAAATGAAGGAAGCTAGACACAAAAGTCTTTGTGTGATTCTATTTATTTGAAGTGTCTAGAATAAGCAAATCCATAGAGACAGAAAATAGATTAATGACTTCCAGGCACTAAAAGGAAAGGTGGGAGTTACTGTTAATGGGATTGGGACATTTTTGTAGGGAGTGATAAAAGTGAGTGATTTTTAAGACCGATGATATCATTACAGGATATAAAGATATGAAGAGGAGCAGATTTGAGGGAGAAGTTCAGTTTGGGACATACTGAAGTTGAAACATTTATAAAACATTTAGTTTTAACAATACTATAGATGCTTGTATGCAGCTTTACAAAAAGGTGTATTTGGATATTATCTGCACAGAAATGATTACCGAAACCATAGGAGTGGATAAATACTCTGAGTGAGAAAGTGAAGAGAAAAATGAAATCTGAGATAAAAATCTTGAGAAATGATATAGGAAAGAGGCAAGTGAGAGAACAGAATTCCAGAAATAAAAACTATTTGGAAAAAGGCCTAAAGAAAGGAGCCTGGAACATATGAATAACTGGAATATAAGACCAGTGTGATGGGACTCAGAGGTAAAACTGGGGAAAAGATGAGACTGAGTCTTCAGGGGTATGTTAGTACAAGCCCTGTGGGTGCGGTTAAGGATGCTTGTCTTCCTTAAGCAATATGAAGCTACTAAACATGGAGAGTCATGATTAGATTTGTGTTTTAAAACATCACTCTAGCTAGTGTGGAAAATTATTTGGAGAGGGTTCAAGCAAAATAATCTTTGTGGAAGATAAAACTTGTACTAGAATGGTGATAGTGTAGTGGGAGAGATTTGAGAGAAATTTCAAAGATAAAATGATAACTTGGTGATGACTGAATATAGATGGTGAAGGAGAGGCAAGTGTCAAGAAATACATATGCCTTATCTTATGGCTTACTCTCATTGAACTGTGTTGCCCTGAAATGGAATATAAGAGGAATCCATTGTGAAGTGAGTAAATGATGTTTGTAAAAATCCAAGCAGAGCTACCAAAAAGAAAGTCATGTACACAAGACTGCTGCCTGTTAAATAGCTATGAGCTGAAGATAATGATTTAGGAGTCATTATAATATAGACAATCATTAAAGTCATGGAGTGAATGAGATCGATTAGGACGTGAGAATAGAGTAAAAAGCAAATAGAACCAATCTAAGACTATGAAACTGATGACAACAGTGAACTTGCAGAAAGCCAACATTTAACAGTCAGATTGAGGAGGAAGGGCCACTAAATGAGAAGGAAAAAGAGAAGGATGGGTCAGAGAAACAGGAGCAGCAGGATAATCCCATGTCATGGGAACTGAGGAAAGAGAGAGTTTCAAAGAGAAAGCAGTGATAGGAGGGATGCCGCTGAGAGGTCAGGAAGGATAAAGACTGAAAAATGTTTCTTGTGAAACTTTGATATAATTCCATGGTGAAAATGTACTATAAATAGATTAAATTACACAGCCCAAATCTGGATGCAACCTTTGAATGAGGAGATGTGACTAATACTGTTATTGTACATGGTTTGTGTATGTTAAAGGGAGTTCCTGATCATAATTAGGAAACAGAGACTTGGTGGCCTTCCAAGCAGGTTTAGTAATAAGGCATGATTCAACCACCTGGACAGTGCTCTGAAGGTGCAGCCTCCAAACCCATATTCTCTGGGTGCTCCCTCTCCACAGCCTCCACCCAAGTGAAGACCAGGTATGTGGAAACAAGTTGTGAATCCCCCACGATTTCTGTAGTCCCTAAAATCAGAAAGGCAAAATGCCCACACTGAACTCACCAAATGTTTTGGTAAGAGAAAAATATATGTATTTCTTAAAAATAAATGTATCTTGCCTTCGCTCATATACCCCACTTTCACCCCCAGTGACCCAAAAGCTCATGCTCTAATCCCTGTTTACTGAAGACAGAATGGTCCGTTTGGAGGGGTTTTTTCAATGAGAGGTGCAACAATGCTAACAATGTAATTACAGCTTTGTCTAAATATTCTTTTTCAAAGTTTTTATAATCTGATGATGACTTCAGTGTTGATGGTAATCAATGAGGTAGAATGGTGATTTTCTGTTACTTAAGATAATTCAATCCAAACAGAACATAAACATTATACAAGTTTATACTTTCAGCTAGGTCTTTTTTACATGCATTTGAAAGCTAGATGTATTTAATCACTTTTTATTGCATAAGCTAATGATGTGGATAATGTTGTTGACTTTTTATTCATCTCTTAATGGGTAGTTTCAGAGATAAACCACATAAGTGCCCTCCTACAGTGCTGCTAAATGATATGATCAAAATCATATAGGACAATGACAAATCATTCATCAAGAACTACAGTCCTAAGTTACAGGGAAGATAAAATGGAGCTGAAACATATTTATAGGCTCTCTTGCAACTGCTCAAAAATATTAAATGCTCTTTCTGTTTGATTGCATGCAGCTTAAAAATATACTGTGGGTAAAAACTAGGCTGCCTTACCAAACTTTTATTTGCAAGTGTAATGAACAAAGTTTGATTTTTAAGGGTGTGTGTGCTTTCTAATTAATGTGTCATCAGCCCTTCCTTTCTTGGAGGCCATAGCTTGAGTTTTCACCTTAGCTTCTCTTTCTGTTTTTCTCTTCTTCCGTTTTCCTGTTACCTGTTTTCTAGATACGTCATCCCTTGTTAGTAATTTCACCTGGCAAGAGACCCCAGAAAGGAGCCAAAACTTAAATTCCATTGATTTTACCTCTTGCTTGTAGCAATGGTAGAAGATTTATCACAAATAAAAGGTTGAGACTACTGGCTGAAATGAAATTCAGGAAATATGGTATATTTCAATTACTCTGCTCTTTAGCCAAATAATTCAGCCTGGGCATGAAGTCAGCTGTTCAAGTCCATCTCAAGTGTGAAGTGTCCTCATGCCCTGCTTCCCCCTTCTTTTCCTGCTATATCTACTCAACTTTGTCAGCAGGCCTCTGCATTACTAACTCTACCTGAAGAAAGGCAACGCAACCGAAGTTCTAGTTGCCCATTGGGTTCACTATGCTCTAAGCAGAATAGGAAATCACAGCATCAAATTCATAGCCCTTACAGGTGGCTTAGAATCACCTAGGGATCTTGTTAAAATGCAGATGCTGACACATGAGGTCTAGGTTGGAGCATGAGATTCTATGTTTCTAACAAGCTCTCATAAATGCTGCTATTGCTGGTTCATGTAGCCAGGCATTTTGAGTAGAAAAAGCTTTAAAAAAACTGTGGTAGACCTTGATTAGCAATAAATGAGAACTTATTCTACATTTACGGTTCAGGGTAGAGGTAATAAAGTAAAGATCTTCTACCACACATTTTTATTTAGAAACAGAAAGATATATATTTGGCTATAAATCCATGGATTGCAAACCTGTTTTGTTTTTTAATTTTTTTTATTTTATTGTGACAGGAACAGTTGACACAGATCTATCACTTAACTAATTTTTAAGTAAGCATTACTTGTATCACTGACTATAGGTACAATGTTATAAAATTAATTTCTAAAACTTTTTCATCCTGCAAATCTGAAACTCTATACCTATTAAGCAATGATTTTCTTTCCCTCACTCCCCAGCCCCTGGCAATGACCATTCCACTTTGATTCTATGAACTTGACTATTTTAGATACCTCATGTAAGTGGAATCAGGCAATATTTATCTTTCTGTGGTTGGTTTATTTCACTTAGCATAATGTCCTTAAGGTTCATTTATGTTGCCACATATTGCAGAATTTCCTCCTTTTTAAAGGCTGAACAGCATTCCACTGTATGTAGATATTATTCCTGGCTTTCCATAGGGAAGGAAGGTGTTGGTTCATGTGTCTAACACCCTAACTTTTCTTGGGGGGCATGCCCCAGAGGGCTGGCTTCAGTGTTGCCGGTGTTAGAGCTCTGCTGGGTCTAACCAAGTCTCATCCACCAGGGGGAAAATGGAGGAAGCAGCTTGGGCTGGTTGACTCCATAGATCCTCACCCTGCTTGGCACAGAGAAATCAGACCCTAAAAAAAGGCAGCACTCAGCTTTCTCCTGGGAGAGAAGAAGTTAAGTCAAATATGTTTTCTTAAAAGTAGCAGAACTCCTTTCTCAAAAGAAATATTTCATACAACTCCAATATATAAAAACAGGGAAAAGTGATTGTATGAAGGGAGGATCCCCTAAATCCTGCCCATTCAGCCTCCCTTTCAGCTCCTCTCAGCCAGAAAGATTTCAGTGGAACCCTATTTTCCAAAAGACACAGATTTAAAAAAACAAACAAACAAAAAAAAAACCAACCATGGCCAAGGCTGCAGTGCCTATCTCCTGGCTAGTGCAACAAAGTAGGATTCACCCATTCAGAACACAGTTATTGAATGCCTACTATGTGCCAGGCACACAGTAGGGCTTACATTCTAGTGGCAAGACCAACAGTAACCAAAAAACAGAATTAAAAAATAAGTTATACAATATATTCAGAGAAGATAAGAGCTACAGAAAAAAATGAAGAGCAGGGTAACAAGGAACAGGAGTCCCAGTGTGGGTGGGGCAGGTGCAACGTTAAATAGGGTGATCAGCGGGGTCTGCGGGGAGAAGGTGATAAGCAAGCACTGGTGATCCAGTGCTCCAATGACGGTATGTACACTCAGGATAAATGGTTTCTGTTAGACCCACCCTACGGGAGGCTGGCTGTGATGATGCCTGAAGGCAATCCATGAAGCCACACACTGAGTCTGGCACCCAGCTGTCTGGCAGAGATTAATCAAGATTTTAGAGTCAGTACTAAGCATTTGTTCTTTCACCAAACATACAGTAAGCGTCCTCCATGTGGTGAACCTTGCACGAAGTGCCCAGGGTGCAGAGCTCAGACTGCAAGCATCTGGCTAGACTGCAAGCATCTTAAGGAGCAGCCGAGGCCCTGACTGCTCCTTAAGATGCTTGCAGTCTAGCCAGGGGTACATGTGCATGAAATGGCAAACCCACACAGTGTGCTAAGTACAAGATAAAGTTTTATGCCTGGGTCATGAGAAATCTGAGGGCATCAGCCAGGCCTGGGGTCACAGAAGGTTACCGGGCATAAAGAATGAGCAGAGCTTCGGTGATGACAGCCCTCCCTCCCAGCAAACCCACTGACTGAATAATCGCCCTCTATGAGTCTGAAACCCTTTATAAATATCAGGGAAAAAAACCCTGGAGTTTTTTTCCCAAATTGTTAATTGTAGTAAATTGTCACCTTCAGATAGTCCTGGGCTTTGCATTAGTGAAATGTTTTTCTTCATTTATAGAGTAATTTATTTCGCTATACATTCATTGTTCATGACTCTTCATCATGCTGAAATGCATTTTCTTGATTGTCTGTGGAGTTACCCAGGGGTAATAAATGTGTTGTTGCATTTTGTACACTGAAAAATGTCCTGCATGAGCGAGCAGTAGAGAGAGGGCAGGCAGCAGGGGAGGGAGGGAAAGGAGGCACAGGTGCACAGGCGGAAAAGCAGAGAACAAACAGAAATAAGCCCCAGAGCAGTGAAAGGAAAAGCATATTTGTCTACAAGATACAGCACCTAAGCAAAGCTTAAGTCCAAGCCATACAGCATCACTCGTGCCAGGAAGGCTCAGGGCTCAGCCTGCTGGTTGTCATTGCCAACACCTTTGTCCTGAGACAAGGTGCCTCGAAGAGGAAATGAATAGGTGGCACAATATCCCAGCACAGGAGATTTGTGTATTGTGGGGACCAGACCTTTTAAATGAGAGATCAAAGAGGAAATCTCAGAACGGAAACCAGATTTCAAAGGTTGTCACCAGAGCTGTGCAGATAGACTGGGTTGATTCCCGTATTCTCACAGTTCCATTCTTCCAGGGTGACACACAGACCTTCTCTGGCTGTGGTCCTCCGGCACTGGGTGTGTGTGTTGGGGAGAGTGGGGGGAAGGGACTCACGTGCACTTTACTGTGGAAAATGGCAACCCTTGACCCCGAGAGGCTAGCTCTCAGCCATAAAAGCTCGGTGTGCTGGGCTGGGGGTGGGGCGGGGGTGGGTGCGACTGCTGGTGCCGTTTGCCCCCCTTTTCTCTCCACCTTCTGCTTCCTTTCCCACTCAGCCCTCTATTCCAAAGAGACATAGCAACCAAAACGAACTAGTGCACTAAGTCTCAATCTTTCTGAACATTAATTAATTGTCACCTCACCCCCTCAGGCTGGTGAAACTCCACCTCTGTTATTCCTGGGACTGCCTGGTGACACAGATGGGCACACAGAGTGGCCCCAGCCCTCATCATCAGAGATGTCTTCTTAGATCAGTAGTCATCAATCACAGAGCCCTGCTGGACATCTCCGAGCAGGAAGGCTCAACCTAGGGATGCTAAAGAGAAAACAATGACCATTTTTTGTGTTTGGTTTAACTTTGAATGCTTGTTTTTATAAGGGAACTAACATACTGGATACATGGATTGCTCAACCCATTCATTATCCTATTTCTGATGGTAGTATCAAGGGACAATTTGAAGAAAGGCATAGCTTGGAACTTTACCCAGGTTACACTGCATTTTAGCAGCAGTCCCAAAACATAACCCTCAAACATCCCTTGCCTCCATAATAACCCATTAATGATATATTGTCCATAAATTTATTTATACACTCTCAGACTTACTAATTTTTTTTATGTTCTGCCTCTTAAAGAAACAAGCTTCTTACATTTATTATTTTGTAAAGTATTTCTTCCTTTTTTTTAAGTATACTAAATTCATCTCCTTAATCCCTGTTTCCAGTATTTAGTAAATAAATCTATGTTCTGCCCAATAGAATCTAATTTATTTGTGTATTTATTTCACAAACATTTATTGAGTGTCTACTCCTTCCTACTAAAAAGGTTTACTTTGTTTGTATAATTTACAGAGCTATATATTTCTTTCTCCTTGACGATCTCCTTGTCCTTAACCATGCCATCCCAGGTAGCATTATCTCTCCGTAATCAGCAGCCAGCACCTCCCACAGGCCCCCAGCTTTCCTATTTTGATACAAAGATGATATAATACTCTGTTTTGTTCCCACTACTCCTGCTAATGACAGCCTACATTGTGTTGGTCTTTTGTTAGAACTATGCCTTTTTACCACATGATGTCACTAGTTGTTATTAGAATTGTCCCTAAGTCATGCCGGACTATTTAAGTCTGAATCACTCCTTTGGAGTAATTTTCCCAGTGCCATTACCTCTGCTTCCTCATACTGAAAAGCCTTTGGTATTTTTTAAAAAATCATGTGCATAACCTAGAAAGATCTCAATGATTAACCTTCCTTAGTATCTGGAAGGTTTCATCCTATTCTGTCATCTAAGTACACGTCAACTCAAAAGAAGCTACACCTAATAGTTCTTGATTTGCCCAGAGTAGGTATTATATCAAATAAAACTTCAGCCTTACCAATAATTTTTCAACCCCTGTGCTTTATATATGATTATAGAGAACATAGAGAACCATGGCATCATAAAATTCACAAATAATTTATCAGCCTCTTCAAGCCCGTAATTACATGATTCTTCACTATTGACTCTTCACTGAAAGTTTTTCACCTTCCTTGCCCCTGCCCTTTATCTTTCTATCAGAATCACATAAAAAATGGTAGAGATGTGACCAGCTCCTCAAATTTAAGCCAAATCCTTGATAAGCAAAGCAGTCGAAGGTGTCGTTTTCTGTATCAGATGGCTCCCGAGTGTGAAAGAGACAGCCAGCTGTCCACCAAAATCCATTTCCCCTCTTCCCTGGCAGACACCTGCCCTTCATTTTACAGTGTCCCTTCTGGTGCAGAATGGCCATGTGGCTGAGCTTTAGCCAACTTCTACTGTGCCAATCCATGGAATGTTTGGGTCTATTTCTTACCTCCGCTTAGTCTAACCTGACAAATAAGAATTATCTCCCTTAGAGCCAAGCCTCTCTTAGCCAAGAGAGAGGATTTCCATCCTCTCATAAGCAGATGTCCAGGTTGCCAGGCCATGAGGTGGAATTCCTGGAGAGAAAAAGGCATGGCTACTTACTGTTGCTCACCCAAACAGTCTGTGATTTCGAGAGACAGAAAGGAGTTTTACATGGATGCTTGTGGCTAAGTCTCTTGGTGGATATTTTCCTGTGTCTAATTCATTGATTTTTCTCCCTAGGCTGTTTCCCTACGGGTTTCTAAAACATATATGTCTTCTGCTAAAGGAGAAACATTCAGAGAGCCAAGGCCCCAGTTCTGTGAATTTTGATAAATAGTCGTGTAACCACCATCACAATCAAGATATAGAACATTTCCATCTCCCCTCAAATTCCCCCATGGTCTTTGCAGCCACGCTCTCCCTGCACCCTCAGCCTCTGGCAGACATTGTCCTGTTCTCTCTAGACTGTAATATAAATGGAATCATGGAGTATGCATGTGGATTTTGAGTGTAGTTTCTTTCATTAACATGGAGCATATAAACTTCATCTCTGTTGTTGGGTTTATCGGTAACCTATTCCTTTTTATTGTTGAATTGTATTCCATTATATCTGTATAGCACAACTTGCTTATCCATTCCCCAGCAGGTGGACTTTTGGTTGTACTCTGTTTGAGGCTGTTATGAATAAAACCACTCTAAACATTCACCTACAAGATTTTGTGTGAATGAAAGCTTCCTTTCACTTAGGTAAACAGCGAGGATGGGGATTGCTGGCTTGTGTAGGAAGTGCATGTTTAACTTTATATAAGACACTAGAAACTGTCAAGCTGTTTTCCAAAGTGATTTTTCCTTTTTGCATTCTCACCAGAGTTCTAGATTTTTTTAAAAATTAACTATTCTAATAGATAGGGCCATAGATTCATTTTGCCAATTTTAGAAAAACATACAAATACAATCAGTTGTCTGGCTTCTTTTGCTTAGCATAATGTATACAAAACTCATCTATATTATTATATATACTAGCCATTTATTCTTTTTTACTGCTGAGTAGTATTCCATTGTCTGATATACCTCTTTTGTTCATGCATTGGCCTGTTGATGGACCTTAAAGTTGTTTTCCAGTTGGGGCTATGATGAATAAAGCTGCTGTGAATATTCTTGTACTAATCTTTTGGTGGACATATACTAACCTTCTCTTAAGTTAGCATAGAAGTGAAATTACTAGGTTACACAGTAAGTATATGTTTAACTTTATTAGAAATTCCTGCACCCAATTTTACATTCTTTTTCTTAAAATTTACATTCTTTTCCTTGAAATTATATAAGCTTTGGGTCTGATAAGGCTGAATCTGCCCTGCAAACAAGATTTCCATCAAGAGGCCAAAGTCAAAGACAAATCGCTTTCCATGAATTAAGTCAGAATACACAGGGTGATTTTAAGAGTCATCAGTCTTGCTGTTCCTGGGGAGCAGCTATAGCCAGTTCTCTGGTAAGCATTGCAGGCCAGGCCTGAGCAGGCAGCTTGGCACACGAGCCCTGCAGTCAGCACATCTGAGAGAAGAGGCAGTTGCCCAGGTAACTCAGGACCTTGATTTCTTTTGGCTAACTCTCAGTTAATTGGATAGTGCAATTAATGAATCTTCAGGGCTTTGATGTATCTGGATCATGACATCGGTTCTCCTGCTTGGTGGGTATTGGCAGAGGTCTGACAAGTCCTTAGATATTATTTGTGACCCAAGTTCTCTCAATCGCCAGAACATGCAGGGCCATCCTGTTTGTCCATGGCAGTGGAAGATGCTCCAAGCGAGGAGTAAGGGTATGAGTTGAAAGTGTTGGCAAGCCTGTCCCTTCCACCTTTGGCTGGTCAACAAGACTGGTCAACAAGACGAGTCAATGAAGCTGGTCAACAGCTTCACCTCAGCTAGGGCTTCCTGCACTTACCAGAATGCTAAACCCTTCCGCATCCCTGGCCCTGCTCTAACCGTCGATTCAGCTTGTTTCCCAGCTTTTCTGGATCACTTTGCACATGGTTCATTTCAGAAAATAATCCGGTGATGAAAGACATGAAGTTCACCTATGGTTCCTACTACTCCCTCTGCACAAAGAAAGCACTCACCCCACAGTGCTCTCCAAAGAGCACGCCTCTCATGCTTGGGCACCCAATTACAATGGTCTGATTAACCCACCAGGGGCTCACATGGATTTTAGTGAGTGCAAATTTACCTGAGCACTAGTCTTTCAGCTAATCCTATCAAAGGTTGTAGGCTTGGTGTGGGATGAGATTACAAATCCAAACATATTTACACAGATGTCTTCTTTAGTCTTACACACAGCCAGGATTGCATTTTCATCTTGTAACAAAATCACAATTATAACAGGCCGACTTTGTTAGAAACCTAAGAGCAGAATATTGAGAGAGACAGAGAGAATGGGAGAGAAAGAAAATGGATGAAGATTAAGTGAAAAACGCTCATGGGGAAGGACTTCCAGCAGTAATCAGCTGAGAACAGCAGGTTTGTGTTCAGTCTGTGTGGTTATTTTCTGATTAGGCTGGGTTGTCTGTCTAATCAGATTTTCTGCTCCCATGTTATCCATCTTATTAGGCTCTTTGCACATGTGTGGCTTAGGATTCCCTAGCAGTCACAAGATGATTCAAAGTAATGACCGACAGAGCCACTTTCTGTGGGATACTATTTATTAGGTGCATTCTAAATCAGGCCTCTCTGACTCTAAATAAGAAAAGATAGGATTTTTGTCTCTTGCTTTTAAGTCTCATGAGGAGTCCAGTTTTCATACAAATCTAATAATGAAAATACTTTCTTGATTAATCATAAAAACTCCTCTGGGTAGGACCTGATCTAGCAGACTTCCTCAACAGAAATAAATATTACTTGATCACTGCTATGTGCCAAGCACCAGGCCAGGCAGGGGATGAAGGCTGATGGGTAGAAAACCTGCAATCTGCATCTGTTAGTGTCCATAGTCTGGACCGCAGAGGAGAAAATGATTTTCTTTCACTGAAAAGTGCACAGGCAGATGGGGGACGGGAAGTAATCTTTTTTGTCACCCTTGTTTATTTGTCCCAGAGGCCAAGTGATATTAGGAAAGATGTTTTTTTCCTAACAGCCAGGCAGGTATGATGACCCCATAGAACAGGATAACCTTGTGAAGTGTTCATGTAAACAACTTTTGAAGACAAATTAAAATGACAAAAGGTCTCCATACAATTTTCCTATACTTTTAAACTTGACTATTTGGAGCCAAAAGAATGATGGTAACAATCTATAAAAATAGCATTTTAAAGAAAATGTATTAAAGTCTACGACAACTTCATTACACAGTTGTACACAGAGTAATATTATTTTAGATTCCATGACAAGCGAAATATGGCTATTTAGCAGAGAAGGCAAATTCTGCCCTATGGCTAAGAAGAATTGAAGTCCAAATCGAATGTGAGAAGAAAATTCAATTTTTCTTTAAATGGCATCTAAATGGCTTCTAGCATGCCTTCAGCTGTTTTACAAAGTCATACAATGCACACGGACTTTTTTAAAGGCCACATATATGTTCAAGTGTTTAGAGACCCTTCTAGAAGGGGTGGCATGCAAATATCCTTTACTTGCTACTAAATCCAGGTATTACTAGGACAGCATTTCTCATGATTGAAAAGAAAATAATACTGTTTATCTTGTTTCAGAATCTACACTTCAGGCATGGAAATTTGCCTTCGGCCTAGCATTTAGGATGGCAGAGTCTACATCGGTGTGAAGTAAGATGGGAAAGGGACAGGTGGAGGTGGTCAGCAGGTTGTCCGCCTAAGGAATCAACCTTCTGGGAGTGGCAAGTCCATGTCTCACAAACGTGAATTCTGTAAGAGAAGGAGGGGAGCCCCTGAAGCCAGGTTTCCGTTCCAGTATTTACCCAAAGCAAGAGTGCAGAGCGCTCTGCAAACTGGTGCGAGGTGGGTCCCTCCTTCCTGCTGTGTGAAAACTGCGGGTGAGAGTGGGGACCCGCGGGGAGGTGGGTCTTCGGGGGCAGCCCCAGGCACTAAACCCAAGTTCTCACCACTCTTTCTCTTCTTGCCTGCATGACACTCCAACTGGCCTTCCAGCCGCCGCCTCTTAATTCTCATTACCTATGATTGCTTCCCTGTCCCAGACTCTTCCACCACCTGCTCCAGGACTCCCAGGCTTTCCAGCTCAGAAAACAGCCCCCCGCCCATTTCAGAGCCCCCCACCACCCCGTAGCTACTTTCTGTGCCTCTATTCTATTGCCAAATAGTCTCCTGGGTTAATCAACTTTTCTCCATATATATCTTCTGCTAAAATCTTCCTTTCCCTTTATCCTTCACAACAGTGGGACTCTCTCCTGTGGTCCATTCTCTCCATGCCCTCCAACCTGTACTCCGTCACCAAGCCACGGACAGGGGTCAGGGAACTTCTTGCAGCCATCTCCTCCATTCTGTCATCCCACGGCCTCTCCTCCTCTCCACCCCCTTTGGTGGTCCCCACCTAATGGGGATCCTCTCCCCAGCCTCTCTAAGCCCTCAGGTTCCCAACATGCTCAGAGATGTCAGTCTAGGAATTAAAAATGACAAATTCAAATGAAGCATTAGACACTTGAACTCCTGGTCTAAGCCCCCGGTTGGCGATTAGCCATGCTGTACACCCCAGTCAATAAGAAACACCATAGTAGGAGCCGTGCTTTCCATTTTTTAAAGAACTTTAGTTATAGAAAAAATTTTAATAAGCTGAAATCTATATTTCTGTAATTAATGTCACCGGTTCTAGTTCTGCCTTTTGATTCTCTGTCAAAGAAGTTAAATTGCTTTTCCCATATGACAGTCCTCGGACCATTTGAAAACTTGTATCATATTCCTGCTCAGACCTCCCTACTCCAGGCTAACTAAGGCGAGGCCTTTACATTTTCTGAATATAGCGCATTTTTGTTTTCTTTTCTCCCAGGTAATTGCTCTCCCTGTGAACATTCTCCACGTTGTATATGTGACACGCAGAACTATAAACACTGCTCTACATATGATGTGATTAGTGGAACTGTCCCCTCCCTTCCAGAGACAGTTTGCCCACGAACACCACCTCAGAGCTCATTACTTGCTTGTTGGAAGGGTGGTGGCGGTGATGGTGGTGGCAGCCGAGGCGGCGGCCGCGGCGGCGGTGGCTGCGGCGGTGAGGGTTTGTGTAATCGCGTAATATTGTTGACTCATTAAAAACTGAAGCTTGTTTTACTGCTACTAAGTCATATCTCTACCATTTTTTCTTTCATGGGCTGTTAGCTTTGGGACAAAGATCAAGGCTACTAAGCTTTATCTTGGTAGATTTGAACCATCATTTCAACCTAATGAAGATCTTTTTAGATCCCAATTTTGTCACAGCTTATTTGCCATTCTTCTCAGCTCTAGTTCATCTGCAGATTAATGAACATGTCTTCTATATCTTTATTCAAGTTTCTGATTAAATATAAATCAAGCAGTGTTAAAGTTAGAGGCCTATAAAAAGACACTAAAGCATGTCCTTCAGGTTAACATCTATCTATTAATCAGCATCCTTTGGATACAATTGTTCAATTCATCAATCTTAATGTACCTCATTTTTCTTCTGTTTTGTCCCCAAGGCTATCCTGAAATTCAGCTGCTCTGTATACATCATTTGCACCAATCATTTGTATTTCTTATTTGTACTAACTAAATAATCATGACCTCCTATAAAAGATTAGTTTGATATGACTTCTTTAATAATATTTAGTAATCACCAGATTCCTTTCATAAAGAAGTTCTTCTTACCTGTCTGTTAATAAGTAAATCTAGAACCTTACTTAGAATCTAAGACATTCCCAGAGATCTTAGGAAGGGAGAATGCCCACCTTCTTGGCTTTGAGAACCAGAATCACGCTAGCCTCTCTCTAGTCTTTCAACTACTCTCTTCCTCTCCACAATTACCTCACTGGAGAAACAATCCTTTCCTTTCTGGAACCTCAGGGCTCATTGACATTTCGTAAAGTAAATCTTACCCTGCCTTATATTAGGGTTATTTGTATGGACATCTTATTCCCACTGCCTCCACCCCCAAGATACTCACACTTGATTATGAACTCCTTGGCAACAAGGGATGCTGCTTATTTTTCTTGCTATCTTCTGCAGTGCCTTGCACTGTATATTTGAAGGTTTGAAATGATCTGAACTGCACAAAGAAAGAAAATTACTTTGATCTATGCAATCTCAAAATCACTTTTTGGTCAAATTGGATTCTTTTCATCTATCTTAGTATCTAATACGTGCATAGTTGGATTAGTCTTGCAATTAATCTGATATGGTCATTAAGACCACTGGAGACAGTAAATTCATTTTCCTGATGTGGTGATTTTAATCATGTAGTCACAGCCACTCACACAGAAAAATAAAACAGGAGATTAAATAGCAAACTAATAGCAGAATGATGAATGGAATTATCCCTATACCTAAAGGCTATTACAGATAATCTATAGTTTCTTCGAAAGCATTTCTTCAGTTTTGATCCAATGCCCTTTTGTTAATTGATAATAAGAGTCACCAATTATTGAGTGCTTCCTATGGGTTAAACACAGAACTAAGACAGAATCCCATGGTGGCTGAGAATGTAGGGCTTAGCTTTTGTCCTGGCCATACCAGTTCCTACTTGTGTGACTTTAGGCCAATTACTTTAACTATAAAACAAGATACAATGAATGTTCGTTATACTATTATTAGTTAAGTGAATCATCCTATTTAAACCTCACAACAACACTATGAACCTCTATTATTTTCTCCTGCTTTACAAATTTGCAAGGTCCAAGGTGCTGGATACTGTAGGATTCATAGAAATGACCATGTTAGAATCCGACATGATCTTGCCCACAAGGACTTCACAATTAAGTAAAGAAGGCTGAATTTTTAAATAATTAACTATAATCAAAAGCAGAATAAATTATCTGCCACAGCAACATGAATGTGAAATGCATGAGAGGGCAGAGGATTTAATGGAGAACTTCATATAAAAGGGAGGATTTTATTTGCAACTGAAGGGATGAAAATAATCTCTAAAGACACAGGAGAGGTTAAGGGCAATCCGGAGGGAGGGAGCCGCTCGAGCAGAGGGAGGCAGCCTGAAAGAGCTCCAGGAGGGCAGCGCCAGCCAGGGAGCGCCTCCCAGCCTGCCGGCTGTCAGGAGCAGTTCAGGGGGCCCAGCCACAATAATTTTTACATATGCGCTATATCAGCTAGGAAATACTAGAGTACATTGCACGTAGAAAAATTCAGACACATTTTGTGAAACTGTTTTAGTAATATGGGATGGATATTGGGTTACAGTGTAAAATCTAAGAAGTTGGGAAGTCAGCCATAAAGAGAGGGTGGAACTTTCGTTGAAGAGACATGTGTAGAATGAGCATGCAGCAGGTATTCTAGGAAAATAATGAGCAGCTGTGAAATGATGCATTTAAGTTGGAGGTGAGAGAGCTGAGAGATGGGAGGAAGGGAAGCAAGTTGGAGAAGCCACGGCAGTATGTGACAACACGTCCCAACCTGAGGAAGGTCAGCCTGTTCCGGGGGACATGAGCAGATGTGAGGAGGGAAATGTCTTCCCATGAGCAAATATAGTCATTTAACATGTATATAGAGGTAGATTTGCTATAGAGCTAATAAAGTTAGAGCTTGGAGGACCCTTTCTTACATGTGTCCCTTACAAGGCTCTGTTCTAAATTTTGTATTTATAATTTTGTTTTCTTTTTCTTAAAGGGGGCCGTCCACTTGCATAAGCTTCAGGATCCACTAAACCTGGATCTGTGTAAACCTAGCCTTGTATTTAAATCTGGACAAGTGTTTTCTTTATAAAACAGGACTTATGAGAGGCTTTAAGATACTGATGTGTGTTTTGAATGCTCCTGCAATAATTTCATACTTCTCCTTTTTTTTTTCTGAAACTCTCACACCACCTTACTTAACCCTCACTCTCAGCTGGCACTCATGCTTCATATTTCATGGATAAAATAGAAGTCATTCAATGCAACCTCATCTTCACACCAATAAGCCTATTGCTGTCAAAATTTATTTTACAGCTACATTAGGAGAAATGGTGACTTTTTTGTTTTCTCTAATTGTCCTCATCTTCTCCAGTGTTTCCATTTCCTTGGGGGAGATGAAAACAAGTTTATTGAAAGTAACTTAGTTACTTTCCATTTTAAAGTCTTTGGTTAAGTAATCTTTTTGGAGTAAATACACATTCTTTCTGGGCATTTTGCATTTCCTATTGTCTTTCTCTTCTCCATTGGAAGCATCTGGACATAGTGGGAGCTTCTATGTATTTACAGCATTGGGATCAGAGCCTTGGGTCCACTCACTTTGAGCCTTCACCCATTCCTGCTGGGATTGGCCTACTCTAGGCTGCTCCTGGCTATCCTGCACCATCCACACAGGATGATGTCCTGGTCTCTTGCCACGTCACAGGCTCCTCATCCCAAGCTCAGGTGTTCCAAGACTCTATTCGTCTCAGTACCACCATTGCTCCAAGGAGCTGGAAAATAGCTGTTTTCTCAACCTGCAGGAGTGGGTTTCGGTTGCTAGAGAAGCTCTATACGGCAGTTCTCAGGCATCACTTACAGCCTGAGTTTCTCTTCCCTCCTGCTTCTTGCCGGACGTGATGTCATGCCAAATGTAGGATTTATTTGAGAGGATTTCAGCCACCCCAGGCTATCCCCTCTGAAAGTAAGCACCAGCTGTACAGGTTCTGTCTCCTGCCAACCTGCCTGCAGCTTCCCAATATAACATACTCTCCGGTTCGACCTCAGGAGGATTCCTGTGGCTGACTCTTCCTTTTGAAGGTCCTCTCCTCTCTGGTCTCTTCTCCTCTTCTTCTTCCCCATCTGCCTGGCAGGACCTCCCCTCACATCATTTTTTTCTCTTCTATTCTTTGTGCTTTATCCAAGGCCATAAGTTTTGTGATTTAGCCTTACAAGAGAAAATCAGCAAGGGAAGAAAAACTCAGATATAAAAAAAATATATATATATATATCAAAATATACTTTTAAATATTCTGTATATTTTTAATGTTCTATATTTGTTTTGTAGCAAACATATTTGTTCATTCACATATCTTTCTCTTCCCTTACCCCTGGGACCAGTCATATCCAAGCCAGTCCCCCGCTTGTCCTGCGACCACAGCCCGCCCCGCCCTCGAGGACCCCCGTGTATGTGGTTGCCCTTCACTCCGCCTTATCCGCCCCCTCTGAGACTGCCGGCCCCGGTGTACAAACAGATCCCAGTATCACCGGTCTTACCATGACTCACTCCTGACCCCCAGTGCTCCCCCAGCTCTGTTATTATCTCACCTATCATTCAAAGCAAACCTCTCAGAAGTCCTTGTCTCACACGACATTTTCACTCTCCAGAATCTCTTGAACTATTTAATGCACTAAAATCTGGTTTTTAGCTCAGACATTCCACTGAATTTAATATTGTCAACATCACCAATGACTTCTATGGACAAAGCCAATGGAATTTGGATTCTCATGTTAGTCTTCTCAGCAATATTTGATAGAACCAATGATCCCTGCCTTCTTGAACCATACTTCTCTCTTATTTCTATGGTAGCACATTTGTTCTTCTGATTTTTCTCCTACCCCAGCGGCCCCTCCTTTGCAAACTCTTTTGCTAAGATCTATGTCTTGTTCCTGGCATCCGATTGTTGGGGTTGTTAAGGGTCAGCCCTGGATATTCTCCTTCTCTCAACTCTCTCCTTATCTTCATGACTCTCAAATTTGTAACTCCGGCCCAGACTTTGGCTTGGAGTTTCCTCCCATATCAATGTGTCTACTTAACATCTTCTCTTAAATGTCTCAAACTTGACATGTTTGAAAAATAACAATTAATTCTTTTCAACACACTGCACCCTCAACCCTCTTCCCTTCCTATCTCAATAAAAAGCATGCTGTTTCAATCAGTTGCTTAAGCTAGACACCAGGGACAACACTCCCATGGTTCTCCCTTTCCCTCCTGTCCCCCATGCAATCTAAGAGAATGTGATTTTAATTCTCCAAGTGCTTCTTTTTCACTTACTGCCAGACCCTTAAGTCATGCCACCGTCGTCCAGCAGCATTTCAGCTGGGCTCCCTGCTCCATTTCCTCGGCCTTTTCAATCCATACTCCATATAATAATAAGGAATATTGGCTTAAAATATCCTCTTCCTCTTTCTCTTTTTTCCCTTTGCTTCCCTACCCTTCCTCAACAATTCACCCCAAAATCCATTCATTGATGCTAAACAAGATAAGCATCTGAGGGATGAGAGGTTTGCCATTATAACCTAGAACTGGGGATCAAGACCTAAGCAGGGCTGAGGGGGCATTTGTGTAGGGAGATGGCTTGGTGTATATTGCCTCAGCGCGGATGAGGACGAAGAATATCCACACAGCAGGTGGTGGAGTTGGTAATAGACCAGCAGGGTTATTGGAGCCTGAGTCGGATGAGGAGATCTCTCATGCTGGGAGATGGAGGGGGAGGGTAGGTTGCAGAGATGGGAGGTTGACTGCATGCATGGGCAGTGATCAAACAAGCAAATTAAAGAGAATGGAAGTCATTTTTCTCACTGTGGGAAAAGAGGGCTACAAATACAGAAAGGGAGAAAAATGGAATTTATCCGGTGGCATTGCATTGGAACTGGAGATAGCAGTAAGAATTCATGGTTTCTAAAGAATGTCAATAGGCATAAAAATATACTTAGATGTAAATGTGTGCAAACAGACATGTGTATTCGCACATACCTCCCTAACTCTGTCTGTTGAGAGGCTGGGAACAGTAACACCCCGATAGCAATAAGCACCTATCTTTGTTATAAATACCATTTTCCATTTAAAGGAACCAGGTTTCCTTAGTGAAATGGATGATCCCAAGATAAGATTGGGGTAGGGTAAGTACAAGATGAACTTGGAACATGTTTTGTGTCAGAAACTAAGTCCTCAAAAAATGATGGGGACATGTCAAAAGATCATAGAAGCCAGCTTGAATGGGCTCTCACTGGTCAAATCTGGAACCATTTAGTATCAAAATAGTGGTTATAATAAATAATTATCTATCAAATAAAATGAAAATCTATTAGTCCCCGCTGATATAAACCAATAAATGAATAGATTGGATGTTTTATAAAGAATGAGAAATTTACATAATTAAAGTACCTCTCTACAAAATATTTATTAGTCAGGAGGGAGGGGGAAGTTAACTTTACTGTGGAAAATCCTTTAAAACTAAGTGCCACCTGGAAGAGCGCAATATATCACGTCTAAGATCTTTTTACCAAAGATGCAAAAGCTGAATCTAACCATAAGGTAACCTTAGAAAACCCCAAACTAAGGGACTGTATACAAAGTAACTAGCCTGAAATCTTCAGTAGATTGTGTCCATTAGTGAAAGATTGAAGAACTTTAGGAGACTGAAGGAAACTAAAGAGACATGACAGCAAAAATGCAAAACATGATTTTGGACTAGATCCTTTTCTTACAAGCGGCATTATTGTGATAATCGGGAAAACCTGAATAGGGTTTGAGGATTCGATCATAGTGATGTATCAGTGTGATTTTGGTGATTCCACTGCGGTCAGTAGGAGAACGCCCTTGCTGTGAGGTGTTCAAGGTGGTACGGGCCCTGTGGGAAGCAGCCTCGCAGGGGGTCCCCACCTCTTGGCATTTGTGCCCTTTTATAATCCCCTCCCACTGAGTGTGTGCTGTACCCAAGGAGTCACTTCTAATTAATAGAATATGGCAAAAATGATAGCACATAGCTTATGAGGGTAGGTGACAAGAAGACTGTGGCTGCCATTTGGGTGCTCTTTCTCCCCGTCTTGCTCACCGTCTCTAACAGAAGTCCGTGAGCTGCACTGTGGAGAGAACCGCAGGGCAAGGACCGAGGGAGACCTCGCGCCAGCAGCCTGCGAGGAACTGAATCCCTAGCGAGGAGCCGCAGGTCGTGAGGCAATAGCCTGTGAGGAACCACCAACAAGTTGAGTGGGCGTGGAAGTGAATCCTCCTGCGTCAAGTGCTCAGGTGTGATTACAGCCCCATCCCACACCGCGTCTGCAGCTCGTGAGAGACTGGGATGGAGGAGCCAGCGAAGCCACACCCAGATTCTAACCCGCAAAGCTCCGAGATAATAACAGTTGTTTTAAGCTGCTAAATCTAGGGGTTGTTCCACAGCAATGGATAGCTAATACAGGTTATCACAGTGCAACTTACTCTCAAATGGTTCTAGAGAAAAAGCTGTACTTTAAGTTCAAGTTTACTTTAAAAATAAGTGTGTGTGTGTGTGTGTGTGTGTGTGTGTGTGTGTGTGTGTGTGTGTGTAGTTAGTTATGCTATTTCTTTGCTTAAAGCCTGATTGGCTTCCTATCACACAAAGAACAAAACTTGAATATCTACCTTGTCCTTGATTTTCTCCCACCCGCTTTCACCTGCTCTCACTGCAACTCTTGTCTTCTCCCAGATCCCTGAACAAATCATGCTCTTTCCTTTAGGAGGGACTTTGAATGTACTCTTCTCTCTACCTGGATATTATTCTCTCATTCTTCCTATGACTATTCCATTCATATCCTTTGAACCTCACTTTAAATATCCACTTAAGAAGTCCCCTCCCCCTAGTTCATATTCTATTTCTCAGCCCCTCACTAATTTCGTTCATATACTTATAAGATTTTGTCATTGTTTTACTTGTGAACTTGTTTTTATCAGTCTCTGCCTTTGATAAATATGAACCTTGTGGGAATCATCCTTCTCTACACCATTGCACCCCCAGTACCTAGTGCAGAGTGTATAGCCTTTCAATATTTGTCAAATGACTGGTGATTGAAGCTGCCCAATGCCTCTGAATCTTTGCTTCCAAGTAGAGGCCTTTGGGTTCGGAATCAGAACATAGGACCGCAGTGACCTGTGGTTATGGAAATGCCATCATCATGCTGCTCACTGAAGGGACCTTTCCCACTGTGTGTGCATGTGTAAATATCTATCGCTGCAGTTACCACGTCACATGATAGTTATCTGCTTATGCACTGTATTAGTCTGCTCGCCTGCCATAACAGAATACCACAGACCATAGAGATTAACAACAGAAATTTATTTTCTCCCAGTTCTGGAGGCTAGAAGTTTGTTAAGATGCCAGGGTTAGTTTCTGGTAAGGCATCTCTCCTTGGTTTGCAGATAACTACTTTCTCACTGGAAAAAAAGAAAAAATAGATATTTGTCCAATGAAGTGATTAACATAATGCTTCATGGCCTAGGTAGAATTTTTCAAAACAAAACATCATTTATTCTTGTTCCCAAAGAGATATTTTATTTTTTTAAAAGATGTTATTTACTTATTTTTAGACAAAGGAAGAGAAGGAGAAAGAGAGGGAGATTGCCCTCTCAATGTGTGATTGCCCTTCAGGCACCTCCTACTGGGGACCTGGCCTGCAACCCAGGCATGTGCCCTGACTGCATCAAACTGGCAACCCTTTGGTTCGCAGGTCGGCACTCAATCCACTGAGCCACACCAGCCAGGGCCAAAAAGATATTTTAAAACTACACCGGAGAAAGTTCATTTTTATGAATACAGGCAATCAAGCTTGGTCACAATAGGCTCTTTACCTTTCAACACCAAAACTGATTGTGTATACCAAACTAAATAGCCAAGTCCTTGTATCCTTTTTCTGTATTACTTTCTTGTTACCTTGGTAATCACATTTACTTGTGTATACAAAGTAAGTTTTGTTTTCTCCATTCTTTCAGTCCTTATTTTGCAGATATCTCATCCCAGAGTTTCACTCAATGTATACAATTTCACATGTCATCTTCCAAGAATCTCAGGAATGGCCTCCACGTGGATTCAGTGGACTATGGAGCTGGCTATGATGGTGGAGTTGGGAACTCTCTTCTGACAACTACATGCCCCCACCCCCATCAACAGCTCAGTACCATCAGCAAAGAGAAAAAAAAGAGAGAGAGAGTAAGAGCCTAAACTCTCCCAGCTTGTTTCTGCCAGAACACATCAGTTCTAGGTCATGTTTATGCAGCAGACGTGTCATGCAGCAAGCGTAAGCTGTCAATATGGAGAACAGAGAAGCTCCTTTGACGGATTGCACGTCTACCTTCCAGCCCCATTACAGCCGGAGAACTTGTTCTCCTTGAATGAGCTGCCCCTCTCTCCGTGGAGTCCCGCAGCTGCAAAAATGCATCCACTGCTGGAGAATTCCTCAGTATCGAGCCCTGGGAAGAGGCTGTATCTCTGCTTGTCATGTATATTTACTGGACAGAGCTGCTATATTCATACTGGGGGTAAGGGTGAGGAGGGACAAAGAGGCAGAAACACAGCATGTCTCTCCAGGCGGTACCACCTGTCATTTCACATTCTCACCATGCAAGTGTGTTCATTTCAAACCTAGAGTCATAAAAATGTGAGCTTCAGAATTACCTTCCTTTGGTGTTAACCTCGCACTTCTGAAAGTAACTTTCAAGGAATGGCTAAACAAACAACTTAATGAAACTTATAAATTCTTCTAATTACCCATTACCTTTGTAGTTTCCAGATTCTAGATCTGAAGGGGCTGAGGAGGAAGGCAAGAAATATTCATTGACTGGGGCTACACATTTTAAAATAAAGGAGGAGAGAAAGTTCCATTTGACAACAGAATGTGGTTTGAAGACGCTGATGCATTCTCTCCCAACCTTCCACTAAAATTCCAGAAAACTCAGAAAGAAATGTAAAGTTTTCCCACCGGCCAGAACTAGTACTGATAATCATGCTATTGCCCAGATGTGGGAGAAATCTCTATGAATTACAAGCATGGAAGAATTGGGTTTGTGCACCAAAAAAGGGCCACACACTGAGCCTGACAAGCTCAGAGAAGCCTGCATCATGGGCTTTACACACTCAGAGACAAAAAGCAACCACATAGGATGGTCTAAACGTAAAAATTCCTAACTAAAAGTGGGTCATGGTGGGTCGTCATGTTCTAGGCCTGTAGCTTCCTTGGCAAAGGTCAATCTTTACCTTAAGTGAGGCCGTCCGTTGTCTTTTGACATCTAAGATAACATGCACTTTAAGGGTATGTCAGAGTTACCTCTTTTCCCTGGACTCCTCATGGCACCCCTGTGCCCACCGTACCAGAGCCCTGAGACCACAACCACTCATTGTTATCTTGTTTCCCGAATACCACCTCCATGTACTGGAAATGTTCATTGTTAACTATCCTGTATGCACCGATGTAAAAAAAAAAGTATTCGTCTCTCTATTTTACTCGTTATCCAGTCTCAGAGATTTCCTGCTTTGCTTTCTCCTGCCTCCCTAATCTATTGCCAATGGATTTCATGTAACCCCTGTGTCCCCACCGCATCGTCTCTTCTTTTGGTTGTAATATATAAAATAAGCTGCAAAACTGCCATTCTCCAAGCATTTCTTCAATCCACTGAGATTTTGCTTTCTGGCAATTATTGCCAGTTTAGTTTGAATAAACTCATAAATATTCTCCACATGTTAGGACATTTCTCATGTTGACAGACTAAGAAACACACATTTTGTGACCTTCAAATTCTTCACTTCTAGAAAGAGAGAACAAATCTAGCAGCCCTTCTACCAACTCCACTGGTTGTTCCTGGCCCAGCAGGAAAGGGCTGAACCAGCCAGAGAAATGGGACACTGTCTATTACCACAAAGTTGGTAGGGAGTGAGAAGGGGCTGATGTTGACTTATGGTGATGAAAGCAATAGGAGCCTTGCATGCTGGGCGTAGCAGGTATTCATGTATCCCAGAGCGTCAGAGCATCAAAGCCCCTGGCCACAGTTCCGCAGAGCCATACTGGATGGAAACTGGGAAATGAGGAACTGGCCTTGGAGCTTTGAATGAAATCTTCCCATTCTTCAACAGTAAGATAATCCACTCATTCAGCCAATACTTACTGAGTAGCTACTATATGCCAGATATGATATGCCAGAAAGAGAGAAACACTGATGTGAGAGAGAAACATCAATCGGTTGCCTCCCATACACACCCCTACCAAGGCTTGCACCTGCAACCCAGGTATGTGCCCTGACAGGTGCTGGAACCCACAACTTCTGGTGTATCGCACAATGCTCTAACCAATTGAGCAACCCAAGCAGGACAAGAAGAGGACAGTAATTTAGAAGACAAGTGAAGAAACGGTTCCAAATGCTGCCAAGCTATTAAGGGGAGAACTGGGAGCTGGCTGTTAAGAGTTGGCAAGATGGAGGCTGCTGGCCGTGGAAGGAAGAACGGTCCATGTAAGGGCGGACTGAAAACAGCGCTGGAGGGGCTCAAGAGAGAAAGAGAGGGGTGGAAGCAGGAACAGCAAGTACAGATCATCTCTTAGAAAATTTTGTTGCAGAGGGAAGCATGGAAGTAAGGAAGCAGCTAAAGAGGAAAAAGGCAGGATTTATATTCTCTCTTTTCTTTTCTTTTTGTATTAGAAGTAGAAGAGAGGATTAGCCATCCTCACTCCTTTCACAAAGCACTGTCCCTGGCACCAGCACCATGGAGACCCCCACTGCCTTTTCACACAGTTGAGAAATGATGACAAGCTCCACAGTTCAAAGAGCATTTGTTAAGATGGGTGGTGTTAAAGTATTCTGGAACACAGGGTGGAAAACTCCAGTAAAGCTGGAGAAATTATTGATGATAAAGGAGATAAGTATGGACAAACTATTGCAGCCAGTCAAGTTGGACTTCTGCCTACTTTTTAAAATAAAGTTTCATTGGAATACAATGACAAATTTGTAAGGCCCACAAAACCTAAAATACTGTCTGGCCTTTTACAGATAATGTGCGCTGACCCCTGATGAAGTAGGTAGGCGAAAACTGGAGCAATGATGGACTTGAAGAGATGACCAGAAATGGGACCCAGGTTACAAATGAAGGCACTGGGCTTAAGCGAGAGCAGGGACCTTTCACCTTTGTAGCCGCACGTGAAAAGGCAGGGAGAGCAAATAAACAGTAGTACATTAGTAAATCAGGAGGCAGCCTATCAGGTTGTGCTCTTCTGGTTATTTCTGTTTTCTCCGTGAAAAAAAAAGTGAAGTCATCCATTGAGAATGTGGAGGGGAGAGTGAACTGGATCTGCAGATAGGAGAAATGAATTCAATAAAACCAAAAGGAATGGGGGCATGAAAAAAGATAACACCAATTATTTTACAAAGAATAAATCTGCATAGATCTTCACTCATTTGAGAATTTGCAAGTTAAATGAAATGGATATGGGACCTTCAAATAATCACTGAAGATCAAGAGAAAAGAAATATCCTGATCAAGACTTTAATAAGAACATAACTAGAAACTAATAATTTAGTGTATGAAATGTGAATGTCTAGCAAAATAAAATATATATTCTCAATGGCCCAGCAACTGCATTTTCAGGTAACATTACCTGATATGACCCAATATTACCTAATATTACACAAGTGAAACATGTAAACATAAATAAATAGATAAACTTCAGGCAAAGACTTCTACTGCAGTCCTCTTAGAAGAGCTAAAAATCAAAGCCGAGTCCCGATTGGTGAGGCTCAGCTGGTTGGGCATTGTATGGCAAAGCAAAGGTCGCTGGTTCAATCCCCCATAAGGGCACATGCTTGGGTTGCAGGTTTGGTCCCCGTTCAGGGGCAAGCAAGAGGCAACCAACCGAAGTTTTTCTCTCACGTTGAGATGTTTCTCTCCCTCCCTTCCTGCTCTATACAAAATTTAAAAACAAAATAAACTATACTTTAAAAAAATGAAGCTAACCTATATGTTCATAGCAGTGGCACAACCAGATTAAGTTTAGTATATGTATATGATGGACTTCATTAGTATAGAACTAACCTTGAAAAATTATTTGATAAAGTAATGTTGAAAAACATTAAAGTTGCAGAGATTACTTACAGTACAGTAAATCCTTTACATAAAATTTGCATGCACATAAAACAATCTATGTTATTTATTATCTATATTTAGAAAACATAGAAGGACAAGGACTAGAATCACAAAATTTATGATAGCAGTTAACTCTGAAGAGAAAGATAAGGAGAAATGTGACCAGAGAAAGGCATGTAGGGGATTCAAGTTTGTTTCTTAAATAATTAAATAAAACACGACCTAATATGTTGTGTGGTAGTAGCATGGGTATGTATCTTATTGTCCATTTTCTTAAACTTTATGGTGTTTAAATTTTTTCTCAAAATAAAAATTAACTACAAAAGTTTATTAACATTTTTAAAACACTAAAACTGGAACAAAAGTAGGTTTCCTAAGACTGTTGACAGAGTGGCACTTGCCGTTACTATAATTTCTGCAAAGCCCCGCAGTAGGCAGTGAGCGAACTACAAGGCCCTTCACCATGTCACCCCTGCTTAGGGGTCCGCATTTGGAGCCCCAAAATGAACTTTCGTTCCTCCTCATCATTTGGCTGGCTCTACTTCATCTTTCACTTATCAGTTTACACATCATTCTCTCCATGAAAGTCTTTCTTATTTTGCACAAGTGAGCTATGCCCCTTCCCTGTACGTGAAAGTTCTGTGTGCGTACCTCAACCTTGGCACACTTATCACTCTAGTATAATTTCTGGGTGACTTGATTGTCTCCCCTCGGCGATCTCCGGCTCCTCAGGGACAGGCTGTGTGGAATCACCGTGAGAGCTGCAGCTGGCACAGTTCCCAGCCCTGAGTACATGCTTCCTCCATTTTTGCTGAATTTTAGATATTCTTGGTCCAGCCAGGGTGCTGCAGTGGGGAATTTCTGCTGGCAGAGGGCAGAATAAGGGTGCTGAATGCCTGCAGGTGCCAGTAGGAAATACTCAAGACAAACCATCCACTGAAAACATTTTGCCTGGAGCTGGACTTACATTCCAGAATCATTAATGTCTGAAGCTGATTTTCATGAAAAAAAGGAAACTCAATTTTAAAAAAGCAGTTGATCTTCAGGTTTGTCTTTCCTCCTTGTTTTATCCAAACACACGAGTAGGAAAAGTTGGCTCAGAAATTGTTCAAAATAAGATTTTTCTTTTATAGCCTCCCCTCAAAATTCCCCATGTAAGTTTTCCACATTAAAAAAAAAAAAAAAGAGCCAAGCCTCAGCTCTGTGGAAAACCTCCTATAGATATTTTCCTGTTTTTGTCAAGTTGTCCAATTTTGGAAAATTTAGGAACCACATCAGACCTACCTATTGGAAATCATGGGAAAATATGAATGGTGAAAACCATACTGCTGTCAGTCTTGACCTTAACCCATTTCTAGTTCTTAATGTCATAACAGTGTTCATTCCCTTGGCTTGAGAGCTACTGGTCAGAATATGTCTAAAGGTAGGAACTCCACTCTGATTTTCGAGGAACACAGTGTTTCTGAGACTCACACATACAGCTCAGTTTCAATTGAGTCTGAGACCCTGTGATATGTTGCTTGCTCATCCCTGAGTATTCACTCCCTTTCCCACACTCCACCTGCAGGGGTTAGAGGAATGGGCTGCCCATCCCTATGGGAAGTAGCTTGGCCTTGTGACTTGCGTTGGCCAATGAAATGGGCGAGGAAATGAAAGTCTGCGGATTTTTGCAGAAAGCTCTAAGAGGCATGGCGGACTTTCTCCAGTTGCCTTGCTTTCCCTTCCCTCTAACAAAAGAACAATAGGTTCCAAAAAGAAGCTACTCTTTTATCCTGAATTCTAGAATAGAAAGATCCATGGTGCCAACTTGCAGCTGATTGTTAATGTAAGCAAGGGCAAAACAAAACAAAAATGCTTTTGTTTTTGGAGCCACTAAGATTATAGGGTTGTTGGTTACAATGGCATAACTTACTGAAAGATAACAGAGAGTGAATTTAAAAATTAGAATAAATTAAAAACATGCTTACACACTAGAGGAACCGGGCCGCTTGTGGTCGGCCTCTTCTTTGCCACCAACAGCAGGTGGTCTGTAGAAAGTGAGAGGAAACTTTGCCATAGGTTGGCCTCATCTCATCTGCAAGGCTAGTTGTGGCAAATACTCTCTTTCTTGTGCACAAGCTAGCAAGAAGCCTCTTGGGTCTTTTTTTTTTTTTTCCTAATTCATCTTGAACTTTCAGAATTTTCTGAGACCAGAGCAAGCTGCAGTGTTCCAGCTAACTTCACCAAATTCAAAGGCAGCTCTTAAACAGATTTCTTACCCTGTTGCAAGTGACTACTGTTGTTTGAGCAGATTGTTTCCTTTCTTTTCTGTATCACTGTTAGAAAAACTAGAATTTCCCAAATTAGAGTATTTTTTTTCCTATTGATTTTGCCATTAGTGACCCTGAGCAGTCTCTCCAGGAAGATGGAAAGCCTTTCATTAAATATCTCTTGAATGTGGGGGTAGCCCAGAGCCTGCCCGTGGCCACCCCAGCACAAGAGCAGAAGCAGACTGTCATAGTTACAGAGAGAGAGTGAGAAAAGAGAGCTTCAAGGGGCAGGGCGCTCAGCAGGTGCTGTTCTGGAGGAAACAGAAGCCAACTGGGGAAGGTGATGAATGTGCTCTATAAACACTGGAAACAAGGAATGAGTTGGGTCTTGTAGCCACTTAATTTTAGTAGAATCAGTGCCTCATTTTATTCAGCATACATAAGAACATTCTCTGTATCAAAATAACTTTTTCAATATCAAACGTGTATATGCTGCTGAGAATTCAACATGCCATTCACATTTGCTATTATTATAGGTACATATTTTTTTAAAAAAAGAACAGAAACACATGACTATAATTGTTGCTTTAGTTTTTAGAATATGAATTAATACTGTTACAATATTAGTAACAGACAGTATTCAGCTTCTTCAGAAATTAAGGTAGGATGTGCTTGTTTATAGTAAATAATTTGAGTTGAGTATCAGTTCTGTCTCTAGGGCTCTGCTCACCTTCGTCTTTTGCTTTCTTTTATCCCATTTCTTCTTTCCTTTCCTTCTCTCTGGCTCCCACCTTTTCCTATGGAAGGCTGCAAACTTTTTGCTTAGTGTCCAGTTCCCACCTCCACCACACACCTGACCTCCTCACCCCTGATAAGGGGCTCTGATCTTAGAATACTTGGGGGTTAAGGTTGAGCCCTAGTGCTGCCACCAACAAACTGCGTGATGGGGTAAGCGACGTAGCCTGCCTATGTATTCGTGACCTCATCCATAACATGAACTGCGAATGTTTGGTTTAATTATTTCTACGGTCTATTACGACCTTTCAATAATATGGATCTGCTTCTGTACATCTCAATTGGTCATTTGAATCTGCTGTAGTTTTCTTAAGCCATTTCTACTTCTTTTTATTATTATTGACATTTGGGCTTTAAAAATAGGTATTCTTTTTTATCCAACAGTATTTTTATATTTATTTAAATATATCACCAATTGTCCCTACAACGATATTCCTATTTTGTAGATTAAGGAAAAAAAAAAAAACAGTCCAGAATACAGGGTTGCAGGTTTGGGGGGAGGTAGGAGTGGCAGCAGATTTTCTTCTGCTTGAAAATGGCAAGTGAGTTAATCCAAGTTGCTGGAAGACCAAAAGCTGCTCTTAACAAAATTTCAGCTTCTATTCTGCAAAAGGCAAGAATGTTGACTTCCATTTGTGCTCCAAAAGTTTCCGTATCAGCCCAGTCCTAGACACAAAACGTGGCAGTGTTACACTGAATATTTACCTCTCAGCTGATGGCACAGAAGGGAGGAAGAAAAATCAGTCACATCAGAGCCCATGTTTGACAGAACCGAGAAATTAGATCCAGGCTTATTTTATGCCATTTGGGTCACCATCTGAAATACAGTGGGTGCCTCCAGTCTTCCGAAAACAGTGTGTCTTGTGGGTTGTCGAGGGGCAGACAGATCCCTCCTGGAAGGTAAAACGACTTGTCCCATGAGCAGCTCGCCCCCATTATTCCGGGGTTGGGGAGGTCATTAGTCCTTTTTATCCACACATCTTCTACTTTGTTCCACTGAATTAATTTAAACATTCTTGTGAATATTTCTTAATGAGAAAAAAGGTCACAAAGATAAAATATCGATAATACCAAGTTCAGAGAGACTATGCAGAGATCAACACTCAAACTACTGGTATAAGACCAAATTAGCATAGTTTCTGGAAGGCAATTTGTGCCCATCAAAATTTTAAATGCACAAAGAAATTCCACTTCTGCCAGTTATCCTGGAGTTATCTCAAGAGGGTGCACAGGTGTTCATTGCATAATTGTTTGTGAGACCAAAATCTAGGAGCAAATTTTAGGATAGGGTGAATGTGAATCAACAGAGGCTGGGTTAAATAAATTATGATCCAGCCATTTAATGGAATGCATACATCTACTTAAAGAATGGAGTAGATCTCCACGTACTGACAAAAACATTACCCCAAATAGTGCTCATTTTAAAGATGCATTGTAGAACTTGTTTGTTACATGCAGATATGATACCATTTACATAATTACATAAATAGGTTTTAAACTGCTCATGTGTGCATTAGAAAATACATAAAAGCATGCTCAAGAAATGATTAGTAGAGGTCACTGTGCAGAATGAAAAGAGGTGGGAGTAAAAAAGGAAGATTTTACTTTTCTAGTTAAAAACTTCTCTACTTAACTACTTTATATTTCAGCACTCATGCATTAACTTTATATAAACTTTTCAAAGTAAAAAGCAAGAAACATTTTTAAAACAGGAACTGGTGAATTATGATCCAACCATAAAATGTAATATTAACCAACCATTAAAAATTATCTTCTACAACTCTCCTTGCCGACAGAAAAACATTCGTGATGTATTGCCAAATTTAAAAAGAGGCTTACAAAGCAAAAAGAGAAAGAGGGAAACCCAGAGAACCGGTGGCGTCCGAAGTATGCACTCCACGTTGAGTCTGTGTACACTGGTGCCTGCACGGTGCTCGGCATACCTGTCACAAAGGTACCATTTACGTGATGCTCACTGTGCGCCCGACCGTGCCCTAGGTTCACATTGCTTATGATTGATCCTCACAACCACCTCACTTAGCCCCATTTTACAAAGGGAATTGAAGATCAAGGATGTTGTTTTACTAGTGAAACTCGGATTCAAACCCAGAAGAGTCTTCCTAAACCAAAAGGTCTGTGGAGTAAATCAACAAATCAAAACGGACAGAATGAATACAGAAAGATTGTAGACTACTCAAGATTGAATTAGTACAACAGTGGATATGGAACTCAAAATTCAGAGAGAGATCCTAACCCTGTGGCAGCACCTCAGTGGTGGGTGGAGTGGGCTCTGTAACAGGTGTTGAGTCCTGCCTTCTTGACTTCGGGTATACTCGTATAATGGGAAGTAAACGCTGGAAGGGTCATTAGTCAACATACAGTCATCACACTGTTTTTCAAACTGTAAGTTTAGGACCCATTAATGGGTCCTCAAAATCAATTAGTGGGTCTCAATATCAATGTACTGGGTCACAAGCAGGATTCTTTAAAAATAGTGAACTGGAATAAAATGAATACAGGATCAGACAAAAATAGATTTATAGTCGTTCATGTGGAAAACAATACATTAATTAATTAATAATAATAAAAGAACAAATTCCATGTTTTTTATACTCACAACTGTAAACCTACTTTTGTCCCACCCTGTATAGAAATATTAGACATGCTGCATGTTGTGAAGGTTCATATATTTTTTTAAGAACGTATTTCAGTTATATTTTTAGATACATAGGACATATTGAGTTGTACTGAAAGGTATTAGTATAGGTGACTGCCAGAAAAGTTTTGAAACCACTCTTTCAATTTCAACTCCTTCCTCAGTTGATGACCCCACGGTCTGGAGGGATTAGACAGTTCCTTTAAGACCATAATGTCTGCCTGCTCTATCTAGCCAGGATAGAACCTGGCTCTATCTTGGGTTCCCCCACATTCCTTCTTTACGTTTTAATGTTCCCATCTTTCAAATGGGGCTGATGTCATTGAGTTCACCTTTCCAACAGGGCCATTAGGGGATGAAGTCACCTTAAAGTGCTTTGAAAGGTAATGTATGTACACACAGACAGTCCCCAACCTATGAAGATTCTACTTTATGATTTTTCAGATCTATGATGGTGCAAAAGCGATATGCATTCAGTAGAAACCGTGCTTCAAAGTTTCAATTTTGACTTTTTCTCAGGCTAGCGATTTGCAATGTGGTGCTGGGCAGGGTCAGTGAGTCGCAGCTCCCCGTCGGCCATGACATCACAAGGGTGCACAACCAAAACTCCACAGCAGCAGTTTTCAACCAGTGTGCCACGAGATCCTTTAAAATATGCAATATCAAGGAGGTAAAAGACCTGTACTCGGAAAACTACAAAGCACTGAAGAAAGAAATTAAGGAAGAGGCAAATAAATGGAAGCACATATTGTGTTCATTGGTTGGAAGAATTAACATCCCCAAATGTTCATACTACCTAAAGCAATTTATAGATTCAATGCAGTCCCTATTAAAATACCAATAACGTATTTCACAGAGATAGAACAAACATTTCTAAAATTTCTATGGAGCCATAAATGACCCTGAATAGCTGCAGCAATTTTGAGAAAGAAGAACAAAGTAGGAGGGATCACAACACCTGACATCAAACTATATTACAAGGCCAGTGTAAGCAAAACAGTCTGGTACTGGCATAAGAACGGACACATAAATCAATGGAACAGAATAGAGAGCCCAGAAATAAACCCATGTCTCTATGGTCAATTAATTTTGAACAAAGGGGGCAGAAGCATAAAAGGGAGTAAAAATAACCTCTTCAAAAAATGGTGTTGGGAGAGCTGGACGGCTACATGCAAAAAATTGAAATGTAACCACCAAATTACACCATACACAAAAACAAACTCAAGATGGATAAAAGACTTAAATATAAGTCATGACACTATAAAAGTCCTAGAGGAGAACATAGGCAGGAAACTCTCAGATATCCCACGCAGTAATATTTTCACCGATATGACTCCTCGAGCAAGGGACATAAAAGAAAGAATAAGCAAATGAGACTTCATCAAAATAAGAAGCTTCTGCATGGCTAAAGAAAACATCAGCAAAATGAAAAGGGAGCCAACCGTATGGGAAAACATATTTGCCAATGATAACTTGGACAAGGGTTTGATCTCCAAAATATATATAGAGCTCACATGACTCTACACCAGGAGGACAAACTATCCAATTTTAAAAAATTGGGCAAAGGACATAAACAGACACTTCTTCAAGGAAGACATACACAGGGCCCAGAGACCTATGAAAGGATGCTCAGCATCACTAGTCATCAGAGAGATGCAAATTAAAACCACAAGGAGATACCACTCACACCGGTCAGAATGGCCATCATAAACAAATCCACAAACAACAGGTGCTGGTGAGGCTGTGAAGAAAAGGGAACCCTCGTCCACTGTTGGTGCGAATGCAGACTGGTGCAGCCATTGTGGAAAAGAGTGTGGAATTTCCTCAAAAACCTAAAAATGGAATGGCCTTTTGACCTAACAATTCCACTGCTGGGATTATACCCTAAGAATTCCAAAACACCAATTCAAAAGAACCTACGCACCCCAATGTTCACAGCAGCACAATTTACAATAGCCAAGGTGCTAGAAGCAACCTAAGTGCTCATCAGTAAATGAGTGGATCAAAAAACTGTGGCACATTTACACAATGAAATACTACTCAGTAAAAAGAAAGAAAGAGCTACTACCCTTCGTGACAGCATGGATGGAACTAGAAATAAGCCGGGGGGTGAAAGGCAAATACCATATGATCTCACCTATAAGTAGAATCTAATCAAGAAAACAAACAAGCAAGAAAAATATAACCAGTAACCTTGAAAGAAAAAACAAACTGACAGTAACAAGAGGGAAGGAGGGAGGGGGTAATGGGGAAAAGAAGGGAGAGGGGTCAAACCAAGGAACATGTATAAAGGACCCATGGACAAAGCCAAAGTGGGGAAGGATTGAGGGTGGGTTGTGGGGTTTGGTGGGGCAGGGGAAAGCCATGGTGGGAAAATGGAGACAAATGTATTTGAACAATAAAAAAATAAAAAAATTCAATTAAATTAAATTTTAATAAAAACATGCAGTACCTGCTTATTTAGTCAAGGTCACTGACCTCTTTTCCCTTAGATTGTCAAATTAAAAAACGACAATAGCCAAAACAACAATATCCATCCAATGTGAATGTCCTGTCTTGAACCATAAATATATAGGTCATATAATAGAGTTGAATCTTATTGGTCAAGTCATATAATAAGGTTATGCCTGACTTGTTAATTCTTAGTACTTGAAATCCTTATATACAAGCATAGGCACCTGATGTTTTTTTAAAATCACTTTGGAGCAAAAAGGGTAGTTAATTACTGTTACTATTTTTTTGTAAGTCAATCAAAATTATGCCTATTTTCTGTCAGCTGGGAAAAAATATAACAATTTCTTGGTATGCAGCAGAATTTTAGTAATTATATTATGTGGGCCATGAGATGAAAAAGTTTGAAAATCACTGCTCTATAGTGAATTTATTGTGTTGGATGATTCGCCTAACTATAGTAACTAACTAATGTAAGTGTTCTGAGCACATTTAAGATATTATAGGCTAACCTATGATGTTTTTTGTGTTATGGGTATTACAGGCATTTTGGACTTATAATATTTTTAACTTATTATAGGTTTATCAGGACATATCCCCACTGTAAGTCAAGGAACATTTGTATATGGAAGCTACATAATCCTTACGACTTACCATGCTATTACCTTAGAGTGAGCTGGTGGGCTGTAGCAGGACCCAAAGTCACTACCTTGACGTCAGGTGAACAAAGCAGATTTCCTACTACGGCAGTGAGAATTCCATGTCCATTTATGCTGATGATCCATCCAGAATGTTTCCAAGTCATAAGCAGCCCACAGGTAAGGAGAGAGCATTTGGCACAGCATCAGCTGTGCAATATGATGAGTAGTGAAACATCTAGGATCACTGCTCTCCAAAGGCCTAAAAGCAATTCCCTTTTCAACTCCAATTCTTGCTCTAATGGTACAAATAGTGTCCGGCAGAAGTAACGCCTGCTTGAGTGTGGTTGGTAGAGTGATAATATGGGTGTAACGATTTATAGTTTTAATTTGAACATTTCACCTAAAATGTCATATGGCGTGCTTGAATATGATATTGTTTTGTTACAGAATTGTATGCTTATGATTTTATAATAAAAAAGGCGCATTATTTCTGCTGGACCCTGTATTTCATCTCAACAGGTGTATTAAATTCATAACAAAGTGGTCATTGTAAACCAATCGAATGCTTTTCCCAATACATTACCTTCTTAGTTTTGTACTGAATGAAAACTGTTGCTTTTCTTTAGTCTACCAATGCTCTGCTTCATTAAGAATTATAAAAGTTTTTCTCTCCTCGGGAACATAAAGAATGTCCTTCTTGTCTCCAGTTTAAGGTGCAGACCATTTCATTCCTCCCTGTCCCTTAGCTGTGATCAATTGTGCTGTGAGTCCCTTTGATTTGAGAAGATGCGCCCAGTGAGGGCCCAGCTGGTAGGACTTCTGATAAGAGCCACAGTCAAAACGACGTGGCTGGAAGTTGTATATCTGAAGACAGTGTGGCTTCCCCCAAAACCTGAGCAAAACTAAGATTCTCACCATGTATTGCTTGATTGTTGGGTTTCCGACTTCTGCTGTTGTACCACTGTCAGCCCAGACATGTGTGACCTGGGCATTGGCAGTGGGAAGATATCCTTCGAGGGACATCGAGAAATAATAATGGTAAAAAAATGTAATATCTTTTGTAGTTTACAACTTCTTCACCTAAGTTACCCATTTGTTCATTGTAACTGCTTTAGTTTAGATGTGCTTCTCCTTATCCTACCCTATTTTGGTCCCACTAGGATTGGCCTAAGCTAGAACGTCCATTTTTAATCATATTTTTAAACCTTTGCCTATATACCTATCCACTTACTCAAAGAACAACCTGAATGCTTTGACCCATTGATTTTTAAGGAAGACTTTGCTGTGTGTGTTCTGCAGGGCCGGTGAGCATGGATTATGTGGTAGCTCTGATCTATTGAACCTCTGCATTTGTATATGATTTTTCTCTGCCACTTTTTATATGTGCACAGGATCAAAGCTTTCTGCTCTCTATTTCCTTGAAAGGCATTTTACTCTGTTTATTGTCTGATCTGAAAGCATATTTCCCACTGGGAGAAGCCCTGGCATCATGACGATTCTTGTGCAACATTACAGCTCTGTTCCCAATATGGCCCACCAGCATTGACACTAGATAACGTCTTTTGCAATAAGATAACGGTTAGGAACAATCAATCAACACTTGAAGAGCCAGGTCAGGCTCCCTTCTATTCTAGTTCATTTCCCTACTATTTGAAATAAGTCAAATAGTTCCTAAACTTAAAACCTACGTCAGATGACACTGCTGTAGGTTTATTCAAGTCGACAAAACATAAATAAGCAGTTACTAAGTGTCAAATACAGGTTAGAAGCAGAAGGTGCAACTGTACTGTTCCCTATCCTCATGAAGTCGGCTAGGGAAGATCAACACATGCACAAATCTAATAATGTTTATAGTGAGCTAGCTCTCTGTGTGCTAGATTTAGTACTGAGAACTTTCAACAATCTCTTTTAATTCTCAAAATAAAGTGAAGGCCTTTACATGAGGTCACATAGCTTTTTGGTGGCTGAGCTGTGACTCGAGTCCAAGTGTGTTTATCTAAAGCTGATGCTCATTCTATTTCATAACTCTTTCTTTCACTACAATATATACTATATTGTCAGGATTTGTAGCAATGACTGTAAGATGTATCATTGGTTCAATAACATCGGCAAATAGCATACATTTACCCCCTGAATCACATTCTGTTCACAGTTTGAGTCTAAGCCTTCCTTTTGTTTAATGAGTCTTCTGAATTGTTCTTGCCCAGTGGTTCCAAACTTCTGAGAAAAGAAGGAGGTCAGGAGGAAGAGAGAGGCGGGAGAAACCTTCTCTTCTCTTTAGAAGTCAACGGGAGCATTAACCTTTCCCTTTTTTTAACACGACATTCTCACATAGTCAACCAATATAGGTTGGAAAGTAAGAAACAAAGAGGCAGAAAAATGCATATTTTTTAGCATTGCTTTTTTCTCCAGAAAAATATGTAACTCCCCACTCCAGGAGCTGAGCAGACATGCTGAGACAGGAGTGCCTGGTCCACAGCTCCCTTATCAAAGACCAGGCAGGTGTCCTGCACCTGAATGCCTGAACACTGCAATGCCAGACAATGGCGGGTTCTGAAATCCTGCCTGGAGGCCAGAGTGGGTCCCCTCTGACGTGCTTTCTCTCCGACTCAGACCTGACGGGGTGTCAGTAGCAGGCCCAGACTTGACAAGTCTCTGCTGGGCTTCCATCTGGCAAGCTCTCCAGTCCCATATCCAGCACATGTTAAAGTGTCTATCTCTGGAGGGGGTCCCAGGCCACGGCTTCCTCAGGTGTTGGGAGGAGCAGGCTTTCCGCCATGCTTTCTACTTGCTGCGAGCCCTGGACAGTCAGAATTTTTCTTAAGTCAGGATTTGATCCCTGGAGTCCTGGTCATGTCTTCCTGTGGAGGGCTACAGCACTTAGCTTCCACCAGTTTCTTTATCATGGAGTATTTTGTGTCCTAAAAAGGAGTGAGCAGAACTCATAAAGGACCCACCCCACATATTCTATAAACAGTTTCACCTCACCTTCTCTGACCCAGCAGGGTTCTTAGGTGGCAAGAAACAGAAGCTGTCTAATTTAAAACGTTATGAGGATTAAAGAGAATTAGTTAGGATACAGGGGGGCTTATCGAATTGAAGGAAAGATGCGAAAAACATGAGAGAGGACAGAGCTGGCTCCAGGTATGGAGCTGGTGCCTACTGCTTTATCGATCTTGCTTTTATTGCCAATGTCACGATTAGAAGGCGGCCAATTTCTCCATAATAACTGCTTTCTTCATCAAGAGCTCATTTTAGAGTTAGAACATGGATGATAAAGTACTGTATTATATCAATGTTAAATTTCTTTGATAGCGGCACTGTGGTTATCTTAGAAAATACCTTTATCTTAGGAATTGCTGAAGTTTTACGGGGTAAAGCGGCATGATGTATGCAACGTTCCTTAAAATGACTTGAAAATAAAACATAATTATTATATCATTAAAGAGAAAGAGATTTAAATGTGACAACATTTAAAATTTAATGAATCTTCTGAAATTTTTATGTAAGTTTAGGATTAGTTTGAAATAAACAGTTTTAAAATCATGGTCTCCACATCTTTTCATCTAAGATCAGTTCAATCCAAATCTCTGGTGGTGAAACTCGCACTGGGAGACCTCACAGCACCCCAAAGGCTGCGGGGGGCAGCGGGGCGAGGGTCAGGCTCTGGGACGCCAAGGCCCGCCTGGGTTAACAACCGAAGAGGAGCCTCCAAATTAATCACAACCATTACTTTAACCATATACGTGAAGTCTAAATTGTTCGTATTATATTTATTGTTTTCATTATTCAAGTAATATGGAGAATTTTTTTAAAGGAAAAGAATAACTTATTACCATAACATGTGCAATGAGAGTATTTTGATTTTTTTCAGCCAAGTATTTTTAATGTATATGTTTACTTCCTGGGTAGTATGATATATTGAATATATGACTTTAGTGCTGCTATTTTCATTTGACATTGAAAATGTCTTCTGAGCAATCATTTTTGATGATACTGTAGTAGGTGGATGTGCTGTCATTTACTTAACTATTCCCCCACTCATACACATTGAGGGGAACGTTATCTTGAATTTTTATTTTTTATTATTTGAATTACAAGTATGCTACAAGGGGCAAATTTGTTCATGGCAGTGTTTCCCTATTTCAAACCATTTACAGAAGTAAGATTATTGGGTCAGAGTAAATACAGTCTCATAGCCTTGAACACATACTGTAAAATTATGCTGCAAAAGAGCTTTAACATTTATGCTGCAACAACCAAGAGATGCTAGTTTTGCAGCATTTGACATTATAAATTTTAGTCACTCTATAGTCCTATATAATTGTAGTTTTATTTTGTATGTTCCTGTTGATTAATGTTTCTATGTTCATATTTGAACATCTCTATGGTCACATCTTTGGTGTGTCTTTGATGACATGCCTGTTGAAAAATTTTGCCCATTTTTATGGGTTTTCTTTTCTTGAGCTTTGAGAATTCTTTATATATGCTGGATGGCCCATTTTTTAGCTTTATCTATAGTAAATATTTCCTCCCAGTCTGTGGCTTGTCTTTTCATTCATTTAAGTGTCTTTCAAAGAGCAAAAGTTATTAATTTCTATAAAGTCCAATGTACCAATTTGTTCTTGCATTAGTTATGCTTCTGGTGTCATGTCCAGGAACTCATTTTCTAACCCAAGGTCACAAAGATTTCTTGTTTTCTTCTAAAGGTATAATAGTTTTAGGCTTTACATTTAAATCTCTGATCCATTTTGTGTTATTTTTAAAAAATCTGTTGCAAAATATGGAACGGGCTTATATTTTTACATATGGAGATCCAGCTGTTCAAGCACTGTTTGTTGAAAAGACTACCTTTTCCCCACTGACTTGCCTTTACACCTTTAAAAAAATCAGTTAACCCATTTGCCTGAATTGGTTTCTGGACTGGTCTGTTCCACTGATCTATGTGTTTAGCCTTTCACTAATACCACACTCTCTTGGTCACCATGGCTTTCTAATAACTCTTGAAATCATGTAGTTATGAATCCTCCAACTTTGATCTTTTGATGAAAACAAAGTTGTTTTGACTATTCTAGTTCCTTTGCACTTACATATAAATTTTAGAATCAGCCTGCCAATTGCTTTGCTTTTTTAAAGCCTCCTTGGATTTTAACTGAGATTGCGTTGACTCTATAGATCACTTTGAAGAGAACTGACAGATTACCAATGACGATGGTTAATTTTCTGTGTCTACTTGACTAGGTTGTAATGCCCAGCCGTTTGGTCAAGCATTGAGTCTGGGTGTCGCATGAAGACATTCTGAGATGTGATTAACATTTAAAACAGATGACTTTGACTAAAACAAGTCACCCTTTAAAACATGGATGGGCTCCATCCAATCAGTTGAGAAAAAGGACTGAGGTTCCACGTGGAGGAAGAAATCCTGCCTCAGATATCCCTCTGCCTGCCACATGACTCTTACAGGAATTGCCCGTCTGCCGGCTGCCCCTGTGGATTTCAGACTTTCCAGTTCCTTCAGCCTTCCTCTATAAACACACATCCAACTGGTTCTGTTTCGCAGGAGAATCCTGACTAACACACCAATACTGAGCTTCCAATGCATATTCAGGGCTGAGCAGAGGGGCGAAGTAGCACCTTTTCTAGCACAGTCTCTGGGTTACCATTAGCCATCTGTGGGGTGCAATGGACTTCTGCCAGACAGGGCAGGCTCCACAGAGTGTGTCTTCCAGGTCAGTGGGCTAGATATTTTTTTTTTGGTTGCAAATTAAGCATGCGAAAATGTGTCAAGCTGCAATGGGTAGAAAGGGAAACTTAATTTTAACTTTTTCTCTGTAAGTAGCCAGTTGTGATGCTTTGAGATTACATCGTAATCTTTTTGCATCACTTCATGCATTTATTAAACAAATGCTTATTCAGCACTCACTGGGTTCCAGGCACTCTGCTTAGTACTGAGAATATGGTAGTGTTGGAGGTTAGGATTCCTGGGAAGCAGACCCTACAATGGAGATCGGTGTGCAAGAGAGTGATGAGGGAGTGCTTTGAGGATCCACACCCATGAAAGGAAGATGATGAATGCAGGCAGAGGAGAAAGTGGGCTGCAGCAAAGTCTCAAAGAAGCCACAACCAATCTCCTGTCACACTGGGAATGTGCAGTTCAAAAGTATGCCATGTTGGGGTGAGGAGGCGGGGCCTTGATGTCCTCACTCTTGTTGAATGACTGGGTGCCGCTGCCCTGGGAAGCTTGGGTGTGGCAACTCTCTGCAGCTCCGTCATTTCATGAGGAAGACTACTGACTAGGGGCAGTGGGTGGCAATTCTCCCAGAAATTAAGGATATGTCTTTCATGCCTGAAGAGAGATCTGGTTGGTACCTCGCAACACTAGAATAAGTGGTGAACAAACAGACAACTGTCCTTGCCCCGCGAAGGGAAATAAATAGACACTGATGTTACACACACAGGCACACACTGAAAAGCACTATGAAAGAAAAATCCCCTGACCGTGGATAACAAGGGCCTTGATCCAATCTGGGGGATTTCATGGAAGATGTCCTTGATAAGGGATATATGAGCCAAGCTATGGAGGATAAAAGGAGGTAACCTGGTCAAAGGTGGGCAGGGATGAAGAGTCCATCTGGCAGAAGAAAGAACACTGTGCAAAGAGCTGAGCCTGGAGGGAATAGAGGGCTCGAAGAATTAAAAGAAGTGTAGGGTGGCTGCTCCCACTGAAAGCCAGAGGGAGAGTGACAGGACCGAAGCCAGGGAAAGGTTATGGCCTACACTTCCTAGGCCATGGGCCAGACATTGTCTTCCTACCCCCGGCAACAATGTGAAACCTTTGGGGTATTAAGCAGATGAGTGACATAATCCGACCTGTCTTTGTAAAACTATTTCTGGCTGTGAAAAATGGATTGCAATGAGGCAAGAAAGGATGGGAAAGACCATTTAGGATGGTAGGAAACATGATCATAACTTAGGCCAGAGTGATGAAAGCGGGCTTGGGGGAAAAAAATAGGTCAGGAAGAAATGAACTAAATAGGGCTCGGTAGTGGATAGATTTGGGCGGGGAAGAAGAGGGAGTGTCAAGAATGACCCCAGGTTTCTGGTCAGCACAGCTGGATGGTATCAGGGCTCCTCGCTGAGATGGGGACCCTGAGGGCGGTGAGCTTCAGAGCACATGATACATTTGGTTTGGGTCGCTCTTGAGTTTGAAGGAATGTACAAATGATATGTTGGGAAGGTAATTTGGGGAAAGCAGTATGAAATTCCCAGGAGTCTGAGGAGGAGAAATACGGTCTGCATCCACCAGAAAATGACTGGAAATCGAAATAATGGGCATAGGGAAATCACGTAGGAGAGACTACAGAGTGCGAAGGAGACCTTGTGCCAAACCCCAAGGAACTCTAGTTTACTTAAATTTGTGTAGAGGAGGAGAAGCCATCAAAGGAGATTTAGAAAACAAGGGCAGTGGAAAACCTCCTGGGAGAGGGTGGTTCGTGGAAGCCAAGTACAGTGATTCAACAAGGAGAGAGCAGTGGGAGTTGTGAGCACTGCTGAGAAGTTAGGCGAGAAGAGAACTGAGAAGTGACCCTGGGCCGAGCAGCTTGTTCTTCATTAGCAGATTCACTGCGGGGTCAGGAAACAGGCTGAGTGGTGGGGAGCGAGAGGATGGTGACGAAATGAGACAATGTGCGTAGCCATCGCTCAGGAAGTAGGGCTGCGAGAGTAGTCAAGAGAGAGGAGGGTAAATGAAGGGGGAATAGGGTGAAGCAGACTTTGTTTTGTTTTGCCTTTATGATATTTGAATGTGGATGGGAGAGATACAGTGCAGCGGAAGAAGCTGAAGATGTGGGAGTGGGGAGTAATCTATACAGTGAGGTCCCTGAGGAGGGTGGAGGGGAGGGGGTCCCGTGTACAGGAGGGATTAACCTCGTCTGTGTCACTGGAGGGATAGAGAAGAAGCATCCCCGCAGATGGAAGGAAGTGCACAGTTTGGTGGCAGTCAGTTGAGGTGTTCTCTACTGGCTATCTTTATTTCCATGCGAAGTATGAGGAGCATCATCTGTGGAGAAAAGTTGGAGGTTTGAGGACAGTGGAATTGAGAGGATTGGGCTAAGTACTTTGTGAAGTCCTCCAGCCCCAAGTGCCTGCAATTTCCAAGTTCAAGGCATCCTCATAAAGCATAGTGTTGGTGGAAGCTGAGGACTGAGCTTGCTCTATAGGCTGGTCCTGGTAAAGCAAAGATTTCTTGGTTGAGATCTTTGCACTAAAGGGAAATAAACACCTCTAAGCCTACTTCTTAGGTCCATTGCTCAGTAACCAAGTTAAAATGAATTACTTCTTCTTCTTGGGCTATTCTAGTATCATAACTGGACAAGATCAGCTAGTGGAGGATGACTCTCCAACTCTTATGCAAAAACTCAGCCAAGATTGGTCTTTTGAAGAGACTGCATTCAGAGAGAATATTATATACATAAGGTCCAGTTATATCAGTTTGATCTGATATATTAATAAATGTCTGTTCTGTATCCTTTGTGTATTAGATACTTGGAGTAGAGAATTAAAAGGAGAAATTACCCATCTTTGTGGAGCTTGCAATATAGTGGAGGTCATAATAATGACTAATTAAATAATTGTAAGTGAGTAAAATGTCATGAGGGAGAAGTTTAGAGTTCTATAGCAGTTAATAGAAGGAAGGCTCACTTTACTTGAGAGGTTGAATGAAGACTCCCTAGGGAAGATGCATTTAATCGAAGACATGAAAAATGAGCAGGTGTTTGACTAGTGAAGAGTTAGCTGGTAGGGAGTGGATGGGCATTTAAGGGTCATGGACATTACATTTTAGGAAAGCTTTGAGGTCAGCCTTCCTTAGCTGTAGATGACTATGCCTTGAAAGTTTGGTGCCAGTGGAGCAGTCCAATAGATTGGTCTTCACTCAGTTTGCTTCTGTGATTTTTATTGATCATCCCTGATGGAGGGTTAGGTTTTCCTGCCTGTCAACTAACTGCTGCCCTTTAGAGTCACTTGGGGCAGAAGTTTCCTAACTACCTGGTGTTTCAAAGCACCTAGACCAACTAGATTAGAATTGTTAGACATGGTACCTGCTCATTATTAGTTTTAGAAAGTCCCCCTCCAGGTGATTCTAATGTGAACTTGGCATTAAGACCCACTGCAGTGGAGCTCTCAGAGTTGTGGGAGCTCTGGGTTTAGTCTCAGGCTAATCTGAGGTCTCAGAGGGAGGGTGCTGATCTAGGGCACAAGCATTTGCTTCCCTCAACTCCAGGCCCTTGAGGAAAGTATTGCCAGACATTCCGGCTTCCAGCAGATCTGAGGGATATCATTTTTTGCATATGTCTGAATTTGAACAGGTTCTTGCACTTTTTTGTATGTGAAATTTTTACTAAGCTCAGTAATTTGGGCCTTAAATTCTTGCCTAGTTTATTTGCAGAACCTCCAACCTACCTATTCACTTTTGCCCTCCCTGAGGGGGCCTCATTTTTCTCCAACTGATGCGGCAGCAGCCAGTGCATCCTCAGCTTCTTCTCCCTTACTGATCTTTCTCCATGGCTCCCAGATTGCTCCCATATTTGAAATAGTGCATTATCCACAGTGATCTACCATCTTTCAGGTGGCGCACTCTCTTGAGCCTTTCAAAGTTTGCCCTATTCTTTCAACTATTTCATTCCCTTTGTGTCAAGTATCAGGAATAAAGTGCCCCAGATATTAGGCCAAAACTTAGAGTGAAAGTATCCACAGTCTTGCTTAAAGGAAGCATTTCCAGCCTGAGTCAAATGTTCACCTCTGTCTACCAAAGGGTGAGTTCCCGTCTTCTGTGAATTTGAGGCATCTGTCCACCTTATTTGTCCCCTGTTCTCTGAACAGGGAACCCAAGGATTCCAGTGCAAATCAGATTCCTAGTAGGCTGCCTGAATAGCTTGGAGCACCTTAAACAGGTAAGCAAAGAGGCCCTCACTGTCCCCTTCCCATAAAGTGAAGGTGGCAATGGGCCTGGTGATTTGACTAGATACTCACATTGGCTGTTCTCAACGTGTTCAACCCTAGCCTGGCCTAAGCTTTTCTATACTTTTAATACTGCAAATAGACCTTCTAGTTCTTTAGATTTTTTGACTTTGAAGAAAGGAGAGCTTCTGGGAGGTCTGGTTCACACATTTCGTGTTGGTGTCAGGCTGTCTTGCATCAAGGAGGGTGCGTCTCTACACAGCGTACTTGGTATTTAGGTTAGTGGCGAAACATACACAGGGTCATTAATTAATTAAATATGACATTAAAGTCAGGGATGGGCCCAACCCTTCAAATGTTTACAAAGACTTCAAGGTGGGGATCAGCCAAGTTCTGACATGTCCAGGGCCAAGCCAGGCTGAGTGAAGCACTTGTGAGCACAGGTGTGTTCTTTCAGGCCACTGAGGTCTACTCAGTACCTTTGTGCCCAAAGTACCTCGATGTAAAACATCTTAAGCAGGGGTCTCTCTCCTCAGACAACCCATCTTCACATGCCACTTGTGGGATGTGGCTCCTAGTTGCTCACTCAGGCCTGTTTCATTGCTGGGAGAGGCTGGGGTGGAGGTAAAGCCAAGCTGGTGAGCGGCCTTGAAGCTGGACTGGTAGCCGTGGCCCAGTGAAACCCAGGGAGAAGGCAGACGGGGTGTGGGGTGTGCTCAGACTATGGGTGCAGGCCCCACGTGACACCAGCAGGCATGCTTCTCTGTAGCGATAACAGGGGTCAGACAGCAAGTCGATTTGAATTCTTCTCAAAGATGAATGGATGTATTGAGGGAATGACTTATATTTAGCACTTCCTTTTGCATCATGGCTATATTCTGGCGACATTTTTTTCATTTTGTTTAAACTCAACAGAGTTGCTTTTCAGATCTACTTCCCCACTTAAACAAAATGATCCCGGTCACTTTGATGGGACTTCAATGGAGACTTCTATTCCAGGCCAAATATGGCTTTTGAGACTGGTTCCTGACACTGGACTTGCCAAAAAAAACCAGAGGTAAGCAAATATCTCTAGTGCAGATAAATCATTCTGCTTTCTTAGAACATGATTCTGAAAATGATTATTTCCACTGAATGTTTTTCTTCTCAGGTTAGAACAAGCCATCTGCATTTTCATCAGGCGGGCTGGCTTTGTCTTTTGCCTTCTCCAGAGCTCTCCTCTGGCCTGCCCTGTGCGGAAGGTCCTCGGCACCGCCAATCGCTCAGCGAGAGGGGAGAAAGGGAAGAGGAGAGTGCCAAACTGTTTTCCATTACCTGTGTCTTAGTTACTTCAGGCATCTACGGAGGGAAATTTTGATGAGTTTTATCTTTTCTTTAGCACAAGTAATGTGGCTTTCTCAGAGATAAACGGTCTGAGATTTCTAGGTTTCTTTTTTTCTCTTCTGTAAAATAAAGGGGGTGGACTAGGTCTTTTCTAAGGTCCCATTTACATCTGATTTTGTGGCCTGGGAAATGGCTTTTTAGTAAAAGTGCCAGAGAAGGGTAGAGCCATCTTACACGCCATCCTGGTGACAAGTGTGTGTGGAACAAAGAGTTCTGGATCAGGAACCAGAGCCATTGTGTAAACGACCAGTGGGGCCTCCCTTAACCATTCTGAAGCTTTAGGTAGCTGTGAGGGCTGTAAATGGGTGCATGTTGATCAGCTGAAGCATGTATATCAAATGCTTTCAAAATGAAATCATACAGAAGAATCAGGGGTTGCTATTAGGAGAATAGCAAATGCTCCCTCAGAATTCATTTCTCAGCCTCTGAATTTGAGGTTTCTAGTCAGCTTAAAATATACTTACATAAATTCCCTCCCTGCCCCACCCAATCCCAGCAACTGCAATGGAATTCAAATAGCAAGACAATAGTAGTTTGTTCATGGAAAAGCCATGAATCTAAAATTAGCTGGAGAACATAACCACTGAAAAGGAAGGCTTGATTTGAAAGACATTTTGGAAATCTGCACTGATTTTGCAATGCCAAATTTGTTAGACATTTTTGTATTTTAAAAATGTCAGTACGTGTTTTCCAGTAGATTCCTGGACACCACTCCAGACTAGAGTCATGGTGCTTCGCAGTTGTGCCTTAGTCCTGTCCCAAGGTGCTATGTGAGCTCAGAAAACTGGCTGAATCTCCCAGGTCAGGTTCTCCCAATTATAGTGTTTTCAATATTTCAAAGAGTTTTCAATATTTCACTCCTCATAGGTTAAGTGAAAGGTAACGTATTAATAACATTTGTGAAAGCTCTTTAGGTATTTCAGATAAAAGTGGCCATAATGTAGCCAAGGTAGAACATCTTTTTTTTTTAAATACCTGGTATGTCCTAGATGTTATTTGTAAACAAAATGCTGTAAGTAGGAAGAGATATAAAATGCCTTTATAAAAAGTGAAGGATCCTTTTAAACGCCCCAAACTGGGTTACCATGTAAGTCTTCATTTTCAAAATCAAATTTTCTGAAAGCACAGTCTACACAAAGTGCCATTTCCATTGAACACTCAGAGCTGTTCCGAAACAGTACTGGTAACAGCTGCCTTCATGTCAGTGAGTGAGTGACACTTCAGAGCACCAACCGTGTCACTGATCCAGAACCTGATGGAAAATCTTTAACTTTAGGGAATACTTATATTTTCCTCGAAATTTCAAGATATAGGGTGTTAAATAACCAGGAATCATAAAAAAGCTAGTTTTTCAAGGTTGCTTTCAATGTCTATCATTTTACTATGAAAATACCATCAATCCATTGCATAGATGAAAATGATATTTATACTATTCAAATGTTGGTTTCCCGTTGCAGAAGAAGACATCGGGGCAAATGCTTTCTACTGTATCATCATTAACATAATTTACTCCAAGAATAGAGTAAGATTTAAAAAAAGAATTAGTACACACAATCCTTTTGTATTTCATGAGTTAACAAAAAAAAAATGTTCTGGGGAAAATACATAGTTGATTGAAAAGTCTGGTAATCTTGGGTTTCTTGGATTTCTGTAGCATGTACTGTCTATATGAATCATTTGGCATGGGTGCATTGTCTTGTATCTTTTCATGCACACATTTCTTGTTCTCCTACTAGGAGGTGAGCTCCTGGAAGGAAGTTCCTTATGGCCCTAAGCCCACTGCCTTGTACATAACTGGGTGCCCAAATCATTGAGTGACATGTACCTTTGCAGGAAAGAGCTCGGAGAGATACACTTAAAACTTTATTCATTGATTTACAAAATGTACAATATTTACAAAATTTAGGCATCAATCCCATATTGACATGAATGTTGTGGGGAGTCTAAAAATAAATAAGTGGCACGTAAGTTCATATATACATCACGGCTCTTTGTACTTCAAGCCGTCGCCGATGGCGAGATTTAACGGAAGGCTGAATGTGGCAGAAAAGTCAGATGGATGACCAGTCCTGGGCCGTCCACATAAACAACCCTTCCGTGGCTCCCTGAGGCTGCGGATGGGACGCAAACCACTCTCAAAGGGATAAAATACCAGCCATTCTGACAGGGATGCAGGGTGTACACAGCCACCTCTGTTTGGAGTTTACAGTGACCCTCGGGGTGGCAGATGCTACCACTGTGGACCTGGTCCCTACACACCGGCCAGGGAGGCTTTGGAGTGCCCGTTTTCTCATTAAGAACCAACATTTGGATGCTGTCTCTTACTGAAATCTCATGCAGTACTTGGAAGGTGTCAGTGGAGAGTGATCATGCACAAAAATGGATTTGTAGATATGTACATCAAATCTTCATTGTCTTATAGCATCTTTATATGTAAGATCAGTCTGTCTCCTCTTTTGGCGAGCAGAATGAATGAGAGGACCATACCTTCATCCCCCAAAGAAAGAACATCTGGGGACACATGCAAATGGCACCCTGCAGAGGCAGGGCTAGACAAACCCCACATGGTAAGATGGCCAAATTCCCATGAAGTCAGGCCTGGAAGTTTTCCTGGGGGTGGTAATTCCACTTTCCCTTCCTCTTCAATCCCAACTCATCCCGTATAACCTAAATCAGAAGGAAAAGGCTTCATATCACTGAGCTTTTTAGAGCCTTGGTACCTTCATCGATCAAGTGTAAATTCTAGTCATTTCCCTCACATGGTTCTTGTAGGAATTATATGACCCAACTTATGTAAAGTGCTTAGCATAGTGCCTGGCACATAAGAGGTGCTTAATAAATGTCTTGCTTTCTCTCCCCCTAACTCCCCACCCCAATTATAAGCAACTTATTGATAAAACTGCCAAACTCTGATTTAAGGCCATTTGATGCAATTTAGATTATTGTGTATCAGAGTTACCACTGTCAGTTCATATTTGGTCCCTGAGGAGGTCTCATTTTATGAGCCAGAGACATTTTCCTGTGCAGAGCACCTGACAACACTGTCCTCTTTATCCTCAGTGGCTCCACCAAATTTCCTGCAAACATGCCCCATGACCCTGCAGAGAAACTCACACCAGTGACGGTCGCTGCCCAGATGCACCTGGGGCCACGCCGCTGAGGAAACCACGAGCAAAACCTTGAAGCCGACACATTATTCTTGCTCACAACATAAATAACTTTTTTCAACACTGGTGCAAGTGTTATAGATAATGTTCAACACGCATATATTACAAGCTCTACCACTGTTGAAAAATAAGTATTCTGATTTGATTGTTTGGAATAAAGAATCTCTTACAATATATCTTAGTTTCTAGTTATGCCATACAAAAATAAATATTGTATAACTGATTTACAAGGACGAAGAAAAAAATGTAACTTTGGGTGCCAAAAATATAAGAAGGATGGTGAAATTTTTACTATTTCAAAAGCGATCAGCTAAAAAAAAAAAAAATCAAAACTTCCCACTGGATCTCCTTACTAGTCTCACCACAACCCCACTGGTCCACCCACTTCTCATCCTAGGATATTGTCTTCTTTTCCTATTACTCTCCAGACAATGTCATGTAGAACCTTCCCCCTGGAGTCACTGGAGATTTGCAAGAGGCAGCGCGAATTGCCGGTGGAGGATCTGCTGAGCCACTCACTGGACCCTCACAATGAACGAGGCTCAACTCCCACACATTTCCTTCCTTTCCTTTTGCAGTCCTCTTTCTGTCTAAGTTAGCTAGGCCTGAGTAGGACCCCATGACTGCCCTGGGACTCCTTGAACACTCAAGGGTCCAGGCAGAATCAGGCCAGCACAACCAGGTGCCAAATCCAGCCCAATCTCACCAATTACATAAAGAGACAAACAGCCGCTTACGGATGCTAGTTCCATCAAATTAGGGAAAATCCTCCTCCAGCCCCTCTCCCGCCATACAACAAACTTTTATGATTGCCTTTTTATCTCCCACACAGAGCAGAGGGAATATGATCCCCACCACTGGGAGAGGAATGCTAGAAAAATTAAATTGGACAAATTGCTCACTACTTTTCTAGGGACTTTGTAGGAATCTCTGAGGAAACGGCCCATTCATTTTGCAATTAAAGTTTTAAAATTCTAAAGCTGTAAGTGAATTCATGGCTATATTTAAACCAGTGGTCCTTTAACTTCTTCCTGAAAAACATACAACTATTCACATTGCCTAACTCCTCAGAGGGTCCCAGGACCTTCTCTGGCTCATGCATGCATTCCAAATGAAGAGCCCAGATCTCAGTAAATGCAGGAATAGTTGTCGGAGTCAAAACAAAGGTTTATGGTATACAACGTGGTCTATTTGGGGGGCAGGCTGGCTTCGATGAGGCCTCGGAGAAATGACTATACTGAAGCAATGCTTGTTCCCCATGGGAAGTGGAAATGCTTAGCCAGGAAGACATCCTTAAGTATTGCAGAAACTGCTGTCAGGCCAATGACTCATGCATGACTGTGGACCATCAAAATCCCCATAAATTGCTATTACACATCGTGCCTTTGAGCTGCTATAATGTGAGTCCCAACCACACCCACAAGCAGGACACTATCACTGACATGCAGTGTGGATGCCCATTTGTCTGATTTATGGGTGACGTTGTGGCAAATGTCGCATCAGTTTCATTTCGGGGGAGTGGCAAGTTACAGATGTTTCCTTCACAACAGGAAGTGCAGACCTGAAAAAAGGAGAAAAAGGTGATGAGAAGCTCGCAGGTCTTGGAAGGAGGCAGGGATTTTTGAAGGAACTGTCTCTCTCACAACAAGATTCAAGTGAAAATTACGTGTACTACTAAGGAGACACGAATTCTGCACTTAAGTGCGGGGGGTGAAATTTCGTCTGGAAGCAGTGCAGTCGCAATGAAAGCCCCCCAGCCAAGCTTCAAGGAGCATGGGTTCTGCTCTCGACATCCAACCATGTGGTTATTACAGTTTTACACATTTTCTGGGTCTTGGCTATTCCTTCTCTGAAGTGAGGATTATAAAGAATATTTACCCTACCTTCCTCAAAGAGATTCCTTCTGACTACTTGAGGAAACTGTTAAGAGGGCAACATTCACTTGCCACCTTTTCACAGTGAAAGGAAGTGGCACCAACCCAGATAATTTAAACTTAAATATTTACTTTCATTAGAACTGTCTGCATAATTCTCTCCATTCTCCTGGGTGAGTCAAGGTTTTAAGGGTTTTCATTTATGCAATTATTCCCGCTTCATACAGCTTTACTTGTGGATCATAAGACAGAAATAAAAACCCAAAGGATTATCATCTGAAGTTACTACAGGTCACGGGTACACTAAGTACAGACCAGCAGTTTTTGCAGCAACTGGGAGCTAATTAGGAACGCAGAATCTCCAACTTGCCCTGAACTTCGCAATGAGAATCTGTATTTCAGCAAGATCCCCCATGGGATTCGCATAGACAGCAATGTTTGAAGACTGTGATGGTTGCTACCCTGTGGTCATTCTCCTGCAGAGATTTCAGTTTGGTCGCAGCTCACATGGGCTAGGAAGACGCGATAAAGGCGAGGAGAGAAACGAAGGGTCAGGAGTGACTTTGAATTCTGTCTCTGTTGCTGACTAGCTATGTGACCTGAGCACGTACTGTCACTTCTCGATCTGCAACTTCCTCCTTGGTGAAAGAGCCACAATAACACCCGAGAGCCAAGCCCAGCTTGCTAGGGGGTCAGGAAAAACCCGTGGGTTTACCTCTATATTCCAAACCAGGAGCAACTGGCAGATTATAACTTTACCATTGAACCTTTAGTGTATTTGACAAGTCTCTTGAAAATTAGGTGCTCATCTTCTTGAGAGAAAGAAGCCCCCACTAACAGTTTCATTGCATGCTATCCCAACCCCCATGAAGGCTGCCCAATGGGGAGAAGCAGGCAGACCCCAAACCAAGGCCAAGGCCTGACATACAAGCTCATATGTGCAGCCAGCTCTGACGACCAGCAAGGGAGTCAGGGGCGTTGCCCATTCCAGCCATGGGTCAGGCAGCCCTTCTCTGATTCCTCACATTTTCTTTCAGGGCTGCCTTTGAAGTTGGTTTTAAACTGAGTGCTTCCCTATAGGCACCAGATGGAGTTTAGGGGGAGCAGACCCACAGCGAGATGGTTCTCTCTTCACCTGCTGAAGTGACTTCAGGAGCCAATGGATACCTTCCCCAAGTCAGCATCGCACAAAAGAAATGAGCCCCACTTGACAGGAAGCTATCAAAGCTAAGCTGCCTGGGCCACCCTCAGCCAAGCAAGCTGTTGGGACACCTGCAATTCTTTGCCATGAGGACATAATGGGTCCCTGGGTTCTCTTCCTTCTGGTAGTTTTATTACTTTCTTCTGAGTGAGGAAAGGGCTTACAATAATTTTCAGTACCCTCTTGGTGTTGTGTTTACATAACTTTTCCTACACCCTGGTATAAATCTTTATTCTTTTAGAGCAAACAGAAGAGGAAGCATGTCCTTATAATATGGTAAGGCCAGTCAAAAGCCAGCCTACAAGGGAAGTAAGAATTTGCTCATGAGCACTGGCAGGCGTCCGCTGTGGAGGAAGGCGACTGGGCTGTATCGGTCACTCGCTTTGTTGCCCAGACCTTGTGGCCTTCATGCTCGGAGTCCCTGCAGCCTGTGGACAAGCACTCTTCCAGTGGCACGCAGCGTTTGGTGACAGAGATGCTATTTCCTGTGACTTCCATCGTGTGCTGAGTGTAGCAGTATCTGGTCTCTGTCAACAACAGAAATAACTGTTTTAATTGACATAGAAAATGTTAGCCCGACCTACCTGAAAGGGAAACAACAGGAGTGCCAATACACTATCAGTGCTAAAAAGACCTCATCGCACATGGGATGCACACAGTGTTGGGTTTATGTCCAATCCCAAAGATGTCCTTGGAGATCCACTGAGCTCTTGTAAAAAGGGGCCTTCGAAGACTATTGATCTCTGTCCATCGTAATCCCCATACACAAAGACCTGATAGCATCGCTCTATGCCTTTCAACAAGTTTTACCACTGGACAGATTTTTACTTTGAGGGAAGAAGAGGTTTGGAGGGATGATTTAGGCAGTGAGTCACTTCTAATAGCAATTTTCAGGGAGATAGCAATTTTCAGGGAGATGAAGGAGTGAAAAAGTTCAAAAAACGTGGGGTTAAAAGACAAGAAGTTAGGCAGATAAAAAGATCTTCAAGGAGACAAAAGACTATAAAGCAGAGGCTGGTGTGTGTGTGTATGTATGTGTGTATAACAGCTCTTCCAGAGTGAGGGCAGAAAGATGAAAAATAGATTCACTGTATCTGAAGCAAATGACTTTATTCAAAAGAAAGAACTTCTGGCCTAGGAGCACAGCTGGATGTTAGAATTCATTACAGAAGACAGCTAACTCAACAGAGAAGGAGCCCAAATGGGGGACCAATGTTTCTCTCGCTCATGATTTTAGCACCTTTCCAGGAGGGTTGCTGAAGAAAGACCACGATATGAGTTTCTAGAGGTTTGTCCAAGTCTTAGAAGTCTACAAACTTCAGATTTCTTCCAAAATTCCATGGAGAATTTTTTTTTATTTGTAATTTAAAGCCTAAAGAAAAATGGTTTTGTCAATGTAATTTTTTAAGTCCTCCAGGCAGTGTTCTGCTTTCTGAGCCTGGGGTTTAGTTGAATGTTCCTGTTCCACTTTCAGACTGAAAAAGAAAATGAGTAATTCCTAAGAAATGTCACTGAGCTGTTTTTCATCCATATCTTGGACCTAACTTTGCATACTTTATACATTTTGGATATTTAGTGGCTAATATGGAATTATGACCTTCTATAATATTATTTATTAGGCCATAAAAATCCCCCCACCAGATTCTGTCATAATTTTGGCAGCTTTTAACCAAAGTATTAATGTCCAGAGAAGAAAGCTGAATAATTTTAGGCTCTGAGCATGACTCATCCAGACCGCACTGACATGTCCTGGAAGTCATGAAAATTCGAGGGCTGTAACGATCTTCCTCGATACCGCCCCTCCGCAGCCTGCGTGGCCTCCGAGTGAGTCTTGCTAAGGGGCAGCGACTTTCCCAAAGTTTACACTCTTGCTGGGTGTACGTGGGCTGAGTCTGTGCAGGGCCCTCCGTCAAGTGCTGTCCCTACACGGCACCCTGACCAGGATTTTGTCAGCTGGAGCCAGGTCAGAAGGCGGACTCTACCTGCTCAGGATCCTAGAGAGTGGGGTCACAAAGGTCACCTATGAGCACCTCAAAAAAACAAACAAACTTGAAAGCCCGTAATATTTTAAAATTGGAGTGAGTGTTTTTCTGATGAAGAGGAGGTAGCAGCTCTCCTCTGACTTTAGTATTTTTTTTAAGCCTTTGACAGGTTTGAACATACGGATGCCTGTGACCTGAGTGATTTACCACATCTTCCAAAGAGGACTGGTTTACTTCTCTGGTATCAGACTTGGTCATTTATGGCCCTGCTAGGTAAACCTTTCCCAGGCCCACTCCAACTTCAGATATTCAAGAAAGCAATAAAAAAGGGAATGTTCTTATCTCCGTCTCCTCTTCAGGCAGACAACCAGGAGCAGCTGCCAGAGGTTTTATTGCTCCCAACGTAAATCTAAGCAGATAAGATCACCGTTTATGGAATGAGTAAGTCATGACAGGTTTCAGTTTTGGAAATCACATTTGTCCCCCAAGTAGTGAATTGTCTTGTTTTAACTAAGCCTTAGAATAACAATTGGTGAACTTGACGTAACTACCTTTTGTTCATGCTTTTATATCCATAACACACTCTTTTAATTTATTAATTGGAAGTGTATTCCACTGAATGAAAGTAGAGACAACAGCTGATGAACCTTTTCCTTTTTTTCAGGAAAATATGCAAAAGCGCAGTTCCTAATCATCCAGTTCTTGCCATTCTGCGGGGAGAAGGGTGACCACTGACGAAGCTGGACAAGAATTTTTTCTCACACTTCATCAAGTCCAATCCGTAACACAAAGATATATGGAAAACACCATCAATCCCTTGGAAGTATCTACTCCACTTCTTTTCTTAACAAAACTCCTAAGTGAATTATAAAATGTTAATGTAGAAGATGGTTCTGCGGTTAAATAAGTTTGGGAAATGCTCAAATAAAGTTGAACAGGTTTCTTCAGTGCACAACTTATGAGAGCCTTGAATTCATACTGTGATCTCGACGGGGGATGGGGAAAGGCACGCGGTTTCCCAAGCAGAACTAGGTGGACCACATGTGGCGTATCGCTGGACTGTAGAATTGATAAAAACTGAGTTTCAGCCACAAAGCATTGCTCTCCATGCATTTTGAATACTCCTTGGGTTAGTAATGAGGTTATATGAGAATCAAGCCTGCTGATAAATTCACACTAAAAGGATTTCAAAGTCTTTTATCTAAAAGATAAAAGATGGATTTGAATTTCTACCAAGTTAGTTTGGGCCTCTAAAAAATCTCATATTCTGCACTGCATGGTATTCCCAGAGGTTGTGAAACAAGTCTTTTACTCTGAGATTCACAGGCATTCAAGGAAAATCAGAGCTGAGCAAGAAGCCTTTATCAACTATTGGAAGACACAAAATTCACACATGTATACACACAAATCCTCCAACCTAGCTCTGAAACTTAAAAAAAGGTTCAAAGCTAAAATGTAAATTTCCATTTACTCATCAACATTCCGTTTTCAATAACGGAAACTGTAGCAAAACAAAACACACATCAAATGATTTGATTAAAATGAGACAATTAAAAGCGACCAACTCTCAGGTAAAAGGTCTTCTCGCCACTCAGTTATTCTCTGTGGCTCCTCTAGTTTTGGCTTCTTTACAAACATCTAATTATGAAAGTGATGCTAGAGAACAGTTCACCAGGTGCAAAAAGTTTAAAGGGAGAAAAATCACGTTAATCATAAAATTACCAATTACACTGAAAAATAAAGGCAAGTGGTATCGGTGGCACCTTCCCGCCTGTTCCTTACGGTGCACGCAGCCCTTTACACCCTGCTCTGCCCGCCCCCACACCCTGCCCAGGTCCCTCTGCAAGGACTGTTCGCCTAAGTGCTCAATTCGATGCTTTTCTCGCCTGTCTGACCCCTTAGAATTCTTTGCACTTCCAGGTTCTGCTGTGTATAATATCTCCCGAGGATTCCCCACCCTGGACATGAGAGCTTTGTCTTCCAGGTTTTCTCCTGCATCTCTGGTCTCTTCACTTCCAACTCTCCCTAACCTGAGTGTGAATATTCTCCCAAGTTCAGTTCTTGAAACTTCTCTCACTCAAGTGACCTCATCCAACCTCAAATGCCTCACCTTCAGTCTGATTCTCTCTCCCAGCCTACAGAACCAAATTTCTATTTCCTGGAAATCACCAGCCGCAGTTTGTGCCTGGCACCTCTCATGTCTCCAGCCAATCACATCATTTCTCTCCCCCCTGGATCTGTTTATCTTCCTGTGTTTCTACTTCAGGAAAGGACTTCCTGAGACGTGGCACCTCTATCGGGGACTAGAAAGTTCAGCATCAACTCAGACCTCTCTTGCCAGGCTGGGTGTCTCTAAATCTTCTGAAATATCCCCATTATCCTTCCAGTCTTTTCTGTTCCATTTTCCATTTCCCCAATACAGGACCTCATTTATTCCCTGTCTTCTTTGCCTATGATCTCTCTCCTTTCTAATGCAGGTGCCGGACAACCAGCCACCAGACAGATTACTGAAACCAGGGTCGCCACTTACTGCCTAGGAAAGCATGAGTAACACTTTAAATCATGAATGGCCCCTAACTGTCAAGGAGCTCTGACCGCTTCCTGCTGGGTTTGTTTGGCCTACCTCTCTCTGTCAAGAGTATAGGAGCAACTGCGTCCTTGCTAGAAGCATCGATTGCACTTACAACTCAGAGCTTGGCATCTGAAACTCCAAACTTACTACTACCCAATATTCTCTTTGTTCTAGGCCTCCGACTACACATCATTGCCAACTAGATACCTTGAGCCACCATGACGCAACTTTTGAGTGTTCCTCACAACAATAATTTTCCTGTCTTCCGCTCCTAGAACCCCAATGTTCTTCGAGGCTCAAACCAAATGTTCTTCGAGGCTCAAAGACAGGAATTCTGTGAAACCTTCGTTGATTTTCCTCCAGGCAGCCCTTCCTTAGCTTCCTTATTTGATATGCCTGTCTTTACCTCTAGATCAGGATTTCTCAGCATTGGCACGCTGGCATATATTTTTTCACTGGTTGATTTTGTTGTTTTTTTAGTTAAACTTTAGATTTTGAGATAATTGTAGATTCACATGTACTTGTAAGAAATAATACAGAGTGATCCCATGTACCCTTTACCCTGAATGGTAAAATATTTCAAAACTATAGTATAATATCACAATCAGAATATTGACATCGATGCAGTCAAGATTTCGACCATTCTATCCCCACAAGAACCCCTCATGTTGACATTTTATACTCACACCCTCTCCCCTCCTGTCCTCAAGCCCTCCTTAACCTTGGCAGCAACTAATCTGTCCTCCACTTCTCTATCTTCATCATTTCAAGGGTGTCATAGAAATGGAATCATACACTATATAAACGTTTGGGACTGAGCATGTTCACTCAACCTAATTCACTTGGAAAGTTAATGAACAATCCATTAATTTTTATTGCTAAATGGATTCCATGCTATGGGTATACCAAAATTGGTTTAGCCATTCACCCATTGAAAGGATATCTAGGTTGGGGATATTATTAATAAAGCTGTTATCAACATTTCTGTAGAAGGTTTTGTGTGAACTTGAGGTTTCAGTTCTCCGAGATAAATGCTTAGAAGTGGAATTACTGGGCTGTAGGGCACTTGCGTGTTCTCAAAGGTGGCTGTACCGTCTACACTCCCACCAGCAATGTATCAGTGATCTTGTTTCTTCTCATTCTTACCAGCATTTGGTGGTGTCACTTTCTTAGCCACTCTGTTAGGTGTATAGTGGTATCTCATGTTTTTAATCGGCATCTTTCTAAGGCCTAATGATATTGAATATCTTCTCATGTGCTTATTTGCCCTCTTTTTATTTTCTTTGGTGAAGTATCTTTTCCTGTTTTTTGCCCTTTTCTTAACTTATTTTTCTGTTGGGCTTTGATAATTTTCTATATATTTTAGATATTAGTCCTTTGTCAGATATGTCATTTGTAAATTTTTTTTCTCTCAGTTTGTAGTTTGACTTTTCATTTTCTTAACAGGGTCTTATGCAACACAAAAGTTTTAAATTTTGATGGGGTCTAATTTATCAATTTTTCCTTTTACGGATTATGTTTTTTATCGCAAGTCCAAGAACTCTTTGCCTCACCCTAGATCCCAAAGATTTTCTCCCGAGTTTTCTCTAAATGTCATATAATTTTATATGCAACATTTATGTCTATGACTCACTTTGAGTTAAGAGTTAACTTTTGTAAAAAGTGTTAGATTTCGATCGAGGTACTTTTTTTTTTTTTTTTTTTTTTTGCCCTTGGATGTCCAATTACTCCAACACCATTTGTTGGAAAGACTGTCTTTCCTCCACTGGATTGCATTTGTGTCCTTATCAAAAATAAGTTGGGCATATCTTTGAGGATCTCCTTCTGAGTTCTCTATTCTGTGTCATTAATTTAGGTGTCCCCTCCCCTCCCCGCCAATACTACCATCTTATTTACTGTAGCCACATGATAAATCTTGAGAGTAGAGTGACTCCTCTCATTGGATCCTCCTTTTTAAAATTGTTTTAGCTATTCTACTTTCTTACCTTTCCATATAAATTATATAAAAATCTTGTCTGTATCTACAAATAATCTTGCTAGATTTTGACAGGAATTGTGTTAAACCTACATATCAATTTGGAGAGAACTGACATGTTTACTATGTTAAGTCTTTTAATTCATGAACATGCTCTCTCCATTTATTAGTTTTTCTTTGATTTCTTTTACTAGCATTTATAGTTTTCAGCATATATGTCTTGTACATGTTTTGTTAGATTTACTTTTAAGTGTTTATTTTTTGAACAATTATATATGGCATTATATTTAATTTCAGTGACCACATTCATTAAATGATATTACATATACATACAATTGAGTTTTATGAGTTTATCTTAATATCTTGTGACCTTGAGGAACTTACTTATTAGTTCTAGAAGTGTTTTTAGAGTTGTTGGGATTTTCTACATGTCATCTCTGATGAGAGATAGTTTTATTTCTTCCTTTCCAATCTACATGACTTTTATGTCCATTTCTTGCCTACTGCATTGGGTAGAACTTTCAGCAATACATTGGATCAGAGTGGATAAACTGGACTTTACAGTGGTCAGTAGTTAAGATGAAAAGTGATAAGACAAAAGCTTCAAATGGATGCTTCCTGTCTGAGGCAACTGTGCTAACAAAAAATACCTGGTCAAAACCCATGTGAATTGGAGTAGGCTAGATGCTCTCAGAATACAAGGGGGGGAAAATCTTGTTAAGGCTGATAGGAGACATTTGGTTTAAAAATTGCTTGAGCATTTCAAATTAAACAATAAATCTGAAAATTACAGTGCCAGCTGAGATAAACTAGCTTGTACCACCTTAACAACAAAAACAAAAACAAAAAAAAAAAAAGTAGGATAAAATTAAAATAGCTGGATAAAATTAAGTCACCCTCAATCTGTGTGAAAGCACAGAACTACCAAGGCAGAGAGGACTTGAACAGTAAGGCACCAGCGAAATGGAGAACACACTGAGCAGAGCCTGACATCCTATACCCGCCTCCCTCTGAGGTACGTGCACAGGATGAGAGGCTGAGGCCGAGCCCAGAGCCCTGCGGAGGGGCAGGGAAGCTGAGCAGAGCCATTGTCAGCCTCAAGGGAACTGGGAGGCACAGACAGGAATCTAGAGCTAGCAGGGCAGCCAGGAGAAAAAGGAAATATGGAGAACTGAGGCCGACAGTCTCCTTGTAGAATTCTAGGTTGGCAGTTACTTACTTTTAGCACTTTTAAAATGTCATTTCATTAACTCCTAGCTTCTACTGTTTCTGTTGATGCTGAACGTTGGCAAGGTTGTGTGGCAACTGTTTGTGCTGGGGAGAGCACAAACTGGTCCAATCAGCCTGGAAGGCTGTTAGGCTGTAACTAGCAAAGCCATGGCATACATGCTGCATACCCGGGAACCCCACCTCCTGGAACAGACCGAGCAGAAATGATACATGTGTGTACCAGAAGGCACGTGCAAGAATGCTCCTCATATTTAAAAACTGGAAACACTCCAAATGTCTCTCAACAGTAGAAGAAACGAAGTTTGGTATATCCATATAATAATCTACAATACATCAGTGAAAAAGAATGAGTTTGCTGCTCACAGAAACATATACAACGTGGGAAAGAAAGGAGTATGTTCTGTATGATTCCATTTATAAAAAGCTCAATGACACTAGTAACAACTGTGTTAACTTTGCAAGGAGTATAATGACTGGGGACTCCAGTGGCCTTCTGGGGTTCAATTGCTTACCATGGGTGGCAAACACACAGCATGTTCATCTAGTGAAAAGGCAATGAGCTCTGTGCTTGTGATCTATTCTCTTTCTGATATGCATGCTCAAATTCAACAAAAACATTTTAACTGTATTAAAAGGAGGAAGTCTAAGGCTTCCATTAAGCAATATGACAAGAGAGAACATCTGAACCTCATCTCATTACATAGCAGCAAGAGTGCTGAATAACACGTAATCAATAGCTTCTGTGAACATATAAATGAACTCTCCAGAAAGCAAGGGGAATCCCAGGGACCAACACTGATTTTCTACCCTGGGATGAATTGGGGGTATTATTTGAGGAACAATAAAAGGTGCAAGGCCTGGGGTCCTCCTGGAGTTTTTAGAGCTAGAATAGAGAAACCTTGAAGGACGATAGTCTGAGTGTAAGGTTGGCTAAAAGAGACAAAAATCCACCCTTGGGTAAAGGGAAACTAAAAGGTTGTTTGTCTTAGCCGGGGCTGTGTCTGAAAAAAGTCCACAATAAAGAACCTTTCCTAAAAACGTATGACCATGGGCCAGTCTTCGGTGGAGCTGGGGAGCACATCTGTATTTCCCGTTCGCTCTGGATAACAGGTATGGAGTCATCAAGGGACATGCCCAGGTTTTTCTTCACTTTCACAGAAAAACAGTGACGCAGCAGAGAAGCTGGAACCAAAAGGACCCATGTTTCTCCATTTTAAGATCTCTCTTGGTCTGATTTTATATCAGTAATAATTTCAAATGAAGAATTTGCCTTAAAGGGAGACATCTGCACTTCATAATTAAAAAGGAACATTAAATCCTTGAGGCTTAGGTAGCCATCACAGAACAAAGCTTTTTAAAAACTGTTTTTGACCTGACATTTAATTCCAGAGATGGCTAAACATCTATATGTTCCCTCTCTCTCAAGGAGCTTTGAATCTTGCAGCACAGAGAAAAGTCACAGGCAAAAGAATGCATGGATGTGACTGTGTGACATTCAACTCTTGCTTTCCTTGACCAGTTCTTTCCACTGGTCCCTGGTGTGATATGATTTCAAGATCCTTTCCCATTCTGGTTCACAAAGTCAAGAAAACTGCAGATTTATATGGAGCAATTGATGAAATTAAAGTTATTGCAAAGGAAGTGCTCAGGGACTAAAGCCTAAACAGAAGAGTAGCAGGTGAAGCAGGTGATCACTTATGAAGGGCATCAAATTCTCATGTCTAGGGAGGGAGTATGGTACCAGGCATCTGTAAGAGCCAGAGGCAATAACAAAGTAATGGAGGAGGCAGTACTCACACAACACACATTTCGAGAGCTGAGAGTGACAAGGGACCTGAGCTAGCTAGGAGGGGCTGGCTGATGCCACTGCTGCCTGTCACAGTGATGCCAGTTAAGGAAAGGCTTTCTTGATGTTTATTTGACCAAATGATGATTCACAACCAGTCTGTTGAATTTGTAAGCAAGCTTTACCTCAGCTGCTAAAATACAATATGTCTCTATGAGGATCACCCACATGGCAGAGTTTAGCTTTCAGATCTTCTTAAAATTCGGGTGTTCCCCTAAGCAATTTGGGATGTGGGTCTATCCCATTGAGATAAGATTAAATACTATGATAAAACGGTTTTTTCACTTTCAACAAGTTATTTTCACATCATGTAATAATTAAAACCTAGTTAAACATGCCATAAAATAAACAAATGAAAAAACCAGGAATGCTGTAGAAAGCTGGTATTTTTTTCCATAGCAGCTACTGAGCTGCCCTTACTAAGCCCTTGCTATAGCTGCTTCAAACAAACTTGAAATAAACAGAAAAAAAAAACAAGACAAATCTAGAATTAGTCAGCAGTTTTTAGTAGTCAGGCACATTTTGTATTTTAATCCAAATATATTGATGCCATTTACATTGTTTAAAAATCTGGAGAAAACCCAGAGGGAAGGATACATGGCTGATGGGTAGCGGGTCTGGTCAGGAAGTCTCCTCTCCTTACCTGATATTCAAGTTCCCACAAAAATAACCTGGCTCCCCTATTTGTTCCTACATTCTCGGATGTAAACTAGCGGCTGCCCCCAGTCCAGGCCTCTCCCTGGGCACCGAGCGCAGCGAGGAATCCTGCCCCCACGCCTTTGCTCTGAGTGACTTCCCGCAGCACATGCCCTCTCCCATCTCCCCCTCCGCCGCCCACTTGCAGGGCTGCTGCCCTCTTCCGAACCCATGATGCCCTTGCTGGCCGCCACAGCCCTCGAACAGAAGATCTTCCCTTAAACTCCGACAGCATTTAATTTGGCACTTGCTTTTGTCCTGCTATTTTTGACATTTGATATGTCCCAATCTTATCTCCCCCAGCTAAGCTGCGCTCCTTGAAAGAAAAAACCCGATTCTTATCTTTCACTGCATAATCCCCCAAAGGGCCTGTGTTCTGCATCATGAACCTTGAGGCAGCACTTTCCATTTATTCCTATAAATTTAAGGATGAAAAGATAAAAGTAGGAGAGGAAAAAAGGAAAAGGAGAAATTGTGTGATACTTTTGTGTATTTGTACTTTGGAAGGATAGATTTTGACCTCAAAAGAAAATATGAAGATAGACCTTCCTCAGTCACCTGTTTTTTCTCTGCGACAGGGATACAGTTGTGCACCATCAGACTGGGACTGGCCTCACTGAACTATGGCCCAAAGCCTGAGAGAGCCCCAGTTCACAGTCCCTCCTTTATTCTCATCATCTCTGCTATGGCAACGCTGAGAGAAGCCCCACCACACTGCCTGTACAGCAGCTCTGTGCGGAAAAGCTCATCTGCCAACTCTGTCCCAACAGGAACCGGCCCAAAAGATATTTGCTACACAAGCAAATCATCCTATTTTAGTTCAGCATCACTGGTGGTTCTCAAATATTACTCCATATGAGAACCATGGGGGAGCTTTGAAAACTCCATATGCTCAGCCACACCCCATACCATTTAAACACGAATCCCTGGGAATGACCCAGGCATCAGTGTTTTAAAAACTATGCCACGTGACTTGAATGTGTTGCCAAGTTTGAGGAGCAGTGGTTTCCCCAGGTCCATCAGAAGCCTACCCGAATGTTCATTCTGCGGTGGGATGTTAGAGAACATGAGCAAGTGACAGCAGAAGGCAATGCAGGCGGGACTCATCTCTGACTACTTGGATGGCTGCACAGCTAGCTTATGATTAAGTTGGTCTTTAGTGCCTCCATGTTTTTCTCTTCCCTGTGGTCTTTCACTTTAGCATCTCTACCTCAGTAAACAAGAGGCATCTAGAAATGACAATATTGCACTACACTTTTATTAGTAGGGAGAGAAGCTCCCCGTGGTTCTTGCCCCTGCTGTTCATTAGAATTACCTGGGATACTTAAAGCCCTGAGCAGAGATGCTGGCTCAATTTGTGGAGAACTGTGGTTCTTAACGTGTGGTCTGGAGCCTGGCCGCTTCTGCATCACCTGGGCGCTCTTCAGAAATGCAGTTTCTCAGGCCCCATCTCAGTCTTCCTGAACCAGAAACTCGGAACGAAAGACGGCAGGGGTAGGGGCAGAAATCTGTGTTTTAATGAGCCCTCCAAGGAATGACAAGCATGCTGAAGTGTGAGAGCCACCAGTTTAGGCAGGGCACAGGTGCCAGTGATTTTGAAAAGACCCACAGGAGTTACTAGTCCTGGGCAGTCTAGGTGAGGACGCATGGATTCAATAGTACTGGCTTAGGTGGCTGACACTGTTTCTTCATTGCAGTTTCCAGGCTCTCCCAGTGCCCAGTCCTCCGTGAGAAAGAGTGCCTTGTGCTGGGGTGCGTATGAGAACTCCTAGCAGTGAAGTCCATTTCACTGCTGGCTCCAACCTTTGTTAATAAAATGCCCTGTCCTTGTCATCTCCCCATCACATGAATCGACTTTCTTCCAAAAATAAACTAGCCAATTAACAGTGACTCGACGGCCAAATATACCCATCTTTTTAATTCACTAGATTAAAAGAAATACGACTATGGAACATCTCCTTGATTTTGAAATGGGCCTTTGGGTCAAAATTTCATGCTTCAATTGGGCATCCATCTCGTCCTTCAAAGAGAACTTCACAGTTTAAAAGGCTCAGGGTTTTTATTTATGCAATGATGACATTTAGAATTCTAGCTTTCATGCAGTCTCAGGATAAAAGCCTCTGGCAAAATATGTAATAAATGGAATCTTTATATGAACATTGATTTCATACTTTACAAAAGGAAGTTACCATGCAAGACTAATACTTCAAAGAGTGGACAGAGTGGATTAGAGGCTGGTGGTGTCTTCATGTCCTGCATGTGACTGGGCCTAGGGGTGAGTTTCACTCACCTTTTCTGGAGCTTCACGAGAAAGGGGGCAATCCTATGGATCCATTTAGGACTCTGAGTGTCTCTGACTGTAAGTTACTGGTGTGATATAAGCAACCTACTACACTAACAGCCTTAGACAAGAGAAGCGACTGACATTTTAAGCAGGCTTCCTCCCATACATGCGTCAAGGTGAACAGGTTTCTTCGCTCATGGGGACTGCAGCTCTGGGGACCCCAGGCCAGCTCCTGAGTTTACCTCGAGGACAGTAGATGTCTGGAGCCCATCGGTTGCACTCGTAATTGTCTGCCGCCTTTTCACAGGTGAAACACTTAAATCCACCAGGATATGGTGTGGCTATAAAAAAGATCAAGAGAAAAGATTAATTTTTAAAACTGAGCACAGAATCCTGCATTGTGAAGTTAGACATTGTCAATTTTTAAAAAGGATTCTCAAAACAGCCTGCCAGTGTCTTTAAAAAGTAAACATGCAAGTACCATATGTCTCAGCAACTGCACTCTTGGGCCTTTATCTCTGAGAAATTAAAACTTCTATTCACACAAAAACTTGTACACAATGATTCACAGCAAGTTTATTTGTAACAGACTAAAACTGGATTCAGTGCAGACATCCTTCAATGGGTGAAGGTTAAAGAAACTGCAGTGCATCCACACCATGGACTACCAGTGAGCACTAAAAATGAAATATCAATAAATTCAAGAACTTGGATGAATTTCCAGGGAATTATGCTGAGTGGAAAAAAGTCAATCCCAAAAGCTTATATATTACATGTAACATTTACTATATGCAACATTTTTAAAATGAGAAATTTTAGAAGTGGAGGGCAGCTGAGTGGTTGCCAGGACAGGGACGGGAGTGGCGAGGGGCAGGCTTAGAGGGAGCCTGGGGTGAGGCCGGCAGGAGGAATCCTCGTGCTACTGAAACTGTTGAGCGTCTTGACTTGGCTGTAAATGCGCAAACCTACACACATGATACAATTACATAGAACTCCACAGACACACACATACACACACATAGGAATACAAATGAAACTGGGGAAGTCTGAACAAGACCAGCGGGTTGATGTATCAATGTCAATAACCTGGTTGTGATATTCATCTACAGTTTTTCAAAAGGTTCCCATTGTGGGTAACTGGGTAAAATGTACATGGAATCTTTCTGTATTATTTTTTACAATTGCTTATGAACCTACAATTATCTCAATAAAAATATCAGTTTACAAAAAGGTACTCTAAATTTCCAACGATTTAGTTTTACGTGTCAACTTATGGAGACAGGTCAACATGTAAATACAAATATTAGGTTCAATCATAAAATATTTCCTGGTATTTGACCATTCTGTACCTACAAAGGGGGCAATTTCTTTAGTTCAATCAAGTATTTTTATCTTCTCGGACCTGACACGGTTAAGAATCCCTGCAGATGGTAAGGAAAAAGTCTTCTTTGCTAAAATAGACGCTGCCAGTGCAAAGGGGATCCTCCTAAGAGGCCTCTCCGACCCGCTTGCAACGGCCACCGAGCAGCATGCCGGGGGCACCCGGGGACGCAGATGCACGACTGGCTCTGAGCTCCAGGCCCCCGCCCTCCTCACCGCCAGCTGCCTCCTGCTGCCTTCTGGAGAAACGTCCTCCAGGCACTTGTATTCTCTGCCTGCACGCACGCTCAGGCAGGGAGGTGTCCCATGACAGTCACACCCCCCGGAGCGCCAGCACGCCAGGGCCTCGTTAGCATTTAAGGACAAGGGTCCACAAGGTACATCAGGCCAGGTTATCTCTGTCTGATCTACTGATGAGCTTTTACTTGCTGCTTAGTTCTAATCATTTGCTTGCTTTGCTGCTTAGAGTTTTGCCTTTCATAAACAGGACTTGTGAAATGTGTGTGTGTTTAATTTGTAAAATTACCTGGCCTGTTTGAAAGCTGCAAATGCTCCAACACTTCATCTGCAGAAGCCAACTGTTCTCTCTTGCAGATGGCTGAGCCTGCATATCACACTGGCGGAAATAATCATCTCAGGGTAAATTGCTTTGCCCACATGGAACCAATTAAGTATGTTATCAAAAATAAATGAAGGAGGAGGCAGCAGCTTAAGGCCAGAATTATGGGCTAGATATAACTTTGATTTTCACCTTGCCTAGAATAGCCGCCCATCCTTGCACTTGCTTGCACTAGTTCACAGGGCTGACTCTGAAAACAGCAAGATCAAAAGTAATAAACTGTCTTTTTTAAAAAAGGCAGGTAGCTGGACCTTTTTACAGGCCCATGGGAGAGTTCTACGTTCCTGCAAGTACTTGATGACTCAAATCCATAAACAGAATGAAAGTGCATACATGGATCATCTTAGAAAATGAGGATGAAAAGCAACTTAGACATCTAACCATTTCATTCCCAATGAAAAAATTCCACTAAAAGGAAGCATCTTCTCCCCACGTATAATTATAATAAAACAGAAGTAAACTGTTTTACAAAACGACACACAAATAATTTTTATATCTCCACATCCCGCTACCTAGATAGGTGGGTTACATTTAAGTTGAAAGAGTCTAGTTTGTACATTTTGAAGTAGAATTACTGGAGTAGGAGTTTTAAAAAACAGATGCAAACTATTTATCAAAGAAGAGCATTTGTCAAAAAATGATAATATACACCAAGGTTCATGTCTACAAGCTAGCCACAGCACTCCAGCTTGCATGATTAATTCGCTAGAGTACCCAATTTTGTCTGTCTGTCACTGCAGCCAGTAAAATTTTTAGCTGGAATGTTGGGTTAATTATTCCTGGAAACTTCCCCATCAAAGAGATAACTTAAGAATTCCGAATGAAGATTGACACCCCAGCCATTCCAAAAATAAACTTTCTGAGAACCTAGCACTAATGAAGTGCAGTGTTTTCAAATCTGGATTATTTAATAGACTCTTCAAAAACATCTTTTGCAATGCTAGTCAATTTTTTAAAAGGATTCTCAAATGACATATTAAGTTAAATACTGTCCCTTAATGATATATTAAATACTGTCATTGAATGACATATTAAATTAAATGCTATCATTCTTATGCAAGTAGGATTGGACTCTGCAATTAACTGGAAGTATATCAAAATTTAAACAGGAACACAAACTAAAACACTAAGGTAGCATCATGAAGTCTTGCTTCAAGTTATTTTATCTCTGAATGTGTTTGTCAGTATGTATCACTGACAATTAACCAAATGATCTCATTTTCAGTGATTTTTATTTTTAAATCTACAACTGCACATCTGTGTATATTCTCAACAATGACATGCTAATATTTGCTTACAGGGACTTGAACTTACATCTGGTAGACAGCACTGATCGGTGAATAACCAAACCCTTTTCAGTGACAAATGTCTGCAGACAGACTCAGCCTTGTCGGTAATTATAGCACAATACCAAGTAATGGTTAAATTCTTCCCTTTGGAAATATTTAGCCAAAACTAAGGTCTAGAGTTGAACAACTATCTCCAGTAACTTGCTAATTGATACTGAATCTGATAAGCTTTTTTTAAAAAGGACTGGAAAGAGATTTCTAAGAGATGTTCTATTTTTTTCTTTGTTACTTCAAAGCATTACGGAGCAAGCAGAGTTTCAAATTGTTGTGGCCCCAGCTGTGAATGAATCTAATTTGGCTCTTGATCACAGAGTTAATAAGCTTAGGACTCTGTATTTCAGGGCATAAGTCCTTGGTCCCTCAAGAGAAGGCGATTGTAAAGAAAAAAAAAGAAATGCCAAAGCGCCCAGTTACTTCCTGTAACATAATCTGTCCATTAACTCTCATGGTCAGCCATAGTTCAACCGACCATAATTCATTTGCAAGGCATCAGAAAAGATCTCGTCTTTGTTTCCATCTCTCGGAACTTTTGCCTGGACAAAGGCCTTCAGTTACCAAAACGGTGGTGAGAAGAGAATCTTGTTTTAAAATGTATGCTTCTGGGTAATGCAGCCAAACTATTTTTTTATTCTTGCCAAATTTAACTTCCATTGTTTTTGGAAATTGGATGCAAACAAAATTTTTAGAAATCTAATAAATTGACCTGTCTCTCAGACCACTTGGCCACAAAATATTTTCAGTACAATTTTAATATTGTGGACATATTTTTGATAGAAATGTATTTCCTGCTACCTTTCTAGAAAGTCCCCTTACTTCCCAAAGCTCATGCAATACACATAGAATTAGGAAAAAAAAAATTCAGTTGGCCCTCCGTCTAGGCATAAGCAAGGCCCCGGCAAGGATAAAGTGCTTTGGTCCACAGGAAAGACTCATAATATGCAACCAGAGGAAAAGTGAAAATCTCAGGAAAGATTTATAGTACAAGGAAAGAAATGAAAGCCAAGAACAGGTTGCAGTCATATGACATCTAACATCCAAGAAGGAAGCTTCAATTCTCTTAACACTAACTCCTGTTTAAAGGATTTATTAGGCTTTAGTACTTTACTCATGGACATACAGAATATGGAAACGAATGTCATTGGGACAGTGTCTCAAGTTTGAAAGCCATGTTTATTTCTTTGGAGGGCTTAGAAACTTCAAAAATTAGGGAATAAGAGCAAAGGAGATTAGTCACAGGAGGCTGAGCTTTCCCACCCTGGGTTCCAATCTCACCTCATCACCCCACTCTTTATCTCTGAGGGCGGCTCAGGGCCCAGCAGAAATGAGTTTGTGTTTGTCTGGTGTGGAAAGCCTGAATCTCTTCTTACATCTCCAGCATCACCGCATTTTCTCCCCGGGCAGGTTCCCAGCGGTATCTCACATTCATGGAATCTGGCTCACCCACTGACCCCAAGAAAGCTGTTTGTGCCTTCATCTACATAGCGAGGCGATTATATTAATAATTCAAGATAAAAATATTGTAATTCCACACTTCCCTCATATATTTTTTATAGTCTATTCTACAGAAACCTGCTCATTTGTAGAGAGATTGCTCCATCTAAACATGGTCTACTGGGTGCTGCTCAGGGCAGAGGACCATGACCATTTAAAAAATCAAAGTGTTAAGCAAATAAATACCAGAAACTTCTGAAATAGAGCACAGAAATGTGAAGTTGACTCTGCTTTAAAGTGGACAGAGTAAACAAAATTCTAGCCAACGAGGACCCATTGATGATGCCTTCAATCCAGCAAGAACTTTCACTCCCCAGGGCCAGGGAGAGAGACTCCAAACTAGAATTCAGCCCAGCCCTGCCGGGGAATTGTCTATGCACAGTCTAGCTTAGGAATGGCTTCTTCTATCCATCGCCGTATTTCAAAACCCTATCAGAAAACCCCACCAATTCTTCTATATGGCGAGTTCCTTTTAATTAAGCTATGGCTCTATTTAATTAACATAGGTCACACGAGCAGAATTCACCTTCAAAAATCTCATTCTGAAATTGACTTTCTGAATAGGGGCCCACTCAACCGGGCACAGATCCACCATACTGGTGAGGCAGAGGTGCTGTGGGAGTGTTGGTTTTATTTAGTTCCCTTAAATCCAGTCCCCTCAGTTTTCCTTCCCACCCTGTGTACAACACAGCCTCAGAGAAAGCCAGGTGTGGACCTTTTCTGTGGCCTGGCGACTTCTGGGCCTGTCACTGAAGTAGACAACGAATCCCCCAGAAGTTGAAAATCCTGGCAGTCAAACCTAAGAGGCTGAAATCTAGGTTTTGTTCCCCAAGTCCAATAGAAAAAGGACAGCTGTTTGGAGAAAAAACAAACAAACAAACTGCAATCCTAGAAAACAGAGCGAGTTGCTGGCCCATAGTCAGGCTGATGGGCCTGCCCCTGTGAATTTCCTGGCCCACCTCTCATCTAAACCAGACCGCGCGGAAATTAAATAGTCTAACCATGTGATATTAAAGGAGTCCTCCATCTTACAGGTTCTAAGATCCTCAAGAGCAAGGACTAGGTTTTATTTGCATTTGTGTCTTTCAAATCTATCACAATGCCGACACACAGGTTAGGTAAAAAAATGTTGACGGAACAGAGTATTTCAAAAGAGGAATATACCTCAGGGCAGATATTAAAGGTAAAAGTATACACAATGTACCCAGCTCTCACCATCACAGGGGCAATCCAGAAGGGGATCCAAACAAAAACTAAAGACAGGAGATAAACACAGAGATGGAGGTGAAAAGAGGAAATGAAAGTGCTGTGTGATCCACATGTGATCCTTAGAATATCAGCGCAGAAGCACCTGAAATTCTTGCTAAAAGCCAGAAATCACAGGTACAGCCCCAGCCAGCTATGCTCTTAGACGCTCAAGGGAAGGGATTGTGCCTGTGCATTACTATGCATTCTCCAGATAATTCTTAAACACAGGAAACCAAAAGGGATGGGGAACAGGAAATCGTGGAAGGTAATTATGCTGAAGCTGAGAATGAGATGCACAGACAGGAAGACAAGCTATTGTCTTCTTCATAAAGGACTGATCTTGCACAAACACATTCCTCCTGGGACATGGAGGTTCGCTCTGATAACTGACTGAGGCTGGCAGGCGTCAAAGGGAAGGGTGTCCAGAATCAGAGTGATGGTGCAGGGGACAAAGAAAACAAGCCTAATAATTTGCCTTAAAATAACAGACAGACACCCCACACAAAGGGGAATCTTTGGCAGCACCTGCAACCCCCAATTAAATCATCAGAGGGTTTCCCTGCCCTGAACACTGCCTTCTCCTGGCCATTTTCAAACTCACGTCTGTTTTAAGTCAGGTGACATTTCTATAGGGAAGAGAACAATCTTACTTGAGGGGTGGAGGTAGATAATGTCTTTCACTGTGAAGTCTCGGGACTGTGCAGCTTTCAGACAGTCAGCCAGCAGGCTCAGGAGCAGGAGCCAGGCCAGGGCAGGGCCAGGGTCCATGGCAGACTGAGGCGTCACTCATGCAGGGCGCCCGGGAGCGAGGGCTGGAGACGATGACAGGAGGGAACTCGCACCTGAAATATGAAGCAAGATTCATTTCAGTGTCCAGCTCGCAAAGCCATGGGAGACTTGGCTGAGGTCCCATGCTGCAGGGAGAGCATAAGGAGGGCAGGGAGCCGCAGGCACGGAGAGAAGCGGTAATTTTAGAGCACTTAGAAAATTCCAGCCCAAATCTCTTCTGAATCGGGTCGCCGAAGCTCCATTGGTAGCCGTCCCCTCTAATACCCAGCAGAGATGGTATCAAGAGAGATTGAATTTTAATGAAATCCAGCTATTTTTGCCAGGAGGTGGGGGAATGGCTGCCAGAATGCAACAATAAATAAGTCAGGTACAAAGCTCAGAAGCATTTCCTTGATAATGGTGAAGGCCAGGTACAAGAGTGCAGCCTCACTGGGTCATGCTGCCCGTGCAAATGAGTACAGGGTAGCCTTTCAGATTTGGGGAAAAAAAGAAGTGTAGGTAAATGGGCCTCCTCCAAACCAAAAAGTGCCTGTCTAATTTAAGATCTCTACTGTTGAAGAGAGATATGTATATGTATATGTATATATATATGGCTTATATGGCATCATGTATATATGAAGCCATGTTTATATAAAGTCATATATACATGGCTTCATATAAACATGGCTTCATATATATATATATATATATATATATATATATATATAAAAATTATCATCCATTTGGAGTAAACAGTAGTCCAGCAAACAGAAGAGTCGGTTCAGACCAAAGAATTCTGACCATTGAGTCCACATTTTTCAACACCAGGTGAAAATGAGTTCTTCCAAAGATTGTTTTGTGGTGCATAAACAAAAACTGATGAAATGAGATCAAGGTAACACTGTAGCACTAAGGAATCATCATTCTGTCCTCTTCGGATTCTATCCTTTTCAGTTAAAACTGGACACAGTAAAACCTTCTACTACGTTTGAATTGTCCAGCTTACTTAGAATGTAGATATGAGTATATATCTTATATTCATGACTCTTTGCCTTGCCAACTTATTGCTTTCCTACAGAGTCACATTCTATTTTCCCAAATACCATCATTCTATTGCCCATGCAAGGGTCAAGTTACTCACTTTATCTTTAATGTGATGAAAAGAACATGATTTGGACTTTTTGTTTACAAATTTTAATACCAATATTCAACAAGCTTTTTCAAATAGTGTAATAAGAACCCTATATGATCTTATTAACCATAAACTAAAAAAGAAACATAATGTAGCTGAAAAAATTATTCTGAAATTATTTTGTCAAAACAAATACACGAGTAAATGTATTCCAAAACAAAATCAATAGAGAAAATCAATATGAACTAATCAGTTATTAGAATATACTACAGAATAATATTAAAGCCCAGAAATAGACCCAGCTATTTACATAATATAAGCAATTTTTCAAAATTATAGGAGAAAAATATTAAATGAAGAAAATTATGATACCTTGATTAAAAATTGTGAAAAAGATTAACTGAAACCAAACAATGCACAATATACTAAAATTAAATCCTGATGGATCGGCGTGTTCATTATTTTCGTTTAAGTAGACAATGTGTTAGAAAATAGAGTAGAGCTCTTGCTACCCTGCAGCAGTTTGATGATGCCAGCCGGGCCAATTTCATGCTCACAACCCATCTTCTGTTTACAGTTTGACTCCCCAGGCAAATGTACTCTCGGGAAGAGAATGGGCTGCCCAATCTCTTAATAAATGTGAGTGCAGGGCACCGTGCTAGGTTCTTGGTTGAAAGACATGATGAGAAGACAAATATCAATGATATCTTCCCTTTGCTGAGTGACAAACATTGTCTCCTCTTCCATGAATGCAGTAGTGCTTTGTCGTCAATCCAGCTTGGTCAGGTGAGGCTGCATCTGAGGAGCAGCTGTGCACAGCGTCGCATGGAGGCATGGAGATCCCATTGCACGGAATACCGCCCCCTCCTCACTCTCTGCAGTGGGGCTCAGTGTGAGTTTCATTTTAATATAGTTTAACATTAATAATCAACTAGTTGCCAACCGAAGTTCATTTTAATGTGGAAACTTGATGTCCACACCAGTGCTTCAATACGAAAAGGAACCCCCAAAATCCCGGAATTTATTTATTAAAAATTGTGTATTTATTTCTACACATTTGAACTTCAGTCACCTTCCAAGTACCCTCCATTTGATGCAATACGCCAATTGAGATGTTTTGTTGACTGCTCAAAACAGTTTTTGAACTCGTCAATTTTGATGCCTTTTAGTGCTTCTGCTATTTTCTGTTTCATCTTTTCAATATAGGCAAAATGTTTCCTTTTGAAGACTTTTTTCATCACGGAAACGAACCAAAAAAAGTCTCTTGGAGTGAGATCAGGTAAATAAGGAGGGTACGGCATGGGGGTCAGGCTGTTTTTGGTCAAAAACTGCTGAACATGGTGTGGGTAGGTGCGCTTGTAAATCACCCATCATGAAATGGGCAAACGTGTTGAAAGAGTCTTAAAAAAATTCAGTGAAACTGAACGCAGCCTCTCACAACAGTGCAGCTGGTACACTGATACAGACAGGTTCCTAGAACACTCACCTAGCAGGGGAAGCCAGCACTACAAGGGGCCTGCCCTCCAGAAGATAATTCTATTTTGGGTTTGTTTTTTTGTTTTGGTTTTTTTTTTTTGGGTCTCCTCTTGTATGTCAAACAATGCAAGTGGCACGTTTTTTATTAAAGCATTTCTTAACCACAGGATTCCTTCCAGTTATTGATTTAAAAATCTCCCTCTGCACGGTACTTTCACTAAGAGTTATGCATTACTTAATGCCATCTGAAATTAACCTTATTGCAATAGCTCGGCATGGCTACACAGCCATGAGCCTTCATTTTGCAGTATGTCTGACTATACGTGAGTAACATTATATAGAGGTGAAGAGCTAGATGCCTGAGTCTGAAAACTTACTCTAACTTTTTCTTGCTGTGCAACCTTGAGCCAGTTACTTAACCACTCTGTGCCTCAGTTTCCTTAGCTGCAAAATGAGAATTAAATGAGGTAACATACGTAAAGCACTAAGAACAGTGTCTGTCCCACAGTAAATGCCATGTAATATTTCCTAGTATTTTTGCTATTATTTTGTTCAATATCAGTCAATATACTTTTCTAAGTGAAAGTAAACATGGTGCAATTAACTATAGTTCAATACACAGCTCACTTTCCTTAAATCAGAAAAACATAATTCTTAAAACTAAGTATGATAAATCACGATACATATGTCTCCTTCACTCTAACATCTGCCCAATGGCCAGCCAGGCAGGGTCAAGGCCAATGGAGGACAGTGGGAAGATACCTCCTGCCACCAGGATTTTTTTTTTCTTTTTTTTGCCACCAGGATGTTAATATGCTGAGGCTCATGTAAACCCAGGTGACTTCCTGCCATCACTTGACAAAGAAGCAAATGGTGCCTCTCTACACTCTCCCAGTGCTTCGCGCCGGCTCCCCTACCGCACTTTTTTCCAGCCCCCTGATCCTTACATATCTGCTTTTGTTAGATTCTTCTTGTGTAAAACATGGGGAGAGTGCACAGGTCATAAGCGCAGCACCTTGCATCCCTGCTAAGGCCCCTGTCGCTGTGGAGGCAGTGTGTGCATGCTCACACACCGTACTCCTGGGGAGGGATCACGGATTAAGTTAAAGCCATCATTTCATTCATTAAAAGACATCAGTTTTACTTACTACAGGAAAGGGCAAGCTTAATTCTGCAGGCCTGGCTTGTTTAGTGCAAGTTTTCAAATTTGGAGGATTCAACTACTTTTTTTAACCATGAATTTTATGTGTTTAATGGAGAACTTCCAAATTCTTGAAATAATTGAGACTTTCTTGCCACAACATACTTTATTCGAGAAATTTTTCTTTCTTTGGGGGAAAAAAAAAGCATTTCTAGATTTATGTATGATTAGAAAAGGGACTGAAAGGATAGACACCAAAATGGTGTAGGATTTCAGATAGTGGTCTTCCTTCTGCTCAATCTGCATGTGTTTAATACTGTTCTTTTTCTTCAGTTTGCATGCTTAGAAAATTTCTGATGAGTATGTCTCATTTTTATTAAAAGGAAAATAGTTTTTTAAGAAATAGTGCTTCTCAAAGAATGGGTTTGACAGAATAATTTCTTTTTATCTACAAAGGAAAGTCAGCTTTTTACTTATAGTCAATGAGTATAACCTCAAACATGTCCATGTCTCTTCTACAGTAATAGAATCCACATTTGACAGGACGTCCTCTCCTTCCCTCTTCTACCGTGACCTTCCCTTGGTGTCTTAGTGCAGGTGCTCCTCGTAGCAGAATCTAGGGCAAGGAGTAAAGGTGCTAAGAATTTATTTGAAAGGAGCAAGCCCAGGAAATTGAGGATAAAGGGAAGGGAGGGACGTGGGAGGGAGAGAGAGTTGAGCCAGGGAGAATATGAAACCAGACAACATACAACAATGTGATTCTAATCCAGGTTACTGTGCTGCTTGTACTTCTCAAGCCGCCAAGGGAATTGCAAGGAAGATCTGGCCCTTAGTGTAGTCCACGGAAGGAGAAAGGAGGGAGAAGTTACCTGCCTGGTAGCTTCCTGTCTCTTCTTCCCCATTGATCAAGGCTCACTCCACAAAGGACTCACTCCCCTATATTTGTATGTGTTATATAAATCCTTGCAAATACCATTGCTTTTTAAAGGGCTTGTTATTTTTATTTTATACATTTTTATTGATATAAAACTCACCATTTTAAAATAATACAGTTCAGCAATTTTGGTATATTCATAGTATTGTGCAACCATCACCTAATCTGCAACATTTCCATCGTCTCCAAAAGAAATCTTTCCCCCATTAGCAGTCATTCCCATCTTTTCCCCACTCCTTGGCAACCGCTAATCTACTTTCTGTTACCATGTATTTGCCTATTGGGAATATTTCATGTAAATGGAATCACATATAGCCTTTTGTGTCTGGCTTCTTTCACTTAGCATAATGCTTTCAAGGTTCATCCATGTTATAGAATGAATCAGTACATCATTCCTTCTTATGGCTGAATTATATTTCATTGTATGGTTATTCATTTACTTATCCATTCATCGGTGGATAGACATTTGGGTGGTTTCCACTTTTGGGTTATTGTGAATAAAACTGCTATTAACACTCAAGTAAATGTTTTTGTGTAGACATACATTTTCACTTTTTCTGGGCTATATCCCTAAGAGTGGAATTACTGGGTCTTATGGTAACTCTATGTTTAATTTTTGGAAGAACTGCCAGGCTTTCACTGCAGCTGCACCATTTTACATTCCCATCAGCAAAATATCAGTGTTCCAATTTCTCCATCTTCACCAACACTTGTTTTCATTAAAAAAAAATTTACATCCATCTTAGCGAGTGTGAAGTGGTATCTCATTGTGTTTTTAATAATTTGTATTTGCCAAGTGACTAATGATATGTGCTTTCATGTGCTTACCAGACACTTTTATATTTTCTCTGGGGTAATGTCTATTCAAATCCTTTGCCCATTTTTAATTGGGCTATTGTCTTTTTATTGTTGAGTTGTAAGAGTTCTTTCTATATTCTAGACTCTGGACCCTCTTCAGATATAGGATTTTCAAATCTTCTCTCCCATTCTCCTTGCTGGCTTTTTACTACCTTGATGGTGTCCTTTGACATTCAGAAATGTTTAATTTTGATGAAGCCCTCACATTACCTTTTATAAAGGTTTTGTTCCCTTATTAAAGTCAAGCCCAATACAGCCCTAAAAAGAAAGATCTACATACAATTCACAGTAAAAGGACTTGTGTACTTTGTAGTGGCCAGGGCTAGATTTTCCTTCCACCTCTCTTTTTCATGAGAAAAACTGGATGGGCAGAACTGCTTATTAGCATCACCAACTGCTTACATTCCTGCAGTAAATCATGAATCACTCGTCACTCTATTAGTATTTTCTAGGAACTGAAAAATGAAAAATGAGTGACATGAATTCACAATTAGCCTGTTTCTAAAATACAGGCTTGGCTGAGGGGGCTGTATCTTTTCTGTACGTACTCCCAGTAGTTGATGGAGCTTTAATCCCTAAACTTCACAAAGAGGATGCTGGACATGCTCAGATAATATGAAGTCTTTTCTAGGATTTTGATGCCTTTCCCTGGAGTCCACTGTGCCTTTGGACTGTCCTAGACATTTAGAAAGGATGTTGCATTTCCATTTTATGTGCTGCTGTTTGAATATGCACTGAGGATTCCGCCCCTGACTACAGCTCTCTTTTTATGAAGAAGTACATTCTCATTTTCACAGCTCTGTGACCTTTCATTTGTTATTTATGAGCTTTTGCAAATCTAATACCACTCTGACAGATTTAATTTGTGCTCTAAATTACCTTTGCATGAGTTACTCAACTGCTGGTTTTATTCCAATGGATTACTTGCTACATTCTGCAACAGAAAAAGAAATTTTTTTGAGATCTATTAGACTTCCTTCACTTGAGAGGAAGTTGAAAAAGAGTTGCCTTCTGCTTTTCACTCCATAATACTAGGTAGCAAAACGGAGGATTTCTATACTTATCAGAGAGGCAAAGTGAAAGGACCACACGCCAGGCTGGGTTTTACAAACCCACACCCCCACTGTTGTTTCATATGGAGCCCATAAAATAAAATACTCTCAACGCCTTAAACTGGATACTGGAAGACAATTAAGTACATCGGGAAGCAACACTGATTAAGGTACCAAGTATAAAATAAAAGCATCTCAATATTAAATCAATATATAAGTAGTTGTGAAGTACAGAACTAATGCAAACCTAAATATTTTTCAATGCTATTCATATTAAAATTTGAAATGCCCAATATAAAAGAAAAATGGAATTCTGAAGCCCAACAGATCATGACTAATCTTGACTTAATTTTCAATATGTATAGACTAGGCTTGATAGTGACTTAATAATCTGAAAACATTAATTTAGCTCCCAAAAGTATAAACTAAAGATATGTCCTCTTACCTTTATCTATTTAAGTCTACCTAAATACTTCATTCTGAACCTAGTACCTTCTCACAGTTTGGGAATTGCTTATACTATGGGGTGGTTTTAAATAATGTCTGCAAATTCGTTGATACGTCTCCACTGAGGTAGGGTCTACATCGTCTCCCCTTGATTCTGTTCCAACCATACTGACCAGTTGACCAGAGTGCAGTAAAATGACACTGTGTGGCGTTCAAAGCTAGGTCATAGAGGGTGACTCAACTTATACCCAGTGCCTGGATCACTCACACAGCAGCCCTGTAAGCAATCTGAGCACTCTGAGTGCCAGGCTGTGAGGAAACCCAAGTAGTCCACACGGAGCTACTGCGACTTCCTAAAGGGGGAGAGCTGCCCTTCCGTCCGCTGCTGTTGCAGTCCCTTCTCTCCCCTCTGCCAGCTCTAGCCTCTGCCTGACTGCCGCTGCATAGAGGCTCCAAGTGAGAACAACCAACCCAGGCCCCTCCCACGCCCCTAACCCACAGAAACCATGAGAGATAAATGATTGTTACTGCCCCATAACACTAAGTTTGGTGGTGCTTTGTTATGCAGCAATAGGTACCTGTATCATAAAGAACTGGAGCAGGAGAGCTAACTAAGCATTACAGTTCAGCTCACTAAGACAGTTCAAGTTTTCACATTGGTTAAAAGGTACAGAAATCCAAAGTAAACAGGCTGTAACCAAAACTGAGGGGAAGATGGGAGGGAGAAGAACTTTACTGTCTCATCTGACTGCCCAGTTGATGCAGTCGGACTTTTGACTGTTATTAGGAATTTCCATCCCTTGACTCTGCTTTGTCCTTTCTTTTGTCTTTGCTTTCATTCAGGTCTTCCCACTCTGTGGTCAGCTGCTTCAGAATCATTCCCAGACTGTTTTCCAACTGTTCCAGAAAAAGCCCTAAAAAAGTGGGGCAGTCCATCCTTGACCAAGACCCGCCAGGGAAATGTGGCATTCCAAGTGACCAGCACTGGGTCACTGGCATGTCACTGGGACAAGTTCATCATATCAACTTCATGCAAATCACACGCTTTGAGAATAGAAGGAGTATTGGTACTCCCCCCTCTCAAAAAAATGCAGCTGTTGCCCTGGCCGGGTGGCTCAGCTGGTTGGAGCATCATCCTACACACCTAAAGGCTATGGGTTCAATCCCCAGTTGGGGGTGCACATGGGAGGCAATCAAATCAATGTTTTTCTCTCTCTCTCTCTCTGTCTCTCTCTCCTCCCTTTCTCTCTCTTCCCCCACCCATCCTTTCTCTCTAAAATCAATAAATACATCCTCAGGTGAGGATTTTAAAAGAAAATGTAGGTGTTGTCACCTGAAGAAGGACTAAATGCTGGACTAGCAAAATTACAGAGATGTTCACTAAAATAATACAGTTTGAAATAGCCTCATTAGCCTCCAAAATGAAGCTAATGGTAGCTCAAATGAAATCTCTGCAAATGTCAGAAGGTGGGGAAATTAACTATCGCCATGATTTTCCTCTCTAAAAATAGAATACAAGTCCACTGCAACTTCAATGATCAAAATATAAAGTTGAAACAATAGTTTCAGTGGGCATCTGGAGTGCCTTCTGCCCTGTACTCCCCCTTCTTATGGCCTGGCCCTTCCACTGACACCCATCATTCCTTATTATTAGAGAGCACCATGTTCTTACATGGCCCTTCCTATAGGTCACTGTTGTTGGACATCTGATCTAAGCCAGGCCAATCAGAGTTATTCCTGAGTTATTTTTCAAGCCAGAATTGAAAAAAAAACCCCCACATCATTCTTTCTGGCACAGAAGCCTCCAAGAAGTGAAACCCAGGTAGATGTATATGATACACTGCTCCCCATGTGGAGAAGGAGGAAGAAAATGAAGCTTGTTGGCCAAGCAGACAGAGACGAGAAATGAAGAGACCCACCTATGTGCAGCCCTTGCCTTTTGGGCCAACATTGAACTCTTCCCTTAGCAGCCTGTCTCCATCCAGTATATACCCCTTTTGCTCAAGCTAATTTGAGGTGGCTTTCTGTCTTTTGCAACCACAAACTCTGACCAATTCAAGAGTCTTCCAAAGGGCCCATCCATTAGTCTAATGTTCCTTTGTAACAAATAAGTTTTTGCATTAAAACTTTAATTAATGTATTACCAACTAAAAGGTTAGAGTTGGTTTTAAAAATGTCAATAATAGAGAGCCAGTCGGAGGTTACCTCTTTTGGACTTCGTAGACACTGGTTTTTCATTTCCATAACCTACCGGGAGATAGATGTTCACACTTCCTCAATCTGAACTGATGATCTATTTGCATCAAAATCAATGCTTCAAAAAATGTATTTCTTTTCCTGAAACCCCTTGGTGAGGCTAGAGTTATAGGAAAGAGCTGCCTTTCCACCTTGTCCCAATCTTATTTAAAGGTCAATTGCATCAAAACTGCTCCAATTCCTGAAGGATGTTTGGCTGAGTATGCCTAGCAGTATATTCACATTTCTAAAAGATGTTGTATTAACTCTCTTCTGCTTGTAGGCTATATGCTTGTTGCTTCCTCTATCAATTTGAAGGTTCTCAAGAACTGACAAGAAGGCATTTTGAAGGGCAAACAGCCTCAAGGGGCTGGAGTCAGAGAACTCTCTAGGCAGGAACGAAATACAGGGTACATTTCAGTTACAGCCTGCCATTTTTATTTACTTGGAAGGGAGTGGCTGTTGGGAGGAATTTTTGCTTTTATGTCTTTTATTAAATGCTTTTATATGTTTAAGAATGTCATGTTTTCATTTCATTTTTTCCCTAGGAATTCTCATCCTAGAGACCTTGCAAAAATGTGGAAGAAAAAAATGTACTCAGAAGCAATATGATAGTTATAAGTGAATTAAATCTCAAACAGATTTAATCTTGTGTTCAAAATAACCCTGCTGTAGATTTAACATTCAGATTATTAGGCACATGCCTTCCATCTTCTGATCAAAGAAGAGTTACGCTGGTGCTGTACGAAATTGGTCCACTCTATATTTACAGTGGTGCATTCATCAGTCCTCTGCCTATTTAGAGTGTTTCCCAAACTGCAGAAACAAAGAAGTGCCAGTAATAATCAATGATAAAGCCCACAGTACCTGGGGTGAATCCATAGCTGGAGATACTCTACGCTATTATAACCAAGTTTTTTTTTAAATTATTGAACTTATTGGGGTGACATTAGTTAATAAAATTGTATAGGTCTCAGGTGTACAATTCTGTAACACATCATCAGCACACTGTGCTGTGTGTTCACTGCCCCAAGTCCAGTCTCCTTCCATCCCCATTCATTCCCCCTCTTGCCTGTTCTCCCTGCTGCCCCCCTCTCCCTCTGGTAACCATCATACTGTTGTCTGTGTCTATGAGTTTTGTTAGTTAGTTTTTTTGCTCAATCCCTTCACCTTTTTCACCCAGCCCCTATTCTCACCCCTCTGACAGCTGTCAGTCTCGTCTCTGTATCTATGAGTTTATTTCTATTTTTGTTAGTTTATTTTTGTTCATTAGATTCCACATATAAGTTAAATAATATGGTACTTGTCTTTGTCTGACTGGCTTATTTCACCTAGCATAATACTCTCCAGGTCCATCCATTCTGTTGCAAAAGATAAGATTTCCTCCTCCTCCTTCTTCTCCTTCTTCTTCATAGCTGAGTAATACTCCATTGTGTAAATGTACCATAGATTTTTTAGCCACTCCTGTACTGATAGGCACTTGGGCTGCTTCCAAATCTAGCCTGTTGTAAAAATAGTGCAATGAACATAGGGGTGTATATATTCTTTCAAATTAATGTTTTGGATTTCTTTGAACATACTCCCAGAAGTGGAATCACTAAGTTTTACTGGCAGAAACCATAGCATGGCATTTTGGGCCACTTTGTTTGGTGTTAGAGAAGGCTGTTTTTGAGGTCTTTGTGGCCTGAGTTCTTCCAAATCGCCCTTCCTTCTCACCTTTGACCACTGCCATGCTCACACATTCTTAAGGGCTCTCTGCCCCTCCTGTCTCCTCTCACCCCATTCTCTGAAAGCCAAGTGTAAACAAACAACCTTCACATCTCTCTAACCGCCTCATAAAATAGTCTGTTGTTTGGGGTGTTGACGGAAGCCTGGCTCACAGTGAACATACCACTTCCCTTTGGACTGTCTGCTTTGGAGGGTGCCCATTCTCCCAAGCCTCACGGATTCTGGAGGCAGAAAGAGGTTGGATTTTTTTCTCCCCCACTTCCCCACTGCACCTTACAAATCATTGTTTTTTCTCTTCAAATTATTCTCCTCCTCAACTCAAAAGCTAAACCATCTGCTCTTGCGGCTGTCAGGAAGTAGATGGAGACTAAAAGAATATAGCCTATTTTTAATCATTAACAATCACTTAACATAATCTTGATTCTCACCTAGGATTGAGAAGAACCAAGCCACATTAAATCTTATTTCCTGTCTTACATGGAGTAGAGTTTTGCTCATAGTTCCAAGAATCCTGACCAAGTTTTTTGTCAAAAGACCTTGAGGACTGTTTCTATTTAGCCCCTGATAAACTCAAGTTTGAAAAATCAGTATTTGCTTGTTTGATCGGTGTGGAGAGCCCTTTTAGAATGTCTTCAAGGGCAGAAGAGCCAGCCTGTGCTCTCTCTTTTTGTGAGAAAAATTATAAAAGAAAAAATTGAAATAACCAACATCAAAAGGATGACTTATGGAAAAACGCTATGGCTATATATTTTTTAAATCATTGGGTTTGTTAGTAGCTAACCACTAAATCTTAATCAGTGTTTTCTCATTTAATAAAGAATATGTTTTAAAAAGAAAATAATTCTCCAAATTTCTGATCAACCAATACCTTGAGCTACAAACAGCTCCAAGGCCATCACAGTTCCGTCTGTGAAAGGGAAATGGGATCTGCTAAAACTCACTGTCTAAACTATACCTTGGCTTTTCAAATTAGCACCATGATTTTGAGGAAGGGAAAACTTCCTCACCCCACCCTTTTTTTTTGTGTTCGGTCTTTTTCCTTGCTTCTTTGCATTGTTGGTTAGGTTCCACTTATAGGTGAGATCATATGGTATTTGTCTTTCGCCCCCCTGGCTTATTTCGCTTAGCATGATGCTCTCCAGTTCCATCCATGCTGTTGCGAAGTTTAGTACTTCTTTTTTCTTTCTGCTGCGTAGTATTCCATTGTGTATATGTACCATAATTTTTTTGATCCAATCATCTACTGATGGGCATTTAGGTTGCTTCCAACACTTGGCTATTGTAAATTGTGCTGCTATGAACATTGGGGTGCATAGGTTCTTTTGTATTGGCGTTTTGGTGTTCTCAGGGTATAGTCCCAGCAGGGGAATTGCTGGATCAAAAGGCAGTTCCATTTTCAGCTTTCTGAGGAAATTCCACACTGCTTTCCATAGTGGCTGCACCAGCCTGCATTCCCACCAACAGTGGACTAGAGTTCCCTTTTCTCCACAGCCTCGCCAGCACCTGTTGTTTGTGGATCTGTTTATGATGGCCATTCTGACCGGTGTGAGGTGGTACCTCATGGTGGTTTTGATCTGCATTTCTCTAATGGCTAGTGATGCAGAGCATCCTTTCAAATGCCTCTGGGCCCTCTGTATCTCCTCCTTAGAAAAGCATCTGCCCAGGTCCTTTCCCCATTTTTTGATTGGATCGTTTGTCTTCTTGGAGTAAAGTCGAGTGAGTTCTTTGTATATCTTGGAGATCAAACCTCTATCTGATGTATCATTAGCAAATATATTTTCCCAAATGGTTGGCTCCCTTTTCAGTTGGCTGATGTTTTCTTTAGCCGTGCAGAAGCTTCTTATTTTGATGAGGTCCCACTTGTTTATTCTTTCCTTTATGTCCCTTGCTTTAGGAGACATATCAGTGAAAAAATTGCTGCGTGGGATATCTGAGAGTTTCCTGCCAATGTTCTCCTCTAGGACTTTGATGGTGTTGCGACTTATATTTAAGTCTTTTATCCATCTTGAGTTTATTTTTGTGTATGATGTCAGCTGATGATCCAATTTCAATTTTTTGCATGTAGCCATCCAGCTCTCCCAACACCATTTGTTGAAGAGGCTGTTATTGCTCCATTTTATGCTTCTGCCCCCTTTGTCAAATATTAGATGTCCATAGAGACCTGGGCTTATTTCTGGGCTTTCTATTCTGTTCCACTGGTCTATGGGTCTGTTCTTGTGCCAGTACCAGATTGTTTTGAGTATAGTGGCTTTGTAGTAGAGTTTGATGTCCGGTATTGTGATCCCTCCTACTTTGTGTTTCTTTCTCAAAATTGCTGCAGCTATTCGAGGTCGTTTATGGTTCCATATAAATTTTTGAAATGTCTGTTCTATTTCTGTGAAATACGTCATTGGTATCTTAATAGGGATTGCGTTGAATCTATAAATTGCTTTTGGTAGTATGGACATTTTAAGGATATTAATTCTTCCAATCCATGTGCACGGTATATGCTTCCATTTATTTGTGTCTTCCTTAATTTCTTTTTTCAATGTTGTATAGTTTTCTGCATACAGGTCTTTTGTGTCTTTTTTTTTTTTTTTTTTTTTTTTTTTTTTTTTGGTTAGTTTTTAGGTTTTTTTTCTTTTTTTGTTTTTTTTTTTTTCTCTTGGGGTACTATAAATTTAAAAAGGGGGGGGGGACTTTTTTTTTCCTTTTTGTGAAATTTTTCCCCTGATGTGGGTGGTTTTTGCCTTTTTGGTTGTGGGTTGCCCCATTTATTCCCATTCTCACCCCGAATTTGAAGGCAAAAGAATCTCCTAACTCTGTTTCATTGAAGTAGGAGTTCTTCCTTTGTGATGTATCATCTCCACTTACAAGTATCCATAAAGAATGGTTATTAAAAGAAGTCTATTGTTGTAGCAAAACAAAATATAGTAAGATCTTACACAGTATTCATTCAGGCAGAAAAAGATGTAGGAGTTATTAATAAAAGCAGATTGTCCTTGATAATAGAAACATTTTGTTTTTCCATCTAAATTAATTTCCTTCTTAGGAAAACAAAACCACTGTGTTAGCTTCTTATGGATAAGGAAATGATTGTAGGTTTCCAAACTGACTCCTGACTATTGATACTGAAAAATCCATATGATATATCTTTCCCTTCCTCCTTATCACTGAGTTTTGCTATTTCTGTTCCTCAGTTGCCCTTGTTTGTATTTCACTTGTTCACTTATTCATTCATCATTCTCTATGAAGTATAGATAATTTTATCTGCTATACATATTACTAAGAACAGTTCCAGCTTAATAACCAAATTGTTGAACTCTATTAGCAAAATCGTTAATGTAATTTTTAAAAATCCCTGCAAAGCCAGCTAAGTACCCGGGAGGAAGTGTTGTATTGTTTAGTATACAAGGAGAGAAGATGCATCTTTGCATCATTTAGACAAGCATGAGCATGGTATGATGTTGACCTGCTCTCTTACAACCAAGGCTGCATATTCGTAAGAAGCCAGGTGGAGGAGCCAGCTGACACAACTATACCAGCACTACCAAGGCCCTCCGGGAAAAAGGTAACAAGGTATTATCAATGAAACTCAGCAAGAGGTCCATATCCCTTCCTATCAACCAGGGCAGCTCATCTGGAGGAAGAAAGAAAGGAAGAAATGGAAACAGGTTTGATCTATTACTACATTTCATTAGGAAAAAGATAAATGTCTAGGTTCATGCAAATAATCAAGTAATAGGATATCGGTAACAGGACACTGGAAGTAAGAGGAATTACAGAAAACAAAAGATATTAAAATCCCGAAGTGTCATAGCCAAAACTGAGTCTATCATTAAGTTAGTGAAACATAAACTTCAGGGTCCCTGATTATATGAGCCAATGCCAAGGCCCTGTTCCTAATTTTAGGATTGTAATTTATATATTCTTAAGGAAGAAAAAGAATACAGAAATTACAATCCTTCCTAATAACCTGAATCAGCCATCCTAGATAGAGTGATGAAAAAACAATTTTTATTATTAGTAATAATATTCTTGTTTTTTCCCTGAGAGTTCAATAAATAAATAAAATTACATATTGTCATTCTACTTTAGTGGTGGAAAAAAAGAGGGAAAGCTGGCACATAAGCCAAGACAGACTTTCTCAAAACTGGGGAAGTGGAATTAGAGCTGGAGAAAACAATCAACCAACCAAATCACCAGTCCCCTGGACCCTCCTCCGGCCCCGCCTGGGCAAACCACTCCAGAACCCGAGTGTTAGGGTCCCCTTGGGGCAACTGAGGTCAAGGGAAAGTCCTGAGCTTTAGATAACAGGTGGCTTTTGAAAACTAGTTTAAGAAGGGTCAGAGAAACCACTTCATCTTAAACCCAAAAGGGTGAAAGCGCTGGGACTAGAAAGGAGGCCACTCCAAGGCCAGCCATGGAACCACCCCCAGCGCACGCTGGGCTGACCAGGCCCAGGAAGTAAAGCAGAGAGGATGTTAGGTGCTGGCTCCAGACCCAGGCCCTGTGCCTGCCTCCTGGGATCACTGCAAGGACGAACCGATAAAGCCTGGAGAGCAGTGTGGTGCAGCTGCTAAGAGCACAGGCTCTGGAGCCAGCCAGGCCAGAACTCTGACTCTGCTCCTGCCAGCTGATTAACCGTGGGCAGGTCTCAATCTCTCTGTGCATCAGTTTCCTCATCTGCTAAAGGGGGAAATCATAACGTTTTCATTATAAGGCTCTTGTGAGGACCAGAGGAGACAACATGCACAAAAAGCAATTTGAAGCAGACCTGGAACATGCCTGCTAGCTAATATAATTCTCACAATCCACTTGAGTGGCCTGGGAAGGCATCTGCTTACTCATTTAGGTCAAGACACTCGTTCAGCACTGGGTGCCCTCCAGGAGGTCTGAATGGTCTTCAAAAAGGCACCCACGGAGTGCATGTTCTGTTAGAAGAAATCAAAAAGCCCAGCTTGCTTCTCAGATTTTCTAGCTCATTCCAAACTAAGGTCAGCATCCTGCATTGAGGGGGAAAATAAAACCAACCCATGGGGCAGGTGAATTTAATGAGGCAGATTGGGGAAGGTCTAGGGCAGGATTTCTCAAATTTGAAAAACCCTTTCTCCTTTAAAGGGGAAAAAAACTTTCAGACAGAACCCCTCTTACCCCCATCGTCAACTGATTAATTGTAATTATAATAATTATAATGCTACTTACATATACACAGATAGTAAATGAGGATTAAGCTCCTGTACTTCCACCCCAGGTAATAGCTTTAAAGCTAAACAAAAATTATTACCAAATATCAATCAAATTACATTCAAATTAAACACATTTATTAAATGAAATGGAAAAACAACAGCAATGACTAATTGGGCACTTACTATAGGGTTGAACAATACGAAATTGCCACTACTGGACCACTTTTGACCTGCAAAATTGGTGATTTCATATGGTTCAACCCAGCATGTGCTAGCATTCTCTCAGTGCTCCTTTAATTCCAACATTCATGTGAGGTAAATATTTTTATTACCCCATTTTACAGGTGGCAAAACTGGGCCACCAAGAAATGAAGACACACATTTTTGAGCCTCCTACAGAACCGGCAGTTGCCGGAGGACACGCTTGCAGATGCCCAGGAGCAAGCAGATACCACTTTGGGGTGCTCTCGTCTGGGAGGCGCAGAGCATCCTGGGGATGCGGTGATTGAGGAAGAGCCAGCCAGCAAAGAGTTCTGGGCCCTCAGGGACCAGTAGGAGGACACTGAGACCTGAACAGTGTCTGCTGCTGGAGGGCAGGGGCCACCGAAGACCAGATTGACTTGGTGTCCTTTGTTTTTGTTCTAGGCGGTTCAGAAAGAGGGTTTCCTGGTACTTCCCAGAGGAGAGGCACTGGCCAGCAGTAGGGAACAATAATTAGCATGAAAACCCATAAGAGGAAGAGAGGGGAAAAGGATGCTGAAAGGAGAGAGGATAAATAAGGCTAAAAAGGAGAAGGAGGTTGTCAAAAAAGAGCTGGGCCTGGCCAGATAGCTTAGCTGATTAGAGTGTTGTGCCAACATGCCAAGGTTGTGGGTTCCGTCCACAGCCATGGCATATACTGTACAAGAATCAATCGATGGACACATAAATAAGTGCAACAACAAATCAATGTTTCTCTCTCTCTCTCTAAAATCAATAAATAAAATTTTAAAAAGGGAAAGGGCCAAGGTTTCCAAATTTGCTGCATATTATAATCATCTGGGATCCTACCTAACTATTGGTGCTGGCTCTCACCCATTACGATCTCACTGGAATGCAGTGTGACTTTGGTATTGCGATTTTTAAAACCCGCAGGCTGATTCTAATTTGCAGCAAAGTTTGAGAAATTTTATCATGCTTCTGCGAGTTGCTGGTGGAAGGAAACAGCCCCACAATGCATTCTTTTCATCCACAGGTGCTGGCAAATCCCACTGAAAAGTCCCCCGTAGCACTCAACAGTTCCCCGTGACTGGACTACCATGCAGTCCACCTCGATCAGTGTAATTTATCCTGCTAGGTCTCCTCTGTCTATCCTTCTTGGGCCCCGCAGGTTATCTGGAGAAAGAAAGTGGGCCAGCCATGACCTAGGGGTGTCTAACCTGTGGCCCGTGGGCCACATGCAGCCCAGGATGGCTGTGAATGTGGCCCAACACAAAATCGTAAATATGCTTAAAACATTATGAGATTTGTGTGTGTGTTTGTGTGTGTGATTATGTGTCGCAATGTATTTAATGTGTGGCCCAAGACAACTCTTTTTCCGCTGTGGCTCAGAGACACCAAAAAGTTGTATCCCACTTGGTTTTCACACGGCTCTGGCTCTAAACCTGGCAAGATTCTCCTGGTTTCTTTGCTAATAACTTCCCGAAGTGGTTTTCAATCTCTTAATGAAGTGATTCTCCCATTTTGCCCTTGAAATGCTCCAGAGTGATGTGCACTCCAGCCTTTTGACCCAGCACACTTAAGTTTTAGAGCAAAAGAAAAAAAATATATCCTGAAGTCTCTTCAGGGACAAAGGAGCACACACAGCCATTACACAGAAGGTAGGTGGACAGATGGTGAGTTTTGAAGAAAGAAAACAAATATGCCAACATCTTCAGACACAGGACGGAGTGTTAAGAAGGGAATGACTTTTGCAGACTGGAGTTTAAGCTCTTGCTCTGCTACACACAGTCGTGTGAACTTGAGCAACAAAACTCCCCTGAGGTTCAGTCTCCTCTTCTGCACTGACACATGGAGCTGCCTTCAATCCATTGGGACCCCCACACCGACATTTCCACTGTGACTGACTATGATTATAAGGCTAAGCCTTGATTATTAAGTGACCCCCACCTCTTCAGAGGTGGCCAATTTTCCATCTTCTCTGACTTTCTAGGCATGTGTTCTGATATTATTCATAGAAGAAAAGCAGGGCTGAGAGCCTAAAGGGAACAAATATAACTAACGTAGTTAGAGGAAAAGCAAGAAAGGTAGTAATACATTCAGTCTGATTTCACTCTGTAAAGTTAGGATAATATAGTTCCAATATCAAAACAGTACACTTTATGCAGTTGGTTTGTATCCCGCCAGGTCTTTTTTGTATGGGTGGGGAAACAAAACTTAGTATATTTTGTTGAGAATAATCCAGCAAGAGGCAAAGGAACTGGATCAAAGATAATGAAAGGATTGGTATTTGACGCAGGATGACTGGCTGCTCCAGTTCCTGTTTCCACGTTTACAGGGGTCTGAAGTTTCCAGCCAGCCTGTGTGTGCACAGGAGATTAGGAAGTAGTGATGATAAATGCTACAATGATTCTACGTACACAAAGCAGTGAAATTAAGGGTCTAAGTCAGCACTGGCCAGAAGGCCTTTCTGCAATGATGGAAATGTTCTATACTGGTGCCATCCAATTTGGGAGCCCCCAGCCACACGCAGCTATTGAGAAACTGAAATGTGTGATTGAGAAACTGAATTTTATTTTATTTTACTTTACACTGAATAGTTACACGTGGACAGTAGCTACAGTGTTAGATAGTGTTGTTCTAAATTAATGATAAATAAATGAAAAACAGTCACTTAAAGTTGTGTTTTCTAAACCAATTAAAGCTGGGGTGAAATAAAATGATTATTATGCAGCTAAGACCAACATATCACTGTCAATTAAATGAAATCAGAAAATAGTGTGCAAGTGCTTCTATGGAAGCCACTCTTGGCCTGATTATTGACATGGGACAAAAGGAGACAAATAAAGAAATAAAATAGGCCTAGATGTCACAAAATAATTTCAGAAGCACCACAAAACACCACTCTACCCACACCACTACCTTTTTTTTTAGTTGATGGATGAAAATGTTAGCTTATCATGTGACAAGAATTGTTCTATATGCTTTATATTTGATTATATCTGATCCACAAAGACATTTTAATCCCAACTTTATAGATGAGTAAACTAAGGAAGAAAAGGGACAAGTCAATTGCTCCACGGTCACCTGGGTAGAAAGTGTGAGAGTGGACATGGGAATTTAGGCGGCCTGGCATCATAGCATAGGCTCCAAAGAGCCCAGAGCAATTTAGAAGTCATGGTGAATAAAAGAGCTGCCTTTGAGAGGGCCTGGCTTGCTCAAGGTATCCTGGACATATAAGACTGTGTCTCTTTAGGAGAAAGTGGTCATATCAGCTTTAGGAGGTATAAAGGAAGCATGTGAGCACTGGGTACTGAGTGAAGAGGATGAAGAGACAGAGCAAACATGAAAACCAGGTGCTCTAGAGGGTTCACTTTGCCAATCACCCATTTCCCCAAACCTTCTCTGAATTTGCTGGTTTCCTTTTAGGTCATTAAAGTCAATGGCAAAAGTGCAGATGGAGATGTAACAAAGAGTGCAAGTCTTGAGAGAACTAAAGGAAAGGAATGTTTCCATTGCAGACTGGGAGTTGGTCTCTGTCTAACTCTGCTTTAACAACTGAATCTTGTCCTTACAGATCAAAAGGTAGGAAAAGGTAGGTAATTCCAAGGGGCTATGTCTCTTTATTTCAATCCCCTATTGTTATCCATCGAATGGTTCCAAATTTTTATTTTCTACATTATGCTCTGAGTAGCATCCTTGTTCCTTCCTAACATGGTCTATTCCCATTATTTTCTTAGACTAAACTCTTGGACGTGGGGAAAAGGAAGTGAACAACCCTGGCTCGCACCGGGTGGACCAGGAGGAGTGTGGAGGGTTTCCCTTCCATGCAGTTGTGTCACAAAGTGAGCAGGTAAGCATTTCCCAGAATTTTTTGTTATTCTCTATTTGTAATCAAGAGGGAAAGAAAGGTATCTCTCTGGGTCCTCTCCTCCTGTAGTATTTAATGAAGCCAAAATCATCAAGTCACAGTAAAACCAGGAAACATCTGAGTTTCCCATAACTTCATACAACCCATCTCCACTTATCATGAGACTCATGATCAAAGATTATCTTTTCCAACCTTCATTTATACAAAAGTTCAACATTTCCCGCCAATCACTCATTCTATAAATATAGCAAAAAGATCATAAAGTCCAAATTAGTTATTGGGTGAGTTGAAATAACTTATTCATGTAATAAATATTTATATGTCTAATATATGTTGGTGCTGCTGTAGGTTCTGGGGTTAGAGAGTAAACAAAAGAGATGAAAACAATACTTGATATTCTGGCTCAATACATTTCTGGTTAGTCCCAGCTCAGTATTCCTGGAAGAAAAAATTGACTCAACAGAAACAATATTGGTGTTTAGTTCTAGATCCAGCTGATTAAATGCAGCTCATTAACACTTTTGGCTCAGCAATGTCCAAGTTTCTGTTAGTGGTGTTGTCCTTGGGGACTCTTTACTCTAAAATGCAACAGCAAAAATGTGAACACGTGGAAATATATTTTGGTTACTCAGCAGATCCCAAAACCCCAGAACTGTCCTGGACAGTTTTTTCTTCCTGACATACAACTGCCCCAGTTTTACTGATCCTGCTTTTAAAATACTTTTCCAATCAGTTCCACCTTCTTCGTCATGCCTGTGATCAGAACTTTAGTTCAGGTTCTTAATTTTAGCTGGACTATTACAATGGCTTCTAATCTGGTCTGCCTCCCTCCATTTCCTCTTTTTTCCCCTAATCTTTCTGTCTTACCATTGTTGTTTTGTTTTGTTTTGTTTTTTAAAGAGAGATCTAATCTCATAACTCTATAGTTAGAAATGGAATGGTTCCTGCTGGGCATAGGACATAGTTTAAAAATCTTTATTGATACACACAAGAGAGTATAGAGATATAGCAAGCCCCAGTGGGAGAATCTAAAAATAGGCCCCTGGGATTTTGGAGCAAGACCATGCCATCTACCGTAGAGAAGTACACCCTCTCTGAGTCCTGTTGAAGATAGAATGTTTGCTCATGTGATAACAAGTGATCATGCATCCAGTAGTGCCCATTATGAAGCTCTTACGGGCTCTTTTGGGTCTGCTCCGTCATAAAGCCCAACAGAGCCACAGTCAGCACTATTGGAATACCTTATCCACAGACATGGGATCCTGCACAGCACAGCATGTGACCCAGACCGACTTCACAGAAAGGAGGTCCAGCAAGGGGCCCAAGACACTGCTGTGTCACACACTACACCTGCCAGAAGCAGCTGGCCTCACCAAATGCTGGGATGGCCTTCTAAAGGTGCCGCTGTGGTACCAGCTCAGAGGCAACACTGTGAAAGGCTGAGGTGCTATCCTTCAGGATGCAGCATAGGCATGAGATCAGAATCCTCCACATGGTGCTGTGTCCTGAATAGGAAGAACACATGTGTCCCAAAAGGAAGAGGCAGAAGCAGGAGAGGCCCCACTATCATCACCTCCAATGGCCCATCAGGGGAGTCTGTGCTTCCCACCCACGCAACTCTGAGCTCTTTAAAGTTGGACATCCTGGTCTCCAAGAAAACACACTCTTGCCAAAGGGCACAGCAAAGGTCCTATTGAACTACAGGTTTTAGCTGCTACTCTGCATCCAAGGACCAACAAAACACCACACTTGCAGAGACAATTGGTCCCAATTAAGAGGAAGAGGTAGCGCTGTTTTGATACAATGAAGGCAGGCAGAAATCCACATGAAACCTGGGTGACCTACGTGGGTGCCTCCTGGAACTCCCTTCCCCCACTGTGACTGCGGACAGACGCATGCAGTACTCCCAGCCTGTGAAAGGCATGGCTCCCAAGGTCCCAGACAACTCCCTCCCTGCCCCGGGAAAGGAGATGTGGTCGCTCCCCTGGGTAAGCCCTCGAGACCTACCAAGGTGATGATCAAGGATGCGAGCAGCGCAGGATGGATATTGCAGAAGAGGAAGAGTGCCAGGTGCAGCCCTCACGTCAACTGCAGCGCGGATGGAGTGGAGTTTGTCCCACTAAGCTTTGTCCTCTGAGCTCTCTCTTGGGAAAACTGGCCCACAGGACCCGTGGAGGTGCTGCTCCTTGAACTTGTGTGGAGAAGGTCTGTGTGGCACAAGGGCAGACTATAGCAGCCATGAGAATAAGCTTCAGGATTTCTGACTGTGGGGAGCACATGGCCCAAGCCACTGTGCCCCCAAATCCATCACCACATTCACACTGAGGCTACACTTCCAAAAGGCTGATCGATCCTAGCCACTGACTGAGCATGGCGGGGATACTAAAGCAGGCCCATTCAGGGAAGACGTGGCACTCCTGTGACAGGTGACTCGGGGTCAAGGAATCCCCTTCTTCCTTGCTAAATGTTATTGGAATTACACTGCAGTCTAAGACCCTTCTACTCAACCTATCTCCCTCCCCGCTTCCTGCACTGCAGTCTGACAGTCTCCAAGCCACCCCAGTTCTATCCCCATTTCCGTCATAGATGTGCGCCAAGGTCTTGCACATCTAATCCTGTCTCAGCATCTGTTTCACAGTTTCTCATACCCTTTCTCTACTGTTTCTCTAGGCTCAGCCTCTCCTTTCCCCCAGCAACCCCCTGGCTGCTGTGTGCTCCCCAGACACCACACTGAAGGGAATACTCCTTTCTGCATCAAGCCTAGGAAAATCCACACCACTCCATCTCGAATGCTCTCCACCCCCCGCTTTCTCTCTCTGTTTCATGGCCAGTCTAAGCATCGGCCTGGTGGAATTTCACTATTTCTGTCTTTGCATGACCAGTTCAACAGGACCTGCGTGACTATGGAGCACAGATTGTTCCATGTCATACAACTAGTTGTAGGGTTCCGTACGTTTATCCCATAGGGCATGTGTCCCACAAAGTGTCTCTCCCACTAGACAATGACTGAGCCTGGAGTGTGTCCGTTTGTAAGGAATAGACACTAGGCAGCTCCAGCTGGATGGGGCCATGAGGACTGGTGAGGACAGATCTGTTGAGTTTTTAAGAAACCTCAGAAATCCAAATTTTTATTGTATAATTGCTGCATTTTAAATGTTATAAACTGATTCAAAATTAAAACAAAATCCAGCAGGAGGGCACACAGCACACACCCAATGACGCTGTGGTTCGCAGCTGCCAGGCTGTGCCCACCACACTAAAATGCTTTGGCGCCCCTCACCATGGCCAGAACACAGCTGCGGGGTTGAGTCCTGGACGCTCGGCACGGGGGGCCGCTAAGAGGCTGTGCTGCTCGCTCTTTTAAGGGACTGAATCATTGTATTTTGAATTTTGTCCTCTCAGTTCATAGGGTATTTCATAACCCCATGCTATTGCAGACTGTATTAACTTCACCAAAGAGGCAACTAATTCATTATCTTCTTCAACAAATATTTACTGAGGACCTAGCATGGGCCAAGCCCTGTGCGAACCAGGGACATTCAGATTTGAACAAGAGACAGCCCTTAGCCTCAAGAAAATCATAATTTATTAGAAAAGACAGAAATCTAAAAAATATTACATTATTTGAGAAGTTGGTTTTATTAATACATTTATTCGCTAACAAATTCAAACATCTTGATTTCTCAAAGAATATTAACACCTTTTAAACAAACAGAAATAATTTTAAGAAATACCTTAGACCATAACCTGGCTATCTGGAAGATTTTAATGGATGATAAATCTTTTCATTATAAAATTGTAGAAAGCAAATGAGGATTTAGGAAATATGAAGAGTGAGCATTTAAAAATATATATTAATAAACGTTTAGTAAATGTCTGAGTAAATGCTTTAATAAAATCACTTCAAATTTGTACCACACTCAGTGACTTCTTCTTCTGATTAGTGGAATAAAACACAAATTAATTTTGGGAAAAAAACCAAAAAGTATAATACAATTTTCTTAACTGAACATCTACCCTATCGAAGTTCCACCGATTATTAAGTCCTATTTGTGATGGTTTTTGTAAGAACACACAAATATAACATCAGCAGTCCAGGGAAACCTGGCCATATGGTTTGGTTTTGCTGAAGACCCACCTATAAATTGTGAAGATACAACTGGTCACCCCTTGGCTCCTGCCTCCAGCTTAGGCACATCTGCACTAGCCTCGTCTGAAGTGTGTTGTTATCATGCTTTAAGGTGTGGTATGTGGATGGAGGCCAGAATGAGAGTGGACGTGGCAATGATTCCAATCCGAAAACCTCTTCCTTTCAGCTCCCCCTGCCCCAACCCCCAACCGAGCCAACCAAGCCAACAATCAAATTGCAAATCAATTGCCTGGTACGGTTCAGGCAGATATGTGAACTTCACTTTCCTAATGACCCTGGCCAACACTTTAAAACACACAAATTGAATCTGCTCCGTGTCAGTGAGTACTGGGAGAATTTTAACTACTGGATTAAAAGGCCAATCAATTGGTAAATCCCCAGAGGAAGCCCTAATGCCAGGGAATAGATTAACTGTTAACTGATTTCAAGAACAAATGGAAAGTACAAATCTCAGAGAAATGAGGTGGGAAAGGAGAACAAAATAAGTGGTAGATGAACAAATGAAAGAACTGGGGCATAGAAACTATAGTTTGCAAGTCTATAATACAGAAAGTTGAAACTCGTTTTATCTAATCCTTTTTTTCTCATCAAGTTTCGTTTTTCTTAATATATAAGACAATTTGGGCTGGTTTAGTCTCTTCAACTATTTTCCTGTATAGTATCGTGGTAAATTATAAGATAGAAACTGTATCCAGTTACTCACAACCTTGAACTCCTCTGCCTCCACCCCAGTCCCTCTGCAGCTCTGAGGGTGGGAGGCCCTCTCCTGCACACCGTGTCTGCGATGTTCACGGACCCCAGTCCCAACCCGACTAAGGCGCGCGTTACGGAAACAGACTCAGGAAGTCCAACACAGGACCAAAAAAAGAAAAAAGAAAAATCACCTTCTCTGGTGATTCTAAGGATTCCCACATATGAAAACCTGAGAATTAGGTCATTAAAAACATGGATAAACATCATCTTTAAGCAGCAATTCACCAAAGAAAGAAAGAAAGAAAGAAAGAAAGAAAGAAAGAAAGAAAGAAAGAAAGAAAGAAAGAAAGAAAGAAAGAAAGAAAGAAAGAAAAATAAGATTAGCTGATAAGTCTTTTAAAAATGCTCAACCTTATCAAAGTTAAAGAAAGACAAAGCAAAACAATGATTCAAAACAATATAACTCATTCATCTATAAACCTGGGGAAATTGTGTTGATTTGATAATACCCCATGGTAATGAGTGGGATGGTAAAGAGGGTCTCATCTGATGAAGTAAATCAGTTTATTATTTCTGAAAGGCACATGTAATTATGTAGTTACCTGGCAGATCAATTTTTTAAAAACGTATGTGCTCTTCAATCCAAAAATTTCATTTCCAACCCTTTACCTAGCAGATATATTTCAAAAGTGTGTCATGATAGTTCAGGCAAGAATGTTCATAATGTTCATAATGACCTAAATATCTAGTAATAGAAGGTAGGGTTACAAATTAAAGTATAACCATACAAAGGAGTATTGTGTAGCTTTCAAAAAGAATGATACATACTATGTATTATAAAGAAAAAAAGCAATATGCTACTGTCTAGTACATTTCTCAGTCAAATACTCCTACTACCAATCACTGTGTGAGTCTATTTATTTCAAATTATATCCTACCCACACTGCCAACCCACTTACTAAAGAATGGGTTTGAGAAGGCATATAATAAAAGAACTCATAGTAAGGCTGTTAAATAGAAGAAGCAAATAAAATTCCTGGAAAGAAAGGGGAAATTAAAAAGCCCAAGCAAATGTGTTGGCTATTATTGAGCAGTCAGCACAGCTCCGAGCTTCCTGAAGGAAAAGGCAAAAATGGAACCACAATGGGCGATGCCATTCTCATTGTCTGGGAAAAGATTTCTCGCCTGTTTATCAAAGAAGACTTCTTTTTTTTAACCTGTCGCTGCAGCCTAAGGGGCATGATTCAGTAAAGCTTTGAAAACCTTTTGATTAGACCCTGCATCAGAATCACTCAGAGGACTTGTTAAAACACAGTGCTGGGCCCACTCCAAGTTTCTGGGGTTCCTAACAGGTTCATAAGTGATGTTGATGCTGCTGGTTTGGGACCACACTTGGGGACAGTGGGATCTTAGTTCAAACATTCATCCATTAACCCTTAATGGTCAATGACTTCATCAGTACTTCTGCCTCATGATCTGAGGATATTCTTCACATAAGCATTCAGTAAAACAAGGACATGTAATCCAGTGAAATCATTTATAAAGCTAACAAGGCCCAAATATATCTCCTTCTTATGATATGATCAGAAAATAAAGAAGGAATTTGAGAAGAGCCAGATATGAATGTATTGTACATGCCTTGGCCCTTCTTAACACAGAGGCCGTCCACATCACCTGCCCCTGGTAGGGCTGGGACAGCAGCTGATGATGCAGCTTCAGGCAATGCTGACTTGCGTTAACAATGGCCTCATGTGAGCCACACAGGACGTAGTCTCCTGCCAACATCCCAAATACGTTATATTTCAATCTCAATATCAAGACACAAACGACCTTTATACAATCTGAACTCTTTTTTTTTTCTTTCGATGTGGGGATAGAGGATTAACTGTACCAAGACTCAACATAGGCCCTTTCTCCCAGACCAGTAAGAGTTTTCAAAATGCTTTTCAGATAAACAACCTCATTTGTCTTCCAAGATCCCTGAGTGGTAAGCTGCACCTTTGTCACAGCACTAAAATCCTGTGTCTGAGACCACTGTCTCTAATCCCTGCTTGGTTCATGCTTGTCAAAGCCCTTAGTACCTAGGAAGTGGTATGTTTAATGACTGCACCCAGATACAGGTCATACACACAAGCACACACATGCACACACCCAACTATACTGGCACCCACACCCCAATAAACTGGTCCCAGAATGTTTTACAAGATTAAAAACATTTAAAAATGTACCCAACAGATGCATTTACAAATGTATACACTGTACCTCAAAAAGGGGAAAAAGAAAAAAGAAATTAAAAAAAACTGAAAGTACTCTGAGATGCCTAAATTTCATTAAGTTGAACTAGTTTTCAACATTTCAGTTCAACAAACTTTATAAATAAGCACCTACTGTGTGCCAAGAACTGTTTTAGGAGCTAGGAGTAAAAGCTGGTGCAAATCCCACTATGATGCCACTTGTAAGTGTAATGAGGTGGCATTTACAAAAAACAGGTAGTTCTGGATGGCATGGATAATTTAAATGTTAACTGCCTGGTTGGTATCAACGCTCACAGAAGGACCACAATGCTCCTCCTGGAACCCCCAGAGGGCTTCCTGGAGGAGGAGACAGATGGAGACCTTACTGATGATCAGGAATCCACTGGAATGAAGACAGAGGAATATAAGGAAGGACCTGTGCTAGGCTGGTGGTTGTATATCTGAAATCCTGTCACTCTTCTTTGTTACAAACAGAAGTTCAATTTTATTCTGGGTGGCATCTGGCCTGACTCAGGATATACTTCCCAGAACTCAGAGGCCTGACAACCATGTGACACATTCCTGGCTAAGGACATGCAGTGGAAGCCACAGTGGGACCTCTAGGAAAGCCGTAGGCTCACGTTTGGTTTTTTCTTTGCCCTTCTTTGCTCCTTGCCCTTCTTGCTGCCTGAAATACACAAGGAAGCCCAGAGGTGTGGCTGTCATTTTGGGGAGCATGAGGAGTGATAACATGGAACAAGACGGGTCTCGGAGACATCACCTCTGCCCTGCACTGCTTCCTTCCAGTCTTCTTGTGGCCAAGAAAAATAAATCCCTGTTTAGTTCAACTCCTGGCGTGAGGATGCATCCAGATGTATGCAAAACAGAAACCAACCTCATACACATAGACAGCACTATTTAGGCATTACTATTTATTTATTTTGTCTGTTTGCAAATTCTGGGGAAGCCCCAAGATCTTACAGCAAATGCTACCCATCCAGTCACTACATGCTGAATCCTTCACTTATCGAAACTAAAATTAAGACTGCCCCAATACTTTTTAAGCAATATTTTTTAATTAAATAGCAAATGCTAGTAATAACCATATTAACAGAAAGTTTAAATTATATTTAATCAAGAGCTAATAAAATAAGACTACAAGGGAGAGCAATACAAAATTCACATGAATACGTAATCCCAGGGTTTAAACAAAATTTGTTTAAATCAAATTTGTTCCTCCTCTCATCCTTCAGGAAGAGAACTATGAACTATCACACATCAGTCACACACATGCACATACACACACATAAGTGCCCACACACGGCCTTTTGTTGTTTCCTTTCCTTACACACCATCGGTAGTTCCAAGCTCTGATGGTGCTCTTTGTTAAGTAAACAGGGACTGAGAACTACAATGGCCAGAAAACCATGCAAGAGTTTTCAAATCTGTTTCTTTGTTACCCTGGTAATACTGTTAACAGCCAGTTACCCCTTGAGGGTGGAGTAAACAGCAAGAAATGCTCAGGCAGATGACAATGCTGCACCTGCCTGCCCAAGGGACAGATCACCGAATGTCCTTGCAGGTATAGAAGCATCAGGTCGTTGTCCCAGGACTTCACTACCAGCCCTACAGGGCCCTCTTCAGCTGGGAACGGGCTGGAGGCCTGGGGCGGGTGTGCTCCCGTCCCCGCGCTCGCCCTGACTGGCTGCCCGCCTCCGACCATCCCACGGCCCCCTCCACCTGCACCGCCGGCAGCTGCCCTGCATCAGTGATTCTGAGACTGAGGGGTTTGGTGGACCAATAAAATGCTACTTGAAAATTAAAAACTGAGGTCCAACAAAGCTTTGCCAATGTTGCCTTCTTCTTTAAGACAACATACAAATAAAGCACCAACAAAAGCCAAAATAGACATAATGTTCCCAGCCACCATTTATTGCGGAGACTTGTCCTTTTATGATGAAAGATTTCTAGTGTACCTATTTTGGAAGTGTGGGACTGTCCTCCGAGTCTCTGAACGTCCTGCTAATGATTTTACCCTTTATTTATTTATATATTCTTCCTCTGTGTTTGAAACATTTTTTCCACCTGATCTTTCAGGCCAATAGTTCACCCCAAACAGTCCTTATATCCCCTAAATTCTTCACCTTTTTGGGGGCATGGATCCCTTCAGCAGTCCCCTGAAACCTATAGACCCTTTCCCAAAATAATACTTTTAAATGCATAAAATCAAGTACATGAGATTAGAAAGAAAAGCAATGACATGTGCATACCAATATCAAAATACTAAAATACACAAACTCATGATATAGTGGCAATATATATGTTTCTTTATTACATTAAATATCAAGCTCTAGTGGTGACACTAACGATCACAATTTCAAGCAGTGATGAGCATAAATGATATTGCAAGATATCTGCAACAACTCTTTTTTATGAAAATATTTGTGATCTCTGTTGATGACAAAGTCACGGGTATTACTAATACTCTTGGGGTTTCATTAGAAGATAAAGAAAATAAAAAAATACATTTTCCTTCCAAATGAAATGTTATATTCTCCTATAATTCAGGAACAGAAAATTTCTAGGCTACCCTAATGCCACTACTTGATTTTTTTTATAGCCCATTCCATTCCCCATTGCACTGCATAACTGCATACGTATGGGATGTGTCACTTTGATGGAAGGGCAAATGTCAGTAACAAGGAAGTCATCTTCTCACCTTGGCCCCCCAGCCATCCTGCCCAGAGTCAATCACTGTTGCCAATCTCTTGGCTAATTTTGCCATCTATTGAATGTTTCACTTAAAAAGCATTTTGTTTAAATTATATAAAACTTTCTCCTGCGACGGAATTACTTTATACTTTCTTTTTAGAATTACTGTCTGACCAGCACCTCTTATCTTCTGCTGATTATTCTCTGGTGGCTGGGTCCCCTTAGCTTGGTTTTCATGGCTTATTTGTTACTTTATTCACTCTCTGAGCTCAGGTCAAGCTACTGGGACACTGAACAGCAACAACTCCAAGAGCCCGGGGCAGGTGCAGCTGGCTGGCAGGCTGTCCTCTGCTGCGGTCCCCAGGAAAACCTCCCAGCACCACCCCAGCCCCCTTGGCAGCAAAGACAGTGTTCTGGGGAGAAGGAAGCAGCCATCTCAGACGCCCCACTGGGAGCACTTCCTGGGCCGCCATAAGACAAAACAAAGATGCGCACACACAAGAAGCCACCTTCCGCCATCCCTCCATGTCATAAAAAAAGGGCAAGCTCCCAAAATAGGAAAATTACAAACTCATGCTAAAAGGGCGAATCTTCCCAGGAAAAGGCAGTTGATATATTGTAATCATACATATAATAAGAACACGCAGAGAAAAAGGGGCTGATGTAGGAGGGGCAAAAACTTAAGAAATGGTGGAGGGAAATTTCCCTACTTCGCAGAATGACTTCAGTTGGCAGGGTGAGAAAGCTTGCCCAGTTCCAGGTTAAGCATGATTTTAAAAGACACACATCTGGTACTTGTTGAATAGAGAAGAGCTATTGTTTTTTTGTATTTATCTTGTAATCATTCATCTTACTATATTACCTCCTTAATTTTAGTTATTTTTTTCTTAATACAGTCTCCTGGGTTTTCTAGAAGTTAACATCAACACAAAGAGGATATTTTTATCTTTTTATTTTCAATATTCACCCTTTCCTTTTCTGGTCTTATGTTTTTTAGAGCCTCTAAAAGTCTGTTAAAAAGTGTGAATAGTTGTCATTTCTGATTTTAATGATAAATCTTAAAAGCTTCTAGACACAAGTAACAAGTTACCTATAAAGAAAAGAGAATTAGCCTGGCATCAGACTTCATCTGTACTCTACCGAGAGAAAAGAAGGTCATTCCCAGAATTATGCACCCACATGAGGTATCATTCAACTTTCAGGGTAAAACAAAATTTTGAAGGTAATTTAATAACAATAGTACAGTTAATATGTATACAGGACTCATTCAGTGCCTGGTTCTATTCTAAGTATTTCACTTATTGTCATAGTTTGTCTATAAAAGTGGCTGCAATTACTTCCTTCCCACCCTTTGCATTCATACCATTCCTCCAACTCAAGGTGGAGTCTAGTCTCCCATCTCACAGAATGGGGTAGTGTCGCCACACCAGTTCTAAGCCAAGACACTATGAAGAGTGTCAGTCTTCTGCCTCTTGGAGCCCTAGGTTCCCATGTAGAAATCCAGGCCACTCTGATGGAGAGAGAGGCTACCCGAAGGAGAGCTGAGACATGTGAGTGAAAAAGCCATCATGGACACCCAGCCCAGCTGAGCCTAAGGATGACTCCAGCCCCTGCTGCTGTGTTGACTCCAACCACGCGAGTGCCTGCAAACAAGGAATTGCCCAGCTGCGCCCAACCAACCCACGGAGCATGAGAGATAATAGTAAATGGCTGTTTACATCACTATTTTGATAGGTAGGTAGCTAACCAGAATGCTTATGCTAACTCATTTGATCATCACAGTACTCATATGAGGTAGTGATTATTACTATCCCCACTTTATGGATAAGGAGACTTGAGGCCCAGAGAAGTTAAATAATTTTCCTAAGGTAATTTAGCTAGAAAGGAAACCCTTGAGAAATGCAAAGATTCAAAAATAAGTAAACCTCATGTTTCGTATATAAAAAATATTGAGAAAGACTCTAACACAACAAAAATGAATCAGAGCGGACTTCAAGGTAGAGGGAAAGGGGGAAAAGAGGGGAAAAAAACAGTGGTGAGAAGTGTATTATGTAAATGTATTGTGAAATCTAAATAGCTAGAGATACCATTACTGAGAACATACAAGTTAAACATTAAAGATTTATAAAATAAGAGACAAACTGCAAGGTATAGTAATAGTACAGAATGAAAGAAAACCTAGGAACTGTGAAGGAGCAAGGCTGGAGGCCGAAGCAGGAAACAGAAGTAAAAGCATTCTAAAGATGTAAATTAAGAAAACTGACTCAACGCATAGAACATTGAATAGACCAATTACCACAGAAGAGATTGGGAAAGTGGTTAAATTTCTACCATTAAAAACGGGGAGCAGAAACAAATGATTTTACAGTGAAGTCCATATAACTTACAAAGAATAGTGTTATGATATTTACGCTACTCAAGACTATAGAAACATAGGGAAAGCCCCCTAAATCCATTTTATAAAACTAGTTTAGCCTTAAAACTGAAACTGATAGATAGTTCAACAAAAGAAAACTACAGAGCAATCCCACTTATAAATATTTGCAAAAATCTAAACAAAATATTAGCAAGTAAAATCCAAAAGTAGATGAAGTGAACATTGCCAATGACCGAGTGGAGTTTACACCAGAAAGGCAGGTTCCACACCACCAACTCCATTAACATCATTCATGATAGCAATGACTGCACAGAGGAAACATGGTTGATTACATCATTAGGCTCTAAAAAAAGCATTTGGTAAAATTATACAGCCATTTTTAATAAAACTCCAAGTAAAATATACAAAGAAAGAAATCTGCCCTACCTGGTGTGACTCAGTGGATTGAGCGCTGGCCTAAGAACCAAAGGGTCGCTGGTTCAATTCCCAGTGTAGGGCACATGCCTGGGTTGCAGGCCAGGTCCCCAGCGGGGGCACACAAGATGCAACCACACATTAATGTTTCTCTCCCTCTCTTTCTCCCCCTCTTCCCCTCTCTAAAAATAAATAAATAAAATCTTTAAAACAAATCTCTTGAATGGGAAAATACCTGTTTTTGAAAATCAATCACAAACATCATTTCAAAAAATCAAGTGCCAGGAATAAGATGGGATGCCTCCTATTATCATCACAATTCAACAGTGAATTTAAGAAAAGAAAATAATTAAAATAAATAGAGTGAATGAAAAAAATTAAAATTTCCCTGTTAAATGCTAACGTTCTGTTTATATACCTAGAAATTTTATACCAGTTTAAAAATAAAAACAACTAGAATCAATGAAGGAGTTTGATCAGGTGGCTGGAAAATTTTAGAGCTTTTTTCCACATTTGCAATGAAAAATTCAAAAATATAATAGCATTATAATAGCATCAAAATGAATATAAGATATATAAATTCAAATTTTATACATACATTTAATGCAATCCAATTAGAGTAGATATAATAAAGTTTTGGGCAAGATTAAATGTCCCAAATTTGCAAGAAGTTTTTGAAAAAGAATAATGAGGGGTGTCCACCAGAATCAAAACATGGCATGGGAATAAATAACAGAACAGAATGAAGAGCCTAGAAATGAATCCTAGAATCATTTCTGGAGTAAACCCCATTTGATCATTGGCAATATTCAAAGAATAGGAAATTCTACATGACAAAGTGAGCACTGTGATCTGTTTGTAGTAAGAACAGCTTATAGATGGCACATGTACAACTCACTATGCGTATGGGAAAAAGGAACTAGGTGGGGCTCCTACCTCCCAATACTATTATGAAGTCATTAAAGAGAGTGACTTAGCTCTATGCCATCTTCAGCGGGAAAGTCCATGGCGTACTGCTTAACAAGAGAAGACTCAGAGGATATGTTACAATCATCCCACTAGTTTTGGAATGTCTTACCCACCATTCATAATTGTGGATAACGGATCATGAGGACAGGACTAACACTGCTTTGGAGGATGCCTTTTCGTACAAAATTTATATATATATTTGTAGAGGGCTACATACACACAGTGAGAAAAACTGAGTTACAGGAACTAGTTTAAAATTCATTGATATTGTAGGGGGGCAGTCCTGGATAAAGAGGGAGGGAAGAACAAACAATGTAATTTTTAAAAGGTACCCACAATAAATGCAGAATGTATAGTTTATCTAATTTGTATGTGTGGAGAAAGAGAAAGAGAGATGAAAGTATGGCCACCTAAACATTATTCACTGTTATCACAGGGGCATGAATTTCAAATGATTTTTACTTTATATAACCAAGGAAAAAATAAATTCCATTGTCCAAAAAGAGTTCAAAATTATAAAGTACAAATATATGGATATAAACTTAATTTTAAAATAGATTTTAAATGAATTCCAAGTCAGAGTCTTCATAGTCTTCTTTGTGAAGTTTGAATAAGGTAGAGAACAAAAGCCAGGAATACATGCTTGACGCAGATTAATGATCACTATTATCATTATTCCAGAAGTTTAGAGGTCACCTGTTGATGACTCTGTCTAAAAGTATAACCTCAGGGGCCCAGGGCAAAAGAAAGCTCATAGAATAACTAATGGTTCTAAAGCCACTTTCACACAGAGGAAAGAATATCGGGTGATTTCCTCAATACAACTGCACAGTGAGAAAAGATGACATCATTGCGAATTCACAGCTGAAGCAAAAACATTTGTTTCTGACTTTCCAAAGAGAAGCTCTTGGTTTCTGTTGTCACCCTGATAGAATTGTGACAGTGTAAGCTGATTACCGCACTTTTTTATTCCAGACTGCCAAGCCACGGGATTTGTAAGCAGACTTGGGTAGTATCTGTCTACCACCAGCATCAGGTCTGGAGAAGCTTTCCAGTCTCCTTGGGCACCTTGGAATTCAAACCCTAACCACAAAGGAAAGCAAATCACCCTGTTACTGCCGAATCTTTAGCAGTCAGCACTTCAAAGCCCCAGGAGCTAATAAATGGTAATAGATTCCAGGAGAACTTAGAAATCCCTGTGGTTAAAATACTTTTTAAAATGTATCCAGTCTTTCTAGCTAGGGAAAGCTAATCTCATCTTCTCTCACGGTACAGTGCAACCCAGATCCCTTAATCTTTCTCAGATTTGTGCATAATACCCTCTGATGTTCAAGTAACACCATGTCCAAAAAAGCTGCTCCCGAGTGCACCCCTGGGTCCATGGCCCACATGGCAGGACCACATATGGCTCAGCCCCTTCCTGGTGAGGCTGCCCTGCCAACTCTCTGTCCTAGAGGCCCACTAACCCTGTGTCTTCAATTCTTCAAAACCTGGTTATTCAGCACCTTCTAATATCCTGCCAGAGCCAGGAGGAGACAATTGACTTTCAAAATGTATGCTTCTGTAGTTGTGAGAAGAACATACTCTTATCTTCACACAGTGAAGAGCTTTGGATTCATCTGCTCAGCATTGTCATTGATGGCAAGACTGACTTCACTTGCTTGGCTGCTGAAAAATGCGAGAAACACAAGAACGGGTTTTAAATGGAAAGTCTTCAAGCTAAATCAGCCCTCAAAATACTTCTGATGGCATCTACTTAAGTGTAACACTGAAAGGCTACAGATGCATAAATGGATTCAGAACTCTGATTATAATTACCATGAAAAAAGGGCTTTTATAGTTATCACGGAATCATCCTAACTTTGGAAGTAAGAAAAGATTTATGCGAGGCTATACCTGCATCAGGCGGGTATATCGAAAGAACACGACTGCACACTTCTTATCATGCACCTGAGCCGATGTGCAAGGATTATTCTTTCTAGTGGGGCCCTACATAAAGTAATATCCTTTCAATTGACAGGGAGCTTTCCCTGGGGATCAAATTTGGACCTGAGGATTTCAAAAGAATAGGTATTCAGTAGCTCTGTATAACCTTAAAAAAAAATTACATAACAGCTCTGTAAGGCTGGCAGCACCCTGCTTATATAAATGGAAATAACACTCACTACTATATGATCACAGCTTCCGTTTTCCTTGTGGGGATTTAAAATCACCACATCCATTTCCCAGGAGTTGAGAGAAAATCTGAGACATGCTGAGCATTCACAAATTCCACCCTCCTCTTAATTTCAGTCCAAATGACCTTCTAGAAATTGTTTCTACAACCCCATAGACGGCGCCTTAACACCACACTTACACACCCACACTCTGCTCTGACTATCCTAGAGTGAGCTCTTCCTCTGTAAGTTCTAACATCTCTGCCAAGACACCCTCTGCTGTGGCCTGAACTGTGTCTCCCACAAATTCTGTTGAAACTGTAACCCACAATGTGACAGCATTTGGAAATGGGACCTTTGGGAGGTAATTAGGTTTAGGTGTGGTCAGTGTGGGGCTCTCTAATAAGATTGGTGTCCTTACAAGGAGAGCTGCCACAGAGCTTGTTTTCTTCTCTCACACATGTGAGACACAGTGAGAAGGTGGCCACCTGCAAGCCCCGTAGAGAGCCCTTTCCAGGACCAAATCAGCCGGCGTCTTCATCTTGGACTTCCCAGCCATAAGAACTTGGAGAAAAAAATGTCTGTTGTTTAAGACACTCAATCTGTGGTGTGTTTGTTTTGACAGTCAGAGCTGACTAAATCATCCTCCTATGGCTTTCCTGTGTTCAGTTCCTTGACTCCAGTCAGTGAAGCCATTTGTCCTACTAAAACGCACATTCTTTGTTTGCTACTTCCTCATAAACAAGTCAGGATACTTATGACCACATTTCCTTCTGTTTGAAAGAACTTCTCCTTCAGAAAGTTCCTATTAGTTACACTTCTTCCTCCCACTGTAAGCGAGGTGTGTCATGGGCAGAGAACACAGGGTCGCACACTTTTGAATGGCCTCTAAGAGACACTTATATGATGCATGGATCAAATACCTGCCCCTATAGGATGAAATCAAATAATATTCCTGGAAAGCATTCTTTAGGTTGCCAGGGGTCATATAAATGTAAAACATACTCATATTATCTTAGCTTCTTTGCAGACTCTGACTTTAATGCAAAGAGTCATAAAAAAAAAGTATGCAAAGATTCCCATCAGTCCATGTCACCTCTAAAATCAAGTTACTTTGGGACAAGAAGTGTTCTCCACAATCAGAAAAAAATTAAAGGTTTAGAATAAGAGAAAGCTCAATTACGGTGTTAAGAACTTTCTATACTGGACACCAGATACTAATTCAGTGAGAGTGAACAAGAGGTTCCCTACTAGACTGTGAGATTCTCAGAAGCCAAGTTTTACTCACCTTTAAAACTCCAGAGTGTATTTCCATAGCAGAAAAAAAATCACTCACTCACTCACTCAATCAACAAATGTGTTGCCACATCCAAGAAAACGCTCAATAGTGCTTGCTGCTGCTGACAATGGATTGCTAATGATAACCTCCAGCATTCTTTTCTGTAAAACACAGCAGCATAGCAGAGCGGAAAGCTTTGGCTCTGAAGTCAGATGAACCTGCACAACGATAATGATTCACCCACTCACCTTGGATCACTGCCTCAATGTTTTCATATATAAAATGGGGTTACTAAAGCTCACCATCAGGCTTGTTGTGAATGTTAGAGGAAATGCACATAAAGCACTCAGCGCACTGTCCAATATGGTGTATGCCCTCAATAAATAAAGGTTGTCATTTAAAAAAATTTTTTTTATTGTTTAAAAACATTTGTCTCTATTTTCCCACCATCACTTTTCCCCTGCCCCATCCACCCCCACCGCCCCCACTCAATCCTTTCCCACTTTGGCTTTGTCCATGGGTTCTTTATACATGTTCCTCAACTTGACCCTTCCCCTTCTTTTCCCTGTTACCCTCTTCCCTCCTTCCCTCTTGTTACTGTCAGTTTGTTTTTTCTTTCAAGGTTACTGGTTATATTTTTCTTGCTTGTTTGTTTTGTTGATTAGGTTCCACTTATAAGTGAGATCATATGGTATTTGTCTCTCACCCTCTGGCTTATTTCACTTAGCATAATGCTTTCTAGTTCCATCCATGCTGTCACGAAGGGTAGTAGTTCTTTCTTCCTGCTGCATAGTATTCCATTGTGTAAATGTACCATGGTTTTTTGATCCACTCATTTACTGATGGGCACTTAGGTTGCTTCCAGCACTTGGATATTGTAAATTGTGCTGCTATGAACATTAGGGTGCATAGGTTCTTTTGAATTTGTGTTTTGGGATTCTCACGGTATAATCCCAGCAGTGGAATTGCCATGTCAAAAGGCCATTCCATTTTTAGCTTTTTGAGGAAATTCCACACTGTTTTCCACAGGGGCTGCACCAGTCTGCATTCCCACCAACAGTGTACTAGGGTTCCCTTTTCTCTACAACCTTGTCAGCACTTGTTGTTTGTTGATTTGTTTATGATGGCCATCCTGACCGGTGTGAGGTGGTATCTGACTGTGGTTTCAATTTGCATTTCTCTGATGGCTACTGATGCTGAGCACCCTTTCATATGTCTCTGGGCCCTCTGTACGCCCTCCTTGGAGAAGTGTCTGTTCAGGTCCTTTGCCCAATTTTTAAAATTGGATTGTTTGTCTACCTGGATTGGAGTTGTGTGAGTTCTGTATATATTTTGGATATCAAACCCTTCTCCGAGGTATCACTGGCAAATATGTTTTCCCATATGGTTGGTTCTCTTTTCATTTTGCTGATGTTTTCTTTAGCCAGGCAGAAGCTTCTTATTTTGATGAAGTCTCATTTTTTTATTCTTTCCTTCATATCCCCTGCTCTAGCAGACATATTAGTGAAAATATTGATGCATGGAATATATGAGAGTTTCCTGCCTATGCTCTCCTCTAGGACTTTTATGGTGTCACACTTATATTTAAGTCTCTATCCATCTTGAGTTTGTTTTTGTGTATGGTATAAGTTGGTGGTCGAATTTCAATTTTTTCATGTAGCTGTCCAGCTATCCCAACACCATTTTTTGAAGAGGCTATTTTTACTTCATTTTATGCATCTTCCCTCTTTGTCGAATATTAATTGACCATAGAGGCATGGATTTATTTCTGGACTCTCTATTCTGTTCCATTGATCTGTGTGTCTGTTCTTATGACAATAACAGACTGTTCTGCTTACACTGGCCTTGTAATATAGTTTGATGTCAGGTATTGTGATCCCTCCTACCTTGTTCTTCTTTCTCAAAATTCCTGCAGCTATTCAGGGTCATTTATGGTTCCATATTAATTTTTTTAATGTTTGTTCTATATCTGTGAAATAGGTCATTGGTATTTTAATAGGGATTGCACTGAATCTATAAATTACTTTGGGTATTATGGACATTTTGATGATGTTAATTCTTCCAATCCATGAACATGGTATATGCTTCCATTTATTTGTGTCTTCCTTAATTTCTTTCTTCAATGTTGTATAGTTTTCTGCATACAGGTCTTTTACCTCATTGGTTAAGTTTATTTCTAGGTACTTTTTTTCTTGTTGCTATAGAAAATGGGACTTTTCCCTGATTTCTGATTCTGATATTTCATAGTTGGTGTACAAAAATGCCTTCGATTTCTGAATACTGACTCTGTATCCCACTGTTTTGCCAAATTCACTTACTAGGTTGAGTAGTTTCTTGGTGGAGTCTATGGGGTTTTCTACGTACACTATCATGTCATCTGCAAACAATGATAGTTTTACTTCCTCCTTTCCCATTTGGATGCCTTTTATTTCTTTTTCTTGTCTGATCACTGTGGCTAGGACTTCCAATACTATGTTGAATAGAAATGGTGAAAGCAGACAGGCTTGCGTTGTTCCCCATCTTAGTGGGAAAGCTTTTATGTTTGCCCGTTAAGTATGATGTTGGCTGTAGGTTTTTCATATATTGCCTTTATTATGTTGAGGTATACCCCCTTTATTCCCACTTTGCTAAGTGTTTTTATCAAAAATGGATGATGTACCTTATCAAATGCTTTTTCCTCATCCATTGATATGATTATGTGGTTTTTGCTTTCCTTTTGTTTATATGATGTATTATGTTTATTGATTTGTGAATACTGAACTATCCTTGCATCCTTGGGATCAATCCCATTTGTTCGTGGTGGATGATCATTTTGATGTATTGCGGGATGAGGATTGCCAATATTTTGTTGAGGATTGTAGCATCTATGTTCATCAGCGATATTGGCCAGTAGTTTTCTTTCTTGTGTCTTTATCTCTTTTGTGGATAAGGATGATGCTGGCCTCATAAAAAGAGTTTGGGAGTCTTCCCTCTTCTTGGATTTTTTGGAATAGTCTGAGAAGGACAGGGCCTAGCTCTCCCTTAAATGTTTTGTAAAATTCTCCTGTGAAACCGTTTGGTCCAGGGCTTTTGTTTGCCAGGAGTTTTCTGATTCGTGCTTCAATTTCACCAGCTGTTATTGGTCTGTTCAGGCTTTCTGCTTCTTCTTCTTTCAGTGTTGGAAGGTTATATTTTTCTAGAAATTTGTCCATTTCATCGAGGTTTTCAAATTTCTTGGCATATAATTGCTCATAGTAATTTCTTACAGTCCTTTGTATTTCTGTGGTATCAAGTTGTTATTTCTCCTCTTTCATTTCTGATATTATTTATTTGTGTCCTCTCCCTTTTTTTCTTGATGAGTCTGCTTAAAGGCTTGTTGATTTTGTTTACCTTTTCAGACGAGATCAGGCACGTTCAAGGTGGTATGGCCATAGACAATTTTGTTTACCTTTTCAAAGAACAAGCTCCTCAATTGGTTGATCCTTTGAATTGTTCTTTTAGTCTCTATGCCATTAAATTCTGCTCTGATCTTGATTATTTCCTTCCTTCTACTTGCTCTGGGCTCTGTTTGTTGTTGCTTCTCCAGTTCTTGAAGCTGTAGGGTTAGGTCATGTATTTGAAATATTTCTATCTTTTTTTTTTAGGGAGGCCTGTATTGTTATGAACTTCCCTTTAAGGACTGCCTTTGTTGTGTCCCATAGGTTTTGGACTGCTGTGTGTTTATTTTCGTTTGTTTCCAGAAACTTTTTGATTTCTTCTTTGATCTCATTATTGACCCATTCATTGTTTAGTAGCATGCTATTCAGTCTCCATGAGTTTGAATGTTTTTGAGTTTTTTCCTTGAGGTTGGTTTCTAGTTTCAAGCCCTTGTGATCTGAGAAAATGCTTGTTATGATTTCAGTTTTCTTGAATTTGCTGAGGCTTGTTTTGTGTCCTATCATGAGGTCTATCCTTGAAACTGTTCCATGTGCATTTGAAAAGAATGTGTATTTTGCTTCTTTGGGGTGAAAGGTTCTATATAAGTCAGTTAAGACAATTTGATCTAATGTGGTTCCACAATATCCTTCTTGATGTTTTGTTTGGAAGATCTATTCATTGTTAACAGTGGGGTGTTAAAATCCCCTACTACTAGTATGTTTTTGTCCATATCTTTCTTGAAGTCCTCCAAGATTTTCCTTATATATTTAGGTGCTTCTATGTTGGGTGCATATAGGTTTACAATGTTTATGTCTTCTTGATGGATTCTTCCTTTGAGTATTATGAAGTGTCCTTCTGGATTTCTTTTTATGGCCTCTGTTTTGAAATTTATTTTGTCTGATATAATTATTGCTACGCCAGCTTTTTTAAATTTTCTTGTCCATTTGCTCGGAATATTTTTTCCACCCCTTTACTTTCAGCCTGTGTAGGTCCTTTGTTCTGAGGTAGGTCTCTTGTAGGCAGCATATGTGTGGATCATCTTTTCTTATCCATTCAGCTACCTTATGTCTTTTGATTGGAGCATTTAATCCATTTACATTTAAAGTTATTATTGATAGGTACTTATTCATTTTTTCCCTTTGTACCTGTGTTCCTCTCTTTCTCACTCTTTTTCTTCATCTTCTTAAAGCAGTCCCTTAAGCATATCTTGTAGTGCTAGTTTGGTGGAGGTTTATTCTTTTAGATTTATTTTGTCTGGGAAACTCCTCATTTCACCTTCTATTTTGGTTGAGAGCCTTGCTTGAGAGGTAAGCTATCTGTCCTCTCAAGCCTTTGTTGAGAGAAGCCTTGTTTGAGAGAAGTCTTGGTTGCAGGCCTTGCTTTTCATGACTTGGAATATTTCTTGCCATTCCCTTCTGGCTTGTAGTGTTTCTTTTTAGAAGTCAGCTGCTAGCCATATCAGGGCCCCCTTGTATGTTACTACCTATTTCTCCCTTGCTGCCTTTAGGATTCTCTGTTTGTCTTGGATATTTGCCATTTTAATGATGATGTATCCTGGAGTGGGCCTCACTGGGTTCTTCTTGAATGAGATTCTCTGTGCTTTCTAGACTTGTGTGACTTTTTCTCTCCTCAAATTAGGGAGCTTTCCACCATTACTTTTTCAAACAGGTTCTCTATCCCTTGCTCCTCTCCTTCTCCTTCTGGTTTTCCTATTATATGGATATTATTTTGTTTCAGGTTGTCCTGCATTTCCCTCAACGTTTCTTCATTCTTTTTGAGTCGTTTTTCATTTTATTGCTCTTTCTGGGAGGTTTTTTGTACTTTAACCTACAACTCACTGATTTGTTCCTCTGCTTCATCTAGCCTGCTTTTGATTCCTTCCACTGTGTTCTTCAATTCAGAAATTGTATTCCTCATCTCCTTTTGTCTCTTATTGATAGTTTCTATGTCCTTTTTCATGCTGATATAATTTGCAGTAAGCTCCTCGTAGTTTCACTGTAGTTTTTGGTAATTTTCTCTGAGCTCACTGAGATTCCTTAGAACCATTGTTTTAAACTCAATATATGACAGTTCACTTGTCTCTCTTTCATTTAGTTCTCTTTGTGGGGATTCCTCCTTTCCCTATGATTGGAGGGGGACGGGTGTTTCTTTGTCTTCCCATTATTTGTGAGACTCTTCTTTTTTGCTTCTGCTTCTTAAATTGATCTGTCTTGACTTCCTGACTTTGTGGTGTGAACTTCTGTGGTAGAAGAGTGCTGTTTTTTCTTTCTGGATCTGCCTCTGATGATGTTAGCTGTAGACCCCATCTGACTTTAGGCCGTCTTTTTGAGACTTCCAGGAATCTGCTGCCTGTGGCTGGCTCCTTCAATTGTTAATCTAGTCACTCTGCACTCAGCAATCAGGTTTAGGCACCACAGGGCAGGGGTGGGCTTATTGAGTCCTTTCACGCTGCTGCCACTCAGGGGAGTGGCCTGCCTGAGCAAGATGGCTGCTACTATATGGGGGAGGAGTCAGCACCAGGATCCTGTCAGCTGCTCTCTCAGTTCTCTCCTCAAAGCCTCCTTCCCCAGCCTCTCCTCAGGCATCTCTAGCCCACTTTGCCCCCACCTTTGCTGGACACCAGGGTAAGTGGTTGCAAACAAAAATTTATGCATTGGCCCTTTAAACAGCTCTCCACATCTCCAGCCTCCCATTTCTGGCAGAGAGCAACCCTGCCGCTTTTCGCAGCTGGCTGTTATTTGTGTACTTTTTGGGCTCTGGTGCTGTAGGCTGATCTCCACCTATGGTTCAGACCCCACTCTTCTCAGGGGGATCCAACTAGCTGTTTAAATATCCCTCTGGCGCTGCTTCCCATGGGCACCCAGTCAGCCGTCTTGAGTCTGTACCACACTCCTTATCAGTTAAGTTGTGCTAAAGCCGATTCCTCTGTCTGTCCCAGTTTATAAGACTCCTCTCTCGCTATTGTTCAGTTGTTTGTCCCAGGTGGTTTCTCCACAATTTAGTTGTAATTCCAGATTTGTCCTGGGAGGAGGTCAGTGTGACTTCCATTCACTCTGTCATCTTGAAGTCCTTGGTTGTCAATATTTATGAATAGCTCCAAAGAGCAATCAACATACAATATAAATCTATTTCTACCCATCACATTGTGTCACAACCTGTTTTTCTTTGTAAACTACAACTAGAAATAATGCCATTCAATTACTGTCTACAGTATTCCATGACTTAATGGGCTGTACTATTTTGTATGAAACATCAAAATTCCATTGTACTCAGAAGATAGAATTGGCTATCATAAGAATTTAGATACTGAGATTTAAAATATAAGCTAGGATATGTACCCTAATGTTTGGCCCAAGCAATAGGGACAGAACCTACATGACAGAGGGAGTAGGCAGTGCTGTGACAATTCAAAGTAGAAATGCCCCAAGGAATTTTCCATAAAGTCAAAAAGTAGGCTGTCTCTAAGTAGGGCAGAGGGCCACTCAGCAAGGTAAGAATGAGCCAATGTGAAAATCTGCAATAAAATGGAACTACAGGAAGTGCTGGATGAGCTGAAGATAGAAACAGAGGACAAGGTAGGTATCCTGATGTGTCCTATACCAGTAAGGATCAACCCCAGCACATAGCTTTGAGGCAGGTTAGAAGCTAGGAAAAGTCCTTGGCAAGTGGAATGGAGAAACTGAGACAGATAGCTGATTGAAAATGGCCCCGTCCAACACCCTGACTTACTTGCCTCCTTCTCCCTTGCATAACCACACCTTTAAGCATTCATCCCTCAAGACAACGAGACTCTGGTCAGCATCAAATAATCTTAGGAAGGAAACCTTGGGTCTGTTGACACAGAAACAGAGTTTTGGTAAAACTGGAGATAACATTTAGGTCTCAGTTGTGTTTCAGCTCCAGGCCCAAAAAAGCAGCAAAACCAGACAAAGCAATGCCATGACTGACATCACAACGAGATGCAATGACCACTGACCCCCTACGCTAGTGCAGTCCAATCAGCAGGAGTCACAACCATAAAAAGACACACCTGAAAAGCTGATGACTATTCTATTGAGATCCTCTCCTGAGATCTCCCCTAAAATTCCAACCTTTAGAAAACAGAAAAAGCCCTTAAGACAAAGACTCAGTGTGCGCCATCTCTCCAGAGCATGCCCATGCCTTCCTTCTTCGGGTGTGTGTCTTTTCTTTCTTTCTCATATGCAGTAAGGGCCCTTCTCCTGCCTCTGCATCTTGTTTCCTGAGTCTGTGCACCCAGCTGCCCCTGTGACTTTCTCTCTAAAAGGCCAAGGCAGCTCTCTGAGCAGCCTGCCTAAATCTTCCCTTTGAGTGTACTTTCATTCTGTATGCTAAATAAACTTCCTCTTGTGCTAGAGTTCTTGGCTCTGAATTCTTTCTTTGCCAAACTAAAGAACCAACAGCCTGCATTGCCATTAACAGCCTCACCACTACAACATGTGTGTGGGTCCCCACTGAGAGAAAGGTATCCTGCCTACCTTTCCAAAGAAAAGACAAGAGATTATTCAAAGCCGAGATGAAGTAATTAGGTGCTGAAAGTAAGAGGTCAGAAAACCAGACTAAACAGAGGAGCTACAAACAAAGCTAAAGATTTTACAAATTGGCCATAGCTTCTTTCAGATCTTCAATGTAGAAAATTTTGAAAATTACTCAAGGTCCAAAATATGAGTGAATTACCAAGATAGATTATCTCCTGACAAGTAATTCAAAGCAAAATAATTATAATCAATTGCATTTAATTAACCAGCAACACATAATAAATTTGCAAAGTGTTTACACATATATAATTCTACTTGGGAAAATGCTAGGAGGTTAAATGCTACACAGTCAAGAGCCAGCGATGGATAGGGGCTCTGCTAGTGTAATACCAAGAGAGGGAATCACTACACTAGCCACACAAATGCGCCAGCCCGGTTCTGGAGTGCGTCCCCTGCACCACAGCCTCAGAGAGACGGCTTGAGGCACCTGTCCTAACAGGCCACAGGTAGTCAGAGCAGAGGGAGAGGGACCAATTGGAAATATGAAGCTGGTCCACCTCCACTCAAGGCCTGGCTTAGAGAGAGATCAACTTTTCATTGAACAAAAGACATTACAGATCAAATAAAGATACCAAACCAAAGCCCCTTTGCAGTGACAGGTCAAAACCCTTAATCCAGGTGACCTGCGCTGCTATTCAGACACAGCCATTGTGATGAAAATATGCCTGGATTCAGTATGTAAGCCAAGGGCAGACAAGCACAGATGCTCCTTGGGGCCATTCATTAATGCATGGGGCCATTTTGGCTTCTCTGTTTCTAATTACCATATTTCTTTAATTTGGTTCTCATCCTCTAAATGCCTAACTCAGTCATTCTCCCTGAAGCCAGCTTTGTGCCTGTTTGTGATACAGCATTTTTGTCTTAAGATTTTAACTTCTTCAGGTGTCTTGGTATCCGTAAACTCAGGAAAACATTAGCAAATCATCTCACAGAGACAGAGACCCTCTCCCTGTCTCCCACTCCCCACTTCTCTTCCCCACCCTGTATAACTGGCCTGGTTTCTCTGTTATACCCAGGACAGTGTTTCTGCCATAAAAGAGTTTCCTAGGAAAAGGCTAGGGAGATTGTTATCAGAATAGAAGTTAAGAACAGTGATCGATCAAATGTCACAAAGTAACTCCAATTTCATAAGCCTTTAAAAGCTAAGGCTTAGGATATTATTTTTACCTCCTAGCCCCTCTCCCCTCCCCCTAAAATCATGGCATAACTGACCTTTAAGTCTTTTCATGTAACTTGATCTGGCAATGCCCACTATAAACGTTAACAAAGTGCAGTATAGTACCGACCCATTCTGTTAGAAAAGGAACTTTCCGGAACTTTCCCAGTCCTCCCAGGAAAGATAACAGATAATGTGCCTAACATTAGAAAGGGTTAAGTTCACCAGGGTGTTGAGAATTTTTAATCTTCTTTTTAATGTAAGTTGTAGTATCATTAACTTGAATGTTACTGTAAATAGGTTTAGTTGAGCAGCTCATAAAAGAACAACATAAAGGAGAAAAGTTATCTGACTCAGTGAAGCTAAGAATATGAGAAGAACAGATTTCAAATCCAGCTAATCACTTTATAAAAAGAAACCCAAGCATTCAGCAAAGATTGCATGATTCTCCCTCCCATCACACCCGACTCCTCCACCTCTGCGTTCCTTACCCTTCTTGTTCAGTTGCGAAAATTCCACAAGCATTCAAAAATTCCCAGATATGTTCTCCTAACACATCAATTTTGTGTGAGGACTCCCTTACATACGGCTTTCCTTTACTCAGGAAGACGGAGCCCAGTATTTCCTATCCTTCTATTAACTACCCACAGATTACAAAGTAGAATAAATAAATGCCTATTTCAGAAAAGTTTGGGATTTGGCCCAAGGTAGAAAAGAGACTTTTCCTTGATGCTTCATTTTTTTTTTTAATGTCAATTCTACTCCATAATATATTCATCTGTTTTCAGACAAAACAATCATGTTTTCTGAATTCCTGTGGAATGAATACTTCAGGGAGTTGTACCAGATCAATTCTTTGTGTACTGTGTGGTACACTATGAATATCAATTTACACTATCCTCTATTTCTATCAAGATTCATTAAAACCTTTATTCTCCTTTGTCTTTGTGGTTTAGCTTTAGAAAAAAATAAGGCGAGTGAAAGGTAGTTCAACAGGTTTAACTATTTAAATAAAATTAAAGTTATTGTTTAGGAACATTTAGAAGAAACAGTTTCAGTTATACTTTTCCCTGGTCTTCCCCTTGACAATATGGAGAATGTGGAAGCTAGAATTTTTGCTCCTTTCCCATTGCCTTTTTGTGTGTGTGGCTGACAGAATGCTGGGCCAAGTGGGAAGCCTATCTCAAGTAGTTTAGAGAGGTTAATTCCCCCAACACCTGTAGAAGGGGCAGCTCCTGACCCGGACCTGGATGGAATACATATCTCCTTAGCTGCAAATGTTGGTTCAGGAAAAGGCATGTCAAACCTTTCAAACCAACCAAAGCCCACCAGTGACCTCCCAAGCACTTTTGCCCCAAATCTCCTTCCCCTATATTGTTACCATATATATACAACTCTGAAGAAGTCCGGGATCATCTCTGTTAACATGTGAAGAAGGTCTCCTGAGAATCAAGCCAAGTCATATAAAAGAGGTGCTGAAAGAGAACCTAGACGAATGATGCAGAGACTTGTAGAGAAAGGCACAGAGAGACATCTGTAAATGGAAAGAGTAAGGCACGTAGAGCAGGAGAGAACAGAGTCCTGGGGACACCACTTTAACCCCTAGATTCCACTGGACCTGAAGCCAGAATGCCCCTCAGACCTCCCATTTACAGGAGAGGGAAAAAGTCCTCCTTGACATAAAGTAGTTTAGGTTAGGTCCAGCCATTTATAACTGAACACCGTCCAAAATAAAAATATGAACATGTGATTCTCAACTTCCAATCCTTCAACGCTCTCTGTCAACTGCAAGGTGGGGTTAGAGTAAGTTTACAGTTGTTCATATGGCAAATAATACAATAACTAATAAGTAGAAGAATAAACTCCACGTTTCGCATACTTACCACTGTAAACCGACTTTTGCCCCACTGTGTATTTGCGAGGATCCAAAATCCTCAGTGTAGCGCCCAGGTCACCTGCAATCTAGACCCCCCTCCCATGGGTCAAAGATGACGAATGGATGAGCGCTGGTTTGGTGCACAACATGCAAAGACAACTGGGAAGATGCTCCAAGTCTTTAAAAAGGCAGTCTTTCCATTTTCTCAATTTATTTCATTGTTTATAGTTCTTAAGGCTATCTCTACATTCTCTCATTTACCCACTGTTCCCCATTCCCCTTGCTGGGGGTGTCTCATTCTCACTATCTGTACAGTGGATGCCCATCCACCTCAGTGCAAGCAGTCCTTTCTCGCTGAGTTGCTCACGTCTCCCAGGCTTCCGCAACGCCACTCTCAGAGCACACGGTGCTGCATCCACTGTCGGCAGGCCTGCCTCCACACCCCGCCAGGAGCTCCTCTAGCCCCCGACCTTCCCATGGTGCCTCCCACATAGTTAATCTCAGGTGAACACATACTACATGAAAGAATGAATCAGTGAAACTAACCTACACTGGTCAGTGCTACCTGAATAAAAGGCAAGGTCAGAAAGAGAAGTAGAGGCCAGTTGGCTTCTTTCCACCTGCGACCCAGCCACAGTCCTCTATGACTCAGAATGAGTTTGTGTGAGAGAGATGTGAAGAGGACTCCATTCACAGGACTAGAAGTACTAAAACATTTTCTTCCCTCTCCTACTGTCCACACTCAGCCACAAAATCTGCCCTGATTTTATTCATTTTGAAGAAACATTTTGTTCAGATGCTCATATGGGAACTGAGAGTTAATGCAAAAATAGAATCCCAAACTAAGAAAGGAGTTGGCTTTCTGGGAAAGCACCTCGGTGGCTGGAAGAATGGTGTCCCTGTCACACTGGGTGCACTGGCATTTTTCCATTTGACCTCGTCAATTAGCAGTGCAGTCCCTAGCCTTTCCAGGACACACGGCCTACAGTTATGATGGGCGTGAGGCAGAGTGCTAGCTTTTCATAGCTGGGGATCAGCCTTTTGTGACTACCTATAAAGGTGATTGGAAGAGACTCCACATAGCCTCCCATGTTCTCAATTTATTTCATTGTTTATACTCAACAGGTACCCACGGGCATGAGGGTTGCGTGCAGCCATCTGCTGCTTGACTGCAAGCTGCCACACAGAGAGGGGGTGTTAGTTTTGTTCTACCAGAACGTCCCACCCAGGGCACCTTACATCCATTCTCTTCCTTTTCAGAAATTCCATTAGCCTTCAGATTTATTCTAAAATGCTGATTTTCTGAGCCGTTGCCCTTTGCTAAATGAGAAGGCATAGTTTGCACTGCCAAGATCATCTTATGCTAACCACCTCCTTGTTTTCTGCAGGTGGGAGTATGTCTGTCAGCAAGGCCTGCAGTTTCCACCTGGGAAGCAGGTATTCAAATCCCCACTCTGAGCCTGATAATAAAGGACCTGTTTCCACCCTCAGGGCTACACACTGCAATCAGGCTTCTTTTGGAGAGAACAGTTTCCAGCAGCTGAAGGCAAGGGGATGTTATCAGCGAGAAGCAGAAAATCAAGACCTTCCATGTCAATAAGCATTATTAAAATTCAAAGCGCACAGCAGATGAGAAATCTGAAAACCATCTCACAAAGAGGGGCAAATTCCTAGGCAGCTGCAATGGAAACAAAAATACTCTGAATCTAAGTGCAATCGGAAACAAAACCTATTACCCTGCCATTACTGTTCGGAAGAGTCTCCTTTCCTTGTAATTATAACTAAGTTCAGGTTAGTCTTCATTCTTAAAGAAAGGGTAACTTGCCCCACATGCTATTTATCTTTTTACAGAAGATTCAAAAGGTTAAAATATATGGCTTAGGTTTTAAAGACATTTTCATTTCAAAAAACATAGGCAATTATAATAGTTAATTACAGGTTTGGGGGAAATTCTTGATTTTTTGCCAAGATGTACTTATGTAGTTGTACCTAGGAAACTGTGGCCTGGGGGACACCGGTGATGCTCTAGAACCAAGTGCTGCCTTAACAGTCCGGCTCCTGGAAAGGAAGCCCCCAGCCGACCCGTCTCCAAAGCAGGTCGTTCTCATTTTTCTCTTCTCTCTCACTCTTGCTCTGCATATGTAAAAACAAATGTACAGTTTTCTTTTTCTTTTCTTTTCTTTTTTTTTAGTGCCAAAGAAAAGTCAAGCCTCTCTCCCTCTCTTTTTCCTATAGCTCTTCTGCTTTTGGAAAGAGCACAAACAAAGGCGGCTTGATGTCTCTCTTTGGTAATCATGAGAAAAGAAAAATTTCGCTATCTGTCCAGAACCAGAGCAACTGCATCCACCGAATTCATGGTCATTGCAGTCTAAGAAAATAAATCTCCCCAAGCGCATGAGTGGGAAGACCAGTTTAAGTCCCTGAATTCCTACCAGAAAGCACGCCAAGGTGGCCCTCTGCAGACATGACTGACATTAGGGCCCTGCTGCTAGTTATCCAAGTTGCCAGTTTCTTCTGCAAACTATGGCTTTTCTCTGGCTAATACTGTTGAACTCAGATAAGTTCAGTGTGTCCTTTCTGGTTTGTCCTCTCGGGGGGCTTAAGGAAAGAAACGGGCCTTTCAGATGCTTCTGCTCTGAATGCTGTACTCACAGGGGCCCGTGAGTCTGGTCAGCTGGGCTTACACATAGTGAATAAAATGAGGCACTTATGGATACTCCACCTCAGTTATCCACTCTGCCACCTAGAACTTCTTGAGCTCTCCTTCGGGGAGAAGAAGAGATCAAAAGTAAAGTAAAGGGAAGAGAGAGAAAAAAATGAATGAATGGGCCCCATGAGGCCACTTGAGGGTAGAGGGACAGAGTATCTGCACCTGGACAGAGCCTCTTGAGAAGTGAGAAGTCTCACTGTCTAGTCACAGACAACCATGGTGACACCTCAAGGCAGGCTGTTCCCTTTGGGCTGTTTCCTCTGCGGTGCCAGCTGCAATGGCAATGCCAGCGCCCAACTGTGGCAAGCTCCATGTCAAGTGGCATGTTTCCCTGCACAGTGCCTGAGACAGGGCCCGGCGCTGGGCCTTTCCACAGGAACAAAGCAGATGATGGAGATGTCATACTCTGACACCGAGGACCTGCAGGAGACACAGCCCTTAGTACTGCCTTCTCTATTCTCATGACAAACAAACACTGTCATCCAAGAATTTCTATAAAGGATGACATTTTGAGCTTTCTACAGTGATGGGCAAATGTCCAGGAGTTGGTGGCCAGAATACTGTGTCTTCAGCTGATGTCACAAATGGAAATGTGTGGTACCTCAATACATACAATGGGACTCGATATATATTTTGCCCATTTCCTTAGTAAATAAAATATGAACATCTTATAATTGAGATGCTGTCAGAAAGTGGAAACCCCACCGTGAATGCTAAGATTGACTAGCTCCTGCATTCCTTCAGCCAACATATATTTAATGGGCTGCCACTGTGTGCTAGGAATTGCCGTGGTAAGAAAAGCAGGAATAAGACATAGCACCCAACCCTGAGAAACTTACAGTGTGGAAGAAATGAGAATTTAATATGATGTTTGCTACAATGTGGATTTTTTGCTGAGCACTATTGGACCATAAAGGAAGGTTCAATGACTGTCTATGAAAGTTGGAGAAGGCTTCAGAAAAGAAATGGCACTTAATTTAAGGCTGAATACATGTTTTATAGTTGGAGAAAGAAGTGCAGGTCACAGTAAGCACACCATATGAGGAAACTCAGTTGTATTACTCGCTGGTCCATATCATCAGTTACTAGGAAATCCTCACCACTGTTATATAAGAGCAAATGCATCAATGCTTTACATTGAAAAGTTACAATTTGCTCAAAGTATAGTCAGTTCATTGTATTTTACCACACTGATTCTCTCTATACTATTGACACAGTTCGTGGAAGGTTGTGAGCCATAATGACTAACTAAGATAAATGCTCCTTTCATTGTGCTTTCCAAGTACTTCTTCCTCCAGTCATCTGTTACTTGGGGCCCCTTTTGACTGAACTTACTTTAATCTTTGGACTGTACATGTGGCAACACACATGATCTCACGTCTCTCTGATGTTAAACTAACAGATGTCAAGTTCAATTTTGTGGTACTTTGATAAAAGGATTAAAGCAAAGCTCATGAAAGCAATCGCCTCACCTGAAACACTGAATGTGAACAATAATTAATGAGAGCAAAGATATGGTTGAGTTCAGCCTAGTAAGAAATGAGCATAATACCAGATAAACACTCATACTGGATAGTTTTTGACCCAAAACACATTTACTGACCTATTATTCAAGATGAGTCATTTGGTACAGAAAACTTTTAATATTTTCATGTAATTTAAAAAGCACTTATTGGGCTTGGAATAATAGAAAAGTTTTAGAAACAGAAGAGTAGTAATGGTTTGGCAATAGTGTGGATGTAATGAATACCATGAATTGTACACTTTAAAATGGTCAATTTTATGCTTGTATGTTTTACCACAATAAAAATACCTAAAAGAGCACTCATTGGAATACTGCTTTTCCAAACCAGATGTTGACATTCAGAGTTATTTATTCTTTTCATTTTCCTTGGAGAATATTTAAAAAGATCATCAACAACTCTTTAGTTATTGTTTTGTATCAAGGAAAAACCATGTGTAAAGTATTAACAATGTAAGAAAAGGTAGGCTATCTTAAAGAATTTCAGAGGGAAATTAGTCCACAGTATTTTCATAACTTTCTCTTAAATTAATGAAGTAACATCATTCAAACATCACTAACATCAATTTGAGTATTTACTACTGTTCCATAGCCATTCAGAAATTATTCCAATTCTTATAGTTTCTTATGTATGACCAGATTTTGTGCATAATTAAATTGTCCTGACACTAACTAAATCTTATACAAGATATGAATCAAACAGTTGAAAGATTTAGAAACTCCAGTGATTTATGATACAGCTGGTATCACCAAACTGAGGTGCTGACTGATGTCAATGTGAGCTTCACAAATGTGATTTAAGCCCACAGAATCAGGTCTAAAGCAAATATTCAGGAAGTGAAGTATGTTGAAGAGTTAGTTTTAAGAATCAGCATTTTGAGGAAGAGATGTAACAGCTGAAAATGAGTAGACAATGTCTAATAAGTAGAATAGGAGTACAATTTTAGGAATTATGTATGACAACAGGAAATAATACAAGTAATGATAAGAAAACAATCGACTCTACCTTAGAAATTTTAATCATACCTAACAGAAAATGAGAGATATTTTACCCCAATATTACTTGTGCATATGGTACAATTAGCATCATATGAGATGTAACTTCAGGATAAAAGAATAATTTTATATCTCTTTCCTATTTATAATACTTTGCACTTAAGGAAATTATAACTTCCCCACATTAACAAAAGTATTCTTTAAGATGTATTTATGGTCTGGAAAGCAGCCAGAATTTCCATTAACCAGGCTATGTTTTTCCTATTAAGTTAAGTCAATTTAATTTTTAAGTTCTTCAAGAGTTTTCTCACCATTAAACTTGCTGTACACTGGACTAGGACTAAAGATGATGAAACTCAGTACTTACCACTTATGAACAAGGAATATTTAATCTGATCTCTTCTCTCTAGCACTATTCAGAGCAATAAAACATCAAAGAATAAGTAAAGATTTGGTGGAGTATTTTCATACCTGAAAATCATCGCTAATTAACATTCATTAAATAACAGAAGCTTAACAGAGAAAAAGAATTCTAGACTGCCATTCAGAAGACCTAGATTTGAGTTTCACACTTGGACTTCACTCTGTGTGATTTTACAATACCCAACTCTCTGCCACCCAATAATGTTGTTGGGACAATCAGCATATGAGAAAACACCTGGTAAATAGAACAGCACTGACAAATATACATTGAGACTAATAACACCACCAGGATTAGAATTTCATTCCCAGTATTAGACATCAGTCCACTCATGACCTTATTCTCCTGGATGACATTGTTATACCTTCTTTCTCTTCGATGTTATGTCTTCCTCAAACATCTACCATTCTCCACACTAATATCACTGTTTGTTGGAGAACGGCCTCTCACTTCTCTGAGAAATCTGAAGAAATCAAAACACAACTTCCACATGCTCTCACTTCATCCTCTACCCGCCTGCCAGAATCCGTGTCCACTTGGCTTTCCTTCTGCCCAAGGGATGAAATGTCCATGCTTGTACAACAGGGCAATCTCGCCAATAGACCCCTGCTTTCCCGCCTAGACAACACTCCAGCAGTTCTCCTCTCCACATCATTCATTTCTTGCCCTCTACCAGATCAATACCAGCAGCAAAGACACTGCTCCTTCACCCATCTAAAATTAGAACAAACTAAACAACCATCAAATAGAGTCCTCTTTACTCCAGTTCCCCTATTTCTTTTCTTCGTTTTGCAGTAAAACTCTTCAAGGGTCATTTATACTTGTCTCCCGTTCCATTTTGTTTTAAACTTCCTCCAAACAAGCACTTGCTTCATCATTCCACCAAAACAATTCTCAAGGCCACCTCTGACCTCCAGGGTGCTGAATCCAATGGTCATTGCTCAGCTGTCATCTTGATCTATTTCCAGCATTTGACACAAGTCATCACATCATCTTCTTAAGCCTTTCTTTACAGGGAGGCTGGGATACCTCTCTGTTCTAGTTTTCTTTCCTTTCCAACGGTTGCCTTCTTTCACGTTCCTTTGCTAGGTCCTCCTTATGTCCCACATTCATGATACCCAGGGTCCCAAAGGTCAGTCCCTAAGTCTCTTCTCTTTCCTAATATTCATTCACCCCTTGCTGATCTCCTCCAGACTGATGGTTTTAAGCAGCACCTATGTGTTCAAGACTTAAAACTATATGTGTTCAGGTCAGTTTTCTCCACTGAACTGCACACATCTGTATCCAACTGTCTACTCAACATTTCCTGCTGAAGGTCTCATGCACACAGAAAACTTAAAATGTCCAACGAAGAACTACTGACCTGTCTCCAAACGTTTGCTGTACTCTCAAGATACCTGACCTGTGTTGGTGGTAACCCCACCTTTCCAGTCATTCAGGCCAAAATGCTCGGGAAATCCTCGATTCCACTCTGGGTCTCATGTGTATACTTCGCCCATTCTCAAAGAGACAAATTATGTCTATTCCAACCTCTTCTCGCCACTCCACTGCCACACCACCTCTTAGCTAGAATATGGTGAATAGCCTCCCACCTGGTCCCAGCAGGGTCCCACCTGCTTCCACATTTGCCCCTATCCAGTCTCTTCTCAGCACAGCAGGCAGAATGATTCTTTTAAAAGAGACACCAGTTAATGTCCTTCCTTTGCTTAGAATCCCCTGTGTCTCTCTCACTCAGAGTGAAATCCAGAAGTATTACACAGGTCTCCAAAACACGACACAGTCCTGCTCCCAGGACCCTTCTGTCCACTGCTTGCTATGTCCCACTCTTGCCAGCAAGTTCCTGCCTCTGGGCATTTGCACTTGCTCCTTCCTCTGGCAAGAATGCGCCTTCCCCAGAGACCTCACTGCCACCTGGTTTTTATTCAAAGCCACCTTTCTCATGAAGCCTTCCCTGACCTTACAGAAAACAGCAAATCTCTCTGCACCTCCTGTTCTACTTTTTTTCTAGGTAGTTCTCTATACTACTTATGTTTCACTTTGTAATATACCATATCATTTACTGATTTATTTTGCTTACTGTCTGTCTCCCCCATCCTGTAGATGTAAGCTTCCCAAGGGTAGCGATTCTGTCTGCTGTTCCCTGCCGTATACCTGGCATTTAGTAGGTTAAACTTGATATTTGTGGAATTGATGAATTAAATTATAGGATCATTCATTAATAAATTATAATGACCTAATATGGAATGAGTCATAAAGGATCTCAGAGATCTAGTCAATTCCCTTACTTTGAAGTAGGTAAGAAGACAGCAACTCCATTTTCTAAAACACAACTGACACCAAAAGGGCCATGACACACCTAAAACCTAAACGCAGGTGACGTGGAACAAAGCAGAGCGCAGAGCAGGCCTCCTCTGGCTCCAGGCCTCTCCTGAAATAGGGAGGACACAGGCTTGAAACACAAATAAGCTTTATCCCGGGGAGAAGAAGAAATTCCCCTGCTGCTGACTTTGGTTGAACCTCACCAAAGGCTGATCCAGAATTTTTTCAAATATTAATTTTTAAATAGAAGTCTACTCAACTCCACCAAGCACTGAGCATTCTTTGGTAAGATGTATTTTATTCCCATAATTTTACCACTAAACGTTTAAAGTAAGTGGTTTGTTAAGATGGGGCCCCAATGGTGCACCAGTCTTGAACCAAAGGACCAAGGCGTATGCTGATGCACAGGTCTCGCAGGCTCTGACAGGCCCTGCTTCAGCTGCCTTCCTCTTGCTCTTCGGCTCAAGCCCTTCATTCTCACTGACTCCCATGCTACAGCTGCTCACCTGATTCCAAACCAGCTGCGGCCTGAATTCACTCTCTGATGATGTCTCTTATGTCCCTGAGTTGAGGAAACCCCAGTGCCACAGATACACACCCTCCTGTCTGCTCCACCCAATGCAAACTCTGGTTTATAAAATGCCCAAGGGTCCCTTAGGGAGGCGGTTTCAGTCATTTCAGTGAATGAATGAATTTATTTTTTCAAGTAGCCCAAGATGATCATTAAAATGTTTGCTAATGCTCAGTATCCTCAAATAGAATCACTCTCTTACAAAACTCAGTTAAATCCTGCAATCAGTACTTTTTGTATATTTATATTCCCTGCAAGAAATTCGACAAAACACTTTAAGGAAAACAAAGATGTAGACACAAGATTTCTGGATGGGCAGTCAGATGCACACTGCAAGACAGACCAACACTGCAAAGCTGGGGGACCAGTCCCCTGGCGCAGAGCTTGAGTGACAGAGATGGCAACTGCATGGCTGGCCAGAGAAGGTTTCATGGGGCTGTGTGACCTGAAGGGCTATGTCACTGGAGGAGAAGAAATAAGGTGGCTGGCTCATTAAATGCAAGGTAAACTGTTGAGCGCAGGACTTCCTTTGTCCCTTCATTTAAAATCTGTGCAAACCAAAATAACCACTCATCAAAAACAGAAACCATATTACACCCTGCAGAAACAGGCATGCGAAGATATTTGTTAATAAATTAACGAATATTATAAGTTAAAATACTGCTGCTAAATCAACCATTTGAAAATAAGAGAACTTACTTGAAGTGACAGGGCAAATGCCATTATTAAAAATTTGACCATATAAGTGCCCTTGGCCCTCACTATGAATTAGATATAACTGAGAGAACCATTCCCAAGAACGGGGAAAACTAGGCATCACCAGCTTAAGAAAGTACATAGAGAAAAAAAAAGAAGGGGCAAAATGTAGACATGAACTGTGTTTACTGGATTCCCAGGCTGCGGCCCTAGGCCTGGTGCACGGAGACGCTCAGCGCCTGTGTGGTGAATGCGAGCAGAGGCTGAGAGAGGCTCCAGGGCAAGAATAACAGCAAAGCCAGTGTGCAAAGCTGACAATACAAGACCAAAAGGATCAGAGGGGCCCTAACACAGTTTCTGCTGCTTCGCTTCTCTACACTTACACTATTACTGGGCCTATGAGAGTCATTGTGCCTTCAGAAGGTTAGAGCCCACACCTGGAGGAAGTGCTCTGGTCTCCTGCAGTGCCCCTGACAGTCTGCTAAGCAGCCCCTGTGCAAGGTACCCACTGCAACCTGGGGCCTGTTCAGCAGCTAGTTTTCTCACATCATTAAGCAAAGCAGCAGACTTCTGCATAGTTTCCTTGCACCAAAACCTGCCATCAGACCCAAGAGACCACATCATTCAGTGCATTTCCCAAAAACAAAGAAAGAAAACAAAGAAAGTTACCTGCTTTGCCACAGGGGAAAAAAAATCTATTGACTAACTTAAAGTAGAATAGACTTCATCGTTTTTGCAGACAAAACCCTAAACCAGAGATCATCAATTTTCTTAGCAGCAGTGGCCTAACCCCCAGTTCAGACAGTGGACTCCTGCAGCGGATGGCGCATATATGCATAACCATGAACAACAGAAGTCTGATTCAATGCCATCTCCTGGCACTGGAGAGACAAAGGAGGCAGGAAGACCCAGTGTCCGGGGGCTGCGCTGTGGACAACCTGTATGAAACCAAGAGGGAAGAACACACAACTCCGGACTGCTCTGTATTTAATTTAATGGATTCAGGCAGCACTGCACCTATCGCATGCTGGATTCCAAGGGAGGGGCAGTAGCAATGCTTACACAGAGGGCTCTGCTGTCGGTTCTGAGGATTTCGGATCTCAGTTCTCCTGCCTATGAGCTATGTAATCTTGGATTAAGTTGCTTACCCCAAATGAGATATTGCATAGAAAGCCATCGGGACAGTGGGGAGGGCATGGCGAGCACCTGGCAATGTTTTACTATTAGATCTTTTACATATACGTGGCATCTAATGAGAACACATTTTTGCATTACATTTAATACAATTAATTGCATTTAATTATCACAACAGCCCTGCCAAGCAGTTATTACTAGTAGGATTTGTTCAGATGGGGGTTCAGGTTCATCTAGCTTGAGCCTGTGTTCTTAAGCACTCCTCCAGTGAGTTTTCCAGATTAGAAGGGCCCCACCTGCTAAGCAATGGAAAAAAAGTGCAGGGTTGGTGAGGGGTGGGTGAGGGGTTGCTATTTCTATTTATTTTAATAGTATTCAGATGAACTGTGGGGCATACAAATAGATTGCATAATGTGAGTTAACAGCCAGAAAGTGCTTCAATATTGCCAAATTAGAGCTGTTTCTTTTGTACCAGTTTTAGATTGCAAATCTGAACAGTTTATCTGTAGGATTGTTTTCCCAAGGTCTGCAAAACAGACCCAGAGCAAACCACACATTTCAGGCCTACACTGCTGGACTCCAGCTTCTGTTGTTTCAGCCTGGAGGCAGTTTCCATGCCAGCATGCAGCCCTTTTGTGTTTTTGCAGCTCTATCCTGAACCACGTTTGTTTAGGTGTGTTCACTATCTCCAGTTCAGCTGCCTCCACTCAGGGCTAAAATAACACTTGGCTTATGTACTGAGAAAATGCTGCAGTGGCAATTTTGCAGTGGTAGCGTTTTTGGAACTAGGTGCCCAATTCCGTATGCTCTGCATATTTATGACATTGTTCTCGTTAGGGCTATCCTGTATAACTCTTTCATATCTCAATCCTAGGGCTCCATCCCAGCCACACTCTCTTGTTAGAATCCCCCTTCCATCTGTCAAATCCAGTTCCTTGCCTCTCTGCAATAATAAAGAATAACAATAGCAATAATAAAAACAAAATGATCTCTTCATGGCACTTGGAATTTCAAATGTCTTGGTGTCAGTTACAGCAACAGGCCTACAAGGAAGCATGATGGAAGGGGCAGGCAAACAGAAGAGTGGAAAGCACAGATAGAAAACTTCACCTTCCAGATTCTGTTTAGAAAAAGATACTTTCTAAATCTTGTTTAAATCATGGGGACCCCAGGGTCCAAGAACACATATGAATTTCCTGGGCTTTATTTTCATCATGCCAAGACAGAAAGTAGGATCACATCTTTAGCAGGTGATCAAAAAGCAATAGACATGCCCTGGCTGGGTGACTCGATTGGTTGGAGCATCATCCCATACACCAAAATGTTACGGGTTTGATCCCTGGTCAGGGCACATACCTAGGCTGCAGATTCGGTCCCCGGTCGGGGTGTGTATGGGAGGCAACCAATCGATATTTCTCTCTCACATCAATGTTTTTCTCTCTTTCCCTTTCTCTCTCTCTCTAAAAATTCATAAATATATCCTTTAAAAAAAGGAGTTGACATCACCATAGCCATCAACTTAGCTTCAGGAGAAACTTCTCATTCAAGTTTCTCCCCACTCACACCCATAGGTACCTCCAACAGCTCCATGCCTCAACCTCATCAAGTCCCAGAATAATCTGGTTTGATTTTACCTGTATGTCAGAATTCACAGTGCCATACACATAGGTACTTACCTGCAAGGCTCTTTTATGCTGATTAAAATCCTCAAGAAATCAAGGAAAACCTTGTTCTGGCTACCTCCAAAATAAATCACCAAATACTCCATCCTTATCTAAGAAGGATGTGCAAAGGCTCTGTGATTCTAATCAAGAGCAAACCCAGAAGTCTGTGACATAGTTCTGATGGATCACGGAAATGCCCCTGAGTCTCCTTATATTCTTGAAGACTCAAGTTCATCTGGACCAAGATGGACACCCAACCACCCATGAAACCTTGGCGCCATATCAACACCAATTAAGCTCTGTAAACAGTGGGAGTAAGGCGATTTCTTTCACTATTTTCTCTCCTAGGTCATCTCAGCATACTTTTTTACATTAAAAAAAAAACTATACAGAGATGTAATGTAAAATATATAATACATAATATTTTGTAAATATGACTATGCCATAAAATCAAATTTCATCCTAAAAATATTAACCGTGTACAATGAAAGGCTAATATATGCCTCCTTCGCATTAAGCAGGATATTAACTCTCCCCCTTGACATCAGTATATAAAAGAACCTCACTATAGTTTTGACCTTGCAACTCTTACAAAACCTCTTAAATTGAATAATATGAAATTTAATACAGATCTTCTCTTAAGCACCTGAGACTAGAAAGGAATCAAAAGAAAGGAGATCGTCAGGGATATATGAGGTCTGTCCAGAAAAAGTCCAGCCATTGTTAATATAACGAGAATGGTTTGCACGATATCAATGTAACCTGGCAGCCAAGGAGAATGGACTGGAATGTGCATGTGTGAACAATGATGACTTTACTGTACTAGTCCGTGGGGGTGGCAGACGCTGTTGAGTGACCACGTGTACTGTGTGACCGCTGCATTCAAAATGACTGAGCAAGTAGAGCAATGCATTTGCATCAAATTTTGCGTTAAGCTTGAACATTCCTCCACAGAAACTATTTGGATGATTCAAAAGGCTTTCAGGGATAATGCAATGAGTGCAGCACAAATAAAAGTGTGGCACACACTTCAAAGATGGTCGAGAATCTGTTGAAAGTGATCCACATTCTGGAAGACCTGCAACAAGCAGAACACCTGAGAATGTTGCATTTGTACGGGCTGCAACCAACAAAGATTGGCAACTGACGGTGTGATAACTAGAAGCTTATCTAGGGATTCCAAAAAGTATTGTGTCCAAGATTTTGACACAGGATCTTGGCATGAAACATGTTGTGGCAAAATCTGTTCCACAGCTTCTGCTACCAGAGCAGAAGGAACATCATGCTGCAGTCGCTAATGACACTGAGAGGACTGTGTGAGGTGCCTACTTTGAAGGGGACTAGGGCTTCATTGTCCCATGTACAATGTTTCTTGTATCTTGTATCTTCTTCAATGAATGCCTCTATTTTTCATATTACATGGCTAGATATTTTCGGGACAGACCTCGTATTTTCCATTTAGGGTATATTATTCAACATTTAATATCACTTGGACAGCCACCTCTTCCTGGACTCAGGTAATATTCAAATCATTGCCTTTATTCCCAAGCCTATGGAGCGTGTAGGTCCAAGGCCAGTTGTCACTAAGACTCTCTAGGATGTTATAGTCTTACTTCTACTCTGTACTTTTCAATGTTGTTACCGAAGCAATACAACACATCATATTTACAAAACACTTCCTACATGGAAGACCAAGACATAATCATTTTTTTTCCTTTTTTTTTTTCCAACCTATGTATCAAGGTCAACAAAACAGTATGTTTGACTCTGAAATAATATGGCATGAGCACCACTGCCCTGGCTTTTTCCATTATGGAGACTTCTGGAGTGAGCTGAAGAAAAGATGCTGGTCATTTAGCCCAGAGGGATACTTAGCCTCAATATCGAGTAGAAAAATGCTACAATTCCCAAGGAAGTTCACTCAGTACTTTGTCCTTTAAAGCAATATGAATCAAGCATCATGCAGTTCACTTCTGCATGAGGGCAGGAATGGATCATGAAAATGATCTGTTTAAAATCTTACTGAGTAAATGTAATTTCCCACAGCAGCTCCTAAATTCAATTTCTTTGACTAAAACAACTAAGAAACTGGGACCCCAATTAGTCCCTTTTACACTGTGCTGTAGAATTAAACTTCAATTTAATTGTTATTGCACAATTAAATGTTACATAAAGGATTGATGTTTTGAATATATAGCTAAAGCAATAAATATACTGCAAGGGGAAAAATATCCATCTTTGCCTCATGCAAGTGTGGCTTCCATCACCACAGCTCCACATAAACCATTCATGCTGAGGGGACCAATGGCCTCCAAGCTATGAAATCCAAATGGAAATTTCAGTCCTCAGCTTACCTGACTGACAACACCATTCAGTTGACTTCTCTTAGCTTCTAGACACACTCTTCCCTTGAATGCTGTGGCATCGCAGTCTCCTTACTATCCTTCCACCTCGTCTTTTTAGCCCCTGGTTCTGACCCCTCCCCTGCCTGGCCTCTACAAGTAGCAATGCCCCAGGGTAGAGTCCTGGAATCTTTTCTTCAGATTCTATGCTGTCCGCAAAGTGACCGCATACAGTCCCATTGCTCTAAATACCACACCAGCAACTCTAAAATTTATAACTTCAGCCCAGATCTATTTTCTGAATCCAGGCTCATTTATTTAATTACCTACTAGTCATCTCTAAGGCTGGCTCACAGGCACCTGAAAGTGGACATGTCTTCCGCTGGATTCCTGATCTCCAGGCGATGGCCCTGCATGCACACTATTGCTCCCGGATCTTGGGAGTCACCCTCAACACCTCCTTCTCTCGCAGCCCACTCATCCCTTCGTCTCCTTCTCTCCTCCACCCCCACCTATTCCAAGAGCCCCCTGTCTCTTGATGAACTGCATCAGTGTGCCAAGCCATGGTCACTGCTTTTACTTTTGTCCCCTCCCATCCTTTCTCCAGGAACGAGCAGAAAGAGCGCCCCAAAGAACAAATCTGATTGTGGAACTCTCTGCAAAACATTAAAACCTTCCAAAGATTTGCACTGAGGATCTAATACAAAGTCTACGATCTTGGAGAATGATGGTCTAAACTCCTAAATGAGAATATTTTTTTTTCACAATGAATTTTTACTTACGTGTAACCACCACCCAGAGCAATATAGAGAGCATTCCCAGAGCTGCAGGAAGCTCATGTCACTGCCCTGGCCCCACCCTCTCCAGAGGTAACCACTCTTCTGGCCTTTATTATAATGGATTAGTTTTGGCTCTTCTTGAACATCATATAAACTGGCTACTATAGATGACATTTTTTAACTCTTCAAATCCTACAAATTTATGATTAGACCAGCTTTCAGACAATAACATCCTGCAGTAACCTGAAGTCGAGTGTTAGCTCTAGGGTCTCAACACCCCTGAAGAGTTTGTTAATTAGCAAGTGAGAATGAAATCCACAAAACAGTCCAGATTAACTTGTCTCCATGAATTGTCCCTCAGTACTTAGGATGACACAGGGACTACTACTTCTACTCGGGGCAGCTCATCTCCTAGGGAAATTCAGTCAAAGAGAAGTACTCTTTAGACTCAAACGGAGACTTCAAGGTGACAAAAATGTGACGTGAGCAAAGTGTACGGTTACAGTCTTACTAGAAGAAGCAGACTTTATTGGGCTGAAGGTCTTACAGGAGAGCTGTGTTACAAGTATGAGAATTAATGAGGATGGGCCGTGGTAAGGCAGCTTAAAGGCAGATAGAACCTCCCCTGCACCCTTCACTGTGATAATTTCACCCCGGAAGAAAGCTATCCAATCTCGGTTTTCAAGGTGCAGCCCCTGATTTTGTCCCTCAGCATAAGGACCAATTCCAATAAACAGCACAGGGAAGCTAAGTCCCTGGAATGCATCAGTCTCTCTGAGAGCTTATTATGCCACCTGAAACCCTCAGAGACCTTTCCCCAGGATTTGGAATTTCCAAAGCTTTAGCGGGATGTGGGGGGGAAGGACAAAGAAGCAGAGATCCAGGGACTTGTTTTTGCTCCCTTGATAGTCCAATACTCCCCCAGGATCAAGAAGAAAAATCCTAAAGCTAAAATTAGGATTGACTGAGAGTATTGTGGAGACTTGACCAGAATCTGGAAGAACTGACAAAATGAGTCTTGCCAAGCATCCCTGCTATTGCAGGGTCTTGTGCTCTGCACCCTTTGGCACCATGGTTAGACCTCTGCTGAGCATATCGGCTGGTGAGACCTGCCGACGCCGGCAAAGCGGCAGGCATGGGTTTCGATGGTAAGATTCCTGACACATGGCAGGCACTCAAACAACATCGGTGACTGTTACTGTGAAAGAATTCCCACAAACCAGTTTTGTTTCCTCCACATGAAAGAGAAAAAGAATTGCTTTCTTTTCAGTCTGAAGTGTGAGGAGGGTGGAGGGAAGCTGAGGATAAGCAAGTAATGCGGGTAAAATCACATCACCCATCCTCTTTTTGATGAACTAAACCAGAGTACTACCTAGAGGAAAAAAATATGTATTTGTTTAGAATATGGAGTGACATATAACATAAATCTACTTTCTCTTCCTTTCTGTATTTAAATTTCCCTTGAACCCCTATAGTAGTAAATTTCATTTAGCCTGGTTTCAGATGCATGGAAAAACCTTCCAGCTCCTCCAGTAAATAAATCAATGGTTGGGAGTGCAAGTCCCAGGGAGGGCCTGAAATCCTCAGCTATGTTCTTCAGCGACAACTGTTGCAGAACTTGCAGTCAGCCACATAAGACAGGATCCCAACTGTCCTCTTACAGCCAAGTCAGCCCAGTGAGGAGGAAAAGCATGGTGAAGAGATAGGAGAAAGACAAGTGTTTTACCTTGTACAGTTGCAGCCAGCCCTTGATCCATATATTTGTTAGCTGCACTCACTTTTTTTTTTATGTTTGCTCCTCACGGGATGCTCCTAGGCTTACTTAGCAACACAGAGGCATTAGCATTGGATAGGAACACTGGGTCCGACTGGGAAGTCCTATATGAATACTCAGTCCTGGCTGCAGCTCTCCGTGTCAGTCCCCTAGTGTATGGAATGCCAAATACTTCTGTTGGCAAAGGCATTCGATATATTTAAGGAGAGAAGAAGCTGGGCTTGTGTCAAGTATGAATAATTTCTGGTATGAGGACCTGCACTTAATTTCTTGGCAGCCCATCCTCTCCCCCACCACCCCTCTCCACCGACCCCCTGCCCCAATGATTCAAATGATCTACATTGTACCCTTCCTTCCCTGCTCTCTTGGCTAAAACAATGACCCCCTCCCATCTGGGCTCATCCCTCCATCTGTGACCCCTCCCACATCCTCAAGAACTTCATTCCTCAGTAATGCGTTCAATTCCAATTTAACAGCTTTCTTCCTCTTCCTCAACAGGTCATATTTATGCCTTCCCAATCTAAATAAAACCAACCAAAAGATTTCCCTCCTCCTTTCACAGATTTAGCTAACTCAGTCATCACCTCCCCGTCCCCCTTCTCTTAACTCTACCTATCCGCGGAGTCAGTGGCATTTTACACCGTGGACCACTTCCTCCTCCTTGAACTCTCCCCTTGTCTGTCCCTCCTGACTCCAACCTCTGCTAATTATCCTGGCTTTGGGGCAGATGATTCTTTCCATACCCATCTTTGTGCAAAGCCGGAGAGGGCCCTTGTTTACCATATTTTGTACTGTGAGGTCTCACGGGCACCTTCCCAAGACAGAAAAACTAGAGTAACTTTCCCAGGGTCGAGGGGCAGCCAGTCAGACTGGTGATCTCATGGAGGAAGGCTCGACCTCAGGAGCCCTGAGGCCTGTCGCCTGCACAGAGCAGCAGAGGCAGCGGTGTGCAGACACAAAAAAGAAACAGCCTTGCCGAAGTGCTACAGAGAATGACAGAGTCCTGCTCTGCTCCTAGTGACTCTGTGGTCCCTAGTTCCAGAACACCAAGCGCCTTGGATAACTCCTCAGCCTTCTGATGTTCTAAACACTTAGGGCCTTGTCTGAGCTAACTTGGAGGCTTTCTGTGGCCTGCAACCACAGGAACTTTGATTACTACACCGCATCCTTCTCCTCCTCTCCTACTGTTCCCTCTTCCCCTTAGTTGCTCTTCCCCCTCTGGGCCTGTGTAGTCTCCCTTGGCACTCTCCTCCCTGCGCTCAGCTGTAACTGCCGCCTCTGGGCGGATAGCTCTGAAATTTAAGTCACTGGGTCTGGCCAGTATATCCTGGAACACGGCTCATCAATGCCTGACTGTCCCACGAGCTCCTTAAAATGAGTAATTACAAAACTGAGTGCAAACCTACTGCTTTTCCAGTCCTTGGAATCACCCCGCCATTCACCCAGTCCCCGAAGTCCGAAGCCTGAGGCCAGCTTCACTTCCCTCCCTGCCTCACGGCCACAGTCAGGTCAGTCCCTGCGGCTTCCTGATTCTGCACCCTTCGGGGTTCTTGAAAATATCCTCGTCTCTCCACTTGGACCTCATTGTATTTTAGACTCCACCACTTCATTCTGCTTGGCCTCCTTATCTCCCAACACCCCTCTCTCAAAAACAAATCTGGTTGAATTATCCCCTGGTTCTTTCAAAGTCAAGTCCAAACTCCTTCAAACAGTATCCAAGGACTCTGATGATGATTAGGCTCCTGCCTGCCCTGCCAGCCGCATCTTTTACCACCCCCCAGTGGGCCTCTAAACTCAGTCCACACTGAACAACTTGCAGTTTCCTAAGATCCCAAAACTTCCCCCTGCCAATGAGCCTTCACACCTGATGCCCCACCCTTTCAGCAAACCTGCCCACATTTCTTCAAAGGCCAACTTAACTAATTCCACTCAGCCTCACCTCTTCCAGGAAGCCTTCCTTGAATGTCACCTAATGTTCATTCACCTACACTTTAGGATTATTAAGTATACAGTCTGTATTCCCACAGTCCCTTTTGCATAACTTTTTCACAGGCCTTTGATGCCATTTCATAATCATTCACTTCCATCTGTGTCTCTTCCACAAGATGTTAAGTTCCTTAAGGGAAGAAATGTTGTCTTTCTTTTATTTGTATTCATAGGGCCTGCCATTCAAAGCAGGCTTTCTGGATATCTTATGCTGGAGCACCCAGCAGGAAATTAATGAGAAAAAAAAGTAAGAATCTCCAGAACCAGAATACATTCTCTTTCTTCTGTCACAGCTTTGAAAACAAAAAAGAAAAGATGAGGGTGCGCTTTCTGCCATTGTTTTGACAAAGCTCTGAGGCTTTGCTTTTTCTTGCTTGAGATAACTCGAGGAGCTGGTTCTCTGTGTGTATTTATTTCCAGAATGTCCTTGCCATGCCCTGAGCAGTGCTGGCTCAAGGCTGCAGAACCCAGTTCAGCAGAAAGTGCAGACCACTGCCTAGCAAAGGCTCTCTGAAAAGTTTAACTCAGAAAAGACAAGATCCCTTCCCTTAAGAACACAAGACCCTAAAGGCTTGTTGGAGTAGAGCCCTACATCTGTTTGGCAGAGGATTCTAAGGTGTCCCCTTCTGGTATTAATGCCCCATACTGTCTCCTCCCCTTTAGTGTGGCTGGCTATGTGACCTGCTTCTAACCATTAAATTTTGGCACAGTTGATGGCATAGCTTTAGAGCTGACTGTATCTCTTGCCGGCTTTGAGGAAGCAAGCTGCCAAGTTGGGGAGGCCCCCATAATGAAGAATTGAGGGCAGCCTCCACCAGCTAGGAACTGAGGCCCTCAATCCAAAAGCACTCAAAAAATGGAATTATGCCACAACCACCTCAGCTTAGAAGTGGGCCCTTCCCCAGCTGAGCTCTCATGCAGGATCCCAGCCCTGGCAAACTGACTGCAGCCTTGTAAGAGACCCTGAAACAGAAAGCCACCCAAGCCACACCCCACAGACAACGGGAGATAATGAATATTTGTTGTTTTAAGTCACCCACTTGGGATTGTATGTTATACAACTATAGATAACAAATACAATCTACTTTCTCCCCGTCAAAAGTCTAGCAACCCAGAAAAACAAATTCTCCCATTTTTCAGGAGGTTAAAAAAGAAAGCTACCATCAACTAACTGTTTAACTAAAAATGAAATCCCTTCTAAAAACCAGCTTTTAAATCATTTTAGTATTCTCAAAGCTGAGTCTAAAACAATCCGCACAAGATATTGGGTAAAATGAAGGGAGAAAGAAAGGAAACATGGTTAAAATTTGTGAAGGGCCTCTGTAGAACACTGAAGTCCCCATTGGTTTATTTAACTTTTAAATCTTCTTAAATTTGCCAGATGCATGTTAGCAGCCATGGTTCATTTAGTTTTATTCTGACTTCTATAAATAGATATTCTATGAGCCCTAATGAATGACTTGAATTCTTGCTTGTCTCCAATAAGGAAATCGGCATGTTAATCTTAAAACTTCTACCCCTAGAAATGAATGAAAGCCTCGTTTTCCACCACCCGCTACTCCCCTGCAAGGACACCGCTCTCACCGCTGGGCTCCTCCCTGCCAACCTCGTTCTTTCCTTTGGCTCTGCATTTATAAATCTGGCACCCACTCAAATCACTCAGATCTGGCTCTCTTGCAAAAACAAACAGAAGCTACCTGGGTCTTTAATTCCCACTCATTTACATTCTTTCCATGCCAAGGGTCAGAGGATGTCAGCGTTGGTGGCAGCCAGTCAAGCCCAGCATTAGGCGGCCCTTATCTACCAATGCAGTGTTTTTCTGCCGCTGAACATGCCAGCATTTATTTCTTTAAAATTATAAATGGAAACAAATGTAACTGCCACAAATCCGAAACTAAAAAATCTACAAGCTCAGCTCTGAACTGTGACAACAAGTAGACAAGAGCCCATACAAAATTCATACAGAAGCAGGCAGTGGGTGGAGGGGGAGACATAATCTATATGACCTATACATACATGGCAAACAAAGGCAAGTCTGAAATTCTAGGTGATTTGATCATAAGGAAGACATTCTTAAATAATAAGTGATTTGCACTAAAGCACTGCTCCTTTGGAAGCAATTGGATGGTTTGGAGCTTTCCAAACAGCCTTCAGGTAAGGAGTAACATCAGTTTTGTACCTGTTCCCCACCAAACTGGAATTTATTTATTAAAAAAAGTTGCATTTATTCTTACATGTTTAAACTCCAGTCGACTTCAAAGTGCTCTCCATTCAATGCACTACACCAATGGGGATCTTTTTTCCCCACTGCTCAGATCAGTTTATGAACTCGTCGATTTTTATGCCTTTTAGTGCTCCTGCCATTTGTTGTTTTACCTTTTCCACATCAGCAAGACATTTCTCTTTGAAAACATTTTCCATCCAGGGAAACAAAAAAAAAAGTCATTGGGGGCAAGATTGGGTAACTAGAGAGGAGGGCATACTGGAGTCATGCTGTTTTGGGTCAAAAACTGCTGAACGCTCAGTGCCGTGTGGGCAGGTGGGCTTGCAAATCACCCATCATGAAACAGGCAAACATGTTGAGAGTTTTCAAAAAAAATATTCACTGATGCCAAATGCAGATTCTCACAAGAACACCAGCTGGTTCACTGATACAGACAGGTTGCTAGCAGGGGAAGCCTGTACTATAAGCAGCTGCCCTCCAGAAGATAATTCTGGTTTTGGGGGGCTCCCCCTCGTGTGTCAATTCATCTGTAAGTCCTACAGCCCTCCCTTCTGCTATGACAACCATGAGGGCTAAGGTTATCGAAATTGGTTTGTCCATAAACAGCATTTTTGAGCCCTCCATGAAGATAAAAGTTGGATGTCAGGGGACAAAACAAAACAAGACTTTACACATAATAATAGTTTGTGGCTCTCCAAAGCTCTATCCTACTCAACAGGATCTTATTCCTTAGCATTTAATTTCTCTCATCAGGAAGAATTTAAATTAAATTTATTTTTTTCCCCTGGATGAGGGGGAGACAATGAAAAAAGAAGTTGGGAAACACTGCTCTAGATACGTGAATTCTAGATGAGCATTCAGAGAAAAACAGTGAGCCTAAGATGGGCAGGATAAAACCTGCAGACACTAAAATAAATAACCCCAACAAAGTCTAGTAACTGCATCCATTTGGCTATTAAAACAGGAGCAGAACTAGAGAAATCCCAAAGGCAGGTTGGAGCACAGCATTAGAAACTTTGACCTTGAAGTCAGAAGACCTGCATTGAGTCAGCTCCTAACACATGACTGCTGGCTGTATCACCTTGAAGGAAAGCAACTTATTTGCATTCTTTTTCCTTTTCTGTAAAAAGAATGAAAATGTCACATTCACCAAGTTACTGCAATAGTTAAGTGAGATAACACTGATAAAACAGTCTGTTGTTCATTTGAAGGCAACACCATCCAGCAGAATTATTTGAATGCTGGAAAGTGCTACATGGGCAGAGAATTGTATTGATAAGCCTATAGTTAACACTACTGGAAATTACTGCTTCACGATGCCATTAGACAGAGTGTGAAGAGGCTGCTGGTAAGGAATAGCATTTCCAATGTGAAAAAAAAAATAGAATCACAAAAATAAAACAGGAATAATCTAATGAGAGTAATGCACCCTATCTGAAGGGAATAGTAGGAAATATTCAGCCCACAGAGAAGTGATCGAACATTTCATACTTTTCTCCCATCAACTAAACCAGTGGTCCTGGAATCACCTGGGGCACTTTTGAAAATTGTGAAAAATGTCTGAACCTGGAAGATTGTGAGAACTCCACAAATACTGATTGAATAAGTGAGCATGCTACGGTTGCAGTGAGATAAGAAATCCCCCTATACTACTGGTGGAAGGTAAATTAGTATAGCCTTTAGAGAAAGCAATCTGTTAATATATATCAAAAAAAGTTTTAGTTCAGTTTTATTTTGTTTTTAAGTTCATACTCCTGGTAGAATAATTTTATGTCTAAGAATCCACCCCAAAAAACATATCAAGGAGAAAAACAAAAACGCCTGCATAAGGATGCCTGTCACAGTATGATTTTACGTTTGGCTGTTCTCAATATAACCACTGAGAATAGCCTGAGTTGCTTCAAGCCTACATAAAACACTTGTGCTTCGAAAACCTCATGTTTTGGGTGGGAATATCTGACAGATAAACAAAAGAAACAATAAATCAAAACGAGGTGCAAAAAATCAGGTGTTATCTCAGTCCAAACCAGCCACCCTGCGTCTCATTAATATTTCAAAAAGCTGAGACCCTGCCAATCAGTTCGGGTCTGGTCAGGTCAGGTCTTAGCCTTCCTTTATCCTCGTGATCTCCACTAATCTCAGAATCAAATGGCAAACAATGAGCAATTAAAGTGTCTTAAAGGAACAAGTAAAGTTGCAGTGGAAAAAAAAGAATAAAAGTCACTTTACTGGCTTTCGTTTTAAACTCCCAATCTTCTTGAGTCAGGACTCCCCAGGATCTGCAACTCATCACCAGCCTAAGATTCTTTACCACAAATGACAAGCACTCTCCAGGGATCAATTGTTCCCTTATTCCCCCAAAACCCACTGAAAAGCTGCTGAATTCATGGCAAGTCTTCTCTAAGTCTTGCCATCCTGTGGGTTATGAGATACAAATATTCTCTCAGGAGTGCAATCAAAAGGATTCCCTTTTTAAAGAAAGAAAAAATGAAGCTCTATGCAGGAGACTAAATTGTGGGCTCTCATGTTTTGGGTATCAATGATCCAAAATATGAGAATGATAACCAAGACAGCAAAAAAGCCTCTCTTATGAAATGTACTTATCAAGTACTATGAAGCATCTGCTTACCAAATGAATGAGACATCACAGCTAACTAGCCAGGAAACCTGGTGCTGGGGAATCTGTGGACAATATACATGGACCCAAATATATAATGATAAATAGCATATGTGTAGTGCCTGATACTGCTCAAAGCACGTTCACACATGATTGATGATTTGATCCTCACATTAACCCCATAAGGTAAACAGAAACAGAAAGATTTAACAAAGATGGGCAGTCAGATCTAGGATAGTGGACTTGCCCACATTTACAGATCCAATTGATTATTGAACATATCAATATTCAAAGCTAGCTCTTCAGGTTTCTTTCCACCATTATAATGCTAGGATAGCATACATAAATTCTATATATGTGATATAAGTACATAATTAGACAAGGTAAACTGGTAGGACCAAGACCCAGGAGCCACACTGCTCACCTTAGGTCCCAGTGCCACCACCTACAGGTAGTTTTAATTTGGGGCAAATTATTACTACACTCATCTGCCAAATGGGGATAATTACAACACTTAGCCACAGGGTGACTATAAGGATCAAGGAGAAAGTGCTGAGCCCAGTGACTGGTACACAGCCAAAGATTCAACAAATGTTACCTACCATGATTCTGAGAGTCACTGATTGAGGATCAGGAACAATTCTTTGCTTAACCAAGATAAGATGCAAACAGACTGAGTCCTTCTGCCTGCTGGGTACATGTTAGGTGCTATATAAGTGTCCTATTGTTGCTCTCACAAATTACTACAAACTGAGTAGCTTAAAATGACACAAACTTAGGATCTCACAGTTCTGAAGATCAGAAGCCTGAAATAGGTCCAACTGGGCTAAATCCAAGAGTCAGCAGAGCTGCGATCCTTCCAGGCACTCTAGGAAAGAATCCATTCCTTGCCTTTGCTAGCTTCAAATTTTCCACCTGCATTCCTTGGATCCTTTCTCCATCTTCAAAGAGCGTCATTCCAACCTCCGCTTCTGTCGATTATCTCCTATCTCGCTGTTTCCCTCATCACTTCATGTTCTTTGTCCCTGATCCTCCTGCCTCCCTCTTATAAGGACCCTGTCATTACATTGGACCCGCCATGATAATCAGGATGATTACCCCAACTCAGGATCCTTAACTTAATCACACGTACAAAATCCCCTTTGCAAATGTAAGGTAACATTAACAGGTTCCAGGGATTAGAATGCGGACATCTTTGGGGGACCATTATTCAGTCTATTGCAGGTGCCAAGGTTACAAAAATTAATTTGATCCAACTGCTAAGCTCAAGGAGTACACAGGCTATTGAAGGAAACAGACATATTGAAAAAACAAGAAGAAGAATAAAGAAAATGAACACTAATGTGCATCGGATTATACAATGCAGTGCTATTAGAGAAGTATAAACAAAGAGCTCAGGGGTAGCAGAGGCTACAGCCGTTTATCTCAACCAATTAAAGAAGAAAAGGCCTCACAAAGAAGATGATACGTGCACAGAATTGGGCAATGATATATACATGGAAAAGTTAGGAATATTGAATGGACCGGTGTGATTAGAGCCTAGGGGACAAAGGGAGGAGCAAATTGGGCAGAAGAAAATGTTGAAGAGGGACATTAAGGCCATATCTTGAAAGGCCATAGCACAGCAGAGGAACTTTCAGGAAGAAAAGTCATTGAGGGCTGTTGAACCCGGCGTTCAGATTTATGCTTTACACAGAAAACTCCAGGGGCAGTGAAGACAGCGGAGCAGAGAACCTACTTTAACAGCTACTTCGATGGTCTAAAGAAAAAAGAAACAATGAAGGAAGGAATTCAAGAAATGAAAACAAAGACAGATTTCAGACACATTACTAAAGTGAGATCAACAGGATCAAGTGACCAACTGAATACAAGAGGGAGACAAAAGTGATGCTGAAATGACTAGATATTACATCATTAAGTGATCCAATAAACAGAGAAAGAGGTGGCAGTTCATGGAGGGATATGTTTCAGATGAGCTGATGAGAACTTCTAATGGGGTTAACTCTGATTGTTTTGCCAAAAGAAAAAACATGTAAAAATGACATCGACAAGTTTGAGAATCTGCAAATATCTAATACTTGGAGTCAGAGGACCTAGGCCCTGGTCCTGGCATGTATTAGCTTTGTGACTTTTAGACAAGTTGCTCAATCTCTCAGGGCCCTCCCTGGTTCCCCCATCGGTGAAGTGAGAAGTATTAGGTAATCATTAAATTCCCTTCTCATTCTAACCATATAGGGGCCTAACATCTGAGTCACTATACTCGTCTCAGTTTCAGCCCCTTTTCGCCGTCACTCTCAACATTAGCCACTAAAAGAAAATCTGATGGGTCCTGATTTAAAAAAAAAAAAAAGAAAAGAAAAAAGGCTAGAGCTTGAAAGGGGAGGACAAGGGCACTGACAATCAATCGCTGCACACCTAACACGTACCAGGCGCGGCGCTGGCAATACCCACCTTCCGCTGCCCTCCCACCTGGCCTGGACTCCCCAGCACGGCCCTGGAAATGACCTGAGTCAGGAAAATCAAAGATGTGAAGCCAGAAATAATATCTCCCATTTTCTATCTCAAGTGCTGTTTGTTTTTTTATGTTCTGTCCCCAAATATTCCTTTCCTATTAGACTCCAATATGTGTTCATGACAACAGGGCAATAAATGAATACTTAGAGGGAGGAGGCAAGTCAATAATTTTTAGAGAATTTTATTTAAAGAATAGTAAATTGAGATACTACTCTAACAAGGTCACTGATATTAAAAGACAATATAAGGCCCCACTTAAAACTCTTTAGTGGCTTCCACTGATTTTAGCTGTAATTCTCAGGGGGGCAGACATAGAGACTTAACACAATCATCTTGCAGGTTTTTCAGTTTATTAATTCACCCCTTTCCTCCACCCCACAAGATTATTATACTACCCCGGACTGAATCATAGGAGTATTCATTCACCTCTTAAACATAGGAATGAATAACAAAAAGACCAAAAAATACTAACCTCTAAAATAAAGTATTCCTTAGTTGACTACATACACATACACATGTACATGTATATATGCATATGTGTATATGCATGTACATGTGTGTTCAACTAAAATATATACATGGGGTATGTGTGTATATATATAAAAAATATATATGGAGGATGTATATTACTACACTCATCTGCCAGTGGGGATTATATATATATATATATATATATATATATATATATATATAAAATATATATTACACACACACACACACACACACACACACGGTTAAGCCCCTATCCTATCCACTTTCAGCTATACAAACCTTTACAGACTTCACCCTGATCTTATTTCAAACTGATGACTTCCTGCAATTGCCCAGGCTGCTTTATGCTCTGTGACTTAGTTTACCTTCTTTCTTCTTCTTTCCTGTCCACCTTGCTCGGATGGCCCACTTCAGCTGTCATCTTCTAGTTAAAGCCTTCCCTGATCTGAGCTGACCACTCCCTCCTTTGTGTCCCAATGTACCATGATATAGAAGTATCATGACTTCTATAACTCCTTGTAAATTTGTTATATGTCTCTATCTCACTACTATTTAACTTTCCAGAGGTAGAACAGGCCAAATCCGCAAGTGATGTTTATTGACTGAATGAATGCTATTAGAAGAAGATATAGCAAGTGCATTATTTCATCTTTCTAAGGCAAAGATATATTCCTTTCCTCAAAATCCACTTATAGGTCCAGAAAACAGTTTTTGTTTATTTAGTATCAAATTACTAAAGAGAACTTCTAAAAGTAGTACTGTTTTTAAAATATGATGCACTCTATGATTCAGGGGGGCAAAGAGTGAGCCGTGAGCACAACATGGTCAGCAAAACTTGTTTGATTAAAGTGTTTACACTTCTACTTATTCTGCCATCATGTAAAAAAATAGAGAAGAAATTGAACTATCACTACCTTAAACTGCATGCTGCAGTGGGATTATAATTTGTAATAGTAAAACAGTGGAACATTTATTTTTGTTCCATCTGTGCTGAAACAGCTACAGTTTTACCCTTCAGGGGTGTATTTATGGCCACATCAGTCAACAAGCCCAGAGAAGGGGCTCTCGGGGAATATGATCATCTGGCAGCAAAAAGAAAGCAAGCAGGTTAACGTGTGCCAGGTGAGATCATTCATAATGCGTTCGCCTTGGAGTCACCCAAAAGCACACTGAATTGAACTCTGAGAAAGAGTGTCAGTTAACTGTGCATCCAAATCCTCCCTCAACCCTAGGAGACAATGCCTTTTCCAGCACAAAGTGCTTAGTTGGTGTCAGTTATAAGGCCAGCATCAGAGTGATACAGGCACTTGAAGTTAAAGCTCATAAAGCTCTCTTTAATAGGAGAAAAATCTAATTCAATGGTTAAATGCCAATCAGGGTGGAATAAGTAGGCAGCAGCTGAAAATACAAGATTTAGAAATCAACTGCAATTCCTTCGGGAATGCATTACTACTGAATGGCTGTCAGAAGCAGAACATAAGTGAGTTAACACCATTAACTTGGGGAAAAAAAGAATGACTCCTATTTAAGTGAACACACACAGAAACCCAGTATACTTTTGAAGTTACATGTTAAATGGGTTTGTAAAACTTCCTTAGACTAAAAAGTATGTGCAAATGAATTTGGATAATGAAACAAATTAGGAAATGAAGAAAACCCAACAGTGCATTTCCTTCAACTACTATCCACGTTATATATCCAATAAATAATCAAATACCTCCTAAGGTAGTTATGAAATTTTGGACTCATCTCTGATCCATTCATCCTGAGAAAACATTTAGTCTTTAGAAAAGGGCACCCTGGGCCAAAAGCAGCTCTGAGCTTCATCACCTGACCTTTCAGTTGCCCCCTCCTTAGCTGCCTCTTCTCCCTGCACTATGAAAAGGAAGATGAACATCAGTAGGGCTCCAGGGAAAAGGCCAGAAGAGAGCTGCTCTAAATCACTGACCCAGGAACTCTCCTCCTCTCTACACTGTGTCTTACCCCGTGTTCTTTACCAAACCAGGAAAGGTCATGGCATGCAAGGTAGAAGAAAAGGGGAAAAGGAAGGTATCTGGAAGAGGCCAAGTAGTCACGGCTGGGAAGAGAGAGGTTATGTATCCATGTACCACCCAGAGGTGTCCAACCTGCAGTCCAGGATGGCTATGAATGTAGCCCAACACAAAATCATAAATTTACTTAAAACACTGAGATATTTTTGTGCTTACGTGTCACAATGTATTTAATGTGGCACAACTCTTCTTCATCCAGTGTGGCCCAAAGATGCCAATAGGCTGGACACCCCTGGATAAGGAAGGAAAACGTCTCATATGAATCAAGCTTCTCCAGCTCACTTTGATTCTTCTGATACACAGAAAAGGGGCCACCAATGACAAGTACAATGTGGTCTCATTCCCAGCCACATTTGATTGGTCCAAGTTGATATCTGTCCCCGGCTGGGTCAATCAGCTCTCTTTCCCAGGAACGCTGACTCTGGACCAAAGACAGCATGAGCTGATCCCACATGGTGGCATTACTATGAGTTATGTACTTCTCGGAGGCACTGAGGGCATCCTTCCCACCTTCTCTGTCCCTGGTTGCAGTGGGAAAGAATGAAACCAACAAGTGTAGACAAATCAGGAGATGAGGAGAGAGTATTAAATGCATTGAGGAGCCCTGATCTTCTCACAGTTTCACTGCCTGACTCTTCCCTCAAATATTCTACACAAAACCATGCACAGGACAGTGGCGCAGTCCTGCGAGCTAGGCACACAGGCCCAGAGTGAGAAGGCCAATCCTCACAGAGTCCGAAGAAAATAAGTTAAAGGCCAGAAAAAGATCCATTCTCCTCCATGCATTATAATCCTTGAACAATAAATCTTCCTGGTAGAAGATTGAGTTTTGGTCCCTTATTTACAAGATTCTTAATATTTGATAAAGTTTTTTTTATCCTTGAGTATCTTCAAACATAATAGAAGGTTCAGAAGGATGACTAGTTCGACAAGCAAAGACCTCCATGACATTCGGCCATCTAAGTGTGCACAAGTCTTTTGTCTTGACAACAGTGGGGTTCTTCGGGAACTGATAACTTTTATGTATGTACATAGATACGTGTAGAGATTTACGAGTATCAGGGCTTTTCTTAGCATCAGAGGTTAAAATCAACATGTTCCCTCCCTGAGTCAAGGCAGTCTCAAGATAATGTGAAATTATTGTTGGAGAATAACAAAAACAACTTTGCAGTCCTCAGAAAAGTTGTGAAAGTTAATAATTTTCTAAAAGTATACACAAGAATTTTAAAAAGCATTTAAAATGCTGATGTGATAAACATTATATATGAAAGCGTATAAAATATTTACATGGTGAAATTGATTAGAAGACCAGGGGTCATGCAAGCAATTGGAATTGACACTTGAAGGCAGATTTAATTCCAATCACATCAGTGTAAAAACTATGCAACTTAGCAAAAGGTGATGTCACCAAAAAAATGTATAATGATATTGACGAGTTTTGATATTTAAAGATAAAACGCTGAGATTCATGCTAGTTTTCTTGGTCACATATGGGTAGATTACTGTATCAACCTGAAATATTAAAAACACTCTGAATTGACATTTAATATAACTTTAAAAAGATGAAGTCATTTACCAGGAACAAACGTCCCACAGGCAAAAAACATATAATTAATTTAGGCAACTTTCAATTAAATAAATTCTAGTTCCCTTTGTAACAGCATATCAATGGCTACTTCTTAACACACAAGTACTCTACACCTACACATTCATGCTCTCTCAAACCTCCCAAAAGCCCCAATTCTCAGGGCTCAAAAGCTCCCAAGGCAAAGAAACCTGCACATACCGAGTGAGTGAGCAGAGCGGCCCAATTTTCAGCTAGCCCTGCAGTGATATAAGCCAAGACTGTCAAGGTCAGCTTCTTCTCCAGATTTTGCAGATGACTAATATTTCTGAACTTCTATCCAAACTTAAAGCAGCCTGGGTTTTTTTCATGTAAAAGGTCAATTTCTCTCGAAGCCTCCTTACACCACAAAGTGAAGAGCGAAGGTGAGCACAGGTGATTGAGTGATTCGCTTCACAGTTCCCCAATAACATGGATGCATTCCTTAATGCAAAGTCCACAAAGGGGCCAGAAAGAGCTCACGGTAGCCCAGCTGAGTCTCTTGTTTCTCCAGATGCTGAAGAGCTATGCCTCTAGTTCAGATGGCTTTGTCTTTCTCTCTTAAAAGACTATAGGAAAGCCCTGGCTGGGTGGTTCAGTTGGTTGGAGTGTTGTCCCATACACCATAAGGTTGTGGGTTTGATCCCCAGTCAGGGCACGTAAGTGGGTTATGGATTCAGTCCCTGTTCGGGGCAGGTACAGGAGACAATCAACCAATATTTCTCTTTCACATCGATCCTTCTCTCTCTCTCTCTCTTCCTCTCTCTCTAAGATTAACAAACATAACCTCAGCTGATGATTTTTTTTTAAAGTTTAAAAAAATGCTATAGGAAAGAAGTTACCTAGATGGCCTGAGCTACCAGGAACAACCTCCACGGCCACCATTATCACTGTCCACCTCTTAACCGCCTCAGACACCAGTGCATCCTGTCCCTAGAAATACTGCAAAAAGTGTGTGTGAGGGGCGGAGGGGAGCGAGGGCCAGGAGGGCCAGAGGAAAGAAGCCCAGGATCTTTTGTTTGCATCTTTCCGACACCAGTCCCTATCCCTCATTACAGCTTCTCATGCCCAATTTTGGATAAAGCTCCATTAAAAAATACACGGCTAAAGCACACTCAATTTTCTAAGCACAACGCCAGGCCCCTTGCACGGAAGGCAGATCCACCAAGCCTGGTTCCTCATTAAGCAATGATCTTTATCACAAGCCCACTGCTTTCACCATCATCTGACTCGTGCCAAAAAGTTTTGATTTACAAGCTGAAGAGTCAGAGAAAAGAGCCTTAAAAGGACTTCACTGTGGAAAATGCTTTTTTTAATGAGCATATTTAGGTTGCTATGAGTCGAGTTCAAAATTCAAGTCACATATAAACAATTTTTATAGGGGGAGGAGTAACCTGATGTTCAGATTCATTTGCCTCCCATTTTGAAGTAATTTATCTTTAAAATTTCTGTGAAAATTCTACAGAGTGGCCCAGAAAACGGCACTAACCATCTGTAAGTAAAAACAAAAACTCTCTGTAGTATATATCACAGGTTCAAAGCACTTTGGCATCGGCAGATTGAACACGTTATTAAAAGAATTTAACTGCAAGAAGAGCTACCATAATTACACAGCAGCTGGTCTAATGTTGACAAAACAACTTTTAAAGGCTTTCAGAAGCCTTAAAGGCTAATCAATTAAAAAGGCATGAATAGTAATGTGCATCCTGTCCTTAACATTGCAAGCTGCATCTCCTGCAAATACAGTCAGGTTTTCATTTTGGAACAATCATTTCTTACATCCTACAATTAAGCCAAACACGTGAATAAATTCTAAGTCGTGTCTAGGTGAGACCATTATACTTAAAATAAAATAACTCCATAAAACCTAATTATAAACACTGAACTTAATGAGCATTTCCATACTAGCAAAGTTATTATCAAAATGCCAACAGCTCATGCCAGGGTTTGGGCTTCCTTTACCAAGAGCAGGCAGCAGTGTTTTGGGTTACCATCTACATTGGCCAATGATATGTTGAAGGCATAAAGTATGAATGAATGAACAAATGAATGAATGAATGAATGTTGGAATAAGTCTGTACACTGCATCCAAGAGACACTGACTTAATCCCCTTGAGACTCGCCCAAGTGGTCATACGAACGACCCCCTCTGCCAGGACCAGCCAGTTTCCTTGGGCATCAAACTGAAAGTCCATCTCTCACAGCAACCCTTCTCTATACTTCCTAAGAGGCTTTTTTTTTTTTTTGGAATCCCTCACATTCAGAGAATTAGATAGGATTTCACATGTCATTGGACCCAATCTTCTTTAGAACCCGGCAAACTTTCTCTATAAAGGGCCCGACAGTAAGTAAGCTAGGACTTATAGACCATAAGTTCTTGCATAATACTCACCTCTACTATTGCAGTGTGAAAGCACCCATTAACAAGATTTAAACAAATGGGCATAGGTGGATTCTAATAAAACTTTATTTATAAAAGGAAGTGGACGCTGGATCTGGCCAATGGTCCCTATTTGCTGGCCCTTGCTTGCTCTGCCTGCCTGCGCTCTCTCTTTCTCATTCAGTGTCCTGGGAGCCTCTTTGGGAACACCTCCAGTGAGTGGGGCTGACCCCCTCCCTAGCAGCCTCTTCTACTTTCTGAAGTTGTCCCTGCTTTGCACTGAAATGAATCTCCCTGCAACTTGCCACCACTATCACATCTTCATCTTCTGCACACCGTGTCCTCTTCTAAACCATTCCCCCTCCCCAGAGTGCTCGGCATAAACGGGCCTTCAAAAACCACTTCTTTAGTTACAGAAAATACCACCGGTTTTGCCTTTTGGAGCTCCAGAGAGTAAGTATAATACCTACCACCTGATGGCCCAGTATGCATTTGAAGACAGCTGTGGGATACGGCATTTACTATCTGCGCCATTCATTTGGGATCTAACTCGCAGCATTTTTTTTTTAAATTTATTTTTAGGTTTCTTCTTCCATGTACACACTTTTTTCCCTCCCCATTTAGATGGCAAGTGAAGCATGGTCCCTGGCACGTAAGCTCCATTCAGCCTTATGAGTGAGAGTGGCAGAATGACCACCAAAATATCAATCAACAAATTGTTTTAAACACCTTTCTCCACAAATTCAAGGAGGACTGCTTCTGATACAGGAGGCAGACGGCTCGTCACAGCACCAGTGAGATGCTAGCTAGTGTGTCAGGCTTCTTCAGGTGTAAAAACCGATCTTTGAGAGGCAAAAGACTTCCTTTTTCTATCTTTTACCCCCAACCAGGGTCCTAGAATATAAATTTGATGTGGCATTCTCCATAACACCAACATTTCAAGTGAGAACTCTGAGGCAAGGCCCACGGTCTGTCCTTGTCACACACGCAACCTTCCTCCTTGCCTTTCAGTGGCCCTATCATATTCGTTTTAATAGCTGTGCTACATATTCTTCTCCTAAGTGATCACCATGCAGAGCACAGCACCACACACCCCATTGGTATTATGTGAAAGCACACAGTAGGCCTTCAATAATCCACTCTTCAATTTTAAATATTAATAAAAACCTTAAGAGCACTCCTTAAAAATAAGCAATCCTCCTCAGGGTCAGAAATTGGGTCCTTCCCAGAATCCCTACTTTCAAGACACTAGTAAAATGAGTGCTTCAAAATGGCGCCTCTAAAATCTACTCCTCAGGATAATTTTCTTTCATAACCAGGAATAAACTATTCAAATATTTAAATAGGCTATTTTGAATATTATGCTTTTTTAACATCAAAAGTCTTTTGGACAGTAACTATTACCCCATCTCGTTTTGTCATTCTACCTGTTTATCGTTTTCTCCCCACTCCTGTGAGGGGCAGGAGGAGCTATGTCACAAAGCCCCGCACTATCTCCCACCACTACAAGCCAGCACGGGGGGTGTGTCCGTACGTGAAAGATATGCTTGCGGGCACTCACCAGGGTGGTGGAGAGGCCCCCGCCAGGGCAGGGCGGGCACCTATCCACCCCGAGCTCCAGGAAAGCACATTACGCCGTCAGCTCAAGCTGCGCTGTCCAATACAGTGGGCACTGGCCATGCCCTCACTTAAATTTAGGTAAATTAAAATTAAATAAAATTTAAAATCTACTTCCTTGACTTTACTAGCCATATTTCAAGAACTCCATAGCCACATGTGGCCACTGCAAAGAAAGAATATTTCTGTCACCACATAAGAGGCTAGAAAGTTCTACTGGACAGGGCTACAGGGCTCAGCATACTGCTCTTCACCTAACACCTAGCAGGCTTGACCCATAAGCTGGCGAGGCCTGCTGGAGCTGCACTCCGCATGTCCTGGAGCCCCAAAGCAAAAATGGGCATATGGAATTGTCACACCGGGTCATGCCAAACAGTCGACACCACAGTGTTTTAAAGGCATTCTTTAAGTAAAATGAGCCAAAAAAGGGCATATTTTGTTCTTACCTCAGGGAATTCTGGCAAACTCCACAGCTTTTGCAACTTTAGGGAAAACTTCTACACAGCATAAAAACAAGACTTGATTCTCATCTAGATTCTAGTAAGAAAAGTCGGGGTGGGGAGAAAACAAGAGGCAAAACTTTTTTCTGAAGTTGGGATCCTTTGTATTACTTTATGAAGTTCATTTTTGCTTTAATTATCACTTTGCATCAGAAAAAGAATGCAGGGTTTTTTCCTTTATAAAATATTACCCCAGAGTTCCAGGAAAAGCATACTTATGGCCTTAGATTTATCACCAGACAAGTAAAGTCATTCAATAATCTGCCTCTTGGTAACAGCATATAATTTTGCTCAGGTTTACTGAAATTGCCATTTCTCTAAAATCCAAGAATAAGAGAAAATTGCTAATAAATTTTAAATTTCCCACAGAGTTACTCTGGAGAACATGAAATTATGAGAGGAACTAAATTCAAATTCCAGGCTGCTTTCTGAAAGATGAGATGACCTCTTGATCATCTATAAAGTCTGTGAAACATCTGTTTTGATAACATATGTACTTAAAATTCCCCACATGTCAGTTTCAAGTTACTGCAAAATATAGGGCAGCACCAGCTGCAAGGATTAGGAGGAAAAGCTGTTAGCAAAGTGTCAGAAAATGTTCGTGATTTTAATGGGACCCAAGTCTCACTACAATTTGCATATCATAATCTCTCCGTGTGAGAAACCTACTGTGATCTTAGTACGTTTTCCCTACTATCTTCCTACTAAGGGACTGCACTGTGTTTAATTCTGGTACCTTTAACTAAAATGCCCTTCTCTTGTTATTGCTATCCCTGCAAATATTACCCATCTGCAAAGATCAATTCTCCCTCTCCATGAAAGTTGCTTCATCTCTTCTAGCGCACAAATCCCTACTTCTCTGCATCTACAGCAAATGTTAGAGGCACAAATCCCTACTTCTCCGCACCTCTAGCAAATATTAAAGGACCACACAACTGCCTCTTATTGTCCTCACTCTGCTCTGCCTGCCGATCTCATCTCCCCCGCCCGCAGACCTGCTCTTGTTTCATGGCTTGTACAAACATAATGAAGTTCCCAAAATTATATCCTCAGCCTAGATCCCTTTCCTGAACTCACACACACATTTCCAACCACCTACTTCTTATCTCCATTTGGAAGCCTAATAGGCATCTCAAATGTCAGGTGCCGAAAGCTGAGCTGATCCTCCTCCAAATCAGCCCCTACTCAGCCTTCCTTCCCATCTCTATAAATGACAACTGACCCTTCCAGTTATCAAACCCCAACACTTGAAACCATCTTTGACTCCGCTTTCCCCTTCATGCCCCACCTCCTGCCCTTTGGTAAATCCATCTTCTCCACACTTTCCAAATAGACAAGAAATGCCGCTTTCTACCACCTCTTCTGTAACCACCAGGATCTAAGCCAACATCATCTGGATTACCACAACAGCCTCCTTCCAGCTCTGCTCCCTCCCATCTATTACTTATTCTCACAGTAGCCAGTGAGCTTTTAAATCATATATTTTATTAGGTCATTCCTCAGTATGAACTCTTTCAATTGCTCCCCAAACCTCTTGAAGAAAGGGAGGGGGGAGGGAAGAAGGGGAGGAAGAAGGAAAAGAGAGTGGGGCGGGGAGAGAGAGAAAGGAGGGGAGGGAAGGGGAGGGATCTTTGCTCTTTGCAATAACCTCTGCTGCCCTGGTGAGATGGATGGCCTGCCTCCTTATGGACTTTTACTACCCTCCCCCTGGCTTACTGCATTCCCACCACTGGTTGCTGCCACTGGTCTCACTGCTGTTTTGAGAGCAAGCCAGACATGATGCTGCCACAGCACCTTTGCATTTCTGCCTGGAAGGCTCTTCCTGCAGAAGTCCCCATGGCGCTCTCCCTCCGCTGGTCCAGGTGCTCACGAGACACCTTCACAGCAGGGGTTTTCCATGACCATTATATTTAAATTTACCAACTGCCCCCTTCCTCTCTGACATTCTGTCTCCCTCTTCCCCGCTTTAGTTTCTCCCAAGCACTTTATTGCCATCGAACATACTGCATATTTTCTTATTTATTTCCTTACTTTCTGCTTCCACTCCTTATGGATTTTTGTAAGTCTTATTCATTGTTTTATCCCCAGAGACTCCTGCCTGTTTCATTCACTATTGTGTTTCCATCTTGAACTGTGACTGGCACAAGTTGGTCCTCAAACATTTAAAGAGAGGGACAGAGAGAGAAGCCAATTCCAAGTTCCATAAAAACAGATGCCATGTCTTATCCTTCCTTTGCATAGCATTGGGTAGGGCACAGAAAAAAGTATTTTGTTGCCTGATTATTGCCATGTTTGCATTGGCAAATGTAAAATATAAGGTCATTCAAAACTTTAGGCATATTAAATGTAGACAGTGCTGTTGCAGTATTAAAATATGTAACTTTTTAAAATATTTCAAAGCTATTTAAACTTAAGCCCATAACCTCTATTTAAGTATGAACAATTCTCAAAATCACCAATAAGAAATAGTTTCTTAAGTGTTCCCCCAAAATGACACAAAAATCCACCAAAAAAAGATAAGAAAGAAAATTTCAGTGCTCTCAATGTCAATGCCAAGCCACAAAACAAGTCATTTGGGTTCTTTGTGCCAACAGTTTGATTATGAAAATGGACAAGTGGTTTTAATAAATCAATCCCCCTCTGGCAAGCACTGCTGTTGGTGATGACCGAGACAAAGTGTTAGGGAATCATGGAAATCGGGGAAATACGACAAAGCAAAGAGGAGCCTTTCCCCTCTCCTGTCTGAAAAGACAAGAGTGTATACACTGTCATCTCTCAAACAACCGGATTTTAAATAGGAAACTTACTAGTGAATAAGCCTGAGAAATGTCTGAGAAACTCAATCTTTCTACACATTCAGAGGGTTGCCTATAAAATGTCAACAATCAAGTACAGACCACATGCAAACTAGATTCTTTTTCATATGAAAAGGTTAGGCAGAAAGCTTTATAGAATACTTCATCCATAAATGATTGTTCCAAAGGACGTCTGCTGTAACACGCCAAAACAAGCCCTACCTTGAGATTTTACGGCACTTAGTCCCATAGTTCCCAAAGCTCCGTCCCATAGAGAGCATCTCATGCCTACATGAGAGGACTCAGGTCTCTTCCAAAGATTGTTGAGCTACTGCAGTACAGAACCAGCTATATGGATATATCTGTTCTGTTTTGTGAAATCTGTACAAAAATTTCTATGTAATTCCTTTGTCTCTTTATAAAAACAGGAAAATAAATACTAAATGCTACTTAACATCATGTCTGTAGATTATAAAAAGTTTACTTGTATCTGTTAAAAATAATGTTGTATGGCAGGTCATGGTGACACCATTGGCCTGACAGTGGTGACAATGATAGGAAGAGCTGCCCATTGACTAATCTGTCCATTTATTCAGCAAATGCTGATTGCGTCGGGAGAACCTCTGTTCATCAAACATCTACTGAGCATCTACTCTGTGCGAGGGCTTGCAATCAGTGATGAACTAATGGACTGTTCATATATTTAAGGGAATAAAAAGGTGGCCTCTAAAAATGAGAGTGCTAAAGTAAAGAACTGGAGCACAGCGTGGTCTGGAACCCTCACTGAGACAACTCAAGGACATCAGGAACTGCAAAACCTGACTCAAGCCAGTATTATAATATGGGGGGAAAACAGCTATCAGTTCACCAAATTTCAAAATTGAGTTTACAGTCTAAAAATATAATAAACATACACAACAAATTCCAACTTTTTAACAAGACAAGAAAAACTAAATGGAAATATCGATGTCTCATCAGAGATAAGTTTGATTCAAGTAACAGAACTTCTGACAAAGATTCTCAAAAGTTTTAAATACAGGTGGAGGATAGACAAGGGAACCTGAGAAATAGAGCAACATATAAATGTAATGTAATTGTAAAGGGAAATTAGTATCCAATTTTGGCTTTTGTATCCTAACATTACCTAATAAACTTTTTCTTTAAAACATATAAAGGAGGCCAAACTCATAGACCTCTGTAAATTGTCTACTATAGGTTCAGGCATAGTTTAGAGAATTCACAAACCACAATAATTATACTATGAAAAACAGCCATTGTGATTCTTACTTACTCTTTCTAACCCAGGAGATCACGGACGGCCATGAATCTCCCCACCCCAAAACCCTCTGGAAATGAAGGTATTTTAGCAGAAGGCACAATCCAGCCCCAGACACACTGTGTCCTGGGCGTCTACATGTGCCTCCACTCCCTTCTCCAGAACACCCCAGCTTAACCAGCTCCTCCTCAAGGCCAGGGTAAACCTAGCCAAACAGAAAATCCAAGATTCGTATTGGTGGGGTAAGGCGTGAAAACATCTTCTGCAATCCTTTAGATGAAGGGAAGAACAGTGCACATTTTGTATATACTCAGTATTCATCTTTTTATCTTTATGTTACAGCTCTGTGATTAATTGCATTGCTTTGCTCAGAAATGCCTCTGTCAGAATAAAATCTAGGTCTTTTATAAACTGTTCTTTTCTGAAATATTATTCCCTGTATTAATATAAATGTTTCACTATTTTTGTTAGGGTGTGTGTGTTTGGGAATTCGCTATTTGTGTTTTGACTGCCTGTGACTTTATGTAATCTAAATAAATATAAAAGTAAAGGGGAATATGCATAGCTTGCAGGTTTACATTATCTCAACAGTGTTGTTCTCCTAAAGTAGATGCAGAAATTTTTTAACAGCACATTTTTTTTTCCAAAAGGCTTATGTACAACACACACTTTTCTAGAGAAGAGGCAAGGGACTAGCTTGTAAAGATACAAGAGAAGAGATGTACTGTCTAATTGTGGATTTACAGAACTTAAAGCCCAGAAAGACCTCAGTCACCAGGTAACCCAATATTTGGTGTCGCACAGGACACTGGACCCTCAAGAGGACCTTCATAATGGGTTCCACTGTCAAACAGGTTTGGGATTCACTGAATGGTATACCTTCTTTTAGATATTTAGAGTGATCATTCAGGTACTAAAAGTACTGAAAAGTCTTGCAATTAAAAACATAATTTAATCAATTGTTTCCAGACATATTTGACCATCATACTTTGTTTTCCTTCAATAGTCCACAGAACAGCGTCTCTTCTTACAGATCCAGCTACAGGAATGCCGATCTTGTACAATCATTTTATAAATGAGGAAACTGAATTCAAAGAATTTAAGTGGCTTAGTCAAAATCTGGTAATTAATTAGTGGATGATAATTCAACACATAGCATGAGGAGAGTTTAAATTAAAAGTAGCCAATAAAATAAGCAAATATCCCAACACTTTTCCTTTCTATCCATATCTACTGCAAAATAGTTGCCTCTTCTGTGTTTCTGTCTCAATCCCCTTGGGTTCTTTTTTTTTTTTTTTTTTTAATACTCACCCAAGAACATGCTTATTGACTTTTTTATAGAGAGACGGTAAGGGAGAAAGAGAGGGAGAAAAATATCGACGTGTGGGAAAGACACCGATCAGTTGCCTCTCCTACATGCCCTGAACAGGGACTGAACCTTCAACCTAGGCATGTGCCCTGACTGAGAATTTTGGTTTATGGGATGATGCTGTGACTACCTGAGCCTCACTGGCCAGGGCCCCCTGAATTCTTATATACCCTCAAATTTTCCTTGCTTACTTGACCAATGGCTATTAACCAGCTTGGATTCATTCATTAGATAGCATGTCCATCCTCTGGGAAAACTTTTAACAATGATCTTTCAGACTCTATAGTTGAAACAAGGACTTACCAAGGGAGTGGCTTTAATGGAGGCCAAGGCAGGATCATAGCCAATGATTAAGGCATCTAGAGCTCGGTGGTTCTCTTCAAACTTATTTATTTTAGGGCTTCTCCAGATAAGATCAGAATCAGACAGAATCAGAAAGTTTCCTTAAACTGATTATAAAGTGCTGATGTTTTCCTTAATGTAAATGTTTTAGCTCCTTTTCTGTACTCTTTTCCCTTGCATTTCCCATGTTCAACCTTATTCAGTACACTGCTTCTCCTGGATCTGAAACCCTTATACAATGTCACAACTTCCCAGAAGCTAATACAAAATGAGTTTATCGGCCTGTCTTCAATGTCTGCTGGGTGCTATAGCACTCCACATTTCTTCAGTTTGCATGGCCGAGCTGGAAATTACCCCTTCGAGCAAAGGCCTCTCCTATATAGTTCCCAAGCCAAGAAGAAAGTACTATTAAAAAGAGTACCCTTCTTTAAAATCCTCTCCCATTAGATAACATGTATTGCCCTTCATTTAGAAAGTTAAGCCTCTAAAGAGCTTTGGTGGGAAAAATACCTTTTCCATCCTGTTTATTTCCACTTGCCTGGCTTGCCTACACCTAAGAATAACAACGTTGGCAACAGCAGAAGATAAACCCTGAGCTGTTTCTCAGGACTGGGTGGAGTTGATGCTGAGCCAGCCACATCTCACCTGGCCCTCCTTAAAACAACATTTCAAGTTAGCTGGCTGTGATTCCAATCTCTGACAATGGAACAGGAAGAACACTGGCTAATAGAGCTTAAACAGATCTAGCTTTGTGTAGCTCTTAGTTTAAAAAGTGCCAGCCCTAACTATATGTGTTATTCTCTTCTATGAGACAATTCATGAGAGTTTTTCAATAGTATAGAAATACTTTGTATATCTTCCTCTATTTTATTTATAGAATAAGGATCTAAAGAGAAAACAAAACAAAACACTGAATGCATTCTATATACCTAGCTAGGTAGCCACCAAAGAAAAAGAGTGCTATTAAGGTAGTAAGATATTACATATGAATAATTAAATCTGGGTGACGAGGAGGGTAATGATTATTTTCTTCCTTGAACTTTTCTGCTTTCAGTTTAATAGAAATTATCTACACACTTTTAAAAGCACAGTATCGCTTAGTTTGAAGTGTAAAAAAGCCAGATTTTGATTTCCACCTATGAAGATGGCATTCCGAAAATGTTTTATCCTCTCGAGGACATGCTTACTGATTTTTAGAGAGAGGTGGAAGGAGGACAAGAAAGGGGGAGAGAAACATCCATGTGAGAGAGAAACATCAATTGCCTCTGGTACGTGTTCCCTGATCAGGAATCGAACCTGTGACCTTTCTGTTTACAGGAAGACTCTCCAGCCAATTGAGCCACACTAGCCATGGTGGCATTCCTAACTTTCCCAGGTCCTAGGTCATGGTGATTAATGACTTACCTAGAAGATATTCTATTCCTAGGAAACAGCAGGGAAGTGTCTCAAAGGAAAAATGTCCCAGCTTGTGGTTGTTTGTTTGTTTTCTGTGGACATCCAGAGACTCCAATTAGGTGGCAGTTGTCATAAAATACAAAATTTATTCCTTTAAACTAGCCTTGTGTGATTTGTCCTCCTTCTTCTCAATCTTTACAGCTTTTCTCTATGAAAGCTATCATTCTATTCAGTATATTTAACAAGGGCTTACTATGTGCAAGACAATATGCTCATGCTGGCATTCAAGAAAACTGACATTATATAAATAATAAGCTAGACTGTAAAAGACATTATGTCAGTACAAAATACAGGTATAAGTAAAAAATTATAATTTACACTAATGGGGGAATCAGGAGAAAGGGCTTCTTTGGAGAAACTGCATTTGAACTAGCTCTTGAAGAATAAAAAGGATTTCAATTGAGAAATAATAGATGAAAGGACACTCCTGGCCAACGACATGCTTGACCAAAACCAACGCAGAACTGCTACAAAAGTTTCTGTAAATTTATTTGGTTGGGTGACTGGGAATATGAATTAAAAGAATTCCATTAAAAAAAATTCTTCTATGAAGTTATGCATAAAAGAAAAACCGCCTTGACTGATGTGGCTCGGTGGGTTGTATGTCATCCCACAAACCAAAGGTCACTGGTTCAATTCCTGGTCAGAGCATTGTCTAGGTTATGGGCCAGGTCCTATTTGGGGGTGTGCAAGAGGCAACCAATCAATGTTTCTCTGGCACATTGATATTTCTCTCCCTCTCTCCTTTCCTTCCCCTCTTTCTCCTCTCCTTCCTCTCTTTCTAAAAATAAATAAAATCTTTAAAAAAGAGAGAGAAACCATGCCCTTCTATTAGCTATTCCCTTCATCTTGTACGAAAGATGCTATATAAATACAGAATATTACTTCTATTAAAGTTAGTATTTTTAAGTGGTCAGGTTTTTATAACACCTGAAAGTAAATTTTTGTATCTTCAAGACGGAAAACTTCTAAGAAATTAAATGTATTCTGCATGGAGAATTAAGTCAAAGAAGAGCATAGCAAGAAGAGAACAAATTCAAGACAGAGGTGCTAGATCTTTTAAATAATTTATTATAGATCTCATGGTCTTAGAAGCCAAGAATTCTGTTTAACTTTGTTTGGTCTTAATACCAATATTATGCCACACTTTTAATTGCTCAAAACTATTTTTATTAGATCAGCACTAATGAAAAGTTTTAAATGTTAGAAATTTATGTTTGTTCCAACTCATCTGGGAATTCAGAGTTAAATTAGGATGGCCTCTTGAGTTTACAGTTCGAGCAGATGAATCCCAGACAGCGGGTGACCAATTTGTTAAAGGTCACTCAGCTAGTCAAAGGCAACCAATTAAACTGGAGGAAACCAAATAACTTGCCCAAGGTCACACAGTTGGCAACTGGTAGGGCCCGAATTACAACACAAGAGACGCCAGGCCTCTAACCTTTACTCTACACTTCCTCTCTGCCAATGAAAAATTAACAAAATCCCTCATAAGCAGGTAGAGTCCTGCAGATGAAAAGTCATTCATATAAAAAAGTAGAGGGTAGTAAATGCTACTATTATAAGTTCAAGTAAGGGCATACATTATCTAAAGTACTTTAATGGCAGACAGGAACCAGTATTTCCAGATGTCTTGATGGAAACTTAAATAATGTATATATTTGTTAATGTATTATATTATAAGGTACTGGAAAAAAGAAAAACAAAATGGGATGAGAATAATCCAAACTTTATTCCTCCAGCTTTTTAGGGCATAAAAATATTACGAAGTATATTTTTTAAGTGTTCACCCCAAGTCCTACCACTCAAACACATTGACTGTATTGTTATTTAAATTTTTTTAATCTGAGAATATGTTCGTTGATCTTGGAGAAAGAAGAAGGGGGAGAGAGAGAGAGACAAACATTGATGTGAGAGAGGAACTCAATCAGCTGCCTCCAGTATGCGCCTTGACCAAGAATCAGATCCATAACCTACATATGTGCCCTGACCAGGAATCAAACCCACAAAGTTTGGGGGCACGGAGGATGCTCCAAACTACTGAGTGACCCAGCCAGGGCTACACTGTTATTTAATCATTTAGAATGCTTAAAGATGTTTGTTTTTTTGATCCTATTTTTAATTGTAGCCTCATCCCTTCTTGGCAAAAAGAGAGAGTAGGTAGAACGCAGGACAGGAGAAAATGTATTATACAGTCTTTGAGCTTATTGCTATCTGTCTAAAATTCCTTGCTTTCAGGTATCAACGGATGTGTTTTTTATTTTCATAAAAAAATAATCCAAGCCCACTCTCTTTGTAATTGTGATCATGAGAATTTGCCTTTCCATATCTATCTAGCTTTTTTCTTGCAACAACCTGATAAGGGTAAAAATGTCAACTAGATTGCTGGCATGGTAACTAGACACCAGTTATAACTATGATCCCTAATTGGTAGATTGAGAGAAAACTGAAATTACCTGATGAGGACACCATACTTGGAGCATTTCTGGGGCATCCGAGGGCCATTGTTCTAGAAATGGGGACCACAGCTTACGGGACTTTGGAAGCTTTTGTCTATGGAGCTATGCTACAAGAGATAGATACCAGCTCCTGGAGGAATGAAGTTGCTACACCATGATGGTTCCCTTACCTGTCCAGTGTGGATCTTGTCTCCTTACACCTGAGCTGTGCCACATCAACTGCTAAGGACTCCCAAAAAGAAATGCCCAATGGCAAGCAGTGGTTCCTGTCCTACAGCCTCTGGTCACACTGGTGTCATGGATGATCAATGTTAGTTTTAGAGTCACGCTAGCTGAATCTAAGAAGATTGCAGTAACCTTCATAATGTATAGATAACTGTCCTATCCCATGAGCCTTTATTTTTCCAAGCCAAAGTTCTTTTCTTCATATTCCATCATTAGATAATTGCCGCCTCTCCCCTAGTCCTCATTCACAATCCTAGGCATTGACTTAATCATTCGAGTACTCTTATCTGTTTCCTTCATATCTATTTTAATTTAAAAATGACAATAAGGGTTGCACGCTGTAACATATATACCAGATTTTATATAATAACAAAATAAAATCATCTGTTCTTCTGCTAAGATTCTTTCTGACAATACTAGGTACATTGCCGCATATTTTGACCACAGCACCTTATTAAGCTGATATTGGAGAACAATATACAGTGACTCCCAGGTTTCTTCTAGTGATCTGGTGTTAATATTTAATAATCTGTGGTATATAATCCTACCTTGCAAAGATTCTAGCTTACCAGGAAGGGTCAGAGCTCACTGGGATCACTGGAGTCCAAGTAGAGAAGGCAGGTGGTGAACCCAAGCCCAAACCTGAGAGAAAAGTAAAACCCAGAGCCAAGGAAAGAAACAAAACTCCAGTCCAAAACATGACAACATTTAATAAAAGATGGAAGTAAGTGGCAAGACCTAGATCAAAACGCAAGAATAAGCCAGAAGATACCAGACGACCAATATAATTTGTTTGTGTGGCCTAGCAGTTACTGGTACAAGGAACGTCAGGATGACTTACAGATCACAAATTAAGACCTGAGTCAGTCATAGGCCTTCAGAAAATAAAAAGGGCCCTAGGATCTCTTCTTATTTCAAATCCCTGTAAGTCTGTGGGAGCTTTCAGCCCTTTCATTCAATTCAAAAAAACATGTATTGGGAGACTGCGATGTGCCAGGCACCAGGTAAGCATTATGGAGTCAGAAAGGAAAGAAACAGACTTGGTCTCTGACCTCATGGGGTTTATACACTAAAAGAACTTAGCAATCCTTCCATTTACTTGGTTTTTCACCCCCTGATAGTTAAGGGGAAAAAATAGAACAACTTTGATTTCTCAGTTCTTACTATCTAAGGAAAGCAAACTTTTTCCTAATACCAAAACAATAAAAAGTATTTAAACATGCTGCCTTTTATATATAGGAAATTCAGGGGAGAAAACAAACAAAATTTGCAACTACAGATTTGTAGGAGACATAGAAATGATAAGCAAATAAGATTTCCTTATAGTTAGACTACATGAAATCTGAGGTTATAATACTATGTATCTTATTTTCATAGCACTTTTTCTTGTAAGAGCAATATATGTTCATTGTTGAAAATTTGGAAAATACTGTCGTAAGACAATAAGAACATCTGCAATCCCATAATACGTAGATATAGTCACTGTTAGTATGCTGACATTTATTTCTATGTAGATGATCAGATAAATACATATTTACATAAACTTACTCAACTACTCATTTTGTAAATGGTACCACACTAGTATAGAATTTTGTATCTTACTATTTTCTTAATACTGACTTTAACTTGCAGACACACTTTTTTTGAGAGCTGAGAAAATATTATCCAGCTGTGTTGACTGCTAATAGAAATAAAATTTAAAACCATCTCCTGTAAATGTGCTTGATATCGCCTTTCCCAAGTATCCTTATCTTCAATCTTCCATTGTGACTTTAATTTTCTATTATTTTTCTTCTCATTTAGATTGTCTTTTAAGTTACTTCTATGGTTCAACTTTATCAGCTTGGTTTTCATTTATGCATAAGAATTGCATATCATCTGTAAACATTTATAAAATTAAATAAAAGCATCTCCAAACTACTTCCTGGAAAAGGCTTATTTGTCCACTCAGAGAAGTGTCTATTTATCTCCACTCTTTGTTTATTCTTTCTCTGTCAAGCAAAAAAGTCATGAGTAGGGAAAGAACTCAGATCTGAAACCTGGTCAGGCTTTGTAAAGTTTAAAATATCACATTTTCTGTAGAGGCACACATATTTCTCCTTTAACTGTAATACATTATTCCCCTTTTCTACAAAATAAGTTATATTTGCTATGATCTATGTTTGTTTTGAATATTGGTCTTCCAATTGTCCACAGGGATGTGGATATGGTTTGATGGCTCCAGGATCCTCCCTGAAACCCTTTCCTGACAGGAGACCCCCAAGGATGCCAGCCAATGCCCCAGAGAGCTGTCACTTACACACTAAGTTTCTTCAGCACACTTGAGTGACGGCCATCTAGTCTTGGTGAGTCATCTGCAGCTAGTCTGCTGATCAGATCCAGAATATCCTGAGCACTTGCCATTTCCTCCAATGTATATATTGCTTGAGAAAGTCTGGGTGTAGAATTATTACTCAGCAAAATCAGAAGTGCAGAATTCATTTACACTGTATATTCTTTTTTTTATTTCTGAGTATATGTTTGGTATGATATAAGCCAAGGGCTTCTAAAGTTCTCATTTCACAGTATTTAAGAGTCTTTCATTATTGTCTTGGAAATCCATTGCCAAGATATTTTCAAGTTCATTCTTGGCTATGTCATTTTTAGTGTGCCTGGGATCTGTCACCCTTCCTGGGCTTAATTTAATAACCTGACCCTTCAAATACTCCTTTTTCATTACATGTATATAAGTAAGCCTTCTTTCTCTTTCCTTAACTTTCTTCTATGTATTTTCAAAGAGTTTAATACCAGAACTTTATTTTTTGTATGAGTTCCCATAAGAAAATTCATATACTTCCCACTTGTTTATGTCCAATTTGATTTAAGTATTCCTTTACATTTTCTCCCTTACATGTCTGCACTTGAATTCTCTTTTAGAGAACTGTTTATGTACTTTACATTTTTCTTTGGAGTCCTCTCTCCCATTAGAATATGGAATGGAATGGAATGGAATGGAATGGAATGGAATGGAATGGAATGGAACAGAACGGAACGGAACTGGAATTGGAATGGAATGAAAATATCCTTCATTCAGTATATGCTCCAATTTGCATTGGATCTGCAAGGCACTCAGTGAACATTTCCTGAATGAATGTATGATACCAAGAGTTAACAATCATGGGGCATTTACTAGTATCATGTTCCATGTTAAACACTTTACATGCATCATGTCACCAACTCTCAGGCACTAGACTGTCAAGTTTATTGGCAAAGAGCTGTCTATGTATCCCTAGCACCTAAGGCAATGATGGCATATAGTAGGTGATCACTAAATATTGCTGCATGGATAAGTTGAAAATCTGCATGAGTTAGGTGCCATTATTATTCATGATTTACACTTAAGGCAACTGAAGCAGAGAGGTGCAATCACTTTCTGAAGTCCCAGTATATGTGAAGCCAGGACTTGAACCCAAAACCCACATACTTCACCAGGATTTATTACTGGTAAACTCAATAGCTACCTATATTAATGCAAGAAAAAAATTCTGTTCATCTTAATAAGTAGTATGCAATGTTAAATACTGTAGGCAATGATTTTACAAGAAAAAATGTACAAATGATGAGTTTTTAATAAATACAGTACCCGACCTCCGATCTGCAGTTTCATTTTTCTCAGTTTCTGTTATCCGTGGTCAACCACAGTTTGAAAATATTAAATAGAAAATCCCATAAATAAACAACCATATGTTTTAAATTGCATACCATTCTGAAGAGCATGCTGAAATCTCTTGCGGTCCTGCTCTGCCCTTCCTGGGACATGAATCACCCCTTTATCCAGCATATCCACACCATATATACTCCCTGTCTATTACGTCGCGCAGTAGTTCTCTCGATTATCATTCAATCGACTACCTCAATATCACAGTACTTGTATTCGTGAACCTCAGTTTAAGTAATAATAGTCCCAAAGCTATTCACATAACTTTTACTATAGTCTATTGTTATAGTTATTCTATTTTATCATTAATTATTGTTGCTATTCTTTTATTATGCCTAATCTATAAACTAAACTTTATCATAGATAAGTATACATGGAAAAAAACATAGTATATATATAGGGTCCTGTACTACCCATGGTTTCAGGTATTCACTGGGGGTCTTGGAACATATATATTGCAGGTAAGGGGGAAACTACTGTAATCAGATAGGCAGATATCTGTAAGCTCCTTGCTAACTATGCAAGGAAAAGCATGATTTCTCTTTAATCAATTTATTCTGTTGCATTTGTACACCAGGTAATGAGGATTGCAGGACTTTTGATAAGTGGGTGTCCCCCGCCCAAAGCAGCTCTGGGTTTATTTAAGTAATCTGTTTTGTCAATTCTTTTCAAAATAAGAACAGCACTAATAAAATAATCATTATTGCGGCTTTGCTATGATTGCCAATAGAGTTTATGAGTAATATGCTTATAAAGTAGGAGACTTACATGTCTCTCAAACATCTCTGCTACATCTAGTCACCTGATTTACTAAAACATTACCATTAATACTTCATTCTTTAGGGTTTTGATTACTTGTACATTTAACAACCCATTAATAAAAATAATATAGCCCTTTGAAAAGTGTAGTTCCTTAAAACCAATTAGCTCTCTCCTTAATTCTTTATTAGCCCACACCCTAGTGGGAGCTTAGTGATAATTGGCAGAGAGCAAAGCCTTTTGGAAACAGCACATAAGGGTACTGAAGCCATGGGTTGAATAGTAAAAAGGGGTACAGAAATTGGAAGTAGAAAGGCACCAAAGGTGTAGCCCAACATAAAGGAAGAGAGGGAGGGAGCAAAGAGCAAGAAGGCAAAGAAATTGAAGAAAAAACAACAACAACAACAAAACCCTGGACTGGAACTCTGCTATTCACCTTGGAAAAGTCACTTAATCACTGAGAGCCTCAGTTGCTCCACCTGTAAAATGGGGGTGATGAAAACATGACTTCCTCACGGGCACTTTAATAGCAGATCTTAATGGGCCATGTAAATTGTACAGCATAATGCAATATATAGTAACAGTCTTTTACTTGGCATTATTTTCTTATAATCAGCCCATTTACGCACTGTGTGATATAAACATCTCACAAAGACAGTCAGTAGCTTCAAAATATAGACCCATGAATCATAGCTACTTCTTTTGTCTGGAACCATTTCTGATATTTTTAACCCAATGAGCCAATTCACAAATGTAACAGCTTTTATGTGCCTACAAGCTCAGGAAGCTTACTGTGTGCTCTACGGACTAGAGTTCTGTAAAACCTCTGTTTAAACAAGGAAGCTTCTTTTAAGTCCTGTTTGCAGTCTGGGGCCTTTGGTCAAGGTGGAAACTAAAATTGAAAACAGATAGATGTTTTACATTTAAATGGGTTTAACATAAATGTGCATTAAGCCATTTCATGGACGATTGCACAAATATCTTTTGCAAACTTGATACACGTGAGCACATATACAGTAGCCATTAATGCCTTCTAGAGAAATAAGGTGCAGGTCCAAAATTTTAAGCAGCCACCCCAAGTCCTCTCACTCGAAAGAAAATGTAATGGCTTTAAGGGAATTGCTCTAATAATATCATGGCATCTGCAATGGCTGGCCAGAGCAGAGCAAACCCGAGTGCATGTCACCGTAAGTCAATTTAACAAGAAATAAGCTTCCCCTTGGAGAATCTAAACTCCCTGGCTTCCCACAAAGAAAATTGAATTTTGGAGGTCACACCTTGGGTAGGTTACCAGAGGAAGATCCTTAACATTTTTTTTGTTTTGGTCATATGCTCAGGGAGGTCAATGCTATTCTACCAATAAATAGCTACCAAAGATCTGCTCCCCCCCTCAACACCCCGCCAACAAAAAATTATAACAAGTCCCGCTAGTCTAAGAGAAAATGACAAATGATCATGATACTTAAGACGCCAGGGACCAAACCGGATATAATTATGTTCAAACATCAAGTTTTGAATCGCGCATTGAGAAGCAGGATCGATACTGAGGGCGGGGGAGGGGAGGGGAAGAGAGGAGAGCTGGTGAGACTGTGGTGGGGGTCAGAGTAAGTCAGAAACACCGAAAGAGAGCTTTAGGTTAAAAGTGACTTTAACCAAATGTAAATCAACCGAACCGCTGTTATCGAAAAGAAAAGCGAGTCGCCAGGTCAAGCCCAGGCGAAGCCCTGGCTGGGTCGGTGGACGGCCCCGCGCGGAGTCGCCCGGGTGGGTGGTCGGAGGGCCCGGTGAGTCCTCGCAATGGCTGGAGCAGCCCCAGCTCACTGCACGTCGGGCAGAGGCTCTGGGTGGGCGCACCCAAGCCGCCGCCAACGCCGCCGCCAACCCCCTATCCCCCCCCCCGCCAGGCAGCAACATGTGGGGCGCTGCCACTCCGCCGCCCGGGAACTCCCTCCGGCTGGAGTTCCTGGTGGACGCAGGCTTGGCCTTGGGAAGGTGCTTAATTACTCTTGGGAAAGATTCCTCCCGCGTTGAACTTGGCAGGTCCTGACATTTCCAACCCACCCCTGAGCGCCAGCATTACACACTAGCACACATACACGCCCCCCTGTACCTGCCCAGGCTGCGTGCAGTGCTGGCTGCCCACTCAGGAGCAAAACACCGGAGCGACGCAGAGAGGAGACCCCAGCTCTGCCGGCCCCGGGGCGAGGGGGCAGGGAGGCAGAGGGGGCTGTCTTAGCACTGGGTAGCTCCGAGGACTAAGTCCACTTCCCTCTTGGCCCCGGCTCCGCATTAGTTCGGGCCCCTGGCACCAGCCCCGTGTCCTTTTGTGCTCTCCCGGGAAGCCCGACTCTACTCACCCGGGCTGCGTGCGGATTCCGGCCTCCAGTGGCAGCCCGCTGCCCCATCCCACGAACACTGCGGCGCCCCCAGAGCGTGCAATGCGGAGCCCCGCCAGCGCGCGGCCGGAGCCGGAGAGTGCGGGGAGGGAGCCAGGGAGGGAGGAGGAAGGCGGGAGAGAAAACGCAGCGGGGAGGGTCGGGGGGCGGCGAGGGGTGCGCGCGCCACTCCCACTCACGCTGGGCACTAGCCGCCGCCGCCGGCCGCAGCCGGCCAGCCCGGCCTCATAGGCCGCGGGACCAATCAGCGCGCGCGGGGGGAGCCGAGCCCTTCGCGGGGCGCGCTCATTGGGTCGGCGCGCACGACCCAACTCCCTGAGTGTCCGCAGGACGCCAAGTCTGCAAACTCCCGCCCGCAGGAGCCGAGCGCCAGGCACCCGTGGGGCACCCGGCTCTGCGCTCGGGCTGGTAGGGTGAGTGAGCCGAGTCTGGCGGGCAGAACCGGGAGGGCTTGAGGCATGCCCGCGACGCCCGTTCCCAGTGAGCGTTCAAAACGAACAGTGTTGGCTCAGGTTGCAGCGATTCCTTCCTGCGAGCGACCCGCTGAGCCTCTCGCCTCACTCTGGAGAGCAGCCGAGTGATGGAAAGCCTGGCAGTGGGAAACGGCCGCAGCCAAACCTTACTCCCCGCCACTCCACGGCCGCGCGACACCCATTGCACATAAGAATCGGAGCTGAAAAGCAAATCGAACTCCGAACCCAGATCAGACCTAGACCACCTAACGTTTGCAATAGAGGACTTGGACTGCAGAGCGAACAATGAAGGGGGAAGAGAGTCGGAGAGGCAGGTCTTAGCGAGGAAGTGGGAATCCGGTTGTGGGTTTTGGTAGACATAATTCTCCCACCTTCTGCCATATCGTTTCCCAGGTAAAAGCCCTTCTCCTCCCAGCCTCTCATGACGTATTGATTTTTCTCTCGTTGTAAATCGTGTTTGACTCTCCTAGACTTTTCAATCCAGAGCTTCAGAGTGGAAGCGGAAGGCGGCACTAACTCGCCTTCTCTCTGAGCACCACGGAGGGCTGGCGTGGGAGAGGGTGATTGGGAAGGTCCCCGAGAAGGTCCGCAGGAAGGAATGCGTGGGTCCACCTGGGAGCATGGAGCTGGAGGCTAGGGATCGCCCCACCTCCGCCGGGTACCCGGGACTGCAGGGCTGCCTTCCCGAGGACAGCCCGCCCAAGAGGCTACATTTGAACATCTTGTGGGTCCCTCAACCTTTCTATTCCTCGAGCTTCTCTTCGAGCAGGCCTCCTCCGAAACTCCCTGCCTCTGCTGTTCCCCATAATCTACTCATAAATATATCAATTTTTTTGTTTGTTTTTTAAACTCCCTCTGATTCCCTCTGCCTGGAAGGGCCTCGGATGATGTATTTTTTGGTTAAGAGCTTCTGGATCTCAGAAAGTTTTTCTCTTACTTAGTTTATGTTTAGAACCTTTGGACACGGGAGGTGGTCACTGCAGTGCTGCCTCCCTGCGGGGCTAAAAGAATTGAACATGAAATAATCAAACCGAACCTGGAGCTCTCTCTCGGTGACTCTGTGAGTTAGAATCTGGTACTGATCAGGGCATGTCCTGGGTGTCATCACTGGCCACTTCTTTAGTGTCTAGGAAAAATTCCTTTTTCTAAAATTCCTGTCCATATACGTATTTCACTTAATCTTGATTTTTTTTTAACTGGCTCAGCTCATAGTTTAGTAAAAACTTATTTGGGTTCAAAATGAAATTCAATATATTACTACAGTTCATGGGACTCTGTTCCTGATGGAGACAGAATCCTTAGGATCTCTTTTAAAAAACATATTTTTACGGTGAAGGACAAATACCGTATGTTCTCACCTATAAGTGGAATCTATTCAACAAAATAAACTAACGAACAAAATAAACCACAGGCATGGAAACATGGAGCAGACTGAAAGTGACCAGAGGGGATGGGGAAGGAGGACAATGGTAGAAAGAAGGGGAAGGGGCTAGACAAAGAGCATGTATGAGTGGCCCATGGACATGGACAGCAGTGTGAGGATTGATTGTGGGAGCAGGGGGTGGGTGGAGGAGGGCAAATGGGAAAAAATTGAGACAAGTGTTAATAGAATAAGTGTGATTTTTTTAAATATTTTTTTAAAATCATAGAAAAATATGCACTCGAAATTTCGCCAGGCAAGGGTTATCTCTGTGTGGTGGGATAATAGATGATTTTTTTTGTTTGTTTTCTTCTTTATACTTTACCATATTTTCTAAAGAGTATGCAACATATTATTTAGGAAAACATTTTTAAATATGTTTATTCCCAACATACGATACTCTTCAGGCAGCCATCAGGAGAGCTAAAATATTAAATCCTCCTACTTTACCCTTCACTTCTTTTCAATCACCATGTCCTTGAACTCTGTCTCCTGGAGCAGCTTTCAGATCTCTCCATCCTCAAAACCTATGCTATCACTGCCACAGCCTCATCATTTCTTACCCAGGTTGCCACAGCAGCCTTAATTGTTCTACTATCCAGTCAACCACAATGCCACCATGGCTCCTTAAGGACGACAAAGGCGATTATGTCACTTAAAAGCTTAAAAGCTTTCCATCCACCCACTCCCCCCACCCCCAACCTCATTGCTGTGAATTTCAAACCTGGTACCTGGCTGGCCAGGCCTGTCCCTCCCAGCCCGACCTCAGCCTTCCATGTTGGCCTCATCTCCTGCCTTCATACTTCCCTATACAGGGTGATCCTGCCCCACTGCAAATTTTTGTCCTTTGCACACATATTATGTGACTTCACATGTCCACTGCTAAGACTGGAGAGTATTGGGATGCCACCCTTCTCTTCCTCACCAGCCTTACCCCCACCATCAATTCCTATGTCTGCTTAAGACTCACTTAAAATATCACCTTTTTAATGAAGTCTTCAAAACTGACAGGGCCAGAATTAGCATCTCCTGTTCTCTGTACTCCAATAGCAAGCACTTTATTTATTCAACAACTATTAACCCGATGCCTATTATGCCACAATGTGTGGCACTAATCACAATGACTAAAACACATATTTATACTCCTGGAGCACACCATGGAAGAAACAAATATTAAATCAAGTCACACAAACAAATAATTGTAAACAGACATAAGTGTGATGAAATCACTACATATGTAAAAAGTAGCATGGTTTACTTTAAACATATGCCAACCATAGTTCTTACCATATTATGTTATAATACATTGATTTACTTGCCCAAATTTCTGTATCCCATCATATTATCTATATATCCCTGCTAGAACATAGTGCCTGGTTCATAGTAAGTGCTCAATAAATTTTTTTTTATTCCTCATCTGCGGACACTTTTTACTGATTTGAGAGAGAGAGAGAGAGAGAGAGAAACATCAACTGGTTTTCTCCTGACCAGAGATTAAACCCACAACTCAGGTACGTGTCCTGACCAGAAATCGAACCCACAATCTTTTGGTGCACAGGGCAACTCCAGCCAGCTGAGCCATACCTGCCAGGGCACTCAATAAAATTTTAAAAATAAATAAATAGGTGAATAAATGAATGGGTATTTGAAATGCACATAAAGCATTTTGTTTCATGTATTGACATGCTACTGTTGTACAAAATCTAAAACACTTTAGTGCTATGTTTTAAAAATTAATATCATTAGATCCTTATCATAACACTAATTTGGTTCTTCTGGCATAAATGATCTAATTTCTTCTTGCTTGATGTCACATTTAGGAAATATAGGTAATATACTATTTGTGGATATTCTATTGTTGCTAGGAGGAATTTATTGTTTTGTTATTAATTTTTTAAATTGTTATATATTAATTTAGAGGGGAACGGGGAGAGAGAGTGAAACATCAATTTGTTTTTCCACTTATCCATGCATTCATTGGTCGATTTCTGCATGTTCCCTGACCGGAGGTGGAACCTGCAACCTTAGCACATTGAGACCACACTCCAACCAACTGAGCTACTCAGCCAGGGCCAAATTTATTCTTTTTTAAAATAAATTTGATTTTTAATATATAAAAAACCAATGTTAAGACACAAAGCACAATCCATAAAAGACTACACAAAATGGACTTTATTAAAACTAAAAATGTTTGCTCTGCCAACAACACTGTTGAATCAATGAAAAGACAAACATAGACTGGGAGAAAATATTTGCAAATCATATATCTGACACAGGATTTGTAGCGTAGCCAATATATATTTTTAAAAAAACTCTCAAAACTCTACAATAAGAAAACAACCAAAATTTTTCAATGAACAAAAGATTTGAACATTCTACCAAAGAAGATATACAATTGGGGGGGAAAAAAGTTCATTATCGTTAGTAATTAATGAACTACCGATTAAACCACAATGATATTACTATACTTCTAATAAAATATCAAATGCTGTGAATGCAGAGCAATCAGAACTCTCACACATTGCTTGTGGGAAAGCAAAATGGATCGGCCACTCTAAATATAATTTCGTAGCTTCTATAAAGTTCAATATAAACTTAACCATATGACCTAATATTCCCACTCTTAGATATCTACTCAAGTAAAATAAAAGGCCTATGTTTACTCAAAAACCTGTTAAGTACATATAGCTATTTTATAGCTAAAATCTTGAAACAACCCAAAATCCCTTTACTGGGGAATAAATAAACAAACTGATTACATCCATAATATAAAATGTTACTCAAAGATAAAAGGAATGAACTGTTGATACAAACATTACATATTTCAATGAGTTATGCTAAGTGAAAGGAAACAGACTCAAAAGCTAAATGCATACACTAGTTAAAAACATTAGAGTAGCAAGATCAAAGAACGTAAGGTTTTTCATGATGCTAGAGCCACAGTTTGAGGTCTGGATGATGTATATTTACATGAAGCAATTATTTAAACCCTTGCTACTTCAAGTTTCCTGTCACACAGAGCTAAACTTCATCTTACCTAATATAATGAGTGCATGAATTAATCAATTAATGAAAATTCAATTAAATGTAGTCTTCATGAAGAAGAAACTGTAACTATTTTACTTGCTGACATATTATCAATGCCTCACATAATGCAGTAGACAGAGTGGGTACTCAATAAACAATAGTTAAATTTAAGAAACAGATAAGAATAAAGATAAAGTTGGGATTTTACAGAAATGTAACACAATTTTCCATTCAGATGAGTATTTTCCCCTTCGAAGTAGCTACTTTGGCATATTACATTTTTCATTCCAGTGATGCTGCTCCTACTTCAAAATATATTCGCTCTCCCTTTTTTGTTTATTAAAATATTGCCTTTTCTTTAAGTAAAATTGTTTCCCTTAAATAAATTATTCACTTTCTTTCTTTCTCTCGATGAGCAAACAATAAATTTAATGTCTTAACGTTTTACTCATTTTTCAATATCTCAAGTAGTATCTAATTTATCTTCTTTTCTTCTTTCACAAATATGAGAAGTTTATATAATAGGCACATGGCAAAAATAAAAATGCAGATTTTATGCAAAGCTTAAGAGATTTTGGCTCAAAAAACCATCATATTTCCAGATGTATCACTAAAAGTAATTTTCATTTATTGGACACTGATGGTTGACATTAAGCTCTTGAAATATCATTAAAATATTTCTGCTCTAACCAGTTTGCACAGTCAAGTGACTTTAAAAAAAAATCATTTACAGCTAAGCTGCTGTGATGGAATTTATTATAGGAACTCAATTTTCTCCACCAGTTTTTCTACTAGGAAACAGTAATCCTGATTTCTGGTCAAGACGGAGGTGTAGGTAGACACACTTCACTGCCTTACACAACCACAAAAATGAATTACAACTGAATCTCAAAAAAAAAAAAACCAACAGAAAAAAAACTACCCAGAACTGTCAGAAAATCAAAATGTATGAAGTCCAACAACTACAGATTTAAAGAAACCATATTTACCCTGGCTGGTGTGGCTCAGTGGATTGAGCACCAGCCTATGAACCAAAGGGTCGCTGGTGGGATTCCCAGTCAGGGCCACATGCCTGGGTCACAGGCCAGGTCCCCAGTTGGGGGCACATGAGAGGCATCCACACATTGATGTGTCTCTTCCTCTCTTTCTCCCTCACTTCCCCTCTCCCTAAAAATAAATAAAATCTTTAAAAAAAAAATAAAGAAGCCATATTCATCCAGACAGGTAGAAGGGGTGGAGAGGAAAGGAGATGCAAGTGATATGGAAAGGCAGCAGCAGTAGTGGAGTGGGCAGGGACAGCCCCACATTCACATGTGATTGATAAATATCAGGAGAGATATCTTGGAAGCAAATGATCCCAGCCCCAAGTCAGACCACACAGCCCAAGGTTCCAGCTACAGGAAGCTAAATCTTCATAACTTCTGGCTGTAAAAATCAGTGGGGGTTGGAGCAGCTGGAGAAACTGCTGGATTTTCAGGAAACTTTGTTTAAAGGGTCCAATGGTCTTAAAATGTATGTAAACCCACCTACTCTGGGATCCAACACCAGGGCAACAACTGGAAGGGTGCCTATAGCATACGGGAAATAGGTGAAGTGACTGGAAACAGGGCGACTGCCAGGTGAATCCCCAGAGGCCAGGCAGCAGCACAGTCTACTCTCTGAGCCCTCCCCGCAACACAAAGTGGCAAAGCAGGTCGCACCACCCTGGCAATAGCCTAAGGCTTCGACCCACACAATTTACAGGTACCTTTTATAGGGAGTCAAAGCAACTCTACCTACTACACAGAAACAAAAACAGGGAGGTTGCCAAAGTGAAGAGACAGATAAATATGGCCCAAATGAAAGAACAGAACAAAATCCCAGAAAAAGAACTAAACAAAAGTGAGAGAGCCAACCTATCAGATGCAGAGTTCAAAACACTGGTGATCAAGATGCTCAGAGAAGTCATTGAGCATGGCGACAACATAAAGGAAGAAAAGAAGGTTACACTAAGTAAAAAAGAGAAATCTACAGCGATCCAACAGTGAAGGGAAGGAAGCTGGGATTCAAATCAACAATTTGGACCGTAAGGAAGAGATAAACATTCAACTAGAGCAGAAAAAAAAAAAATTCAAAAAAAAATGAAGGTAGTATAAGAACATTCGGGGACATCTCCAAACGTGCCAACATCTGAATCATAGGAATGACAGAAGGAGAAGAAGAAGGACAAGAAATTGAAAACTTATTTGAAAAAATAATGAAAGAAAACTTCCCAAAATTGGCAAAGGAAATAGACATACAAGTCCAGGAAGCACAGAGAGTTCCAAATAAGTTGGACCCAAAGAGACCACACCAAGACACATCATAATTAGAATGCCAAAGGTAAAAGATAAAGAGACTCTTAAAAGCAGCAAAAGAAAAACAGAGAGTTACCTACAAAGGAGTACCCATAAGACTATCAACTGATTTCTCAAAAGAAACCTTGCAGACAAGAAGGGATGGACAAGGAGTATTCAAAGTGATAAAAACCAAAGACCTTCAACCTAGATTACTCTATCCAGCAAAGCTATCCTTTAGAATGGAAGGACAGATAAAGTGCTTCCCAAACAAGGTAAAGCTAAAGGAGTCCATCATCACCAAGCCATTATTATATGAAATGTTAAAGGGACTCTTTTAAGAAAAGAAGAAGATCAAAACTATGAACATTAAAAAGGCAATGAATTCACAACTATTAACTGAATCAAATAAAAAACTAAGCAAACAACCAGAACAGGAACAGAATCATAGGTATGGAGATCATATGGAGGGTTATTAATTGGGAGGGGAAAGGAAGGGAATGGTGGAAAAGGTGCAGGGATTAAAAAGCATAATTGGTAGGTACAAAATAGACAAGGGAATGTTAAGAATAGTATAGGAAATGGAGAAGCCAAAGAACTTATTTGCACAACCCGTGGACATAAACTAACGTGGGGGATTGCTGGAGAGAAGGGGGGTACCAGATGCAGAGGGGCAAAGGAGGAAAACTGGGACAACTGTAATAACATAATCAATAAAATGTACTTAAAAAAAAAGAAATAGTAATCCTCCCTCAGTCTTGTTAAGACATCAGTCAACTTTGTACCTTGTTTCTATAAGGGAGCATTTTTTGCATAAACTCAGATACCATCCTACATGGAACTGACACTGTAATTCTTCACATACGTAAGGCTCTCTCCTAATAACCATTTGATAATGAAAATACTGGAAGTCAAAGAAAGGAAGTCAAGGGAAATGGGCAGATATATGTAAGCTAAATAGGACATTGTAAAGAATAAATCCGAAAGTTTTAAATGTTTCATTACCTTCTATTACTGTACCTGATATCATCACATACCAGTTAAATTTTTGCCTCTGACCTAACTTCTGTACTCGGCCAAGAAAGAAGAAACAAGTAAGATTTTAGGATGTTGGAGTTCCATCATCTTAACTTCTTCCCTCATCCCCATGGCTGATTCCTATAATTCCACAATCAGAACAAATTTCTTTTGCCAGATTGCAAAGAGGGTTTATCTTGAATTGAATGCTAATCAGAACCATGGTAATGCTGCCTAGAACACTGCTGACAAGAATCATGAGGCCAATCTGATGGATCGATTAGCAAACTTTAGTGAGGGAGAGCAATTATAATTTTAAGTGTAGAGAGGCACAGATTGAGGTGGTTGTAGAACATCCATATAAGGTTAGCCAGTGGGTAGTTGGATATGCAGATCCAAAGCTCAATAGTTATATAAATGTTTAAGACTTAAGTATAAAAATGAAACTCTCACTACTTTTCACTTGTGCCCATAGCAGACATTATGAAAGATCATGTACTTGTTTCTTCTGAGCCTTAACTTGATCTCAGCACCCTTCCAAGTTCATCTATTCTCATAGCTCCCAAACAACTGGTAGTCTTTGGAAGAAAAGATGAAAAACAATTTCATCACAAACTGTGGGATTAACCCAGGTTTAGCACTCTGCAGTCTGGTACAACAGGACAGTAGCTAAGGAAGGTTTTATGCTAGCAAGGGTGTGACTGACTACGTTAGCTAGGTTGAGTAAAGAATAAAAAAGCAAGGATGGACTTCAAAATAAACCTATTTTTCCTAATCAATCCCAAGGATTAAAACAAACATAATTCCCTGTCCTCATGGTTACCAATTCTGGTATCAGGCATACTTTTCCCTCCTTATGTTAAGTATTACTGAGACTAAAAAACAAAACAAAACAACAACAACAACAACAACAAAAACCCCACAACCTAGCCTAGCTCTTTGCTCTCAGGAATATGTGCCCCTGGAAAATAAGACCATGAACCTATTAAACTGCTTGCATTTCAAGGCGAACCTCTCACCAAGTGAGCACTTCAAGTCTCTCACTTTACTGTGCCTTCCAAGAGTATTACGTCATAAACTCTGCCCATTCCAACCAGTCCCTGCTGTTCAAGACTTGCCTTGAAACCCAAGCCTTGGCTCTAAAAACCTCAGAAATACCTGTGGAAATAAGTGAAGGGAACGCAGATGAGAACAGGGGATATTTATTCAAAGCTTGCTATAGCAAGAGAGTCAGCCACCATCAGTTGCATTTGGCAGAGACTAAGCAAAGCACAGGCAAGAGCAATGATAAAGCTTTATAGTTAACCAAATAACAACTTAAAAAAGAAGGCTTCAGCTGTGCTCTAACTGGAAGTTGTCATGGAGAAGCTGGAGGTGGGTTAACTAGAAGCAGGACATCCTCTGTGACAGATTTGAGGAGCATCTTTGGCTCTCTCTGTCTGGTCCAGAGTTGTCGGGGACAGGGCACAATTAGAGGAGCTAGCAGTCATTGACCAGTCCTGACCATTCTGGGCCAATTGCTGCAGAGCTTGTGGTTTGGCTTCCTGGGTTGGTTGCTACAGAGATTGTGGGTTAGGATTCTAAATATGGTCTGGCCATTTGTATGTTCGATATCTCCTGACATTCCCTAATTTTCAAGTTTTGATTCTCTACTAAGATTCTCTCCAGAAGGTGTTGTTGGTATTGCTGTAGAGCTAATGAGTTTAGATTTGCTTGATATACAGGTTTTTCTAATGGTCTTTTGAAGAGTCAGCTGTGAATAGTCCATACCTAGTACTACATGCTGGATGTTGTCATAACTATCTGTCTTCCCCAGAAAAAGTTATTACTTTTTCCCAATAAGTAATAACATTCAACAAGGAAACATGATTCCCCAATAAGGTTGTACAATTCTTCAGCAATACATCTCTGCTCAGTGCCCTCTGTGCAGCATCTGGCTGTCCCATCTTGGGAGATCCTTGATTGTCACAGGCTCCTGGAGCCTAAATGCCAGGATCCCGGCAGCCAATCCTTCCTCTTCAGTGGAAGGCAAAAGTCACAGCCTTGCAATTCTAACATAAACGTGCCCCTTTATCAACATTCCCCATGCCTGACAGATTTGGCAAATGTAGAGGTGTTACACGATTGATACTGTAAAGGTACAGAGAATAACCAAATATGGAAGTATGAAAGTTCCCTGGAATTCTATGTTAAAAGAAGAGCAATGAATTTTGCTGATGGAACAAACTCATTCATTTACTAAATACCTGTTGAACAAAAAGTAATACTAGAGGTTGAAAGACAATGATGTACAAAACAAAGACATAGCCAATGCTGTGTCTCACTGAGCTTTCAATGTAGTGGGGGACAAAGTCATTAATCTAACAAGTAAATATGAAATATGAGAGTGTTAACAGAGGAAACTGGGAGGACACAGGAGGTACGCTTGTGGGATTAAACACCAAACTCATTTTATGGTATTGTATGCCCATGCAGAAGGTATTCATAAGAAGACATTGAAATATTCATCAAAGTATTAGTAGCGCTCTGCTTCTGGCTAAATAGGAAAAGGGAATGAATTTACCCCCCCCCCACACACACACACTGAAAACAACAAAAAGAAAAGGACAATAGCTATATGAAATGATGATTTTCAACATACTGAACATCAGACAGCAACGGGCAGTGATCCTTGAGGGACAGGAAACATTAACCACAACATATTGACTCTTTGCCAGGTTCCCCACTGTTGGAGATGGGAGTTAAAAATACAGAAAGAAGGAAGAGCAGAATGGACTCTGAGGTAATTAATACTACAAATTAGCATTTGTAGTATCGATATGAACTCATTTTTAAATTTATATATATGTATATAAAGTATATGTATATGGCTGTATGTTTGTTTTTCTATATAGATACAGGTACAGAGACTTTTTCCCTTTAGTTCTGTTCACTGAGAGGGCCTGGAAGCAATCACATCCAAACACAGTGGGCACACCTAGCACCAGATCTTGGTTTCTAAATTCCGTCCTGCACAAAAATGCCCAGAGCGCCTTAGAAAAATGGCTGGTTCCTGGGATGGAGCAAGGAAAGGTCAAGATGAGCCTGGAGCATCGTGTTGTGACAGAAAGTACAGAAAAGCTGAAAGAATAAAAGGGACATGTCAAAAGGACACAAGAGCAGCTTAAAGGGGCTGCCACTGGCCAAATTTGGGACAATTTTAACATTAAAATAAATAATAATAGCAGCAAAAGATGATGAGTTGAATAAAATAAGAATATATAATAAATAATATATAATGAGAATATTTATACATAAGTAATAAATAAAAATAAATAAGGAAGTTTTAGTTCAAGCCTCCAACTCTCCTGCCTTGAACCTGAGGAAGTAATTGAACTTCCCTGAACTTTAATTTCTTCCTCTATAAAATAGTGCTTAAAAAAAGTGCCTACGCCAAAGCGTGGTTTTAAGAATTAAATGAGATAATAGAGGTTAGAAGTGCTTTGGAAGCCAAACACCTAATTTGACCTTTATGTTATTCCCAGGACCTGTGTGCAAGAACAGTTTATGGCAGTGTGCTATGAACACTGAGCTGCGAGTTGCTACTAGAATATTTATTCACCATAGCCCTGGAGAGAGGGGCCCTACTGTGTGTGTCTGTGTCGGGGGAGGGGGGAACGGGAAGGAATTAGGAATGCCATGCTCCAAAAACAACAGTCATAATGGAGAAGTGAAGGTGGTGGCTCTGAAAGCTAAGAGTTAAAGCAAATTAAGAACATGCTCATTCAGTAATTAACATGCAAGTGTTGTTAACTGTGGCGAATTTATAATCCACATTTCCAACCTGCAGATCTCATTTCCAACCTACCTAATGGTACTTTAGGAGAGTAAGCTAAATCGTCCTAAATAGATAGCAGCTATGGGCCCTTTCCCTGCAAAGGCCAAACAAGGTAAATAGATGTGAAGTGTGTCATCTTCAAAGTAACAGCTTCTGTCACCTTTCTCTCCTTCCAATCAGTTTAGGATGACTTCTGCAGCTAACATCGTTTTCTTTTGATATTAAGAAACATAAAGAAAATGTACAAGCAAGATCTTTTTACTCACAACCCCTTTACTAACATTTATTTTAAAATTTAAAAAGAAGAAAGTAAAGGAGGAAAAACTACATAGAATCTTCACATTAAAATCCCCCAGTGGAAAAATTAACTATAGATATTTCTGTTCCCTGGAGGAATAATAGTAAGAGCTCCCTAGACTTTCTGTAGGGAGGGCTGGGCCACGCTGCAGGCTTTGGTGCTTGGTGTGCCCCTCAAAGGTGCACAGGTGGCCCCAGGGACTGGAAAATGCTCCTCAATGCCTGACGCTCCTAACTGGGGGGCAGGGAGCCTTCTCCCTCCCACGTTCTCTGATTCCTATATCCCAGCAATCCTCTTCTTGGCTTCACTGGCCAAAGTCACTCCTTCCCCATCTTGCTTCTTACTCTTCCATTCGAATGCAATAAACCTTCTACCTCAACTCCATGGAACTTCATAAGGTTCGATGAAATGAAGAAAATGTTATTTGCTACATTTTTGTGAGGATCTCCTGGGTATTGTTGCTACTCTGAGGAACATTCTGTGGAACGAAGGGGCGAGACCCTCTTTTCCAGGAAGTATGCCAGGAAGGGTTATGTGTGAGGCTTTCATAAGTAGGAGAGGGGGAAGAGCAGGGTTTATGAGATAAATAATAAAAGACTGGCCTTGTTATATCAGCTCTCCTTGTGCCACTTTCAAAATCTCTAAGAATCCCAGGTATGACAGGTTATCTCATCCTTGTGAACTTTGATGAACCAAGAAACTTAGTGCAAAGATTTTGGTTTGTGGGTTTCTACACTGCTTGATGATAGCCGGATGCATCTCTAGCTATCAATATGGGGTGGCTGTGGGGTTGTCCCTCTAGCCTTGTCACACCTAGAGCCTCCACAATGTGTGTATTTGTTGAGGGGAGCAGATATGGTTAGAGCCACTATATAACCAGTAACTCCCAGAAGAAAAACCGCAGGGCTTTACCCAGGCTGGTATGGCTCAGTGATTAGACACTGGCCTGCAAACCAAAAGGTTGCCAGTTTAATTCCTGGTCACACCTCTCCCTGGGCCGTGTGCTGGCAACTTGTTGATGTTTTTCTCCCTTTTCCCTTCTCTCTAAAATAAACAAAGTTTTTTGGTTTTGGTTTTGTTTTTTTTTAAATCACAGGGCTTTGATAGTTGTGTATAAAATTTCCTACTAAAGGATCAGGTAGCTCACAAGTGAATTCATATGGGAAGTTGAAAATTTCACTTAAGAAGTCCCTGATCCCACAGATGGAAGTACTGTAAAACTCGGCCTTTGAAATGACAGTGGCCCTATGGATGTCTTCTTTATCTCTCTCTTCAATACACTCTCTCCTTAAAGCCCTTAGGAGGAGGAGGTTCAGGTCATAAAATCCTTGTTGTACCCAGCATTGGAGGTCTTGACCTTCTGAAAGTAGCTCATTGAGGTTCTCTTTGATTCAGGCATTGAAGATACTTGCTAAACTATAATTCTCAAGAGGTTAAAAAATGATGTTGATATACAAACATAAAATGAATATGTCAAATATCTTATTTAACATACTAGTTAATAAGAAAGAAATAAGTTAGTAAAAGTAACCCAGAGAGCATTTGCAAAGTGGAAGTGGGAGTGTGTGTGTGTTCCTGTGCACAACATAATAAATATTACCGTAAGGTAGCTGGATATGAAACTGGTTCATAAACCATTAACTGTAAATTAAGGGTTATCTTTTTTCAATTTTTTATGTGTTTATTTTAGAGAGAGAGAAGAAAAGAAATAGAGAGAGAGAAACATCAATTTGTTATTTCACTTATGTATGCATTTTTTGGTTGATTCTTGTATGTGCCCTGATCAGGGATCAAACCCATAACTCTGATGCTCTAACCAACTGAGCTACCTGGCCAGAAATAATTTTTCCCTAGACAGAAATTATTCATATTTCTACCAGACAAAAATCCAGAAGTCATCATGAGACCTTTAATCAATAATAAACACTAAGTGCAGCCTAAGTACATTTCCTCACATAATCTTTGGGTGGCTTTATCCCCATGGGGCCCTGAAAGAATGCACTGCCAAAATTTTCCCCTTATTCTCAGTTTTAGGTAATTTTTGTGATTATTTCTTAGTGGAAGGAGGTGTGCAGCCATCCTGCAAATAGCGGGAAATGGGTGTCTGATGCAGTGCAGCCTTCCTACCAGAGAGTAGCAACTGGCTTCACCCAAGAAGTACTACAGCTCACAAAGGTGTGATTACCTTTTCTCAGAAATAGTACATCCTTAGAATCTGAATTTAGACCAAGTTTTACCTAAATCCAAGGAGCAGGTAGAAGCCAGGAAACGTGTAGTTGGTATGTTTTAAAAACTGTAATTTGGGAGGAATATACAGAAAAACAAACTGAAACTGTCTTTACTTCATCAATTTGCCTAAGTCCCCCAAAGGATTAAACTAATTATTTTTACAAACCCAAATGAAAACTCTAATGACCTCGAAATGAAGCAACTTAAAGAAAAGAAAGAAGATAATTCACATTCCAAAGGAGATACTTAAAGAATATTGAAGTGGCAAATGGAAAGATTGAAAGAACCATGCCAAGGCCTAGCAAAACCCAGAAACTAAACATAAATTCCTGGGAAAATGTCAGTTAACAATGCTATCTTAAAAGCTCTTCAGATAAATCATTGCACAGGCACCCAAGACTAGGTACAGCGGCCAGTGGAGGAAAGTAGCAGATATTAAGATATCCCAGGTTTTCCTATGAGATCGTCCATTCTATTTTCCTGAATAGATGAAAACCCTTTCACAGGGCCTTCTATTCCCCTCCCATTTCCCTTGCAATATATGCAAAAATGAATTGAAAATAGAGCAGGGCACACAGTGACAGCTTGTGTCTGCACCTCTTGGCATCAGCAGGGGCAGCCGGCAGGAGAGCTGGCACCTGGAATCATCTGAAGGCCTGCTCACTCACGTGTCCACTCAGTGGCTGCCCTCTGTGACCTCAGCTGGGTCTGCAACACCTGCACCTGAGGGGCTGCTTGGCTTCCTCACAGCATGGTGGCTGGCTATCAAGGTGAGTGTCCCAAGAGAGAGCCAGGTAGAAGCCCTTTGTGACCTATTGCCTTTTGTGACTTAGCTTCAGGAGTCATTGCAGCATCACTTTTGCCAAAATTTACTGCTTCAAGGCATGTTACTAGATTCCATTATTTGGTGAGGGAAGCGTCAAAGGATCTGAGAACATGTTTTAAAATCACAACAATGATGCCTTGTTATTAATTTTCTTTTCATTCACCATGCTGTTTCCTAACAATGAAAGTAGTCGTGAGACCTCAAGGTAAGCACTCATGTTTTTCAGTTTGGGGAAATTTGATTGATTTGAGATTTTCCCATACTCTATCTTTTATGTTATTTCTTATGGTATGCCTAATAGATTTTGGACCGCCTAAATCTGTCCCCTAATTTTCGTACCTCTTCTCCCCTATTTTCAATCTCTCATTTCAGAGCTATTTCTTGAACTTCATCTTCCAATTTTTTTATCATATTTTAAGATTTCTGCTAACTTATTTTTCATTTCTAAGAGCTCTTTTTAGTTCTGTCTTCTGATTTTATGGTAGCCTGTTCTTATCACACAAATACAGTATCTCTCATTTTTCTAAGGACATCTATTAATTTCAGTTTTGTTATTAAAAAATTCATTCATATACAAACTTAAAATAGTATCATAAACCCCCCTCCTGCCATCACCTCACTTCTTTGAAGCACTAAAAAGTAAGCAAAATCAAAAACTGGCATGCTGAAACAAGGGGTTCAGTGAAAAAAATCTATATTCTGAAGCTAAGATCTCAACCTTTCCGTACTCACACATCAGAAGCCTAGTGAGCATGTTGCCTCATATTGGTTTCCTCAGGCTTCCATAACAAAGCACCCAAAATTGGTTGGCTTAAAAAAACAGAAACTATTCTTTCACAGAAGGTAGAAATCCAAAATTAAGGTACGCTTCTGGAGGGCGCTGAAGAGGAATCTGTTCCATGTGTCTCTCCCAGCTCCCGGTGGTGGCCAGCAAACCTTGCTCTTCCTTGGCTTGTCGATGTCTGTCCAGTTTCTGCCTCCATCGTACCACGGCTTTCTCCTTGTCTGTCTTCTGTCTCCTCTGTTTTCTCTTCTTAGACAGGACACCAGTCACTGAATTAAGGCTCATCCTAATCCAGCATGGCCTCATTATAACTAATCACAAAGACCTTATTTCCCTGGTGTAGGGGACTGGATGGTGGACTTCACTGAATTCTCCCAAGCCCGTTCTTAGTCCAGCAGTCCTGGCCCCCTGCCTTTCAAGTTTTCCACTTTTAGAATCTAAATCTTTTGGCAAACATATTCAATTAGATCTTTTTCTATGACCACTCTCACACCATGAATATATTTCACCTTTGAGCATGTACTTGAAAAACAAACATTAAAGCACTTCCTAGCGTTCCACCCCCAACTCATACAAGTCTTTAAAATCTGCCAATCAGCTTTTAAGTCCATTTTACGGGGATTTAGGAATGTAGTAACTTCCTAGTTTGTATTTATAAGCCTAAGCTCGAACTTGAAAGGAAACCTAGAGGATAAAGATAACATTTCAATTACTTAGAAAATTACCTTTTTTGTTAAGTACCCTTCATTTTCTAACACAGGTACATGGACACATGTCTTATCATGGATTTCTGTCATGATGGTCTTTGCCGCTCCAGGCCAGGAATCCCATGTGTGTGCCTGAATCCGTGGTGGCAGCGGTGGCCTCACACAGATTCCACATCTCTCTCTCCATTTTATAATTAGTACCATTGGGGGGCCTTTCAGACATACCCAAGTTTCTACTATTGTTCTGTGAGTGAGTCCTGTGTCTATTGGGAAGCACTGGGTGGCTAAAGCGCTTCACTATATTTCTTCTGCAGATGTCACATCTTGTCACCAGCCACCTCCACCTGGTGAGAAGACCCTGCAGGCATTTGTTCCCTTTGAGCAAATGCCACTCGCCAAAGAGCCTTTCTGCAGGATAAAACATGTTTCTCACAAAGTTCATTTCTGATTCAGTGAGGGGGCATGAAGAACATTCTTCTCAGAGGTAAAAGAAATGATCTAAAGTATAAAGGATATAAAGTTTTGCATTTTTTCCCACTAACTGGCTTTTATCAAAGCACAGATTCTTATTGCTGAATCATTAACAACTGATGGTGTGCATTAGCTAATTTGCTGAAGTGAAAAGAAAAAAGGGAGAAATAATAAGTGTTTTGGTGACAGACACAGGAGCCTTTCCATGCGACAAAGTAAAAAAGCCTGGAGAAAGATGTAATTTTCTGTATTTCTGCACTCTCTGCCTGGGGCAGTGCAACCCCTGTCTTTGAACAAGGTCAGGTGCATTGTTCATGCCCACTGTTTGAAGAGCATTGAAAGATTCCTGGAGGGCGTGTATCCCCAGTAACAAATGGGTTTGTGGGGAAGGAAAGGGACCCCACACAGGCTGCCACTTTAACTCCCCAAAGTAGAGACCCTGCAGGCTCTTAACTAGCTGGGCTGGGTTAACACCTGTTGGGAGAAAGAATGCACTCCTCTCTGGTCACAGATAGCTGACTTCCTGATGGGCAGGGCCGGAGGCCCTTCTGTGGGGAGTGTCCCTCTCTCCACATCACTGAGAAATGGGCAGTAGACACATGTGCACTATTTTTCAAGTTGAAAGGTCAGTAGGCACTCACACTCAAAGCACATAACAGGAAAAGAAAAAAAGCCTGAAAATGTCCAATATGTACATATTTGTAAATTGTATATAGCTGTCCATTTTTATATTTCAACATTACATTTGGATATACACATATCTTATATATTTATATATAATTCCATTTGATGGTGGAATTAAGGAAATTTGAGATAAGTGGAGTAAATGAATCTAATAATTTATATTTATTGAGGCTTTCAGTGTTTGGCTACCAGAGAATGTGCCACTTGAGGAATTCTTCATTAATACGTCATGGTCCATGCTCTTAAGCAGTTAGCTGATTATCTTAGAGAACAGGACATATACACATAACATTTTCAGCAAATCAATAAATGCCAACTTGTATAATACCACAGTCTTGATAGAAGGAGGAAATTCTCAGGCTCTGTCAAGTGGAGGAATAATAGGAGTCAATCATGGTAGAGGATGTAGATCATACTCCTGAGACCTGGGGTTGCAAGAAATGTCATTTATTTATCATTTCAAATAAATTAATTCAGACTTTTATAATGATCAAAAGGCAGTAAGTTCACCTTTCTGCTCTGAATACATAGCAATGACAGATGAAATATTTAAAAGGCAGGAAGGGAGACAGAGAGAGGGAAGGAGAGCGAGATGGAGGGAGGGCGGGATGAAGGAAGGAAGGAACAAAAGAAGGAACGAAAACCAGGAAGACGCAACAAGGCTCTAGTACAAGATAAGAATCCCCATGGACCAAACACAAAAAGAAGACATAAATTGTGGGTTGTCTGGTGTCTGAAAATAGGCACCAGCGCCTGGGAGCTTGGTCCCTGTGGGACAAGGAGTTCTAAATGTGAATGAGCTCAGAGCAGAGACAGGCTTCCGGTTTGATGCCAGCAGCAGACAGGGCTCTCCCCTCTACTGGGACCATGGGCTTCAGGTGAAGCTGAGAATCCAGGCAGACAAAGGGAAAAGACTGTTAATTCACAGAACAGAGCCAACCGCCTACACTCTGTAAACAGGACTGCCATATCCCTCAATAGCCCCTAGGGGCACTACATCCACATCTGAATTGGAAAACTTGGCTCCGGTTTAAGAGGGGAAGGGCGAGAGTAGGTAGAGAGAACCGCCAAAACTGTGAGGGAGGGAAAGGTTTGGAGGGGATACTCGAAAAGAGCCTGGAAATCAAAATTCCAAAGCATAGGAAGGACTAATTTCAGGTAGGACAGCCAAGAAACAAAAGACTCAGAAGAATAATTCACTCCAAATGAAATTCATTTCGGAGAACAGTCTGAAAAGAGAAGCCAGCATAAATTTGATGAAGTTGTTCAAAGAGATACATGAAGACATGTATGATTAAAGAAGTAAGTTATGGAGCAGAAATGAAATGAAAATGAAACAAATTAAATCACTTCCTGAGTTCCCACCCTGCTAGAATAGCTGAGAATCCAGCCTCAGTCATAGCCAACTCCTTCACCTATTGAGGAAGCAACCAAAAATCTGTGAGGCTTCTATAACAATATAAGATGATATGTTTCATTAGTCCACCCTGGTCATTGCTAATACCCTCGGTTTCCAGGTCCTACATCCTTCCATGACGTCTTGGTTGCTTAAGTTCCAGGGGCAGGGGTCACACTGAAGGCTGAGAGCCTTCCTGTCTAAGGCTGAGCCTTCCTAGCTTGCGTCCTCTCGGAAGTCATGTCACTGAACAGCATGACAGTGAGGAGGACGTCGGTCCTGCGACTCCCAGAACAGTTCTATCACTTCCGTGTTTAAAATGCACAGGTTCTCAAACTCTACCCAGAAATTTAGATTCCCTAGATCTGAGTCAGGACTCAGAAATTAGTGTTTTAAAAAGCTTCCTTGGGATTCCTGTGCTGCAGACTCAATATTTGGTAAACTCTGATATTGTTTCCAGAGAGAACAATGTTTCCCGAGGTCACACAGCTCACTGTTGCTGAAATAAAACCCAATCCTTTCTTTTGCTTATTTAGTGTTTAAATCTTTCTTCTTCTTTTAGTTTCTTAGGTAGAAGCTGACATCATTGATTTGAGATCTTCTGTTCTAACGCAAGGGTTAAAGGTTACAAAAGTCCTCCCAACTACTGTTTTAATGGAATTCTAAAAATTCTAACATGTTGTGTTTTCATTTTAATTTGGGTCAAAACACTTTTGTAATTTCTCTTTGGAATTCTTCTTTGGCCCATTAACAATGCATAAGTGTGTTATTTATTTTCCAAATATTTGGAGATTGTCCAGATACCACCCTGTTATTGATTTTTATTTTAATTCTTTTGTGGTCATAGAAGACACTGTATGACTTGAATCCTTTTTAATTTATTGAGACTTGTTTTATAGCCCAGAATATGGTCTCTCCTGGCAACCATTCTGTGTGCCCTTGAGAAGAATATATATTTTTCTATAGATGGATGAAATGGTCTTTAAGTGTCAACCCTGACAAGTGGGTTTGTAGTGGCGGTAAAGTTTTCTTGCTCACTTTATCTGCGATTTTCTGCACACTTCATCTATTAGTTATTGAGAGAAGGGCGGTGAAATCTGCAACCATCATTGTGGGTTTGTCTATTTCTTCCTGTAGTCTCTCAGTTTTGGTTTCATATATTTTGAAGGGAGCTCTGTTATTAGGTGTATAAACGTTTAGGATTGATATATTCTCTTGTTGAAGTGACTCTTTTATCATTATGAAATGGATTTTCCTCTTTTCTGCCTCCTCTTGAATTATGTTTTGTGATCCCACTTTACCTCTTCTGTTCATTTATTTAGATACATCTCTTTGTTTCATTTTCAAAGAAATTCCTTTGGGATTTATAGTATACATCTTTATCTTATCAAAGTCTACCTTGAATTGATATAATACCATTTCACATTTAAGAACCTTAAAAAGAGCAGTTTTATTTTTCCCCTTCCAGGTTTTGTGTGCTTGTTCTTGTAGTTTGTACCGCTATCTGTATTTAGAACTCCACATGATATTATAATTTTTTGTTTAAGTAGTCATTTATTTAAAATATATAAGTAATTTAAAAATATTACATATTGACCCATGTAGTTACCAATGCTGGGGCTCATCATTCCTTTGTGTAATGCGTATTTATACTTAGTATCATTTTCCTTTTATCAAAGACTTCCTTTAATATTTTTTTGTACTGGAGCTGTACTGATAGTCTACAACTAAATGCTTTCTACCTTTCTATGTCTGGGTGGGAAAGCCTTTATTTTTGAAAGATATTTTTTATCATGTATAGAATTCTAGGTATGCAATTTTTCTTTTAGTACTTTAAGGATATTTCTCAACTGTCTTTTCACTTGCACTGTTTCCTATGGGAAATATGTTGTCATTCTTCTCCTTGTACTTCTGCCTGTAATGTGTCTTTATTCCTAAAGATTTTATCTTTATCATTGGTTTTTGAGCAGTTTGATTATATGCTTTAGTGTAGTTCTGTATCTGTTTCTTGTGATTCTGAGTTTTTGAGCTCTTTGCATCTGTGGCTTTATAATTTTTACACAATTTGAAATTTTTTCAGCTATTACTGTTTCAATATTTGTTCTGTCTCCTCCCCTGCCGTTTCAGGGACTACAACTTCACATTTATTAAACTGTTTGAAGTTTTTTCATAACCCACTGAAAGTCTCTTCATTACTCTTTTTCTCCTCCTGTATGTTTCATTTAGAATAGTTTCTATTCCTATGTCTTCAGGTTCATTAATCTTTTCTTCAATAATGTCCAATCAGACATTAGTTCCACCCACTGTATTTTTCACCTCAAACATTCTAGTTTTCATCTCTAGTAGTTCAATTTGCATCTTTTTCATATCTTTCATTTCTCTGCTAACAATTTTTAGTCTTTCCTCTAGCATTTTGAACATACGTATTATAATTATAATAATTGATTTAATGCCTTTTGCCCTTGTCTGTAAATTCTAAAATCTGTCTCAGATTGTTTTGATTAATTTTTTCTTCTTCTCTATTGCTCTTTGCATGCCTGGTAATTTTTGAATGGGTACCAGATATTGGAATTTCATTTTTCGGAGTGCTGGACATTTGGTTTTGTTTTTTTAATTCTTGAACTTCACTCTGGGGCACAATTAAGTTACCTAGGAACAGCTTGGTCCTTCCAGGTTTTGCTTTTAAGTTTTTATAGGTGAGACCAGAGTAGAGTTTAAGCTCAGGCTAACTTTTCCCATGACTAGGGCAACACCCTTCTGAATGCCTGATTCTCCATGAATTATGAGGTCTGACTACTGTGAATAGTTCCTGTTCCCAGCTCTTTGTTATTCTTACTGATTATCCCCTCTGGTTGGTTCTCTCCGCAGCCTCCAGTAGTTTTCTCTCATGCAGGCACTGATCAGTACTAAGCTGAATACTGGAAAGAAAAATTTTCAGATCTCTAGCTTACTCTCTGTGCTACTATTTCCTCCCAGTACGCTGGCCTCCCCTGACTCAACTCAGGGAGACTGCCAGGCTCTGCCAGGGTTCTCCCTCCCTGCACCACATCTGAGAACACTTTCTAGGAAATAAGCTGGGGCGATTGTAGGGTTGACCTCATTTGTATCCTCTCTCTCAGATATCACTGGCTTTAATTGTTTGATGTTCAATGTTTGAAAATGCCTGTTTCCTATCATTTATTTATGTATTCAGATGTTTCTGGTGGTGGGGGGGAGGCAAATCTGCTCCTTGTCATTCCATCTTGACCAGAAGCAGAGGTCTCTTCAAAATACATTTTTAAAGTAAAGAATGGAATTTATATAAACAAAGGCATCACAAAAGTATTGGCTTAATATCATGTAAATATGGAAAAATCATGAAAGTACCTTGGAAATGACTGAAGTTTAGAAAATAGTTGTCTACCACAAATAATTCACTACACAACAGAAGTAACAGAGGCCTGCCTTGGGCAGCAGGTGCAGTGAGGTTCACACAATGCCTCAGTGAAAGAAATAAAACAAAACTCAATTTTCCTGTGATGATGTCCAGTATTCTTGCCAATATTTTGCTGTTTCAAGCTACTTCAAACCTACCAATTAAAAAGGAGAAATTTCATATTCTTATAAAATACACCTGATCAAATAATAATGCCTTTGTATTTGAAGCCATAAAAAACAGTCACTGGTTTGATTTATTTGTATCAGTATTAAATTTTTTTAAAGCTTTTTATAGACACTTGAGGGACAAGATTGCTTACATTGTTTCCACTGAAATGAAATGTGTTTGTAGTTCATCTGGTTTTTATTAGAAGCAGGAGGACAAGTCAGTTGCCATGCGAAGCATACACATGATCATCAGTTCTTCATCTGGGGGGGTCCTTGAATCCATTAGGTACCATGTACAATCACTTTGTATCTTTAAGATTTCCAGGGGCCTGTGGAAATATGTGAGATATGGAGAAATAAATTGATTGGTTCCAAATATAAAAAAGATAATCACAAAATTAACACTAACATTTTTAAATCCTGGCCAGGTGACTAAATTGGTTAGAGTGTCATCATGTACACCAAAAAGGTTGTAGGTTCAATCCCCACAAGCCCCTATCAATATCTCTCTCTCCCCCCAACTCAAACTTTCTCTCCAGAAGCAATAAACATATCCTTGGGTGATGATTTTAAAAATAATAATAATAATAATAGTTTTTAAAATGCAACATGGGAACCTGTGACTACAATTCAACTCTCATATTTCTTCATGCCTTTGGTTAAATGTGGGTTGTCAGTTCATTTTAGTATGCTGGATATGATGGAAACTGAAAGCCCACAAGAGTGCTCAGGTGCACTAAGAGTCTTTGAAATGCCCCGTATTCAGTTACTGAGAATCCAAAATATTCAGTGTTGCTGGTCACCTCTGCTTAGAAATAGTGATGAATTCCACTAAATACACATTTAGTTAAGATTTTCTTTTTCCATTTTACCAAACGAGGCTGTGGCTTAGGTAACTCCTAATTGGCTTGCACTTTTGTTTGTTAAATTTGCTTTGCTTGTTAAGCCAGTTCTCAAACAAAATCAGAGGAATCTACATCACAGCAGAAGTAGGCCTTCCTACAGTGATCTTCTGTTGAAGACTCGTTAAGAGATCTGAATTACCCATGACTTCTGGATTGCAATAGCGTTTATATTTCCTAATTTTTCTAAATAAAATTCAATTTTCAACACTCCTTCCACAAGGCTGATGAGGAGTTTGATTATTGGGGCTCCATCTGCACTCTCAGATCTTACCAGTATCCCAAGCTTACATCATCCAAGAAAGTGAGAAGTTTCTTCCTTGTTTCACAGATCTTTAAGGATTAAAAAAAAACAGTACTGTTTATAGTCCCCTAAACTATCCTTTACATCCTCATTAAGCTCAGCTAAGGGAAATTTACTGGGGCCCCCAAGTCTACACTGCTTGGTTCCTAGTTCCACAGCACCGCCATTCCCATCTGAGGTTCTGCCATCTCTAGAATGTTGTATTGCTGCCATCCCACTCCTTCTCCCAGTTTCAAGAGAACTAACTACACCCCTTGGCCAGGCTTCCTTCTTCTATCCAGAGATGCAGTCCCCCATCTTGTTCTCTTTCAGACAAGGTAGCCCATTCCTTTGATGGACCCCTAGAGCAGTGTCTCTCGTAGTGAGATCCAAAAAACATGGGTGGTCCCTGGTAGCCCATCAAATACTCTGCATGTGCTCTAGCAGTTTCTGATGGAAAAAAAGCAACCAAGTGACTTTGTTCCCACCCAGTTCAAAAGTTGGAAATGTAAGATTAATTAAGACTTTTACAGAAATCTCATAGATCCTTTACAACAAACCCAAGCTTACTAAGAAGGCCCTGATCATAGACGACAAAGGAATGAGTTGAGACATAGTCTAAGAAATGACTAGTATAAGAGAGAGGTCCTTGGTGGTCTTGTTGGTAGCAGTGAGCATTAACCAGTGAGAACTCTTCCAGAGGTCTGGAAGATCTCCTGGAGCGATAGCACTCAGACTGTTATCTTTGTTTTCTTCAACTTCCTCAATAATAGAGTGCAAAACACTCTAGAGTGAAGAAGAATCTTTGTTACTCAAAAGGAAATGTTAACACACCTCTGGGCTTTGAGTGTGTGAGAGGAAGAGCCCAAGCTTTATGCCACTTAAAGTAGAAACACAGTTGATGGTGAAGGAAATCCTGTGCTAAAATCTACTCTTTTTAAAAGCTCCCCATCACTAGTCTTCATGAACATTGTTAGACATTTTAGGAAAACCAGAAACATTTTTTTAGGAGAAAAGAATGAGCTTAGTTAATGGGATAAAATCTATCTTGTAAAAACTTAAATTAGCACCTCTTTTCCCATGGTAAACCTACCCACTGTCACTCAAATTCAGCCTAACACATAGAAATATTAGTATACTCTTTTACTTCCAGACATCAAGGTAACTAATAGGATCTTAAATTAAGAATCATAAACTACTCTCAGAGCCATGCAATACAACCAAGAAAAAGATTTTTTTAAACATTGCATGAGCTGCCTCTTCAGTAGTTTCCTAACAAAGCCACACTGTAGTCAACTCTCTGTAACTGCTTTTGCTTTTTAATCTATACTATGCAATTAACACCTCATTCTACCCAACTCTGTTCTCTATAGTACTTGACTCTTCAGCACTTTATTTTGACAGTATAAAATATAGTTAATTATCACATTGTCTTCTCACTAATTGCTATTGGAGATTATTCTGTTTCCCCAAATAAATTTTAAACTACTTATGAACAAAATATTGAAACTCTTTGGCATACCATAAAAACTAAACTAGGCCTAAGTACCTTGTAACTACACAATTATATAATCAATAAGTAACTGACTATTAGGTTTAAACAACACAATAAAAAATAAACAAAACTGAGCTATTTTTCAGTCCCTTCCCCTCATGCAATTAGATATAGCCTCAGATGTCCTACACAATAGATTATGTATTTGTTATGAAATCTTTTCTTTTTTCTTTTAATAGTCTTTTTCAGAAAACATTGCTTAGGAAGGTACAATACCCAAGAAAGATGGTAACATCATTGAAGAGCAATGTTAAAATGGACTTCCTCATAGAAATGGAATGTTTTAGCTCTAGTTTGAGTTCTTAAATTGGACTGATTAGATTAAAAAGAATGTACTCATTTCTCAGGCCTGTCAGGAAGAATTAAATTTGGGGCAGGTGGGAGGCTGAAGATACAAAGAACATGGCCCAGGTCAAAGGTCTTCCCAAGAAAGAGGCATCGTCACTCTGCCTGACGAAACCTTAGTATCTGTCACGACCTTCAAAGCACAGAGTGCACCAGCGCATGCAGACCCCTGGTTCTATCTGCTCTGTGATTAGAGACAAGATCATTGAATGGCAGGCAGATGACTCTAGTCGTTGACTGAATCTGTCGGGCTCCCTTTTCATTGTCTTAGAATCCTTTTGTGAATAACCAGAATTCCCTTCCTTCCCCTCCTGTCTGGTTTGCATTACTGACAAATTCCACTTTTCCTCTCTTGAGAAAGACATTCTTCCTGGGCCCTGCTCATGTGGAAGAGCACATTCCATTTCAAGATGAGCTGGAATGCGGCTTTCATCATAAAACAACTGTAAGTGATTGAGATAAAGCACCCAATAAAGCAGCCAGAAGTAGAAAAAAGCAGAAAAAAATCTGTGCCTTCTTATGGAGCAATAGTCCCAATCCAGCAGCTGAGAAGGAAAATCTGGGACATGGTTTAAAGTTTTCATTAAAATGCAATAGGGCATCAGGAAGTCAGATTTGGATCAACAATGAGATATTTTTCTTACATATATCTAAGCAGCCTTGCTGTGAGCTTCAAAGTTTCTCTCTGACCAAATTCAGTGAAGTTGCTTTTTCCTCTCCTCTTTGATTGAACCTGGAGCTTTGGAAAGGACAGCAAAGTTAAGCCGAAATGAAATTGCCAAACTTATGGTTTTCAAGTAAATGAGATTTTCTCTAATGCTTACCAACTGTCACCAGGTCAGATGGATTTTTCTGCTTGAGGTCCTTTGATGCATTAATTTCTTTGCTCTTATGGTATTCCTCTGAAAGCAACCCCAGCAGCCATAAAAACACAAAAAGAAAATGCATAGCATAACTGGTGCACAAAAGACACTAAGGAATAAAAAGTGAGGAGAGGGCAGGAAGAAAGGTCGTTACCCAAGCTTGTGGCTTGCTTGGTTTTCAACTCATAGCTCAGGTCTACCAGGAAATGGCATGACGTGCCAGGTCTGAGTGGGCCGAACTAGAAATCCTGAGATATTGCTGCATATTCTCTTTTCTTGACTCATCTAGTGCAGTCATTAAAAAAATATATATATATATATATATATATGATATTTATAATATATAAAGCAGCTGAGAGTGAAGCTGACCTTACTGAGTTTGGGCCCCAACAGCAAGGCTCCCCCTCCCCACAGTAGCCGCCCACACAGCCTCCAAGCAGGGACAGGGTTAAAGGCATGGAAGTCATTACTCTAGAGCGGTTTAGTGATCCAGCAAGTGCTAACAAGAGGATTTAATTTCTCTGAATACAGAAACCCATCATCTAAGTTAGAGGGCAAAAAGACATTCTCTCTAATGAATGTAGTTATGTTTCTTATCCAATCTTATTTCTTGGGGTAAAAATCACTATCATTTTTTTAATGGACACCACAAGCCTTATCACTTACCATCTAACTGCCTTGTCTCTTTCCTTCAAAAACCATTTCAACAGATATTTATTGAATGCTCCTCATGTCTAAGGCACTGTCTAGTCATTTAGGGGGTATAAATAAGAGCAGCAGTAATAGTAATAATAATAATAATAGCAAACATATATAGAATCTACTAAGGGACACACACTGCTCTAATCTCTTTATGTATATTAATATGTATTAAGTCATTCAATTATCTAAACAGTACTCTAGGAAAGATATAATTATTATTTCCAACTTACAGATGTGGAAACTGAGGTACAGAGAGGTTAAGTAATTTGATCAAAGTCACATATCTATTAAGTGGCAGACCTGAAATTTGAACTCAGGCAGCCTGACTCCTGAATCTAAGCTTTTAGCATATTTGCTTTATGTGTGCTGCCTTTGGGGTTTATCAGTGTACTTCCATTCATCCTATTATCTACACTGCAAAAGAGAATTTTCTGCTTCTACAGATTTCAAAGTCCTTCACCCTTTTGGAACTTAATAAAAGACTGTGAACAATGAATATGTGAGAAATGCTAACAACTGCATTTTTTTCTTCCAAATCGTTCACTGAATACCACTTATTTGTTAGATATTTTATGTCACCAGTATCATTAATTAAAAATGAATCTTTCTATGTAGATTTTTAAAAATTAAGATTTTAATTTTTTAGAGTCACTTTTAAAACATGTTCTTTTTTCATTACTGATTTATTTTTTTAAAATCACTGCACTGGAGCAGTTTTAGGTTCCCAGCAAAATTGAGGGTTCAAATACAAAGATTTCTCATATATCCCATTTCCATATATGTTTAGCCTCTTGAGGAGATATTTTGAATCAGTGAAAAAACTGAGGATTAGAAGAATTAATTAATCTCTTCACAGACCTATACCTGATAAGGATTAGTTATGACCCACACCTATCTCATTGAAGGAGTTCAGTCTATGTTTCTAACACTTCCCCTATGTTGTCCATTTTGGTTGAGATTAGGAAGTGGTCAAAGTTGCTCATCAATGTCTATAATTAGTATTAGTAGTGCCACAGATCCCTTCCTCCAACTTCCTCCTGTTGTACTCTTAATGTTTCCAGAGGATCCTTACACCAGTGTATATATTTTGCAAAGCATATCTATAGCCTTTCACTCATTGACCATTAGTCATCTAAAGCCTGAAAAGTCAATGCAGAGCAAATGCTGCTCTCGCTATTTCCTATGTCATTAAATGATACAAGGTGGGTTAGGCACTTGTGCACTCCAAGCTCTGTGGTTCTCACTGCTTCATCCTGAACCCTGAGCTCTGGCCTACTTGGAAACAGCCAACTGTCTGAAACTTCTTTTATCTCTTCCATTCATCAAAATGCACCATGGAGCTTTGGTGACTTGACTGAAACCAACAGAAAATGGCAAAGGCAGGCCACACCAGAAGGCCTGAGCCAGTTATGAAGCTGGACAAGAATAATGAATCTACCTCAGTTAAGTTAGTTTTCACTTCTCTTTCCAACCAAACCAGCAAAAGGAAAAAGTGCAAATAACATACACAAGTATAAGAGCAGAGTGGGTGTTTCCTTCTGTGAAAACCAGTGGTCCAACTGGCATTAGGACTCTGTGGTATTGGCGGCCCAGGACCCCCAAGCTTGCAGACTTACTTACAGCAGTGCCCTGGGCCAGGCCAGCTATGTACGCACGGTTCCCCTTGTCACCATAACACCAGTCTTGCAGCACCAGTCTTACTTCTGAGTTCTATCACTGGGCCTGCAGCAGGCCTGGCCATGTCTAATAAAATCATGTCATATATGCAGAATTAAAAAATGTTATCCCTTCCAGATGTCAGTTACTGTCTTATCTGGTCTGGACGTAAAACTATTTGGGTAGACTGTGGAGTGAAACAACACCACTCACTAAAAAAATCTTTCGGATCTTCTGGACAGAAAGCCTCCTGCCACAGACATTCAGTGACTTTCTTAATTCTTCTAGAGTTCTTGAAGATGTTTAAAACAAATGTCCACTAATGTCTCCTTGACTTTGATGGAGCCCTGTAGACCCACATCAAAAACTTGAATCCTAGGTACTGTTAGGGCTCAGACATTACAGCCTCACTGGATGGATTAGACACCCTCAAAAAAGAAACAAGCTACAGAAAATGGATATTGAATCTTTGGAGAAAAATCACCTTGAGGGAAGAAGCTTGTCAAGAGTGGCCAACTGAGCAAGAGGGGCTGACACTTTGGTTCTGGGTGAGGGGCTAAGGTCCCCTCACATGCCCACCCAGATACAACCCATCTGGGCCCCAGAACGCCTGGGAGGTCTGTGAGGGAGAGGGATGGGGAATAGAGAGACCTTTGTCCTTGGAGGCCCCGCAGCTCTGGTATAGGGAGCCCTTCTGAAAGATCTGGCCAGGCAAAGCAGAAACTATTTCCCCCATGAATGGCAGGGAAGAGAAGCAATGGTGATTGGTGAGTTAGAGGAAGTTGGGAGCTGTGTGAAGAGGAACCTGCGGGCAGTGTGGGGGTCAGTGGTCTCTGTGGCAGGTGGGGCACAGTCAGTAGTATAGCCCCAGCTCCCAGGGGTGTTGTAGATACAATCCGTCCAAAAAAGAACCGGCAGAATATGGGCAGCAGCTAGGGCAATGCCCAGGGGGTGGCCAGGTGACAGCGGCAAGATGAAAGTGGTCAAAGCAGAAGTGGTGGGACTGCAAAGCAGCAAGCCGTGACCCTGGTCATCTGTGAGACAAATCCCAGCCTGGAGCTTCTGGAGGGGTGACTCCATCGTGGATCTTTAAACCCCAGAGAAGGAGTAAGGAGCAAACTGGGGACATTCATGTGACACTCGTACGCACACTTGGAGATTCTTTACTACTAAGGGAGAAAGGGTTACTGGAGGAAATCATGCATTTTGTTAGTTAGGCAGGCAGGGGCTTTGGAGCATGGAGATTTGAACTAGTACTACAAATGTGGCACATACAGTCATCACTGTGGGAAGCCTGGGACTTATATATGGAACACGTGAATCTTAGTCCAAATGAATGTACAATCTCCATTATTTGGAAAGAATAAGGTGATGTTTCAGTGGGTAGACCTTTGGGGGTTAGTTTAATTCATATTCGTCCATTTTTTAAGATTTGGCAAACATTTATTAAAGATCAGTTGTGTGTCAGACAGTAGGATGGGTTGAGAAAACAAAAAACTATATACAAATATATATGGCTGAGTCTCTGACCTCAATAATCTCACAGTTCAGTGGGGAGATGACCTATTAAATAATGGGTGTGATGATCAGCAGTCTCACAGGGGCTATGTGTGGGTAGGTACATGCAAAGGAAGGGCCTGGGGGAAGTTAAAAAAGGCAGCATAGTGAACATGATACACAGGTCAAAATAGGTGACAATGAGTTCATTCAAACTACAAATGGGAGGAGAGCCATTGGATCTGTAGGGGCAAATGGAGAATGCCCAGCCCAATCTCTAAGGTCCTTCTGTCTGCTCTGTAGCCTGGAAGTTTGACTTCTGTGGAATGTATCCCACCTAGTTCTCTACCTTTCTGTTTTGAATTGCTAATAGGAAGCCCCCACAGGACAGGAGGAGAGAGAACTGTTTGTTTCTCCAGCTCCCCCTCTCTGCCAAGCTAGGGTTCAGCAATAGCCGTGTTCCTCCAACCAAGGCTACAAAGCCACAAGAATTCCAGTGAGAGGAGGGAACAGGTAAGAAGGGGCAAGTTTTTCAGCTTCCTGCTGATTCTGGCCCCAGGGCAGTCAACTTCTTTTAGTGCCCACACCTCTATAAAAGAGTCCCTTGAACTGTCTTCTATGACCTTCCCCACTGGGACCCTACATGGTGTTGTATTCTAGGCATAGGGGATGGTGCATGCAAAGGAGATGTGAAATGACACAGCTCACATCAGGAAAGGCCCCTACTTCCAGTGGCCAGAGGAGGAGCCCAGGAGGCAGAGCCAGGAGTGGCAGCTGGGAGGCTGTCGGGGGGCCTCGTGCCCTGGGAGTCAGAGACCTATCCCGAAGGCGCTGATGATTCCACAGGGCCTCAGGTATGTGGCTTTCCTGCTGCTCTCCTCATAATTCCTCAGAATCCCATATTATTATGGCCTTCGATTAACGGCATTGCCCTCTGACTAAATTACAAGATAAAACTTTCAGATAACCCGGTTAAGAGGTAGCAGATCCCTCTATGTTCTGCTGAAAACCCCATGAATCACTCTTTGGATTGGAAACACGGGACGTAGTTGAAGGAAGTAATTTTTCCCTCTCAATGTGGAAAAATCCTTAAACAAATCATCTGCTGTTAGGTGATCCAGAACTGACTGTTCCCCTAGAATTAAACATAGCTGATACTCTTGACTTTATCTTTTCTTTAAACCACTGCTGAGTTAGCTGGGGAACACAAGCCAGGTAAGAGTGGTTGCAAGCCCAGAGAAAAACAGGTTTCAGTATGTTCCATATTCTTTCTCAAGCTGTTTCATGCTAGCTGTGACTAAAAGGAGAGAACAAAATCAAAAAGAAGACCGTTGTTATTGAACACGATACATTTAATATGATAAGATATCGTTGGTGGACTGATTACTCTAAAAGAGAGATACTTAACTTCTATGGCCAGCCCGGAATGAGATAGATATTGCAAATTGGCTGAGCCAACACTCAATCCCAACCCCTGTGGCCCTTCTCAAACTCTTTCATGGAGAGTAAGAAACTTAAGTTCACTTTACTCCCTTCCCTTGCCAAACGGGTATGTGATGAGATTCTGGCCAAAACAATGTGTATGGAAGTCTGCTAAGGGGATTCTGAGGAAGCTTTTGCATTTCTGATTAAAAAGGGAGAGTTGCCATGGGTGTCATCCCCTCTGCCTTCCTTCTTGACTGGAACATGGGAGGACTATCTGGAGTAGTGGCAGCTATCTTGTAAGCAGGAGGCAATAACTTTGAAGACAAAAAGGATACATAGAGCTTGGGTTCAAGACGGCATTAGTGAGCAATTGAAAGAACATGTCTGGATTTCTTGTTACATTAAATGCTGTTTAGTAGTTGAATAATCTGTTCTTACAGCTACATACATTCTTAACTGACACACAGGAATGCCAGAAAACCCACAGCCATTCCATACCTCTCATTTCTCTCTCATAATCATGCTTTTTAAAGATAATAGTATGTGCTCATATAATGAACCAGTATTTTTTCCTGGAATGACCTTGACATGTCTCTTTACAGAAATGAATGTTGCTATCTCAGCTGACACACATTTGGCAGTAAGTCCGCCATTCTTGTCCTGCTTAGATTTCATGGTCATCATTACAATCAGTTTTGAAAAGACCTTTCCCTCTCTAAGCCCTAGCCCCTCTGTCATATTCAATTACCCTTATGACTGAAAACACAGGGCTTAGTTGAAAGAAGTAATTTTTCCCTCTCAGTGTGGAAAATCTTTAAACAAATCATCTATTGCTAGATGAGAAACAAGGAAATCCAAACATTCCCCCCGCTCTTTTTCCTTGTGGGCACTGAAGCTGCTAAATATTGTAGACTGATTTCACACTAAATTTAAACTTGCAAATCTCAAATGAGCCCTCAGTCCTGCCCCCCAAAATCTAAACTGCATCTTCTTAGGGCTTACTTTTCTACTCTTGGAGATGACTTTTATGCTCTATTTTCTCTTCTGAAATTTCCTATTCAAACTTCTTTTTTCATTCTTATAATTTACTAAGAAACTAAAAACTATCAGATAGTAATTCCTTCCTGTCCCTGCAGCTGCTCATCTTCTCTAGGCTTAAATTGAGGAAAAAAAAAAGTTAAAATTGAAAAAAAAAAAAAAGCTATTGCTTTCATTAAAAGCATAGCCGTTTTTGCTCTAGCCTTGCTATCCAAAGGGGTCTTTGGACCAGCAGCACCAACATCACCTGGGAAACTGTTAGAAATGCAGACTCTCAAGCTCCACGCCAGATGTGCTGACTCAGAATCTGCCATTTAACAGGCTCCCCTGGGTTTTCATGTGCACTTGTACACTAATGTTTGAAAAGCAGTCCTCTTTATCCCTCTTTAGGAAGTCTGTTCCCTTTGTCCTTCTCATTCTCCTGAGTCATCATTTGCTTTTCCCCTATGATACAACAGGGAAGAGAGGTGCCTTCTTTATTCCCGAGCATAAATCCAGTACCTGACACAGTGCTGGAAAGAGTAGATCCATAATAAACAAGCTCACCCATCAAACGATCTCCATTCTCCCCCAAAAAAGAACTGCTTATCATTGTGTGTCACAACAATAACAACACTAGAAAATGCTTTTAAAACTGGAACAAGAAGTTGGAGAAAATGTCTTAACGGTTGCAAGAAATTTTGTTTCCCAAGAGGTAGAAGACTGCTTTGAATCTCTGGGGAAGGTGGTTTGATTTGGGAAAACTATCAGAAGGGGCCTCTTACTTTTTGACATTCCGAAAAGCAATTTCCATCCAAGGTTTCTTTCGGTAAACTCTGAAGTCATACTTGACCCAAAGGCAGATGTTTCAGTCTGGATACTAAGTGCCCCATGTGATCTGAACCACTGAGTATAATCGCAGCACAGTGATGCCTTTGCCAACTTTATTGCTCTCTCCTTTCTGTGGGTTAGGAAACAGCGCTGCATCACGCAGACTCCATATTGCACTTCGCCTGCTGTTGTCTCCTACCCTTTCAAAGGTGTGGTATGTTCTTTTGTATGTAAAAGCTAACTGAGGCGAGGAAAGCAGAGGCTGCCATAACCAAGCACTACCAGTCAGGCCCTTGCCTAAGAACTGATCTATTAACATATATCAGTTAATCTTTCCACCCGTGAGGTAAGTACTACTATCTTTGTCTCCATTTTACATTTGAAGAAAATAGAGGCTCATTGTGGTTGCTTTTGAAATGCGATACAGCTACATAGCAGCAGAGTCAGAATTCAAACTTAATTCTAGGCAGTGTTAAGGGGTGTGTCTGAACTGGGCACAGAATGGTATATATTAAGGAGTGACCCTCACCTCTTGCTGGGAAAAAGGCACTAGAGGAAGCAATTCCACAGGGGTGGCCTGGATTGGCGCCCTCCCACACAAGGTGTCACTACAGGCTGCAAGGGCCAATGTTGGGCAATACGTGCTGAGTCATTGTGCCACTGGGACCAGTGAGTAACACCATACTCTTGTGGGTGGGGCGGCCCTTTCCTATAAGGAGAAGGCATTTCCCCTGTCAAGTATCTGAGAAATAAATTGCTTTTGGAATAGGAAATAAGGTTTGGACAGGAGGGCCTTAGGCCAGATGAACTAAAAACTTCATCCCTTCCCTGGGCCTTGGCTCTAAGGGACGGACCCACCTGGAGAACTTGGAGTGGCCTGGCTCCTGCCTCTGTGGTCAGACTGAGAGCTAAGTAAGGAGCATCTGGGCCTGTGGACTGTGAGGACAGCTGATCTCAACACGGTTGCTAAGTTGTGCTCTGCTCCCAGTTGTAGTGTCCAGATCAAGAGAAGGCTCTTCTCTTAGGTTTGAGAAAGAATGCGAAAGGAAAGGGCAGCCCCCCACCTCACAAGGCCAGATTGGTTTTTGATGCTGGCCTGTGGGAGACAGAGTCCTGGGCTTTAAAGAAGGGTCAGAAGCAGTGGTGAGGCAGCATGACAAGGAACAAAGAATGCTGGGGACCTCTCTGAGGGACCTGTATCTGAGCACTGGTTAGACAGCACACTGAAGGACCCAGTATAACCAGGGACACTTTGAATTCTTGTCCCTCCCCTCTGTATGACAAGGATGTAGCCCCCTCTCATTTGTAACACCTTACTTAATACATGTGAAAGTATATTTCTAGCCATAGGCTAGTGAGACCTTTTCTTCTTTAAGGCGATATTTCTTGACTGGTATTTTCTATTTGTATTTTAGTCAAATCTTTCAGGAGCTGTGACAGAAAATCCAACTCAAATTAGCGTATGCAGAAATGGAAACTTACTGGCCCATGTACCTGAAAAGTACTGGCTAGAAGCTTGGGGTTCAGCCATGTCTTAAGGGCTCAGCGCGGCCCTCTCTATCTTCTGGCTTTGCTTCTCTCTATCCTGGCTTCATTCTTCGGTAGACTCTCCCATGTTGTGGCAAAGACAGTCCTTATCAGTCCTAGGTTGTACTCTCCTTATAGCTGGTAATCACAAAGAAAACATAAGAAAACTTGACTTTCCTGAAAGCTGTCACAAAAATTCTAGAGAGGACTGTGATTGTCTTGGCTTAGGTCATATGCTCATACCTGAACCAATCAGGATTCGGGCTAAAGGGATGGGGTATTGTGGCCAGAGCTGGGTACCAGAGGAAGTGAGACCATATGATAAGACAGCCCCATCATTAGGGGAAGGGCAGCTAGTTCCTGAAGGGAAAAGATGCCAAAATGGTAAAGACACAAAGAAAAAAATCTACATGTCGGTGATGATCTTGACATATAGTCTGGTGAACTCTTACCAAAAGTTTTCAATCAGGTACAGAACTGCTATCTCAGCAGTCAGTCTCTGGAATCACAGCTGGACTGTGGAATCCTTTTACAGATAAATATCTAAAATTAAGGAAGATTTCAGAGACCAGAAACTATCCAGTAGCAAGCATGTAAGTGTCTTCATTTTGGAATCCCTTAAAAAATAAAAAAGGGCATACAAATAAGGAGGGGCATACAGAGAATGAAAAAAAGATTTTACAATATAGTGCAACAAGCACTTTATTTTTGCAAACAAAGAACATAATGTGTGTTGAATTCCTTAAGGCTCATGGTAGCCAAGGGACTCTGCTAGCACATAATCACGTGACAGAAGGGGACTCACCATGGCTGTAGCTGAAGGTGTATAGTAGTTGCAACATTTCCATTCGTCATCTTTCCTCCACAACCCCCCTGTCGCTTCTCATCTATAGCATCTGCAGTGCTGGATTCTCCCTGGTCAGCCACTGTTAGCCGGCACAACATCCAGCCATGTGAAAAAGAGCAAAACATCAAATAGGTGAGGGGCAGCCATGGGGCTGTTTGAGTAACAGAAAGGAAAAAAGGAGAATAAAGGTCTCTCTCTCTCTCTCTCTCTCTCTCTCTCTCTCTCTCTCTCTCTCCCCCGCCCCCGGCCAGGCCCTCAGGGGACTAATCAGTTCCATAAGAAATCATCAAAACAACTATTTCATTGAAACTTAAACACCAGCTGTCATCGCTGTTATATCATTTCCTCGGCGCCACTCATCTTTTAACTTCAAGAGCGAGGACACTATATCACTTGGTCGTGAAAACAAAATACTAATAAATACCCCACCTTGCAGATTCATTTTAATCAGCCCTGTCTTGAAATAGCTGTTTACTCATTTCGCATAATATAATTAAATGTCCAAACACTATATTTAAGAAACATTGAAAGTATCACTTATCCTGATGGGAGCTGGGAAATTCCAAATTTAGAAAGTCTCCAGCCCCTGGTGTTGTGAAAATAAGATTCTCCGTAAGGGCGGCAAATTGGAATGGGAATTAGAAAGTACAATTCCCCTTCTACTAAATATTATGATACATGAAGAATACAAAAGAAAGGAGCTCAGGGAGGCTTAGAATCAGGTTCAACACTTCCGCCCTTTGTGAATCCAGCCTGCAAAAACTGAATTTGGTATTAGGTTTCAGAAGCTTCCAGTGGCAAGGTTTTGCAGGAAAAGAAAGAGAGGTGTGGTAAAGCAAGTTAATCATTTCTTTCACTTTCCAGACTACCCATTCCTTCTTTGTGATTTGATATCTCCCACCCCTTCCACCATCACGTAGGAAACCTTGGGGTTGTCCTTGATCTCTCCTTCTTCCCTAACATGTACATTTGGCGGTCTCCTGTCAGAAGATTCCTATCCATTCCACGTGGCCTTTAGCCTAGTGAGATTCATGTTATGTCACACCTTATCTGGCCTATGGCAAGGGTCTCTCAACAGTCTTTTTTTCTCCAATATTACTTTAATCCAGTCTTTGCTATTTATACCACCTAATTATCTTCTAAAATATTGTATGTTTCATTCTCTAATCCCGCCAATATAACTTAAACCCTTGTTGCTAGAATCCAAATTTTCAGGCCTATTCTTAATGCATTTTGAATGCTCCTCTACACTGTCTCAGTCAAATCCATCTATTTCTTCCCTAATAGAGTAGGTAATTAACCTATCACAGTGCTTGGTACATATAAGGATGAGAAATATTAGCTTAACCTACTTGGAATAAAATAAAGCTATTACACTCCTAGACCTAAGACCTTCCATCCACTTTGCCACTTGTCAAAATATGATCTCTCTTTTAGGAGGTCAAGTTCCACCTCCTTCATGAAACCTTTTATATCCCATTGTGGTAATTCTTTCTCTAAACTTACATAGCAATTGCCTGTCAAAAGCAACATCTAGTTCCCTCTCAAGGGAGAAGAAGCTGGGGTATTTATCCACCAACTGATGCTCTGGCATTTTGTCCTGCCCCATGCATGGGCTAATCATGTTTTCAGCCAGGGAAAACCCTCATACAGAAAGCAGCTGGTATTATTTAGTACAGATACTGCATCCAGCATAATTGCTGCAGTTGAGGCTACTACTTGAGTAAGTTTATGGTGTCCTCCATAATTTGCCATATTCTACCTGAATTTTTCAAGGACTACATTGGTAAATGAAATGCAGAAACCTGTGTGTGAAACACAGGGACTACTCTGGGTTTATGCTCTGTCTGAAATTCACCTACATAATCTTTGAAATCTTAATGGAGGTAGTAGGAATGAAAAACAAAGTTTCTTTCAACTGCCAAGAGTTGGAGACTTGGGTCCACTCTGCAGCAGTCTATTGTTTTGCTTTGGGAAAACCGCCCGAATTGACTATTGATTCATGCAAATGATAAATACCATTATTAAAAACAAGGGTTTTGAGAATCTTTGGCTATATGTTGCTAAACTGTTAAACAGTTACCTATGTCAGAAGCAGAGAACACTGAAGGTCTGTGAGGCTGGGACCTCAGAGTGTGAAGCAACAGTGGGAAAAGCCTGGATCCTGATCTCACTCAGGTGGAGTAATGGCGGTCGCCTCAGGCACAGGCTAGATAAGGCTTAATCTCGACTGCTGTTGTCCTACACTTGGTGTTAAGACCGAATAGCTCAGAGTTTGGGGGATATACTTGTGGGTTCTGATATCATTTTTCTGGTGAAGATAAAAAGGCAGGGTCAGGGTTCTCCCCTGGGGGGGGACACGTCATTTCTACCTTTCAGTCTTCCTGGGAAGAGTCAACTCCTAGGACAAGATAAAGACTAAAGAGGCAGGCTTTCAAAGAACTAATACTTTGAGAAGGAGATAAGCATGTACACAAATGGTTATTAAAATAAATAATTATAAGCAAGAACAGGAGAACTGGGTTGTCATTATTTTCATCGCAAGTTTAGCTGTCCAAACAGCTTTAGCCTGAAATCCTATGAACCAGTTTTATGAAAGGGAAACATACAACCAATATCAAAGACCCACACAACTAGAAAGAAATTATTTTATCCTGCAAAATAATCTCCAAGGTAATGAAAACTATACCGAAAGAAATGAGCTACGGTCTAGGATAAGGAAAGTGCAAAAGAGATCAAAACAAAAGCAGTGGTTATGTTGGGTTTACTCCTCCAAAAATTTTTGATGGAAAAGACCAACTCTAATTGATGTTCACATATTTATATTAATGCTGTAGGAGGCTTCCTGAGATGCTTAATAAATACCTAGGGTATTCTCTGTGTTTCCTATACTGGTTTATGCATTTAATGCATCAATGTAGTCCTTGAAAAATCCGGGTAAATCATAGCAAATTATGGAGGGCCATCATAAACTTAATCAAATAGTAGCCTCAGTCACAGCAACTATACTGCATGCAGTATCTTTACTAAATAATACCAGCTCCAGGCACTTGTTTGGAGGGAAAAGTCCATGGTTGGTGCTTCCTTAGTCATGAGCCCCTCTTTCTGCTCATGGGATCTGGTGCGGGCCTTCTTATGGCATTGGATTTCTGTAGCCCCATCATCAGAATGAAAACTTTTCTCTCCACACATTTTAGGGAACTTTAGTTGCAACATTTTTTGATTTGCTCTATTCTATATCCATTGACTTCGGAGGCAAATATACCTACTAAAGCTAGTTAGGAAACCAAGAGTTCATGCAGTGACACAATCACCCCCACCTGCAGAGCATATGTTTTAGGCCCAAAGGACACTTGTTATTCTACTGTCACTGGACAGACCCTAATTATTGTCAAGTCTGTTATAATAAAAAGCAAATATATGAGTCTTATGTTTATAGCACATAAAAAGATGCTAAACATTACACCTGGGGATTTGGTACCTTCTTTTCACAAATGTGTCCCTCTTTCCCTTTGTTCACAGTGCTGCCAAGTGTTATCCTTTAGTCTCAAGCTAATGGTTAATGCCTCCACTTCATCTACTCTCAGCAGCTGTGACCATCATCTAAATGAATCTATGAATTAAATTAATGTGCAATGAGTGTCTACAGTGTCCTGAACTATATTAAAAATGAGGAGTGATGGCCCCAAGGAATAAGTTCCTATTTTCTTTGAAGTTCAGAATCTGCGTAAGGAATAGATTAAAACCATCTAGTACATAGTTCATTTCCCAACTGCGAACTAGAAAAATGGACAACTCTACGAGTACTTCACCTTGGTTCTGGGATTTATTTTTGTACTACCCTCTACAGGTGTGAATGAAATTTTGGGAATTCATAAAACTTTAGTCAAAATAACTAAACCACAATGTGAAGCTCTGACTCTTCCAGGAAAGTCTTTGATTCCCTCTTGGCAGTTTGTGCCAGGCTGAAGAGGCCATCGCTGCAGGAGTCGGGGGCTCACAGAAAACAAAAGGCGTGCTCTGAAGGGATTCTGGAGAGACTGTAATGAAAGGCCTCTTTAGAAAGCCTTGGGGCGATTCAGGAAACCTATTGGCAAAGTTGAGGATCCCGAGGATAGCACCAAGGAAAGCCATCACCACCCTGAGGACTGACAGGAGGAGGGAGGGAACATGGAATTGAAGGCTGGATGAGCTGAAAGAATCAGTGGGAGTCCACTGGGGAGAAGCAACTGGAGGGATGCAGCCTCAAACAGAACAGAACAGCAGTGCTGATGCAGAGGGTGTGGGGGAAAAATGCACTCAATCTCTTTCCTCCTGCCCTTTGACCTCGTATAGCCTTACATAGGCCCAGTCCAACCATAAACCAGAGACCAATGGAGCCCAGATGATGTAGCCTGTAAGGTCAGAATAGAGGGAGGTGGAGAATGGATTTGGGGCAGGGCAAAAGGTGAATGGTCAACCCAGTCCCCATCTAGACCAAGACCAAATGCCAACCTCTATTGAATTGTCTTTTCTTGGTTTCAGATAGTATCTCCCAAAATCATTTCCAGATGAGGACTGTGTGTGTGTTTATAAGGGGGGAAGCTCTTGGTATAAATTCATTTGGGGAACACTGGATTAACACATTTAACGGGCTTCACTACTCCGGGAATTTTCAAAGCTGCAATCAGTTAAGATTCATAATTTTTTTTCAACAAATAATTGTTGAGAGCTCTGACGAGCCAGGCACTGGGCTGGGTGCTGGGGTACAGTGGTGAACAGGACAGACACCTACCCTTGTACTTGGAATCAGCGGAAAGCAGCAATAAACAGAAGACCAGTAAAATCAACTCATTACAAAGTGTTTATAATGAAGTTCTCAGATGAGGATAAAACATGAAGCATGTCCCAAACAAAAATTATTTAGCTTAGGAAGTTTTTGTTTCTGAAAATTTTTTAGGGAGGAAAGGGCTTTTTTAGAGAGACCACTCTATGTTTGTTTGTTTTTTAACTACTGGTTACAAAATCTTGGTTACAAAATTATGAAATTTACATAATTAAATACCTAATACCTAGTTTTGGATGACAGTTTTTCTTCCTGCTGGCCGTCCACAGTCAATCAAAGGGTAAATCATCAGATTTATGGAAAATGGATAATCGGAAGAAAACATGAAAAAGGAAAAGCAATATCTTAGTTGTCAAGGCCACTTAAATCAACTTAACATTTTTCTTGCAGGGTAGACTTTTTCTTGGAATCTCCCGTGTAAGGCAAGACAACATTGTTACTGAAATGGCCATGTGGCAGATGTGTACGAGGAAGATAAACATAGAAAGGCAAAGTCTACAGTAGTTTGACAAAGATGAGACAAAAAGAAGAAGTAACTTTCAGGGAGAATTTGTTCACAATGCACATTTACCTGACTGTTACATAAAGAGCTTTTTCTAAGAGTGTGTGGCCAGTTGTGATAGATGCTGCCTGGTGCCCCACCTTGATGCCCTTTGCTACACCGGTGCCTGCCACCCCGGTGCTATGAGTGTGGCCTGCTAAAAGCTCTCAGCTGCCCGTCTTACACCTCCCTAATCCCGTGCACCAAGGAGCAGTGGTTTACGCCACAGACATAGGCCCTGAGGCTCAACTTTACCAGAGGCCACATCTGGCTGACATTGCCCCCTTTGCTGCCTCCCTAATAAGTTTTTCCTAAGGAGCACTTTCATAGCTACGGTCCTGTCTTTATCGAGATTCCCAGGAAGCTGGGAATCAGAAAGGATTTAGAAGAAATCACACAACAAGTTAATGACAGAGCAGCAAAGACGACCTTAGCCTCTTTACTACTCTGCATTGGTCTTTCCATGTGCCCTATTGAGATTTAGCTACATTAGCTAATTTAATAGTTTTTCATTTTGATTTGTTTTCAAAAAGAATATATGGATAGAAAACCTTATTGATTTAACTCTTTCTGCAATCCACATCTATAAGAAGCTAAGCTATTTAGATGATCATTCACCACTATCTTACTAAAACAATTGATCCAAATTATGGACATAAATCTGTGAAGATAATTAAAAATGAAAGCTTCCAAGACCAGCACTCTAGTGAGCTCTTTAAAGAAACACAAAGGTTACCATTCTTAAAGAGCTTTTGCCGTGTGATGTTAACTGTTGTTAGAATAACATTGCATTGCACATTATGGCTTATAATTCACTGTCATAAATACTTTATTTATCTTCACAGTGACCTATGACCTGAGTAAAACAATGGGATCCCTGTCTTAAAAGTGAAGAAACTGAAGTTAAGAGCTATTAAGGGATTTCCTCAATGTCTAATGAGTTGCACAATGAAGATTTTAAGTTGCATAGTAAAGATTTGACAGAGAGTTGTGGGTTTTTCATTAGCAAATTTGGAGCCATTCTACTTTATTGCCTGTTTTATCCACTTTCTCATGTTTCATCATTTCTTACATTATTAGAGATTATGACATCATCTATGGTTTAGCCATCATCAAACTCTGTAGTGCTATTTGTATTTTAGAACATAAGACCTTCTAGAAATTCACAAAGTAACAAAATAAGCTGCATAACTAAATATTTACCCCAGTTTCTATGAAGTGGATGTGTCAAGAGTTTTATTTCTCTCCACTTGTTATAAATTTGACTTGTGGTCAGGTAAAATTAATGTCCATTGATTTCTCAGAAAAGTGTGCACATTCACTACACAGAGAGTTTAATTTTCAGAAAAACCAAACAATATATCATTATTGATTATGTATTGCCTTTCCTTAAGAGCTGTTCAGAATATGAATACTCTTCTAAATGGGTACTCAGACATAACATTTATTTAATTCATTTCCCAAAACCCAGCTGTCACCTATTCAACTACAGCTAAGTTTACTTTAAAATATCAATATATTTTTTCAGCCAAAAAAAGTCAAACAAGAAAAATTGCCCCAAGCACTAGCTTTTATACTTGGAGCAAATATATGGTTTCAGCTTAGTAGAAGAGAATAGAAATTATCTCTTCTCTGTGACTTAAAAGAACATACTCTCCATTTGCCTTATCTCCGTCAGTTTATGCAGTTAAAAAGTGACAATGGTATATTGATGAGCCAGAGAGAGAACACAGAGCTATTGAGGGGCTCAGGCATATCTTCGAAATTATCATTCCAAATGCCTTATGCATTTACTTCTAACTCTGGGCATGCATGAAGGAGCCAAGCAAATTCCATGTAATTGCCATACTCTAAGGGTTCACTCTAAGGGTTTCAGAGGGAAATTACTGATGACAATTATTTGCTAAACACAAATAGGAAACTCAAGTAACCCGAGGGTCACACTGAAACAGCTCTGGACTTAGGTTACAACTTCAAAATTAATGGGAAAGAGCAAGCAGTAAGGCCATTGGGGTGCACTGAACAGTCTCATCAAAATTAAAAGACCCACTTGCAGCCAAATGACATCACCCACCACTCGGGGAAGGAAGCAGGGTTTATTCATTCTAGCAAACTTCTAAACATCAGGTGGTTACGAGTTCTTGCCACACAGTGCTACACCTTTAAGAATGCAGGTAGGTCATCCTGATAAGCCAAGGTTGTGGGTTCAATTCCCTCTCAGGGCACCTACCTACAAGAAGCAAGCAGTGAATACATAAATGAGTAGAACAACAAATCGGTTTCTCTCTCTCTCTCATCCATCCTCTCTCACTCTCTTTCCCTACTTCTCACTCTCTTTCCCTACTTCTCTCTCTAAAATCAACAAATAAAAATTTTTAAAAAAGAAGGCAGGCAAGCTTCTGTCAGGATTGTTGATGAAAGTGATTGTCATGGGTAGTCATTTAAATTGCTTTTTAATACTCAATAATCACATTATCAGAGGATTTAAACACCATGCTATGCCTGGCATGAGGATTCAGGCAGCACACACATAAGTTATCAGTACACAGTTAGCTCTGATGGACATGAAGAACTCAACTCCTCAAGCTGCAAACAAATATAACTTGCAAGTTGATCAAGTCACTCGGAGTTGCAGATGTGTTAGATTCTCAGAAGGTACAACTCTCTTTGGAACATTATTATAATAACAAGATGAAGAAAGATTTGAAATAGAACATGAGACATGTGGAGCCCCAACTAACAAAACTTTACTGCTTTACTACCATGCAATGCTTTCAAGGAATGATTTTTTTAAATAATTTTATTTATTTTATTGTTCAAATACATTTGTCTCCACCTTCCCACCATCACTTTCCCCTGCCCCTTCCCCCACCTCCCTCCCTCAATTTTTCCCCACGTTAGCTTTGTCCATGGGTCCTTTATACATGTTTCTTGACTTGACCATTCCCTTCCCTTCCCTTTCCCCACCCACCCTCCCTTGATTCTGTTGGTTTCTTTTTTCTTTCAATGTTGCTGGTTATATTTTCCTTGCTTGTTTGTTTTGTTGGTTAGGTTCCGCTTACAGGTGAGATCATATGGTATTTGTCTTTCGCCCCCTGGCTTATTTCGCTTAGCATAATGCTCTCTAGTTCCATCCATGCTGTCCCAAAAGGTAGTAGTTCTTTCTTTCTTTCTGCTGCGTAGTATTCCATTGTGTAAATGTACCATAGTTTTTTGATCCACTCATTTACTGATGGGCATTTAGGGAGCTTCCAACACTTGGCTATTGTAAATTGTGCTGCTATGAACATTGGGGTGCCTAGGTTCTTTTGAATTGGGGTTTTGAGATTCTTAGGATATAATCTAAGCAGTGGAATCGCTGGGTCAAAAGGCAGTTCCATTTTTAGCTTCTTGAGGAAATTTCAAACTGTTTTCCATAGTGACTGTACCAATCTGCATCCCTACCAACAGTGTACTAGGGTTCCCTTTTCTCCACAGTCTCGCCAGCACTTGTTGTTTATTGATTGTTTATGAAGGCCATTCTGACTGGTGTGAAGTGGTATCTTATCGTGGTTTTAATTTGCATTTCTCTGATGGCTAGTGATGCTGAGCATCCTTTCATATGTCTCTTGGCCCTGCGTATCTCTTCCTTGGAGAAGTGTCTGTCCAGGTTCTTTGCCCATTTTTTAATTAGATTGTTTGTCTTCCTGGAGTGGAGTCGTGTGAGTTCTTTATATATTTTGGAGATCAAACCCTTCTCTGAGATATCACTGGCAAATATATTTTCTCATACGGTTGGTTCCCTTTTCATTTTGCTGATGTTTTCGTTAGCCATGCAGAAGCTTCTTATTTTGATGAAGTCCCACTTGTTTATTCTTACCTTTATGTCCTTTGCTTTAGAGGACATATCGGTGGAAATATTGCTGCGTGGGATATCTGAGAGTTTCCTGCCTATGTTCTCCTCTAGGACTTTTATGGTGTCTCACTTATATTTAAAGTCTTTTACCCATCTTGAGTTTATTTTTGTGTATGGTGTCAGCTGGTGATCAAATTTCAATTTTTTGCACGTAGCTGTCCAGCTTTCCCAACACCATTTGTTGAAGAGGCTATTTTTACTCTAATTTATGCTTCTGCCACCTTTGTCAAATATTAATTGACCATAGAAACATGGGTTTATTTCTGGGAGTTCTATTTTGTTCCACTGATCTATGGATTTGTTCTTGTGCCAGTACCAGACTGTTTTGATTACAGGGGCCTTGTTAATACCGGTATTATATGTCAATAAACATATGGTTTTATGTCCAGTATTATGATCCCTCCTGCTTTGGTTTTTTTTCCTCAAAATCACTGCAGCTATTTGGGATCATTTATGGTACCATATAAATTTTTGAAATGCCTGTTCTATGTCTGTGAAATACGTCATTGGTATTTCAATAGGAATTGCTTTTAATCTAGAAATTGCTTTGGGTAGTAAGGACATTTTGATGATTTTAATTCTTCCAATCCATGAACATGGTATACACATGCCCCCAACTGGGGACCTGGCCTGTGACCCAGGCATGTGCCCTGACTGGGAATCGAACCAGCAACCCTTTGGTTTGCAAGCCAGCGCTTAATCCACTGAGCCATGCCAGCCAGGGCTCAAGGAATGATTTAAGCCTATGGATGAACTGAGATCATTGTCATCGTCTGACTCTTTCATTACAGCTGGGTTTGGGTCACTGTACTGGCCGTGTCTTTCCCCAGAGATAGGTTTTCACACAAGCAAATAGGCAGCTCTCTCTGTGGCCTCCAAAAAACTCAACTTTAACTAACTACTCAAGCTTCCGATTGCATCTGCTAGGTTGTAATGGTGGCAGACCAGACATCGGGGCCCCTCTCCAGGGCCCACGGGGTTCTCATCAGAACCCAAGGCTGATGTAGCTAGCTGCAGCCATTTGACCATGACCAAGGCCACACATTCCCTCAGCTATTCTGGCTTAGAAGGAGCAATAGCAGCACCATAGAGAACTGTGACAAGAGATTTCATTTTCACTCTACTTTTCCACATGACACTTGAAAGGCATAACTGCTCTGAGAAGTCCAACAATGGGGAAACAGAGGCAGAGTTGAAGAATTATTTGCCCCAAATCAGACAACTGATAGAGTCAACTGTCCCAGATGCAGTGGCACATCCTTGTCAGCAGAAGTGTTTAGGATTCACATCCACAAAGATGCTCACTGTTCAATTCAAATGATTCTCAGCAAACACCTGAAAATAACATCCAACGTTTGCAAATCTATGAATTACCGGTGCTTTTCTTTGTTATGGCTTTCCACTTCATACTTTTCATTTATACATTATCAAATTGATTGCAAATACTTAGAGAATTAGGAATAACTGAAATATTTGAACTGGTAAAGTTTTCCATTCTCAAGCTTTAATGCTAGATCTATCTTCCCCATATAACTCAATTCAACTAATAGATATGACTAAGGTCCAAATACCCATACTATTGGCAGACCAGAAAAACAATTTTCTGATATAACAAAACACTTTATATTTTGTTCTCTGGTTATCAGACATTGTATTAATTTTTTGAAAAACTGAACAATTTAAAATGTAGTGGATCGTTAAACATGCCATGCAAGCCCTCTTGCTGCTGAGGTGGGGAGCAATTTTAAGGGACCACCACGGTCGGTGATGCCATGTACACATAAGACAGCACATGACATGCATTTTGGATACATTATCTGAAGCTCAGGGTCAGCAACTACCTCCTTAGACAGTAGGATAAGAAGCCTCTAACTCCTTCCAAAATCCTGTGTCTCTTTATATCAAAGCTTTAAAGAGTATACAAATTAAGCTAGATGCAGAGAGACACATTTAAAGAAAAGAAGTTGAGGATCTACCCTAATATTATGTAACCAGTCTTATTGTGAAGAAGCCTATCATATCCTTTTATAGTTAAAAAAGGAAATTACTCGCTTTAGAAAAGTTAAGTTAAATCATTTGTATTTGTCTTCATGTGTTCAATGACTAATAGATTTTTAAAAAATGAATGTCCTTTTTGTTTTCCAAAATGAATTTATCTATTTGAAATGTACTGCTTTATTTTCAATTACTCCAAGACCTGAGAGCAGTAATTATCCGAGCAGCAGGTCAAACAAAAACGTGGGTTACAGACTTTAAACTTTGACCCAAGTAGTAGTTGCCCTTCATGATGATTCATTTTATTTTTTTTCCCTCTCAAAGTCTAATCTTTCAACCTTTCCCAGACAACCCATAATTCGGCTCCTTTGCCCTCTCCAAAATTACCCAAGTGCTGTCTGCCTTCAAAGGAGATTTACTGTTCGAATGGCAGGAGCAGTGAAGGTCAGCTGAAAACTTCAGGTCTATCTGCCCGGGCACAGGGGATTCCTAAATAATTTCAGCAGTCCCTGAAACTAATGATTGGTTTCAGTAACCTGATGACAGACAAAACTACTACCTCATTACAGCGAGGAAGTTTGTTTCTTCACTGGGAAGAATCCACTTGCTGAGTTTCTGAATATGATGATAACTAACCTTGGGACAGAGTGAACATGACTGGCTCTGTGACCCCATTAACAAGCCAGTGAAAACAGCAAAGACGGCAGAGTCTGTGGGGTGACGGTCATTGTTGCCCTTTAAGTGCACACAGGCTTTGGTTCTCATTCCCCGTCTCTCACTTGCTTGTCTCAGGGGCATGCATTCGGTGCAGGTGCCTATGTTTCATCATTCATCATGAAACCTCTTCAGACTTCCTAACTTATCTTAAAAGGTTTATGAGATGATTTCAGTTACGTTCTTTTGAGGATTGGGCCTCAAACTAGGTTAATATCCATAAACTTTATGAGCTACAAATTGACTCTTATTGTTAAAATCAGCTCTTCATCACCTGAGAGGGGTTTATCTGTGGCTGCCCACTGCTTGCTACTTGCCTTGGGTCAGCCCCTCAGCTGTCAGAAGGAAGCGAGGTTGGGGGTGGGGGTGCGAGTGTGAATATACTAGAAGTTGGTATGTGTGCCTGTGACTCAATGTCCCTCCCTATGGAATTCCTAAGGCAGATACTGATGATCATTTCTTCAAAACCCACAAAGTCCATTTATGGTTAACCCTTTAGTATTTTCTAGCTCTTTTCCCTTACTAATTTAAATCCTAAAAATAAAACGTCACGGATATGACACCATAATTGTGGACAAATCCATAGGAATTTGACTACATAGTGGTCCTCTTAATCAGTTTTTAGTCTCAAGTGGACAATATAGAAAGAAGAACATACCAACAGTAAGGGGCAAATCTCTGGAATATCAAAAGTTGAGTTTCTAAGACTTGGCTTAATTTTGTATTTGGCATCATAAAGAGCATTATGCAAATAATAGAGAACTGGAATTTCTTCAAACCAGGATCATCTCCTTTTAGACTTCAATTTCGGGAATTAGGATCATTCAGAAAACACCAAATGAGCACCCCAAACACATGACTGATACATACATATTAAAGAGACTTGATCTTCCCTCTCAAGGAGCACACAATTGAACAATTTTTCAGAAAACTCTTTAAAAACCAGTCTCTTGCATTTGTTGATCCTCATTTGCCATTCTCAAAGGGTGATACTGGCTTTCTCCCTTGATCTATAAAAGGGCAAAATTCTCATCTTAGTATTAAAATGTCTTCAAAAAACTGTTTTCTTTTCAATCTCCACAGTCTTCACTTTTATATGCTTCTTCTTTATCTTTTCACAAACTTCCCATGGTCATTTAGTATTGTTCCTTTCTTTGTCTCAAGCTGAATTTATGAAGAAATTAAATGATACACTGTCAAATAGATATTTGGATTTTTTGCTTGTATTTGTCCGCATTTTAATGTAAAACTCATTCCATTTAACAACTAATAGTTTTATATCATTGTGTTGGTGGTAAGTCTATACCCACAACACACACAGAAGAAAAGTTATTTGTTTCCTAAATACTAGGTCATTACTTCACTAATTGCTATTCTTGTTTGGAGCTACTTATGCAGGCTTGAAGGACATAATAAATAAGTCCCCTTAAATAAGTTTCTGACTCATTTTACTTCCTTTATTCAAACTTGCTTTGACCCTTTTTCATTCTTCAGTTTGATTATTAATCACTCATTCTTGTTTTCCACCAAACTTAGATTAAATTTCTTAATAAAAATCTCCCAAATACTAAATCAGCATTTCCTATGCAGCAAGAGACACAATCATTCACATTGTGCCAAGGATTTGCCATCTATCCACAATAACATCTACCTCCAGAAACAAAGTCAGACATTACTTTTGTTGAATTTTATATTTTTGTTTTTGGCTTCCTCAGAAGCACTCGATTTATTGCCCCATTACTATGATTTGGTCTCTTCTTCATCTTTGTGTTATTGACCCCTCCATCTATTCCACTGATACAATTACTTTGCTTCAAAAATGGAAACAAATCTGCCCAAACCTGAGATGGAATTATAATTTATTCCTTTGGTTAACTTCTTTGATTAGTTTCTCACTTTTCTTTAAGAGTAGAGGATGACTTTATACACCATCTCTTTGTTCTTGTTTGTCTACTGGAGTCAACACCCTAGAGCAATTTCCTAAGAGTCAGGTAGCATTGGTGACACAAACATGTTTCCAGCCCCCAGTAAATTCTGCACTAGTTCTCTAAGGTTTAATCAAGATAACCTGTCTAGTACTTGGCTAAGCAAAGGAGCCTTTTCTGAAGTTTTTCAAAGACGGGAAATAGTATTTCCTATGTGCTTTCCCCGCAGCTGTCATTAATGCTACGTTACCTTATTTAAGTTTTGCAAACAGCTTCATGAATTACATATTGTCATCCCTATTTTGCAATAATAAACCAACCACCTCACAGGTGAAGTGAGTTTACCCAAATTATATAGGTGCTAAATGGCAGATGTTGAATTAGTGCCCAAGTCTGCCAGACTTTCACAGTAGTTATTTTGTCTACAATAGGCTATATTATTTTGTCTCTAAACAAATTCTATCCTTTCACAAAACAGAAGAATAAGATCAACCAACCCTTCTCTCTGTAAGCCAGAATAGTAAACAAAATTCTCATTCTGTGTTCATGGCCCACCATATATTATGCCCAAGAGAGTAGGGGCAAGCAAGTCATTCCAAGAATAATCATGATAATAAGACTTTATAACATCATTTTCTATCTTTAATTCCTAAAGTTTATTTAGACCTTTATCCAAACTATCCTTACAACTTATCATCACTAACTGGCTCCTGAATCTAGCTATAATGTATTAGCTTGTTCTTGAACATTGTTGACCCTGAGTATACGTAGCATGTTTGCTTCTATCAAATAGCCATCAACCATCTGAAGAAAAAAAAACATTTTAAAAATTTGGATGTATGACTCATCTAACATTAAAGAATTGAAGTGTATTTGAGAATATCTGGATCTTCAACTCCATGTCTCCATTTTCTCCCAGCTGTTTAGCATTGTGAATATAAATGCTGTCTGTCGCTATCTCATATTTGTTCTTCTGTCAAAGAATTCTTTGGTTTTGCCTCTTTCTGTCCATTCTCATAAATGTGATCCATGGATTTTCATTCTTTTGTTGCCCTAAAACCTTCCTAAATGCAGTCTCTCTGCCTCCAATTCATCTGACATACCATAATAGCCAGACTAATCTTTTAAAGCTTTGCTTTCATCCTTTTACCCCCTTGCACGAGCATTGCCAATAGTTCTGCCTATCTCATCAAATATAACATTCCTCAGTCTAACTGCAGAGGCTTCTAAAGTCAAGCCCTACCCCCATTTGTTTGTTCTTACTATTCCCCAACACATAGCCACCCTCTGATCAGGCCAGTGATTTCTCTCGGCTCTACATGCGCCTGTGCTGTGTGGCTTTAGTCCTATCTCTGCGCTATGGCTGTGTGGCAGCCCTGATCTGGAACCTGCTCCACATCCTACTCATGCTTCCTGAGTTGAAAATATTTCTAAAATGTGTTCCATATGTTTCTGCTTTCTTCTTAATTCCATAAACTGAGATAAATTCTACTCTAGGAACAAAGCACAGGGGGCTCTTGAGGAAGGATGTTGTACTTTCAATCTAATCCCTGGGTTTTCTGTTGCTGTTATTTTAAAAGTACAGTTTAAAGAGACTCTGACAAGAACTAAGAGTCTCAAGATTAATACTAAATTTATTTTAATCCGAGTCTTTATTTCCATACCTCCAAAACACCTTGCAAGCCCAGGAGGGAAGGGATTAATTCATCCTTTTAACGAGTACCTCTTGGGTGTCTGCTAGGTTCCAGGAATTTTTCTAGATGCTGAATAAACAGCAAGACACAAAATGGACAAAAATCTCCATTTTCACGGGGTTTATATTCTTGTTGGAGCTACATTCAGACAATAAACAAACAAAAAAATAAATTTTACATAAGATATTAAAAGGTGATAAGTACTGGGGGTATTATACTTCAAAATAAATAGTGAGGTGAAATCTCACTGATAAGGTGCCATTTGGTCAAACTCATGAAGGAAATGAGGGAGGGAACCACATGGAATTATGGATAAAGAGCATTCCAGGCAGAGGGAACAGCAGCTGTAAAGGCTTCAAGATGGAACCTCACCTGCCACCAGGGAACAGCAGTAGAGCAAGGGAGGCTGTTGATGACTAAGAGCAACAGGAAGCAGTAGGAGATAAGGCCAGAAGAGGTTTGGAGTATCCAAAGATCATTTTCAGGACCTTGGCTTTTCTCCTGTGAAAAGAGAAAGTCCTTGGAGTGTTTTGAGCAGAGGAATAATTTGACTTAAGTTTTCAAAAGTCCTTGAAACTCCAGCTGTTTGAAAGTAGACTCTATGGGACAAGGGTGGAAGCAGAGATCAGTACTGTTGTGATGGCAACTACAGAAGTGGTGTGTTCTGGATGTTTTGAAAGTAGACACACACTTTGGAAGTTACAAGGTGCAAGAGAGAGAACAGCCATGATAACTCCAAGATTTTTGGCCTGAATGATTAGAAGACTGGAATTATGATAAACTGACATGGGGAAGGCTACACATAGAACACGGGTGAAGGGGAAGAAGGCAGTTCATTTGGGCTTGAGATGTGTATTAGACATCCAAGTGGTAATGTCAAGTAAGGCATTTGGATGTCTGAGTCTGGAGCTCTGGAGAAAGATTCAGAAATGGTCCTTCACATTAAAAATCAATTTTCACAAGGGCACAAAAATAATTCAATAGAGAAATTAAAAATATTTTCAATAAGTGCTGCTGAAAGTTGTGATCTGTGTAGAAGAAAGTAAACCTGGATCCCTATTTCATACCAATACATTACTCTGAGATGGTCATACATCTAACTGTATAATTAAAACTAAAAACTTTCAGTAGACATGGGAGAATATCTGTACCACTGTGAAGTAGGCAAAGATTTCTTAGACTGGACATGCACATACAGAAACACTAACCGTGAAGTTGGTCATTTAAATTTGATCAAAAATTTAAAGTTCTGCTCCTAAAATAGCCATTAAGAAAATTTAAAACAAGTCTCAGAATAGACAAAATCTTTGCAATATACCTGATAAATGTCATGTGTTCAGAATATATAGTGATCTCTTATAAATCGGTAATAAGACTTCTTCCGAGGAAAAGATGGCGGAGGAGTGAAAGGGAGTCACACTGACCTCCTCCCAAAACCAAACTGGAATTGCAACTAAATAATGGAGTAATCACCTGGAAAGCAGTGGAGCGATAGTGGAAGAGGAGCCTTGGAGCCGTGGACAGTGGATTCGACTCTCACACATCCCAACGGGTGAGAATTGCGGTGGAGGCTCGAGAGGGTGGACTGGGTGCGCACGGGCACTGGCACCAGAGGGACATTGAAACAGCCAGTTAGCGTCCCCCCGAGAAGAATGGGGTCTGAATCATAAACAGGAACCCCTAAACTACAGCAGCTAAAGCCGAGAAAATACAGACAAAACGAAACCCCAAAAAGCTTAGGGGCGCTCTCTGCCAGAGACAGGTGGCTGGGGATGCAAAAAGACATTTAAAGGGCAAACGCAAAAGTTGCAGCGGCAGCCACCCTCCTTGATCGTTGGGTACAGGCGGCAGCAGGGTGGGCTGGTGTCTGGGAAAAGACTGGTGAGGAAAACTTTGTGAAGAGAACTGAGACTGCCGCCGGTGGAGCCCGGGTGATAATGCACTTCCCACTCTCCAGCTACCATCTCGCAATGATAACCCAATTTTTAAAATAGGTAAAAATCTTGAATAGTCCTTTCATGAAAGAGGACAAAAATAATCAATCAACATCTAAAAGCGTGCTCAACATCATCAGTCATCAAAAAGTGAAATTATAACACCTATGAGTTATTACTTCAAACCCACTAGAATGGCTAAAATGGAATTAAATTTGATAATATCAAATATTGGGAAGGATGTGCAATAACACAAACTCTCACACATTACTGTTCAGACATTAAGATGTTACAATCGGTATAGGAAATCACAAGGGCAATTTATTAAGTTAAACACACATCTGCCCTTGGATTCAGAAATTCCACTCTCAGGTATTTATGCAAAAGAAATAAAAATATATGTCCACAGAAAAGGCATGTATGAGAACATTTCTAGCAGTTTCATTAACAGTAGCCCAAATCTAGAAACAACCCAAATGTACACCAATATATGAATGGGTAAAACAATGGCGGTATAGTCATCTAATGAAATACTACTCAGCAATAAACAGGAACAAATTGACCCACACAACCACATGGATGTCTATCAGAAACATTTTGCTAATTGAGAAAAGCAATTCTGCCCACTCAAAGAACATACTATAAAATGATTCCATTTATAGGAATTGTAAAAATAGGCAAAACTAATCTATGCTGTGAGAAAACCAGAAGATGGCTTGCCTCTCCAGTGAGGTAAGGTTCACAGGCTATGACATGAAGGAATTAATTTCCTGAGGTGAGAGAAATGTTCTATATCTTGTTTTGGATGTTGGTTACATGCATGTATGTGTGTACATATCTGTCAAAATTCATCAAGCTCTTCACTTAAGAACTATGTTTTATGGAATGAAGACATTTATATTTTTTTTATTTTAAAATAGAACTATAAAACTAGCCATGAACAGTCACTTCCTCTTCCACATAAACAGATAGCTCACTGTTTTCTCAGCCCTATCACAAGATTGTCCTCAGAGCAATCAAAGAAGTATGCAAGCCGAGGGTGAGCCTCCCAAGCCACATTAGGTGCTGCTACTTGCTCTCAGGCCTTGCACTGATGGAGGAGAGGGGAGTGGAGAAAGGGGAAGAAATTCTAGAAAAGACAGAATTAGTTGTTATGCACTATGTCAAGGTGAATTATTGCTTCAAGAATTCCAGCTCTCCCACTTGTACGCAAGATTAAAATAACCTGGTTTAGGTAGTTATGCATTCTGTAGAGTACTCTTTACAAAATTTGCATGTTTCCATAAGTATTTTCCAAAGAGAAAAATACTCACTTGCCAAATAACTGGTTCAATTATTTGTGAGCTGGTTTAAATTTTAATTCCAGATTATGTCTTTTATATTTTGCACAGATCCTAAGCAGGGACTGAAATCTACTGTATAAAATGTAGCTGACAGAGCAGACAGGGCCCAAGTTTCCTCTGTGTTTCACTGTGACCCATTTCAGTTCAAGAAATTGTCTCTGAGTCTATGAATATGTTAATATTTATTTTTTATAACCTGAGCTTATTATGACTATCAATCACTTAATGAAGGTTTCAGAGGTTTTTGAGACCTTAAAAGACTTTTAACTTACATTAAATATTCCCAAATAACTTTGAGTGAGTTTTCAAGGATACTTTGTAGTGTTTTCTACTTCCCACCTTTTAGTCAAGCTAATCACAGTCATTTTTTGATGTGCTCATGCTCCTTTTAAGAGCCTCGAGGTTGCTTGTTGTAATTTGTTAAGGGCCAAGAAACTAGAAGCCTGGCTAATATTGCATAAATAAGTGTAAATTAAGTGCATATCCAATAATAATTGAAGCTAGTAAAAAAATGATGCAAAATGTATTAATGAAACACCATAGAAATGACAGGGAAAATGTATATATCAGATATTAGTATATTTTAAATAAATGGAAAAAAGGCAAATTTTCACCAAATGGATGAGTTAAAAGACTAAAAATTTGAGAAAAAATAAGAAAGTAGCCCTGCTTTATACCAAACACCAAAAGTACTTCCAATTTGATTAAATTTTTAAAGTACAAAAAGACATTCTAAAAACAATAGGAGAAATATATCTGACTATTAATATATTCTTGGCATAGAGGTATACTTTGTTTTTTAATCACAGTTTACATTCAATATTATTTTGTATTAGTTTCAGATGTATCACATAGTAGCCAGACAAGGGGGTATGCTTTTTATAATACTCAAGGAAGAAATAATAAAGAAAAGAATTGATTGATTTTACTACTTAAAGCTATAACAATTTTACATGTAAATAATGAATAAAATTATAAAGCAATCAACAGAAAAACAGCTGTACATTTATGACAACACAAGAATTGATAGGCTTAGTACGTAAAGAGTTCCTGCAAAGCAATTTAAAATTACACAAATGAAAAATGGACAAAAAACATGAAAAGCGATTTACAAAGAAAATGTGTCTGCCAAGAGTAAAATACTAGAGAAACTCCCCTAAATAAAGAGATACATAGGCATAGGCTTTATGACTGCCATTTGGGTAATTTTATTGTTTCCCCAGCCCCTATTCTTGGTTCTTGGTTAAATTTGCCACTTAAATGCACATGAATAGAGAAGAATTTTCAGTGGGCTTCCAGTAAGCCAAGACTTACAAGATAAGAAGCCTCAGCTAAGAATGCAGACTATGAACTGGGAGATAAAAGTTCTTTGGCTTTTCCAGTCTGGAATTTGTGGCTTTGTCTTTGTTGACAGAGTTGTCCTAAGTTCCTGAGGTAAGCAGCCACGGACCCCGAATGCTGGCTTCCGTGTCTGTGGTGCAGGGCACACAGGTACAGAGGCAGGCTGCTGGGCCATCCAAGAGGAGGGCCTGGCTACTGTAGAGTCGTGGCTACCTCATTTGGAATCCTGGCTCGTAGTTACAGTTTGAGTTCTTACCCTCTGAGTCTTATTCTCCCAACTGGGATAACTTGCCCAAATAAGGATAACAATAATACCTACCTTATTCAGTTACCATGAATATTTAATGAGATCATGCCTGTAAAGCACTCAGCATTGTCACTTATACTTAGGAACTACTAATAAATGTTGGCTATTATCTTTAATATGGGCCAAAAAATCCTTCTCTTCCTTCTGAATAAAAATATGCTAAGACATCACAGAATAATTTACTTGCCCTTTATGTGGGCATGCCTGTGGCACATTGGGAAAAGTGTAGTTTTTGACAGCAGATCTGACCCTAGTCCCAATTCTACCTGTATCATTAGAAGTCACATGACCCCTCTGGGCCTCAATTTCCCCATCTGTTACACAAAATAGTTGAACTACTAATTGCTATACCTCCTTCTGTCCCAACATTCTACCCTAAAGAAATATAAAACAGCAGATAAAGCAAGGTCTTTAAATATGGCTGTATCTACAGTGAGTAATAATAAGGGTCTCTGAGCTAACAGTATTTAAAACATAAAGGAGAGCATGTTTTAATTTTCTAAACTGCTGACATTATATCAATTTATTATAGCACTGATAATGTCACATCAGTCAAGAGCTCCAACTGGCAGTTAAGCATCTTTGATTAATTTTTAAAAAATTACTGAATGCAACCAACAAAGCATGAAGAGTTCTTTAGTGATGAAAAGTAAGAAACCCACTAGCCAGTGTGCTTAATATCAATACAAATATCCCAACCACCAGTAGTTTCATAGCAAAGCCAAAGTCAATGCTAGTTTATTCTATAGAACATGCAATAAGAGTAATAATGATACCCCCTACTTTGGGGGCATTTAGGAAGCCAAGAATTGTCCAAATCATTTTATGTGGATTACTTCTTCTAATCCTTACAACAACCTGTTTATGCCCATTTTAAAAATAAGAAAACTGAAACTTAAGAATGAGACCTATTGTTACCTACATAGATGGGTCTTCAGAATTGCAAAATTTCAAAAATAAAAGTGTCTACAGAAAATAGTTCGAAATCATTTTCAAATTAAACCCCTTCTTTTTTTTTTAGACAAAGCATTGACAAAGTGCAAGCTATACACATATAGTATCTTCTTCCTCTTAAGTCCAAATATTTCAGAGGCTGCAGCAGTTGGTGAAACACATAGGTACCACATGCTGGCATTTAAGAAAAATTAAGTGAATTACCCACTTAAGAATTATCACTGGAACATTTTTTAGTTTATTCTTGATGCCTGCTTCCTATTCAGTACACTTCAGGCCTTTCAATTCATATAATTATTGTGAAAGCACTAAAAAACATGAATTTTTGTATTAACCCAAGCAAAATGTAATTAAGGAAGTAAATATATAACAGGAAAATATATATATATACTATGGATTGTCAAGAAAATGTCTTTGCGATTATCTGCTATTAGGAAGTCTTTCATACATATTTCCTTCTTTTCTACTCACTCATTTCTTCACTCCATAATTATAGGGAACCTGTTTAATACACAAGAATTGGGCCCTGAATTGAGGCATATCATGCAAAACTGAAGATGCTTAGTCGATGTTGAAATCTATTACCACCATTATACTAGTCTCCTTCCAGAGGTGAACTTTGAGGTGTCCTTTGACTTTTAAGTATAGCTGTCAAAAGTGAGGTGAGAGAGCCCTGGCTGGTGTGGCTCAGTGGATTGAGTACCAGCCTATGAACCAAAAGGTTGCTGGTTCAACTCCCAGTCAGAGCACATACCTGGGTTTCAGGCCAGGTCCCCAACTGGGGGCATGTTAGAGGTAACAGATGGCTGTTCTTCTTGCACATCAATGTTTCTCTCTCTCTTTCTCTCTCCCTTCCCCTCTCTCTAAAAATAAATAAATAAAATATATATTTTTTAAGTGAAAAGAGAGAGAGAAAGAGCTAGCTCAACACTAGCCACATCCAGGGCTTTGACATTTGGCCAAAAAGTTCAAGGAGGATTTACAGATAAATCTTTCACAACTGGATGCCAGTTGTACATCTGAGCCTAACCCCCCCGCCCCCCACTATGGGTGTTTTCCTAATCTTCCCCAAATACGGAGGTCACTTTGAAAGTGCCTCAAACAAACTCTAAATTACCAGGATTACTTGCTGTTTCTTTGAAAACGACTTTCATGTGAAAATGCTTCAGAAACATAAAAGTTAATCACCCCCTATCATTACTTGCATCTAGCAGCAGAGCAAAGAGGAAATTAAATTCTTCTTCATTCTTTCCTACAAAATGAATTAGAACCTCATTCAATCTTCTCCACATTATATGTAGAAATAGAACATAACCCAATGCCACCCCCTCCCTCCTTTTCAAAAAGAAAAAGGTAAGACACAGACTGCTCTAAAACAAAGTTAGAGAGGAATTCCAGGGAGAGTGAAATGCCTACCAGAGGTATATGGTGAAAGTCTAGAAATATAAGTTCCTGGGAGGTTAGTTCTCTAACAAACAAAATGTACCTTTTTGACATCTTCGACATAAACCATCGAAAGCGTCATAAGTATATTACTGTACATATTTTATTGCCAGTGTTCAGCAAATCCTTTATGTTCATTTTTGATGAGGATGTCCAATCCCAAAACTTTTCCTCAATTTCAAACTTTTTCATAGTCTAGCTTGAGTGTAAAATGAAAATATTGTGTTCTTCTGACTCTAGGGAGCTCAACTTGAGCCCTATGAATAAAATATGACTCTGATTATTAAAATGTAATAAAAGCTAGTACTTTGAAACCTTAACCTAAACAAGCTTGCTTTCTGATCTTGAGGGCAAAATTTAGCTATTCTCTCAGCAGGGCCTCCTCAGCCCTGGGCCTCAGAGAAACCACTGAAACCTGCTCATCTGAAACATGCACAGCTAAACGCACAGTCAGAGCCGTTCCCACAGTAGGGATCTCCCCGGGGCTCTCGGGCGCTCTGTCATTTTCAGGCTCCTGGGTCTTCCTACAGTCACCCTCCTCTAGGAATGAATACTGCAAGCGGCAGGAGTCAGGCTCAGGCTGTATAGAGGTTAAATTTGTGCTTGAGTGTCCCTCAATTTGTCTTCCCAGAAGTCTCCTTGCAGGAGAACAGAACAATGTGACTTTTCAATCAGCTAATTCTTAAAAGGAAGTCTCAGCAAATGTTCATGAAGATCGGGCAGTGGAACTGAAAAGGCCCTCAGGTAAATAGCACGAAATCAACATAACGACGGCCAGGTCAAACTGTGCTCTTGGAATTTTTTTACCTGTGCAAAGGTGATCCATACACAGTGGATGGGAAATAGCCCTAAACTACTCTTCCCACCAGGATCCCCAGGAAGGGTGTTTAACACCAGAGAGTTAGCATAAGGCCTGTGTTTGTATGCTGGTGTGAAAAGGTGAATTTCAGCTCACACCGCAATATGGAAGTCACTTTTTCTGTTTAAGAGAGTGTAATTCAAGATTTCTCTCCTACTACCATAGCACAGACAGAAAAAGAATCCCCCAACCAGAGGAAAAGAAGCTATATTAAAGAAAAAGGAAGTAGTAGATAAATTAAAGATCAGGTAATATGTGACTAATGACAGATTTTATTTTGCTGTGAATTAATTTTATAGTTATAGTGAACTTCGGGCAATCATGTAAGGAGTGATAAATTCTTAGGAGAAAAAAGGACTAAAATTTAAGATCCCAAACATGCTAGTACCTAGAGGTATCACTATATCAAAATGGTAGGTTTTGATTCTACTGAACTCCTGATCTCTATGAGTTTTTACTCATAATCTAGAGCTAGTAGCAGAGGGAAAGGGTGACAGGCCTAAACAACCACGCACACATCCAGGGATACCTAAGTTTGGTCAGGGCTTTGGAGCAAAGAGCCAGCCTATGATCAACTCCTAATGTATGTTTTTGTTTCTTTTTTTAATTTATGCTTTTCTTGATATGGAACTCTGTTGAGTAAAATTCTGTTTGAGTGATTTGCTCAATAACTTGAATTCTTTAAAAAGAACTAATCATCAGATACAGTGGGGTCAGAGTGCTTTTTAGATGTCTAAGTTCTATGCTCAACTGAACTATTTGTCTCTTTTAACTGAATTTATTAGGGTGACATTGGGTCATAAAACCATACGGGTGTTGAGTGCACAACTTAACAAAACGTGATCTGCACAATGCATGGTGCACCCATTGCCTCAAGCAAAGTCTCTTTCCATTCCCATTTTATCCTCTTCGCCCACCACCACCTATACCCACCCCCTTTCTCTCTGGCTAGTATCACACTGTTGTCTGTGTCTATGTGAGATATATATAGTATCACATAGTATCATATATATCAAATAGTGCGTGTGCTTGTGTGTGTGCGCATGTGTGTATAAAATTTGTTTTAACCTCATGCTCTAGTAGGCAGGACGCCCTGGAAGAGCATTTCAATCTAACACCAAAGGTAAACTAATGGGTTGACCAAAAAATCTGTTTAGTTTTTTCTATAGTTTTTTCATTTTCACCAATAACTTTATTGATTTGGATATTTTGAGTTTTTCAGCTTTCTCCTGCATGGTATAATGTTGATTGTTCTCAGTGTCTCGACTTGATCACTATCAACTTCAACTGGTCTACCTGACTCTGGAGCATCGTCCAGGGAGAAATCTCCAGCATAAAACTTCACAAACGGCTTTTGACACATTTGATCAATTGCAGCACCTTCTCCATACACTGGAAAATTTTTATTTTTGCATTTCAGTTGTGTTTTACCTTTCTTGAAATAATAAAGCATAATAAGCCAAAAACATTGTGTACTCCCTTACATTTTCAATATTAAAGTGACTACACAGAATTTCACCAATTTTGATAAGTTTTGAAAAAATGCATGCTATTGACAGCTGTCTTAATACAATCTAACAAAAATGTTTTGAATGGAGTTAAAGACAACTAAGAGCTACTAGAGCCACCTTACAAAAAAAAAAAGTGAATGTTTTGGCTAACCTAATAATATCTAGGAATTATCAGAATTATTGGCTGAACTTTTCTCTTTTGTTTAGGCCAGGGTCAGGGAATGGCTGGTCTTCAGACCACACCTATTCTTGCTCTAGTTTCTTCCAGCCTTTGGAGTAAAAACATTTTGATCGGTGTAGCTGAAACCCAGACAATAATCCTTCTTTATTGGCTGTGTTGATAATCCCAGAAAAATAAGGTGATATCCAAAATGCTTGCGAGCCAGTTGGCATGGTGCTCTGGAGCAGAGAGCTGAAGATCTTTGGCTGTTGGCTGGTGAGGAGTTCAGTGCGGTTCCCAAAGATGGGGCTGAGGCTTCAGGGAGCAAGTGGCGGGGCACTGATGCCTCAGAGCTGACAACACTTGAATAGCTGTTATCACTATGCTAATTCATCCTGGCTGGTTGTAAGAAGTGAATGGATCATGGATTATATATAGGTTAGAGGGACTAGAGTTGTGAAAATTGAAGATGTGTACAAAGTTTTAAGTGCCCAGTATAATATACCTAACAATTGACCTCAACTAAGGCTCCCATCAAAATTCCTCTGTTTTTCTTTAACTCCCTTTCCCTCCTCTCTTAACCATCTCTCAATTTCTCATCACTTATCACCTACTCAATGCCTCGACTCTCTCAGTACCTCTTCCCTTTGCTCTGGAACTACCTTGCTCTCTCCTTGTGCTCTTTTCTTTCTCTTTCTGTTTCCCTTTCTCCTCCATTTCCCCTCTTATCACTTCTGTTCACCCTATAATGTCTTAGAAGTTTAATGTTGATTTTTTTTTTAGTGTTTTTCTGTAAGTCATTATGGCACACACTATGTAAGGGATATGTGTAAGAATATATATATACATGAAGACTTAAAAGAAAACAATAAGCCATATCTTCATTATGTGCAGAAGAAATTCATATCAAAATGACATATTAAAATGCCCCATAATGCCTTCCTTGGATGTATTGTCAGAAGGCACCCTGTTCTTGACCTTCCCAAGCCAACAAGCCAAGGTTTTTTTTCCATGAATTGCCTGGCTGCACTGTTCAGCCAAGGTCATGAGTTTGGCCATTGGGCTGCTCACTCCTCCTTTGTCTTCCATCTATGCTAGCTCCTCTAATCCCAGATTTTGCCAGCCGTGGACAAACCTGAAGACAAGTCATATCCTTTCCAACAGATAACAGACTAATCCATGAAGTTCTAGCCACAAGAGTTCAAGGGGCACTGCCAAAATAGCTGAAATCCTCCAAATAAAGCTGAAGGGGATTGTCAGTATCCCATACAGCACACTTGTCCCAAGACACCTTGCCCTCTTGGGCCTGTTTATCTTAGATTTATTCATTGCCCTTCCTACCCACTGCCCGCCCCCAACCTCTGCTATGTTTCCTGAGTTCCCAAGTCATGGCTTCTGGCTGGGTTCAGCCACTGGGAGACACTGGCTGGAGGAAAGGAGAAGCCAGCTTGTTACTCCCCTTTCTTTTCTGCTTAGACCATTCCGCCTACTACTTTTCTGCCTTGGACAGGACTATGGGTTGACCATATGTTTTCTAGTTAGGCTTTTAGCCTCTTCTACCTGCGAAACCAATTCCCTGAATTAAATTCCCTCTGTTTTAAATGCTCACAATGGTTTCCATTTTTCTGGTTTGATCTTGACTGATACATCTCCTTAGGAGCAGCCACCTTTCTAAAATATATAGCCCTTGTAAACATATATGTGCCCAATATAGAAGCACCTAAATATACAAAGGTGCTCCTGCCTGCCCCCTCTCCTTAACCCCCACTCCAGACCTATACATACATTTCAGCTACTACCTACACAAGTTTGCATCTTCCTTTTTACCATTCCAGTTAAATTCTTGTCACTGCAAGAGTTGCAACCTAATTTTCCTCCACTAGAGGAAAGACAATCTGGAGACTAGTAGGTAGGGATTCAGATCACAGAAGAATAGGAGAGACAACTCCCCCGTACCTAGCACCTGTTGCTAGCCCAGCCAAGTCATCGAAAACTGTTGGTGGAAACATAAAATGATGCAGCTGCAATGGAAAAGTATATGGTAGCTCCTCAAAAAAATAAAAATAGAATTAACCTATGATCCAATATGTCCATTTCTGGATATATACTCGCAAAAAATTGAAAGCAGGGTTTCAAAGAGATATTTGTACACCCATGTTCATAGCAGCATTATTCTCAATAGCTAAAAGGTAGAAGAAATGCAAGTGTCTAGCAATATATGAATATATAAGCAAAATGTAGTATACTATTTAGCCTTAAAAAGTAAAGAAATTCTGACATATGTTACAGTAGATGAACTCTGAGGACATTATTCTAAGTAAAATAATCAGTCACAAAAAGACAAATACTGTGTGATTCCACTTATGTGAAGCACCTAGAGTAGCCAAATTTATAAAAACAGAAAGTACAATGATGGTTGTCACAGGCTGAGGGAGGGGAGAATGGAGAGTTTTCTAATGGGTACAGTTTCAATTCTATATATGAAAAGAGTTTTGGAGATTGATTCTACCACAATGGGAATGGACCTATAACACTACATAACTCTACACTTAAAAATGATTAAGATGGCAAATATTAAGTGTATTTTGCCACAATTAAAAATCTTTTAAAAATTATTTTTTTAAAAAAGTGAAACTTACCATATACTTCAGAACCTATTTTACAGTCCTAAGAATGGATTAAGGAAGGCTGTATTCGAGTCATTTTACATCTTTATTTTCTCTACCACTTAAGTAATTAACTTATTGGTTTGGGATTTTGTTTATTTAGTTTGGAGGTATGTAATTGGCCAGAATTACTTAGGTAAATGTGGCTTTGGAAATGTGGTTTGTAAACACTGATTCGGCAACTGGGCTTATTGCTGTGTAGCAAATGCCAGTAGCTTTGCCCTCTGGTAAAAAGAAAGCTAGGTGGTGTGATGAGAGAAACATTAAACCTGGAGTCAGGAAAACCAGGTATGAATCTTTGTCCCATCACGGGTGACTTAAGGCCTGTCAAGCAATTTCTCTGAGCCTTACATTCTTCATCTGTAACATGGGGCAGATAGCACTCTCTACTCCCTATTTCCTTGTGTTATAATGCTCAAATAAGAAAAAATATGTAAATATATTTTATAAACTGTAAAGTAAGATACAAAAAGGTATTTGATGTAATTCCCATTTAAGATCCTTGGTTTATGTTTTCCTTTAGTTCTTTTTACATCACTTTTTCAAGTCAATCTGTAATTTATTAGTTCTGTTAACTTTAGCAACTTAGCCCACAATGAAGAATATAACAAACAATACCAACCTTGTGCAAATTAACTCCCAATCAACTCTATATTGGAATTAGCGGTTGCATACCACTTTATGTTTTGTTTTGTTCTTTCATTTAACACCATACACTTCATTCTCAGGTATTAACATGCTGTGTAAAATGCTCTGTTACTGCAAACCATTAACTTACTATAGTGTGTGCCAGCATTCCCAAATAGACCCTCATCTTAAAATATCACCCAATAAACAGAAGCCTTTAGAGATGGACCTATGTGTTAGATATGATCTTGCACAAAAGTTCCAAACTCTAATCTGATGAAACTGGGAACAGAGGCAGCATCAACCTTCTTGGCGGAGAGAATTCTGGGGCAATGCCCTAAGGAAGACAGAAATGATGAATGTGGTAAATGGCAGTCCTATGGGACAGAGTCCTAAATGCTGCCAACCTATTAACCAAGAAGCAAGACTAGATTTATCACAAGTGAAGCACCAAAACTGTAGAGCATGAAACTAAGAGCAGGGAGAAAATATACAAAACGGTTCATAATTTCAGTAGCAGCCTCTAAAACTTGGGTGTGAGTCTGATACAGCACCAACTGGCGCCACTTACTTAGCATTGGAAAGTACACTTAGCCTTTATAACTCTCCATTGTCCCATCTATAAGAAGAGGTGATAGTAATATCTAACCCATAGAGTTGTTTAGAAAATTAAATGAGATATACATATAAAGCACTTAGCATGTGCCCAAGACTCAGATACAAAATTAAATTTAGCAATAACTCTATATCTTAAACACTCACAGTGTTAATGCTAAGTAAACTCTTCAGAGTGCTCAAGACATACAAATCTAGTGGGAGTCAGGCACCCACAAGTAGGGGGTGCCCAATGCATCCTTTTTTAAGAATGTTAACTGTTCTTTAAAAGCAGCATTTTAGTTGCATTCAAACAGTCAGGAACAACACGGCACCCATACCTCCCACTCTAAACCCACTCTGCCTCTTGGGTGCAGGGAAAACTATGTACTTAAACCCTGAGAAAGAAGACATCTACTTAGAACTACTAAGAAGGGCTCTTGGTGCCTAACTAGGCTCAAATTAAAAAACAAAAACAAAAACAAACAAACAAACAAAACAGAGCCCAGCAGCCATTTCTACACAGGGACCTCTCATGCAAACCACCTCAGGGAGACGCCGGCTCTGAACAGCCTACCTCTGCAATGACCTGCCTGCCTCCCCTGGGTTTTTGTCACCTGAACCATCCCTTTTAAAGAAGTTCCCGGAATCTTATTTCAATCATCCAGTTGGCTTTCCCCATCCAGTTGGAGCTCCACAGATCTAACCAACCAGAGTGGCTCTATTCCGACCAATCAGGACAGTGCCTTTTGAACCAGTCAAACTGTGAGGACTTGTAGTCCTCATTAGCATGAGAACAGACCGATCAGGGACCAGGAGTGGGGACTTCTGTCTATAAGCCAGCTCCCCTCACTCTGAGAGCATAATTTCCCTTTCCACTGAAACAGTAAAGATGTCTTACGGGAGCAGAGTGGAACAGATCAGTGCAGGCTGGATGGGACTGGCACAGAATGGAGCGGACCAAGCGCAGTAGAGCAGACCAGTGCAGCACAAAGTAGACCATCAAGGAGCAGAGCAGAGCTGTGTGGCCAGAGATGCGTCTGGCCGCAGGGCCATCAGGCCCCAGGACGGCCTCACAGCTGCACAGTTTTCACAGCCATGATGTAGCACAATTGAACTGTTTGGCACTGAATAAAGTTTCCTTCTTAGCCACACCTCAAATTGGGAACTACTATTGGTGCTGAACTGGCAACAACGACCATCAGTTAACAGTCCTATTTCCAAAAGTCTGATTATCTAGCATGAATAGAGCAGTGTAGCAACCAACCCGACCTCAAGGCTCAGGTACTTGAAATTTATTCTTCATTAGATAGCAGTGTCTATTGGCAAATAAAAATACTAAAGTCCATTTCTAGACATAATAAATTCCAGACAAGTGGAAAATATTTCCAAAGCTGCTAATGAGAACCAGGTTATCCAAGTATAAAAGCAAATCTTATGGTCTTGGGAAAGGAAGTGGCTTGAAAGCAGAAAGAGATCAACAGAGCTCCTAAATTCTAAGGGTCGGAAATGGCACAACAGGCCGCAATACCCAGCAACTTCAAAACAAATGTTTTCATTTTAGTGTTGACCCAGGAGCAACAGGGTCCTTGCTTTATTTGGCAGAAAAGTTACTTTTCACAACATATAAACAAATATCAAAAGGTCTATGTGAAGATGGAGGCTTGTGTAACTCTCCAAAATCTGATATTTATAGGCCTAACCTATGCCCCAGCAACTCCACGCCTACAAATATACTCAACAGTCACCAATAAGCACACCAAAAACATGTATAAGATAACAATAGCAGCTTCATTCATAAGAGCCCTAAAGTGAAAACAACCCATATGTCTGTAATTGGAATGGATAAATTGTGATTATATTCATGTAAAAGAATAATAATCAGCAATGAAAATGCATAAACTACCATATCATGCAGCAATATGAATGAAACTCACAAATATAATTTAACTCAAGAAGTCAGACACCTATAAGTGGAACTTAATCAACAAAACAAACAAGCAAGAAAAATATAACCAGCAACATTAAAAGAAAAAACAAACTGAAAGTAACGAGAGGGAAGGAGGAAGGGGTTAATGGGGAAAAGGAGGGGAAGGGTCAAATCAAGGAACATGTATAAAGGAAGGACCCATGGACAAAGCCGAAGTGGAGAAGGACTGAGGGTGGGAGGTGGGGGTGGGTGGGGCAGGGGAAACTGGTGGCAGGAAAAGGGAGACCAATGTATTTGAACAATACAAAATATATAAATAAAAATAAAGAAGCCAGGTAGAAAAGAATATATGCCATATGATCGCTTTATCAAAATTTCAAAAACAGGCAAGCCTAATCTATGACATTGGAGGTTAGGAGAGCGCTCACCTTTGTGTGGGAGAAAGGGGACGGTAATTGGGAAAGCACCCCCTGAGGCTTCTGGGATGCCGGTCATATTCTATTTCTTGTCCTAGGAGGTAGTTACCTTTGTCCTAATTCATCAAAGTGTCACTTTGATTTGTGCATTTTTCTTTATGCATATTGTACTTAATTAAAAATGTATTAAAATGTTGAATGGAAACTGTAATAAAAATATAATAAAATGTATTTTAAAATATTTTTACTAAGTTGACTAATACAAAAATATGAAGAAATTGCCTTACTGGATCAGACTGATGGACAATTCCATCTACCTTTCTTATAAGGAAGCCAAGAGAGATGAGTTAGTGTTGCTAACTATGGTGTTATCATTATGTTAAACTTCCCTCTTTTATTCAAAAAACTCATTCTGAAGCTCTAATTTAATAATCCATTATTACCTTTTTAAAGTTACATTATTTTTACTTATTTGATTTAACAAGTTCCACATATTTATTACTGCTATGAAATATTTTTCCTCTGTGTATTAATCTTTTTTAAGCCTCAAGAGACAGGTACTCCACCCATCCTAGTAACCCAAAACTTAATACGTCTACTTTTATACACGTATTTCATTATTTTGTCAATGTGTTTAGTATATACTTTCCACATTCGTATTTCCAGACTCAAGAGTTCTGAGATTTTAGTCTTTGTTGTTAGAACCTCAGATTCGAAGTTTCTTTTTATTCACGTACGTCTGGCTTTCTGAGCATTTTAGTCGCCTTTTTTGGACCTAGTCTGCATTCATTGTGTCCTCCCTAAGGTTCCGATGTGCAGTGGGAAACGTAGGTGAGCTCTGACCTGCCTGAGCCTCGCTCCCTCTCGTGCCCAGCTTTCTGTGCTCCTGGGGCAGCTTTAAGGGCGGTAACTGGCAGCCTGGCTGGCTGGAATCACAGCTGTTAGCTCACCTCTCACATGCGCTCTTGAGAAATATATTATTTACATTTACCTCATTGAAATGATCTGTCTCCCTCAGTTTTGGACCACTCAAGACCCTTCCATTAGACTTCTAAAATGAATGGTACTAGAAATCCCTAAAGGTCCTTGGTTCTCTTTGCAGAGTCGACATCGATGTGTACTCTTGCCTTCAAAATAATTATAAACCATTTAAAAAATGCATGTGCCCAGCATCAACTCTAATGTGACCCTACATTTAGCTTTGCTGACCCAAAGAAATACATATATAATTCTTAGTTTATATTACCTGGCATGAGTCTGATTTCTTGTCCTTGACAATGTATTTCCCAAAGTCTATATTAATATATTTTTAAAGATTTTGACATGAAACCTACTCTACGACCTTTTGAAAATACATACACCTGACAGTTGACACTTAGGCAAATAATGACAACAATAATAACTAACATTGGGAGCTTACCAATTACTGAGGACCTTGCTAAGTGATTGCATGCTTTTATCTTTTTCAATCCTTTCCAATATCACAGGAGGTAAGAGCTATCACCATTCCAAGTTTAACAACTGGCTGAGGTCCCCTATCTCACCAATGGCAGGGCCTCGTGGTGAATTCTGGTGTGCTTGATGCTCTTCACATTAATACACCCCTTTAGCTTATTTAATTTTCTTAAGTAATAGAACTAGATACACCATGTTGTGTGAAATATTATGAGCCTTAATCATCCATATTAAAATTAAAGCACCAAAATTCATTTCAAAGCTATCAATATTAAGTTATTTTTGGATTAGGGATGCTCTTAAAGTATTTGGCCCCATTAGCATTGGCAATCAAGATTTGAATGTAAATAGTAACAATTTAAAGAAGTAGTTGAAAAAAATACTTGGCTCAAAGTTTCGGTACAAAGAAAAGAAGAGGAAAAAAAATCCACTTTTTTGTCTAACTTCACTGCTGCAGGATAATGTTGCATTTGAGGTATCTTTAGTAAACAAACATGCAGGCAGCAGTATTAGGTGTCTTTAATTATGTTTGTTACTTTATTTTTTCCTATTGTTCTCTATTGTCAAGTAAGAAGGTAATGGGATTAGTGTGCCAGCCACATGTTTAATGTCGATTGTTTAAACTGTACTTTAATTTTAAAGGACTACGATAAACGCCTAAATACTACTCCGCAGCTATCTCAAAGAAGCAGCACATAAACTTCCAGAGGAAAAAGTTGTGAAAAATAACACACAGAAACCTCATTTAAAATGAAGCTGGGGGGCTACAAGAGACAACTCACATACACACGTGTCACTCAGCACTCTACTGATGCCAGTAGGAAACGACAAAGTTTGCATCTCTAACAGGAAGTGATGCAACTGTACTACCTCAGCAGGAGGAAGAAAAGGTTCCTTTTTGCCCAGTAACAGCTCAGCCAATGGGAGACTGCCATAACTCAGCCAATGAGAAGTCACGACCGTTTGAACTTTCAATTTCTTCCAATGGACTCTTTGTTCGCAACAGCCCCTCCCAAGTTTATGAAAGTGCTCTTCTTTGTTTCTCTGGGCTTGCATGTCATTTGCCCCTAGACCACACATCTTGAATTGCAATAATTTTTTGTTCATGAATAAACCCATTTTGCTAAGAAATAGCTGGCTGTCTATTTGTTTAAAGTAAAAAAGTTGAGGGCCAAGGATTCATTGAGAACATGCTAATGTATGTAAATACATATAAGCAGGGTCCACTCAATTGGAAGCTTTGAACTTAACAGGTAAATAAGTTAGGGTCACAATCAAAATGTGCCTCTCCTTTAAAACAGGCCCAAATGAGGACAAGAGTATTTCAAATGGCTGAGTTCAAAATGAGCTGCAAGAAAAAGTCTGACAGTGAAGAACTGCTGGACAGAAGTGAACTGGCATGAATTTCATATTAAAAGAAATATTTTTATCCTCAACATCATTAGCTCTGTGTCTAAAGCAAGAACACTTGAAAATTAATTACACATCTATTCAAAAAGAAGATGAGCCAATACACACAGGCCCAGAAAAGGCTCATTAGCTGAGTGTGTTAATGCAAAAGCTCTGAGGTCGTGCAATACTCAGTGCAAACCTCAGTCACCTTTGGGAATTGGGCAATGAAGAAAGAAGGCTGATGGGACCTGAAAGAGATTTATTCACTGCAAGTATAAGCCAATTTTGCCAAGATTGAACTCTCTCCTCAGATAATGAAATACTCACCAGGAATAAGATTTTCCATGAAGAAAAAGAAAATAATAACTCCAGATCCCCGCACTGAGTCTGCCAACCCTGTCCTAACTGCAGTTGCAGAGAAGGAGGGAAGGAAGGAAGGAGGAAGGAAGAGAGGAGGGAAAGAAGGGAATGAGAGTTCTTTGTTCCTTGTCCAAAAGGCAGTATAATATTTATGGCAAGGTTAAAATGGTGGCATCTCAAATGTCACTGAACTATCATATTTTGTCCTTTACGCCTACTATGTTTTTCTTCATAATGCTTATTAATAGTGGAAATGAGCATCTATCATTCATATATTTGCCGGTTGTCATGAATATTCTCAACTGCAGGGTAAGCAGCTCCAGGCCGGCAGAGGCGTCATGTTACTGCAGCTGTCCCTCCAGCTCCTAACACGATGCCTGGAACGGTAGGCAAGTACAATATATTTGTGGGATGACAAATGAGTAAGTCGATTGATTAAATAATGAATTACTTAACTGGGGTATCATAATATTTTGCCTTTTCAAAATCTTATTATCTGGCTTCCCTTTACCCCTTCAGGCACCTTGACATGGAGGTGGGTGATGATAACATTACTCCCCAAGGCCTAGGCCCAAATGAGCATGTGCACTCGCATGCGTGAGCATGCACACGCACGCGCACACACACACACACACACATTTGCTTAGGCAAAGAAATTCAAGCTGAAAAGAAATACTCTGTCATATATATGACATTTATGTGTGCTAGAGGACACCGGAACAATTTCTATTTACTAAAACAATCTTTAAGTGGGTTTTTAGTTTGCTTTCCGTGAACATAGGTTAGTTTAATAATGAGTCATTACTCAATCAAAGCCACATGGAATTTCAGTCATTATTTCCTAAAGTGATTTCAAGTAAGTAAATGGAAATATATTCTTTTTTTCTATACATTTTTAAAGAATCAAAAAGCAGTTTTCAGAGCATCAATATTATTTGATATTCCTCAAATAATATCCTCCTCTGAAAGAGCACACAAGAAATGTCACCACTATAAAGAAAATGTTAATTCTGAACAAAGCAATTTTGGTGATATAAAAGTCAAATTGTTTAGTCCCCAGAGCTAGCTAGTGACAAACGGGCAGGGGTCATAGAGGTTCCCTTGTGGGAAGTGAGAACCTTTATCACTAGACATACTGCCATTTATTTCCACTGGTCCCAAGAGGGACCTATAGGAGGAGGTAAGAAAAAATTATTCCTTTTCAATTTCCACCCCTCTTCACTGAGCAGTAGACCATGATTCTTCTGTCTTCTACCATTACCTCGTAACCAAATGTAATTTCCAGAATTCCTAAAAAAAAGAATGGAGAAAAATAATACTAAATATAACTCATTACCCAAAATGATTCAATATCCTTTCCATGGAAAGACCTCATCCCTGTTTCTCCTTTCCTCCATACCTTTCCTTGCAAGTAACAGACTATCCCCCTAAGTGTCTTAAGTAAGAAAGACAAACCCTCACTTTTGCTGTTGGATCCAGAGGCACTGCAGTTCGAGAATCAGTTGGATCTGAATCTCAGATTCTCTCTTGGCTCTTATCCTCATAAGCATAAAATGGCTGCTTCAGCTCCAAGCATTATACTCACACTTTAGATTGCCAGAGGCAGAAACGAAGGTAGAACAGTGACATTCAAAAGAAGATCATATAATTTATCATTTGAACTAGATTTTTTTAAGAGAAAGAAGGAAATATTAGTAATTTTTTAAAATCCTCACCTGAGGACATTTTTTTCATTGCTTTTAGAGAAAGAGGAAGAGGGAGAGGAAGGGAGAGAGAGATCAGTGAGAGGGAGAAGCATCAGCTGGTTGCCTCCAGTATGCGCTCATTCCAGGGACCCCATGCACTGGTACCAGGGATAGTAGGCAGTCAGACTGGGGATCGTAGGTGCCCAGAGGATTGAACCTGCAACCTAAGTATGTGTCCTGACTGGGAATCAAATATGAAACTTTTCAGTTATGAGAGGACACTCCAACTAACTAAGTCACACCACCCAGGGCCAATATTAGTAATTTTACAGGAAAATACACATAAACCATCACTGTCTTAGGAAAACTGGGATATATGCTGGCTCTACTTAGTAGAGACAAAGGCATTTCTCAGAAGCCCTGGATGCTTGGAAGGGGCCTCTCCCCTTTCCTGAGCATGTTGCCACCCCTATAGGCTTCTGTTAGCAAGAAAGAAGGTGAGTTAGCTGTTGAGTAGGCAACATACTGTATCTGCCATAATTCTGGCCATCAATCCAATCTTAGACAATAAAACTGAACTTCTACATCAGGTCTTAGACATAGAGAGGGAGGCCTGCTTTCCTGAGAACAACGCTGCAGCAGAAGGTAGAGCTGTGATGGTGGTAACAATCCTTCCTCCAGACTTAAAACCTCACAAATCCCATTATTAGACACAAAAGTTTCTACTGTTTCATCGAGTTAGTATTCTCAAAGTGCATGGTGAAATGCCCTGTATTTGGCAGAAGCCTACACACGGTTTTTCAATAAGTGAACATTCCTTAGCCCAAAACATAGGCAGCCACATGGGGCCAGGATTCTCACTCCAGGAGACATATTTCAGCCTAAGTGTCAGGTTGAAAGTCTCAAAGTTGAAAATTTTAGAAAAAACACTTTGAGACCTTATTCTAGTTTCATTCTCCAGGTCATTACAATGAAGTACAGCCTCATACAATCTTTAACCATCCTATATTTAAAATCATTTCATGCACCTGAAACCCAAACACCACAAGGTCCTGAGGTTATTCAAAAGGTTGGCAAGTGATCAAACAGATACACAATTAAAATCTTTGTTATCCTTTTTCACAGCATCTGAAAACATAAAATCAACATTCTGTTTCAAGACTTTGTTTCATATGGTGGGAACACATAGATTACATGACTTCAAAACTGTAAAATTCAGGGGTCCAGGATGGCTATGAATGTGGCCCAACACAAAATCATAAATTTACTTAAAACATTATGAGATTTTTGTGTGTGTGATTATGTGTCGCAATGTATTTAATGTGTGGCCCAAGACAATTCTTCTTCTTCTTCCAGTGTGGCTTGGAGTAGGCAAAAGGTTGGACACCCCTAGAAAGTGCTGGGGGCGCTGACCTATTTCAAGTTCACAGCCAAAGGGGAAATACTGTCAGATTTTGACTTTCCTTTACATTTATACAGTATGATAGTTAAGGTCCAAAAACCGAGGCTCTGATATACAGTGTGAACACATACTTTGAAACCGTTCTTATATTTCCATTCTTAAATCTTCATTTCTATCTGCAATAATTGAAAATGAACAGGAGAGTTGAAAAGAAACATTTTTACATTCACCAAAGTCTGACGGCCGACTTAAGAGGCTGGGGCCTGGGTCTTGTGGAGACTGACATAGCATGTGTGTACTTTCACGTGCAGATGTTTGGGGCATGATGCTGTTCACTCAGAAAGAATTGGACTCATTCTCCACACCTCCAGGAACATCATTTCGAAAATGCCTGCAGACAGGAAATTAACCTATATGTCAACTGTTGGCCCTCTCAGCTTGTGAAATATTGAAAATCCCTAACTAAGTAGAAGATAATGGAAATTAGACAAGATTCATGAGTTTTAACATAATTATAATCTCATTATTTGAAAGTCATGGATTCTACTTTGTTTTTAGTATGTTAGAGAAACATGTCCCTTTCCATGAATATACAACATGTTGAAGAAACAGAGAGACCCAACTATATTTTAGACTTTGACTCTGGTGACTATTTACTAAGGAGGATTAGTGCTCTTATAAATGTCCTTTCCCAAATGACAGTGTAGAGACTCTAACCAATCTAGTCTATTTTAGCCAGATCTTTAGTATTTCATTATTATTTTAGTTTACTTTGAAATTGTCCCAAAACAACCAAAAAATCAACTTAAACATTGAGAAACATTCTGTTTCTCATGTAATGAAGATAAAGGCAGCACTGACTTTAATATAGATAGTCTTTATGGCTGACATTTTTCATGTAGCAACGAAGAAATTATGTCATAGGAAAAGATATTAATTAGGAAAGTGCTTTCCAGGAAAAGGTATTTTCTGGACTTACATCATTGCCAAGAGGTGGGGGAGGGAGGAAGCAGCTTTGTATCAATCAGATAAAAGGATTTTCATTTGGCACCTACTAAGTGAATTTGTTACAGTCTCCAGCTAAGGTCACAGATTGAACTCTAATGTCACCACGTCAAGTCCACCCTCCACCTTGGAAAACCTTGTCGATTTCCGTGCTTTGCGGTTCCTCATGCAAAGATCACATGTCAAATATGTCATCCCAGGAAAAGTACAGAAATGAATATGCAGTCATTGGATTCTATCCAAGAATATTAGAGGGTTGACAAACAGTCAAACATATTTGCAGGTAAAATCTTTCTTTTCTCCAGTTATCACCTCTAAAAGCCACAGATATATGTTTTATATGTGTGCTTTTAACATGCCCCATTTGTCTTAAACTAAAATTGTATATAGTGGGTCCTGGGATGACATTTTATTCAACTTCATTTCATTATAATTGATGAGGAAAAAAATAAATGGGCTCTGGGCTGGGCACTGTCTGCCTGGGGTTTGCCCATTTTCCCTGTCTGTGTGGGTTTTCTCTGGGGACTCCAATTTCCTTCCACAGCCCAAAGCCGTGCACGCGAGGCAGGCAGGAGTGTTTCAACTGTCCCTGTGTGAGCGAGTGTGGGTGTGAGAGGGTGCACACTGCAATGGAAGGGCGTCCTGTCCGGGGCGGGTCCCACCTGGCATCCTGAGCTGCTGGGATAGGCTTCAGCCACCTCACGACCCAGACTGGAAAATCATCTTTCTTGGGGTTCTTTTTGTTCTGTTTTGTTTTACAGTGTAAAATATGATGTTTAGAATTAGCCAGCTGGACTCAGTTTAGATGATCCTAATTTTGTTGGCAACGTCCAAAGCATCATAGTCAGGAACCAGTTGAACACAGGCTTTCTCCTCTCCATCAGGCCTGACCAGGGTGTTGACCTTGGTCGCATCAATGTCATAGAGCTCCTTCATGGCATGTTTGATCTGGTGCTTGTTGGCCTTGACATCCACAACGAACACAAGTTGTCTTCTATCTTCTTCACGGCTGACTCGGTAGCCAGGGGGAACTTCACGATGGCACAGCAATGAAGCTTGTGTCTCCTCAGGTGTTTTTCCCAGGATACTTAGGTGCCTTAAGGGGTTGGAATGTGTTTGGGCTCCTAGGAAGATCTTCTTTCATTGTGACTGTGGGCACCTTTCAGCGCTGTTTTCTTTGCCCTCAAAGCCTTTGCTTTGGCTTCAGCTCTGGGAGGGGCAGGGGCTTCCTTCTTCACTTTCGGTGTCATCTTCGTGAAAAAGCTATCTTACTAGTTTTTTATTAATCTTTCTTAAATGTACATAGAGCTCACATTTATTTAAATTTCCTATTAGAAGTGTTTTGGGTCTTTAGAAGTTTGGTGATGTCTTTGTGACCAGAAATATGCCTTAGAAATATAACTCTTCTTTGTATCAATTAGCCTATGGTAAAATTGGTGTCATTACACATTGTTTCTCTTCAAGTTGCAGTTTCCAAGACCTTATGGATGGCTAAGTGAGGACTTACTGTATTACTTGGCAAATGGGCATATGATTTTAGTTTGAGGACAGATTTCACCAGACAATGGGTGACTGGCCTCAAGCTTCCCGGGCAGCAGTTAGCTCAATGAGGTTCTCAGTAAAGGTAAGTCTAACCCAGGAAGGCACCTGTAGAAAAAGGGATTAGAAGATAAAACTATTTCAATAACAAGCTTTCTGTTCTCAAACTGACTCTGTAGTCTTCTATTAAAAAATGAAAATCCCTAAATAAGTGCAGCTGTTCTTAGTATATGAGTTTACCCTGTCCTCTTCTGAATATAAATCAAGCCTCTCCTATAGAATCAAAGACTAAACATAGATTGGGTTGCCTCGAGGAAGCAATACCAAAATTTAATTTAAGACCTCCACTGCCACGTCACCCTTGAAACTCACAGGTAATCAAAATAAAGCTTCTCTGGTATGTGACTCTTTTGTTCAAGAACTTTAGTTCCCCTTTCACTTCTGTATTACATAGTGACATGAAAAGATTGTAGATTTTAACAAATTCAATGGAAAAACATGACACATAGAAATAAGACTGTAAGGCAAGAGTACTTGTTCTTGATTGTAAAACTATGGATAGTATTTATATTTATATTCTTCAAATATTCCTAGAATTCTTTAATGAGTATATTATTTACAAAAAGAAAAATAAATGCATGGAAAATGAATAGTTGCAAAAATAATATTGTTGATATATTCTCTTTCTAAAATAAAGCTCCTAAGTTTTTCCAAATGCAAATTTTATGCAGTTCCCATCAGTAAGTTTATTTTCTATTCAGCTTCTTATTTCACTTTCTTCATTTCTTTAGAATTTCCAGATTTCTTTTAGGTCGGAAAAGGATGTCTCTTTGGTCCTCTTTAACAACTTTTAGACATTAGTTGAATACAAATAGAGCATATATACTGTGTTGTGTAACACATAAATATCTCCAAAGCATCTACGTATTTCTTTTTTACAGAGAAATGTCTCCAGGCTAGGAAATTATTTATCTATGCATTGTGTGCCACTGTAACTATGAGGGTTTAAGTGGAAAAATAATACTGGACCTATTCTCTTACCTGAAAGTTATATTTATTTATTATTCTTTCAAATGTCCCAAAAACTAATCAGCTGAAGCCCAAGAGTCCTGAATGATAAAGTGTGGAAGAGCTGTTCTAGATTTGGGAGATTCTGAGGGCAGGGTTATCAACTTTCTGCCTTTTGCAAAATACAACTTTAATAGTGTTCCAGTAGAATACTTGATTTTGAGGAAGGCTGCATACCAATGAGCCTGCCAGGCCAGTTAGCTACAAAATATAGTTGCAGGTAAATCATTTAACCATGCCCTCCAATGCTCTCCAAGAGCCCCTTTTAAATACAATTTCCACATTGAATTGAAATTATTCACATACACATCAAACCCTTCAGGCATGAGGGCTCCATGAGGGCAGAACACTTGCTTTTCCTTCCCACTCAGTCCCTCACAGAGTGCTTGGTACATAGTTGATATTTATTAAATATTCATTCCATGACTCACTTAACAATGTATTGATTGTTTTAACTGTTTGATGAATATAGCTTTAACAAGAAAATGCTTTTATAAGAAGGCTTTTTTGATAGACACAGGTTAACCACAACATGATACTTCAATATCTCCCTTTGCCAAAATCTGCTTCCCCCATTTCCTTTCACAGGCATTGATCCTAATCAATAGCACGTACCCCCAAAGTCTGTTTCAGCATCTGCTTCCAGAGAATCTAACCCATGATCGCCTGGAATAAAATATAAGACAGAACAAACCTCAAGGCAAAACACCTTTTGGGGGTTTTTAAAAATATTTTATTTATTTATTTTTAGAGAGAGGGGAAAGGAAGGAGAAAGAGAGAGAGAGAAACATTAATGTGCAAGAGAAACATCAATTGTTTGCCTCTCACACGCCCCGACAGGGGGCCCAGCCTGCAACCTAGGCACATGCCCTGACTGGGCATTGAACCAGCAACATTTCAGTCTGCAGGTTGCTGCTAAATCCACTGAGCCACACCAGCCAGGGCTCAAGGCAAAACACTTCAATGGCCCCTGTGCAAATGTTTCATCCTCATGTTCTTGTTACCCAAACAGGTCCCTTCCATCAATATACCTTCTTCAATGCTCTTCATTCCTTTTATGTTGCTTTAGTGTCTTCCTAGCATTATCTCTCCTGCATTGTTTGCTTGCTCACTGTCTCCTGTAGTAGAAGATAAATCCCATAAAGCAAAGACTTTGACTTGTTCATTACTGTGTGCCCAGCATCTAAGAGCACTGCTGAGTATAGTAGGCACTCAATAAACATTTATTGAGTAAATAAGCTATTGCTAGATTTATTATCTTAGAAGCATAAAGGGGAAACCTAGAAACCAGGTTATAGATATTGAAATTTTAATAAGAGTTTCTTTCTAGGGTTAAATTTTTTTTAAATTATTGAATGTACCAAATAGTGTCAACAGCTATAACAACAGATTCCGTTGTTATAACTATAAACCTTTGTGAAATCATGGAAATAATTACTAATTTATAAATCCTGAATGAATGCAAATCTGAGGCAGACCTTAGAGGGCTGTCATCCACATTCTCCTTCCTGTTGTAAGTTGGGTTGGTTTCCATGTAACCTTTTTCTGTATTTTGTTCTGTTTCATTTTTAGAGAAAACGGTTTCAAGGGTATTTATTTCAGGATGATCTCATCTCTCATGAGATAGAGGGGGAATAAAGAGTGACTGGGAAGAGAAGGGAAGAACATTAGTCTATGTGGACTCAGCCTACACATTAATTCAGTATAAAAGTATATATTTAAGAGTATGTCTTGAATGACTCTTAAGATCTGAGCATAATGCTAAATTCCTTATCTCATATAGAGTGTATGCTAGTGGGGAAGACAAATATTAGGCAGGTAAACAGATAAGCAAAATATGTAATGATAGCTTGTGAAAAACACTTTTAAGAAAAAAAAATAGTGTACTGTCTATGATAAAGAGTAAAGGAGCAAGGCGGGATCAGTGTTAAGACAGGATGATCACCTTCCCTGAGGAGGTGCCGTATAGGCTGAGACCTGAAGCACAGGAAGAAACGACTCATGCAGTGATCTGCTGGAAAGAGGGAAAAGGCAGAGGGAAAAGAATGAGCAAAGATCATGAAGCAGGAATGGACGTGGTGGTTTGAGCAGTACTGGGACTAGCGTGAGGCACTCACCAAGGTTGCAAAATTCAAGGGGTGAGGGAGTGCAGAAAATTGTAGTGATCAAGATAAATAATATTTTAATGCAAGAAAGACAAAGGGGTTAAGCAAGGGAAATAAAGAAAGACTCATGGACACAGACAACAGTATGGTGATTTCCAGAAGGAACAGGGATTGGGGGGAGGTAGGGGAGGATAAAAGGGAATAAATGGTGATGGAAGGAGACTTGACTTGGGGTGGTGAACACACAATACAATATACAGATGATGTGTTGTAGAATAGTACCCCTGAAACCTATATAATTTTATTAACCAATGTCATCCCAATAAATTCAATAAAAATATAAATTTAAAATTCAAACTAAAAACAGAAAACCTGTGATAAACAAAATATCAATATTTTCTATAAGGATAGATTTGGTATCACTGACTTTTCTTTTGTCTCAAAATCCAATATAGCTGGTACTGATCCTATTTTTAAATTTTTCATGTTTTGTATGCCATTCACCTCACCAGTCCCAGCTCTGAGAGTGTGAAACAGAAGCAAAAGAGTGTGATTGGAGTATAGTGAGTGAGAGGATGATGATAGGAGAGGGAAGCAGGAGCTAAGTCCTTCAGGCTATTGTAGGAGAGATTTTATTCCTGGGCCATGGGAAGGCATTGAGGAGATTTAAGCAATGGTGCATCCGGCTTCTGTTGGTACTTTAAAAAGATCATTCACACTGTGGGTACAAGAGCAGAAGCAGGGTGAGGAGGGAGGAGCTTAGGTAGGGGTTGCCCTAGATACATGCAGTGGAAATATATTTTGGAGATAGAAACAAGGCTTACTGATATAATAGAATGGAGAGAATGAGCGAAAGGAAGCGATCACAATCCTCCTCATTTCTGATTTGGGCTGAGTGGAAGGTGGTTGTCAGGTACTGAGGCAGAAAAGACTGAAGAAGGAACAAATTGGAAGAAAGGGTATAAATCTAGAATTTTTATTGGTTTGTTTGTATTTCAAATGCCATTGAGCCAAATACTATATCAAGTAGACATCTGGAAATACGAGTTTAGATTTGAGAGGAGAAATCTGAAGTACAGGTAGAAATTTGAGATACAGCATCTCAGAGATGACTTTCAAGACTCTGCAAATGGTCGAACCATTTAGAGGAAAGTTTAGAACAGTGCTTTGCACTCTTAACTGCTCATTAGAGTTGCTATTCTATCAGTTCACATTTCACCTCTGATACTTCACACTTTTTCCTCATATTTTCTATTTCATACTTCTCACTTCACGCTATCTCCCACATGCGAATATAAAACTTTTGAACAGTATAATTCTATTTGCCTGTTTCATCCTTTGTGCCATTGCTGTCCCATCTTTTACTTCTACATTCATCATAAATTCTACCTCAAAATGTTATCATTTTTGCTTTGAAGAATTAAATGTCTTTCAAGAAAATTAGATGGGAAAAAACATATTTGTTTATATTTACACATTTATCATTTTTGTGCTTCTCATTCCTTTCTATAGATCCAAGTTTTCATATGGTTTCATCTGTCTTCAATCTGAAGCACTTAACTTCTTTTATGGTACAATTTTCTGGCTACTTACTCTTTCAGCTTTCATTGATCCAAAAAATGCCTTTATTCCACCCACAATTTTTTTGTAAAAATTTTATTTATGTATTTTTAGAGAGAGGTGAAGGGAGAGAGAAAAAGAGAGAGAAACATCAATGTGTGGTTGCCTCTTGCACATGCCCCACCAGAGGCCTGGCCTGCAACCCAGACATAAGTACTGACTGGGAATAGAACCAGCGACCCTTTGGTTCACAGGCCAGCACTCAATCCTCTGAGCCGCAGCAGCCAGGGCTCCACTCACAATTTTTAAAAATATATTCACTAGATGCCCTGGCTGGGTGGTTCAATTAGTTGGAGTGTCATCCCGTACACCAAAATGTTGTGTGGGTTTGATCCCCCATTGGGGCATGTGTGGGCGGCAACCGGTCAATGTCTGTCTCTCTCTCCCCCTTTCTCTCTCTCCCCCTTCCTCTCTCTCTAAAGTTAATAAATATATAGCCTCCAGTGATGATTAAATATATATATTCACCAGATACAGAATACAGAGTTAAAGAGTTAGATTTTTTTCCTCTCACTTTCGGCACTTTCAAGATTGTCTTTTGGTTTCCACTGTTTTTGATAGAGTTCAGCCATCATTCATATCATCATTCTTCTCTGTAATCTCACATTTTTCTCTGACTGTTTTCAAGATTATCCCTTTATCTTTGGATTTCAGCAGTGTGAGCATGTTGTACCTAGGTTTGGTTTTCTTTGTATTTATCTGCTTGAGGATCACGGAGTTTTATGAATACTTACATTGATATTTCTCATCAAATTTGAAAAATTTAAATGAGTATGTCTTTGAAGGTTTTTCTCCCACCTGCTCTCTTTTCTTTCTTGGAATCCAATTACACATATAGTATACTATTTGATAATTTCTATAGGTCTCCCAAGCCTTTGTTCATTTTTTTCAATCTGTTTCCTCTGTTCTCTAGATCGAACACTTTTTATTGATCTGTATTCAATTTCATGGACTCTCTATTCTGCCACCTTCAATCTGCTATTAAGCAGACCCAGTGAATTTTCATCTCACTTATTGTACTTTTTAGTTATAGATTTTCGTATAGTGTAGGAGAGATGGAAGGTACAGAAGAGAAGGGAAATGAGATCTAGTAAAAAAAAAATATATGGGGAGATTTACATCTAAGGATTCCATAGTGAAAGTAAGGAAAAAGAGAAGACAGTGCAGCTGAAGATCGACCTTTAGATTTTCATGCATGAGGAGATTTCAGAAGCCTGTTCAATAGTTTCTGATTTCTCAGTGAAATATGATGTATGTTGTCAACTGGAAAGTAAGGAGGAGGCTTAAAATGATAATTAATTGTTATCTTCAAATATCTTCTTTATTAAGGAAATGAACAGGGTTTGTTATGCGAAGATTGTTTTCATGATTTTCTCACAGTGTTGGACTACATAGATAGATTCATTGGAAGTTTTACAGACAGGTGTGAGAGACGTAGAGTGTGGCAAAGGGCTTATGTGCACAAATACCAAGTGTGGGGACAAACTAAAAATGCATAAATAATGAAATGAAGACCCAAAGAACTGACCACTTGTAAGACAGTGTTGAAATCAATGAAGCGAAGGTCATAGAGTTTGAGGGTAGTGAGGGAAGAAGCACCAATAAGCCTGTGTAGGATTGGGAGTGATCAAAGGATGGTATGTTTAAAACTGAGGATTTAAATTTGGTAGTTTCTAGTGAAGAAACATGAAGGCTATGAATATGAGGAGTTTGTAGTTGAGGAGCTCAAGGAACTGACATACTAGGGTGTCAAATGGACAACAGGGCTTGGGGAGATAATAAATCCTATAATTCAAAAGGTAAAAATAAATAAATAAGTAAAGCTGTAGAATTAAAATAAAATAAAATTTAATTTAAGCAAAAAACAAACAAACAAACAAACAAACTGGATACAGAAGAAGGACTTTGGAAGAAGAAGAGAAATTCAACGTACCAAGCAGCGTGCAGCAAGGAGTCCAGGTGGTGATGGATACTTGGGAAAGCAAGAGTGACTTTTGGAAGGACATGAAATAAATATGGATAAATCTTGATGGAACAAGTTCTGAAGGTCCCTTAGAGGGTGAGAACTTAGTTCTAGAGTTATGGACCTGAATGTTTAGCTCTTTACAGCTCACAAACACTTTGGCAGCAAAATGATTTGTGAAAACTATGAACAATTCCTCTGAAGGTCTCTAATATAAGCTTGAGTAGGCTGATGATAAACTCTACCAAGTGGCAATATCTACTCTGCCAAAAGATTATTTTTTAACCTCATATCATATATCTAGGTTTGAAGTTCTCCAGGTATGCCTAAACCAGGTCAACATCATAACTTTCATACATGCACAGATGAAGATTGTCTTCAATTTATAGGAGAAATTAGTCTTGACTACTTTTATCCACCAGTAAGCATTTGAGTTTGTTCAGGAGCAAAGCAGCAGCAGGTACCAAAGGCCCTTTTGCAATGCGATTATCACACTCAAATGTGATCCACAAACATAGTATGCCAGAGATATTTTCATATATTTGAGTCCTATTTTTCTCATTATAGTAAAGATTTACAACAGAAGGTAATGTGCTTCCTCTTTTACTTGTTCTCTTCCTTCTGTGTCTCTGCCTTTCCTTCTGTCTGTTTTCCACCTTTCTTTCCATCTTTTTCTTTATTTAGTCTCCAAAGGGGTTATTTCAGTTTATATGTCTCTATCCTTATTTATGACCACGTGTTCATCCTTGCCCTTAAATCCCCAGCTCTCTCATCATCTTAGAACTTTGCTGGGCAAAGGGAAAACTATTCATGCAGAAGGATCAGCAAAAATTAGCGTTGGGTAGGTGTTGACTGAAACTTCCATCTTTTTCAGTGCATCTTGAGAGATATATAAATCTGTGAGAAGCTGGTGGTTTAGCTTTAAAACAATGTCATTTCCCTGGGGCAGGACAAGAATGTCAGGTTTGGGATTGAAAAGAAAAAGACTACATCTGATATCGAGAGCTGGGATATAGAGGTGGAGGAGGAAGGGTCATTCTTGATGCAGTATGTAGCCCAAACTTCCTCAGATCCATATCCCTGCCATGTTACCAAACAAATGCCCAGGAGAATGTAGGTATGGTAGTTCCGCCTTATCTGCAGGGGACACATTACAGACCCCCAGTGGATGCTTGAAACTATGAATAGTACCAAACCCCATACACATACTATGTTGTTTCCCATAGATACATATCTGTAATAAAGTTTAACTTATAAATTAGGCACGGTAAAAGATTAACAATAATAACAAATAATAAAATAGAACAATTATAACACTATACTGTGATAAAAGTTATGTAAATATACTTTCTCTCTCTCTCTCTCTCATAATCTGTCTGATAGCTGAGAAGGCTAATAAGCGAGTCATGGGCAAGGAGCATGTGCAGCACAGAGGTGCTGGACAGAGGGAGGATTCACATCCCAAGCAGGACAGAGTGCGACAGTGAGTGAGTTCATCACAGAACTTAGAATGTTACGGAATTTAAAGCGTATAAATTTTTACTTCTGGAGTTTTCCATTTAGTATTTTTGGATTGTGGTTGACCACAGGTAACTGAAACTAATGAAAAGCAAAACCTCAGATAAGGAAGCACTACTGTACTCAAACCTTTCAGAGCTCAGTTTTGGGGAGGCGTGGCTTGACTTTCAATGAGCAAAACAACGAAGTATAAAGACATTTCTTCTCTAACCCAGGACCACCGATACGATCAGTAGCCCTACAGCACCAGCACTCTCTTTGTTAGTGAGCGTACCTCACTGCAGCCTGCTGGGTGCTGGACCTCCGTGCTGGCCAGTCCCATGGCTCTGCAGAGCTTCCAGCAGTGGCTGGCCTGGGCCTGGGGGGTCTGGTCATCAGTCTTTCAACAGCACAAAGGCAGCAACAACCACCCCCCAAATAAGAGAACTGTTGGTAGATTGCACATGTTTCCTAGATTTCTGTCAATAGAACATTATTAAATTAGGGCTATATTCTGGGGAAGAGAGAATAGTGCTGGAAATCTTGGAGAAATCCCAGGAAAGACAGAGAGAAAGAGAGAGGGGAGATTGATATTGTCTGTGATAGATGGAATGAGACTCTGTGGAATATTCACAGTTAATGTGAATATTAAAAGTAATGAGTTGCTCTTCTATGCCGTGGGCTGAAGTCGTCACTGTCCACCCCGTAGGCCCTGGCCAGCCCAGAGTCACATGCAGACAATTCATTGCTACACCCAACAAAGCTTCGAGCACCTCTCTGGAAGGAGCTGGATCATGTTCAGTCAGTGTGTAGTGCAGCCCAGAAGGGCGAGGTGCTCATACCCAGGAGCTAGTGGGTCAATGCCTCAGCTTCCTCACTCCTTGAGGAGACAGTTCCAAATTGTGAGTCGCACGGTCTCTTACAAAGTCCAAGGGGGATGAAGCCCCAGTTGCCCATAATGGTAACCTGCTCATTCATCTTATCAGTGGCTTTGCTCCTTTCCTGTGCTGCCTCCCTACTCTCTCATTGTGTTTCCTGGAGCTCTCTCTGAGAGGGAGGGAGGGAGGGAGGGAGAGAAGGAGGGAGAGAGAGAAGGAGGGAGGAGAGAGGGGGGATTGAGGGAGGGATGGAAGGGTGCAGGAAGAATGAGAGGATGACTTGCACCTAAATCCTTGTTCCAGGGTCCGATTTTGGGAAAACTAAATTAAAGCAAGTGTAAACTGTGTAGAGGGACATATCTCTTTGCACATCTGGCCCTGTACTAGTCTCAGCTCTTTGGGGAAAGGAAATTTGTTTGTCTTTCTAGACCCTTCCATATCCTGATACTTTTCAGGTTCTTAACTGCAGGGTCCAGTGAAGTAAGCCCTGCTTGAATGTGGTTGGTAAATTATAAGGGTGTAATAATTTACAGCTTTAACTTGAACATCTCACCTAAAATGTCATATGGTGTGCTTGAGTGTGATATTGTTATGTTACAGAATTACATGCTTATGATTTTGTAATAAAAATGAGGGGCGTTATTTGAGTCAGACTCTTTATTTGCTGAATAAATGAATTAGGTACCTGAAAATGTCCATTTAGGTTATCATACTTTTCTTCTTATAAGCAACATCCTCAGTTTATTGGGTAAAAGCAATCTGTTGGCAACTATTGTAACCAATGAAGAGTGGTATCTTTCTAAAAAATTTGTCCACTTCACTTTTATCACAATGAGAAACAAAGATGACCTCACAGCATAGGCCTACCAAGGGTGAGGTCTACCCACCACACTCACACACACACACACACACACATACACATGTACATGGTTTCTCCCATTGCTATACAAAGGCAACACCAACACCACATATACCATGAAGGGATACCACACGGCTAAAGCAAAATGCTTTTTCATTCCATTTAAAACATGCAGCAAAGTCCATCAGGCTGCTCAAACACACTTACAGAGAGTGTTAAGCACTATACCATCTAACAGTAATACCAGCCCTCTTAATTGATTGGCTGCTGTCGGAGTGGAGGAATATCTGAGACTCAGTCTTAAAAGACAATAAATAGCTCCTAACAAAATGTCCTTCCTCCTCCCCTAAGTTTTGCATCTTCCTATCTCTTTCTACCAGTCCCTCAAACTAACTACATCTTTAATAGGTCAAAGAATGGTCCAATATCAGCATATTCTTGGTTTTCAAGTCTTCATGAACATTACTTTTTATATAATTATTTCTGAGGTCAATGGACTATAATGCACCATTAGAGTTGGGGGTGGGGAATCTTGAATGAAGTAGCCATTCCTATGCAGCCATCCTTAGAAGAGGAAGCTTCTGGGACAGGAACAGAAGCCTGGGAGACATACTATAAACCTAAAGGGGGAAGAAACACCTTCCTTTCTCTATGCCTCCTCAGATAATTAAAGCTTTACGTGCTCGTTGGAGTTCTGGCGATCGGAGACGGCATAGGCCAGGTAAGAAAGAAATGGCGGCAATGGGAGCCGGGTGGGAACAGCTTCTGGCCCAGGGAGGCAGGCCAGGGGTCTGTCGGGGCCCCGCACGGTGGCCCCGTGCAGCCATTTCCAGGATCAGTGGGTCAGGAAGTCTGTGTTGTATTTCCTCTCCAAGGTCACATAAGCTTCCATGAAGTTTTGTTCAAACTTGGCAATAGGGAGGGTTGGGGAAAGCAGTGATGCAGGGGAGGCCACACCCTGCCCATTAAGCACCGAGTGTGGTTAAGAAGAACAAGCAGTAGGGAAGCAAAAAAGAGTTTGTCTTTGTAGGTAGGGGAAAGAGAGCAGAAGGATTTAGAAAATGAGTTGCTACAGAAAACAGCACTTTGGGGAAGATTTTAGAAATAACTAGAATCACTCTTTCATTGCTGGTCCCCAAGCTCCCCAAAGTGGGTGTGCTGAGCATTTCATAGTTACATCTTGGTTCCATCTATTTGTTCTACATGGTCATGTGGGCATCATTGTACCCAAGAGAATCCCTATGTCGCAGGCCAGCTAGAAGGACTGCTCCCTCTCTTGAGTATCCATTGTAAGTATTGTCCAGACACTTATGTCCAAACTATTTGACAGAAAAAAACAAATATCATTTATTGATTATGGTGCTTGTTCACGGCAACGACCAAGATTAATGATTGTTCATTTAACTAGCATGATCTGTTTAAACTAATATTAGGGCCCAGGAGCAAATATTAAAGAATTTGAATTTTCAAACATCTACTTGAATTTCTTTGACTTGGCACTGAACACGTAATTCATCAGTCTGTGAATCCTTGACTGTGATTTAGACATCAGCTTCTTGGTCTTTGCCTCTTCAATGTAAATCTGTTAGGGTTAATCAATGGGTGTTAAATTCTAATTCCCCACCTCAATTTACAGGGCCCACTTCTCTGTACCAACCAAAACAAAACCTACATGTAGATTATTGAAATGCATTGAGATTTGAATATTGCATGAGACTGTTTATAAAATGCTGATCTGGGAGTACTTTTCTATAAAAGCTCTTATACACTGATAGTCCAAATCTCTTAACCTTCAGGGAGCAGGAGAGACAGCCCTTTGGCCAGCCTTTGGCCTAATTCAGTTGAGTCTCAGAGATGATATTATTTATGGAAGTGTAAGCAGTTAGTTGGATGAATGCCCAGGGGCTTGGCATCGCAGGTACTTAAATAAATCAAATGATCCAGAAAACTGGAATTATGAGAGACCTTCACTTGAACTGCTACCCCTCCCATACCCACTGTCAAATGCAAAGGGCAGGGAGGACCCCCATCGGTTACAAGGGGAGGAGGACCAGAATAAGGAGGGGAGAAAGCCAGCCAGGCATGCCCAGTTTTTAGTGACATGGAGACCTTGTAATGTCATGTTGGGGATAGAAATAGACCATGCCCCTAGAAGTAAGAAATGCTGCTTACATTGCTTCTGATGCAAACTTGGCTTCTAGAAGCCAGGCTGTTCCTCAAGACTTTACACTTAAGCTTCACTGAAGCATAGAGGCAAGAATGTACATTTTAATCAGGTATTGGTTTTTATTATTTTATCATTTTACTAAATACTGTTATCCTTATGGTTTGTTTTTTTTAAAATATGATTATATTTCAGTGTCAGACATTTCTCAGAAATTTTCCCCAGGAATATTAAGTTCTCCTTGAGCATAAAAAAGAAATGCAACACCACCATCGAAAACTTAAGGATAAAGACAAAAAGGACTAATTGAATATTGATCAAAGAAAGTTGTCTTGTTTATTCCTTACTTCAATATTCTTTCTTAAAGCACACCTTATCAGTCTGGTCTCTATTCTGTTAGACCTACCTCCCAGCAAGATTAGCAAGAAATTGGAAATGTTACAGTAAGATATTTAGATGGTAAGTTTCTAAAAGTGGAGTCATATCTGTCCCCTGATTTAGTATGGCTACTTGGAGAGACTGATGAATGTTATAGCAATTATCACAACAGCAACACCAGCAAACATGCAGTGAGTTACAGCTCAAATGCATTCAAGATGGACTTCACCTCCATGAGATTTAATTAAATGCTCTGCACATAAATAATCTCACTTGTCCTAATTTCCCCGTCCCAGTCAGAGTAACCCTGGACTTGCAGCCTCTTGCTCTGTGGCCAGGTGTTGATTTGAAAACTAAGAGCAACTAATAAAACAGTTAGATCCAAAGGAAAAACAAGCATTCTGGGCTGTCACCTCTGCTGCCTTCTTTGTGTCTCTGTGGATTTTATCCTTGTATAAACATAACCCTCATTGTCCAGAACACTGGAACAAAAATCTTTCCCACACCACTTGTCTTCAAAATTTTAAGCCATTGAAAATGTGATAGCTGGCAAGACATGATCTTGTTAATTGAAATTCAAATGCTGATGGAATAAATTTGACATTGGGGAAGGCTGGGATGTGGAAGAGAAGAGAGACCAAGAGAGACAATGTCCATATATTGTCACGGCTTTAAAAAGACCCTCAAAGGTGTGTCCTCACATATTACTTGGGGCACCAACCAGTCAGAGCACCTAGCCCAGCCATCAGCACTTATAAGGGGGACTGCCCGGCCCAGCTGCCTTACAGAAGGAAACACCAGGCAGCCATGCTCCCTCACCCATGAGCCACACTCCGGCTCCCACTATTGGACCACAGTTTCCTGGACCGGGGTGGGGGAACTACCCTGTCAGCTGGACATGGGACTGCGTGGGAGCCTAGTGTGGAAGTGACTTCCCAAACAGGAAAGCACTGAGCAACTTAGATTGTGCCATAGATGTAAATGAAGAAAAGTCAAGAGGTGGAAAAGGGACAAAGCCAGAGTCCCAAAGTATTCCACTGTCAGTAAGGAGAGGCTACAGGACTGAGCGGGTCAGGAAGACAGTTCTCAGGAAAAGGGATAAAATGAAAAGAGACCAAAAGGAAGTATAATTGGAAAGTCACATTAAAGGCATTATAGTGGAGAGAAGATCCAAACTCTTCTGGTTTCCAAGGGTCTTGAATCCCAGTGGGCCTTTAATTCCAGCCTCAGAGAGAACTGACCACATCAGGTTCTCTTCTGTCCAAAGGCCTGCTTCCTACATTGACTTGTAGCTGAGATATTTGCTTATTTAGAAAAACAAATGTGAAAACTAAGGCGCAGATGAGCTAGGCTAATGTTCTTCTGGTGGGCATATTAAAGTCTCCTTATGTGACAAGCATCAAGGGCAGTGTAGGAACATTCAAGATGAATTTACTTTTAACTGTCAAGTGCAGTGGAACTGTTACCATCAGCATCTTGAGATGCAGGCAAAAAAAAAAAAAAAAGGATAATTAAACCCAGCCTTTCAAATAAGCATGGCTGCAAAGGTTATAAAACACTGCAGTGTTGCCAAACTTGATGAGATCAATTTCCATCTGGTTGCAGCAAAGATTGCTGAAACCAACAAAATGAAAAGCATTAATAATTGGTATTAATAGCTTATATGAGTTAATTTGCTTATTTGCCTAAAAGAAAATTAGCTAAACAATGCATTAAATAGAAGCCCTGCACATTACATAATATAGAGCATATACTTAGTATTGTTTTAAAAAATGAGGCATATTTGACGTTTGAAGACAACTAACCAGTTAATGAAAACAAAATGAGAATCCCTCTGTTTGTCAATAAAATGAAGTCAATTTGATGGGTGCAGAAGGGGCATCTTAATGACTTCAAAGGCACTGAAATATAAAGGGTAGCACATAAAATATATCTAACTGACTTAAAATGAAATGGGGATAATATAAGTTCATATTTTTTGCAGCACTTGCTGACTACCAGTACTTAGGAGTCATTACTTGATTTTTCTGCAATGATTAGGAGGTGGACAGAGGATAAATAATATGCACAAATGAGACAGCAAATGCCAGTGAGATTAAGGACCTTGTGAAAAGTATTTCATGGTTCATTTTAACAGATATTTATTGTTGGGCAAAGCCACAACTCGCCTGCCGTTGGCCGCATTGCAGGAATCAACACTGGGCATAGTGGGAGGTGATGCAGACAGAGTTGAGGACCTCCTGTGCCAGTTGTTTGGTTTTTTTTTAATTTATAGTTGTATCTCTTTTGCCACATGCCCAGGATACATTCAGTTCTTCAAGGGCTAAGTTATACACTTTGAGGACGGTTAGGCTCCAGGCCTCTTTCTTTATTTTTCAATCCTTCTTGCCTATTCATTTTTATTAAGGATTCCACCAGAGGTTGGTTTCTAACTGCTCCTTGCAAAGGATGAATACATCAAAAGTTGGCTACAATTTCAGAGTCTTAGAAATTTATCATAAAAGTCAGGCAGGAGTTTAGTACAGGGAGCTAAACCAGGGGCAGAAAGAATCAGATTCTGCAAAGCCATCTCCTACTGGTGTCCTATAAATAATTCACCTTCACACCTATTGACCCCTCAAGGTTATTCACCCATTCTCTATCCAAGAGAACCAGAAGAGTCAAAGCCATCCTCATTCCATAACCTGGGCCTGAGTGCATTTAGGATGTCATGGCATTCCAAACCCTGGCTGCAACGGCCAAAGCTCCTCAAGGGTAACCTGGAAGGCCTGCCTGGACCCTGAATTTAATGTAGTGCCGTCAAATCCAGCAGAGATTCCAAGAGAGCAGTCCCTACACAGCCCCTCCACACGTGTGGTTTTCCTACTTGTCTGTGCAAACCTCAGATTATGCATCCCTTCCAGGCACAGCCGGCTCTTCTGAGGAAAAGAATTAAATACTCATTAAGATTCTGCACATTCACCCTGAGAACTAGCTGCACCCCACATACTTCAGGGCAGTCCATGCATTGTTAGCACAAACACTTATCCATGTCTGACAAGGGACTTCAAACCACTTCAGGTAATTGCATTTCCAGAGCAGCAGTTGATATAGAAATGGAAAAGATTTGGCTTTGCCTCTTGCCTTACTCAGAAAGTAGATAAGATCTATCTAGCATTCTTGCTTTTTTTCTTTTTTGGGAATCAAAGTTTTGCCTCAAACTACTTAACTGTTTTCTTCCTAACCATAAACTCCATGATTTTGGCTTGTTTCTTTGCTTGCAATATGTACTTCATTATCATTACCTTAGTAAATCATGGATTATCTCTCCACTTAATTAAACTCACTTTCCACTTTAAAATATTGCATTAAAAAAGAAAAATACAGATGTCATGTAGAATTATTTCACTAATCTATTATGTACCAGTCAAATAATTACTCCCCACCCCCAGGTAGTTAAAGGTGAGACATTTTTATGAATATAATCAAAATCTCCCTCTTGTCTTTCTTCAAATTCCAGAATTTTTAAGGTCAGGTAAGTATAAAAGAGCCAGATTCTGAATAGTGCTGAGAATAGTGCTAACATCTTCTAAGGTCAATGTTAGACATTTGGATTTCTGATTAGTTACAAGAAAAGACCAACCAAAAGAAATGTAGGTTTACCTAAGTTAGACAAAATACTGTGTTATTCCTTTATTTTACACTTCAACTTAGTTATAGCTTCATTTTCCTTTGTTGGATGAGCTGTTGAAGAACTTTCCTTTAGAATCTATCCACATCTCTAACCAAAAGTCATCTTCAGTCCATTAATGAATTTTAGCATAAATTCATTAGTTAAAATGAGGATAAATACTTAATAGTTAGAATCCATCTCTGATTCAAGATTAATTTCATAATAAATGTAAAAATATTTAGAAATAACAAATAACTGACTACTTCCAATAATTCTTCAGGGGGTAGATGGAAAGAGAGCAAACAACAAGAAAACAGTCTCAGAAAACACTGCCTTCTTGATTGGTTTATAGCAGAGTCCCAAGGAGTATGGGCTCTTTGGGTCTTGAGGAGAATGCTGTGAGTGGGATTAAAATCAGTGCAAGATACTGAATAGGTCAACAAATATAAGAACAACAATAATTTTTTTAAAGAATTTGAAGCTGCCCCCTTTTTAAGGCAGTTTCTCAAATTTCTGCCTCACCTAAGGACAATGGAAACAGGTCTGTGCAGGAGGGAGCTCAAGATATTGGAGAAATGAGTTTTGCTGAAGGATTCAAGGTCCCTGTACTCAGCACACATCCATCAAGTACCTAGGATATACCACTAATTCTAGGAGTCAGTGTCTCCCCCACCACATGTTCTGCAGCCTTTCCCTTCATGTTTCTCTGCATTTGCAAACTGGCATTGGCTAAACAAAGTGTGTTCTGTGGGGCCCAGATGCCCATGGAAGAAAAGCTGCTCTTGTGGAATAGACGGGAAGTGCTGCACACTCTTGACTCCTTGTGGATTTACAATGCACATTAATCAAAAGAGAGCATGGTGGAGGGATTTCAGGCAGCAAGGGAGAAGATCTGCTTCTCGCTAGCTGCGTGGTTAACCGGGCAAGTTTGTGTACCTCCTGAGGGCCCAGCACACTTATCTCCAATGAGAGCATTTTCTCAGCTACCTTAACTGCCCCTCAATGCAGCTTCAGATGGTGCGAAACTGGAGTAGACATTCCTGGCTGCCCACCCGCATCAGTTTCTTCCTCCTTTTTAATTCCTATTTTGTTCAGATATCTAGCTGCTGTCATGCACCACACATGCCTGAGGGGACGCTGAGCTCTCTTTAGCTGCATTATACTGAGGGTGACCATATCTTGCTTGCGATTTGCTGGGATCCTGGGTAAAGAAGACCTTTTTCTCTTCCTGGTGAGTGACCAGTAGTACCTACCCCCCTGCCACCCCCAGCCCTGGCCTGCTGCCCTGGACACTGGGTGGGCGGGATGAAACAGCGGCAGCCATCTCCTCATCAGAGGCATGGGGGAGGTGAGAGCCAAAAGATAGTGGAGATCGGAGCTAAAACCACAGGATTAAGTTCACCCTAGAACCTACTCTCCCTCTGAACTTCCAGTTCTGTGAGGCAATACACATATTAACACCAATTTGATTGGGGCTCTCTGTCACTTGCAGTTGAAGTGATCCTGAATAGATACCGCAGTCTATATAAAAGGTCCCTTCCCTCCAGACCCTCAACAACTTTATCAGAATATGTCTCCAGAAACTACTCCGTGTTGCTTATTCTCTTTTGAAGAGTATTTCTAGCCTCTGCAACCCCTGTGTAGGGGCTCACCTTGCCTTTGCTTTGCTTCTTACAGCCTCATTCATCCATGACTCCCAGGGAGTCCAGTTGGTCGTCAGAACCCTGCTCATCCTGCTTGCCTGGAAGAGCCCCACCCCCACCCCCACTGACCAGGTTTCCTGAAGTTCCCATATGTCCTAGGCTTCCCAAGATCGTTCCCAACATGGCAGCTCTTCCAGGCCAGTGTCCTCCAGGCACTCCCAGCCTCTTAGCTGGGACCAGTTTTCACTGATCCAAAAAGCGCATGGGCAGAGGTTTAGGAATCATCGTTCTCTCAGTTTAAGTATCTCCAGCCTTACACTGAGGCCCTGCATTATTGTTTCTAAATGATGCGCAAAGACTACCAGTATCAGAATGACCAGTATCATGATCAGATGCTTGTTAAAAATGCAGATTTGGGATCAGATTGCAAAAGCCCTGTTTTTCACAGCCCAGTCATGGTTATCTCCTATTCTGGATTACTCTGAAGATGGCTCAGAGGCCAAGGCAGTGAGGAAGGGGCTGGGAAAGAGACAGGATTATGAAGGCGAAGGGAAAAGTAGACAGTATGACAGTACAATTTCAGGTGCACAGTAGTGGCACTACACCTAAAGCAGATGCAAATTATAACAGCCATTTCTTTTTCAGTTTCTATAACTTTCACCTTTGGGCACCTACAACTGGCCTTTGTCTTCTGTCATAGTTTGTACCCAAGCATATCTGGCACCATGATGGAAACTCCACAAATAAAGGGTCCAGGTAAAAAATAAAACCAAAATCCAAAGGTCAGAGCAAAGTTTATATAAACCTACCTGTTACAAAAATTTTGCCTAAGAGTTAGTAATTTCACAAACGTGAAGACTATTTCCCTGATTCCACACCTCACCTTCAGGTGTCTATGCCGGTTAACACTGATCATTTCAGGTTTTGCAGGGCTTTATAAATTCTTTCCCAGTGACAAATAGAAATGGACTCATCCCCTTTCCTCTTGTTATGAAATATGTTTTACACAGTGACTGACATGACGGAATGAAGATTATATGGAAAATAATGTCTGTAATTTCTGACGGCTAACTTCACTGAGATGGGTTTAGAAGAGTTTAGATACAGCTAGGGAAAAATGTTCTCAGTACCATTTCTTTCTTCCTTCCTCCCTTCCTTCCTTCCTTCCTTCCTTCCTTTCTTTCTTTCTTTCTTTCTAGAACATAATTGATGGCTAGGAATTCCAAGTTTATTCTAGAATGCAGGTCTATTCAAAATGGACCCTTGACAGACCATTCCCTCAGACCTTCCTCATGTTCATAACTAATTCCTTGTATCTCTTACAAGTTTACATTCTCCTCTTGCACTGCACCCACTCCCCAATTCTCATTGGACATTTTGACAATAAAATGCTTTTTATTTCTTGTTCACTAGAGGCAAATTAAATTAGTCTGAGGCCTCTCGTACTTGGCCATTCCAGGACCCTATGCAATAGACTAAAAAAAGTCCATGTAATAGACTCTAATGATCGGATTTATTTTTTGTATTCTAGTCTTTAAATTACATCTGGAGACACTACATAGAGTCAACTTATAATGCATAGGATGTTCCTATTAAAACTCAAAGGTCAAGTGTTAGAGACTGGGCCTTCTGGTCACCAACATTATGCTCATCTCTTATTCTCTAGTTCAGTGGCTCCGAAAGTGGCTGTGTATCAGAAGCAATTGTAGAATTTCTTAAAAATATAGATTTCCTGACACAACTCAGACAGCAAATCTAACTTTCTGGTGTTGCATTTTCTTTTCTTTTTCCTTTCTTTCTTTCTTTCTCTTCTTCTCCTCCTTTTCTTTCTACAAGCTCCATGAGTGATCTCATGCGGCCAGCAGGGACCCATTTACTAAAAGTATCTGGGAAGCATTTCTCTGGTCCAGTGGTTCTGGAGTTTGTATGGGCATCAGAAGCACCTGGAGGTGTTATTAAAATACAGGTTGAACCCCTAGAGTTTCTGATCAGTATGTCTGAAATGGAGAATTTGCATTTCTAACAAGTGTCTAGGTAACGCCGATCCTGTTGGTCGGGGACCACATTTTGAGAAGCACGTCCTGTAACACAGGTTACCTGTGAACATGCTTATTATTCATTAGCATTACAATCATGTGGCCAAGGATTGGGCTTCAGAGGAAGGAATAACCCTTTCACATCAAGGGTAACATGCCTGTATGAATATCACAGTCAGCTGAGAGCTTTTTAAAATTTCTTTATTTGATATTCAATTATCAGGGTTAGGCCTGCACTGCATCCCAGATCTACTGATCAACATCTCCAGGATACCCTGGGAATTTTACTATTCTAAAGTTATCCAGAAGATTCTGGTTTATTACAAAAAATTTGAAAATATTGCCTTAGATGAGCCAGACTTGAGTTCACAAAGAACAAATTTTAAAAAATTATTTGCTGTTTCTCTAAAATGCATATTTAATGGATCATTCCATATCTTTATTTGGGAATCCGGCACTCCCACTTACTGGGCTGTCCTTGCCAGGAGTTTGTTTCCTCTGTGTGTTCCCTCTTTTGCTCAACATAGCCCTGCTTTAAATGCTTATGGAGTGAAATCCATGCAAACATGATGTGTGAGGGTGAAGAGAAAATTAAGATGTTTCCTTAGAAAAGAAAAAACACACGCACAAAAAGAAAAATTCATTTATCTAGAGAGCAGAAACAAAAACAGAAAGAAATGCCTGCTAATGGTTTTTTTACCAGACCATTCATCAATTACACAGTCAAAAGAAACCCTGAGGAATAAAAAGACAGCAAAAATGGTATTAAAATGTTCCAAGTGAAGCCACATATAATTAATTTCAAACAAGCATAACTATGAAAACTCAAACACTTTAAGGTGCTGAGTGAAGAGTGGGATGAATGTATATCAGGCTTCAAAACCGATGCTTCCAGGTGACTCTATGGTTCAACCAGAGACAGGGAGATAATGATGTCTGCCCCCTCCCTGTGTTATTGGAAGCTAAAGAGCCTTCAGTTGAGACACTCCCAATGCATCAAAGACAAGAAAAAACGAACAGACAGTCCAGAGCCTGACAAGAGCACATAACTGCTAAGAGACTGAATCAAATGAGTGGAACAAACAAAACAGAAGAAAAATTCACTGATGCAGAAAACGAAGAAAATAAGCAAAGTGATGTGGCAAACACTTGCACAGGCTGTGACTACCGTCAGCACCATGGCCCTGCAAAACCAGCAGCTTCCTTCCAATGCAGGTTTACCATTTCGGAGGTTAGAGGTCAGTACTTTTACTGTAAAGGACAAGGCCATAAATCTTAGACTTTGTGGTCCATCCATTCTCTGCTGCATCTATCTACTCATGCTTCTGTTGTTGCATGAAAGCAGCCATAGACAATATGTAAATGAAAAGACAGGGCTGTGTTCCAATAAAACTTTATTCACAAAAATAGGTTGTTTCTATGGACTAGATGTTGTCCCCCGACTCTAATTCATACATTGAAGCCTAAATTCCTAATGTGATGGTATTTGCATTTGTGAACTTCGAGAGATCATTAGATCATGAAGGTAGAGCCTTCACGAATGGGAATGAAGGAAATGGGGCTCTCTCCCTGCTCTCTGCCTTGTAAGAATGCAAACTGTTCTGCAAACCAGGATGAGGGCGCTCATCAGATGCCAGTCTGTCAGCACCTTGATACTGGACTTCCCAGCACCCAGAACTGTGAGGATTCCAAGTTTTTGTTTCAGCCACTCAATAGTATATTTGACACAGCAGTCTAGCAGACTAAGAACAGTGAGACATGTTTGGCCCATGGGCCATAATTTGCCAACCCCCATCACAGGCGAGTGCGCGTAGCAAGGAGACCATCATTAACGGGTTCTGTGGAGCGCTCGGTGTCCTAATGGTGGATGCTCAACTGAAAAACAAAGACTCCATTAACTCATCACTATCCATACAGGGTGCAGAGTTTAAAGATCACCCCAAAGTGTAAAGGCAGGAAATCAGGATTCTAGGAATAAAAAGAAGGTGCTCATTTGAAATTCTGAGACAGGTATAAAAGGGAAAGAAAAAGAGACGAGGGGACAAAATATTTTAGGATGTTTTTCCAAAGGTTCTCTTGGTGGCCCTGCCATTCAGACAGAAGTTGACTGTGCAGGGAAGAGGGACCATCTCGCCAGGTACTCTGACTTGAATCTATTACTCCTGAGCGCACATCATGTGATGAGACATCATCCTTCTTGATCAGGGACATTTTCTGACCATCTCAATTCACTAATTTTGAATTTACGAACCTAAGAAGTGTACTTCCCAAAAGAGAAAATAAATAGTAAGTCACTTGGGTATGAAATTTTACACTGTAAGCCAGAAAATATCAGCCAAGGTGCATGGAAAACAACTTCAATGAACTCCTTTATGACACTAGTAAAAGTGTTTCCTCTGAGATCTTCACGCAAGTCAAGAAATACACAAGCATGCATTTTACACTGTATAATTTAAAAGCTTTATTCCCCTCCCCCCACACACAATTAGCAAATGAGTTTCATAGTAGTTCAACCGGAAGTTTTCCTCCTTTACTTGCCTTTCCCATTACTACACATTGTCAGGGAAATTGCTTACTCATTGGGGCAAGGTTTAGATTTCCTAGACACTCCAAGCTAATCACAGAATAAGAGGATCTGAGCCAGCAGCCTCTAAAGGAGTCAGGGAGGTCAAGGAGCCCTTTCAGCTAAAGGCCTGGTCGAGCAGGGACAAGACAGGCTACCACAACCCGTCCATTGTAGATGCCAGCAGGATCCTCCCGCAAAAGTGACAAAATGCAGCCTTTTTGACCAGGAGGCCTGGAAGCCAGATAATGCCCTCAGCCCGGGCCACATTCCCTTCCTCAATCCCACGGCCTCATGCAAGAGCATTTTAGATAAGCAAACAACAGCACTCCTCACCAATTGCAAGATTTGTCTTTGCTCAAAAGTTCACTGTTTACACAGTTTTTAGTTTGTGCTTCAGAATGCTGGTCTCTGCCTCTCCTAGGAATAACGGCATCACATCAATGGAAGCATGAAGACCCAGGCAAGCGCTGGCAGGTAGAGTGTGTGGGCGCTGCTCCCAGACGTTCTCTGAGCGTGCATTACAGCGAAGACCGCGTTTGTGTGGTTGGTGGGTAATTCCACATTGCAGATCATTCCTTCACAGCAAGACCTACACTCCTGTTACAAAATGAAGAGGAGAGGGAAATGAGCAAATGAAGAATAGGAGAAAAGGGAAGGGTGAAACAAAAAAAGGAAAGGCTTCTTGAGCTCTGTCTGAAGATAGGCAGAATTAGGTTGGTTATTCAGTCTATGAGTCACCCAGGCCCTTGGGTAGTATTCCCTCTACTGACCTGAAAATAAGGATCACCTGGAGAATCTTTCCAGGTGTGATCTTTTTAACTGTGATCTATCTGTATCAACCCAAGCACAAGCAAGGGAAATAAGAGGAAAAAATACTCAATAATACTGTTTGATTGGGTCAATAAATCTTCTAAAGGCTTGTAAGGAAAAACACTGAAATAAAAATGAAAGCTAGGAACATCTCGGATTGGTCATTGACTTTCTTTCTCTCTATTGTCTGTACCAACGCCTGATTACTATCATTACAACAGCAATGGCTTGCTAATTATGGCTGTTGAGTGGTGAAAAATGCTTGTTCACACATAGCATGAAGTGTTCTCAGGGGAAGCCATCTCCTGTCATAATACCTGGTAAAAATGCCTTGACCTGATACTCCTAGCCATTCATAGAGGCTTCCAGGATGGATAGGTAAGATAAAGGCAGTGACTCTTAAATATCTTTTATCAGTGGTTTTCAACCCAGGCTGCACATCAGTGACTCCTTGGGGAACAGCAAAAGAAATCCTGATGCCCGGGACCCCAACCTGAAGATCTCTTTCTATTGGCTGGGGAAGCCCCCAAACCACCAGCAACATGGCTTATAAAAGCTCCTCAGGAGATTCGCCTGTGCAGCCAGGGCTAGAAGCCACTGGCATCAGAACCATTTTCTGTACCTCTAGGCTAAATTAGATTCTAAAACCTCATGAAATTAACACGCTTTCAAGTAATTTTTTCTCAAACATTTCAGGATTCCAGACATATAAAAGAGTAAAATGCTCATTTAGAATGATAAAATGAGAAAATTGAAGAGATCTATTGATCTAAAATGTATCTATAGCTCATCATATGAAACTGAGGTTAATCTTTCAGACTCACTTCCTCATCTAAGCAGAGGTAGTGGGTGAGACAAGGTCTCCTTAGTAAAAGCTGCCACCGTTTTCCTCTTTCCACCGACCAGGTTCCCTGTGCAGTGTTCTTGCTGATTTCTGGCCAGACACAAAATAAGTGAGCTGAGCTTTGTAGCACTTGTCATTACCTCATGGAGGGTTTATTCTTGGGCTTCCGGGACTGACTTCAGACAATTCACTCAAAGTCCAAGGTCTGGGGTCTAGCTCTGGAGTCTAGGAACTATATTTCAATTTTTGGTAAATTTGTGGAAGAACAGAAAGTCTGAAACTTCTCTTTGGTCTCCATTGCATCACTGTAAAGAAGTCTTTCCTTACAGAATAAATATATTCAACATATTATTTATCCTTCCTGCCTCTCCATAACATATGACTATCACTAACAAGAAGCCTTAGAACATTAACTTTACACACACACACACACACACACACACACACACACACACACACACACTCACACACACGCTCCTTACTGTATGTTCAGAATCTCGGCTGTGGTGGCAGCCAACAAAATGACATTCACTTCTGGAGGCACACTTTTTGGTGATTGATGTACTTCTTCCATGACTGGTAAAGTGATGCACTGTCAAACAGTATTGTGTATCTAGGCAGGAGGAGAAGAAAAAGCAACTTCATTTTTTGCATTGTAATAGAGAAACTCTCAACAATCATTTCAGAAATGATTAAAATTCAGGATGATCCTTAGGTATGTAGGCCAGAAATACAGTGGCAGAGAACTCAACAGTTTCTAGGTGGTATTTTTGAAAAGGCATTAGTTTATGAAGCACGTATGTATTATAAAAATGAATATAGCCCTGATTGGTTTGCTCAGTTGGTCAGAGCATCTTCTCGTACACAAAAAGGTGGCAGGTTCAATCCCCAGTTGGAGCACGCATGGGAGGCAACTGATCGACGTTTCTCTCTCACATCGATATTTCTCTCTCTCTTTCTCTCTCTCTCCCTTCCTTTTTCTCTAAAATCAGTGTGTGTGTGTGTGTGTGTGTATATATATATATATATATATATATGTGTGTGTGTGTGTGTATACACACACATATATATATATATTTTCTTGGGTAAGGACGAAAAAAAGAAAAGAAATGAATAAAAATGGGCACCTAACCTTTGTGTCAGCTAAAGCTGAGAAAAAATTGGACAAGCGTCTCAACAAAAATACAGGTTTGCCCATTTCACACAAAAGTGTTAGTGTCCCTGCCTGTCTCATCACCCTCTGAAGCACATGTTCCATAACTCTAAACTAAAATGAAAAAGCTGTTAATTTAAAATGCAGTGGGTCATAACATGCTTTGTAGCATTACTCAACATTTGTTTCTTGAACATTAATAGGCCATGTGGAATGAAAAGCAGATGCTTCAAAGTACACATCAAGACCACCTTCCTTATTCAAAGTACTTCTATTTCTCTCCTCTTCTTCAATTGACTCTTTCTTTCCCTGCCCCCTTCCCCCTCTTTATAGCTAACACTTTTATCTTTTTATTGTTGTTCAATTACTATATAGCTAACACTTTTCTACATGGAGTGGCTAGCTTTAATTTTATGACTCACATTTTATTACTTAGGGTTCTTTAAAGAAAGTGATTTCATTCAATATCCCAGAACATTCTGCTTTAGTTCTGTAACTCTTCTATAGTTATGTCAGGGCAATAAAATGCTTTTTAGTTAATTGAGAAGGAACTACAGGAGCAATGTCATAGAATGGAGAAAAAATTTGACTAAAGTTGAGAATACTTGACATGAAATTGCCTTTGTCATAAGCAAGCAAGCCACATTAGATCCTTTGTGGTCATTTTCTTTTTATTTATTTTTACTATTATTTTAAACAATTTATTGAGGTATTATTGGTTCATCACATTATATAAATTTCAGGTGCACAAGATTATAACTCAATGTCTGTGTACTCTACTGCACACCCACCACCAAAAGTCTAGTTTCTTTCCATTATCATATATTTGACTCCTTTCCCAATTTGTCCTCACCTCTTTCTCCTCTAGTAACCACCCGTCTGTTGTATCTATTACTTTTTCTTTGTTTTGTTTTGTTAGCTCCTTTGTTACTTGTTGGTTTTACATTTCATATATGAATGAAATCATGTTTTTTTGTCCTTTTCCACCTGATTCATTTCACTTAGTACAATACCATCAAGATCCATCTAGGTTGTTGCAAATGGCAATATTTCATCTTCTTTACGGCTGAGTAGTTTTCCATTGTATATTTGTACCATACTTCTTTCCATCAGTGGACACCTAGTTGCTTCCATAGCTTGGCTATTGTAATAATGCCATAATGAACATAGGGTTACATATATCTTTAAGAGTTAGCATTTTCATATTCTTCAGGTGAATATCTAGAAGAGGATTACTGGATCATATGATAACTCTATTCTTAATTTTCTGAGGAGCCTCCATACTGTTTTCCATAGTGGCTGTACCAGTTTACATTCCTCCAAGCAGTGACTGAGGGTTCCTTTTTCTCCACAGCCTCTCCAACTTGTGATTTCTTGTCTTACTGCTAATAGCCATTCTGACAGGTGTGAGGTGGTATCTCATTGTGATTTAGATTTTCATTTCCCTAATAGCTAGTGAAGTTGAGTATCTTTTCATTTATCTTCTGGCCATTTTTGTGTTTTCTTGAGAAAAGAGTCTATTCAGATCCTCTGCCCATTTTTAAATCAGATTGGTTTTTGTTGTTGTTGTTGTGTTGTATGAGTTCTTTATATATTTTGGATATTGACCCCTTGCAGGAAGTATCATGAACGACTATCTTCTCCCACTTGGTTTATTGCCTCTTTGCTTTGTTGATGGTTTCCTTTGTTGTGCAGAAGCTTTTTAATTTGATATAGTCCCATTTTTTTTTATTTTTGCTTCTGTTTTCCTTGCCTTTGGAATTAAATTTGGAAAAAATGCCACTGAGCCCAATGTCTAGAAGCTTAATTTTTCTTCTATGTATTTTATTGTTTCATGTCTTGCATTCAAGTCTTTACTTTGTTTTGAGTTAATTTTTGTGTATGTTGTAATATGGGGTCCAGTTTTCCCAGTATCATTTATTGAAAAAGACTTTCCTTCCTCCAATATGTATCCTTGTTTCCTTTGTTGTAAACTATTAGCCCACCTATATGTGGGTTTATGTTGGGACTTTCAATTTTGTTCCATTGGTCTATATGTCTCGGTTTTGGGGGAGTTTTTTTGGTTTTTGTTTTTCGTCAATACTACACTATTTTGATTACTATAGCTTTCTAGTATAGTTTGAAATCAGGTAATGTTATACCTCTGGCTTTGTTCTTTTTCCTCGGAATTGCTTTGGCTACTCAGAGTCTTTTGTAGCTCCATACAAAAGTGAGGATTTTTTTTGTTCCATTTCTGTGGAAATGCCATTGGGATTTTGATAGGCATTGCATTGAATATGTGGATTGCTTTGGGTTCATTTCCTTTTTAGTAAAATTATCATAATAAGTGCTTTAGCATTTTGATAGGGCTGTCGTAAGCTTTAACTGATAATAACAATAGTAAATACATACGGAGTGGGTACCACCTGCCAAGTACTCTTCTAACATGTAATTTACTCACTCAATCCTTATAATAAGTCTTGAGATAAGTCATATTAATATCCTCATGTTAGAGATTTTTGAAAAACTGAAGCACAGTTTCCTGTCCACAGTCACATAGGTACAAAGTGGTGGGAGGCAGGATTCTAACGTAGGCAGTTTTCCAAGGTTTGTGCTCTTAAGCAGACACTATCCGGACTCTTAGTGTACTTAATGTTAAACTAGACGGTGCTGTAACACGCTCTACAATAGTAGCGGCATTCTGGATTCACAAGGAAAGGGAACCACCAAATATTTTGGAAAAGCATTTCAACTTACTCCAGACAATGACAAACTAATAGCTAGTAGCTGCATGGGCTCATACACAATGTCACATGTGCGAAAGTAGCCCTATAAAGTCAGAATAAAACCCAAGGTAAATACAATAAGAAATGTCATTCTTGTCATATCCTGTTACACAGAGAACTTCTTTTAACAACACCAACAAACCATGGAAGGAAAGTTAAAAGGTAAAAAGGAAACCTGAGATGACAACGAACAATAGCTGCAGGCCTGCTGGCCTCAAGAAATGGTTGACTATCATTTCCCTAAATAATGACAAACTGAAAACTAAGAAATTATACCCTCAGTTGGAATTCCAGGTGGTTAGTGTCCTGGGGGCCCGACTGGTGTACAGTCAAGAATGTACAGGCATGCGTGCTGGAGGGGGCCGTCCCACGCCACTCCCAGGCTTTCCCAGTGGAAGAGCTGACTGTCTTCACCCTCCAATCCCTGACGTCTTCTCAGTGGTGGAAAGTGGAAGCTTACCCCTTTTGCTCACATGTTTCAACAGATGAAATTCTAAAACCCACAAATACTCACATACATGATCCCACTGAAAATGGCTTTGATTAATTAAATTGGAGCATTATGCACAGACCTAGTAGGAACTTTTTCAGTACAATTCACATTTTCCATGAAGTTGAGGCACAAGATAGACATCAATGCCCCATTTCACTACTGTTCCAACCCATACTGCCCAGTGTTCAGGAGAATTTCAAGCAAATAGTTAAAGAATAATACCACCCTTGGAAATGCAGTTGTAAAGAGAAGCATCAGCCATCCTCAAAAACTCTGTAATTATTAAGAAAAATTTCTGTAAAAAATGGGAAAACAAGTCCTCCAATGAATACACTCACGTGTGCACACGCATTCATTCACAAGCACACATGCCATTTAAGTCAATTGCTCTATAGAAATGGAAAATAAAAACCCACAGGAAAAAATATTTTGGTACTTAATTACTCTTGAACAGAAATAAGGAAAAATACTGTCTGAGTAGATATCACAACCACTTGTGCTCATTTATGGCATGAGATTCTCAAGCCCAGTGCAGGTCTTCAGGGTATACTGCTTGGCTCCACACGCTGGCCTTGTCTGGAAGAGTAGACACTATCTAACTGCTCTTTGTAGCATGATACAGAAATTTCCAAAAGATTGAAGGCAGTAGTAAACCAAAACTAGTAATCCCTAACTCTGGAAGAGTTTTTGTTTTTCTTGGCCTTTTATGCCTGAAAACCTAAAAAACAGTATTTCTAAAATCGGAATCATCTGATCCATATGGCTGAAAGTAGCTTCACAATCCCAAATCACCCATCATCACACCCTGTCTGCCTTGCCTCCATGTTTGTGTACATTAAATCATTCAGCCTCTCTCCCCCTCCACTCCTACCAGCCTAGTCCAAGCCACCACCCTCTCTGCCTAAAGATGAAAGATCCTACTTGATATCCCGTTCTGCTCTTGTCCCCAACCATTCCTTCTCCACACAGCAGCCAGAGCAGTATTTTAGAACACAACTAGTACCTTATATTCCATAGTTTAAAACCCCTCTACAGCCTTCCCATCACATTTACATAAAAGGAAAAGGTCCTGTGTGCTCCGGTCCTTAGCTTCAAGAGACTTTTTCTCCATCTCCCACTAAGCCTCACTGGGCAGCCTTCTCCCTATTTACTGAAGAGGCCAAATCTTGCCTCATGTAGCCTTTGCATTTGCTGTTCCCTCTTATTAGCATGCTATTCCCCCAGATCGCCATGTAGCAGGCTTGTTTGGGTCCTTCCAGTCTTCTTTCAAATGCACATTCTTCAGGGAAGATTTCCCTGACTACCTAACCAAAGGTATCCATTCATTCTTTCAAGAAATATTTACTGTGTGCCAAATATGGGCCAAGCACTGGATATCAGTGAACTGAACAAACTAAAAATATACTCAAATGTCTGTCAGATGAATGAAAGAGTTTCCTAAGCATCAATACAGCTCAAGAGTACAAAACACTTCCCTTAGTTTAGCCAGTAAGTATGACTTTTGAAACTTGAGGTATCATCATTTCTGAAATTCTTGGAATGCCTTAGTCAACATGGGGTCTATTTTTTCTCCCAGAAATACTATTTAATAGATCCTTCCTCAGGGAAGACAAAACTACAAACTGAGGCTACACCATCAGTTTCCAAGTGTTCCCAGAGTAGTCAGATGTCAGGACAGTCTCTTAAAAGCAATCTCTGATTTCTAGAGAATGTCATCAGCCTGTTGGTTTGTCAAGAGACACCTAAATGAGGAGTGATCCCAAAGGAGTCTTCCAAACTCAGCGCACTTACTTTGTGGACACCATTTGTCTTCTGCCCATCGATTGCAGTTATAATTATCCCCTGCATTTTCACAGGTAAAACACTTGAAGCTGTTTGGAAATGGTGTCGCTTTAAAATAAAAGATGCACAGTGAAAAGACAAAACTTTTTAACATCAAATATGGCATAAATTAGCAACTTTCATTAGGTCAAACAAAATTTACAAGCCATTGCCCTTAAAATTTCTGTTTCTAAGGGGCTAGACTTAACTGCCAGACTTTGGGACAATTTATTTATTCCCTTTTCTTTAAATACTTCATCTACGAATACTTTCCACAGAGTAAAGAAATCATTCCACAAGCCACTTTGAAATATTTATGGTATTGTTCTATTATAATTTATGACCTAGGGATAAATGGGGGTTGAGGGGATGGGTAAGGGTGGAGGTGGCAGCATTGCAACCAAAAATGTGATATCGTATTGTCCCTGAGAGGAACTGGAGTCAGATTAAGCTGAGCTTGAACTCTAACCTTCCCACTAATCAGTTGTACGATTTTTAACTTCGAAGAAATAATAATATGTATAATAATAGTAACAATGAAGATCCCCATGACTTGCAGAGATACAGTGAAGATTAAGCAGGCGTTTGCAAGAAAAAATATCTAGTAGAGTCCCTGGGATATCAAATCATTCTGGTTTCCATCCACATGTGCTACCATTACAACTACATTTAACCTCAACCAAAAAATCTCAGTTGATATATGTCAACTATCACAATAGACCTCAACTTGGAATGTAACATTTAACATAAGGATGACAGTATTTCTCAGGTCCTTATGCTCAGGCCAGGGAGGAATTAGGAGCTTTTGGCAGTCTGGTTTGAGAGCAACTAGAATGTTCTTTTTTTTTTTTTTTTTTTTTTGTCTCTATGCTTTTTTCCCTACCTTTTATCTTCTTATTTTAATGGGTAAAAAATAAAAAAAAATACAGTAAGTTTGACATTCTTCTATGGGCCAGTGTATAAAGCTCAGGGTAAAACTTTCAATTCTTTCATTTTTAAAAAAATGAAACAAAGACGAAGTGAACCCCAATCCATCCTAGTAACCTGACCACACGTCGAGATGATAACTAGGAAGCAGTGGGTATTGTGGGGACAGGGGAGGGTAAATATCAGTGCATAATGCAAGCGCAAAATACCAAAAGTCAGAGTTCAGAGAACACGAAATTAAGCATTCCGAATGCATTTCAGTTTTGCCTATGCATAAAAGTGAATTAGGCAGGTAAAAAAAGAAAACTAATGAGATCCATTTTCACCTATTAAATCAGTATGGTTTTTAAAATACTAATACTTAGGGTAAAAAAGTGAAAGTGTTGAGAAGTACAAATTGCTAATTATAAAAAGTCACAGGGATATAAAGTAGAGCGCACAGAATATAGTTAGTAATATCATAACAACTGTGTATGTTGTCAGATGGGTACTAGGCTTATTGGAGGGTCACTTCATAACTTATATAAATGTCTAATCATTATGTTGTACCCCTGAAACCGATATAATATTGTAATTGAAAAAACAGTTTTATTTAATTGAAAAAATAGTTTTAATCTAAAAAATACTAATACTTAATGCTGGTGGATAAATAAAGTATTAATCGGTACAACTTTTTGATTTAATAAGGCCATTAGTCAAATAAAAAGAGAAATTCATCTACAAAGTTTTTAATGAGGCATTAACATTTAGCTTGCTTGTGACTGTGTGCATGTGTGTGTGTATGTGTACATATGTGGGTAATAATTGGGAAACTGGTTACATAAACTATAGACCAGCCATACGACTTTTAAAAATTTGACTGTAAAAGGCATTAAAATACTTTCCGAGACATGGAACATCATTTAAAATATAGGATAATGGCAGAAAAACTGGTGCAAAATCAAATTTGTGCGATCTCAGTACATCACATGTTTGCGTGCACATACACAGAAAAAACAGTGGAAGGAAATATTTCCAAATGTAAAGAAGAGCTCGCTCTGAATCTTGGGGTTATGAATAAATTTTCTTTTCTTCAATACATTTCCTGTCTCTTTGGAATTTTCTATAATGAGCAAACATTATTGTTTTTCTCTTTTTAAAAGATTTTTTAAAATTATTTTTGAGTTATTGTTGACATACACTATTATATTCTTTTCAGATGTACAACATAGTGATTACACACTATTTAACTTATGAAATGATCACCCTGATAGCCTCATACCCATCTGACATCATATATAGTTATTAGAATATTATTGACTATAATCCCTGTGCTGTGTTTTACATCCCTGTGACTATTTTTATTTAAAACTGGCAATTTGTACTTCTTAAAAATATGTATTTTTCTTTTTCAGTTAGTTTACTTCCAATATTATTTTGTATTGGTTTCAGGTGTACAGCATAATGGTTTGATAATCATATACTTTACAAAGTGTTCCCCCAATATTTCACCTGGCACCATACATAGCTATTACAACATTACTGACTATATTCCCTATGCTGTACTTTACATTCCAGGACTGTTTTGTAACTACCAATTTGTACTTCTAAATTCCTTCACCTCTTTTACCCAGTCCCCCAACGCCCCTCACCTTTGACAACCACTAGTCCACTTTCTGCATCCATGAGTGTTCCAATTATGTGTGCTCTGTCATTTAAAATACATATTTTAATTAAAATAAATCTTTTTCACTTTTTTAAAATGTTTGTTCTCATGATAAAATTGTATTAGTCTTAAAAAGTTTGAAATTTTTCAATAATGTATCTTTTATGAAAACTGTGTGCTTACCACTAAACTATCAGTATACAATCATTACCGATTTAGAAGTGTATAAAACATGATAGTTCAAGGTGTGTGTGGTATACATGTGTATACGTGTGTATGTGACACAAATGCAGATACGGACAAGCGCACCCACATACTCACTGAATGTCCTAAATAATAAGTACAAAGTGAAGAACAATAATGATACAGACTCCATTTAATGGAACAGTATAAAGACTGTGGTTCCCCAAACCGGCTGTGTATCAATAGTATCAGAAGGGCTTTTTTTAAAAGAAAGGGGGGGAGGAGAAAAACATAATTTGTATCCCACCATCCTGACTCAGAATCTCTGGGGAAGGGACCCAGGAATGTGTCATTTTAAAAGTATTTATCATAATTCTGACATTCTTCCAGGTGTGGGAACCAGAGGTATTCGCACTTCTACCAATTTTTATCTATACCAACCTCAAGTTTTACCTGCCTGAAGAGAGAGAAAGGAGGGGAGATGATATATGTACACAAGCACATATATACACATATATGTATATGAAATATATAAATATATTATCCTATAAATAATGCACACTATTTATTTTTAAATTTCTAGTGGGAAAGTTGAGTGTTTACAGCCTTTGCGACCTGCGCACAATATTAATGAAAATCCAGGTGTATTTGCTTCCAAATTTTATACTTGCTAGTCTGTTTTCAAAACTGTTAATGGCCATTGAAAGAATATATCATTGATGCAGAAACTTCCTACAGCCAATATACTTTTCCAATGAAGAGATGAACAAAGAACACTGAATTGCCTCTGCTAAGACATTCTCAGGGACGGTATTCAAAAGATTATTTTAAACAAGAACCCTTTTGAGACTTCAGCAGGAAGCCAAATCATTTTTAAAAAATGGAGAGAATTTCGGAGGTAGTGAAGATTTTCTATCTTATTCTAGGTATAAACCAAGTTTTCCAGAAAAGGCAGAGTTACTATAGGTGGAAACAGGGTCTTCAAACGCTCACTCTGATCCCACAGTCATGAACTACGATGGTGGTAACCACTACTTACGGTCAAGAGGAGGCCTCACGTTATAGAAGTTGATGTTCTTGGCCAATACTCGGTTTTCTGAGAAGATAAAGATCTGGACAACTGCTACCGCCAGAGCATGACCGCGGGGCAGCATCCTGACCCTGGGTATGGGACAGTCCAAAACCTCTATGTCTATAATGAAAAAAGAGACTGGTTGAGTTTATTTGCATTTTACATGTGAGTAGGAGTATGTTTTGCTTCTCTTTGGAAAGCTTGATTATTCAAATATATTCGACCATCTATTTGTTCTATAGGGCCAGCGCCTGTGTGTGAACTGTATTCTTTCTGATTAGATGAAAGTTAAGCAAGTACTGCCTTCTGCTGGCCAGGCCCCTGAGTGGTCTTTTGGGTTCCAGGAGAACAAGTGGAGGACTGGCCTGGCTGCGTTCCGCCCCGACCCCCAGTCCATCACTGATCCAGGCTGGCCCACTCCCTGCTGAATCACCTCATCGCTTAACAACCACGGTTCGGAGGCTAGTTCAGCTGAAGTTACCGAACCACCTATCTGTCAATTCCATTTCTTGAATAGACTCTTACTTATGTTCGATAAATTTTGCAACTCTTTCAAAACCTGGAAGAAACAATAAAAGTTGCAGCAGCATTAGGAAGGGCAATGGGTAAAAGGGCAATGAGGCTGAGAAATAAAAACCTGCTCAAAGCCCCGAGTAACATATAGTATTTCTTAAGGTCAACAGAGTCTCCCCTCTAGAAGCACACATGACAGTAAGGCAATCTCCAGGACTGATGCTCAGAACCTGGATTAGCACCACTGACAGGCTCTCTCTGGCAAGGGGGAGGTGTGAGCAGCAGGAAACACATGTAACTTGGAGTCCAAAGACTTTGGTTCAGGTGCTGGCTCTGCTATTTATTAGCCACCTGACCTCGGGCAAGCTCTTTAAACCTATTAGCCTCAATTTCCTCATCTGTAAAGTGGCTTAATAACATCACCCTGCCCTGCCCACAAGCTTGGGGAATTGTGAACATCAAACACAGGCTCAGGCAGAATCACAGAGGACCATGTGTGTAAAAGCACTTGTAATACCAGTTCTGTGAAAATGCTGGAATCTTAGAGCTCATGACATTGGCTGAACTCATTTTCTTCCTGCTGAATCAACTGGTTTCAGTGGGTTTAGGGAGTTTTTCAAAGAAAAACCATGATCTCCACATACATGAGCACAATCCTTCACATGGATATTTTGTTTCAAACCAGCATAATAATGCGTGGGTTCTAGAGTTTTCTTCCCCCTCCCGAGTTGTGAGTATAATCAGTTTTGCATACATGGCTAAAAATGCAAACTCATGTACATGGAAGTGATTGTTGGATAAAGTGTAGTTATGTCATCGTTTCATTCCAAGTCACTAAGGAAGTACTCGGGGAAGATAATCTGGTAAGTTTCACAAAACAGTAGTGCTAAACTCTAGACTTTTAGTTCAGTATAGAATTGGACATGATGACAGATAAATATATACATAATTCTACCCTGGTACATTTTAGAAACTAAAATTGACCTTTCACAGTTATCAGATTTCTAAATCCTGTTCCTATGCTCTTTCCAAAGAAACACACGTTTAACAAACTTTCATATCTTACAGACAAGCAGTTACACTGATACAAATTCTTTTTCTCCTACTCACTTCTCTGAGTTGCACCGTTCTCTATGCATTATGAATCTGTGGCCAAGTAATGGATGCCCTTTCTTTGAACAAGTGAAGACCCTTTGAGTTGGGGGTCGGACTAATCCCTTCTTCGCAAACTTCAAAATGACCGTGTTCCAGAAGCAATCCAACGTGTTCTTATAATATAGAGATGATGCCTAACAGCATAAATTTCATATCATCTACATTCAAGTCTAAGCAATTATGGGACCTGGGACAAGTTGCTTAAAGCTCTCCAGGCCTCAGCTTCCCCATCTGTAGAAGAGGCATAAGGACAGCACCTACCTCCGTGCAGAAGTGAGGACTAAGTGACACCATGAGGAAAAAGCCCTCAGCCAACTGCTGCACACGTGGTTAAAGCTGCATTTATTGAGCACTTTCTATGAGGCAGTAAAGAGCACTGGCTCAAAGACCTGCTTCCAAGCCTACTCTCTATGCAGCCTCGTGAAAATTCCTTCATCTCCCTGCACCACAATTTCTGCATCTATAGAAAGGATCTAATAATAATACCTACCTCATAGGGTTGTAGGATTTAAATTAGTTAATACGTGTAAGGCACTTGAACGAATTAGTTATTAGTTCACAAATCAGAACCCCTGGTTTTCCTCGTGGAATCTCAGTGTGAGACAAAAGCCCATTCATCCAGCATGCCATTGTTGACACCTCATGCCTAACAGACATTTTTTATTACTGGATCCCCAACGAGGTCTTTGCTCTCATGCAGTTTGCATTTTAGGGGAGAAGACAGAAAATATATGGAAAAATATATAATTTTAGACAGTCATAAATTCTACAAAGGAAACACAATAAGGAGATGTGTTAATGACTAGAAGGAGCTATCTTAGGTGTATAGTGAGCTCAGTATGTCTCTGCTAGGTGACATTTGAACAGGTGAAAGTAATGACGAGAAGTACCTGTCTAAGCAAAGAATCAAGGGAAAGGAACCCAGGTCCTGAGATGGGGTGCCTCGTTGAGGGGAATTCAGAAAGCAGCCAGTGTGACTGGAGCGGACAAAGGGACAACGGGGGACAGACAAGGTCAGAGTGTGCTGGGGCCGGGAAGAAACTGTTTAACCTTAGATTGTCTAGTTTTGACAAATACTAGGAATGCTTTGTCTCTGTAGTGTAACTGGTAACAAACGCCTAGCCCTAGTTCTAGTTCCTGGAAATGATAGTGAATACAGGGGAACACAGATTCAGATAAACCACAAAATTCCTCTCGATGAAAAAGTGAAAGGATGATAGACAACTTAAAAACAACTAAATGAACAATGAAGCCAAGGGGTAGCGTTGTTTTTTGGTTTCCCCATTCCTCAAAACTGGAGGGAATGGATCAGTATAACATCGCACAGCCGAGGAAAGCGAGGTTTAGGAGCCACATGTGCGAAGGTCCTAGCGCACGGCCTGGAACATAGCAGCCCCTCAAAACATTTCCACATGGTTCACTCTAGCCTCCCACACATGAAAATGAGTGAACAGTAAACCAAAAGACTGTATAGACTTCATTTCCATTTTTAACTAAAGCAGCACAGCCTCATTCTATCTGAATTCTCTAAAACGGCAAAGGTTTTACCTGTCAAATAAGGAAAGCACTAAATAAAAATGTCCCTTTTTCCAGAGCATGCTTTATAGTCTGTGACCACTTCCTGCTTTCCCGCCAAGCACCTGTATCTGTCTCTATCTCTTTTGCAGTGCCTAAGTTTGTATTAACATGACTGTCTTATTTTCACAACCAAAAGACATTAGGATCATGAAAAAGCAAATGACTATAGCATTTGAACACTGTTTTACATTTAGAATCATTTCACGAAGACTGAATTAAAAATTATCTGCTGAGAGTGCTGAGTAGGCTCTCGTTGCAGTCTTTTTGCAGAACAAGGTTACAACAGGGCTCCAGAAGGGAAAAAAAAAAGTCTTTAACGCAAGTTAAACTAAAGCATTTTGGCCTTTGTCCTGGACCATCATAGAAAGCAGAGATCTTCACACAGGGCCAAGGTGACCTATGAGCTCCTTAAGGTTATTTGTAAAATTTTGTGTCTGTACATATTTTCTTTCCGGGTTAGGTATCTCAAAGGAATCTGAAACCCACATAATGGTTAAGAATAGCTGCTTGCTGTTTCAGAATGCTGCCCTTGTGATTAGGCTTCCTGTAACTTGGAAGTCTGCATATTTTGACACTAAGTTCTACACTACGCATACATGAGGTATCTGGTCCCCACTCCTCAAACTCAGGCCGTCCCTCCGCAGGCAGGGCTCATTACTGTCGTGCTCCTTTCCCAGGTAGGAGGCCTGGTCTCCTGTTTATTTCATGAGTCCTCTCTTTGGAAAGTATATTAATTCTTGTTCTGGAATGCAGTGGGCCTTTTTGCCAGGAGAGGGGAGGGATTTCTGCAAGGCACATTGGTAGAGGTATACCAGGGGTGGGCATCTCTCAGCCCCTCTAGGGAATGGCGAGTAGCCAGATTTGTAAATTTAGGAAACCCTACCTGAGACTTTGGCCCACTACTGCTTGGAATAAAGGGCCTATATGGCATTTGGCCAAGAAACATAACTATTTCCCTGGTCGGAGCCATGGTAACCACCTCATCCTCTACGTGGCATTTCACACCTCCATGGAAAATGTGGAAAGTTGGCAGGGCCTTGGGAAGCGGTGCATCCTTGACATCATAAAACAGACCTACATCGTTTTTGGGTTTTTTGCTTAATGAGTTTGCTTTCCTTAATCACAATTATTGTACATACACAGAAATTGATACTCAATAAATACTTTTCAGGAAGAACCAACATCATTAGTTACAACCCATAAGGAGTACCTTTTTTACCAAGTATTGGGTAGAAAGGTTATAGGCAGTGAGGAGCTGGCAAGGTGTCCAAGATGAGAAAGAAATTATGGACTCAGCAGAGTTGAAAAAGAAGAGACCAAACAGAGGTAGTAAACAGTGGCATTTCTTGCACATTGCTAAAATGAGTCAGCAGGCACAAGGCCAACTCCCACGGCCAATAAAACAAATGAAATAGGTAATTTAAAGGCAGCAGCTCTACTAAGTCCAGCATAGCTATCGACACTTGCATTCCCACCTTCCTGCAAGCATCATTTATGTCACAGTAAGAGACTTTAATGAGAAACTTTAGTAGGCCTGGTTTTCCTTGTAAAGAGAATAGAAGGCAAAGAGGAAATTTAAAATGAGTGCTGAAATTTCACTCAGAAGGAGTGGAGTAGATGAAAACACTTCTCTCAAAAGGAGAAATGTTCCAGAAAACTTTACCATCCACCACAAAGATGGGTCTACTTGTTTCTGGCTATTAGGAGAGGTGGGCCACTGGAGATACTCTGCTTCCCATTGAATTCAGGGAGTGTGTTCAGGAGACTTAGGTTGAGGCTGTCCTAGCTCCCTTAGTGATTCACAGGCAGCAGAGGTCTCAGTTGCTAACCTGGCCTGGGCCGTGAGAGCCCAGCTCCCAAAGCTTCGGCTTCTACCTCCTCTGCTAGGTTCTCTCTCCATTTCTGGTACATGAAGAATTCTTTTCCCCCCTAAGTTTAAATACAAATTTCTTTAATTTTAAAAATATTTAATCTAGCATTTCTATGTGTCTGAAGAAAAATACAAGAAAAATTTGGCTTAAGCTCAACCCATCATTTTCATCTGAAAACACAAAATTTCCGGAGGACCATGTATTTGCATAACAAAATTCAGTAGGGAAAATAAAATCATGATGGAACCCCTCCTTAGCACTTACCCAGATCTTGCAAGTGGCATGATTATAAATCATGCATATAGGTACCAAGCTAAGCACTTTGCATACAATAGTGTATAATAGAAACTCAGTCCCTATGCTCTCATCCTTTATTGGAGCCAAAAAGTCAATGTGAGCCACTGGTGAGATGTGACTGCCAAGAGGTAATACAATCATCTTTGAGGGGAGGAAAAACAACAGGCCCAGAATAAAATTCCAGTTCTACATTTACTAATCAGGTGATAACGAAGTTGAGAAGTAGTGTCCCCATTTGCCAGTTAGAAAAGTGAGATGTAGAGCTGCGTAAGTAAATTTTCTAAATTGTTGCATGGATTGAGCGCAACTACATACATAAAGCACATTTTACTTAGATGGCATTCAAGAAATGCTAAGTGTCTGCTCCCCCTGCCCTTCCCTCCCTGCCTGCTTCTTCAAACATCATTAGCAGGAGAATAAAGATCAGATCAAGGGGCATAACTGCCCAACTCCATTTCATACTAACTGGACAAAATCTGGTAAACAGTGTTGAATTCCAAGCACTTATGTCTGAAGAGGATTTAGATATTCTCTCTATTGCAACCATCTGGGAAATGGGAATGGGCGCCCTGCCAAGGTTGCTTTCCCTTGTACTATTCTATGACTTACATGAAAGGATAACAATTAAGTATTCCAGTTATTCCATAAAAAGTGATAAATATAATACAGTATCCCTGTAATATTTCAGATTCCTGCTATATTGTTTTAAAGAATATAAACTTAAAAATTTTCTACCAACCACAGGATCAAAACCTCACAGAAATGAGTATCTAATTTCTAAACATATAGCTGTATATCTTGCAGTTCTAAAAATAGATATTTTTCCTATGTGCAACCTAACAAAAGATAATGTCTAAAACAGTGCTAATATTAAAATCATTCCATTATGCAAATTGATTTTTAATGTAGTCATAAATTAATACAGGGCCCATAAGTGTATAATTTGTGTGGAGAAATAGTCTAATCAATTTTAAAATATTTTTTAATGTGATTCAAATTTAAGAAAAAGCTAAAAGACACATCCAAAGTAATATCCTTCCAGCTGTATTTTTGTCAAAGATATGATTTAACATCTTTTTTTCCTTGAGAAGGCTTTCATAACACCAAAGAACTAACATGGCAAGAACTCCACGTGAACAAGAATAGAAAGCTTAGATGTTTAGGAATTGGAAATGGGACTCTTTTTTTTTTCTTTTTAAAGAAAAACTGGACTCCTCTTAAAAAGAATCAAGATTGGCTTGTGAGGTTTTATTGAACTACTGGGATAAATGGTAGGAACCTTATAAAAAATATATTAATGGATGAAATTTGAGAGTATCTTTCAGATAGGTAGAATAATTTTTACCATGTTTACTCCATAAATGATTTTTAGGAGGCTTATGTCAACTCACTTATGCATTAAGGCTCTCAAAATATGGGGTGAAAATCACACAGGACAAGGGCAGAATAAAGTTCCCAGCCCCCATTATGAATGGCGTTCCTCTGCTGTGTGTGACCCTTCACTCTCTACTTCCTAGCAACCAAAGGAGATACACATGGGACACATATTCTCATTATTTAATAAAAGGAAACTCTTCTGTCACTTAATTCTCAAATTAATGAGCTGGATGTGTTATCATCCAGGGAGCACCAAAGAGCTCATGGACAATGCCTGAAATCCATTTTGAAGAACTCCAGGTGCATCCTTCACTTGGCTACTTCTTTAAAAAAGCCAACAGCATAATTGCAAAAAGTAATTTAATTGTAAAAGTAATTTAATGGAGATATTTCGGCTGTCAGGCAGGCAAATGAGAGGCATTATTTCCTTCTCCGTGGGAGAGGGGTGTTTTTAAATTTGATAGGAAGATATAATAACTGGACAGAAGTTCTGCAGGAGAGCCACTGCAAACAGGTATTTGATGCTGCACAGTTTTAAAGCGAATGGCAACAGAGGCTGGGCACAGAAGACAGCGTTTTTATGTCCCACATTCCTGCCTGCTTTATTGAACTCATTTCTTTTAATAACCAATCAAAGCTCTCATAATAGAAATCTAGGCTGAAGTGTCCAACAGCTGGCTAAGAACCCATTATTTGAATAGTTGTTGAGTGGAAGAGTGTATCATCCCAGCATGCATTCTCTAGTACACAGCACACAGACACAAATGAGAAAAGTTAGCTTTCAGGGTCAGTAAGTATATAGGTAACAGCTAGCACTTTTGACTTCATTGAGTCTCAACACACAGAAAAATGAGCATAAAAACAAAGTGGGTATACAGACATGTTTCTCTCTGTATATAAATTTTTTTTGAAGCTTTTATTTATTTACTTTTAAAAAGAGGGAAAGGGAGGGAGAAAAAGAGGGAAAGAAGCATCCACTGATCAGTTGTCTCTCACACATTTTCAATTGGGGACGTGGCCCAGAAGCAGGGACCTGGCCCACAACCCAAGCATGTGCCCTGACTGGGAACTGAACTGGCGACCTTTTGGTTCACAGGCCGGCACTCAATTCACTGAGCCACAGCAGCCAGGGCTCTCTGGATATATTCTAATATGACAGACTGTTTGAACCAATGGAGAAATCTTAAGCAACATGTTCATTTGGATACGTATCTGCATATATACACACATGTATTTTATTGAATGAATTGCTCAAGCACTATGTACCAGGTAGTGATTTATCCCTAGAACTCTGTTTTAGAGGCCATATTATCAATCATGTCAGCTGCTTTTAGCATGCACACGGTTTTCTTTGAATTGGAAGAGCTTAACGATGCAAAATTGTTACTATGCATTTATCCTGTCGTCTTTCTTCTATCCTACGGTTTTCTATCACTGACCATAGTTTATAGAGCCTCCACTGGTTCAACGTTATTCTTGATTCTGAATCTAAAATGTATTACACCATAAAGAACAAGTTCGTGGGTATCATTCTGAAAGAGGAAGGCACTTAAAAACCAACCATAAACTGCATGCTATGGCAAAAGTATAGTGTGCTGACTTTTGCATAGTCACAAAATCCAGAAGAGATTATTCAAAGAACTCTCTGGAATCTGACAAGCTTATTAAAGCCATCCTAACAAAAAAATTCTGCAATCTGCAATAACAAAGTTACAGCATGTCACTTGCTGTATAAATTGTCACTATTACCTCTTGGAGCAGAAGGAAATGTACATACACAGAGAGATATATGTGCATAATTTCATATTCCCAGAGGAAACTGAAAAATTATGTGTTTAATTGCAACATGAAAAAAGACACTTAAGCAATGGTTCACAATCCTACCAAGTTAAAGTCAAGTGTAAATGCTGCCTGGTACAACAGGGGAAGAATGGCCTTTGTGGATACCCAAGTCTGGGTGTGAATTCTGACTCTCTCACTTATTAGATCTACTACTCTGCCATTCCCTCTATTACTCTGAGACTCAGTTTCCCTAAATTTAAGACTGAAATTCAATATACATATTTTCAGCTCTCAAATTTTATGATTATCTGAGTATATATGAGAGAAGGATATAAAATTCCTCTGAAGACCAATTTTAGGAAAACTACTCTAGAATATACGTGAGAACAATATTTAGGCTTCATTAAAGCATTCTCTTTTATTTGCTTTCTGATAAATCTATATTCTTTGTCTAGAGTCATAAATATTACACAGTTGTTCTTATAAAGTTGGCTTTAAAAAGCAGCAGGCTCTGTGCTCCCGCATGAGTCATTACGGGTACTTCCCACGCTTCTTCGAAGGCCCAGTTCTACTATCACTCATTCGTTAACCCTTTCTGTGTCGACTCCAGCCCATGGCTTAGTCTCTACCCTGAAAAAAACTTAAGGTTTGTTTGGGGACATAAGACTTCCCTTCCTTGCTTAGCATTGAGTTGAGCACAGGAAATTTCAGTCCTTGCTTGGAGATGACCTGAAAGTTTTTTTTTTTTTAATTTGTAAATTTTTATTGATGGGGGGGGGGGGGGACTTGCTGTTCCACTTACTTAAGCGTTCATTGTTTGCTTCTTGTATGTGCCCTGACTTGAGACCAAACCCGCTACCTTGGCATATTAGGACTAGGTTTTAACCAACTGAGCTGCCCAGCCAGGGCCAAGCTGAATGTCTTCAAAGACCTCACACACATGCAGGCATTACCAAGAAAGAATAAATTTAGGAAAAGTTTTTCCATCTTTCTTACTAACAGAACTTCCATTTTGATTGTGCATTTAGACTCTAGGTTAACTATATGGAGATTGTGAAAACTCAATTTTTAGCAACTTAAGGTCCGCCCAACGATGGCCTAACACTTTCACGTGTTGTTCAACATACACTAAGTTGGGCCTTAAATATCCTACAACCACGTGATCTTCCCAAACTCTCCTAATAAGGCAAATGGGAAGCGAATCCTACAAGGGTTCACCTTTTGCCCCTCAAGCTTCACTGTCTATCCCTCTTCACCCTGCTCTATGCCCGGGGAAGCCACTGCTTCTGGTGTGGTTTGGTCAATGGCAGGAACTGGCAGACTAGATGGTGGGAAGAGAGTGAGCCGGGTATTTATCCCTCTGACTCACTCTCTGCCGAACTGCCATCCCTTCCCTCAGCTCCCCAGCTCCCGTCTCCTGCAGTCTGCTAACCATTTTCTCTCCCCTTGACCTTTAGGACTATAGGATAAAAATGGCTCTCTTCTGTTGCTAGCTCTGGAGTCTGGTACTAACTTATTGGTTTCCCTGAATCTAGCCCAAACCATTGTCGACAGCCCTTGACTAATTCTCTAAAATAGCATCAGTCTGGATGTGCCATGTGGTTCCTGCCAGGATCCTAACTGAGCCTTGACTCCAGTGAAAAAGAGGTATCAGGAAAAGAGCCGCTCTGGACCGAAGCATCATGCCTTGTTACAGCAGGCTATGCCTATCACAGGAACAGCTCTCGTGAATAAGCTGTACCTCTTTGCTAGGAAAGTGTAAGAGCAAGTGTCCCTTCTAGGTTTACAGGAAACCAACAATTGGATTTATGCCTCAAACCAATAAGGGTAAGAATGAAAGCCTTAGACACAAAATGACTATATTAACCAGAAGATAAATCTAGCTAAAGAATATTTTACAAGCAAATGAAAAAGCACAAGCCCACCAAAATTCAGCTTCTTCTGCTTCTATCACTAAAAACATCATTAAGTAAGGAGAGAGAGAGAGAGAGAGAGATTCTGGAATTTTAAGAAAAGAGCTGAGAACAAAAGAACGATATTGTTATGAACATAGCGCTGAAACTTTAGAATAGTCAAGGCTGTCCCTCTGACTGCATTAGAGTGCCTATAAATACCCACACATAGATATAAGTTTATTTCATTATAACACATTCACTGAAAAATGAATTATTATTAACCGCTAATATGGAATATCATGAATATGGAACCCCATATGAACGCAATAGTGCTTTGCCCTATAACCTCCTTCCTAAATTCTTGCATTTCATGAAACAACACTAGATTTTTATGCGACACTTCTGGGCTGCCCTCTACTTATCCTCTGGTTTTCTCTCATCTTCGCCAGTCCCAAACCTTCTTATTGGGATAATGTTCCTAAAAGCCTCATTTGCCCAGAGAAGCCCTTGACTTCACCTTCTAAGGTTACTTGGACCCATCTTTCTTAATCAATTTTCTTTCCTCCTCCTCCCCTTCCAATTCTCTGCTACCCTCACTCAAGGACACTTGAAGGGGGGGGGGGGGAATAAGCTCAGCTTGAAATGTACATTGAGATCTCATCCATATTCTGTACCAATTTCCAGACCATAAAATTCCTTATTGGCAGAGAAAGTGTTCTGTGATAATGCCTAAAATAGTCCTTTTTACCTTGTGCTTAAAGTAAAACACACCTTGAATGTACTTTTTTAAAACTATGGCATGCAACAGAAGTCAAAGAGGTTAAAAGAAGGATTCTTCTCCTTTCTATTTCTTTTTGTTAATGGACACAAACTTTCTCTTCATTGACATCACCTAAGAGAAAGAAGACTGGCTTAGGGATTTGGAACGTAAGGGACTAAGGCAGCACCCACGACCCTACCTATCATGCAGGGCAAGCCAGGATGTGGAGCTCAATGTAATTGACACCCAGCTCACATCTCTGATGGCAAAGATGACTTCTGACCCACACAGTTGCAATTCTGGGATACCACCTTCCACTTCAGCAGCGAGGAGTGCCTGCACTTTAAGGCACGCCGCTCCTCGCTAACCCCTGATACCAATTGCACAGCATAGAGACTCAGTAAATAATTGGTGAATAAGTGCTTGCACAGGGTTGACTTCACCCCTTCATTTGGTCTGCAAAGCCCATTCCCCTGACTCTGCGGTAGAACAATCTCTCTTTACCCTTCAGTGCCTGGATATGGGCAGCAGGCGGTTACCACACTCACGGCCGTGCAGCCTCAAACGATCCCACGCACTACACCACATGACTCATCGTCAAAGAACTTTCCCACCTGAAACTAATGAATCTTCCCCCCCATCCCCGTGAGGTAAGTGCAGGGTGCTCACTGCAGGTTGTAAGGAGGAAATTGGGGATGAGGAGGTTACAGGCTGTGCCAAAGGTTATTAAGGGTGTCTGCCGGGGAATGAGGTCATGATGCAGTCATCCGGGCGCAGCCCTGCCACCCACTCCGCAATCCAGGCCTTTCTCCCATGCCCTGACCACCTTACCATCCTCTGGTCTTTTGTGGAGGTGTCGACCGAGGCCAGCAGATGTGTGCATTTCGAAGGGAAAAAAGCATTATGATTTGCCCCTGCTAAATACTTTAGATGTCTTTCCCACAATAATTCATATTAGAAGTCATCTCTCTCAGATTTTTTTCCAGTAAAGATATCTAGTTATGTAGATTTAGTATTGTCTTCTGGAAAGAGGGCTGAGAATAATGCGTATTCACCCGTCTTCCTGGGAAACACATGGTGAGGTTCGCTCTAACATCTTCACAGACACAGGCAAGCGCATAGGCTGCCTCGAAGTTCGTGGTTGCTGCCTGCCCAGGCCTGGGAACTGCCCAGAGCAGAATGATGCTCAGCCTACTCGACACACTTCACACCTTCCACCTCCTGTCTGTGGATTCCCATGGCAGGCACAGAGCAAGTATCACAACCTTCTCTACAGTTGGTCTGTCTGACTTTGCCAAACAGAACTAGGACTGGCCATTTCCCAAGGAAAAGCAAACTTCACCCACCACAACTATGTCATTTTTCCTTTGCCAGTTCCTCTTCCTCCCCGTCTCGCCTAGATTAGGACCTACCCCAGGGTTCAGGCTTTAGTGTTATTACTGTTTACTTTCCTAAAGTGTGTGTATTACTGTTACTTTCCTTAGAAACCACATTTGCTTTTACACTTTCAGCTCCCATTCCTTGTTGATTTCTAAATCACCAGGCCTATCTCTGACCTAAGGAGGCTGGGTTATAAACTCTAGTTTTCTGCCATTTTCATAGAGTAGGAGTTGGAGTGGATGACTTACTATCCCATTTGGGGAATGACTAGTCCTGATAGACACTAAAGCATTCCCTAATACTCCAATAATTAAAACAGTATAATATTAGCATATGAATAGGCAAATGGAACTGAATAAAACGTACAGAAATACTCAAATGCACGTGGCAACTTATCATATGATAAAGGTAGCTTCTCAAACCAGTAAAGTGAGAATACACTTTAAAAAGTTAAGTTGGGACAGCTGGGTGGCCAGGAAAAAAATAAAATTGGACAAATAGCTCGTACTGTAGACACACAAAAAACAAAGCCATAAAAGCTGCAGGAGAAAAAATATGAACATAGAATGACATTAGATAATCTTAAGGAATTCTTGGTGTAATAATGACATAGAAGTTATGTTCTAAACAGTTCCTACATATTATTGCTATATATTGACGTACTTAAAAAGAAAATGCTATGATGTCTGGGTTTGCTTTAAACAGTCTCAAAAATGGATGGAAGAATAAGTAAAACAAGACTGGCAACATACTCCTCATTATTAAAGCTGAATGATGGGTAGTTGGGGTTTATTATACTATTTTCTCTAATTTGTGTATGCTTAAAATTTTTCATAATAAAAAGATTTCTAAAGAGTACCAATAGAAAATTTAAGTGACTTCCTTGGAGTAGGGAAAGGCCTTTCTAAATAGGATTCAAAACACAGGAAGTTTTAAATTAAATTTAGATAAATTCAATTACATTGACAAACAGTAACTTTCTGTATGATAAAAAAACAAAAAAACAAAAAAAACCCATAAGCAAAGTTGAAAACAAATAACAACCTGAGAAAATATGTTCAATTTATGGCACAGACAAAACAGTGGATAATCTCACTAATATGGAAAGAGTCAATAGACTTCAATAAAGAGATTATTGGCAACCCAACAGAAAAATTAGCAGAGAACATCAATAGGCATTTAATAGAAAAATAAATAAAATGGCCTTTAAGTATCATGAGGAAAGTTGAGCATCTTCCCAAATATGAGAAATGTAGATTAAAATATACTTTATAGCCCTGGCTGGTGTGCCTCAGTGGACTGAGCGGTGGCCTGCGAACCAAAAGGCCTGTTCAATTCCCACTCAGGGCATATGCCTGGAGTGCATGCCAGGTCCCCAGTAGGGGTGCATGAGAGGCAACCAAACACTGATGTTTCTCTCCTTCTTTTTCTCCCTCCATTCCCTCTAAAAATAAATAAAATTTTAAAAAATAAAACAAGAAAGCAAATGATTGGAAACAACCCAAATGGTCATCAAAAAGAGAATATATGTATGCCTATATACATATATGTGCATACATACACATTACATATAAACACACACAAATGGAAATATGATTCAGTCATTAAAAATGAGGTTGCTCTTGATATGCTGCTGTGAAAACGTTCTATGATATAAATATTATATATGAATGGAGATAGATTTAGAAATATGAAGATTATGCCATTTTTGTGTTATAGAGGGAATGACATAAAAAATACTGTATGTATTTGATACTTATATATGCATAAATATATAATATATAGGAAACATATGAAAATGATGACCTGTATGTGGAAAGATAGGTGTGAAACATATAGTATAAGGGCACAGACGGGGAAGGAAGCTTCTTAGACTATACCTCATTTCATCGTTTTCATTTTTGGTCCATAAAATGCATGACTTTTTTAAAAAATTAAATTAAAACAAGGCATTCAATTAGCTCTATAGTTTATCATTAATTGACCTACTCTATAGTTAAAGCTCAATAGTTCCTTCTAATGGACTAGGGACTTGGAAAAGCCAAAGAGCAGATGATAAACAATGGCATTATTATTTTTTTGGACTACAATTTTTTTTTAATTTATAAATCATGTTAATTCTATTACGGTTGTCTCAATTTTTCCCCCTTTACCCCCTCCACCCATCACACCCCCCCCCCCACAGTCAATTCCCACTCTGTTGTCCATGTCCATGGGTCATTCATACATGTTCTTTGTCTAGTCCCTTCCTCTTCTTTCCACCAACAATGGCATTATTATTTGTCTTCGAAATGCATCATTTGATGGTAGGTATGAGGGCAGCAGACAATTCACTATCCTAATAACATTTTGCAAATTCTGTTGGTAAAGTTCCCCAAGATCTTCATAAGAACATATCACAGTTTTCCGCAAAAAGAGCAGATTAAGAATGCAGGTAAGGAAGATAAACAGCCAGGAAGCACTGCCTTCCTGCAGAGCAGAAGTGTTATATCCATTCAAATATACTATAATTGTTAACTATTAGCACCACCTCTCAAATACTCTAGACCAAGGGTGTCCAAACTTTTGGTGCCTCTGGGCCACACTGGAAGAAGAAGAGTTGTTTTGGACCACACATTAAATACATGGTGATGTGTAATCACAAAAAAATCTCACAATGTTTTAAGTAAATTTACACTTTTGTGTTGGGCCACATTCATAGCCATCCTGAGCCGCATGCAGCTCACAGGCCGCAGGTTGGACGCCCCTGCTAGGCCGTTAGGTGCTAAGTTTTTCATCCACAATGTCTGATTCTAAACTTGCCTCCACTCCAGGCCCCAGATTCCATCTTTAGGATTTATCTAAATTGTATGTAGATATCAATTACCCACTTTTAAGATTTAAAATGCATCATTGCCATGAAAAGTGTCTGGCCCACATGAAATAACTAAATTATTACATTAACGTGATATGTTTAACTTTGACAAGTGCAAAAAAATAGTTTTCATGAATTCATTAGCCACATTATTTTATTGGTCCTAAATAAATAATTTCTGTTAGGTTCTTTGAAATATGAGAAATAGCTCAACATCTCCTGTGACTCCATTTGAGGTTCTGGCATCCCAAATTTCAGGCTTCCAAGTGAACAAGAGGCAGCAGCCTGGAAAGTCTTTCCCTTAACCACTCACATGAAGCCTTCATCTGTAGAAAGGGGCTGTAACCCACTCCCATGGGAAATGATGCAATGGTTCCTTGTGCGCATACAGTAAGGGGGTAATTCCTGCTCGTTAGCTGAGTGAACAAGCTAAACATTTTTGCAGACTGGGCTATTTCTCAGCATTTCAGTTTCCTTACATATAGAATCAAGCATTAAAAGTAGGGGTCAACATTGAGAAAATTACTTAACCTTCCTGTGCCTCAGTTTCCTCACTGTAAAGACAGAATAATAAAACAGCCTCCTCCAGTGAGTGAGTCAATATGTCTCAAGCACTTAGAATAACATCAGAAAGACTGCATGAACTCAAGAAATATTAGCTTCCTGGATGTAACACCTTAGAGGTAGGTTTCAAAGTCTCCCTTGGGAGCCTGCCTTCCAGGGCTACCTCCTGAGAAGCTACAGAACATCCTGTCACCATTTTCCTTAGACTAATTAGCTGTGGTAGTGATGGAAACTATTTGCTTTCATAACTTTTATTTTACTTGTGTTGAATGATTTACATAATCCTGTAGCTAGGAGGTCCCAGACCTGCATTCCTTTCCTTGGAAAATTTGTTCGTCTTCCTCTAAAGGCAGTATTTTGTTCATCACGTTGTGTCTGAGAAATGACTCCAGGCTAGGGTTAGGCAGAGAACGTCAATCCCTTTCTCCGCCCTGTGTGCCAGGGCCTGGAACGCCGGGAAGCAGAGGAAGACACTGTACCCAGCTGAGGGCAGAACCAACCAGCCCATAGTTTGACAAGAGCACTTAGAAGAGACCCCGGGCGGGGCCCATTGACAAATGTTAGAAAGCGATGCAGTTAGAATCTGGCACCTGGAACCTCTGAGCCTCTACTTTCTGTCACAAGGGGGATATTAAACTGTCATAATCTGGAAATAAATGGCAGAAAACAGTGCTTATAATCAATAGTTTAAATGTGTGCTTGTCCGTCTCCTCCAGCAGGGGTTCCCAGCCCCCTGAACACAGACAAGTAAGGTCCATGGCCTGTTAGGAGCTGGGTCACACAGCAGAAGGTAAGTGAATGAATGGTCGCTGTTGACAAAAAGGTTGGGGACCTAGGCCTACAGTGTCTCCTCTTAACACTATGCAAACAGGAGAGCAAACAAACTGGGAATGCTGCTCCCAGAAGAGGCCACACAGAATGTTACAAAATGCTCCCCAAATCATATGATCTTACGGAAGCAAGTGGAATCAAACTCAGTGTGCCTGATGGGAAATAAGAGGACAAACATTCTCCTGGATACTAATTTGAAAAATATACCTTTGCCACACTCAAAATGTCCATCCAGTATCTCTTTCCCTATTCCTTACCTCATTTAAAATGAACATTTTTAATTTTTCATAAACATTATCCAACTTATACACTCTAAATGGACTAAACACATCCACTGATTCAGTTATTCAATCAGTATTTATGGAGCATCCATTATGCCCTGGGCATTTCTTTGTTCACTGCAGGAGCTCCCTAAAACATAGTTCCTGCTCTTGGACATCTGACTTTCCAATGATTTGCTAATGATTTTCTACATGTGCCCTCATGCAGAATAACCTTTTTTAAGTTAACATTTCTTGAGAGCTTATGGGTGTCAGGCACCTGGAAGCAATAATTCATTTAATTCTCACCACACACCTGTGAAGTGGGTACTATTATTATCCCCACTATACAGATGAGGAATTAAGGTTTAAAGAAAGGATAAGTAACTTACCCAAGGCTACAAAGCTAGTAAGTCATGCACAGAATTTAAATTCAGGTCCAGTTCCAAACACCTCCGTCTTCCTCCCTACACTATCCTGCTTTCAAAACTCCTTAAATATAGTTGGCTATGACGGCTATATTTTGTTTATAATAGTCTCCTCTGAATTTTTTTTTTTTTTTTTTTTTGGTTTGCTTCGATTCTCATCTTCTTCTGTTGATGGCTTTCTAGCATCTAGAAAATGATCATTTAAAAACAATTGTATCAAGTCATGGGACCATGGCAGAGCAGGCTAAGAAATGACAGCTATTTGTACATAAATATTTAAATATAAGCACTCCACTCCACTCTCCACTTGGTGCATTATTCAAATTCTGGGCTTACACAAAAAGGTTTCCGGAACTTACCAGCTGCTTCCTTTTGTGCTCTCAATGATTCTCACCCAAACGAGACTCAGAGGACCCATCTTCCAAATCAGCCTCCTTATATTTACACCTGGTCACTGATGTCATTTGCCTTCTTTCCTGCCATCTCACTAGAGAAGAGAATCAATTGGAATTCTCTCTCTCACTGCTTCCTTTCCTTTCCCCAACTTGCTTTTGGCCCCCCAAAACTCCTGAAGCCAAAACCATAGTTCAGTGAAGTGAGTGTGATTAAGCAAATTAAGAACCGGCTCAGGGAGCCACTCTAATTGCTCTAATCAGGGATATTTCCCCCGCTCTGCTTGTGGGAGGCCTGGCCGGCCTGGCACACCGGCTCCCTGTCCCTGGTGGTGTGTCAGCAGATGGCAATCACTGCTGCTCTGTTTGCAGGTTAATGTGAGATTGTTCAAGTCTGGGGCTCCAAACCCTAACGATTCTTCTTGATTTCTTTCCTCGGTCCACGGAAAACCCCTTGTCTTTCGTCCCTGAGTGCCCCAGAAGCCCATGCCACCACTCAGACCAGGACATCAGATTCTTCAACAGGAAGAAGAATGTGTGAGAGGGAGAGAGGGGTCTGTCTACCTGCCTGTGATATGCAGGCTCCCTGAAGGCAGCTATAGTCTTTCTTCTCTGGGCTTGGCACAGAGCAGGGGTCCAAATGTTTGCTGAATGCATACCGTGGAATGAAGAAAGGAGGTGTGAAAGTAAAGTCGCGTTTTCTTTTCAGGAGCGTTTTATGGAGCAATGGATTTATTTAATAAGAAGGAAGAAAATATTTGCATAGGGAATGTGCATATCACATATTATACTTGAGGATGCTGAAAAGACTGGCTAGTACTTAAGCACATATTTTACCATTAACTCAAAATAGTTAAAGGCTGCAAGTGTATATGAGGAGAAGGAAAGAAATCGAGGTTGAAGTACAGTAGAAAAGCATGAAACTGGTATTAAATCAGGAGCTTCTACCAGGAAAAAAGCAGGAACAGCAGCAACAATTGATGTTCTAACAAGCTTAATTTGGTTATAAAATCCTTCAAGGAAAATTCCAGAACCTCAAGAATTTAATGCCTTAATGAGGCCTCCTAGGTGTTTGTATATTAAAATATGGCCACCCCTGCTCAGGCTTTGGTTAACTTTCCACACCTTTTGGCAACGGCAGCTCGTGAAGCAGGGCTGAGAGGGCTGTCACAAGAGCGCCTTTGGGTCTGGGCTCACTGGGGCTGGCAGCACAGATCCAAGGAAACCTGGCCACGAGCTGCAGCTGCGGCGTCACCCACAGTGCGGTCCGTGTACTTGGCTTCCTCTGTGCGGGGCGTTATGCTGAGCATTGGGTTAGAAGTGTCATGTTTTGGCCTCATCAATCCAACTTTATCTCTGGGGTTTTTCTTAGCTGAGGAAGTATTAATCAAATAAACTTTTTAAATGGAAAATGCACATATTGTTTATTCATTTAGCAAGCATTCTTAAACATCTGCTGAGCACTATATGAGAAACTAGAAATAAAAACCTTCATAAGACATGGTCCATGCCCTAAAGTGATTTGAATTCACCGATGAAGGCAGTCCATGTACCATGGCACACGTGTGGCCATTGGTGTGGGGGCAATGGATTACAGAGCATTACTAACTCTACCTACTACATTTCCTTTTCTAAAAATTCTAGTGATCCCTATAGCTAGCAGTATGTAATAAGGCACAGCATTGATGCTGAAACCATGCAGGGAGGCTCCCAGAAATAAGCAAATCTGCAAAGAATAAATCTATACATATTTAATTTGGCCAAGTGGAGGAAATATCTCAAAAAAAAGGTTTTTTCCTTTAAAAAAAAAAAAGGAAACATGCTGTCTAAGCCTTTCCCCAGATAGCACCAGAATAAATTAATGGTTGGAACCAGTGCTCAGATTTGCAACACTGATCAGCTATCACCTTGAGGCTCTGTTTCCGTATCGCAAACCAGTACTTTGAGGACTTGCACCAAACTCCATGGCTTCTCTGTCCCCAATTCTTTATTCAGAAATTTCACCCTTTCCACAAAGTTCCATTCTTCCAGAAGTATAAGATATAACAGATTTGTCCAGCTTCAGGGAGGAGGGAGGGAATCAAGTTTACTGATTACCAGTTTAGCCATCCAAAATTAAATCTTCAGCATGTGTACCCAGCAAGCCCCTGCACCTTAATGAGAGTTTATCACAACGTGTTTACCTGATTTTTCTGAAGGCATTCTAATTATCTAAAAAAAAAAAAAAAAGGTATAGTTCCCTGTGATCCAAAATGAAATAATTTTCACCTAGATGAAGTATTTGCCATTCACATAGTGAAGCGCTAAGAGCATTCGCTCTTAAAATGAACATAACTTAATACAAGAACTTATATTCCAGGAGCGCATTTGACTAGGAAAAAGTTGGATGCAAAGTCATGTGGACTGTTAAAATATGTCATCTCCTGAAGCCAGCAAAGGGCTCCTTTGCTGTTTTAGATGGAAGCAGCCTCCTCAGTGAAGTTCTGGTTGTCTGGGCAGCATCCTCATTCACCAGGACTTTCTCCCTGTTCACTGAGAACATCCACACGGTGTTTAAAAGGCTATCCTGAGGCCTGACTGCCAAGCTCATTACAACTAGTCCTAGAACTGAGTTGTACCTTGAGTTAATTTTCAAGAGACTATCTCACTCAACTTATGTACTCTGCTTTCAAGGTCTTCCATTTAAATCCTTAGAACTTCAATCTTGCTTTGGGAGAATGCCAGAATTTCAAGTATCCTTCTTAACTAAATGCCCTCTACTGCCAGCACACCAAAAACAGCAGGTTCTTGGAAAATATCAGAGATCAAAATCCTACTCAACAGATCTATACGAAGCACCTACTAAGGTCGGCCCTGTGAAAACCACTGTGGAGTTCTACTGGAGTTGTATTTTAAATATAAAAAAAATCTTCAACCTAAAGACCTGGTTAGACTAGGTATAACGCATGAGATGAGTGCAGGGCAGGGCGTACAGGGCGGAGTGTGATTCATAATTAAAACAAGTGCTATAGGGCACAATAAGTGACAATAATAGCTCATAATAGTGCCTTATTATTTAGGAACAAAGCCTGAAAAATAAAGAGTGCTTAAATTAGATAAAGTGCATTCACATACAATACCTCTTTTGATTCTTTTAGCCACACAGCGAGGGAGACAAGAGAGATGTAACATTTTTAATCCCATTTTAATAATAATTACAGATGAGGAAACTGTGATCGATAGAAATAAGGGGGCCTAGCCAAGGGCACCTTGCAATTAGGTGGCAGAATTCCAGGTTAGTAGACCTTGCATTGTATCCCTGTTCAACATCACACTGCCTCCTTGCTAAGTACCAGGAGAGGGAGAAGAGGGAGCATGAAAGGACTTGGAGGGTGAGCTATGAAGGATGTAGGGTCTCCAAGGGGGAAAGGACAATAGAGAGATGAGCAAAGAGCATGACCACAGGCTCAGATGCAGAGACTTGGGAGAGAATGACCTACTGAAAAGGGGCATCTTTTAGGAGGAAGCTGGAAACGGGAACTGATAGGAAAAGTAAATCATCATGGAACTTTCAGCAAGTCCGAGTCTGGAGTTGGGTTTTGGTCTTTCAAACAATGAGGCTGTTTGTAGAAGAAGGCTGTCGTGACCAATACAGAGATTAAGAAAATTGATACTGTGTTCGCATAGTAGAGGGGTTAGAGAGGTGGGAAGTTGGGGGGTGGGGCAAAGAGTCTTGGTTTTTGAAATCCAGGAGGGATGGCGGTGGGCCTGGCATAGTTCTGAGATGTGGAAGTGGGTACACTTTACAGGGTTCATCACCCACATTCATTTGCACATCACTGAGCAACAGCAAAGCTAAAAACACTTTGGTTACAAGGAACAGTGCGTATATCAAAAGTAGGATGATTGGCGCTTATAGTTTAGGATGGATTAAGCCATTTTAGGCTGCTTGACTTAAAACTGTTAAGATGTGCTGTCTCCAGAATTCAGGATTGACAAAGGTAATATCACCTCCATTTTCAGGCCTTGGTTTAGTATGCCAGCCCATCGTCAGGCCAGACTAAAGGTGACCCCAAGGTCTGCTGGAGTTCCAACAGATGGAGGGGGTTTGAGTGGGGTCAGGGGCACTCTGGGGTCCTCGCCCACACCTATATGGAAAGAGGTCTAATTTTGTAAAATTGCTTTTATTAAAATATTTTTAGAAAATTGCAATTGAATAAAGAGTTCCATAGTTTCAAACAGCTAAAAAGCCACCAATCATGTCCCATCTCAGGCACTGACAGGAGGAATCAAGACAGAGCAGTGCGGTGCCTGGTTCAAGGTCACAGAGAGGTGAGGTCACTTCAGGGGCATTTTTGACTGCCTTAAATTGGGAACTGAACAAGCTTTTGCACAGAAAAAAGAAAGGACAAAATGAAAAGGCAACCTATGGAATGAGAGATATAAGTTGCAAATCAGTATCTAATAAGAAGTTAATATCCAGAATATAGAAGGCGCTCATACAACTCAATAGCAAAAAAAAAAAAAAAAAATCTGATTAAAAAATGGGCAGACTTGGCAGCTCAGATGATCGGAGCATCGTCCTGTGCACCGAAATGCTGCGGGTTCGATCCATGGTCAGGGCACATACCTAGGTTGTGGATTCAACCCCCAATTGTGGCATGTATGTGAGACAACTGATCAATATTTCTCTCTCACTTCGATGTCTCTCTCCTTCCCTCTCTCTCTAAAAATCAATAAACATCCTCAGATAAGGAGAAAAAAAAATATGTGCAAAGGACTTGACTATGTATTTTTCCAAAGAAGATATACAAATGGCCAACAGGTACATGAAAAGGTACTCAACATCACTCATCACCAGGGAAATGCAAATCAAAACCACAATGAGATACCACCTTACACCTTCAGAACGGCTGTCATCAAAAAGAGAGAAGATCGGTGTTGGCAAGGATGTAGAGAAAAGGAAACCTTTTCACAATATTGTTTGGAATGTAAATTAGTGCGATCACTATGGAAAACAATATAGAGGTTCCTCAAAAAATCAACAGTAGCCCTGACTGGTGTGACTCAGTGGATTGGGCATCATCTTGAGAACTAAAAAGCTGCCAGTTCGATTTCAGGGCACGTGCCAGGGTTGCGGGCCAGGTCCCCAGTTGGGGGCATGCATGAGGCAATCAGTCAATGTTTCTTTCACACATTGATGCTTCTCCCCCTCTGTGTCTTCCTCCCTTTCTCCTCTCTAAAAAATAAATAAATAAAATCTTTTTTTTTTTTTTAGTTTAAAAAAATTAACAATAGAATTCCCATATGATCCAGTAATTTTACTTCTGGGTACAAATTTTAAGGAAATGAAATCATTATCTCCAAGAGATATCTGTACTCCTGTATTCACTGCAGCATTATTCACAATAGCCAAGATATGGAAACAACCAGTTGAATGAATTTAAAAAATGTTATATATATATTTTTTCTTAGTATATGTGTGTAGAATATTACTCAGCTGTAAAAAAGAAATCCTGCCATTTGAGACAACATGAATGGGTCTTGAGGGCACTATGCTAAGTGAAATAAGCCAGACAGAAAGACAAATACAGTATGATCTCATGTACATGTGGACTCTAAAAAAGTCAAAATAACAGAACCAGAGGACAGAGCAGAGCTTGCCACGGGCTGGGAGTGGGGAAATGGGGAGATGCTGGTCAAACTTTTGTTTATAAGATAAATACGTTCTGGGGATCTGATAGATAGCATAATGACTCTAGTTAATAATAATACTGTGTTATACACTTGAAATTCACCAAAAGAGCAAATTTCAAGTGTTCTAACCACAAGATAAAGGAAACCATGTAAAGTGATGGAAGTGTTCAAACAACATTGTGGTAACTATTTCACAATGTTTACATATATCATCACATTGTACACCTTAACACAATTTTATTTATTTTGTTGGTCAATTTTTCTTAAATAAAGCTGGAGGTGGAGGTGGGATGGGGAACTTGGGCAATGGGAACTCAGAAAACAAAACTCATTTAATGCCCTTTAAGCTCCCAGCCTGGGACTCCCTCCAGGCCCTTCCCTGTGCCTGGAGCAGAGCCAGCCTGACGCCCTCAGCAGGTCCGCGCAGGCAGCAAGGACCCAGACGGGGATGAAGTCCTTGGGCGCGCGAGCCCGCACGCCCACTCACACATGCACGCTGCCTGGCCGTGTCTCAGAGCAGCAGGGTGCACACCCAGAGCTTGCTGCAGGGTTAAGCGTTCTGCTAACAAATAAAACTTACAGTTCTTCTATTAGTACTTCTAATAAGAAAAGGTTCTAGTTAATACTTTTCTCCAACTCATTCATGCTTCAACACCTATCTCTTTCTCCCTCACTTTAGTCTCCTTCTGGAGGCTAAGACGAAGTTTCCCCGTCCCCCTAACCCCCATCAAAAGAGAAACCTTAAAAGGACGCCAAACACACCACCACCACCAACAAAAAAACCGCCTTCAGAAAGGGATGCCTTGGGGAAGATAAAGAGGTGCTGCAGGTTTAGAATTCTCACTGTTAGCGAAGAGTTATGATCCAGAAGCAGAGAATCATTAAATCTGCTGGTTTCACTTGTATAACAGCATATAATATGTACCTGTTCCTGCACTGCACGCTGAATCAGGAAGTTTGGTGAGGGGGGGAAGCCCAGCAGAGCCCCTAGTAAATCTGTCTTTTTGTATTCCAATCATAAAAAAGTCTTCCCCTCACTTTTTCACACAAGGTCTACCATCACCTGAACCCATGTTTATCGAACAAAGTGTCTTTCTCAAAGCAAGAGCATTTCTCTTCTTTGACAGCAAAACTGATTAAATCTTCCCAGAGAAAAGTTAGGCAGACCAGATCCCACTTTCCTGCCAGTAACAAGGGGACAGGCTTTCCAATTCTATTGTTTCCTTTTCTCTTCTAATAGCTAAGAAAAAATTTAAAAAGTGGTACAATTCTGTAAAAATAGTTCTACTGAAGGTATAGTTGTCTTCATTTTAACTGAGGTTGAAAGATTTCTTACCAGTTTTGGGATTTATCTAATCTAACAGTCAAAACTCTTGAACTAGCCATGTTACTGGGTGTAAATTGAGGGAAACTGGAGTGAATACCGATGACACGCAAACCAACAGATAAGCCTTCCCTGGCCTGACTTAATGTGAACGTTTCAGGACAGAGAATTCTGAGAAAATTGTGACTTCGCATCAGCAACATTAGTGGCAAGAGGCATTTCCAAAAAGAGGCTGTAAGTTACAAATGAATAGCAGCTTCTGTCAACTGATTAACTCCACCATATTTACAATGCCCAGTTTTAAAAACAACAGATCAAGATGACCTTCCCAGCACTCAACAGCACCGCAAACAGTAGTTTATCCCAGTTAGAAATCTAGGGATTGGGCAGGGAGGTACTATCACTGGCATATGTGCTGATCTGAGCAATACAGCCTGTTTTTGTTAATCACCCCTGCCAGAAATATAAACTATCCTTATAATAAGTTACACAGTTCTCTGCGCTTCATGAGCAATTCACCAACACAAAAGCTCCAGATTTTACAATAGTTATCAGCACTGTCAGCTAGCTGCTGAGAGTTACTGACATTAATTTGAGGTAAAATATCTCATGTTGCCTTTGAAAGTCATCTGCATGATTGCAGTGCTTTCTAATCGCTGTCGAAGACCCATAATTACGCCAGGAGAAATTGAGGCTCTCTGATCCCTGGTCTGGTAACTAGATGCACAAGCCTCCCTTTAGATTCTTCTGGAACAACAGCCCACAAGCATCACTGTGGGAAAAGAAAGCAGGCCTCCCAGCCTGTGCTCTCTAGACAGCCATTCATCAGTGATTCTGAAATCACTGGGTTCAGCTGGAACCTTCTTTCCTTGCCCCTAAACTTGGTTATTTACAAAGTGGCTAATGAAGAAACAATAAGTAATCTCCCGACCACTCTAATAGACAAGAATGAAAACTGAATAGAAGTACACTTCTATTCTTGAGCTGGATAAGAAAAGTAATTTCCCACCAAGCTCTGTTGGGGCTAACTTTCCTCCCAGCCGCGGAGGTGTAAAATGTGCTTTGCGCAGATTGGCCTGACCTTTGACAGATTTATTGACAAGACCTACTGGTTAGAGTGTGTGCGGGGATACACCATTTGTTAAGAAAGAGAAGAATTTTTACCACCAGGTTTAGAATTCTCACTATTACCAAAGAATTATGACCTGGAAGCAGAGAACCATGAAACGCACTGGTTTACTTGTTCAACAGCATATAATGTACCTACCCCTGCATTGCCAGCCGAGTCAGGGCCTCATAAAACAGATGTTTGGCTTTGAATACATGGCTATAATGTATTAGTAGCAGGAGGAAGTTATTAAAGATATTCCTCAAGTTTCAGGGAAAACCATATCAAAAGCAAGATGAGTTCGCTGCCAGTGTCTGCCTGAAGTTGTCAGGCTGCTCTGTGGACTGGGCACAGCTTCAGTCACTTTTGTTGGTCAGGTGCTCAAAGCCAGGGCATACAGGTAGCACTGCTTAGTCTCCTTTGGGAGGAGGGGGAGAGGGTAAAAGGAAGGACAACTGACTCTGAGTTAATTTTGCATTGACTTCTAGATCATAATGGTGAAAAAACGCTGTCTTCGTTATAATATTTTACAACTTCAATAAAGCTCTGATATTATTGGATAGCAATAAAGGATAAAACAATGAACAATTGTCTGCATGCGGCAGTCTATATAAAAAGGCTGTGACTGGAAGTCTAATTGCTTCTCAGCCTGAGTATTTAAATCTCCAGCCCCTAATGGAACACAAGTTATCATCAGGGTTGCGGGGAACCTGAATTTAACTGGAGTCAAAGAAACCTTGCTCAGATCCTGAACTTTGGCTCTGATCACCACTGCTAGCAACTGATTGACCTGAGCAAGTTGCTTAGCTTCTTAGCGTCTCAGTTGCCTCATCTATAAATCAGGACCATAAAATTTAAATTTCAGGGCTGTGGGGAGAAGTAAATGATAAGAAACAGTGAAAATTATGTGAATTAACTATAAAGTATATTTCACAATGCCTAGCCTATAGTAAGTGCTCAATAAATGTTAGTTTCCTTCTAGTTTTTTTCACTTTCTTTTTTTAAGTATATTTTATTGATTATGCTATTAAAGTTGCCCCAGTTTTCCCCCCTTCACCCTCCTCTGCCCAGTACCCCCTTCCCTCCAGCAATCCCCTCCACTTAGTTCATGTCCATGGGTCTAGCATTTAAGTTCTTTGGTTTCTCCCTTTCTTACACTATTCTTAACTTCCCCCTGTCTATTTTGTTCCTGCCAATTATGTTTCTTAATCCCTGTACCTTTTCCACTATCCTCCCTTTTCCCCCTCCAAGCTGATAACCCTCCAAATCATCTCCATGTGTATGATTCTGTTCCTGTCCTGTTTGCTTAGTATGTTTTTGTATTTTAGATTCAGCTGTTGAGAGTTGTGAGTTTGTTGTCATTTTATTGTTCATAGTTCTGATCTTTTTCTTAAATAAGTCCCTTTAACATTTCATATAATAATGTCTTGGTGATGATGAACTCCTTTAGCTTTACCTTGCTGGGAAGCACTTTATCTGCCCTTCCATTCTAGATAATAGCTTTGCTGGATAGAGTAATCCAGCAAAGTTATCTTTGCTTTTTGTAGATTGTAGGTCCTTGCTTTTCATCACTTTAAATACTTCTTGCCAGTCCCTTCTTATCTGCAAAGTTTCTTTTGAGAAGTCATCTAATAGTTTTATAGGAACTCCTTTGTAGGTAATTCTCTGCTTTTCTCTTATAGCTTTTAAGATTCTCTCCTTATCTTTTATCTTTGGCATTTTAATTATGATGTGTCTTGGTGTGGTCCTCTTTGGGTCCAACTTATTTGGGAATTTCCGTGCTTTCTGAATTTGTATGTCTACTTCCTTTGCCAAATTAGGGAAGTTTTCTGTCATTACTTTTTCAAATAAGTTTTCAATTTCTTGCTCTTCCTCTTCTCCTGGCACCCCTAGGATTCGGATGTTGGCATTTTGAAGATGTCCCAGAGTCTTCTTATACTATCCTCTTTTTTAAAAATTCTTATTTCTTCATTGTGTTCTGGTTGAATGTTTATTGCTTCCTTATGTTCCAAATTGTTGATTTGAATCCTGGTTTCCTTCCCTTCACTGTTGGTTCCCTGTGGATTTTTCTTTACTTAGTGTAGGCTTCATTTTTTTCCCTTATGTTTTCACCATAGTCAATGGGTGCTCTGAGCATCCTTATCATCAGTGTTTTGAACTCTGTATCTGATAAGTTGACTATCACACTTTTGCTTAGTTCTTTTTCTGGGGTTTTGTTCTATTCTTTCATTTGGGGTATATTTCTTTGTCTCATTTTGGCAGCCTCCCTGTGTTTGTTTCTGTGTATGAGGTAGAGTTGCTTTGACTCCCTGTCTTAGTATACCCGTCTGGATGAATGTGGCTTCTTTAAATGCTTGGCTGTCAGACTTCCATACAGTTCCATTTTCTGGCAGTTCTGGGTGTCTTTTGTTTTGAAGTTAGTTGTGATTCCTCTTGTGGTTGTGTGAGGAGGCAAAGCATGCCTACCTACACCTCCATCTTGACTGGAAGTCCTTTTTTTTCACTTTCAATTGTGGTAAAGAAACTCTTGGAAGGAGACAGGACCAAGTAATATGAAAATCTGACACCAGTTGAGCTTCCTTGCTGCTCAGGAGGCAGATTTAGCTGAACCATTATCAGTCCTATAAACAAGCCTTGTGTACCACCTGCTGAAGGTGCTGGTTGCAGGAAGGTATAATAAAATGCCTAGCAGGTGTGAGATTTGTTCACAGAATATTAACCATCTACCCCAGCACCTTGCAGATCCCACAGCAGCACTGTCTACTGGTGACTCACAAGAAGTCCTCCCTCTAAGCCAAAAAGCAATGCCTAAGCTGTTTCTTTGGCTTTAGTCATTTACATCCATTTTGTATATAAAAAGAATAGTACTCGCTCCCAAAGAAGGTGACAGGAAATAAGAGACAGGAGGAAATGGCCAGGTAGAAGAACAGCTAAGGTACCCAATTGTAACAAACCTCTCTTTCCTGCCAGGACACTAAAAACAGAATCCCAGCCAGCTGGTGAGTTACTCCCTTAGCCAATTTGATGGCTACATATTTGATGGGAAGGGAGGTCCAACTGTTGGAAAACAAAAACTTTTCCCACCAAATGGGGAGTGGTTGGAAATGCATTTGAAGAAAACTGCCATTGTGGTGTTCCAGGTTTATCCTCTCCAGGTTGTGCCAATCAAACTGCCTCGGCTCACAGGCTTGTGGGCCATTTCTCCAACCACCATGGTGCCGGTTCCACCTGCACTCTAAAACGCTGGGCTGTACATTTGGTTCCTCATCTCCCCACACGCTATAACTGACACACCATTTTTCATGCTCTAGAAAATGCAAACGCAGCTGAACTGACGCACTTCAAATCCTCCTGAGCAATTCAACTAAAAGATGAAAGCAGATGAGTCATTTCAAAGGATGGTTGGATGTCTTAGGGCATGGGGATGGAGGGAGAGTGTGTGGGGAAGGTCCCTTTTCAGGAGAGTCATTATCGGTTTAAAGCACAGGCGCTACCTTAATTTTAAAGTTTGCAGATATGCATCCTATATGACTGCATGTGGCACCTTCAGAGTAATAATACCACTGCCTTCTGAAGACTCTAGAGGGTGGCTGTCATACGAGGGTATAGGTACCTACCAGGCAGGTCCTGTCAACTGCCTGTAGTCACCTAATTAGCCTGAATGCCCCACCAAAGCCAAAAACAGAACATAGTTTGAAAGTGACTCAAATGGTTAGAAAAAATGTCAGTACCGTTGACCCTTGAACAAAATGGACTTCAATGGCACAGGACCCTTTACATGTGGATTTAAAAAAAAATACTATAAATGTATTTTCTCTTTTTTATGATTTTCTTAATAGCATTTTCTTTTCTCTACCATACTTTATTGTAAGAATACAGTATATAATACATATACAAAATACGTGCTCATCAAATGTTTGTTATTGGTAAGGCTTCTAGTCAACAATAGGCTATTGTTAGTAAAGATTTGGGGAAGTCAAAGTTATACATGGATTTTCAAATGCACAAGGATCAGCTTCCATAAGCCCTGAGATGTTCAAGGGTCAAGTGCAGTTAACATGACCAAGTGCAAGCCGCAGGTCTAGGAGTCACGAGGTCACGGTAGCAGGCAGAGGGGCCTAGACAGGCTGGGTTGGAGTTCAGGTATAGGCTACTTATCCACAGAGGCGTTATTCCATTCTTCCATCCTTTCTAAAACTAATCATCAACTTCTTATTCAGCAAGGCCCAGCTTAAACTCTACTTGTCCATGATTTCTCCACCAGGCAGCTGTCTGATCTCTTAGACAAACTTTTACTAGGTATTATTTATTACACTGTTTTTATAAAATTCCATCTTTATTATACAAGTAATATAATTACACACACATACATGCATGTTATCAACAGAGTGCTACAATTATATATCTCTTTCTTTCACTAGACTATAAACTTTTGAAGGCAGGAAACGCATCCCATATATTAAGTACCATACTTAACACTGAAGATTCACAAATAAACATCTCTTTAAAGTTTAATAAATGTAGGTGCAGATTAGTAAGCAATTAGTTTGTGAGCAAGTAAAAAAGAAATGATTTGTAAGGTCTAAGATGGGTAAAATGAGGTAAACTATCGCTAAACCTCTCCTTCCTTTGTGGCATGGTTACCAGGCTATTAAATCAGTAGAATTCCATGTATGGCCTGGATTTGGGCAAAGCAATACATGAAAGTTTTGATTGTTGTTGGAATGATGGCAAATTATGAGCTATCAAATCATGTTTTTTTAATAGATGAGCCTCAACACTAAACAGTCTAGTAGCATGCTGCACAACTCTGTCTTTATGCCTTTTAACATCTTTATCAACTACTTGAATGAAGATAAGAAGGTTTCCTATAAAACCTACTGAGGGCACCAAGTCAGGAAAGACAACTACTATGTTTTATAATAGAATCAAGACTTGTAAAAAGACTTGGCAAATTACAATATTGAGCTGAATTTGACACAATTCTAAAGTTATGCATTCAAATTATCAAGGGTATAGGCACAGAATAACCAAAACCTTGCTAGAGAGAAATTAGTTTATATGCATTTGTTAGTAATTAAAAGCACTATGTCATATATATATTTGGGTATTCGTGTGCATATGTGTGTGTACATATTCCTCTTCACAAGTCTGATCACCTTTGGAATTTAACATTTACTTTTAATTAGGAGCCTTGTAGAACCATATACCCAGGATGATGAAGTCTAAAAACTCTGCCTTAATTGCAATATTTGAGAGCGCTACACCTGTGTGCCCAGAGAAATGAAAACTTTGATGGGAAAAGGGGGAAACTGAGAGTTAATCTTCAGCTGATAACTTTTCAGCTACTCAGAGAGGAGAAAGTTACCTTAGAAGGTAACGTCAAGAAAGCTACAGGAGATTTACCTGGGGTCCAGTTTCAAAATGCCCAACAAGGGAATGGGCTGCCTGAGAGCAATGAGCACCTCGCAATGGAATTACTCAAGTAGAAAATAGATAAGCAACCACCAATGTGGATGTGTTGCATGGATTTCTGCACTTGGAGATCAGGGTCCTTAAAGGACCATGCAGCCCCCTTCAATCCTATGGTCTTCATTGGAGCTGATGGTCGTGGGACCAGAGGGGCAGGAGATAAGACATCTCAAGTCATTCAGTTGCACCACTGAACTTGACACAATCATGTTCTGCATCAACTCAGACTTGAAATCATCTACCTGGAAAGAGTCTGCCCTTACAAACCCACATGTGGCTGAGTAGCTTTTGTGGCACATGATGACTAGCCTGAGTGAGGGCCCTGCTGTTGACACCTTAATGAAAATACACATAGAAAATGAGGCTGAAATAAGCAAAAGGGGCAAAGAGTATGGAAAAATGGGCCCGTGAGCTGCAAAGCAGGGAGCTTGGGTTGAAGACATATAACTCAGAATCTAGAGGTGTAATCGCAATGCTGTGGGCTCTCACACAGATCATTGGTTTTTACTGCAGATCCTGGGAATAAAACCGCAGAGCAAATTTCAGTGTGGAGTACGGCACAACCACTTCTTCTTCACCCCAATGGCTCCAGTGTTCTCACAGCTCTAAAGAGTGGAGGCAGCATTGAAAAAAGTATTTTCTCTTATTCGAAGCCTTTCCCTCTGATCTGTGTGTTACTGCAAAAGTGGAATTTCTCGAGTCCCCCTTTCCCTATGCCCCTGTCACCCAACAACAACAACAACAAAAACAACAAAAACAGGCTGTGGATATAGGACCAAAAATATCAAACTAAAAAAAGCCTTCTTGTAAGAAATGAGAAAAACAGAATTTCTATCCTTGAGTTACAAAAGCTGAAAGGAAAGAGGAATTTCATAGACCCAGAAAGTGATTAAATGAAGAGAAAGACCTCAAGTCTACCCAACAAGTGATAAAATATTTTATTTGTTTTTTGGTGGGTGAAAGAAAATAAATCATTAAAATGACTTTCAGAATGCCTCAAAGATAGGGGCATTAAGTGGGTCTTGGCTATAAATGTTGTAGAGAATAATAAAAGAGTTGGTTTTGTTTCCTTAGCATTTGTCTGGGTTGAGCCTTCCTATTTCAACACAGGAATCACATCCGCCACAGAGGACACATTATTGCCTTTCCACGCAGGTCCTGCCCAAGAGTCCCGGAGCAGCTCTCTCACCCATCCCAGGATTCCACTTAACACGGACCCTACAGACCTGCCATCAAACCACCGGGGCTTCAGGATCACAGTTCATTTTATTTTCTTGGTTAATAATTATTTCATATTTACCTGCTTATAAATAGGTTTTATGTGTGTATGTTTTGTTCTTATTTTTCTTAGTCCTCAGAATTCAACATGAAGAGAGCAAGGCTCCTGCCCCAAGGAAGCCAGTCTATGGGCTACAGGGCCCTGGATTAATGCTGGTGTTGTTTAATGATGTATTTCAAGGGCCTGAAGATTGAAGTAAGGTGACAGACTAGCTGTTATAAAAGCAACTGTTGATTTTATTTAAACCCAGGAAGGATTAGCTAAGAATTTGTAAAAGTGGTAGGATTTTCAACTAACCTGCAAATTTGCATCCAGCATTTTGCTTTGAATATTTTATTTTTATTTTCTGGATGCCACGCTCTCCCATGAACATGTGGTGGCTCAACTAAATCTCAAAAGACAGCTCCCTTTCAAAACTAAGTTTCTCTAGATCTATAACACATACATATATAAAAGCTTGGAAATAAATTGAATTCTGGAATGAACTGGAACAGAACACACGTGCTAATCAATATTGCTCTCTACAACTGCTCATACACTCAGTCTTATATTTGTCCTCCAAATCATATACAATAGGAGCCAAGAAGAATATTCAGAACAGTGACATGATAGGGGACAGGTAGGATTTGTAAATGGAAGCAACTCCAGCTACCTTTCCATAGCACTTGTCTATGATGGCACATGTCTTCTTAAGTGCCAAGGCTCTCTCAGCACCATCACAAGGACAAGTCTTAAAGGGGCTTTAAGATCCCCACTGAATACTCAGTGGTCAGCCTGCAGCACTAACTAAGATGGTCCAGGCAAGACGTATCCCAAAATCACCATTCATTTTCATAGCCATTACTTTGCCCTTTAGATCAACACCAGGCAGGCTGGAGGGTCTGGTTACTTATACAGTCATTCTACATTGACCATTAAGACAAGCCACTTTTGACCACGCTGGACAATATAATTTCCCAAGTGCGCTGTGGCTCCATGTCCAAGCCCTGTTTTTGTAATTCCTATTACTAAGCAGGAACCTTGGCCCTAGAGTCCACTGCCTGGAGACTCTAATTCAGCTGAAACCAATATGAGCCAGCCTGGATGACTCAGGGGGAACGGAAATGATGGGGTGAGTGATCGTTCTCTTGAAGTCACTAGTTGGGTAAAAGCAGTTGTTCATTACCTGATGGGACAAGTTTCTCAGGCTGGCCTAGAACAAAACAATAAATCAATGTCACTCTCCTCCCTAACATCTTAAAAGTCTATATTTAAAATCTTCATTTCAGCTCATAAGTCAAGGAAAACTACCCACAGAACTATGCATTTGGCCTCTGGTAATAATAGGGATCAGTGAGGTAGGGGAGAGACGTCTGAGAGGACATTTCAGGGGAAAGAAATCCTGTAAGAACACTACCTGGTTGTCTGCTCTGGGTCACTGCCTCAGTTATTTAAGGAATCCATAAAACAACGAGCACAATGACTTATTCTAATAGGGTAAGCACATATGTTAGTGAGAGAAAGTTGAAAGACTTGAAAATTGAAAACCTTTCCCTTTCAGAGTCATAACCAATCTCAGGAGCAAATCCACAAATGCATTAGGGACTCTCATTTCCTAATTAATCTGAATCTCTGTTATTTTCCATATTGCATTACTCTGATTTACCCTCTTGGGGAAGAGATGTTAAAATACTATTTCCTTGCAGTTAGTAGCCAAATAAGTTTTAAAGAGCTAATTCACAGTACAGTGGATATGTACAATACTGCATCATCATCGTCAAATTTGCTAAGAGACTAGATCTTAGCTATTCCCACTACGAAATGATAATAATGTAATGTGAGAGAGATGCGAACACTAAAATGTGAACCATATTACAATATGTAAATGTATCAAATCAAATTTATACAATGTTATATATCAAATATATTTCAATAAAAAATTTTAAAATAATGTTAATTACAGTAGTAATTAGAGTAGTAGTAGTGAATGTAGTGCTACTAAAATATAGAAAATAAACTGATTTAATAGATGGCAAGTGACTCCATTATTATTTTCCTCATATTAGAGTTCTGTTGGGTGATAGCTAAATAGGTTTATGCCATGTGTGATTTTGGCAACAATATGACAGTATATATTGCTGAGGCTCTGGAGTAAACTTAAGTAAAAAGGCTTGCCCACACACCTGATCAAAGCATACCTGAGGTTTAAATGCAAAAGAGAAGTTAGACCCCTACAAGCAGAGTATATGCTGCAGATGACATTGTCCAAACACATTCACCGTCCATTTGGTGTTGCCCCAAACACCAAATAAGATTAGTAAACACAAATCTAACATCTCAGATTTAACCATCGTTGTCTTTTCTATCCTAGCAGAGACCCACGTTTTGAGAAAGGGGGAAACACAGCTACTAAGGAGACGGGACTCCATGTTCACAGGTGAAGCATGACAAGTGATCGTGGTGAGAACAGCAGGATCATGCATAGGCGTGTCATGTTTAGACACAGAGGAAGCTTTCATCTCTACTCCAGGAAGACTTCCTGAAGAAGAAATTTTGAGAGCTGCCAAAGGTGAAATTGGAAATGCTGTGCTTTCGCTGGATTGCTGAAAACAGCCTTTCAAGAAAGAGCCACTGAGGACTACATGGAAGTTGCTGAAGTGCCTGTTGCTGGGGGCTGGAAGGTGACGACCGAACGTGCAGATGGGTAAATGTGAATTCTAACCATTTAAAATGCCTTCTCCAGCTCAGCCTTCCTTGCTGAAAGCCAACCTAAAGCAAGGTTATTTTTTTAAACTCCCTTCTGTGTTCATTGTTAAACAATCATCTTCACTGCTTAAAAAGGAAGGGCTTACACAAACTTTTCAGGTATTGTCTTCCTATAATATTGGTCATAAAATCAACAAGAATGGGGAACAATCAACCCAGCAGCCATCGGGTGGGTCCAAACCGCAGTGAATTCAAGGAAATACCAAGTCTGAATGGTCCTCTCTGGGGGACGAATAAAGCTCCCCTTCAGGGGGCACGAGAACTTCGTGTGCACGCCAGGACCCTGTGGTGAGCCAGTTTCCTAAGTGCACTAAGTCACCCAGCTCACCCCTGAGCAAGAGGCGCAGCCACCTCTCTCCTCTCTTCCCTCCTCTCTCACAGACTCATGCCCTTCTCCTGGGCACCGCCAGTGCCCCAAACAGGCAGTGTTAGCCAAAGCCAAAGGCTAACCAATGTGGATGTCTGCAAATCAAAGGTGCGGGTTTGGGCAGTCATGGCTAACCAAGCAGGAGGGAGGAAAAGGGTATGGCCAGCTGGCCAGATCCATCAAAAGAAGTAATTATGTTTATGGGGGAAAGAACAGCCCCAAAGGTCTGGGGAGACAAAGGAAACTTCCTGCCTGTGTTCTGTCCTTTAATTTTGTGCTAACGGCAGGCTGAGCGATTCAGTGCAGCTCTCTGCACTGTTTGGAGACTCTCTGCTGCAGAGGCCTGCCTGTCTGGCTTTCACGGCTATGGCAGGGGATAAACTGTCCCACCTGGTTTGAATGAGAAAAGGAAGCAATCATCCCAGAAGAAGAAAGTACTTCATATAGGTAGGACAGGATTATAAACTCTTCAAGATTAGCTGAAGTAAAAGAGACGAAGGGAAACAGAGTTCCCGCTAATATAAGAAAAACTTCCCAGGGATTTCTTGCTTGGCAATCAAAAAACCTGCCCTTGCCCTGACCACTGTGATTCAGTTTGTTGGGTGTTGTCCTACAAAGTGAAAAGTCGTGGGTTCAGTCCCCGGTCAAGGCACACACCTGGGTTGTGGGTTCAGTCCCCGGTCAGGGCATGTACGAGAGGAACCAATTGATGTTTCTCTCTCACATCGATGTTTCTCTCACTCTCTGTCTCCCTTCCTTCCTCTCTAAAAACAAATAAAATCTTTAAAAAAAACACAAAAACAAAAGAAAAGTAAGAGAGGGAGGGAAGGAGGAAAGGAGTGGAGGAAGAGAAGGAGGGAGAGAGGGGAGGGAGGGAGGGAGAGAGGGGATGAGAGGAGGGAGGGAGGGAGGAAGGAGTCAATCTGGCCTTCAGGGGAGTTGCTGGTGTGGGGAGGTGAGAGGTGACGGGAGGGACGGGGCAGGTGGCAGCATGGGTCTCCCTAACCCCACGTTCTGTCCTCTCTGGTGGGGCTGTTCATGACCAGACTGCCTCGCCTCCTGCTCAGATTCTAGCTGGAGATCACATTAGGGTGAACATGTAGGTTCTTACAGATAGAGAAGTTGTGACAAAAACCTCCCAGCAGCGCAACAGACATTGAGTCAATATAGGAGAAAGAGGCTGTCAGAAGAGGGAGGCTAGCTGGCTAGTTGTGAAGAGACAGCTATGGGATTTGATGGAGAAGAGATGCTAGGTGGCTAGAATGACTGGCCCTAAGGTGTGGTTTCTCCTCCATTCTAGTGCAAAGTCCTGAATCCAATAAATGCTTCACAGCCTTCAAACTGAGGAAGAGGCTAAGGGTCCATTACTATGTCACTGGTGCCGGGGATCACTCCATCCATGGCTGTGAGGGGGACCTTCTAAATGTCGGTAAAATGTCACTTTCCTTACATAAACCACCCGGTACTGCCTGGAGAATGGGCTGTATAAAGAAGGCTATTAACCCACATGTAAACAAAAAGCTAAATAACCACAACATTTCCTTTGGAGTTGAGTCTTGCTGATTACCCGAAGCTAAGAACAAGAGAGGCTATCTGGAAGGCTAGAGAGCACTTAATTAAATATTCTCATTCTTCAAACACCCAGCAAAAGAGAAGAGTAACACCATGACAATGGCCATGACCACCACCAGGGCCAGACACGCCCACGCATTTACATCCAGGAACATCACTCTCTGTGGCGTGGGAGAACAAGTGTCTTTATTCTCTCCAATTAGGGTGTCCTACAATGTGACCAGGCCCATTCTGGCCGCGTAGGGGTACCCAAAAAGGCTTAGTGTCCCTCTCCAAACAGCCAATCCCCCTGCCTCTCACAAACTACATAGTCCAAAGAGAACTCTCCTAAGGGCCAGGAAGAATCAGTTTCCATTCACTTGAGAGGCTTTGAGGTTAGTGCACAGACCCTGGTGCCAGTCTGCCCCGGGGGGGGGGGGAAGTCTCAGATCTGCCACTTAGTATCTTTGTGACCATGGGGGAAGTTACAGTTTTGTCACCTATAAAATGAGGATAAAAATAATACCTACTCATAAGATTTAGTAATGACCAAATGCATTGTGATATGTAAAGAACTTAAAACAGTGTTTGGCATATACTAAGAATAATATTAATATTTTTAGTTATTATTACTATCTTTATTATTATATTCTGGAGTACATGACAGAAGACGTCTCTTCCAGAACTTCTCACAGATGGGTTTGACAACACCTTCTCTACTCCAGAATAGCTTAAAGGCAAAATAAAGTAATTTTAAAATACAGTAATTTCAGATTGTTTCATATCCAAGTTAAGAGCCTATGATAAATTTTAAATGGCCATAAATTCTTGGCAGCTATTGCATTAACAGGTGAAGGCTGTTTTCAAACCCCTCCCCTGTGGGCTGGCCCTATGACATTCTTTGACCAATAGAACGTACAGTTTCCGCTCTTGCCTTCTTGCTGGGCAGCTCTGTCCTGTGAAGGAGCCTGAGCTAGCCTATTGGAGGACGAAAGCAAATGGCAGAGACCGGTTATCCCAGCTGAGGTCTCCTAGATGGCAGCATGAGTGATCCTAGGGCAGACTGGCAGAGCCCAGCCCAAATTGCTGACCCGCAGAATCCTGAGCAAATAAAATGGTTGTTGCTTTAAGAAACTAAGTTTGGGATGGTTTATTATTATGCAACAAGAGGTGACTGCTACAGAGCCCTAAACAAATGAGGCTTTTTTATCAACCACCACCCCCTGCCATGAAACCAGGCCCCTTGTCTCTTTGCCAACAGGCTTACCAACCACCACATGGTGCTTCCAAACTCCCATCTCACCCACCCAGTGGCCACCCAGGGAGGCTGCCACTGTCGGCAAATTAACTTGGCAAAAGCTAAAACTAATCAATGATCAAATCTGGAGGGATGGAGGCCGACGTTCTGCTCCAAGGTAGGTACCAAATTAGCTCTTTGCAGAGGGGGTGGTGTGGGAACACACGATGTTGTTCCTTTTAGTCTGTGATGACGATGGGGCCAGAAATGGCAAGATGTGGCCTCCTTGGAAGTAGCTTTGTACTATGGGTCTTCATTATGGCCCAGTGAAGTGCATAGATACCTTCAAGGTGTGAGCAAAGCAATTCAAGGTCAGCATCACCAGGTGAGAGTCAGGGGGAGCCAGGCAGAACCAACCCTGGAGCCCAGATACATGGCTCCAAGAATGCAGGAGGCGCCAAACGCCTTCATTTTTTTCTGCTGTTTACGGCAAGAAAATGATACATTGTAAGCTTTGGTTTTTCTGTGACCTAAGCGAAAACCCCACACCACACACAGTACAGTGGGAAAAAATACCAAGTTCCATAGATCAGTATTCTTTCATCTGTAATATGTGGGAAGAACTGGTAATCATCTTGGTAGAAAAATCACTCTGAAATATGTTATAAGAGATTTTGGAGGCTTAAAATCCCTGTCTATTATAAACAAAGTCACCACATCTAAGGGGAACGATCTTATTAATTCGATAAGTTGGATCAGCCATAGTGCTACAGGTTCTTAGACCCAAATCAGTAGTCTGTCGTGCACACATACTTGTTTGCTCATCTCCTACTTGTTGACATGTACTTTGTACTGTCTACCCTGGGAGTGTGGGCATAAGGAGAAAGTTGGGGGAGTGCACTGAAGTGGGGATGGCAAGAATTACAGAAAAGCAGCTCAGACACTTCACCTTTGGAGAGTTTATAGGCCCGGTCATCATGAAACACCAAATTCCCCGCTTGAAGCAACCCACAGTAACGCAGCTGAGCCCCACCAAAATTCCAGCATCAGCAGCAACGGATCAGGTTCTAAATCAAGAGAGTTCATAAAATTCCTGATTTCATGGAATTACAGAGCCAACGAGAGGTAAGTGGTCCACAGACAAAAATGCAAAACTGAAATAATTTACCCAAAGTTTGCAGCTGGTTTCCGTGCAGAGCCACCTCTGGGTCTCCCGGGCTCCAGGCCAGGAGGACTCCTGCCGAACCCACAGAGACCCTGCTCAAGATACAAGGTGTTTACAATGTGAGGGACTTAGACGCCCCATAATTCCAACCCAACTGTCAACAGACAGAAACTGGTGCTCCAGGCAGTGAGCAGAAGCTCTGCACCTGCTGGAGGGGAGCACCTCAAGGATACAACTTCTTGTGGAATAAAAGTAAGAGCCCTCTAACCATATACAGCATCCATTAAAATAGGCCTATGAAAGTAAAGGCACAAGAAAATACTTGTTACGTTTAAAATTCAAAACTTAAATATATAGAAACTATATATTAAATAAATATATAGTGAACAAACTATACACAAAGGGAAAGGCAATAGCTAAACACACTAATATGTTCATGACTTACAGAGCAAGCATCTTTTGAGACTGGGTGATTTTTAATCTTCATTATTTCTCCATGTTCTCTATAAGCCAAATACTCTTTCACAATGTTGAACTGCTTATATATCGTATGATGTTTTGACTACATCAGGGCAGGAGAGACAAAATGTCGATGGGTAGGTGGTCAGAGGGCAAAGGGCATGTTAGCAGGGCCAAAGGTGAACATCGAGTGGAATGCCAGCCATAAACACCCACACGCAGGTCGAAGCTGCAGCGAGGTCGCCCTCACTGAGCTGTTAGTCACTCCCCTGTCCTGCCCCTTCCCAGCGTGCCTGTCTCACTTCCAGCAACTTACCTAATCTCTTTAAATCTTACTTCCTCAACTGTAAAAGGTGGATATTAATAGGACCTTCCTCACAAGGATGCTGTGCAGATTAAGAAAGAATAATACAAATAAAATGCATAGTCTAATGCCTGGCAGAAATAGGAGCCAATAAAAATGTTAGATGTTGTGATGGTGGTGACAAAGACGATTAATATTATGTTATTATTTTTTATTACCATTGTTGTCATCGTTATTATGACTATCATGATAATGATGATGGTGTTCCTGACACTGTGTTTAATTCTATAACTAAAAAGGCATTAAGTTTCCTTGCTTTGGAAGATCACCTAACCCTCTCCCTATGTCCCATTGCTGGAATGTCACTTCCCTGATCTCCATATACTACAGGTTTATTAATAGCAGACTCTTAAATTGAAGTTACAGCTGGCACATCACCCACTATTCCCTAAGGGGTAACAATGATGACATACATATTCCTACTTGTTTTCTTGGACCTAATTAGAGTAATACCATAGCATCCTTTAAAAAAAAAAAAAAAAGGCAAGGAGGAAAGCATCTTAGTAGACATCTACAGAACAGTGCTTTGCACTTGAAACACATAATTAGCACTAACAAACACGGGTGCTAATAATTCAGCCTGCTCTTTAGACAAGAAACAGGAAGGTAAATACTGTCCAGGCCCCATCAGCTCACAATCTCACACAGCTTCCTTCGGAGGCTGCCTCCTTCACCCATCAGATGCAAGGTGGGAGGTCTGCTTGCAAGGCAGAGCCTCTGGGCTGGGAGCAGAGAGCCCACACCAGGGAGATTACTCAGCAGACCAGGCTAAGGTCCCTGAAGCATCAAAAAGGCATCCCTGCCCTGGCAAGGTGGCTCAGCTGGTTGGAGCGTCATCTCCTACACCAAAAGGCTACGGGTTCCAGGTTCCATCTTTGGTAGGGACACGCATGGGAGGTAACAAATTGATGTTTCTCTCTCTCTCTCTCTCTCTCTCTCTCTCTCTCTCTCTCTCTCTGTGTGTGTGTGTGTGTGTGTGTGTGTGTGTGTGTGTGTCTGTCTCCCACTTCCTCTCTCTCTAAATTCAGTAAACACATCCTCGGGTAAGAATCAAACCAAAAAAAAAAAAGGTTATTCCTTGGTCTTAGCAGCCTGACCTCAGAAAAGCAGATCTCAGTTTGGTTTTTCAGAGGGAATAATGGAGATGCCTTACAACTGAACCTGGTCAGCCTGTGTGTTAAGCACTGCACCTAAACCAAAAGAGCAAAATGAAGTCAAAAGCAGTCATCAGTAAAACACAACTTTAAATGTGCCCACAACGATGCTGTTGCCTCTTCCCTGTTAGAGCAACACTCTCAACCTATTTTGGATCTGGAAATATTTTCTAATCCTTAACATTTAAATGTCCTAAAATTACAAGTGCTCAATAATCAGTGCATACACTTACTAAGCAGAGTTAGCAATGCGGTTCACTTCACATACTCCCACTTTTGAGCATCACTTCCCACTCCCCAGATATTCTTACCCCCGTAACGGAGACCATGACTCTAGAAGGTTCTATTTTAATTGACCATATTAGTGTATTATGTGGGAAGCAGAGAAGTCTTTGATCCATTGGTTACTCCCTGAACATGAGGACTCCCTCCTTGTGTTCACCAGAAATAGAATTAAAGCCAAAACCAGGCTTTGAAATTCCAGAACTGCAGTGAGCAGTGAAGGGTTAGAATGGGGTAGAAAACCTGGCACATTACCAAGGAGATGGGCTAAAGACAGAGTCCTAGGATACTCAAGAGTGCACATGGCTCCCTGACAACCCACTCCCAAGCTTCCAAACGAAACGCCAAAGGTTGTCTGCAATCGCTCCCATTCTTACCTTGAGAGAGAGCGTGGATGTCAGACTCCGCTCCAGCAGTGAAGGGGTCTGTGCCCAAAGGAAGCTACCACCAGCCTACCAAAGGTAAAAAGAGAAGGTAAGAGCCACTGCTGACAGCGAGATACATTCCTGAACAACTGGAATGTTTTCTCATAAAAGGCAGGTCTCCAGATGTTTGAAGACCTTACAGAGTAGAACAGCAGCAATATAACCAATTGAACAGTATCAAATGTGTGAAATCCCTGGAATCAAGTCAGAGTGAGCTAATGTTTTATTAACACACACCTGGGCCCCGTCTAATTGGGAATGGTAATGATTGGTGAAATCATGTATCTCATCACGCCCCTCCACAAAAATGGCTGTTTAGCAAGCAGCTGGCAGAACTTCGCATAACACTGACATATACCAGGGTATGTTGGCAGGTCAGCACATTCACACATTCAACACATTCGCACACAATGCAGACTCTGTGCCATTTAACCAACCCTGCTTTGGATGGCAGCCCTACCAGCTGATGAAATAATGACAACATGAGACTTGAACCTAGATGAGGAGGTGAAAGGGAATTGGAAACTTTTTCTGCGTGCACTCAAATAAGCAAATGCAAAAGACACTCAACAATTATGCCCAGTTTTTAATAAGTATTTATATCCTTATTAGTGATGGTTAATTTTATGTGTTTAATTAACTTGGCTGGGCTAAAATACTCAGTTTGGTCAAACACACCCAGATATTGCTGTAAAGATATTTTTAGATGTGATTAACATTTACATTAGTACACTTTGAGTAAAGCAGATTACCCACTATAATGTGGGTGGGCCTCATCAAATCAGTTGAGGCCTTAAGAGTAAAGACTGAGCCCAGGTCAGTTGGCTCTGTTGGTTGGAACATCGTCCCATTTCCCAAAAGTTTGCCAGTTTGATCCCTGATCAGGGCACATACCTAGGTTGCAGATTCAATCTCTGGCAGATATGGGAGGCAACGGATGGATGTTTCTCTCTCACATTGATGTACCTCTCTTGCTCTCTCTCTTTTTTTCTCTCTCTCTCCCCTCTTCCTCTCTCTCAAATCAATTTTTTTAAAAAAAGAGTAAAAACTGAGTCTCCAGACTGCTAGCTTTCCCTGCAATTTTTGAGACTGGGATGGAACCCACAACCCAGATGTGTACCCTGACCGAGAATTGAACCTCCAAACTTTTGGCCACGGGAAGACGTTCCAACCAACTGAGCCACCATGGCTGGGGCCTGTCCTGCAACTTTCACATCTACCAGCCTCCACACTCAGGAGAGTCAATTCCTTAGAATAAACATCTTTCTCTCTCTCCATATGAGGTATATATGTATATGTGGATACAAGGGAAGACCAAAACTACTCGCAGAATTTATTTATTAAAAATTGTGTATTTACTCTTACATGTTTAAACTTCAGTCACTTTCAAAGTACTCTGAATTTGATGCAATACACCTACTGAGACATTTTTCCCACTGCTCAAAACAGTTTTTGAACTGATCAATTTTGATGCCTTTTAGTGCTTCTCTCCTTGGCTGCCATATAAAAGTCCAGCTATTGTTAGTGTATCAAGAATGGTTTGTGTGACACTGATGTAACCTGGCAGCCAAGGAGAGTGGACTGGAATGTGCATACATGAACAATGATGACATCACTGTACTAGTCAGTGGGAGTGGGAGATTGTATATTGTGTGGCCATTGCATTCAAAATGACTGAGCAAACAAAGCAACGAATCTGCATCAAATTTTGCATTCAGCTTGAACATTCTTCTGTGGAAACTATTTGGATGATTCAGAAGGCCACAACCATGGGCAACTGGTGTTTGGCCGCTTCATCACAACACGCTCACCCATGCATTACGTCTTGTGCAGAGTTTTTGGCAGGACATCAAGTCAAGCAGGGGACTCAGTCCCCCTACAGCCCAGATTTGGCACCTTGTGACTTCTGGCTTTTCCAAAAACTAAAATCACCTTTAAAAGGGAAAAGATTTCAGACCACCAATGAGATTCAGGAAATTACGATGGGACAGCTGATGGTGATTGGGAGAACTGTGTGAGATTCCCAAGGTGCCTGCTTTGAAGGAGACTGACGCATCATGACCTATGTACAATGTTTCTTGTATCTTCTTCAATAAATGTCTCTATTTTTCATATTACATGGCTGGATACATTCTAGACAGGCATATATATGTATGTATATGTATGTATATACATATATCTATATGGGCATAAGAGTATGAGGAAACGTTAGTGCTCAGAAATGTATGTTACAAAGTACTAAACTATTTACTTGGTATGGTTCGTAAATTGGGTCCTGAGCATCCCAATGGCCAAAGCAAAGAAGAAAACAGACACAAGATAATTAAATTGACTTTAAAATAAAATACAATGTACATACTTCTCAAGAGTGTTAGCTTTTTCTTGCCATTGAGAAATTTCCCCTAACTCCTTGGGTAAACTCCTAAAGTATCCTTTATCATCCACATTGGGAGGTCAGGGATGGGAATAATAATGAATAGTGCCTCTAAGTGTATATAATAGGAAGTCTCCTATAAAGCTTCCTATTGTTTCCTTCAGTGCGAGGTAAGAGGCCAAGCACTATTCACTGAAGTGCCTCAGCAAGGCCAGAATGATGCCCAAGCACACAGCAACTGGATCTTCTGGCTTGACTCAGGGATAAAAAAGAGAATTTCTGGAAGAATTAATGAGGTCCATAACCTAAGAGATATTTCCCAGAAATAATTATCGTTTCTCCCAACAGAAAGCTGGGTGGGAATCAGCTACACCTCTCTGAGACTGGTCTCTGGCAACAGCCCGGAATGAAGGTTTTTTTTGTTCCTGATGAGGGACAGATCCACAGGACTGCCCCCAGACGGGCTATAAGCTCAGGTGTAAGTGTATAGTTTTGCATTTGTAGAAGTCATATAGCTTCCTGCATTGGAATCAATTTTTTAAAACTTCTTTATGGCAAAATATACATAACACAAAATTCTCCATTTAACATTTTTTCTTCATTTTTATTATTGGCACTATTACATTTAACATTTTAAGTGTATAGTTAAGTGGCATTAAGTATATGCACAGTGTTATGCAACTATCGCCACTATCCATTTCCAGAACTTTTTCATCATCTCAAACAGAATCTTTGTTCCCATTAAACAGTAAGTCCCCATTACCCTCTTCCCTAGACCCTGATAACCACTGCTCTACTTTCAGTTTCTGTGGCACCTCAAATAAATGAAATCATAATATAATTTGTCCTTTTCAGTCCATATCTCACTAGGCATAATGTTTTCGAGGTCCATCCATGTTGGATCACGTATCAGAATTCCATTCCTTTTTATGCCTGAATAATATTCCATGGCAGGTATATGCCACATTTTGTTTATCCTGGAATCCATTTTTATATAATTAATTCAACCAGTAATTATATATTTATAATATGAAAAGTTTGATTATTTTTTTAATAACTTTATTCAAAGAACCATGTGTAAGAGTCAGAAGAGGCATGCCACAATGAACCAATTAATTGTATAAATCCTAGTTTCAGAATCAGCAGCAGCAGCAAGAAAAAGTCTATTAAATGATTTTTCTTCCCTTAGGATTAGGTAAATCTCCCCTACGATCTTAATTAATGTTCTTCATATTTAAAACTGAAGTGAGATAAGAATATCCCTACTCTGTGAAACTCTTCTCGTCACAATGCCTAAAGCTTAAGTGCCACTCTTGACCTCTGACCCAGTGTTAGCAAGCTTCTTCCAAACAGCTGATGTCAAGAAGTCAGAGAAACTGCCCTGCTCTGAAGCACTGCTTTCTATCCCAGCAGATAACATACCCAAATGAAATCAACCAGAAAAGCAAGTCTCCCTCTAACCGGCTTGCCATCCCTGAGCTTTTCCTTTCTGGAGCATATAAATAAGGTAACCAGCCCTCTGAGTGGAATCATGGGTCTTAAAACAAGCAACTCCTCCCCGCTGAGACAACTGAATGGTTGAAAGAGAAAGCGAGACTGCACTCCACTCTGGTTTTCATCTGCAGAGTATGTAAAAGAGCCCATGGCACAAAGGGGAGATGCCACTGCACACCTGGAGTCACCAAACGGGCCCAGGATGAGTCATCAAAAGACGTCCCCAGGAAGTTGATGAAAAACAATCATTTCTGCACACGGGCAGGGGAACTGCAAGCAAAACCAAGAGCCACAGAGAATGCAGGCCACTTCATTAAGCTTGAACTTTTCAGCTGGGAGGATACTGCTGTCACCTCAGATTGTTAGCAAGTGGATGAGTCAAAGTTCATCACTAGTTTGGTGTTCAGTCAGCCAGTAACATGTCATCTAAACATCAAAAGCTGCTTTAGAAAATTAGAGAGAATTTAGACTTGAGCTCCTTCTGGAGGTTTTTAAAGGCTATCAAGAACAAGAATTTTTAGCAGATAAAAACAAAATGAACAGTGTTAAGACTGTTCTATTTAGAATATAAGTAAGGAATCCATTGCCTCTAAAACAAGACACATTTCCATGGGTTGTATTGGGTTGGCCAAAAAGTTCATTTGGTTTTTTCCATAAGATGGCTCTAGTAACACTTGGTTGTCTTTAACATCACTTGAAACAATTTTGTTTAATTGTATTGTGACAGCTTTCATATCAATAAGCATTTTTTTTAAGTATCAAAATTGGTGATTTTTTGTGTAGCCTTTGTAATATTGAAGATGGAAGATAATATGCAACATTTTTGGCGTATTGTGCTTTAGTGTTTCAAGAGAGGTAAAAACGCAACTGAAACACAAGAAAAGATTTGTGCAGTGTATGGAGAAGGTGCTGTGTGATCTAATGCATCAAAAGTGGTTTGTACATTTCCTGCTGGAGATTTCTCACTGCATGATGCTCCATGGTCAGGTAGACCAGTTGAAGTTGATGGTGATCAAACTGAGACATTAATTGAGAACAATTAATGTTCTACCATGTGGCCGACATACTCAAATATCCACTGCCCCAAGGGCCCCGACTTTCATTTTGTAAGAACTTTTTCCGCCTTTCCCAAATGCTCTGTGCTAACTAGCAGTCACCCTGCAAACAGCGTCATTGGGAGACTGTTCACAGAAATTGTGTCCTCATTTCTCATGCCTCAATGCCCAGAGCTGGCTCAGATGCCTTAACCAACTTTAGTCCCCTCTCTTCCTAAAAAGAAAAGTAAGAGTAATGTGCCAAAGTGCCCCGCACATTCCTGAAGCAAGTCTGGAACAAGAGATTATCGGGACAAAAGGACTCTCAGGAGCTTCAAGACTTGAGCCACAAGTAATTACTTTCTCTTTCACTAGACAAGTTTAAACATGAGAGCTGTCTGATGTCCTTTGGTAGTGCTGAGAGCCACAAACACCGTAGTGTAATTTCCATGCCCTCTATTGATCATGTTTGGCTGATAGCGCATTGGTTGTTAGGTCTGGCTCCAGATGCTATAGCTTGAAGGGGACTACACTGGCCTCAGAGGGGGACCATAACAAGATAGGCTGTTGGAAGTAAGTCACAAGTGACAGTGGTAGCATAAGGGGTCACCTAGCCTGTCCTAGTGTCCCAGTTCCATTAGTCCATTAGTCTCCTCAAGCTCTTCAGTCTTGATCATGTCACCTCCCCAAAGACAACACAAACTTGGCACAAATTTGCCTAGAAGTATCCAGTGACGAATGTGAAATCTCCTCTTAATAGAGGCAATGCCCTCAAACACTCTTGGGGTTAGCAAACAAGGCAACGGGGGCCTCTAGTCTTCAGTGACGGGCTGGGGTTGTTGTGCAGGGCACATGCCAGCAGCAGGGACCGCTAACTCTCAAGCTAACATGCATGTCTGCCAAGTCCCAGCCCATGGAAGAAAAAAAAGAGAACAGGCTGATGCAATTAGCCAGGTGAATGGGAACTTGTGAAACCATTTAGCTAACACAGTACTTGAATTTATTCAGTTCCCATTACTGGAGGGTTATTGTGCTTCCACCCCCTGCTGATTTGGGGGGCTGCACAGCATTTCCTAGCAAATTCCAGAGCTCTGTGGTTAAAAAAGCATACATCACACATCAAGCCAAGGGCAATTTGGCTTTAGAAATCAAGGGACACACCCTGGGGAGTGACTTTGTCCCAGAATCTGAAACTCAGTGATGAATTCTGAAAAATTTCAAGTATCCAATTAATAAAATAATAAACTAAGATTCCATATCCAATTCAATCTCCCTTACACCTCTTAACAACTGATTACATATTAGTCTTGCTAATGTTTTTATTTCTATTATTTAGTTGTGAGCACCTCAAGAGTCCATGTGGAATCTTATTCTTATATCCCCTTCCATGTCTAGCAGAGCATAGAACACAAAATAGAAACTCACTTAAGGCTTGATCATTTATTGCTTCTTGCTTTTGAAATATTTTTCCCTGTAGGGAAGCAAATCCAATCTACCTGCCTCACTTAATCAACAGGGCACCTCCTTCCTCACCCTGGCCCCCATCCCCTCCCCAAAGTGACATCAGCAACAGTGCCTTCATCATGAATGTCCATGGTGAGTCCAGTGGGTCTACAAAGAAGCAAAGTTACAAATGGAGTTTCAAGGTTGGTAAATTCTTGTCCTGTACTTTAAAATATGAGCATATCTGTATGTTTTCTAGACTGCAACCACAAATCACCACAGATTTAGTGGCTTAAAACAATAGTTTATTCTTTCACAGTTTTGAGGGTACAAAAGTTCAAAATCAAGATGTCAGACGGGTTGATGACTTCTGTAGGCTCTGAGCGACAATCTGTCCCTTGCCTGTCTCCTCCTAGTTTCTGGTGCCTCCTAGTGTTTTGGCTTGTAGCTACATAGCTCCAGGCTTGGCCTCTGTCTTCGCATGCTCTTCCCTGTGTCTCTGTGTCAAATCTGTCTCCTTCGGCTTATAGTGACTCTAGTATCAGAACTACGGCCCACCTTAAATCCAAGATAAGCTCATCTTGAGATCCTGAACTTAATTACATCTGCAAAGACCCTATTTTCAAATCAGGTCACATTCACAGGTACTGGAAGTTGACTTAGATATATCTAGTTTGGGGAACACCATTCGATCCACTACAGTATCCAAAACAAGAACACATCATCTTTACCACAAAGCTCTCTCTTTTTCCCAATGCTCTTCTTCATATTAATAGACTCATTTCCCAGGCTGAACCCTTCAGGTTGTCTTCAAGGGCTCTTGCCCCCTTGCATCCCAATTCCAATCAGCTCCATAATCCACAGTAATGAAGTTGGTTCAATCCTACTCAGCTGAACTGCTTATGCCTGTCTCCTCTCTTCCATGCCTGCTGCCTGGCCACCCTGGCTCCAGCCTGGATTTCTGTCTTGGATTAGGCCATGACTTCTTCTCAATTGTTCTCCCAGCCTTCTTTTCTGACCATACCACTTGTTGCTGTCTTAAACAGAGCCCAGTCATGCCACAATCAGGTTCACAAACTTTCAGTGGCCTCTAAGCAAATGAATCCCAATTTCTTACAGTCTAGCACCTGGATCTCCTAGAATGAGTCCCAAACCTCTTTCCCAGATTTATTCTCCACTGCTCCTCTCCATTTGGTTCAGGCTTTGGTCAAAGTAAATCACTGACTATTCTTAAATACCTCTTCAAAAGCCTTTAAGACTTTGAGGTCTCTCTGCCTGGTACTCATTGATTAATTCAACAAGCTTTTACCTTGACTCTGTCTCCTTGTCAATATCTCATACAGAATAGCTCTACTCAAAAGACAACTCATCCATAAGTCTTTGTCCAGTTTATCAACCACATTGTATTCCTCCTTCTTTTAAAATGTAATAGTCTAAAAGAGAGAGCATTCTTTTTTAAAAAAATTTTTTCTTTTTTTTTTCATTGTTCCTTGACTTGACCCTTCCCTTTCTAAAAAAATTTTTTATTGATTGACTTTAAGAGAGAGGAAGGGAGGAAGAGAGAGAGAAACATAAATTTTTATTGTTCCATTTTTTCATGTATTCATTGGTTAATTCTTGTATGTGCCCTGAATGGGGATCAAACCCACAACCTTGGCAAACTGAGATGACATACTAACCAAATGAGCTACCTGGCCAGGGCTGGATATGGCATTCTTTTTCTCTCTTCCCATAACAGACTTAAGCACTTATCATCAACCTCATGACAGAACCTGGATGGAATTCTGCTTTACTCATGTACACCTTCCTATAATCTAGCACAGTGCCTGGCATATAACATGTGCTTAGAAATACCTGGTCGACAAAATATACAATATATAAAGTAAGTGAATAATATAGTCCTTGCCTGCGCACAGCTTACATCTGGGGATGGGGAGGATGGAATAAGCACAAAAGTGAATAGAACGACCCATATCATAATAGTGTAAGCATCATAAGAGAAGTATAAGTGGAATTCTATGGTAAGCACAGAAGAGGAAGATTTTGAAAGGGGTGAAAGTTTCCTAGAGAAGGTAAAACTTAAGATAGATCTTGAGGGATAAACAATATTTTGATGAGCAAAATGTGGGAAGTCAGAGAAGAGAATAAAATACAGAAGAAACAGCATCTGCAAAAGATACAGAGCCAAGTGAAGGCAAATGGCATTTCCCAGGTACCAGGAAGAGCAGAATTTCCTGGCCACTGACTGAGAGAATGGCGAGCAATGGGAGGCCAGGCTGGAGAGGTAGGTCAGCATCCCGTGTGCTGTGCCAGCGAGTGTAAAACTGACTCTGTAGGAGACAGGGGCCATGGAAGGCTTTCAAACAGGTGGGATGGTCACATTTGCACTTTCAGATGATTAGCTCCATAGCACCACAGAACCTAAACCTGGGCATGTGCCAGAATCCTCTGGAGAGCGTCAAACGTGCTTAATACGGAGAAAAGCACAAATCACAATATGACCATTCTCCATTCACAATGAAATCACGTTGTTGATGTTTTGTCTTTTGGCTTTAGAATGTTTAAGAGAAATAAATTCTCCTCCTTGACCTCCCCTTTCTTCCCTTTCCCAGAAATAAACACATGCTTTTGGTGAGTATCCTTCTCATCCATGTTTATACAGAGAAGGAAATATATAAGCATATGTATGCATCCATAACAACTCAATGGCATTACTATTTTTGTGTTAAAATTATATAAATGATACATGTAGTAAATATTGTTGTAAATTTGCTTTACTCACTGTGAAGCAACTTTAAAAGCGCAGATTTCTCCATCCCACCCAGATCTCATTAATCACAATCACTGAGTAGAGGTATTTAGAAATATGCACTTTTTAAAAATCCCATTTCCTTTTGATGCAACTGGACCTACATCTGGGAGTCGCTGGTGTAGAAGATGAACTGAAGAGAAGATAAAGCAGAGGCAGGAAGAGCAGTAAGAACGTTTTGTGATAATTCAAGCGAGAGGTGATGAAGCCCTGAGTGAGGGTAGCAGTAAGGAAATTAAGATGGGGGACAGATTCTGAGGCCCTGTAAGGATAAAAGCAATAGGACTTTGTAACTAATTAGATTCTGGGGTGAGAAAAAGCAGTAGCTAAAAAAAAAAATGGCCCTCAGGATGTTAACTTGAGTGAATCAAGGGACAGTGACACCATTAGCAAAAATGGAAAGCACAGGAGGAAGAACAGGCTATGAGAGAGAAGGCTGATTTGATTTTAGACACGTGAGTGTGAGGTTCAGCAGGACCTCTGCGTAAGTATCCCCACCGGGCATTTATAGGTACTGGACTAGATCAAGGGAGAAGGTCAGGGCACACAATACAGATCCAGGATTCCCGCTGAAAGGGAGCAACTGTGCACGTGGAAATGAGTATGTTTGTTTCAGAAAAGAGACAAGAGGGCCTACCTAGGGCAGGTCCCTGAGGGATGTACATATGCAGGAAAGAGCAAATGAAAAGGAGCAAGCTCTGGAAGCCCCGGGAAAGATCGGGGTCAGGAAGCCACAGTGAGGGACCAGAGTGTAACACTGACAAGGACCAGAAGACATGATTAAACCGGAGGATCAGGGACCTTTCAGAGAATATCAGCCACCATGGAGAAAGAAGCCTGAGGGTGACATCAGTTAAAAATCCCAGGAGCAGCAACATTGAGCTCCTCTTCCATGTTGAAACGTGAGGTCAAAAAGAACGGTTACAAAATAGTCACAGGGCTGTAAAGTACAGCATAGAGAATGTGGTCAATACTATTGGAATAACTACATATGGTGTCAGGTGGGCACTAGACTTACGGGGGTCCACTTAGTAAGTTATGCAAATGCCTAACCACTCTGCTGTACACTGGACACTAATATAGTGTTGAATGTCAACTGTAATTGAAAAAAAAATTTTAAGAATGGGTGAAAGATAATTATTTCAGGATTTAGAAAAGGAGAGTTGAATGCATAAAATGTGAGAAAGGAACCACCGGTAGAAAAACTGTGAAAAGATGAGAAAATAAAAATAGGTCAATTAAGGTCCTGAAGAAATAAGAGGGGATTGGATCAGGAAATAGGAAGACTTCCTGTGGAAAATGGCAGACCAGCACCACGATCCTGCCCCCCCTCCCTGAATTCCTACTGCTAAGTACTGCTAAGACTATTAAACAGTTCCAGGACTATCATATACTAAAACTATTCAACATTTCTCTACTAAGATAAAGAGGACTAGAAGGAGATAACTGCAGAGGAAAGATCTGGGAAAACGTAAAGCAGAAAGACAAACGGTCACTTAGCTTATGATATTCTTGCCTTACCAACAGCTGGCAAAGTAGCATCCCGACAAGAAGCAAATTAATTTGTTCTGTAGAACCCTTGCAGGGCTGAGCACCTGAGGGCGCCAGGACACCAGAGGGCAGGGGTGGGTCTTGAAAAGCAGAGAGATTACTTACAAGCAGACAGAGCAATTTAGACCCACGGCCTCTCCTCAACCCTGTGTAAGAAGGCATCTAACCCTAGAGAACACTAGGGCTTTGTCCTTTGAAAAAATTTAACCAGATGATTCTCTGGATTCAAAAGCATCAGGCACAGTGGAACACTGGGATGAAGTGTAAGACTGAACACTGGTGGACTAGCAACGATCTGCATCCCGAACTGCCTGACCCCACAGCAGCAACATCCAGCTACAGAACCACCTAACGTCTCCCTCCCCCATTGTCCTTGGCACCTGCCTCACCCTTCCCTCCCCTGGGAGACTGGACAATCCTCTAGAAAAACCAAGTGTCCCAGAGAAATGCCCGTGTATACTCACTAGCTACCACCTACAGGAAAGCCCCACCTATTCACACTGAACTTACAGCCGAGGATCGCCAAGGATCAGATATTTGAAGAGAGCCTTCCACACAAGACAGTGGCGCAAACTCAACAGATAAATCCAAGGCACTCAGAGACAGAAAGGAACCTGAAGATTTCACAGCAATCGAGAGAGCCCAGATTTTAAAAATTATTTTATTTTTTTAATAAAATAGTTATTTTAAAAATGACATACATGCACAAAATAACCTGTGTTGTGGACTTGTCCTGAAAAATCTAAAGATCTGGCAATTCCACACTCATACGGTAACCACATGCCCGGAGCCAGAGTGAGAGTGCGAGGAAGAGACGGGCCAGGAGTGAGCGAGTCTTCTGAGAAGAGGGGTCAGAGCTATTACCGGATTCACAAACGGGTCCGTGACCCAAAAAGAGGTTAAGAGCCCTGAAACAGCCTGTCTCTCTTCCTTTCCCAACAGTTTATCACCCTCTAAGTGGTTTGCCCTCTGCTCCTCCCACATCTGTAGTTTGGCCAAGATCCACATTCCACTCCTTTAATCTCTTTGCCGCCACTTCCTCCGGCCCTTAATCACCTTTACGACTCTTTTCCAAATTCCACCAATTTGTCCAAATGCAACTGTGAATTTCTCTGGGAAGATGTAACGCACTTGAGAATTACTCAGCGAAAGTTCACCTAAAAGCTTCTGGAAGGAATACTCAAGACTTGACATGTTAAATCAACATCTCACATGCAGCTGCCCAGTTTAGAAAGGAGAAACGCAGAGCGCTCCAGGGAATGTGAGGAGCTGGAGCCTCGCGTATAGACACACCCCCTCGTGCTCCTTGGGCATCGAAACTATACAGACCAATGGGTCAAGAGAGGTCTGCTCTTGCAGCCATCTGAAATATCCTGGAGAAAGGAGGAAGAATCTAAGCTACCCACGGCTCAGAACACATGACTAACTACCATCTCTGACTTGATTAGAAAAAAACAAAAATACACACACACACATATTGGTTCTATGCATAAATTTGTAATCAGCCAAGCCTGCTCTGCCCAACCCCAAGGCTTCTGAAAGTCACACTAAAGCATCAGACAATTTGCTCTGACTGGAGGTAATCACAATACATGAATAAATTCTGGCCAAATCAGAATAAATTTAAATTCTTCTCAGAGCTCTTCAAGAGAGAGAAAAGGCTGCCCTTCAGAGATACCTTCTCCTGGGCTAATAAAATGGATTATTCTGTTTATCACAAGCCAAAGGTAATTCAGTAGGTGAACTGATAAAAGTGCTTTCTGAAACTGCTTCACTGTAGGGTTTCTTCTTTGGAAGCTGTTTTGTTTAGAATTTGCAGAGTTTTGGGCCACACAACTCTCCCAAGCTCCCAGAAGCAGAGGAGGAGTAAACTGGGGCGTTGGGCTCAAACAGAATTTGAGTCAATGCCCTGGGGGTAACACTGAGAACCTGGGATGAGCATCCTCCTGAGAAGAGTCCTGGCCCAGGACAGCAGGGGGAAGCCCTTCACCTGACCATCTTCCAGCATTGCCATCTGTGGGATGGGACCTCAGCCTGTATTCCAGATGCAGTTCTAGAACTTTCCATGTGGGCAACTCGAGGTTCTTGCTCTACCTGAGAACGTTGCCAGGAAATCTTAAGAGATAATAGTTTAGAGAAAGCTCTGCAGCATTTGAGAAACATTCCTAGCCAACAGGTGAGTATGAGGGTCCCCATGATTGCCAGCCTCAAAGTCTCTATTTTTGTCACTTCAGGGATTTCTCTGGAGTTGCTCTTTTTTCGCAAACCCGTGGGGTTGTTAACATTTGGGGTTTCACAGGAATGGCTCCAAGAGCCACAGTTCTGGCCTGACAGTCTGAGGTTGAGAGCGTCTTCAATATCTGGGGTCCTCTTGCCTAGGCCTTCCAAGCTACCTCTACTATAACAATTCTCTACTTAAATTCCTCCAAAAACTTTCCATTGCACCTCAGAAAAAAGGTGAAACTCCTTTAACACAGCCCAGCCTGGCCTAGCCCCATGTCCCTACCTCCTCTCCCTTGCTCCCTATCAACTCAGGTCACACTGGCCTTCTCAGACATTTACATCTGCAATGCCTACCACACAGCCTGTGGACATGGAGGTCCCAACCTAGAAAGGTCTCCCCTCACTCCCTCTTGTGCTTAACTCTTACCTGCCCTTTCTATTTCAGTTCAGAGCCACTCTGCCTGGAAAGCCTTCTCTAGCCTGTCTCACTAAGTTAACTGCGTCTAATCAAGGCTCGTGGGGAGGTCTGCTTTCCCTTCTCCTAGGAGCGCTGAACATAGCTGCAGTTCTACGTTTGCTAGTCTGACTATGTGACTAGTATCGGTCTCCCACACTGGATTTTAAGCTCTGTGAGAGAGAGACCATGCCTGTGTTTGCTCACCCATTGTACCATCACTGGCATGGACTAGAGGCTTAATCCACATCAGATGGATGCAAAGACACAGGAAGAACAAACAATCTCAGTAGTCCTGTCTCCTCCCCTACCCTATTCTCTCGCGTTTTCACCTTGGCTCTTCTGTTTCTTCTGCTGAGAAGGTCCTCCGAAGCATGGGCCCTAGCTTCCTGAGCAGTCCTGAAGGGCTCAGGTGCCAACCAGGAGTGAGGCAGAGGTGGCAGCTGCTGGGATACAGCTTCACCAAGGTGAAGGAGATGAGAGGGAGGCCAGGAGATAAATCCTCCCTCTTCTCTCTCCTAGGAACTGTTTCAGGGGGTGGCCCCCAGCTCTCCTGGGAAAGTGCCGAGCCAAGGGAGGAAGCTGCCCTGAGACAGGCGTGGTCCTTCAGCGCTTGGGAACTGTGGCAGCCAGCTCAGTAAAGTGGCGGGCGGGTCTTCCCTCATCCCACTTCTTTCTCGTCCTCACCCTTCTGGGCCTGCCTGTTCCAAATGGACTGTTGACACCTTAATCCTTCTCTCAGACCCTGAAGTCTTGAGCATCCAGGTTGATGTCTTGTGATGTCTCCAAAAGAGAGAAACTTCACCTACAGCCCAAGCACTGAGAACTTCAAGCGAAGCTTCTCACTAAATGTCGAAGGAGTGAACAAGGCTATTGTGATCTTGGCCTGAACTTAAGGGAATGCACAATCCCTCCACTTAATTCTGAGCTGGCCGAACCCCACCATCAGCGGTGCTGATTTTAGTTTTGAGACACCCACTTTAAAACCATATTTCTCAAAGTTTTTGAATGATGAACTTCTTAGAGAACCCGCTGAAAGCCCTGAACCCTCCTCCCAGACAGACGCGCCTGCGCATCCATGTGCCCTGACCTGAGGCCATCTCAGAACCCTGGAGCCTAGCCTCTGATTTCATGTTCGGATACCCTGCTTTAGAGAGACAGGCACTTGGAGGCACACACTAAATGGACAGTAACGGGAGAGCAACTGGAGACACATATTCTAAGAAACAGGTAAAGGAAAGACTAACTCTTAAAGGAGAAAAAAATCAAGGATGGAGGAGACGAAGGCTGGTGTATTTGAAGCCTCCTCAAGTGGAAGAGGAATTAGATGTCTGTTCCTGTAGTACCTCCTCTCTTGTGGGTGGCGACTGCGATTTCCCTGGGCAGGTCTGGCTGTCCCGCCTCTGTGTTCCGGGAGCCCCACGAGTGTGCTGCGATTCAAACCCACGGAACAGTAGGCTTTCCCTCCAGAAGGCCAGATAGGAGCTCCAGTATTGCTTAACATGTCAAAAAAAAAAAAAGAAAGAAAGAGAGAGAGAGAGAGAGAAAGCTGAGAGACCCCACCCCTATCCCTCCGTGCTTTGTAAAAATTGTCCTCAGCGCATGGGCCACACTAAAACTGGTGCTGGCCTGGTTTGGACCAGGAGCCACAGTTTGCCATCCCGCACAGGAGACTGTAGCCACGGGTCAGTCCATCTCTACCCTCCCAGGCTACGAGCTCAAGTCACACCTGACTTCACCCTGGGGTCCCAGCTGTACCACAGTGCTGGGTACACAGTCAAAGTGTAATACACGCATGGATGAATCCTGCTCACCTTCCAGGCCTGGGCTCAGGAGACACCTCCCCAAAGACCTCCTTCCCCTCCCAGTCTGAGCTGATTTTGCCTCACCCGGCAGTGCCCATTTACTGCTCTTTGGCACCCAGGTATGCTGTGTACTGGGGGTGGTCCCCAGCCCACGTGACTTCACACCAGCAGCTTACACAGAAAACCAGAGAATTCATTCTTGCCCGTTTTCAGGTTGGTTTTCTTCCTTATGTGCAAACACCATTCACCAGGGATCTCCATAAGCTAGCCTTTTAAAAGTCTTATCAAAATGGGGGATGGCTCCAAGGAACCTGTTAAATAGTCTTGTGCAGCTGTTCACATCTTAGCATTTTAAGTACTTTTCATTGCACTTGAGAAAACGATTAAACTCTGTGGGTGTTATTTACTGCATCTTGTGATTATTCCTTTTTTATGCTCCTCCAAAGACAGACAAATGGATGGAGATATCTGAGTTTACAAACTACCAAGTCTGAAACAACTTTCTGTTACCCACAGTTGATTTTCCTCGCCATTACTTTGGCCTGAGGATGGGGTGATTTGAGAAGACAGCATTTTGAAATTTCAGAAGTCAGATTTCTAAGATCATCAAATGGCAAAGTCATAACTTGGTGATGTAGATGTGGTTTTCCCTTGTTTCCTTAGCACAGGAAGACCAAGAGAACCACCATTTCCCATGAATGTCTTTGCAGGATCACAGACTCATCGGCATTTATATTCCTCAAAACAAGTAGGAGTCAAAATTTACACTGAGCTGGTGGCTCAGTGGTTTGGCGCGCTGTCTCATACACCAAAAGGTTGCGGGTTCGATTCCCTGTCAGGGCACATATCAGAGGCCTAGTCAAGGTTTCTCTCCCACATCAATGTTTCTCTCTCTCTTTCTCCCTCTCTCTCTCTGAAATCAATAAACATAGCTTTAAATTTTTTTTAAATTTACATACCAATAGTCAAGAGGTTTGGTAGAAAAACAATGGGAATTAAAATGTTAAATCTCCTTGTCTCATATAGGGAAAAGCTACCAATTGTACTTTGCTGGAAAATAAATTAAAAATGATTATTTAAAAAGGTAGTCTATAAATTTAATGCAGCATCCTATGGGATCCTAGGACAAATAAAGAACCATAGGTAAAAATTAAGGAAATCTGAATATGGGCTTAGCTAATACTACCATATCATTGGCTCACTAATCGTGACAAACGTTCCATACTGATACAAAATGTTAACAATGGAAACTGGCCATGGGGGGTATGGAAACCCTCTCTACTATCTTTTCAGCTTTAAAAAAAAAATTTAGAACTAAAGTGAAAAGTTTATTAACTTTTTAAAATAGATGTAGTTCCTAAAGAATTTTATTAAGATATGTACCTTATAATTAGGTGGGGAAGAAAAAGATAAATATTTCAAAATTTTAGTCAGTCCAAGAGAATGCAGTAAATAAGAAAAGTGTCCTTTGAGCAAAGGGATTGGTAATCATAGTATACAGCAAACTGAAAAATTGCCAAATTAAGGATTAAGTTTTAAGGATACAGTATCTCTTGTTTCCCTAATTAAATACTGGGCTCCTGCCTTTCAACTCCCTTCTCTTAAATTTTCTCACTCATATCCCAGGCAGCTTATCAGTGACCCATGAGTCAATCAACCAATTTAAGAAACATTAACTGAGCCCAAGGATAAGAACCTCAGTAAGTGCTATGGGACCACGTTCCCAGAAAAAGCAAGGGTCTTCCTCAGCGGTGTCTCTTCAGATTTCACACAGGACCTGCAGACTATGGGTGCTTAATACACATTTGTAGGCATTGTCTGAGCAAGGAATGGAGAGATTGTCTGGGCACTGCCCTGGCTATGAACTCACCTGGGGAGCTCTTAACAAAAACTAATCTCAGAGCCACTGCAACAAAGATTCTAATTTAATTGGTCTTGGGTGGGAGCCAAAACATCAGTATCTTTTTTTAAAAGCTCCCCAGGAGGCTCTAACATGCAGCAGGGTTGCATATGGAGGGTGAGTCTATAAGGTGAACTGGAGCAGACCATGCCTGAATGTTAGGAAATCAATTCACTATAACAACAGTACAGGCGTGGGAATTTCAAACTATTACCATTTCCTCTCCCTCCAGCAGTGGCTAATCTTGTCTCCAGCAGCTGAAATGTGTAGCGTAGTCTGCTTTGAAGAGTCAAGAACGTAAGGAGGGAAGAGTGGAATCATGTAACCACCATGGTCTATTAGATGGTCGATAAGAAAATATTCATTATGAATTCAGAGATCACTTTTAGTCCTTAAAGAGAAAGGATGTATTCCAGGGAGAAGTATAAAAAAAAACGTCGACCCTCTCTCAACCATTTATAGAACAACTAGACGGAATGTCAGCAAGAATATATAAGAATATAAAAGGACAACACCATCAACCAGCAGAACCTAATAGACATTTACAGAACACACCCCAAAATAGCAGAATACATATTCTTTCCAACTGCTCATGGAGCACAGACCATGAGAGACCATATCGTGGGCTATAAAACAACCTCCACAAATTTACAAGAATTTATATCAACCAGAGTATATTCTCCAACCACAATGAATCAAACTAGAAATCAATAACAGAAAGATAACAGGAAATTCTCCAAACACTTGGAAATGAAACAACAGACTTCTAAATAATCTATGGGTCAAAGACAAAGTCTTAAAGGAAATTTAAAACTATATTTAACTGAATGAAAATGAAAATACTATATATCAAAATATATATTGTAGAACACAGATAAAGCAGTGCTGAGTGAAATTTATAGCACTAAATGCAAACATTAGAGAAAAAGAAATGTCTCAAATCAATAATCTAAGCTCCCAACTCAAGACTTTAGAAAAAGAAGAGTAATATAAACTCAAAGCAAGCAGAAGGAAGGGAATAATAAAACTAAGAGCAGAAACCACACAAAGACCCATCGGAGAACATCCTGCGACCACAGAGGCAGGGGTTGGAGTGATGAGCTGCAAACCAAGGACACCAAAGATTGCCAGCAACCCACCGGAAGCTAAGACACAAGGAAGGACTCCCTGCAGGTTTCAGAGGGCGCGTACAGAACTGTGAGACGATAAATTACTATTGTGAGCCACCCCGCTGATGGTGCTTTATTACAACAGCCCTAGAAAACACAATCGGCTTCCAGTTGGGTAGGGGGGGCGGGCAGGGAATAAGAAAAAACCTGATTAATCCAACAGAAGGCAGATATTGTTTTTCCAAATAGCAAAAGAAAAAGGTTTTATGTAACAAATACAAAATAACATAGCAGAAATACATTCAAGTGTACCAATAATTCAAAACTATAGACATATAAAACCCTACTCCCAATAAATAGAACTTACATCTTTTTTAAGCTCACGGAACATTTATAAAATGATCAGTGCCCAGGTTTCCAAGAAATCTCAACAAATTTCAAAGAATCACAGTCATACAGACAACATTCCTTGACAAAAGTAAGATATTGTTCATCTCTGACTTCAACTTTACTCTAGGAAAAATGCGTATTTAACCACAATGACACTGTATTTCTTACTTACACTGCAAACACAAGGAACACTGACACACGCTGTTGTTAAGATGTAGAAGAAAAGCCTTGGCCAGAGCAGGAGTGTAAAGGGATATAATTTGGTAATATCTATCTAAAGTTAAAACACATGTTCCCCTTTAACCACCAATCCATTGCTAGGAATTTTTCCTATGGATACACTTATGAATGTGCAAAAAGAAAAAGAGGATTTTCATCACAGTAATGATTGTTATAGCAAAAGATCCAAAAATCTTAATGTCTCTCAAGGTGAAAATGACCGAATTGTCTCTCAGGTAACTGAGTATTATTAACAAGAATGAGGCAACACCGTATTTACTGATGTGGAAGAGTGCCAAGATCTGCAAGATGTGAAACAATGTGTACTTGTATAATCATAATTACACAATCGTTAATTTTTTTCTCTAGAGTAGAGGTATTTACATTCTAGAAACATACCAAGAACCTGCTAACAGATATTTACTGATGAGAAGTACTGAGACAGGGCAGACTGACTTTCACTAAATATCTTTTTTGTAATATATCTGCATTTTTACTATGTTCATGTATTATTACTACTCAAATATTAAGTAGGCAAGCCCTAGCTGGTGTGGCTCAGTGGATTGAGCACCAGCCTGTGAACCAAGGGGCCCCGGTTTGATTCCCAGTGCAGGGCACGTGCTTGGGTTGCAGGCCAAGTCTCCAGCAGGGGGCGCACGAGATATAACCACACATAGCTGTTTCTCTCCCTCTCTTGCTCCGTGACTTCTCCTCTCTAAAAAATAAATAAAAACTTAAAAATAAAATTGTGAATACTGTCTTTTAAAATAATAATAATAATTAGGCAAAAGCCTCGTTTTATTTATTCATTTAAAATACAGCATCAAAAATAAAATGAAGTCTCTAGTGACAAGCCTAGTAAACTGCAGAAATTGCAAATTCCTTTGCACATTCCCTTTAAATTCTTTTACTGATAAACCATCAGGGCTAACGTGCCTGTGCAATTAAACCAGCAAACACGTTCAACAAGGTTTTCAAGAAGTTCACCATCTGACTGGCACATGTAAATGTTCTCAGTCAAAAACTGCAGAGCGGAAACACTACAAACACATGGGAGACTGCTTCCTTCTATGGCAAGCCAACTTGATGAATCCTGGCTACCTCTCTGCTCGCTCTTCCCTCCTTATTCCCAAAGAGACACACCAAACACATTTTGGCCCAGCCTCAGGAACTTGGCACGTGCCACGTTTGTTTCCTAGAATGCTCCTACCCCCCACTACCCCAGCATCCTTCCTATATGCCCGCCACCAGGCGGTCACATGGCTTACTCTCTGGATTCACTTTAGCACACAGGAGGCACTAAATAAATGTTTGTCACTGAAATTAAATAAAATTTGCATATGGAAAATCATCAGCATAATTTTCCTTTATGTTTTGGTCAAATTCCATCTAATGTTAAAATTATTTTACTAAACTGCAGTTTTTTTTCTCTTCTTTTATGCCCAACCAATGATCAAAGATAGGGCAAATGAAGAAAAGTTCTCTCTGGAGAAAGAGCAGACTCAAGAATGGAGAAAGAATTGTATCATGATGCTGTATTTTGTTAAAATTCACAAGGCTAGCATGTTACAGATTCAGAGTCAGCATTTATTTTCTTGGTCATCCAATCGTAAGAGTTAGGGAAAACCTTCTTTTCAGACAGTATGAGCAATAAAAACCCAATGTGTTCTAAAAGCAAGGATAAGTTTAAAGAAGTTACTTAATCTAAGCCAGTGATTTTCAATGGGTGTGCCACAAGAATTTTTAAAACATGCAATACTTGACTATTTAGTCAGGGACACTGACATCTTTTCCCTTAGATTGTCAAATTAAAAAAAAAAATGACAACAGCCAACACAACAATACCCATCCATTGTGAATGTCCTGCCTCAAACCATAAATATATGTCAATAATAAAGTTGCAGCTCATTGGTCACATCACATAGCAAGTTTGTGCCTGACTGGTTAATTTCTAATACCACAAATCCTTTTATACAAGTATAGGCATCTGATTTTTTTTAAAAAGTGATTTTGGAGCACAAAGAGTTGGTATTACTACTATTTTTTTTCTTTTGTAAATCAACCAAAATTATGCCTATTTTTTGTCAGATTGACTATATATATATATATATATATATATATATATATATATATATATATATATTTCTGGGTCTGCTGCAAACTTTAGAAACTCTGTCATGTGCGCCATGAGATGAGGAATGTTGAAAATCGCTGATCGAAGCATATGGGAGGGACGCTGGCCCTCCAGGCCCAGCAGGTGGGAGTCAGGCCTAGCTAAGCCCCTGAGGGTCAGGGGTTCGGCTGCCACCTCCTGGAGGGACAGCCACAGTCCCCGTCAAATGCAGCTCTCTCTTAGGCTTCTCCCTCTCGCTGTCTCTAGGCCTCACTTATCAGAGAAATGGCACTAACCTGTATCATAGGGTCATAAGGACAGAAAGAAGTCTCTCCACCGGTCACCCCCACTTTGGTTCCTTAAGGGAGCCCCAAACCCTGCGAAGCCTCGAATCACAAGCTCACCTACCATCCTAGCCTCCGCAGCTCTGACCCAAAGGGAAGGTGGTGTTTGTCCTACGGCACCGCGCCAAAGGCTCCACTGTCTTCCCACCAATTATAAAACAACCTGTCCAATTCCTGCCACATCCACCTGGCTCCCTGGGGGCAGGTTATATATGTTTGTGAATTAGCACACAGCCTAGGATCAGCCCACTAAACTGTTTCTGGAATCCAATTCCAGTGACAAAAATAACCACCTACTATTAAGACAAAATATGTATATTTGTACACATACAGTGTGTGTGTGTGTATACACATACATATATATGCATATAAATAAACATATATACCCACTCCACTCCCCACCCATGGGTTTTTCCAGTCTCTAGTCAGGAAGTTCTTCGTGTTGTCTAACCTAACTCTTCCTTGAATCAATATGACTTATATTTCTCCTGTTTTCACTGGAAAAAGGAGAAGAGTCATAAATACTGTCCATCTTATATATCTTCAAATACTTAAGGGCCCCTCTCTGACCTTCTCTACTCCAGAATAAATAAGCTCTCTTCTGCAAGTCCATGGCAGTCATCCAATGTATTTCACTGTCCTTTTAGTCTTGAAATACTGTGAGTTTGAATCAGAGATAAAAAATAGTTCAATTGCTGAAAGTTCTGCTCCTCTAATATTTAAACCTGCCCAATTATTATACCTCTTTGCTTGTTATATTTTAAACAGAGCAAAGAATGAAAAAACAATTGCTTTTTCGAGCCTCTGCCACCACTGACCCTGGGTTACCTTGGCAGAGCATGCTTACAGCATTTACCTGAGATTATTAAGTGCTCCAATGACATTATTACAAGAGGGGGCAGGAACAGTGTCAACCTAATGAGGCGGCAGATTATATCTGCTGGTCTCCATCTGAAAATTGGGGCAGGCTAGGCTGTGTGCCAGTCAAGTCACCAAAGGCCCTTCACCCTGGGACAACAGCAGCCTTTGTCTACACCTGAGAGGAAAATGAGCCGCGTCCTTTCTAGTGCTAATAAGTTTAGTGGAGCTGGGTTATGTTCCATGGGAAAGGCTGGGCTCTCCCCTTCTAGGGCAAGCATCCAAAGCAAGGGGCCAGAAACCTTCCTTCCCGAGCTGGAGCTCATACTACCCTGCTGAAGGCGCACACCGTGCCCTTGAGCTCAGAACCGCCAGCGCTCTTCACGGTGCTTGACGTGGAATAGGGGCTCCGTGTATGTTCACAGAAAAAATGAATGAATGAGTTAATAAAGATTTACATTTGTTTATAAACCTCCTGGCAACCAAAACAAAAAGAGAAATATACTGGTCTACACAGTTTTCATGTCTGAATAAGAGAGAAGAAAACACTACTTCAGAAGATACAGTACTGCTGTTATTGTTTTGGAGAATGCTGAGCACATGCTTCTGTGAGTTTTTAAAATCCTCTGTTGAAAACGCACGCAGAAGGCCAGCAATAAGTCAGTGATCTTTACGGTATTTATGAGGTGAAAAGATTTGTTGTTCACCTGTGAGTTTTTACATCCACACATGCTTATAGGGCAAATATCAAGATTAGCAGCTTCTTCTGTGCATCCTTAACAGCCAACACGAACACACTGTGGAGTCTGTTATGTTCGCACTGGGTACTGGGCCTGGAACAAGAGACCACGTGTTCCCATGGCAGCTCATTCCCACAGTGGTTAAAATGTGATGTAGAAATGCAGCCATGGTTTCACAGCAAGTGGTCAGATCCCACTTGCTAATGATATGTAACTAATTCAAGAGTTAGCTTTTTCTTCCCTGGGTACATAGTTAGCAATGACAAGAGAGAGTTCATATATTCAAACGGGAGTGCAGACAGTAGCAAAGAGAACATAACTTGGGTTTTTAAAAATAATTTAATTGAATAATATCCCATACTCTCTAAGCCTAGGAAGGAAGAAGCCATACTATGATGTCCTTGCTTCTAAGCAGGATAACAAAAATTAGAAAAAGTAATACGCCTTGCAAATTTTGGAACTTAATGATACTTTAAAGAATGAAGAGCCTGAAAACTCCAAAGTCAGCCGGGTTGCAATGAAACAATAACCTCCCCCGCTTCTAGAGGTACTGTCAATGACAGGTGCGCCAAAGCACCGCAGAAAGGTCGTATCAAAATCTAAAATATGTGCTCCTTTCTCCCAGCAATTCCACTTCCAGGAATCTATCATAAGGACCTATTGGTAGAATATGTAAGTATCATTTATGAAAGAAAAGTGAAAATCTAAATGTCGATTAACAGAGAGTTGATCAAATTAAACATGGTGTGTTTCAAGAATTAAAATGATTATTTCACTCTTGCATGCACAAATAGTTATTGAGCATCTGCTATGCTGAGCTTGGTTCCAGGTGCTTGAGTTACATTACAAAAAGTATACAGAAAAATTCCTGGTTTTCCTGAGTCTACATTTTAGATGTAACATTTTAAAATGAATTGTTAATGGGAAACACCAAAATGGCTACATATTTTTGAAATACAGACATACATATATCTATAAGATGTATATTTTGTATACACAGATAATGCCAAATGTGCATTTAAACAAAGCCCTCACATGCAAATGGGAAGCCACTGGAGCATTTTTTTAAATAAAAAATAACATCGGCCTGAGCTTTGGAACACACTTAAGTGGATTATATACTAGCTTTGTTATACACACTAACTTCATGATCTCAATAATGTAAATACTTAACTTCGTCAATCCAGTTTCCCCTTTTTTTTGACTAACAGCATTACCATAAGCATTCAAAGGAAAAGAAAAATATCCAAAATTCCTTACAAGGGGCCTGGAGAACAGTAGATGCTCAATAAACATCTGTTTCCTGCCCTTTCTCCTTAAACTGACACAGGATTCTCCACTCCACTAGTGGTTAAGCCTTTCTCTACTAATTGAGTATCTAACTTAAAAGAAAATACATCATTTAAAAACATGTAACAATAATAATCTTTATTATTGTTGTTAGACCAAAGGACTTTTAATTGTCCTGCGTTTCTCAGCCCACACGCACACAGCAAAAACTGGTCAACCTTCTTTCCTTCAACAACTACATCTTTGTACTTCATGGCATTTGTTCCCTCTACATGGAAGAAGCTGGTCAAAATGATTTTATATCTATTGGCTTACTCTCACCTGTATTCTTAAATCCACATTAGTTTCCATAAATAATTCTTTTCTCATAAAGCCTTTACAAGTCAGCAAAGGGAAAGTTTCTGCAGAATTTGGAGGGCCCACGCCCTGCTCGGGCATGCTGGAATCTTATATTGACTGCAACATCCTCACAATTTGTTTTCTGTGAGATGTTTTCCCTTAATTTACACACTTCACTTAATGCCTCAGCCTGCAAGCACAATAAAATCTTTCAGTACAATATCTATTAGATAGTTACAGTCATGAAAATAAAATCCAGTGGCATAAAATGCACTGTCTCGTGGACCCATTGCCATCTGGGAGAGTGATGTTCATGTAGAGAATCTGCTAATGAAGAAGCTAATGAAGACCCAGATTGTCCAGGTGCTGGAGTTGCCTCCAGCTGCAAGGCACTATGAAAAGCCACTTTCTTTCATTTAGTCCAGGGTGAGAGTAGCTTATTAGGTACTGAAAATAACATTTCTTCAAACTTACTGTTTTTATATTTCATCAGATACTTTCAAGAACTTAACACCAAGAAAAAAAATGGATCTTTTAAAGTAATGTTTAATCTTATATGCACATGAGAACTGTGTAATCAAATATATTTTTCTTTTTTGCTTTGTTTACCAGAAAATTCAGAATCAGATATAAATCTTAAATTCATTCATTCATTCATTCATTCATTCATCTATTTAATAAACATACATGGAGCCCCTGTCACATGTCAGGTACCATGCAAAGTGCTGGTAAGTCAGAGCTCAAAGACACAGTCAGCTTTCCAGAAAGCCATGGGCAGATACTGAATTTACAAGTGGCAATTACTATGACTGAGGTACACAAAATACACACAGGATATTCTGAGTGCTTGGAAGAAGAGTATCTGATTCATCCTGGGCAGAGGAAGGGGGGTGATGGGAGATAGCAGGAAGAATTAAGGATTCCCTAAAAATAGTATGGTCTCAGTTGTGGTTCTTGGTAAATTATCTCTCATTTGATTTCTGATGTTTCTGATTCTTTCTGTAAAAATATTTCAAACTTTCATTGAAAAAAGGGAAAATACCTACTTATTTATTTATATACATATACATACATATTTAAATATACACACAAAATTCACTAAATATCCTTTTAACCTAAAGGAACCCTCAAAACTTACAAAAGAGTTTACAATGGGTATTACAAAGGATCCTGAGAAAATAATCAGACATAACCAGAAGTGATCTGCTTTGAAGAGTTGATACTTGCCATGAATATTTTCCGTGCCTCCAAAATAAATGCGGTGTAAAAATAGAAAGGTATCCTCTTATTAATTTAGCATGATCTTAACCTTGTCTGTTTTACTACTGTTCATTCCAGCGTGCCAAGCCCGAAGATCTTGATCCGGTAGCTCTGGTTGATAGGGACTGACAACACAGATTAACAACATGGTTTCTTGATGGATCCTGGCTTACTTCCAGGTTTGGCTAATGCAAAGCCACTGCATTCCTTTGCCTCCTCCTATACCCACGTCCCTCCACCACATCACACAGTGGGAGAGAATGGGGTTGCTGGCCTCATTTCAAGTTATATCGTTGATTCGAATCTATCCCCAAGCAAACCTGCTTTTATTTCAGAAGAACATTCTCTAGTTATTTAAAAGCAGAGGCAGTAAAAAAAAAAAAAAAAAAAAAAATCTACATTTATGTAGCATTCCCATCCCCAAAGGAATAGTTTTATATGCCTACAAATACCTTAGAAGCAGTAATGAGTTTTGGGGGTTGGAGTCTTTTCTGTGGCTTCCTTAAAAAATCAGAATTCCATGCAGTAGAAATATAACGAATTTGACACTTAATAACAACTGTTATAATAAAGGATATTATATGCATAATTCTCATTTAACAGTAACTACTTTGAAAGTCTATGGTAAAAATAATAATATCCAGCTTATAAATCAGATAAAAAGGAAAGTAAGCTGTGTCTTCAGGGAAGAGTTGCAGGGAGCGGGAGAATCCACCCTCACATTCCTTCTGTGGAGGCCCCGCGTTCCACCTCCCACCGACATCCGAAGGCTCTTCCCTCCCTCCCTCCCTCCCTCCAGCATCTGCCCAACGGTCTTCCCTGATGACACTTCTTCAAAATGGGCCCCCAGCTTTCCCTAGCCCCCTTCTCTGCTTGCTTGCTTTTCTTTTGTTCTCTGGTTCTTTGGTCCTTTCATCTTTCCTTCCTTCCTTTTTTCCTTCCTTCCTTTTTTCCTTCCTTCCTTCCATTGTTTCTTGTCACTACAGAAATGTATTTGTTCATTTGTTTTCCTTCTTCCTTCAATAGAACGTACATTCCAGAGCGATGTTTTGTTCATTAGTGTACCTCCAACAACTGCACCAAGTAGGCATTCCATAAATATATGTTGGATTAATGACTTTCTTATTTTACTCATTTAGCTCACTCACGTCCCATGCATGTATCTCCATGTTGAAACCAAGGCACGATGAAGGTAGAAATGATGTTTTCCAACCTCCTCTTCCTATTCTCAGAAAGAGCAGCACCCTGCAAAAAAACGCTGAAGGTGACCGGAGCACACGCCCAGAAGCTCTGTTCACCCTTCAGCTTTACATCTACAACTACACCGAAGAGCCCAACAACTGTGTGTATTTTGACTTAGTTGTTCTGACACTCTTGAAATCTGCCTACTCTGCATAGTTCCCCAAAAACATTCCCTGAGAGTTTCTCAAAGGGAGGAGAAACCAAGCAGAATGTCTAGTCATGACCTTGAAATAAAACAGGTTTATACTGGCTATATTGACTTGCTTTCTAGGATCCAAAGTTAAAAGTCAGGGTAGCAGAGAGGTAGGAAGGCCAGGGACTACCAACGTTACTGTGCCTTCATGAACCTCCCTCATTAAAATGACCACACAGCCCCAGTTTACCAACCTACTTTGCATTTCAGGATCTCTGTAATCAAAAACATTAACCTTCCAGAGTATGAGTCTGTAAGACTCTTTAAGTCTTATTAAATTTAGCTAAAGAGGAAGCAACCCAGGTGTGCAAACACTTGAGAGGCTGTGAGTCACTTCAATCACAGGGTATCTAGAACCCAGTAAAACAAGAACTATAAAATATAACTAAAATACGCAATAAAGTGTCTGATTCATAATTGCTCTTGGTTCTGTCACTACCAGGGGAACATAGCCTAGCAAAAAACTTTTAAGAATGAACAAATCAAATAAAAGCATCTGGCCACAGAAGCTAAGGGATTTTCAGCAAACCTTAATTCCAAGACTCAGAATTCTGTCTTCACGTTTTGCAACCGGAGCGCTCTACAAAACTGCCTGCCAAGGAGCAATGAGGCGGAGCCCCAGCAAATCTTCCCCCGAGCTACTGAGAGTACAAGGCGGACTGGGGCAAGGTCAAGTGCTGTTAACACGCACTGCACATCTGTAAGGTAGAAATAAGTTGTCTTTGTCTTTAGCAGTAACTCTCCTCACTAAGTAGTTCTAAAAGAGTTTTGAGGCTTTTCTCCTTGGTATGTAGCTGCCAATGACTTCATTTCTATGTCTAGGAAAAAGGAAAAAAAAAGAAGAAGAAGCTGCCAAAAGGCAGGGCTTTTCCCAGCACCCACTGGAGCTGCCACGGACAGAAAAATTCAAGCTGCATCTGACCCCTTTTCTGGAGAAAAAAACATGTGGAATCATGATCTACTGGTTATTAACATATGTGCCTTTTCTAGGTCCCCTTCCTCTTGCCCTTATGGAAATCAACTCACGATACCTAGAGGGTATGTCCATTTCCACAGCAGCCTTTGAAGGTTAGGCAGCCTGGTTTCCACCTAGAATCCTGCTGTTTGCTGCACACAAGAAATTGGGTTCATCGGAGGAAAAGACGTGTTTCCAAGACTGTAAAAAGATGAACTGCATTCTAGGTATGCCTCTTCTTTTGATATTATGAGTCAAACTCTTGTCTGCCCTGTTTTATTTTATTCTATACAACACAGCTTTGACTTGCCTTTGGTTTCATTTCTAGAAAAGGCAGCATTAGCATAGGGAAAGAACCCATGATACACAGCTTTGTTCAGCCACTTACTGTATAGCTTTGGGCACATCACTTCCTCTCTCTCGGTCTGGGTTTCCCCATCTATGAAGCACAGAGATGAAACAAAAATGGTATCTGTCTACTCTAAGCGTCTCTGGTTCTGTGGATTTTCCTGAGACATCTCTCTCTTTGAAAGAAGTATGTTCATCACCAATTCTTTCCAGTCTCTCAACCTGTTTTTCAGTCCTTATTCATCCTCTCATTTATCCCTAAAGGCTGTGCTGACCAGATGCCCTTTGACCCCTGCTGGAGAATTTTCTGTGTGCCTCTTCGAATCATGTAAGAGACAGACCTCAGATTCAGGAGTTTCCAGCTCCCTGCTCGCCCAGAGCCCTCACAACTTTCTCACCCTTTCATCATCAACCGGGCAGGGGAGAAGCGGCCCTGACTGGCCACACAGGCCAATACACCGCGTTTCTTTGGGGAGCGCGGGGCAGATGGGCCCTTTCTCTCTCTCGGCTTATAAACTCTCATGCAGGAGGAGGCTTGCAGCCCTGAAGGAATTAGTGGCCTGTATCACCTTCCCAAAGAGCTTCTCTTTTTCCTCTCTCCCTTTTCTTTATCTTTCTCGTACTTTCTCGCTCTCCCTTTTTTTTCCTCCTTTCTCATCTTTTCCGTTGGCCCTGTCAGCACACTGAGGGGGTTATTTAGACCCACTGGTGACCCATCAGAAAGTAAAATAAAATACGAAACTGCTGCTTATCTTCAGTGAACAGAACCACCAGATTAGGACCGAGAGCTATTTGAAGCACATCCATGTTGACAGCAGTAAGAAAGCTCTAACATAAAACCATGCGAGATGAAATGAATTCACAATCACAAAATAAGATCAATAGCTACCTTTATCTTGAAACATTCTAAAATACAGATTTGTGTCAAATGTTCTTTCATAAAAAGTCGATGTGATTAGGGGACGATAAGGAAACCACAGTATTTAACCAATGTACAAGCAGCACAATTCCCGAGACTAATGAAACTCCAGATCACAACTGTTTCATACATTTTTGCTAAGCACGAGTAGTTCGTGTGGTGAGGATTTGTAGTTCAATCAAAACATCTTCTCCACAGCCACTTGTGAACATAATACACTCAGCGTCCATGTGATTAACAAAAGCAGTCTAGTCCAGGAGGGTTGCCAACAGCAGGCAGAAATGTGACAGATCTAAACAAATGAACATGGAAAGGTATCATTATGACGGATGCTGTAGACATTTGGGATAAAAGGCTTTTAAAGTAAGTATGAGGTTTTAGGCAGGGGACAAGTCTTAAAGAGGTCTCTGGCTCAGTAGCCTTTCCCAGGCACAAACCAAGTACAAGAAAGGCCCAGACCTCAGACAGTGTCATCCTATCCCCAGGTAGAGAGATCTGGTGGGATTAGAGGAAACAGATACAAATTTCCAGAGGCAGCAGGAATAAGGCCAACGCTCCCCGCCCCCTTCATGAAGAATCACTTCATCTGGCCCTGCCATAACTCAGTGGACCCAGGCCTACTTCCCTCTAGAGGAGAACATTGGATTTTTGAACAAGCACCTTGTAAAACAGAATTTTCCAGGTACCTAAGATGGGTGGCTAATTTTTGTCCATCCTGGATTAATCACTCCATGGATGTGTACCTAAATAAAGGCTCGTTATAAAATGGCTACAGAATGTGAGCCAAACTGCTCTGATGTCCAAATTAAAATAGTTGACTTTTCTCCCTTCTCTGTCCCTTCAAAAGGTATTTAAAGGTATTTAAAGTTTTTTTTCTGGAACAATACAAATGCAGTACCTCTGGAAATTTTCCATTTGTATAGCAGAGGCTAGAGGACAGATCAAGAGAGTGGCACAATCTATGTCCTCAGCAAGAGTTTCAGAGGTGGAACAAAAGACCTGGCTGTGTCTTGGGTAAACCCAAAGCCAGGCAAAGGCAAGGCTCATCTTAAGGTGTGGAGTAAGAAGAGTTGTTGTTCGGAGTCCTGGCCCAGCAGGCCTCTCAAGGGCAAAGAAGGAAGGGGGGATACCGTCGCTATACTTGAGCACAAGGCCAACAGTACCCGGGGTCCTGAACTAAAAGTCAGGGCTGGGGATGAAGCAGATGCAGAGGTCTAGAGAAGCAAGAAGAAACAAAAAAAATCCACTTTTTCACACATCTACACACACACACACACACACACACACACACACATGAAACAGTATTGAGAAGGACTGGGACCATGGCAAGAGAAAGAGTGAGACAAGGTCGGTGTCCAGCCTTTCGTGCTGGGTACCCCATCTGTGTGCCCCTCCCCCTCCTTCCCAGACACCCTAGCCCCACGAGCAGGTCCTGAGCAGATATTCATTCTACAGTCAATATTTATAGACCTCCTACCTTGCACCAGGCATTGGGTTAGAAATGAAGGATGCAGAGATGAATTCTACAGGTCCCCTGCTCTGATGATACAAAGCCCCATCAAGAAAACTGGATAAAGTCCACCACAAGTCATGTCTACTTGATCATGAGCACCCCTAGCTGTGGATGCCTCCCCCATCACAGGAAAAGCCACGTGACTCTACAAAGCACTTAGCAGTCCCCACCCCTTTCCTCAACAGGTAACTCCCACCTCCCAGCAGACATACATGCTATTATGCCATTGGAGCTGCAGTGTCTTGACTGAAAGATTATCTCCAGTTAAAAACCAGGAGGAGGAAATCCATGAAGCTTATTAGTAATTTATACGTCTGTATGAAGGAGTTAATTATATCCCTCCCAAGGAAAAGATTTTTACATAGAGACTTTGAAGACCAGTTACCTAAGAGTAACACAGAGTAGAAAATAGATGCCGAGGGCAGCCTGGGCTGGGCACTTGTCCTAATTTCTCCAGGCCACACTCCCAAGACACACCCTGCTTGCTGTATTTCATATATTCTCAAGCTTGGACAATCACTCATGCTCTACGTAATCTCACATGCTGTAACTCTTAGATACTTTTTTCTTCTCTCATGAGGATCTTAGAGATGAATTTTTCAGGAACCTTGCTAAACATACAGATTTTGACTCTTACCCTGCATGTCCGCATCACATAACCAGGACAGGATCTCCTTCTGTGTGAAAGGCATCTCCCATATGCGGAGTTTTAGGAAGCATGCAATGGACCCCAAAATCCCTTACACCCTTTGCTGTTCACACACTCAGCATTATGTTTAAACCCATCAGGAATTATTCATCATTTCCCATCAGAAAAGAGTTGGGATTTCCCAGGTGAGTTTTCCCTTCCTTTCATTTGTGAAGTTGAGGCAGGTGACCTACATAAATTTCATCAGATTATCTACTGGTGTACAATCAAGGGGATGAGAACAGTAGGCAAGATTAAAAATAGAAGAGTCTCTCAAGAAAAAATAAAAGGCAAGATGACACGTTCTTCAGGAACATGTCCGTAAACACCTGGGCCAGGAACAGATTCATAACTTACAATACATCCTGTTGCTACTTTATTGATGCAAACAGCTCTGTAATTATCCTAAGAGGTCCTAAGAGGTTCTGACTTGTTTTGAACGGTTATTTTTGAAAAGAGAAAATTTAGGAAATGTTTCATGTACAAAGACCCTCTTACCACTATTCATTGGGAGCTCTGAGTACCATACACGCTGCTTTCAATAGTCTCCATCCAGATAAGGCAACAACACTAAAGGCTGCCTTGATTAACACCCATTGAAACCCAGTTCTATCTCTGCTCTCCATCCTTGTGAGACTCTCGCATGTAATTACAGCAGCTGCTCATCAGTAATGGGAAAGATGTGGTACCGATGATCAGGAATGGGACAAGGAATCTGTTTTCAGAAAATATCCCTGAAGTCCATGATTTGGATCTATAGCTTAAACCAAAAGACTTGCCAGTCTAACTAAGACTGTCCTATCAGGAGATTTCAAATGCTAATACATCCCTAAATGCCATGCTCAGATCTCTGTTACACCACCTGGAAAAACATAATTCGGTTCCAGAGAAGTTTATCACATGGTAGTTGTGATAAACTTAAAAAAGAACACTAAGACACAAACCTGGCTGTCTAGGTGCAAATGATAGCAATATCACATCCAAGTATAAAGAGGTACTTGAATAATGGGGTTTTTTTCTTTTACGTTAAGAAATCAGTTAAATGACAAACAGTTGAAAATATATCTTTTAAAGGAATTAAGCGCCCAAATAAGGGGTCGACTTTTTTCATTTAAAAATGTCATTTGCCTAAGCTGTACTGTATTTTCAGGACATCTCTGTCCAGTGATCTCATGGTAATCAATATAAAAGACCATGAGATAGTTTGTGAAATGTTGGGTGATTAGGGGACCATTATAACCCATAAACCAAAAAATAGCTCCAGGGCTCAGACATTAGCTGTAGCTAACTTGTGCCTGAGAAGAGACAGGACTAGGGAATCAGTATCAGCCAAATTTTATGCTTCTAGCCCATATTCTGAGAGGCCTTCTTGCTACAATACAACAGCATCCTGGATAAATAGAACAAACAACTTTATAAAGCATTTCTGAGCACCAAAAAGGAAGGAAAAAAACATTCCAAAGGAATGTACATACGAAGAGAGAGAGGAAGGAGGAGCAGAGGGGGAAAGGAAGGAGGAAGAGAAGAAAGAAATGTAGGATAAAATCAAAAGGATCAGTGGCTGCCATATACACAAGTCAGGGTTGCCTGGCAGCAGATGCTGCCCAGGCCTCCAGAATCGGCTCCCTTGCATAATGAGATAGGTGAACCTGAGACTTGTGTGATAAGCTGAGAACCTTGAAGGTCGCTAATACAGTCGTAGGTCAGCTCTTCCCCAAACTCAGGCCACAGAATTGCAAATCTTCTCTGGAGAAAAGCTACCAATGAAATCCCTTAATATTTGCTATAAATTAAATTTAGTCAAGTATATAAACTCCAAAACAATTCCTCAAACACAAGGAAATGAAGTAGCATAAATCAGAGTTGCCGGAAACAGTAAACAACAGAATTACAACCTCAATTATCAAATATTTAGCATTCTCAGAGTCCAACACAAATACACCCCTTTTTTATTACAAAATCATAAGCACGCAATTCTGTAACATTACAATATCACATTCAAGCACATCATATGACATTTTATGTGAAATGTTCAAATTAAAACTCTAAATTATTACGCCCATATTATTACCCTACATACCACACTCAAGCAGGCCTTATTTCTGCCAGACCCTGTATAATACTACATATGAAATATTTCACATAATAAAATATTTAAAAGATTAAGAAATAAAAAGAGACTTTTAAATAATAACTAGAAAGATTTACAAATTAGCCTAAGAGAATTTTTAGAAAAAAACAGTATAAAAATCATTGAGAATAAAAATCCAATGGATAGGTTAAACCACAGATTTACACAGTGGAAGATAGAATCGCTCACCCGATAATAGTTCTGACAAAAAGTGATCAGAAAGCAGCAGAGACAAAAAGACAAAAATATTAAAAGTATATTGAGAATAAGAAGGTTGAATGAAAGTCCTAGGAGGGATTGAGACTGGAGGAGAGGCAGTTTCAAGACATAACGGCCAAAGCTTTTCTAGAACTAAAGAATGACACCAATCCAAAGATGCAGAAAACATACTACATACTAAGCAGAACAAATAAAAAGTATTCCACATCTAGATACACTGATGAGATCTTGCACAATAGCCAAGGCGATGGCAATGTTATAAGTGCAGCCACAAAACAGATCAACAGTTAGACTGACAACAGCGACAAGTGAAGTCAGAAGACAGACGTTATCTTCAAAATGCAAGGAGGACCTCTTAACTAGAACACCCAGCAAAATTATTTTTGAAGAATGAGTATAAAATAAATACATTCTCTTATAACCAAAAATGAAGAGAGTTTACTATCAACAGAACTGCACTGAAGAAATGTCTAAAAGATGTAATTTAGGGAGAAAGAAAATAAACCCAAAGGAATATCTGACGTGCAAGAAATGGTGAGTGAAAATGTTCATAAACATATAAGTAACTGTTTTTTTATAGGTATTTTAAACTGTTTCTGTAAGATAATAATAAAACTAAAGTATACCTTGTGCTGGCAAAAGGTCAGAACTAAGTATTAGACAACAATAGCATATAATTTAAGAGAGGGTAAAAATAGAATCATGATATGATCCAGCAATTCCACTTCTGGATATTTATCCAAAGGAAACAAAAACACTAACTTGAAAAGGTATTTGCCCTCCAATGTTATTGCAACATTATTTACAATAGTCAAAAAAAACCAAAAGCAACATATGTGTCCATCAATGGACAAATGGATAAAGAAAATGTGTGTATGTATGTGTGTATATGTATGTATGCACACATACACACACAATGGAATATTATTCAGCCATAAAAAGAGGAAAATCTTGCCATTTGCGACGTGAATGGATATGGAGAACATCATTCTAAGTGACGTAAGTCAGACAGAGAAAGACAAATAAATACTATCTAATCTCACTTATATGTGGGATCTAAAAATCCAACCAACCAAAAAAAATCCACCACCACCACCAAACTCATAGATAGAGAGAACAGACCGGTAATTGCCAGAGGTGGGGGGCGGCAGCTGGGTAAAAGAAGTACATGGATCAAAAAGTACAAACTTCCAGTTATACAACAAATAACTCAGGGGATGTCACGTACCGCTTTGTGACTACAGCTAATGCAATGCTGTACTCTCTGTTTTAAAGTTGCTAGGAGAGTAAATCTTCAAAGTTCTCATCTCAAGGGAAAATATGTAACTATGTGTGGTGATGGATGTTAACAAGACTTACTACGGTGACCATTTCACACTATATATATACAGATATCAAATCATTATGTTGTATACCTGAAACGAATATAATGTTACATGTCAAATACATCGCAAGAGAAAAGAAAGCGAGAGGCTGGTGAGAGTTCAGGCTCTCCAAGGTGCCCTGTGGGTGAGACTAGTGGTAAGGATGCTGATTCACTCCACTCCCAGGGGGAGAGAACTGTCATCCTGGCCCTAGTCTGCCTGCCCAGCATCAGACCCACCGGAGACCGGCCCCTCCCCTCTGAAATCCAGGCAAGAGGCAGGGCAGGTAGAGAGATTAGCAAATTTGATGCTTCCTGACAGAAATAGATTCCTACCTGGGTTCCCTGATCCCTGGAGGCAGAGTGGCTTCCCCATGGGAGGAGGAGCTCTGAGCAAAGCAAAGCTCTGGAGGAGGAAAGGCAGCCAAACTTCTGGCTGTGTCTGGAAAGCCACCTACTCCTCCTGGCTCGCAGGCCAGGCATGGCTTCATTTGTGAAGGGCTTTGCTGGGGCTGGGCATTGTTTGACTTTAGCAAACAGGCTCGGGGAGTGGCAATTTGTGAAGTCACTGCACGGACTGGCAGGTGAGAACGCATTTGAGTTCCCGGGCTTTGACAACTGAGAGGTCCGGGGTGGAGGAGAAGTGATGTGAAATGTTTCTGTTTGACTGGGGAAGCCCAATTCCCTCCTGGAATTTTTCTGTTAGAGGCGGTCTGACCTCATCAACTCATATCAACTTTCTTCTTAGAAAAGTAAAAATCACATCCAAGACCTTCTTGCTTCCTCAAAGGCTTCCTTTCAACCTACTTACTGAGTCTAGGTCTTCTTGGTTATTGGGGTTGGCCACCAGGACAATTACCCAGAGACGCTTCCTGTGTACCTTTGTTCATCACCGTTCATAATAACTTGGGCAATGGGGTTGGTACGGGGAGAAGGAGGTGGGACGAGAGCCAGGAGGGGCAGCACAGCATTGCAAAGGAGTCCTAACTTGCAGAATGCACGCTCCTTTTTACATAATCCTAAAGCAAACACTTGAAAGGTCAATTGGCGAAGGAGAAACTGCATGACACATTTCAGCACCAGTGACAAATTAGTTATGAACTATTTATTATTTGGATTCTCTCTCCCTCTGATGGACTCCACTAGAAGAATTAGTCAGCAGTGGCAATAGTTGCTAATTGCCCTGCTCCTACAATTTTAGAAGCATTACACTGGTTCCATTCTCCAGAGTTGCTAAGGACAAAAGGTGTTGCCTAGTTGAGAATAACGGGCTGCTCCAGCGTGCATACCTGTCCACAGTATCATATGATCCTTCAGTTATATAATGTGTTTTATAACCCCTGCCTGAAGAACAGACCCATGCATTTAATACCAGACACACCATTACTTGGTTTTCCCACATACATGTAACTACCTTGAGTGTTGATATGAATTATCTGCTACAGGCACAGAAAAGACAATACCCAAAGGAAAAACTGTCGCTGAGCATTACAAGGTAGTTTGTCACAGCCCCAAAGGGGACTGTCTATTGGTATCTCCCAAGGACTGCTGCATTCAAAAATCCGCATCACTGGAGGGGCAGCACAGTGAAGAATTAAAAGGAAGAAACAATCTTTAATATTTTAAAGCAATGAAGTCAATACATCAGAAACATCAGTCAGCAAATACTTACAAGATATCATTATGCTCCTTCGTTCTGGTAGAAATAGGTAGAACCACCCTTGAATTCCATGGGAAAGAGTCCCGAAAAGAATGGAACAAATAACCTAGTGGGATCCTGTTGGCTAATTCCATGAATATTTCCTAAATATGTGCTACTAAATCACCCAAAACCTCACAAATTCTTGGGATGAAAATTCATAAAGTCTTTTTAGAACTAAAAGAGATTTAAAAAATTCTGTCTCTTCTTCCCTCCCATCTTCCCTTAATCAGTTCACAGAGGCTGATATTATCAGTCTGGTGTTCGTAACTCCACTCTACATTAAAAAAATGTATACAGATTTTTTTAAGAAAAGTGTTTCCTCCAAAACCCCAGTGTTACCATTATTGTTTTCAATGTGTTCCTAGAAAACAACCAATTTAAAACCAGGTATAACATCCTTAGATGTACTGTCCTTAATCTATACAAATGGAAGCACATGTATAAATAAATACATCCCAAACTATAAATCGCCTAGCATTTGAATTAATAACATTAATATAACAAGGTAGATAATGTTCTGCTAAAACCACACTGCGGCCCAGATGAGGAGCTATGGGGTCGCTGATCGCTGCGGCATAGGTCCTTCGAGATCGTCACTGGCCTCCGTGTTCTCTGCCATGGCTGGGTTCTCCCACCAGCTTCCCTTGCTGCAACTTCTCTGAAGCTGCCTTCATCAGCCTGCCCGTGGGCATCTGGTCTTTAAATGTAAAGAGCGCTGAGGCACCAAATTAATTCTATCCTGATTTTTCATAACCACCCTCCACGTTTCCACTGGATTCACTTGACACTAACTTGAACACAAAACTAAATGCAGGTGCAGACACAGAAATCATGTTGCAGCGCTCAGTTATAAGGCAGTTATCCGATGATCCAGGCAGTTAGCCCATGTCATTCAAATGACTGCAACATTTTAAAATTCCTATAGAAGACTCACAAACCCCCAACATCCACAAATGCTCAGGGGGACCTTAGCCCCTAATGTGAGAAACTGCTCCGTGGAATGCTGCCTGCGACCAGGTTCTTACAGATAGTCTGCCCCTTGAAGCTAGAAAAACCCTTGGATCAAAACCTTGAGGGGTGAGTTTAAAAGCTGGAAGGGAAGTTGCTCACTGAACAACGAGCATAAGGCATAAAATCAGAGTTCACATATAACTGCAAAGACTGCCAAGAGGCAGACGCAGCGCCCAGCAGACACACTTTGTTCTGTCAGTGCTGAGAGCTCTTTCTGAGTTCCCTGCTCTCTCATTGTGACCTAGTTTTCATAATAAAGGCTATGCAATACGGAAGGAAGGCCTTTCTCAGAGACTGCAGTCCAGTTGTGAAATGCGATCCAAACATGAAATTCTACAAAATAGGACTGTACTTGCCCTTGAAACAAACTTCTCATCATCATGGTGCCAGTCTTTTGTCATTTGCATCCCCACCTCTGCCAGCCCAAGATCAACCGTCTGTCTGCCTTGCTCTGTGCTCTGGGAGGGTGACTCCCATAGACCATATCACCCAGGTTGGTAGTTCAGCCGACTTCTGGTTGGGTCTGACCGACAGAAGCTGAGCAAGAGGCTAAAGGGAGGCAAGTGAGGGAGGTCGGGGTGTTCCGTCCCCCTCCTCACATGCTTCAGTTCAACATCCCTGGTGCAGCTGGATCCCCCTGCAGACCCCAGCCCAGTGGGCACTGCTTCCTCCGCTGCAGTTCTAAGTGCTCACAAAACAGTTTCCTTCCCTTGACCCTTCAGAACAGGGCTGGCCATGAGCCCTCAGAAACACTGCTTTCTTCTCTCATCCCCTCAGCCCAGCGCTGGCCATGGCTTTTCACTCTTGTAACGCCTTGTTTGTTCTCTCACCCTGCACACACTCCTGCGAGTAGTCCTTACCCGAGTTCTCTTCCTTTGAAGAAGCGGAACCGTTGCTGATGCAGCACCCAAACTGTTCAGGAAAATCAGTACAATGTGAACTCCTACGTGCAGATTAGACACAAAAATTAACAATATGAAAAAGAAGAAAAATCACCACCTATCAGGGAAGCAAATCCATGAAGATAATCACATAAACAACAAAGGTAGCCCTGACCCTCTCAGTCCACTGGTGAAAAATTCAGCTTAAAAAAAAATCCCTTAGTAAATAAAAGCGCTATATTTATGAAGATGTTTATTACGTTATCAGCTATAGCAGAGGAAATTTTGGAAACAACAGAGATACCCAAGAGTAAGGAAAAAATTAAATTGTAACACATGAACTCAGTGGACTTTGGTGCTACCATGAAATATTAGTGAGATCTTATAGCAGCAAAAATTAAATATTTAATTATAATAACAGTAAATGAAGTAGATATTTGGGCAGACATGTAAATATATGTTAGAATTTTAATTATGTAAAGATAAACATGCATGCACCTAAACAGTAGATAAAATTTCACCAAACTGAATCCTACGTTGGAGGACTCAAATTCTAAGAATGATACATTTCTTTTCTAAAATATTTTAAAAAAAAACAAATGGCATAATATCCAGAGACTACGTGGCTACAGCTAGTGATAGGAGAGGTGCATTCTGGGAGATGAAGGCTCCTCCAGACCATTCTGTGCCCTCCAATCAACAGGCTGCCCTCAGCATGACATTTAGCTTCAGTCTCCATTTCTTCCCTCTGCAGTAGGTTGAGAACCGTCCCACTCACAAGAATGTAAAGTTAATGAAACCAAATAGGATTGCAAAGTACTTTTTTGCTTTTGTATACCTGCCTCATTGTATATACTGACTGTATATGCTGACTCTGGCTGGGACAATTTAAAACAAAAGCATTTTCTTAGATAAATTTTGTGGCGCAGTGCTTGTAAGCTCTTTTTCAGAGACTGAGCACTTTCATTAGAAAGCAGTAAGATGAACGTCGTCATTTGGGGGCCTTCATTGAAGGTTTTAAAATATGTTTCATGCTCCTCCTTAAAGAGATCCTATCTAGCAGAGTGATAACAGATTGATGGCCATGACCTTCTTCACATTCTTCTAACTCCTTTTAAAATGAAATCAAGGCTCCTGCTGCGGGAGCCTGTGGGCCGGGTGCCAAGGCGCTGCAACGTGGGCTACATATCATCTCACGGCCATCATCTCAGTTCACTGTTAATGTGTTAATGCCGCCAACAATCATGTCGAGAAAGGGGGGAAATCCAAGGGGAAAAAATGCTTTCCCATCCCCAAGGCTTATTTTCTGTAAACCGTGGTTGTGAGAAAGACAATGTCTTTGCATTGAAGACAAGTATGACACTGTATCGACGCTACAACAAAATGCTTTTATAGACATAAAGCTCTTTGTGCTTTAATTTTAAACTGATGATTTGATATCTTCCTAAATTATACATTTTAGCAGAGTTTCCTAATCTAAAACATGCACTGGTCTAGAATGCATATTAACTTAAAATATCGCCATCCCTATTTCATAGCTGAGCGGGTGATCATTTTCTTTAATTACACATTAATTCCAATGTATTACCTGGATAGGCACTTTATGTTTTAACAGGGTAAGGATTAATGAGCAGGTGTTCTGCTATAATCTGACTGAAGGAGAAATACAGGGATTATACATGATTCATTTAATTAGTTCTCTGAGCTGAATGATATTAATCACACTGCCACCTTACATTTATAAAGCACTTTTCATTTTCAAAGTGCTTTTGTATCTGGGATTACATTTTCCTGGATCTTTTACTTTTGACAGATCCTTCCAGATAACACACAACGCTATATTTTTCAACTTTCTGATACCCAAACATTTTACATACACATGTTTTATATCAATTGGATGCAGTCAGAGGTGGCAGAATAGCCATGGCCTCGAATCCACAACTTGAGTCCAAGTCTCAGCTCAGCCACTTACTGCAAGACCTTGGACAAATTACTATGAACATCAGTTTTGTTATATTTTAAATGGGGATAACATCATCTCCCATCAATGGCTATGGAAGACCTAAATCAGATGTAACTTATGAAAAGGATCTGTTATATATCTGGCACATAGCAGGAACTCAATAAAGAGAAGTTACTGCTATTATTGGCAGCTATTTTACTCTGTCTTAAACATTTCTTCCCCTGCCTGATTTATTTTATTCAAAATATTTGGATTCAGAATGGTATAGAGGAAGGAGAAAATCAAGAATAACAAAGTTAGCCCCAGAAAGTAAACCAGAGGTATGACATTGAGCAAAGAGTCTGCAAAAACTCATCCATCTCTGCCCTACGTGAGCAGCGTGTAAGGGCTGTAGTGCTTTGGATAAACCCCAGGCCCATCAGCTGGGGTTCCTGTATTCTCAGTTTAAAAGTATACCAATCCAAGAACACACCTCAAACAAATAACGCTCTTTAGTTATTGGGGCAGCCAGCCTCCACCACGGCCCTTGATGATCCCCCTCCTGGTAGCCAGACCATTGGCCAGCCCCTCCCCTGTCCCAACAGACACACTGAAGCAGGGCTGGTCTATAATGCAACCAAAAGAATTATGTGGAGATGACGTGTGACTTCTGAAGCTAAGCCATAAGAGACACTGGAGTGTCTGCCTTGGCCCCTTGGAGCATTTGCTCTGGGGAATGCCAAGCCCCATGTCATGAGGACACTCAAGCGGTCCCCTGAAGAGGCCTATATGAAGAGGAACCAACTCGCCCCCATGTGAGCCACCATAGACATAAATCTTCCAGCTTAAGACAGGCCGTCAGACGACTGCAGCCCTGGCCAGTACCTGATGACAACTTCATGAGAAACCCTGGTCCTTCCAACCCCAGCCAGGCCACTTCTCAACTCCTGACCGACAGAAACCATGAGAGATAATAAATAATGATGGGAGCTTTCAGCAACTCTATTTTGGAGCGCTTTGTCACATAGCAATTGACTGTTATTACAGTACCATAGGAATCTGGTAAGAATACGGATGGGAATCACATGGCCCGTTATCGTATAGCTGCATCACCCAAAGGAATGTGCTTGAGAGACCATGAGGGAGGGGAATAACACGGCGCTGCTGGGCAGGGAGAAAGTGGAGTTACTATAGGGCCACTTTCATATTTTAAGCACTATCCCATCACACATTAACTGATCCCTCCAAACCCCCTCCCACAACTAGTTCCTAAAGCCTTTAAAAATGATATATTTGATTATATAAAAATGTAAGATGTCTATAAAGTAAAAATCTAACAACAAATGAGGAGAATTATCAGCCATATAGGATAGACAAAGTGTTAATACCCTCTCTGCAAAAGAAAATGTATAAATTAAAAAGAGATCATTCAATAGTAAAATACAGAGCAGATGTGACTGAGAGAGTCAAATAAAAGAGGTGCAAACAAAGAAGAGGCTGCGGCCAAGGAGACCAAGGAGTGGCCACAAGGGCAAGAGGAAAACTAGAAGATTCTGACGTCCAGGAAGCCAATAATCGAAAAGGGCTTCAAGAAATAAGGAGTGATAAAATGTGCCAAGCCCTGCTTGTACGGTGAAGTAAGATGAGAACTGAAGATTCTCTACTAGATTTTGCTGCATGGAATGACTGGCAGCAGCTACAGCATCGCATTTCCTATGGGCAATACATGTTTGTTGAGTGACCATTCGATGCTACATACAGTACTTCTCGAACTTAGCTCCTTTTGTGGTGATTCTGCCAGTATGTTGTGACTGCCAGTACAGTTTGTTCTTTCGGGTTACCTTCAAAAGGGCATTATAGATTCTTGGGAGTTCAGGAATGGAAAAAAAGTCAAAATAACCCGGTTTAAATCCATTAGGTGTCAAGAAATGGCACACTAGTAAATAAGCGGTAAATATTAGGAGGGATCTGGGAGACTTCTGACTATTAATCACGATAACAATTTTATGACTTCTTTACACCTAGAGCAATCTGGAGAGGGTAAATTATGCTGATGAAACAAACGACACTTCCATCTTGGTGATCTGATTCAGTGTAAGGCTATTTCTTGCTGATTCAAAGCCCGCAGGGGGCACCTCTCCCAGATAACTATTTTTCCACGCGTTGTCTCAGCATTCCCGACACCTCTAAATGTAGAAACACATTTTCACAGTCACAACAGCAAGGGAAGAGAACTCTAATGGGTTGCATTCCAGCAATTACATAATTTGGCCAGAGTGACTCACAGTCAACTACAGGCAGAAGGCATCACATGACCTGCCCAGTTGGAAGGGAAGACAGGGAATCTTCCCATGACGATGAACCAGGTATTGGTGAGCATTGCAAGTCTCTGCCACAATCAGGTCCCATTTTTCAAAGGATCTGACCCCTTGTCATCCATTTGACCATAAAAACATCCCAAAAAGCAAGTAGAGAAGTTAAAATATTCATTTACAGAAGTGTAAATTGAGGCAAAAAAGTTTAAACAAGTTATCTAATTAGTGGTAATATCTAATTTAAATCATTGTAAGAACTCACTCCCAACTCTATGAGCTATTTTCTTTTCCCCCAAGTCCATGCTGCTATTAACTTAGGAAAATTTCTTTAGGATCACTGATATTCGTGGTCATTGTGGTGTATATAAAATATTCCACAGAATAGAATACTGCATGATTCTCTAAGTATGTTATACAAAAGAAGACCCTTTGAAATGGCTAGGATCAGTCCTTTCAGATGTATTTCTGTCAATAACTGGCTGATGCCTAAAATGAAAGCCAAAAGGGCTTAAAATGGAAGGCTTCGGTTTTCCTCTTAACACTTGAGATTCCTTTCTCTGCATCTGTCACTAAAGATTAGCCCACAGAATAGCACGTGTGAACCTTCTCCATATTAAAGGTGAACTTGAAGTTTCAACATTTCCTACTGTTCTAATTTGCAGACTGCTGACAGCCCAGCTTAATGAAGACCAGTCTTTATGACTTCTGTGTTAAGCCTTAAGGTACAATTTCCTTCTCTCAGATATGCAGGATCTTGATATGGTTTTAGGAAAGTAGGGAAAAGCTGTACTGAGGTTTTTCTTTATCAGTACTTAATTTAATTTAGTTGCAAAGAATGCTAATTTTTTTTCAAAAAGAAATATATATATCAAACCTTGAATACTTAGATCAAAATGAAATATCACTTGGCACTGAGATAAAAGCATTACTTACAATGATAAGACTTCTCTCCGAAGGTTGTGTATTCAGAAAGAACTGAAAGAGCAATTAGCTGTAAGCTCTTATTTTTAGTTTCAATCCCTAAATTCCATACAGTAATCCTTAATTTAGAAGTTGGTATATGAGCACAGTACTAAGTAAAAGCCTCAAATGGCATCAGGTCAACCCCTTGAACCTCTTTTAACTGTTCTGTCCACAGCTTTCCTTCCCTTTGCTATATTGGACTTCCAAGTGGAAAGAGAAAGGAATGAAATTTCCAACGTTGAGATAAATGGCACATACCCACCAACTACTATTCCATCTTGGCACTGGACAAGGATTTTTTTTGTCCAAAACTCTAGACTTTCTCAATACCTTATGAAGCAAAGGCAACTCACATAGTGAAGATAACTTGGTTTCCTGAAAAAGTAACTATGCAGTTTACTTCAGGAAGCCACCTAAACTCACTTTTATTCCTCACCAGAAAAAGTCCTACCTGGAGAGTGTGAAAAAGGCTCCCAGGTGTGTGTTATAATGTAAGAACATAAGGAGACATGGATTTTATTCCCAGATCAATCAATTACTAGCTATTCCCATATCTATTTAAAAAATTAGAGAATATGATAGACCCAAATGGAATAATACAAATGAAAGCACTTCATATCTGAATAGAGCCTTATGGTTTGCAACATATTTTACTTAATATTGCTCTCCCTGGCCTATGTTAAGAACCCATACTGCCCAACTAGCAAGGACAAAAAAGTTCATTGTAGAGTCTATCTTCCCATCCCAAATGTTATTTTTCTTTCTTAATTCCATCATAGAATTTAAATCTGGTAGTTGACCTTAATATCCTTTTAATCTCATTGACCCATTAAACTAGATCCTATTTCTCCATCCTACTATACAAATCTTTGTGGAAAACCATCCAAGAGTGTTACTGAGTCCTGTGATAGCTTTTAAGGGTTCTACATCCCTTAAGTAAAGGAATCACACAGTATATCCTCCAAATTGAGACACTTCTGGAAGGGAAAGGGGACTCTTTAAGTAGTAACACCCGGAAAACAGTTAAACTGGAACTGTCCTTACAAGCCTCACAGGTAGGCCTCAGATTCGGTGGGAGATTCAAGCGTTGAAGGCTATGTATAAATGAAATCACATTTTCATTCATCTGTTTTACTGATGCATTAAACTTTATCCAGCAGATTTTTCAGATGACAGGTACCATCCAAGTTTTCTACTACACACCCTCTTCTCCTGTTCAACAAAATAGTCAGTGACCTGAGCAGAAGAACACATATCATCTGAAGTTTCTGTTTAAAGGAACTCAGTTTATTTGTTGGCTGGTTGGTTTTAAAAACACAGAAACTATACCAAGTGGAAAGTGACCTAGAACCCAAACACTGCTAATATTTTAGCAACTACAGTTCCAGTCTGTTTTCAAGGTTTTTAACTTTTAATTACAATGGTAATGTATAAATATGTATGAATATTTTCTCCCCTTGAAACATAGAAAATTATAAGAAATACTACTAATGGCCCGAGAACCTATTAATTTCCAGGCACTCTACATTATTCCAGATTCCAAAGTTCATTCCATATTACTCTTAATATTTTATGTATTTTCTTTTTGTCTTTTCTTTGCATAGTTTTTTGTTTGTTTACCCTAATCACACTATGTATACCATCGTCTAAGTTTATGTGTATTTTCACATATTAATATAAACCTTGTAAGGACTGCTTCCCAATAAGGGCAATTCAAGTTTGATGGGGAAAGAAAAAAAATCTTCCCTGAGCTCCTTTATATCCAAGTCCACTCAATCTCTTCTTCAGAGGTAACCACAGGGAACCGTTCTTTGTCTCCTTTAAGACATCTAAGCATCCCAGGCAGATGCGTCTGATTACACTCTATTCCTGTGCTCCCCTCTACACCACGATTCCAAAGACCACCCCTGCTCACTGACATGCTGCCTCTCCTGCATTCTCTCCTGAGCTCACTCCAATCACACTGTCGTCATTCCTACCACTTTGGTGAGACTGCACTTGTCCAAGTCCTCCGCATCATCGGCGAATTCCAAAGTCAATTAATTCTAAGGCCTCACTTTCCTCAACTTTAAGAGCAATTGACATTGTATCACATCTTCTTCCTTGAAACAGTTTCTTCTCCTGGTTCCTGGCTGTTGCTCTCTGAATACCATCCTGCCTCTTTGGTCACTCCTTGTTGGTCTCCTTTGATGGCACTTCCCCATCTCCTGACCTCTAAATGTTGGGCAGTTCCAGTCCTCAGCCTTCTTTCAGTCTCTAGCTATACTTACTCCCCAGGTGACCTCATGCAGGACTACGCTGTAAATGCCCACTGTATACTGATGACTCTTGACCCAGGCTGCAGTTCGGACTTCTCCCGCGCACTCCGGCTGGTTGGTACACCTTACAGGGACCCTTTAACTCAACAGGTCAAAAGTGAACGCTTAAGTCTCCTCTCCAGTTTTCTCTACATCAGTAAAAAGCAACTTTGTTTTTCTTGTTGGGGTGAGGAGAGGGAGGGGGCTAACAAAATAACAATAAAATCTTCTGAATTTCATTCTCCCTCCCTCACTCCATCCTTGTCATCATCATAAAAGGAAAAAAAAATGATAAATTGGATTTCATCAAAATTAAAACTTCAGTTCTTTGAAAGACGCTGTTAAAATAAAAAGATAAGCCACAGAAGGGGGAAAATATTTGCAAAGCACATATCTGATAAAGGACTTGCATCCAGAATACATAAGAATGCTAAAAAATAATGAGATAATAGTCCAATTTTTAAACTGACTAGGTACCTCATCAAAGAACATATACAAATGGTAAATAGCAATAAAAAATGTTCAACATCACTACTCAGTTAGGAAAAGCTAATTAAAGCCACAATGAGATAAAATGGCTTATATACCAAGTGTTGACAAGGGTGTGGAGAAACTGAAACTCATATACTGGTCCTGGGGACCTAAAATGGTATAGCTTTTTGGAAAGCAGTGTGATGGTTTATTAGTTACACATACAACTACCTTATGATCCAGCCACTGCACTCCTAGGTACTTACCCAAGAGGAAAGAAAACGTACATCCATACAGACACTTGTAAACAAATGTTCATAGCAGCTTAACTTGTAATAGCCCAAAACTACTGACAACCCTAATATCCATCTGGAGGTGAACGGATACTCAGATGGGGCATAACCGCACCAGGGAATGTTATTCAGCAGTAAATGGAATACATTAATGATTCACACAACTCATATGAATCTCTAATTATGCTGAGTAAAAGAAGCAAGATGCAAATGAGTACATGCTACACTCTTAACATAAAACTCTAGCAAATGCAAACCGATCTAGAGTGACAGAAGGCATTTTCCCGCCTGGAGAAGAGCGGGCACAGAGAGTGGTGGGAGATGGGGATCATCCCTGGGGGCACAAGGAAACATTTGGGGGGGATGAGCGTGTTCATTATCTTGATTATGGTGATAGTTCCACAGATACACAATGTCAAACTTAACAAATTGTATACTTTAAATATGTGAAGTTTACAGTGCATCAATTATATGTCAAAAAAGCTATTTTTTAAAAAGAAGCTGAGGTTGCCTATTTGAGGTTGCCCTCTTGCCAACCTAAATTTTGGCCTCACTGCAAAAATTTTCTTGAAGAACATTTAGGAACAGACTGACATTGTTAAGTTTAATGCTCTGTGAAATAGTCTAAACTAATTGTTTCAAAGGCCTGTGGCAGCAGTTTTCTGAGATTATATCAGAGGACACTTTTTGTCTTTACGTAAACAGAAACTAATGTTGCCACCAGATACCAAACAATACTTTTCTTGCAGGAGTCTCAACCATATTCATAACAACAGGTAAATGTGGTATTTCACCTCACAATGTCTGAGAACAATGTCCTTAGTTCCCCATGTCATAGTCTGTTATTTTACATGGTGGCCTCTGCGGGGAATTCTCCAGGGGGACAGCAGGTTTGAATTGGTGGTAGACTGCGTGTGCGTGTGTGTGCGTGTGTGTGTGTGTAAGTACGCGCACTCACTTGTGTGTGAGAAAGACCGAGGGAGATAATGAAAGGAGAGAGACACAGAGGAAAATATGAAGTGAGACCTTGAGTTCTGGCTTTAGTCCAGCCATTTCTTCCCTACAGAAAAAAAAAAGTGGGGTCAACTGCTTGACTTCTAAATAGCTCCAGTCTCTCCTACATCTTCTAGTCTCACCCTCAGGAACAGAGAGAGTCCACAGTTTCTCAGCTTCCATTTATGGAACAAGTACACACAAACATGGGAACATACGCATAACCATGTACACGTGAACCCAAGTCCCTCCAACAACAGTGCAAATGTTTCTTTGTATTCTCTTCTCAACAGATGTTATCAAAAACCAGAATTACTGTGACACAGGCTTCTCTTCCTCAAATAATGTCATAATTCCATCTTACATTTGGTCCCTATACACTAAATCAGTGTGTTCTAAATGCAGCCTGAGCCAGTGACGACTTGGATTTGACTAAAACAATGAAGAAATCAGCTCATCTCCTTTATAGTTATATTTTAAATGTTACTTCACTTCTTTGAACAGAAAATCAGCATCTCTTGGCAAAGGCAGAAGATAATTCCAAACATAAATACAATGAACACTAAAGATGTCAGTAAAAGCATGCAAGCATTCCCTGCAGAAACCCCTGGGTCTAAGTCCAGCTCTCTCTCTGGGGCTGATGTGACTAACAAAGGACCTCTAGTACTTGCTGATATCTCTTTTAACAAACTGATACTTTCTTCTTGACTAATGAGTAGGACTGAAAGAGAGCTGAAAGGGAATAACTTCTTCGACGTGTTGGCATGTGCGTCCTGAGCTCACCTCGTGCACAGTAGCCCCCGCCCTCCGGAATCGGAGAGCCCGTCTCCTGAGCCAGGAGGCCAACGTGGACTCGGAGTTCACAAAATAGTATGACCTACCCCGAAGACTTGGGAGACGTACCAGGGCCCCTCCTAGCCCACGTGGCACCTTTGTGAAAATTAGGAAAAGGGGCCCACTCTGGGCAGATGAGCGCTGTGTGCGTAGGGCTTGGTGAGAGGACAGCACCCATACGAGCTTTGAAAAAGGCCTCCCTTTCTCCAGGCTAACGCGGCCTTCTGCCAGACAGGCCACAGGTTGGATTTTGGCCCCACTCGCCCCTCTGGCTTGGTGCCCTCATGCAGTGAACAAAAGGCACAAGTATACTTGAAGGTTTGCCAAGCATTACCTAAGCCTCAGCATTTCCACTGGTTATTACCAAATTCATAATTCAGTGGCTGACTTTCTAGGGCCCTCCATGGTATCCCCCCCATCCCGATTCCTTTTAATTTCTAGCCTTTGGACCACGCAGAGGCTCAGGAGCACTTCCATGGGGAAATACGCTGGAGAAAAAGGAAGCACTGACAGCTCCCCTGCGGGTTCCAGGTTTCCTCGGGTGCGGGCTCAGCACTGCTGGCCCGGCCCCGCCCTGCCCCAGCTGAGGCTGGCTCTGGGGGAGAAGCACCCTTTCCAGCGGCCTGCTCCTTTTCAGTCCTGTTGACGTTTAACGGCTGAGTAATCCGTGGGGTTGAGAGGTACGCCTCCTTTGCAAAAGCCACACACTAAAGGACATCAAGTCAAGGGAACTTATTGAAAGCAGCAGAACCGAGGAGAAGAGGCTCTAAGCAAATGGGTTCTAACGGAAGACCCAGCTCTGCCTGCAAGGTCAGAACTCTGACAAGGGTTGCTTCAAGCAACCAAGGCTGATCAAAAATGCTGCGCAGAGCTGGGTGCCAGGAAGGGCCTGGGTTTGTATTTGCACAGACAGGAAGCAGATTTCATTTGTTTTACTATTTATACATCGAATTCTGGGTAACTCACAGCCCAGTGTACATGGCAATCTTGAAAGGAGAATTCTCAAATGTTAGTGAGTTCAAAGATGGGTTCATTTTGGCTTTTCCAATAGCTTACATAAAGCCACCATTTTAAAAAGTCCATATAAATAAGACAGGTTTTGTTCATAAAACCCGTAGGAGAGGGTAGTGGGGAGGAACTAAACTTTCCAAGGAGAAGATGTTTTGGCCAGTTGCCTCTCTTTGAAAATAAGCCTTTCAAAGGTCCTCTAGTCCACTACAAGGACCCAGTGGTGACAGGACAGGAGGACGTAGGGGCAACCCACCCCTCTGGAATACAATTTTCTAGAGAAAAGTGGAGAGCATAATCTACCTAAACCCGAAGGGGAAAACTGGCATCAGCTAACGTGTCAACGCCACGTGACCAGCAATGACTGGTTGAGCACTGAGTTGAGAAGCATTCTGGGGTCACACCTGGGCTCAAAGGAAAAGGGGCTATAACTTGATAATGACTTTAAAATACAGGCTGATCCAGGTCAGATGATCACATACTCCGCCACTCCCTGTCCCTCCCCAGCAGTCCTCAATAATCAATCTTTTCCTAACAGGAAATAAGTTTGAATAAATGGTTCTCCTTAGAACAAAAGTGTGAAATGTCTTAGAATGAACATCATAATGACAAACTGCTCATTCAGAACAGCCCTGAAACAATGGAGGGACCACTGCTGCTGAGAATAGCACTGTGTCACCAGCATGAGTCTCAGGAATGACTTCCAGCCGAAGCCCCTGGCCACCTACTCATTAAATATGACGCTGCCGTGGCAACAGGCTTACAGGTGGTCTAATCTGAGGCTGGGCAACTGGGCATGGTCTAACCTTGAGGGCTGGCTCTCCTTTCCATCTTTGGGAAATAAGGTTTTAAGAGTCCCTCGGTTTAAGATTTGTATTCCTGAAGATCAGCCACCATAAACGGAGGCATTCAATCCTGAACTAGGCATTGCTCCTGGTCACAGAGCTTCGGAGAGCTCACAGGAGCCTGGGAGGGGGCTGGCTCCATCCCGGTCCCAGGACTCACTTCATTATTCGGAGAGACAGTATTCAAAAGCCTTAGAGTTCTGCTGAGTTCCAAGCTTGGCAGGATCTAGCAACGTGGCTTGCCTCCTGCTGGCACTCCCGTGGTCCTGCCGTGAGAAAGTCAGATGGCTCAGAAACCCACTCCGGTCTCTGAAGAAACAGGAGTAAAAGAAGAGCTTCTGTCCCTCTTCTGAAGGGCTTTAGCTCCCTCTCTAGCCCTGCGGACCACAACAGCAAAGCTTTCTTAGAGATTTCACTCAAGTATAGGCAGCCCACCTTCAAAAGCTCAGCTCGTAACCAGCTGTGTATGGGGGACATTAACGGTCACTGGACATCAGGAAGCAATTTACCGGTGCAATTGTTTCGGCAGCCGGTCAGGAATTCAGGAGGCATGCAAAGCCACTGATCAGTATTGTAGTGAGAGTTCGATATGCGGCAAAAGCATTTGGAAGCCTTGTGAAAGTGCAAGAAGGGGCAGTGCACCAAAGTCCCGTCATCTCCCATTTGCCTAACTTTCTACTGTTAAAGCAGCACGCGACATACCTGTCTGTACCTGCATCCATCGAAGTGCCAAAGTACTCATATAGTAGATACGCTTCACCTACAGATGCAAACGGCAACGACCAAACCCATTTTTAAATCTCCGTGGTCATGGCCTACACAACTCACACAGGACAGACAGGTTTTGAACACATGGATCCAAATCAGTTTGAGAACATACAAGGCAAGGTAGCCTCAGAAAGTTTAGGTGTAGGAATTCACAACAAACTCAAAATGCACCCACACTGGCACCACTCACAAAGGAAGTCATGCAGGGGCGCACCGGGGCCAGGTCCCCTAACTCCCGGGATTTCCGTCGCTGCACGCTACCTCCCACAGAAAGCAGACAAAAGGAAAGTTATAACAGAGAAGCAATTATGTACAATTTTTCTTTTCAAGATCTTTAAAAGACATTATACTCCCTTCTATTTTGTCATTAAATAAATCTTGTGTCTGGACATTAAAAATCGTGTGGGGCACATGATGAAATGGCGAAATAGCCCAAAACTGCTGATGTTTCGATTCAAACGCACTTGTATTTCTCACTGACAGGGCAGCAGCCATTAACTTTTCCCAAAGTCAGTAAAGCAACCTAATTTATTTAAAAGGCTTGTTTTATTGCCTACTCTAACTTGTATAAATCTCTGATGGTATCTAATTCAAAAACTCTGCTTCCTCCTTTTGCAATTATTCCCAGTTACACGGATGCTACCTTCTCAAGGAGAAGGGACAAGGAAGAGGTGGCTGCCCTGGGAACACAGGCTCGGCATGGCCGGCTGAAACTGCGGGGTCTGGCGCTCCCCTGAGGAGGTGAGGCAACCTGGGTTGCCACTGTAGCAAATAACAACACAGGAGGCTCAGTTCAACTTGAATTTCAGATAACAACAAGTAATGTTTTATTCATTGCTTATCTGAAATCCAAGTGTAACTGGGTGTCTCGTATTTTTGCTGGCAACCCTCTTGCCCGCCACAGTGACTTCCTGGGTAGGGTTTGCACAGGAGACTCTTTCCTAACATCCTGTTGAGACTGAGACTTTTGCAGATTTAAAGGTGAAGAACAGTGCCTACATCTATACCATGTTCTTGACGCCTTCATATGTTAAGGACTTTTGAAGTGGCTTTGCCCTGCTCTGCTAGTGGGAGAGGCTCCCTCCAGGGGATGGGGGGAAGGAGGTGGGAGCAGAAGAACAGGGATGCCCGGTGCCACCAGAGCAGCGTGCCCGCAAGCCGCCCAGGCTCCACTTCCATAGTAATGCATGGCTCACGTGGCATTTTATACATGATGATCATAATTATTATTTTGATGTGTTGCCGTTGTTGAGCACCTGTTTACTAATTGTCAGAAACTAAAATTGGCAGCATGTTTGGCTGGCTCCCACCGAGGATGGAGATCTGGCTCAAAAATACTCCTATGAAAATAACTAGAGTTTTGAAGGTTCTAGTACCACTTAAAAAATAATAATTTTTGCTTCAGATCAGAAGAAAGCCACTGATCTTTCCTTCTTTGTGTTCAGTTCTAAACATTCCATTCACTCTCTTCTCTTGATGGAAACTTACCCACCTCAACTAATGAATCCCCCAGTCAGCAGGAACTTGCCATCTTTTCTCACCTGCAGAAAGTAAGTTTAGGAAAATAAACAACTTATGAAGAAAAAAATCAACCACCCAGAGATGGCTGAGAGGTTTAATTATTGCCTGGAAAGCAACACTCTTTCACAGCATCTTTAAGACTAATTTTCATAATTACTTACTGATTGAAACTGGGACTTGCAACAGGGTAAACTCATTTCCATATTAATATTAAGTAATGATTAACGCAGCTCAGAACCCAAGTTCAGGATATGAAAGCATGGACGAAATGGAAGTAAAGAAATTTAACCCATAGGGGTAAATTTGCTACTTGTCTCTCAAATGATTTTCCATTCATTAACCGGCATACAATAAACTTACTTACATTTGTTCCCTGATAACTCATCGAAACAAATTCTGGCAGTTACCAAGGGACCCTAACAAACACAAGACCACCTCAGATTTGACTCCCTACCTCCCATTTTTCTCTCCCTGTCCTCCCTCCTTAGCTGGTCCTTGTTTTTGCATATTCATTCTCTTCTCTCATTCCCTCCCCGTCTCGTCCGTCTCTCTCCCTCTCCCTCTCCCCCTCCCTGGGCCCCTGCCCCCCACGCCCTCTGTTGACCACTTCTGCACCCCCTTGCTGTCACACTGGCCTCTCTCCCTTCCACTTCCCTGATATCTCCCGCTCTGTCTTGTGCGCTCTCACACAGCCTCATTCACTTCTTTGCTCTCAGTTCCTCTCTCCCACCTGACAGAATCTGACAGCTTCAACACCAGAGAGCAATAATTAACGAGATTACCTAAGAGTAAATAATTTTTATTGTTCAACCCAAGTGCATGCAAATCACTAGGCACTGCTGTGCTTAAACAAACTCCCGCTGGAGGTGGGGGAGCCCAGCTAGACACACACTAATTTTCACCTTGAGAATAAAACGTCTTCAGCTGGGAGCACAGTATCACTGGGACAGCATACCGTCCTTTTAAAAAGGGAAATGTCCTTCAACTTTTGTCTTTATTTTAGTGCATCAGCTATGGTATCCATGCCATAATCTTTTAAAGCAAAATTCCTGAACATTAAAAGTCACACAAGCCAGAGTAATGATATAAGAGAGTAGTAATTTTTGGAGCTGCTACTTGATACTTGCCCATCCTCCTTATAAGTCCTCTGACAAGTGACTAAGCAATGCCAAGCAAACAAGCAACAAACAATATGGTGGTGTTTTGAAACCCCTTGTTACAACTAGCAAGTTAGTTGTTACCTACTGACAAGGACCAGACATAAAAACAGGAATTGCAAATCGCACTTACATTCTTATTGTCTATAAATGTTGTTTTGTTTTAGATAATTTAAGCTTAAAGTAAAATCTAATTTTCATATTCTTCTTTACAAAAAAGAATCCATCTGAGAGTTAATGAATGCTATCAAGAATTCCAGTCTTACAGGAAGTGCATAATTACTCTCCTGGCTCTAATAGGGCACCATATCCAGAACTTAATCCCCAAGTGGTTAACCCCAGGGTAACAGTCTCCTAACTATTCATTTCCACCTGCCTGGTGTTCAATGGCACCTTTCAGACAAGCCTTTGAATATTTGGTTCAGCAAACTTAATTATGATCTTCTCATGCAAAATATGTCTCCAAAATTATATCATGTCCCTGGAACTCGAGAAGTGAAGATACAAGGCTTTATTCAATTTTTCTTATGTATGGGAGCCAGAGTCCAAACATTCCTATGTCAAAAGTTCATTCGCATTTATTTAGTGAAATTGCAGCTGGTATTCAAATCCTTGCTTAAGCATTTAAAAAGGAAGAAAAAATTTTGTAATCGATCTACTATTTATTATGTCTATTCATTCACACCCAGGGACCCAAAATAATTAAATCAGTACCAAAAAAATGAGTAGATAATTATTTTCTTATTTTCTGGATAAAATCTCATTCATTATACATGTTTATTTTACCCATTTATTGCTCCACCATCTATATCAACTCCACAATATCAAAGGTTACAGCAGAAACCAAAAAAGTCGAGAAAACTCCTTTTCCATTATAATGAGAGAGACAAGATGATGTAAGAGTTTCAAAGTGATTGAAAAGAATCACAGATGAAAGAGAAATTCATCACCAAACTAGTGAAGCTGAGAGTGTGAGAAAACAACTTAAAGTGACCATGATAAATCAGGAGAAAAAATTATTCACAGACATGAGATGAAGAAGTAACACAAAATGCTGATTCCTAATATATGCAAGAAATGTAAAAGAATATTCTTGGGAAAAGAGGAAGTCACAAATTGTAAAAGTCATAGTTAATGAAGAAAATGTAATTTAGAACATGCTCATGGAAAGAGAAAAAAGACACCCAGTCTAAGAAATGAACAGTGAACCATATATAACTCAAAATGTCAAATCCAAGGGAAAATATCTGCACTGGATCTGTTAGGAGAAGGCCCATGAGCACTTAGAGAAAGAGTAGAAATTGTCAGGGATTGTCCCTGAACAGACAATAGACTGCCCCTTACTTCCTTTTTGAATACTGCTCCCAGTCTTACTCTTGGAAATGTTAATAAAGTATCTCAACATTCTATCCTGATATCTCATTAGACCAGGGCCCCAGGCCTCAGCACCAACAGACTTCCTTCCCCTTTGCTGTGTTCATCCGGCTGCCTACCTGTTTGAGCTGCCTGCCTCTGGACCAATCTAAGTTGCATATGGACCCATACAGGTTCCATCAGACATCCGTTGGAATCTTTGAGTCAGCTTCTAGGACCATGCCTCACATCCTTGATTTCTTTGATCTCTGCCAAAACGTAAATTCCTGTCTTTGCATCCCCAAATCCTCTTCCCTATCTTTGTTCTCCTTGGCAGCCATCATTCGCTGTTCCCTGCCTCTCAAAGTTTTCCACTGTACCTCTGGCAACTTTGTTTCCAGGTAAAACAATCCTTCGCATCCACGAAGCTCTTCTCAGAATACTGTTTCCACCTTCTGACTTAAATTGAAATCAGGTGTCTCTTAGAGCTACTGCTTCTTCCCCTGCTGATGCCAACTACCCTCTCTTCCCAATCCTAAACTACAGTGGTGTATTCATGAGGCCATGACTGACAGAATCCCAGAACCCCAAGAGCGCAATTGTATTAGGAGATAAAACACTGTAGTTTTCTCCCACATAAGAAATATCTAGAGGTGAGCTTCACAAAGTCAGGAAGAAATGAGGTTATTTCTTATCTAACTGCCCGATCACCCAGAGCAGTAGCTTTTGCCTCATAGTACAAGAGGTCTGTCATTTCACAGGCAAGCACAAGCCTATTCAAGTTAGAAGCAAGAAGGCTCTTTTCCCTCCAAGGAAGCTTTGTGTCAGTTAGAAACACTACTTCCGTTTACATTCTATTGATCAGAACTTGGTCATATGGCCACACCTAGTTGCATGATAGGCTGGGAAATGTAGTCTTTCTCTGAGTGGCCATGTGCTCACATAAAAGCCATGATTATGTTGTCAAGGAAGAATAGATATAAGACATCAGCTTACAATCTTTCCTTGGGATATAAATCTTTAACTCCTGGGCCACTTATGGAACTGTATGCCTGTCCTGGTTTAGAGAAATTGCCTAGTCACTTCCACATTCTCAGTGACACCTGGTTCATGGTCTTCATGCCATCCCAAGTCCTCCTGTATCATCTGAGACGTCGATAGCCTATTCAGCACCCTACCATCACAATTATTTGACTTCCTCAATGCCCTGCTACCTCCGTGCCTTTTCTCCAGCCCTGCTACCCCTTCTCCCATCCACATACTAGATCTAATGGTCATCTCTGACGTCTTAAACTCAACCCTTCACCTCACGAATGTCAGCTTCCTACCCTCCCAGCTCTCCTCCTTTCCCTATTCTGTCAAACATTAAACCTGCTAGTCCCCTGAGAGCTGCATTTTTTCCAAGCTGCCCAACTTTCTCTATCTCCCTCAATCAATCTCTCTCTTCCTCTCCCTCCCTCCTCACCTTCTTCCCCACCAACCTTTCCTCCTTTCCCTCCCTTCACCAATCGGGACACCACAGTAGTGCACAGGAACGATCGCCCCACCTTCCCCGCAAACCTCTGTCCTGAATCAATGATTTCCAAAGCAATGACCCTCAAAATTGGCTTAAAATTGTTACAGTTTTAAAATGTCTTTTTGTACCATTTTCCCCTCTACTAGATTTCAGCCTCTGCCTTAGCTGTATTTTAGTTGCAGAAATGACACAGTATGTGATTCACAGGAGTCACCTTGTAAATGTTAGTTGGTGCATGGGTAGAATGATAGACAGATAAATGACTTAATGACATTAAGAATATATACTGAATCTATAGTAAACTTAGATTTGTAGCTACTTAAAGAAACAAAGAATGTCAATTATGATGAATATAAGCCCAAGGGAAGCTCATGAAAGGCAGAGCACAAAACTTTATCCTCAGACTTGTCCCGTTCAACATGAATGAGGATATAGTTGGCATGATTATTAAAAATACCAAAGACCTGAAACCAAAAGTGTAAAATAAATATGGTATGCCAGAAACAAGATCCAAATGCTCTGAATAGGCTAGAATCAGTCAATCTATTGATTACAGATACATAGATATAGTTATAGATTCTAGATATAGATACAGATATATAGATATAGATACAGTTTGTTTAAAAAAGGACAAATGTAAATTTCTTCATTTCATTTAGGCTTTTTACTTAGATCCAAAACCCCAACTTCACAGAAGGCAGAGAGCCAATAGAATAGACAAAATTGTACAAATGAAAAAATATATAAGGCTTTATTTTATTGTAGAGCTTGGTTTGAATAAGGAGCTCTCCCAAAGCTAATGCTACTTCATCCTGCCTTATAGACATAAGGCATCAAGTACTGAATCCTGATTTACTCTGTGCAATCACACTCCAAGCGCTGTGTTTAATGTAGGGCACACAGATATTCTCAGAATAATTTGGAGTAACCAAAGCATTCAAACAAAAGTAACCTCACAAAACTCAAGAGAAAGATCTATGTCTTAATCAATGTTTCTGTTTCTGCGCTTACCACACTGATGTTGCTCAGTGCTACGGTTTCACAGCCTCAGGGTTTCAAAATGATCAATGCCTGTCATATAACAGGCACTTAGTAAAGATTGGTTAAATAATTAAATGAATAAAGACAAACTTTTATTGCTTTGTATCAAGTTTTAAAGATTTAATACCCCTTCATCTGCTTTATGTAACCAATGCCATTGGGTCCCCTGCCTAACTTATCTCCCCAGTGGTGTGAGATTAGTTTTATTTTTAACAAATAGGGTATTCTTTCAAATTATGGAAAAGATTTTGCCCTGGCTGGGTAGCCAGTTGGTTACAGCATCGTGCTGATACACCAAGGTTGCGGGTTCCACCCCGTCAGAGCACACACAAAAAGCAAGCAATGAATGCAGAAATAAATGGAACAACAAATCGATGTTTCTCTCTCTCTCTCTCTCTCTCTCTCTCATTCTTGCTCTCGCTCTCACTCTCTCCTCCTCCTTCCTCTCTCTCAAGTCAATAAACTTTTTTAAATAAGTAAAAGGTTTTTACAGTATTTCCATTTATGCTTTATATGTAGAATTTTGTGAAGTCTGCTTAATATGAACAGTCCTGATCGAAGAAGCTAGGGGTTCTGACAATATGAATAAAGATCATTTCCACTCTTAACATGCTGTGAATACTCCTGGCTTGAGTCAAAAGAAAACAAGTCTAAAATGAAAAGGATTCATATAGGAAGACTGATTTATTCATATTATGTAAGCACATGTTGAATTTATTTTGCTTGTAAATTATTATAATCTGCTGGTCAGCTGGAAATTATACCTGAACAATTCTAGGAAAATAAGTCCATTTCCTAAAAAGCTTATCTAATTCATGTGAGTCTATGTTATGTTTATGCCTTAAGCTAGATTTATGCCCTTCAAAGGGTGAATTCATATATCTTTGAAATATAAAGTCTTTTATCAGGATATCACCTGTTATCATTAATCCAACACCTTGTGATGACACAAAGTCCTCACCACATGGAACAACGGGGATGTAGTCAGGGAGAACCACACGATCCCCTGACCCCTCTAAGGTACCAACCAATGCAGAGCCACGGACCTGGGGCTCCCAGAACAGGCCGTCTCCATCCCCATCACACGCTGCCAGGTGCTCGCTGCAGAGGACGACAGCGAGGTCGGCTGGGAGCCGGGAGGAGCAGGCCGGGCACCACAGCTCTGACAAACACACACAGCGACCGCAGCCGCGGCGTTCTCAACGCTCCCCCGCCCACCCAGCCTCTGCGCCAGTGTGCTGTTTTCATTTTTTAAATGGATTTACTTTATATTGATCCACTTAAATGTCTTTAAATACATATTTTAAAACTCTCACAAGTGACTGGATGGGCAAGACGACAGAGCAACAATGAAAACTAACCGAAGAACACAGGAGTTTTAATTAGACAGCATGAGTCCGTAATTTACTTCCTCTACTTATTTAAAACAATGCTTTCCTTAAATTTTCTAGCACATCTATTAAAGCATAATGTATCCAAACCATAAATATGTAGAGTGTGGATGATCACTTAGGAAAAAACATTAACATCAGATTTAAATATTTTAATTATTTTACGGAATCATGTGATAACATTTAATATAAAAATGGAAGATAGCATTACTGGACCAGAGATTAGCTGTAAGTTAGACTGGAGGACTGGCAAGCGCATGTCACTGATCTTCCCTGCACAGATACATTTAACCCAGCGCTTCCCGTGGTATCCAGACACAGCCTCGCCAACCCAGCTTGGGATCAGCCCCTCTCAATCTCAAATAAAATATATTAACCAACCCAAGTTGGATTCATAACGCATTTATATACAACTGAAGGTGCACCAATTGCCTAGAATGTTCTCTATCCACATGTGCTATGCTACATGCCAATAACTATCTCAATATTAAAAAATAACATTCATAGAATCTTGAACATGCTCACAAAGGTACTTAGGAGAGGCACTACACTACATGCTTTGTATGCGTTCTATCTCTTGATCCTCACTGTGTTAGGTACTATTATTGCCATTTTAAGGGGAGGACACTGAGTTTTGGGGGGTTAAATAGCTCCTCTAAAGTCACTGAGGAGGTATGTGGAAGATCTGTTGAGTTCTCATTTCTAAAACTGTGCTGTTAGCCACTACTTTATACTATCTTCCCTGTTCTTCTCAAAGGCTCACACAGTCTATTTGATACAACTACTTGCCTTCAATGGAAGAATTTCATACTCTTTGTCCTGGTGTTTTGACCCTGACAAAATTAGTGAGTACTGTGAAAATCCCACAACACTTTGTTTAACCATTACACATGGTCCTAACACTGAACACCAAACATTCAATTTAAATCTTATAATATTATTATATGTACCATCCCAAATGGAATGCTGTCTAGAACTCCCGCACCTAGCAGATAAACTTTTAAGAGGATGTCGGTGTGACAGAGCTGTACCGAGCAATTTGTGTTCTCGGGCTGTTAAAAGTGGAATGGGGTCCACCACCAAGGAGCAGGAAGGATGGCTGTGTGTCTGGGATTTGCTCCTAGACATGAGAACTTTCAAGTAACCAATGGTCCAAAAAGAAATAATTATCAAACCAAAAAGGCAGCACTCACATAATTAAAATTTGAAACCAAAAGATCAACTTTATACAAAAGAACACTTATTACATTGACGGATCTGTTCCTATTTTACTCTCCCTGCTAAGATAACGACATTCTTGGACGTTATCCTGGACGTTCAGTGTAGCCTACACTGAACACGGACCACAAGTAATTAGAAAAATATCCCCAAATAACCTTGGTCTTAAGCATTTCAAAGAAAACCTCTGAAAGATATATGATTAGTCTATTTTCTACCTGTCTTCAAAGGTTCTAGAAGTTACCCACTGTCACAGGGAAGCAAGAACCCGGGAGACACCAGATACCCACAGAAATGTAACAGTTCCCAAGGCAGAGTGTGGGAGCTGTGAGGGCAAGAAGACAGAATCCCCGGGCTAATGAAAGTCAAATGTGGAGGGCAGATGAAAGGGAACAGAAACCAAAGCATTAAATTATTTACCTACAAACAGTGATTTATGACAAGTGAGGTGACAGTCACCACCTCACAGTGGTGCAGAATTGCTAGTCCTGACAACAGTGCAGTAGTTCTCAAATTGTTTGCCTGAGAACTTCCCGGTGCATGTGTTTAAATGCCGATTCCTAGGTCCTGTTTCCAAAACCGCTGATCCAGTAGCTATGGGATAATGCCCACGGATGAGCATCTTTAAAAGCACTACATGTGATTCAGATGCAACTGGCACTAGACTGAGAGGCTACTGAATTTCCCTTGGGCATCAGGCCCCAATTCTAACAGCTGCCACCGGGAAACTGTAAGGAACTCTCAGTGGGTGAGCCAGACCCTGGCGAGCCTCTCCACGGGTATGCGGACCGACACAACGATCCACAGCCTGTTTGTGAGAGATGTGCCTCATAGCTACTAAAGAACAGTATATATCATAACTGATTTCCCCTTTCCTTATGCACCTAAAAATCAAACATAGAGGAACAGGTGCAGAAGAAAAGGAGACCGTCAATTAAGTACCTTTTCTGACTAAACTCAGCTATTAGAGATGACACCTTAACCATACTCATGTTCTTATTTCTGGTATTCTTTTGCTGGATGAAAGAAGAATAAATTGCACAGCAGAGCAGCATTTAGGAAGCTTGCTTTTAAGAGATTGAGTTACAAATATATTAATAATGTTTAATATTGAAGTCAAATACTAGGATGTATTTCTATACCTCCTGTTATGAGATATAAAATTCATATACATATTCATTCATATGTTGAAGTCTGAATCCCCAGTACCTCAGAAGGTGACTATATTTGGACATAGGGCCTGTAAAGATATAATTAAGCTAAAATGAGGTTTTTAGGGTAAGCCTTGATCCAGTATGAGTGGTGTCCTTGTAAGAGGAAACTTGGACACAGAGAAGATGATGTGGAGACAGAGAGAAGGAAGACATCTATGAGCCAAGGAGAGAGGCCTCAGAGAAAAACAACCTTCTTGACACCTTGATCTTGGACATCTAGCCTCCAGAACTGTGAGAAAATAAGTTTCTGCTGCTTAGTCCACCCAACCGTAGAACTTCGTTATGGCAACCTTGGCAAAGTAATACAGGTTCCCATATAAAAAGCAAGGCAATCCTATTTCGTCCGCCACCTTCCTTAGCGTACCTCGTCCTAGTTCTGACAGGAGGCCAGCCTTGTCCAGAGATGACGTTCTGGACTCAGGCTGAGAAAAAGGAAGGAGAGAGCAAAGCACCGGATTTTAAACTTACCAATGTGTGATGCCTTAAAACTCATGGAGCCCCCAGAACTTATTTTCTGTGGCTCCTGTTCCCCTCCTGGGTCTGCACGCACAGAGTGGGGACAGGAGGCAAAGAAAAAGGTGATATTCACAAACCCGAAACCATCTCCCTTGGTTCTCTCAGGGAGAGAAACTGATGAGACATTTCCATTTTCTAGATGTAGGCTCCTTTGGTTCTATTATTATTAAATGTATGCACATATGGGTAGGCTGTTTCACCCTGGGGAAGTGTTTTTATCTGCATTGGGGCGGGGAACATATTCTGGAAACATTTATTTTGGAAGAAAAAAATCGGCTGCCTTCCAGCGTGGTCCAAACCCTTCACTTACGGTGCATCCAAGCATGGCAAAGACGCACGCCCTCTGCCAGAGAGCAGCTTACTGGCCCTGTCTTGGATTTTGATGGAACTGTTTTTAATGGACTTTCTCCTGCTGCTTGCGTTAACCCAGAGGCACTGGTAGCCTAACTTCCTTTTTCAGATAATTCCAGTCCGTGCTGATTAGCCTTCTGAACAGGCCTACTTCCTAACCTCTCCCCATACTCCTTCCTCATTCTTCTTCCATGTTAGTGACAGAAACATTAGGGAAAGGACCATGATTCAAATCAGAAAAAGAACTTAAGAAAAGTTACCTTAATATAAAAGCTACTAGATGAGTTCCTTCCTCTCTTCTTTAGCAATACTCAACATCAAATCTCTTCTTAGGTTCTACAATTTTATAACTGTCTCAAACAAAGCAGGTTCTTAAAGAGAATAACTTCCCCCCCCACACACAGCCCACCCTGACTAGTGTGGCTTTGTTAGTTAGGTGTCATCTCACAAAGCAAAGGGTAGCCGCAGGGCACATGCCTAGGTAAAATCCCTCCCAAGTCGGGGGTAGATGAGAAGCAACCAATCAAAGTTTCTCTCCCTCTCTTTCTCCTCTCTTTATAAATAAATAGATAAATAAACAAATAATTTTGAAGACTTTAATATTTATTTTTAGAGTGAGGGAAGGGAGGGAGAAAGAGAGGGAGAGAAACAGCAATGTGAGAAACATTCATTGATTGATTGCCTCTCACACGCCACCAACTGAGGACCTGGCCCACAACCCAGACCTGTGCCTTGACTGGGAATCTAACGGGTGACCTTTTGGTTTGCAGGACAACACCCTACTCACTGAGCTACACCTGTCAGGGCTAAATAAAAAAATTTTTAAAACAAAAAAAAAGAGAATAAACCCCCTAACAGATATACCCTCATTACTGGAACGTCCTAAATATTTCTGAACATAAACAGTTAAAGCTGGTTGCCTATAGTTAAGAAACTACTTTAAATAGCTCTACTCTTTATAATATTGATTATACAAGAGAATGTGTCAATTAAAAAACTCAACGTCCTCATGTCCTTCAACATGGACATCTAGAGTATCAAAAAGAGTAATGGCTGTAACTGTTTATAATGTATTAAATAAATAAAAACCCATGAATCTACAGTGATAGTCAGAAAATGGGTGAGAAAGATTCTCTACAGAGAAATGCCTGCAACTCAACCCAAAAGCAATCAAAAAATTATAAAATTTCCATTTTGCAACTTCAGTCTAATAGCTGATTTTCAAGGAGGGGCCAAAGGAAACAAAAAACTTAGTTGAAAAGTTGTCGGGAAACAGGATACATGCACTTTGCCAGAAATCACTCCACAAATTCTCACTAACTACAAAGGAAAAATGTACTTTTAGGGCGGAAAGATCTGGCAGTCTTCAGCTCTGTATCAGTAATACTGAGTCAGCAGGATATTATGCAACATCAAATTCGCAGTATCACCTATGAAGTTGTTTGGGCAAAATGTTTCCTAGGGGCCCTGGCCCAGGTGGTTGGAGCATTGCCCTGGGCACCAAAAGGTTGCAGGTTTGACCCCCAGGCAGGGCACATACCTAGGGTGTGGGTTCAGTCTCTCATCGGCAACCAATCAATGTTTCTCTCTCATATTTATATTTTCTCTCTCTCACGATTGCTGCCTTCTCTCTCTAAAAAAAATCAATAAACATATCCTCAGATAAGGATTGTTTTAAAAAGACCAATAAAAAATGTCTTCTATGGTCTTAATGTTTGTGTTCCCCCAAAATTCATATGTCAAAATCCTAACCCCCAAGGTATTAGGTATTAGGAGGTGGGGCCTTTTCAGTGGTGATTAGGTCATGAGGGTGAAGCCCTCATAAACGCCTTATAAGAAACTCCACAGGGCTCCCTAGCCCCTCTGTCATGTGAGACTACAAGGAGGAGTCTGCAACCCAGGAAAGGGCCTTCACACAACCATTTTGGCACCCTGACCTCTGACCTGAGCCTCCAGAACTGTGAGAAATAAATTTCAGTTTTTTATAAAACATTCAGTCTATGGTACTTTGTTATATGGCAACCTAAATGGACCAAGGCAATATTCAACCTGAATCTTTTCATACTTCTAAACCTAACTTCCAGTTTACAGGATATGTACAACAAAAGAGAATAAGCGAATGACACATAAGGAAACAACCAGGAAACCCAGAATGTGAGACATTCTGCAAGTCAACTAGCCCAGACTCTGCAGATAAAGATAAGTTAAACTAACAAGACAAAATAACGAAATGCAATATGTGAACCTTGATTAGATCTATGTTGGGGGGAAAAAAAAAGACTTTTTTAAAAATAAGCAGGGAAATTCAAAAATACTGGATATTAGATAATAAAATAATCATTGTTGATTTTCTTAGGTGTAATATTATAGTAATAAAGGGAAAACGTCCTTATTCTTAGCAGATGCATTCTGAAGTATTTAAGGGTGAAATGCTCTTAAGTCTGAAACAAGAGAAAGAGGGAGAGAGAGAAAGGTAATAGTGAGGCAGGAGATAGGAGAGGGGAAACTCTGGAGGCGCCCCAGGACTAAGGCAAAAGACATCGATACTGAAGAGAAGCCATGTTTCTAAGACCAGTTCCACAGGAAGAGGAAACTCTACAGATGTCCCAGGGCTAAAAGGACATCAATCCAGGACAGAAGCCCTGCTCTAAGACCAGTTGTCTCTGCTCTCTGGAAAAGCACTGAATCACAGTGAATCATGATTGCGCCTGTGCAGAAGATGCGACATGACCCCTGCTTCATTATAATAATAAATTAGCATGGCAGGCCCTCCTGCCCTGGTGGCCCATCAAGGAAAACCATGGGAGACCACATGTGCAGTAGCTTAAAAGTAATATAACTACTTGCACATGCACAATAAAAGCCTGCCAAAACTAGTCAGGAAACATCCAACCTATAAGAACAAAATCCTGCTAGCCACTGAGGGTCAATCTCTTCTTGGAGTTGGCCCGCTCCCATGTTCTGTGGAGTGTACTATCGCTTAATAAATCTGCTCTCTCTCTCCTTCTGATATAAACTCTCTGTGTTTGGTTCAATTCTTTGTTCACAGTCTCTAAGGCCTGGTTACCTGTGCCAACCTGTGATAAAAGTAGATAGAGCAAAATGCTAATTGTTTGCTGGTGCAGTGTGCTGGTATGCTGTGCATAACGTTCCGTCCTTTTGTAACAACTTCCCTGCCGTCGTGCCCTACTGTCCCACTTTATTCCCAATCAAGGGTACTTGTCCAGTGTCCCCAAGCTCTGGCCTGGAGACCCAACTTTCTTCACCAGCTTCATTATCTGCAGCGGCAACAGCTGTTCCGGGTGGCATTGGGCTTCCTTTAGGAAGACATACCCAGGAGCACCCAGGGAGGCAGAGAAAGCTGTTCCACGCCCTGAATTCCTTATTTCCTATAGGCAATGAGGTGGAAAGGGAGGCCTGAATTACGACGGTTCCCAGACAGGTTCAGCTGACGAGGCTTTTGGCTGCCCAACTACATGGTAATTATTAACCATGCAATGGAGCCCAGCCATACTAGGCCCTCTGCCAGCACAAGGAAAATCCCACATATTTTCAAGAACACCGACAACCTCAGTCTATGAGCACTTACTATGTGCCTGAGACCCTTCTAAGTGCTTTGCATGTATTGTAATTTATGGATTTCCAGATGCGGTCAACCTTGATCACATTAAGTACCACACTAAAGTACTGATTGAAACACTCGTTGTAACTAAAGGCTAACATGTAATTTGGAATATTATTCACATTCAGGCTAAGTCATCACTGCTCGAAAAAATGGGAATTGGTATGGGGGAGGGGAGAGGTTAGCTGTTTCTCTCTGAAAACCATTGATGCAAAAACTTCAAATTCTTGCATGTCTAGGCATCCAAAACCATTTATCATGAGAAAGAATGTATCACAATCAAAATCACAGCTTGCTGCCAGCCATCTACTGTGGCAATCAAAGCAAGAGAAGCAAAGATATATTACCTTTACCCAGAAGTTCCTCCTGGGCCACACTAATCGCCACTGCCATTGCTCACAGCTCTTTTCACACACTAGTGTGAGAAGAGTCAAAGGGCTAGAGCAGATGTTTCCCTCTTCAAAGTTACTGCAGACAGTTATGAAGGGGGGAAATTAAGCTTCAAATATCCTGTGGGGATAGAATAAAGGGGAAAGGGGCCTTCAAACATCAAGAAAGATTGGCAGACATTCGAATCTTGGAGAACAACAGCTGAATTACATGAACAAGTACCAAAAAGAAATGTGGCAAACCATTCAGCAAGTGACTCCTATTTAACTACATAGGAACTACACAGGAGAAAGTATTTTTAATAATAAAATAGAAAGGCTACACTGGAATATCATCCAGCAATTGTAATTTAAGGGGCGACAGACAATGTCATGCTAAAATATGACTGTAGGAGTTCAAGATATGCCACCCCAAAACATTTGGTATACTGATTATTTTAGGCTATAGGCACTTGAAAAACAACAGCCAATTCAGGGAGAGGCTGTCTCTGAATTCCCCTCGCTGCTTAAAGACAGATCCTCCCAAAGGAACTCAATCGTCATAAATCCCTGCCCCACTGGTTTCATCAACCAGGGAAGGTTGACTCATTACAACATAGACTAGAAGTCAACATCACACCCAAACAAACTTTGTCACAAACTATCTTATTTCCCATCTCTTCTTCAAGGATCCGTCATCTTTTCTAAAAATCATTTGTTTTCCTCTAAGAGGCCTCCATTCCTCCTTCCCTTTCCCTATTGAGATGGTATTTATGCCTGAATTCTAAACCACCCAAGGGAGTTACACATTCTCCCTAGGTCACGTATTAACATATACATAAAGTACACATAAGTAACTTGTTTGTTTTTCTCTTGGTAAACTGTCTTTTTTTGCAGAGGTCTTCACCAAGAACTCTGAAAGGTAAGGAAAAATGATTTTTCCTCCTATGGACTGGATGAACATGACCGTAGGCAACAACATAGATAAAATCTCATATAATGTTAACCAAAATAAGCTAGACATGAAAAAGTGCCTTTGACTATATAAAGTTTATTTGCTTACTAACTTTTTAATTTAAAAAAGTTTTAAATATATTTAAAATGTATATGAAATTCAAACAAGGCAAAAATAATGCTGTTAGGATTCAGAATAATGGTCACTTTTGAAGAGAGGCAGTAACTAGGAGGAGGCACAATGGGCAGGGATTGTCTGCTGCTGGTAAGGTTCTATTTCTTCCTTTTTTTTTTTTTAATCCTCACCCAAGATATGTTTATTGATATTAGAGAGAAAGAAAGAGGGAAAGAGAAAGAAACACTGATATGAAAGGGAAACATTGATCAGTTGCCTCCCGTATGTGCCCCAACTGGAGATCAAAACTGCAACATAGACATCTGCCCTGACGGGGGATCAAACCCACAACCTTTAGGTATAAGGGACGATGCTCCAACCAACTGAGCCACCTGGCTAGATCAAGGTTCTATTTCTGGATGTGGGCGCTGGTTACACAGGTATGTTCGGTGTATAAAAATTCACTGAACTGTACTCTTCCATGTGCACCTTTCTACATGCATGTAATACTTCCATAAAAGTTGAAAGTAAGTTAATACTCCTATACCAAGAGATCTCTGACTTCTACATTTGAAACCACTTCAGAAATGATGGTGTTATCTATAAAATCAGACACTAAGAAAAGTAAAGGCTGGAGGCAATTAGGAGCAAACATCTAAGTCTATATGTAAAGTGAAATTAGACACAGTCCTGCAATAGCATACAAATAACTCTGCAGGCATTAGTAAGAATTGCTGGGGGAAGTAATTACAAAGGCCTTTGATCTCCTATTATGTCTTCTATCTGGGATCTCAAAGAGGCGAGGAAACAAATGAGGCCCAGTAGTGCTCTGACAGGGGCACCTGTGTCTTCATCTGTTTCCAGCACTAGGACCCGATCCTGCCCCTTTGCATGGAAAAGGATCTAGGTGTTATAATGTCCTGAAATTAACAAAAGAGTTAAATCAAGACGCCAGGTAAGTTAACTTTTTTCTGGTCTTTGTAAGCAGGATGCCAGCCAGGGAACAAATCAACCTGTCCCAGGTTGGCATTTTGCCTCATATATTGGATTCTTAAAAAGGAAGAAAAAAGAAAGAAAGAAAGAACACAGACTGCTATGTCAGATCACCCAATTCTATTTGACCATTGTGCCTACTGTTATGAGTTGAATTGTGTCCCCCAAAATTCACAAGTTGAAGTCCTGACCCCCAGCACCTCAGAATGTGACCTTACTTTGCAACGGCATCATTGTAGATGCAATTAGTAAAGAGGAGGTCATTCTGGAGTAGGGTGCGCCCCTAAGCCAACATGACTGGTGTCCCCAAAAAAGGGAAGATTTGCACACCCACAGGAAGAACACCCTGTGAAGACTGGAGTTACGCTGCCACAGGCCCGGAAGTGCCGGCAGCTGGGAGAGAGGCCAGGAACGGATCCTTCCTTGGGGCCTTCAAAGGGAGCAGGACCTGCCTCCAGAACTGAGGAAATGTACTTCCGTAGTTTAAGCCACTTAGTTTGTGTTACTTGGTTGTGGCAGCCTTAGCAAACTACTGTCGTACCTCTACATAGCCCAGGTCTGGCAAGGCTGGCTAACGAGGCAGTTTATCTTGGAGATGAAACAGATACAGAAAAATAAAGCTGACTGCTTTCAGTCACAAAGCAGGGGACGCAGAGAAAGATGGAAATTCAGGAATCAATAAAACACGTGCTGCAAAAGTTTGGGAGACAGAAAAGCAAGAAAAGAATAGAGATCCGTCCCTTCCCTGGAATTAGCAACACTCAGTTTAGCACCTCCGTCTGGGAAGGCTCCTCTGACAGCTCTGTCTGAAGAGAAGGGCGGCTGCGGTGCGCCCCCCAAAGCCAACTCCAGCCCACCTTCCCCCTCCACTCATAACTCGCACTGCAGGAGTGAATTACTCCTCAAAGGCCTGATCTGCTAAAAAGAATGTACTTGCTGAAAATAAGGCGAGAAAAAAAGAGAATATGAATACAAATGGCATTTTAATAAGTAATAAGACTTCAAGGGAGACTAGTAGTTCAGAATCACTTCTGAACTTTAATATAGAACGAATGTACATCGTCTCCAAAAAATGTGAGTCCAGCAAAAACCTAGCACAATGATATCTATTTCAAATGCAGCCACAGAAAATAAAAACGAACCTCTAAAAGCAATCAGCACTAGGATGGACTTCTCAAATTGATCTCTGGTATGTGCCCACTATGGCTGAAGTTCAGACGATGGCAAACATCAGTAATATCTATATTATGTTTAATATTAGCTGGAAAAATATGACTAGAGTTCAATTTTATGCAATAGAAATCTACTCACTAAGAAATATTAATTGAGCATCCAGTACGTGCTAATTACCAGTCCATACACTGAAAGTCAGACCCAGCAGTGAACAAAGTAGAAGTAGCCCTGCCCTCACGGGGCTCAGGGTGGAGCTCACAAACTACAGTTTAGAGGTGAATCTGTAGTTTGAATCTGTAGTTTTAGAGGAAAAGAAATCTTAAAAATTTCTTTTTTCTCTTCTGAGTTTGAAAGTTAGCTGAGCTTCCATGATAGTCATTGAAATTAGTACCAGAGGCTGAGCTTTGGGCACTTCAGAAATACCTTGTAAGGGAGGGCAAGCTGTTCCCCTTCATGAGTACACCAGCCTCAGAAAGCAAACCCATGTATAGTCTGAGAAAGCCAAAGTCACTGATTTCATCCCCAAAGGACCTGGTGACTTCAAGACACTGTCCTTATCACCCTGGCTGGCAACTCCACATTTCAAATCATTGGATTACAGAAAGGAATTGTGCCCTCCAACACAATCAGACGCGATACGGACAAAGCATTTTATGAACAGAGAGGGACAAAAAGGCCAATTCAAATGAACATCCAGTTACCCTCAGCCCTCTGTCCCCAGGTGGTGGCACTTTCCCAGGGGTGTGAGGTGAGGGCAGCATTCCCTCCACCTCCACATACGGGCTTCCTGCGGTCCTTCAAGGACCCTCCTCTGGCCTGGCACTGTGGCACCGTGAGGTGATATTTTTAGGTCAGCCTTCCAGGCAAACTAATAATGTTGACTGAATTCTCCGATTTTCATTCCTATTGAAGGCCGAGCAGTTAAGAAACAGCCCTTTAACAAAGCCTGCCCTTCACGAAGCAGGTGTTTGCTTCAAGGAGCAACACTCGGCTTTAGCCCAAAGCTACAGCACCAGCACTCGATGCCATTCCAACTCGCCTCCTTTCTCAATGACATCAGCTCACTTTCAGCCAAATGACAAACTGAAAGTTAAATGCCAGCATGATTCACTTCAGTTTTTACATTATTAAATTCACATTTTATCCACTAAAAAAGATGCCCAGCACTTGGAGGACAGGGTCACATGCAGTGTGCTAATCATGAGGTGTCACAGGTGAGCTCAAAACTGGACCAAATATAATACAGCAGGAGATCGTGTGGATGTGCTGGGCTCACTGACTTTAAAGACAAAGGTACAAAAAAAAGAGAAGCCAAAAACCTTAAAAGCCATTCCCTTCAAATCACTTCAAATCACTTTAAAGAGCTAGCGGCCCCAGGACAATCCTAGGGAAATTTTTTAAGACTGCAGTCACCACCTCTGACCACATGTCACATTGTCTTTAAGAAAAATCAAAATGCATACAAATACAATGGTTTCCGAATACAAGGAGAACATATTTTTTAGTTAATCTATTATGTCCAGACAGTTATTTAAGCCATTCCAGAAACCAAAAGCCCACCTCCTAGCCGATGGAAAGCTATTAAGTTTCACTTCTCTCACACTCCAAAAACCCCCAGTTGGATTTTTTTGCCTTATATTTTCAGGTTTTTTGGCCTGATGTTTTCAAAGTTGCAAGGGACTTCCTGGGGATTAAAAATAAGCCGTCAGGGTGTTCTGTGGCATTTAACAAGACACTGGTCACTGAGTTCTCCATGGCCATCCATTCCGGCCAGCTAGCAGTCTGGCTATAGCCGGAGGCACAGGCTGTCATCTTCACAAATTACAAACGCCTCAAATACAAAGCGGGGGATGGGCTGGACCTACAAACTAGGCGTGTCCTAGGTTAGGAATGTTTTCACTTCCCCCCATGGAAGAGTTTCTTCCTCTACTCTTCTCTGTACATAACCAAACCCAGCCCCAGCACACCTTAACCTTGACACTATACTGCTCAGGAATTTACAAAAATGCCTTGAACACCTCAGTTTAAAACATTCACAATTACAGACTCACCCTAACTGTCTACTGATAGTCAACAGACGAATGGATAATGATGTGATATATAAACACACACATACACACACATAATGGAATATTACTCAGCCATAAAAAAGAATAAAATCTTGTCATTTGTAACAATATGGATGCACCCCAGAGGGTATTATGATAAGTAAAGTCTGATAGAGAAAAACAAATACCATATGATATCACTTAATATGAAGACTCTAAAAACCAAAATAAATGAACAAACAGAAACAAAGTTATAGATACGGAAATCAAACAGATGGTTGCAAGATGAGAGGCACATTGAGAGGAAGTGTTTAAAAGGTAAAGGGATTAAGAAATACAAATTGCCAGTTATAAAAATAACCATGAGGATATAAAGTACAGCATTGGGAACATAATCAATAATGTTGTAATAACTGTGTACAGTGTCAGATGGGTGCTAGACTTCTTGAGTAAAAGAGCACCTCATTTAGCTTTAGCAACAAAACAGAACCCTCAGAATAATGTGAGGAGCATAGCTTTAATTCCAAGGCCATTTCAGGTTACTCTGCAACCAATGCTGTGAAAATAATACACCGCAGTGTCTTCTCAAACTTCCATGTGCCTCCCAATCACCGGTGAATACGTGAAATGCTGATTCGGACGCAGGAGGTCTGGGGGAGTGGGGACCTGGGACTCCGCATTCTAACAGGCTCCTACTAGTGCCACTTCTGCTGCTAGTCTAAGGACAGCAGCATCTAAGAATTTTGTAATCACTAGATTTATTTTCAAACTACAGCTACAAATGATTGGATCGGTTTGTTTTATTAAATACAAGGCCGTTAAAGAGAGAAAAGATATCTTGTTTTTCCATATTATTAACACTGATTGAGCAATTATATTGAGTATTAATAAAATATATCAGAAACGGGTAACAGGAGCTGCCTTGAGGAAGGAAATGACCAGCTGGAGGAGGGAAGGGAGGATTTTCACTCTCTCTTGCAGATTTTAAATGTTGAAAGAAATCAGTGAATTACCTATTCAGAAAATAAATTGTGTTTTAAAATTTTAAAGCATTTCATAGGATGTTCTGGAAGCTCAATAAATGTTAATTCAAATTAATCCATTTCCCAAGAAAGTAAGTCATAGGACTTACTTTATTACCTTAAATAAGTTAGCACTTTTCTTCAGAAAGGAAGTATCTCTTAGTTTAACCACCTTCTAGGATCATGCCAATATCATATGTCATAACAACATTTTTCAACACGATTGCTCTGTTCTGGCACTGGAAATGCCCAACCACACTCCTTGATTCTTGGAAGATTCAAAAAAAACCTTCTATGTGCACCCCTAATAAGTCATGTTCCTCCTGCCAGGAACAGGAGAAAACTGCAGAGAACTTTCTATTATTTCAAACTCAATAAATTTGAGGATTGGGCCTATTTGCACTCTCATTCCTATTAACAGCATTCAAACTGGTGTTTTAGATCTACATATATAGAAGTAGCTGCAACTGAAAACAGAAACCAAAGGAGGAATTGGTTGAGAATCTGCGTGTACGTGTGTGCACGGTGTGCATGGCTGTGTCATCACTTAAGGGGCGCTACAGCTGACCCTCCTCATCTTCACCCATATCGGCCCAGCCCCACCTGGACCCTCACGGGGCCTCCATAGCAGACACATTCTTCTTTACATAACTCGGTCATGACTTGGCTATAAGACTCTGAAAGGACAAGGTGCATTTGCAACTTCTGAATTGACGGTCACATATGAACCTTGGAACAGCTTGTTCTGGTTCTGCCTTGTATAAAGTCACCACAGAGCAGAGTAGCTCGTTCTGCTAAGGTTTCCTTCCCCACATGTCTCACTCTGCCCTCCCCCACTCACGCTGCTGGTGCCCTGGCCAGCATGGGGCAGCTCTCCATGCCCCAACCCTAGGTCCCCATCTCTCCTTCTCCAGCATAGGCTGTCCTATAACTGAGTCGATCAGTTGCATAGGCTAAAGGATCAGAGACAGAAACCCAAGCCAGAGGGAATCCGCGCAGCTCAGCCCTGCCTGGAGGAGTTCTGGCAACAGCCCAGCACGGGTGTCTAAAGTAGCACAGTCAGCAGTGCCTAACTCTAGCCCCCGTGTCTGTTATCCCGGGAGATACGGCGGTGGTAGGAAGATACCCAAATACACCAGGGTGAGGAAAAGGAGGCCTGGCAGCTCCGTTCATCTTCCGAGCTCTCTCTTCAGTGCAGAATCCCAAACAGCTACAGACACTGCCCCAAACCAGCACTGACTCCCAGTAACACAAGGTGGGCTTGGCAGGGAGCTCGGCAAGAACCAGGCAGACCCAAGGGCCCAGCCAAGAGGGCTGCGGGCCCAGCAGGAGCGTCAATGCCAAACAGGAAATTGAAGACACTCAGAATTACAGGCCAAGAAAATATTGCGAAGGTTGAGGCAAGGGTGTCATTAGGCTCACACCTGTGCTCTCACCCAGGGCCTGAGCTGTATCACGAGTTTCCTACCTGCCGGGTGATGGGTGTGAAGCTGCCAAGGTGCCTTTGCCCACGCTAGAAATGGATCGAGATCGGAGAGCTACTGAGCTGGGGCTGCCCGTGAAAACCAAGAGGTGCTGCAGCTGCTCAGGGCTGGAGGACGCAGTCAGAGCTGCCCATGCGCCACTCCACTCACTCAAAAACTCCCGACAGCCCGTCCTCTGTCACCACCAGCACCACCGCCACTACCACCACCATCAAAACCAGCTGGGCATGCATTGCCTCTAAAGACATCACCTGCAACCATCCTCCTCCCTGCTCACTATTCTCCACATTCTCTGGTCTTTTCTATGTTCCTTCAACTAACCAGGTACGTTGCCACCTCAGGGCCTTTGCACTTGCCATTCCTTCTGCCTAGAAGGCTCTTCCCATAAGTACCTCCACAGCTCTTTCTCTCTCCTCCTTCACTCTTCACTCAAATGTCTGTTAGCCTTCCGTGACCAACCTACTTAAAATGACAAATCCTCTCCTCTACCACCTCAGCACTTTTTCCTGTATTTATTTTTCTTCAAATCACTTATCACACTGACAGTCTGCATGTTCTACTTATATATTTGTTTATTGTCTTCTTCACCAGAAGCCCATGTGCTGAGAGTCTAGGAAGGATGAGACAACCTTCCAGGGAGAAAGAAAGGATATTACAGTCAAAAACAATAAATGCCCATTAGGTCCTTTTCTTTCTTCCTATTACACAGCCATTGGCTTCCTGATCTTTAAAATCTAGAGGGGGAGTCCTCCTCCTTAGTTTTCCTTTATGTCTTTCTTTTTTGAAAGAAAGAAAAAGAAAGAAAGAAAGAAAGAAAGAAAGAAAGAAAGAAAGAAAGAAAGAAAGAAAGAAAGAAAGAAAGAAAGATTTTATTTATTTAATTTTAAAGAGATGGGAACAGAACCAGCGTTTGCTTTGCTGGACAATGCCCAACCAACTGAGCCACACTGGTCAGGGCTCCATTATGTATCTTTACTTCCCTGGTCTCCCCTCTCTCCACACTCCCACAGCATTGTCTACTCTACGCAGACTTTACACTAACCCATAGCACCTGCCTCACTGGGCTCCTGGGAGGATTAAATGAGTCAGTTCCTGCTTAGAAAAGCACTAGGACAGTGCTTAGTTCTGCTAAGTATTGCTAAATTGTAGCCATTATTATTATTTAGTATGTGTATCTTGTATCTTATATACTGATTAAAATCTTATTTCTACAGCTAAATTACTAGCAAATTGAGGGCGAGGAGTTTATCCTATATTTTGGAATCCCCCAGAGTACTTAAACAGGTTTTTAATAATTATTTGTCAAGTGATTGAAACAAAGGATTTTTATTTTAAAGATTCATTTGAAACCCCTTAGAGCCTCTGTTTAAACAGTGATTCCAATCCTCACCTCTTCCAGAACTGACCTGGTGTGCAAATACAGCAAATCCCTGAAAATGACATTTATTATAGGAACTTTGCGATAACATGAATAGCAGAGCCAAGATACTACATAAAAAAGATCAAACAAATATTGACTCAAAAGAATTTTCCCCAAGGCAACTGTTATAGCCTTATCTTGAATAGAATGTTTGCACAGGTAATTAAATATTGCCGTGGACTCAGCAAAATCCCAGGCAGACCCTGCCAAACCTAGTTTCGCATTCCCACCATCTTATCACTATGTAAAAATCCCTCTCCTCGCACCCCTTACCTATCACTGCAGCTCATGCCAAGTGTGGTATTAAATGATAAGTAAGTCACACACCTTTTAGCCATGGACAAAAGAAAATGGAATCTCAGTGCCAAAGATTGCATTTACCTGTTACCTATCCCAGAGCAAATATGCTGTCTTTACCCTCCCAAAAATCAATCAGGCTACCTGTTGACTTTTTGGAAATGTATGAAATAGCAGAACTGTGCAGAGAGAGAAAGACACATTTACTGGTTTCACAGAACATGCCTGTCTCAACCAAATATTAACCAGAGTTTACTTCCTGTGATTTCCGACTGTGAGGCCTGCCAGGACCCAGGAAACTCAAAATTCACCTCAAACTCACAGACCGTTCTTTGGTCAGGGAGCAGGCTAATTGATAGCTTTCACTGGGTCATCTAAAATGTGGAGGTCAGTGATGACAGGTAGAAGCCAAACAAGAGTCATCCACAACCTTTCTTCCTTCCCTCCCGTTGTTATTTATCGAGTACTATATGATGACAGATTATTTATATGATGGTCCAGACACTATTCTAGACACTGGGAATACGAGAGGAAATAATCCCTACCATGTCTTCAGGAAGGCTGCAGTTCAGTGACAGAAATACTAATAAGTTAAATAAGAAAAATTTATACTGTTAGATAGTAAATGCTAAGGAGGAGAGAAAAACAAAAAGCAAAAAACAAAATAGGAAAGCAGACTATGAAATGTCACAGGGCCAAAGAGAGGGACTGAAATTACAGGTGGGCGGCCAAGAACATCAGCGAGGACTCACATCTGAGTCTCAAGGGAGTGGGAGCCAGCCTTGCAGATAAATGGTAAAGAGCATTCCGAGCAGGGAAGACTTCTGTGCAAATGTCCAAGTGGACATCTGTCTTCTGTGGCAGAGCACGGCTGGCATGTTGGGAAACATCGAGGACACCAACGGGGCTGGAACCTAATGTTCACAGGGAGAGAGGCAAGAAATAAGGTCCGAGAGCCCCAGGAAGCAAGACCACACAGAACTTTCCTTCAAAACCGTAAGCCTTTTTATCAAGCACAGAAAGACCACATATTTACTAAATTTTCATCTACTCAAAAGTCTCCAGTGGTTACTTTTCCAAAAATGTATGTCTCCATATTTCAAGCAAACAACCTGCCCTTTACCAAAAAAAAAAAAAAGTTATGCAGCAAGCCAACATATCTGCCTAGGGAAAAACCCTAAGCTCCTATTAGTAAAAATGAAAACGGCGTGTGGTTTTGAGTGTAAGCTCCCATATGTGGGGCTGGGACCAGATAACACAAAAGAGAACACAGGGCAGCACCATGGGCACCTGGACATGCAACGATGCTACAAAAAAACATCGTGCTGGTTAAAAAGAATAATGTGGAACTGCGGGAGTCTGGAGCATTGAAATTTATCACAGGCACATTTTTTCCAACATGTAATGCTTTAAAGTCTTTAGCAAATTTAAAAGTCAAGCTGGCTAATCCAGACCGCACCTGTGTCCTGCCCAACCAGCTTCTCAGCATGAATAAGATGTTATCAGCCAAGGTCTAAGACACAACAGGGTTTGGGGTGGTACCTGAAGATCTGCTACCTACCAATGCAGTTCAATCCTGGTCACCCCAGACTCATGCATCACAAAAACAGTTTTCTAATTAACAAATACTCAAAACAGATTCTAAACAACTTACTGTAGTGACTCCACTGTTCTTAAGAACACACAGTCTGTGTCGCCAAGTCGACAAGTATGGACTACAGGGAATACCCTGAAGCCTGTGTAACAAAAAAAACAGCTATTATTATTAATGGCCAAGTAGTCACAGTCTTACACCATCAGGTTCTACTGGGGCCACGCCCACCTCCCCACCCACAAAAAATGTTGCCGGATCATTTTGTGGCTCTCCTGGTTTGGAAGTTACCAGAAAAAAATCTAAAAGAAGTCAATGGGCTAAAGGGATTCACACGTGAAGAAGTTTGAGGGAAGTGCCTAGAACTTCAGAAGGGTATGGAGTTGAGGAGTAAAAGTGAGTTTTCAGAAGAGATGATCCAGAACAGTGTGAGGAGGCCGGAGAGAAGGGAGAGAATTTTTAGGGACCTCATTTCAAATTTTTAGAAATGTACCGATACACGGAATCCCTCTTAATGGTCTCTAAATGAGGCAAGTAAAGTTTGAAGCTTTGAAAATAGTCATCATTACTTTAGATTCTGAACTGTGTTCTTCTGACTGGAAAATTGCATCAATTTCTCTTGAAACAACTGGAAGTGGAGTCTAGCCCATGGACATAGAAATGCACGGAATTCCTCATTTGACATGACACAGTCTGCGTTATCAAGGGCAATGAAATATTCCGGAACAAAGCCTGGCAAAATGTTGCAGACAAATCACAACCAGCTATTCTTAAACATCAAGCCAGTTCAATGGATGTTAAAAATCACATGTGGAAGCAGAGACTCGAATCAAGATTCATTCTGTCTTGCATTTTTCCAGTCTAAGCAAAGAGCTCAAGAAACAAAAAACAGCTTCCTTGCAGTGGTGTTCCCCAACCATCTAGAAGTTTCTAAGCAACTGACCAAAGAAAATAAGGACTTCCTCTAGTGATTGTCAATCTAACCAGTCCCTCCCTTTCCCCTCCAGAAGACAATCAATCTGTCAAATTAAAAGGAGGGTGGCCATGCATCCTTCAAAAGTAAAGGCTTTTCTCCCCTTCAGGAAGTTTCTGGCCAAAGACGATTAATATAAAATATAGAACATGTCCCACCAGTGAGTAGTCAATTTTTCAGTTGCACAAAGAAGTTAATAAATTCCTAATTCTGACTATAAAATAACTATCTGAGGCATTAATAATTACACCAGGAATCTTTTTAAATTACAAAAAATAATAGAGAAACAGAAATTATAGGCAGCATAAAAACAAAAAACAAAGATTATCAGAGGATCCTCTCCAACCAAAGGACAGAAGCAAAGATGATAAAGTCCCACTTTATTACACTACATAAAACCCCAAACCTAAATATATAGGATGGTTTCCAGTCTCTGTTCTGTGCTTTTTCTCATGTTATTGATTTTCTACACAGATCATATATAATTTCTACAAATCAGGAAAAACAAATTTTTTAAAAAATCATGCACAGGGAAAAAAACAGGGAGAAAATGTACCTTTAAAATGTTACCAATATATGTACTTGAAGGGTAGATTGCTTTTTTAATTTTTCTATATTTTCTGAAGCTTTCATAATGATAATATAGTAATTTATACTAATAACTTCTAAAAGATAGTTAAATTATTAAAATGTCAAAGGACTGAAATTTTTTGTTAAGGGTCATAAATGTATAAGTACAAAATATGATCAGGAAGAAGCATTCACCACTGATCAAGGTCCGTTTAGCAGTTAAAGGAGTCACATGTTACATGCCAGTACTTCTCAAACTTGAGCATGCACAAGGACCGCTTGGACAGTGTGTGGGAACACAGGTGACGGAGCTGGCTCCCAAGCTCTCAGGGGGCACTGGGGCTGCCAAGCAATGGCCCCCCAGTTTTAGTAGCTGGGTTTGATGCAGCAGAAAGTGAGCAGCATCCAGTCTGTGTTCTTTTAGGAAGCCATATCAAGTTCATTCTAGACTGAGCAGACAGGGAAGTGAACTCACAATTCCACCCTCTTTCAAAGTTCTAAAGCAGGGACACTGATCCACCTCTCCCTAGCCTACCCTTAGTGATTAAAGATTTACTCACATCCTTGAAAGGGACTCGGTAAAATGACGATCGTCATGGTTCCAGGACCTAATGAGTTTGTTAAAGCAACCCAAGAGAACCAGCCTTTGTCTCCAACTTGGCAGACTGCTCCTGGACTCACTAGAATTGTCCATAAACATATTGAATCTCCTGGCGGTAGTTTTCAGAGACCACATTTTTTGCTACAATGATTGTGTTAGATGCCTAAGAATAGGAGACAGTCCATGAATTCAGTATCTATCAGTCATAAGGAGACAAAAAAAAGATGAGCTGACCAAGCACTTACCAGGTGACTCTGAGAACCTCGGCGTGCGGGGAATGAGAGTGAACCACTTACAAGTCAAAACAGTTTCCGCCCTTTCACTCTCAACCTCACTGTCCCAGCCACCTCGGGGTCATCAGGAGCTAAAGATGAAAACCACAATCAGACACCCCATAAAACCTCAGTAAAATACTGCAACACCTAAGAAATCACTCAGGCCACACCCAATGGCCGCGCCCTCGACAGCCCATCAGAACGCTACAGGTGCCCGTGTGTTTCCTAAGGAAGACGGTGCCTGGCTGGGAGGCCTCCAAGTCTGTGCAGTGAGAACCCTCGTTGCCCATTCAGGAGAGCACAGAATTCCCACCAGCCTCCAGGACACCAAACACCACAACTGCCATTTATCCCCAGTGCTGCCATTCCTGCCCGCAGTGAACTAATTACATGCAGTGGGAATTTCAGAGCTGCCAGGGCTCATGTTTATCTGCTGTTAACTTGTGTGACCTCAAAGATGTTTCTCTAGTGCCTTTATTTCCTCTGCCATAAAAGCAAGATAAGAGAATGACATGCGTGACAAAGTGCCCTAACATAATGCTACAGTCATCTCTATCCAGAGATGCTTGCAGAAATGATAATTAGCATGTCTCTTTTACAAGGCCTTTAAAGAAAACTGATGACATGTTGTGAAAGGCATGGGATCTCAAATGGTTTCTCCTCTTTTGCTAAAACAGGTTTCAGTGGCAAATGCCACCTATAAAATTGTTGATAAAAAACAGTATCAGATATGCTTCTTTCTAAATCATTCGGTTTCTATCAGTGGGATGTATTTTTCCACTGCCACACCCCTAACAACAGACCCTGGTATGAGAGATCACTTTATTACATTTCCATAACTTTAATCTCCAGCACTGAAAACTTACGCAAAATGGGGCTGTACTTCCTTACCAATGAAATATTTTGCAACCACTGAAAACCATGTTTTAGAAGACTAGTTAGTAACATAGTCTGGACATGTGAGAAAAACTGGCTATAAAACACTCTACACACAAAACAACAGTATAATCTGATTTTGTATATCTGTGTGGGCACAGAAAAATATTCGACAAATGGAAGCTATTATATTTTACATCTATCTTTTAGGGTCTCAGCCCTTATACATCTGAGTAAGCTACATATTGAAGTTATAACCCATATTAATAATTTGCATCACAAGTTAATGCAAATTTTCCCAGTCTCTTGTCCCTTCATTTGTATAGAAGTTTTAAATTTTAATATATTTAAATCTGTTCATTTTTTTCCTTCACTGGTTGCTTCTCTTGTTTTAAAGCCATAAATATTCTTGTTTCTATGCAGACCTAATAGTTTCTGCTAGTTTTTCTGTAATTTAATTTGCAATATTCAATTCTTTGGAGTTTATTTTTGGAATATGGTATGTTTGGTGGAGTCCAAACTGATATTATATCCAAACAATTTGTTTAAAAATCTATTAAATAATTCTTCTACATTGCCTTATTTTGAAAACTTTAGCACCTTTGTGTTGTATGTAGTTAGGAAACCATTCTAATTCACTTTTTCAATATAAAGTACAAGAACCCCAAAGTAAAACCCAAATATACATTATAGTTTTGTAAGAAATCTCAGTAAGAGATTATGAAACAAATCAAACAATCATCATCAAGCCATGTCATCTTCCGTGGGGCACCAGGCAGCTCAGCGATAATTCCTGTTTAAAATCAGTCTTCCTAGTCAGTAGAAGGCTTTGAGAAAGTAATTGTAGGGTGTATAAGTATATGGTAGCTGAGTCACCAATTACTATTTGAATTCTCTGCCTATTTGATGGGGAGGGGCTACGTCTTGGGTGGCAATATTATTCTAACCCTGACTCACCTGGAAATAACACTACTTGACCTGAAAAATCTAAAAGAAATTGAAGAATTCATTGTTTGATTAAATCAAGATTTAAAACCATCATTTTTACTCTATTGACTTTTTTCCTCCAGATATATTAGAAATCTACCACATACAATATGTACTATACAAATGTGCATTTGTTTGTGGTTTTTTTTTCAGTTTCTAATGTCTACATCTTGCCATTCCCATTAATATTTAGGCTCCTGAAAAAGCAAAGTTTGTGTTTCTCAATGGGAAAAGGCAGGCAGGAAGGGAGGAAGGAAAACAAAGAAGGAAGAAAAGGAATTGAAGGGAAGGGAAGAGAAGTGGGAAGGACCTATCTGCAATCCTCACAGCTACCTCTTTGCTAAGCCTTGCCCACAGCGAACACCTAAAGGCTGCCAATGGAACCACTCTTTTAGTATTTCAGCCATAAATGGTGCTTAAGAAAAAAGAAAAAGAACATATATCACTGAAAGCTTTCATCTGACTTAATCCTCCCTACTAAGTAGTATGGACAGGTTTCTGCAATCAGCTCACCCTGAAGCACAAGATGTGATGATCTTTCTCTGCATTTGCATAGCTACCACTCAATATTATCCAGCCCTATTTTTTGACTCAACAAAATAGAATTGCACCATTAGGATTTCAGCATGTCTACTCTTGCAGTGAGTATTTTGAATTGTGCCTCTTAGAAGCAACCACATTAAGGGAAAAAAAAATTCTAACTTCTGAGGTATATACTTGGCTTGGTTTTAGAACCTGAGCTTTTCTGGGTTCATTTCCCTGTTGCTTTCCTTGCAGGGAGGGCAGAGCAAGGGAGCTTCCTCTGGAGCAAGGCAGCCAACAGAGGCTTCAGCCTTGCAATCCCCTCCAAAAATAAATGAACTAGAGAGAGCACTATCGTCAGCAATGCTACAATTTACTGAGCAGCTTACAAACATATGCTTTACTTGCTATTTCCAGTGCTGTTTTTGTTACCAAAAAATTCTAGAATGTATTCCCTCCCCATCTCTAAAACAATTGCTCGATTTAATATTACACTTAATTATTAAGTGTAATTTTAGAGCTCTTGCTTAATTTTTAATCTAACAAAGAACAAGCATGTTAAAAATTTGATATTTAATTTCATAATATCCTATGTTCATATATGAAAGAGAAAAGCCTAACTTACAAGAATGCCCACCCTGCCCCTGCTCTCTCCCTTCTGTTGTAGAAGAATGGATACGTTTGTCCTGCAGCAGGAGGAGCCGGGGTGGAGAAGAGAGATTATCTTACATGCTGGCAAAGTGATCAGAGTTGACTCCTCCCATCACTGTCCCCATCCTACTCCCAAGCCCAGGGGAGTCTGGGAGGAGAGAGCAGAGTTACATACTAATAAATACTAACCAGGGTTTCTCTCCCTCCCCTCTCCCAGTGTTTGCCTAGGGGTGTCCATGGGACAGCCGGGCACGCCTCACAGGAGGTTCCCAGAGAGTAGAAAGCAAATGCCAGGGGCCCAGAAAGAATGCAGTTCCACTGCACCGGGAGACACGTATCCAAAAACACATGTAAACAAACGCATACCTTATTCTTGGATTTAAACAGTAAGCCTTATCATAATAGTTCACACCTGCTACAAACCATGTTCAGAAAGTCAGTGCAGCCTGGTGAGCCCGAAAGGGGCTACAGAGTTCTGCTGCGGGGACTGCTCTGCTCCTCGCCAATCTTTCCCACGAGCAGAACTGGAGGGGACTACTCCATTTCATCGCACAGAGTCTAAATTCAAACCCACACCAACGCATTTTCCCCTAAAATGTGCAGTTCCCCCCCCCCCCCAAAGACTCCGAGAAGCAGGAGAAAGGCATTTGCAAGGTCTAAACATCAACATTGGGACCAATGCAGAAAGGTCACCGATTGAAGGCAGATGCCTGGGGTTTTTAGGCTTGCCCATGCCAAATGCTGACTCTGCCCCCCATGGAAGCTTTCTCATAGAAGTAACAAAGCCGCACTTACAGAACACACTGGTGTAGCCTGTGACACCTCACATTTTTGGTTGCCATCCTTCACCCCTGCCTGTGTTCATGCACCTCACCAAGGGACTTGGAAGCTCCTCCCACTAATGGGGATCTCTGTATTCCCCTGCCCCTTGATTCCAGGCTTGCCTGTGACTGGCTTTGGCTGGAGGAAGGTCAGGCCTTAAGAAGCCTTGCAGGTTTCCTCTTACTCCTTCCAGCTCTGCCATTGCCTTTGGAAGAACTGCCCCAGCGTAAATCCAAACTGCATGCCCAGCCAGGGCACAGCTTGAAGCACACCTGCTCAGTCAAGTCCAGTCTAGATCAGCCAAGCCCCAGCCAACCCACAACTGCAAGAGCCATAATAAATCATTGTTCTAAGCAGGCAATTTTCAACCGGTGTGCTACAAGAACTTTTAAAACATGCAATACCTGGCTATTTATTCAGGGACACTGATATCTTTTTCCCTTAGATTGTTAAATTTTTAAAAATGCCAACAGCCAACACAACAACAGCTGTCCGGTGTGAATTAATCAAAATTATACCTATTTTTTTGTCAGACTGGCAAAAAGTATAATATATTTTTTGGTGTGCCGAAGAATTTTAGTAATTAGTTTTTGTGTGCATGAGATGAAAAGTTGAAAATCGCTGTTCTAAGCTATATTTCAGAGTGTTTTCTACATGACATTATTATGGCAATAGCTAACTGATATATAGTCCAGGAAGACTGCTCATGGAAAATATGGTATTTCCCATCCCCTAAAAAGGAAAACTAAATTTTAATAAGTGCTTACTATGGAGTTATTTTTGTAAGAGTCTTAGGTAAATTTATTTATTTATTCCTCACAAGAACCCCAGAACACAGGTAGGATTTTTATTCCTGTTTTAAAGATGAGGCAACCTGCCCTGGCTGGTGTGGCTGAGTGGACTGAGTGCCAGCCTGCGAACCAAAGGGTTGCCAGTTCAATTCCCAGTACAGGGCACATACCTGGGTTGTGGGCCAGGTCCCCAGTAGGGGGCGCATGACAGGCAACCACACATCAATGTTTCTCTCACTCTTTCTCCTTCCCTTCTCCTCTCTAAAAATAAATAAATAAAATCTTTAAAAAAATTAAATGAGGCAACCCAGTTAAGTAAGTTGCCGACAGCTGTAATATGGTAAAGGCAGGATTCAAGGCAGGCGGCAGGATTCAAGCCTTAGTCACCTGGAGCCAGAGCCCTTGATTGTAACTTCGATGCTAAACAGGCTTGCAAACCTTCTGCACAATCTGCCTAAAATTCTTTAGTGGGTTCCCATTCCTTCAGGGTAGAATCCAAACTGATAAGCCCATTAGTAAAGTATTCAAGGCCCTTCATAGTCCCATCCCTGTCCAGACTTCTGTTCCTTCCTCCTCACCTCTCCCTCACGGTCTGCTCCAAATATTCTGAGCTCCTACACTTTTCCAAACCCACCAAAGCCCTTGCACCTTGAACCCAATGATCCCTCTCTGCAGAACGCCCACCGCCTCCACTCTGGGTCACATCTAGGTCATCCTCTAGGACACAGGCCCTGGGGTGCCTCCTGCAAGAGGTACATCCTGTCCCAGCAAAGTGCACAGGGCTGCTCATCCTGCGTGCTCCCTGCTCCCAGCACCTTCCCCAAAGAGCACTGAGCACTCTGGGCTATTACCATCTGCTTAGCTTTTTCCTGAGCCCAGCCACCTGCCCCTTGAGGGCAAGGGCCTGAGCCGTATTCATCTTTGTCAGCCCGGTGATTAACAAGGTGTCTGGTCTCGTCGTGGGAACGCAATAAAAGTCTGCTAAATTAAAAAGTGGGTGAAAGGAACAATGACATGATGGAGAAGTGGATATGGAGACAGGCGGTTTAAATATTCATTTTAAAATAGCAAGTCTTCATTTCTAATAAACATTAATTAAATTGTTCAACACCCCTGAGTCTCCAGCTACATATTCTTCAATTAAAATAGTTCTTTCATGATGGTTTCCTCTGCTAAACCTTCCCTCGCAGGCTTCTGTGCTCACCAGAGCACCTTGGGACGAGTAACAAAGGCACTGTAGTTGCTTGCAACAGAAGGGAAATTGAAGGTCTGCTCCCTAAGTGTTCACTCCTGACAACACAAAAGTAGGTGTACTAAGATTTCAAAAGAGATGGAGGAAAGTCTATGACAGAGGAAAGCAAATTATTAAGGAGTAAAAGAAAAAGAGTCCCAAGACAGGGCACAGAGAGGTGATAATTCGACAGCAGGGAGAAAGGCTAGTTTAATATGAAATAGCAAGTGACTCCTGGGAGAGGCCCAGCTCTCAGAATCCCGACTTGCAGGTGATAAGTGGTTATTAGGGCCTCAACCTCTGATTCACACTGCAAAGATACAGGGCTCCACGACCTGACAGCAGCTGTTGAGTGCTGACGAGGGCCAAGAGATGGGACTGCAGCCGCCCCCAGGATCACATGCTCCCGGGCCACGTGAAATGGCCAAGTCCTAATCTCAGAGCCAAGAGACACGCCATCTAGCAAGAGTGGAATGTTCCTGGAGTCGGAGGCTGAAATCTTATAAATGCAGCTCTTTTCCCTACTGCAGCTTCAAGTTCATGAACAAGTGAGTGCTCAGGCAACGTGTACCCCCTGGTGTTGCCTGAGGAAGAGGAGAGAGGCTGGAATAATGGGTGTTCCTTGATCCCTCTCACATTCAGCATGGGCTGGGCGTCAGCATTATAGACAACTGGCAGGTAAGAACCAGAGATCTTTGATACCTGGCCTTCTAGGAGTTTTCAAACACCTTCTAGCAACTGCTTCGTCTACACAACAGCTTGCAGAAGCATAAATACAGGCGAGGAAATGGAGGTTGCTTCCTTTGGGAGGTAGGGACCACTTCTGAGCTGGCTTAATGGAGGCTTGAGAGTTTGGTTGGAAGATCAGATTCAGTCCAAACCTGTATTTAGCAGTATGGAAAGCACAGATTGGAGAGATCAGGTGACTTGTCCAAGGTCACAGGGCTTGAAGACAGAAGGACCAAGAACAGGACTCAGGTTCCTGACTGTCAGTGCAAATGCTCTTTCCTCTATGTGGTGGCACCTGCTTTTCTTTTCTTTTCTTTTTTTTTTTAATTATTGATTTTAGAGAGAGAGGGAAACAGAGAAAGACAGAAACATCGATGTGAGAAACATCCTTCCTTTGCCTCCCATATGCACCCCAACCGGGATCGAACCCTCAGCCTAGGTATGTGTCCTGACCAGGGATCGAAACCACTTCCTTTTGGTGCACAAACAACACTGCAACCAACTGAGCCACCCAGCCAGGGTACGACCCCTTTTTCTAGGAAGGCCTTCCACACCCTCACCCCCCTCTCCTTTCCCCATTAGCAAGTCCCAGCGCCACGGCTAGGGCTTGGAGAGAGGTAAAGAGTAACTCAGCGACAATTTTGTTTACAAATGCATTTATCACACATAATAGGGAAAGCTCTGCTACAAACACCAATGCATCTCCTCCACTCCCCACCCCAGCTGACCCCCAACATGGGCAAGCCATCAGAAGCTGTCCAATAACCTAGACCTTTCTCAGGATCCCCTCCCGACCCCCTTCCCTTTTCTGTCGCATTCTTAGCAGCACTGAATCAAAGGACTGCCTGCAATGCTGTGATTCTTTAGTTTGCTGGGCTCGTCCCCACACAGTATTTGTGTTTGGTTTTAAAATGCTGTTTGCACCACTTTTTAATTTCATTTTAGAAGTCTGCAAGGAGAGAAGCTAACATTAAATCATAGGGACTAGAGAGGACTTTACAAACCGCTTACAAGGCACAAATAGAGTAGTTATTTTCCTATTTCCCTTTTGATTGAATTGGCTGCTGTATCATATGCAGTAAACAGTATAAACCAGAAAGCAGTTCTGCCTCCTTATCTCACTCCTCACATAATCAAAAGAAAAAATGCAGTGTAATAAAAAAAGAGAAAAGGAAACTAGAACTTCATATTTGTTTGAAAGTTAATTAAACTTGAAAGGTTTGTGGGGACAATTCATTTTCTTTTGTAACCCAAGGCCATAAGGCTCCTATTCCATTTACCAGTGAAATGATTAAAAAAATAACCTGTTATTTTAATCATAATAATAAATAACATATAATGAAGCCAGAATCAATGGTTTCTTTTTAAAGAGCAAAGTAAAATGGAAACACATGTACCACACAATTCTGAATTGACTTATAAAAAAAATACTCTGTAAACTTATTTAAGATGTGTACCAATTTAATTGTGTTTGTCAATACCACTTTCATTCTTTTCTGGAAAGATGACTTTACAGTAAGTACACAGATATGACTTTATATGCATCCTAATTAACCCTCTGAACTGACAAGATTAAAATGGAACGCGTACGCACTTTACAAAGTTGAATGCACAATAAAACAGAACAGGAGGCCTTCCACAAGCTTCCTGGGTAACTCAGATGTGGAGTCCGATAACATCCAGTCCTTGTCAATTCCACGTCAAAAAGCACCTACCAGCAGGACAATGCTGGGCAGCCTTCACAGACGAGACGAAGCAGGAATTCTTCAGGAGTCCCACTGAAGATGAACATGGAGATGGTGTTATGTTACCCTAACCAGACACAACAAATGGAGCCAGGAAGTGAGCTAACCATGGACTGCCTCCCTATGGAAAAGGCTCTGTGTGTGTGTGTGTGTGTGTGTGTGTGTGTGTATGATAGAGACAAAAAGGGGGGGGAGACATCTCAGAAAAAGAAGAGTTGCTGATGAGATTCAACAGGAATTGTTGCAAAAGGTAAGAGGTTCCTCCTGTCAAAGAATGTGAGGTTAGATAAAGGATTTCCAAGCATCCAGTCCTAAAATTCTTTGATTCCATGGGGCAGAAAGTGCATGTTCCAGTAGCAAACTGAGACCCAAAACCTCCAAGGGTAAAGCCCACATCTGGCACTAGTTTCCTTCTGTTGGGTTACCCTTCGATGGGAACCACTTGCCAAAACATTAAACTTCCTATTTCCTGTCCGTCTCCCCAAGACTTCTCAGGAGCTCCCTGAGGTCATGGCTTGTGTTGAGTCTTTGCGATTCCAGCACAGTACCTGAAACATATAGTGGGCAACCAAAAGTGAGGAAAGACAGGGTAGAAAAACTAGTAGGGAAAATTGAAGTTTTATTTTTAAATAATGAATGGTTATGTCTTAGAAAATGTTAGTCAAACTTCTTAGCACCTACATGTCACATGAATAGACTCTTCAACTAAAATACTTCTTTTCTAGAAACTATGATGCCACACCTTCCAATGCACAGGACAAAGGGAGTTTTTAGTGCTTAATTGTCCCTTCCCTGGAAGGCACCAGTAAGAAACTCCTCAGATTCTTAGGGTATAAAAACAGTCGTCAAAAGTAAAATAAATTATACTGGTCATCTCATTAATCAGGAATGTCAGCGAGGAACAAGACAAGGAAGTTTGATCTCACCACTTCTATTCAACATTGCACTGTCAAAGCAATTAGCCAAGAAAAAAAAATAAAAGGCACCCATATTGGAAAGAAAGAAGTAAAAACTATCTCCATGTGAAGATGACATGATCATTATATAGAAAATCCTACTGAATTCACTAAAACAAACAAACAAACAAAAAAAAACAAACTACTGAAGTTAACCAAATTCAGAAAGGTTTCAGGATACATGATCAAAACACTAGACTCTATTATAGTTCTAAGCACTACCAACAAATCCAAAAATGAAATTAAGAGAATTTTATTTATACTACAATAGAAAGAATACAATGCTTAGTAATAAATTTAACTTTAAAAAATTAACTTTAAACTTTTTAAAAAGATTTTATTTATTTATTTTTAGAGAGAGGGGAAGGGAGGGAGAAAGAGGGAGACATACAACAATCGGTTGCTCCTCTCACACCCCTAACCAGAACCCTGCCTGCAACCCAGGTATGTGCCCAGACAGGGAATTGAACCAGCAACTCTTGGGTTCGCGGGCCAATGCTCAAGCCACACCAGCCAGGGCTAAACTTTTTTTTAATTAAAAGAAGACTCGAACACTGAAAATTTACCAAACATCACTGAAAAAAATTAAAGAAGACCTAAATAACTGGAGAAACATCTCTCAAATTAATAATCCTCAAACTGATCCACAGACTCAATGCAATCCCTATCAAAACCCAAGCTGGCTTTTTTTGCAGAAATTAACAAACTAATCCTAAAATTTGTATGGAAATATATGGGACCCAGAATAGCCAAAACAATCTTGAAAAAGAACAAAGCTGGAAGACTTACACTTTTCAATTTCAAAACTACTACAAAACAACAATAATCAAAATTGTTTAGTCTGACATAAGGATAGACATAAACCAACAAATAAAACTGAGAATACAAAAATAAACTATATATTAATGGTCAACTGATTTTTAACAAGGGTGCTGTGAAAATCAACAGGAGAAAGAATACTCTTTTCAAAAAAATGGTACTAGTATAACTGGATAGCTAAATGCAAAAGAATAAATTTGGATCCCTAAATCATACCATATATAAAAATTAACTCAAAACAGATCCAATATCTAAATGAAAGAGCTAAACCTGTAGGTGGAACCTGACGTGGAGTTGACAAGGACCGGATGTTATCGGACTCCACATCTGAGTTACCCAGGAAGCTTGTGGAAGGCCTCCTGTTCTGTTTTATTGTGCATTCAACTTTGTAAAGCGCATGCACATTCCATTTTAATGGAACTCTTAGGAAAACCACAGGTATAAACTTTTGTGACCTTAGATTAGGCAATGTTTTCTTAGACATGACACCAAAAGCACAAGTGAAAAAAAATAGAATAATAAGATGTTATCAAAAATAAAACTTTTGTGTTTCAAAGAATACTATCAAGGGAGTGAAAAGATAACCTTTAAAATAAGAGGAAGTATTTGTAAATCGTGTATCTGATAAGGGCCTAGTATGCAGAATACATAAAGAACTCCTACAACTCCATAATAAAAAGATAAATAACCCAATTTTAAAATGGGCAAATAATTTGAATAGACATTTCTCAAAAGAAGATATACAAATGGCCAATATAGGAATGAAAGATGCTCAACATCATTAGTTTTTAGGAAAATGCAAGTCAAAACCACAAAGGGAAACTATGTCCAACACACACAGACGCCTAGAAGCAAAAGACGGACAATGAGAAGTGTTGGTGAGGACAGGGAGTAACAGCAACCTCAGGCCTACTGGTGGGAATGCAACGTGGCACAGCTACTTTGGAAACAGTTTGGCAATTCCTCAGAAAGTTAAACGGTCACCATGTGATCCAGCAATTGCATTCCTATGTATGTACCCAAGAGAACTAAAATATGCCCACAAAAAAAAAACTTAACGTGAATATTCATAGAAGCATTATTCGTCACAGCCAAAAAGTGAAAGTGACCCAAATCTCCAACAAGACGAATGAAAGGACTGACAGAATACGGTACCTTAAGAAAATAAAATATTTTTCAGCCATGAAAAGGAATGAAGTACTGGCTTATGCTATACCTTGAAACCATTACGAACCTTAAATTTTGAAACTATTGTGCAAAATGAAAGAAGCTAGACATGAAAGGCTGCATGTTGAATAATCCCATTTACATGAAATGTCCAGAATAGGCAAATCCACAGAGATCAGTAAGTAGATCAGTGGTTGCCAGGGGCTGAGGGAAGGCGGGAATGGAAAGTCATGGCTAATTAGTACAAAATATTTTTGTGGAACCATGAAAACATTCCGGATTTAGGTAGTGATGATAGTTGCTTGACTTTGGGAGCATACTAAAAACCACTGAATTATAAACTTTAATAGAGTAATTCTTATGGCATGTATGTTTATCTCAATTTTAAAATAACAAAATAATGGTGAGGTACCTTCATCTACTGCTGGTGAAATGCTCACTGGTAGAACTTCTTGGAAAAAAGGATTGGAAATGGGTATCAAATTTGACCTGATCATTCAAATTCCAAGAATTTATCCTCCATAAATAATTACAAATGTCACAACGTTAGCTATAAAGATTACCCACAATGTTGTTTATAAGATCAAAATATTGAAAATACCCTGAAGGCATGACAGAGATTTTGTAAATTATGGCACATTCATTGCATGGAAAATGCTTCATCAGCTGTTAAAATTATGTTTATGATATATTGTTAACCAGAAAAAAAGGAAATGAAATACAATATGTGATATGATCGATCATGTTTGTTTTTCTGTATATATGCATGTATGCCTCCATATCATAGAAATAACAGAACTAGACTGTCTAACGCCATAGCCATTAGCCACATGTGTATATTTAAATTTAAATTAATGAGAGTAAATAAAAATTTAAAGATTCAGTTCCTCAGTTACACTAGCCCCATTTCAAATGCTAAACAAAAAAGGACAGTGAGCACTGCAGTGAACAGCACAGAACATTTGAGTCACCACAGAAAGTTCTACTGAAATGAGCTGATACAGAAGAATATGCACCAAGTGGACTTATAGGTGCTTTTGATTTTCTTCTCTTTGTTTATGTTTATTTTCCCCTTTTTCTATAATACATATAAATGTTTATAATAAAAGAATATTTTTATTTCTGTTAAAGATTCGAAGTAAACTGAAACAAGGAAGAAGGGATCTTGGAAACCACTCCCTGGGGGCAGGTTTCACCACCACTGCGAATGGAGTGGATCCTTTGGTCTCGGCAGCCTGGAGCCTCGCCTGCTGAGAACACACCTCTGCACCCACTGCACTGGGGCGGTGAGGCAACAGGCGCACCCACGAGCTCCCACTGTTCTCACCCAAAGTTCAGCAGTTTTTCAAGAATAATGCTTCTCAGCTTGTTGTATGCCTGTGGTGGATTACGAAAGTGATAAAATGACTGTCTCTGTTCATTTTGTCCAGATTTATAGTTGCTTTCTGGGCAGAGGATTTGCAGCCTCCTCACTTGGCCACAGCCAGGAGTCTTGCCTCCTAATATAGATTTTAAAAAACAGTAATTATCCTGGTACTGCAGGAAGCTTGGGGAAGAAGCTCTCTCAAGCTCTAGGTGGTAAAATAGATTAGTTCAAGTTTTCTGGAGGACAACATGGAAATATAGATCTAGAGCCTTAAAAATACTATAACACTTTACTCAATTGCATCACTTCTAGAAAGACTATTCTAAGGAAATAATTGTGGATGTGCTTCAGAGATTTAGCTACAAGCATATACATGACAGAGTTGTTTATGATAGCAAAAAGCTGAATTCAAGCTAAAAGGCCAATATATAATCTCGTGATGAAATAGTATACCAGCCACTAAAGATAATGTGCAGGAATATTTAATGACATGGAAAATGTTTATAAAGATTAAATTTTAAAAAGTTTTAATACAATGCAAAAGAGTATTATTTCACTTTGGTAAAATACATACATATACTCACACACATATCTATGCTTAGAAGAAAGGAGACTAATTAAAATGTAAACAGTGACTATCTCTAATGGGAAAATATTTGATTGGAGAGGCACAATCTATTATTTTCACATTTGCTATAATGAACATGTGTCCTGGTGGTAATTAGAAAAAATAAAAGTTATTATTTTTAAAAGAATTAAATCATATGATATAAAACAGGAAATCCTTGTGCTTAGAACTTGAAATAAAATTACCCTTCAGTTGAGTATTTTACATTTGGCTCTGGGCTTCCTGTCTGCCAGGGCATAAAGAGAAATATAAAGAATTACATATGTCTCCCAGGAGATCAAAGGCCATCCTGGCACTAGATTCTAAGAGCAAAGTGTAATAGATGTTTCTCAGTAAGACTAATACCCACCCTGCAGTGCGCATAGCCCTCATCTTCGTCCCAACTATTCTTGTAGTTTCTGAAGAACTCTGGTCCTCATACCTTGCTAATGGACAAATAACACACTCAGGGCGCCTATTTTTTCATAAAGCACTTTCACCCCTATTTTCTACCAAAATCATCCCAAAATAAATGAGATGTTTTCAATAAGACACCAATGATGTTTTTATGCAATAATTTGGTGGTGTCACTGGCTCACTGTGAACAAGAACACTCAGATTGTTTCTTAATAATGTATGTTTGTTAGTAATGCAAAGGTAGAAGAATCAGATCAATGGCTACGAGCAGCTGCTCTAAAACTTGACGGAAATCAAAGAGGCAGAGCCAGAGTTACCAGCCATGAAAAGGCCCCAGAAGCTGAATCACTATGACAAGAAGTAGCCTCCAGAATAGCCCACAAACCACATCTGTCAGAGTCAGAGACTCTGAAGGCTGAGATGTGTGTGTGTGTTGGAGGGGGAGGGGGCGCGGGGGTTGAGAGTGGTAAGAGCAGTTGAGCCTATTACCTTCTGTGGATATCTAACCTGCTACAGAAAAGTTTAAACTAGATTTCCCTCTGTATCTGACCTACATTTTCTCTCAGATACTATGGCTCCAAGTCACTCCTAGAGATAGAAGAACTTGGAATTTCAGAGAACTTCAGAAACTACTAAAATAGCTTTCTTCTCCTTCCAAATCTTCCCCACCTTCAAATACCTTCCACTCCATGTCTCATGCTAACCTTCAAAGTCAAAATCAAATCTTTCTTGACTACCTCTGTGCCTTTTCTTTCATCTGTGACCTCTAAGAACACATGCCCACTACACAACTCATTGACATTCATCTTGCACATCATGTGTCCACAAACACGCTGTAGGCTGTGAAATACTGGGCATCTCACACAGAACCTGCCCGTGTCTCAAGCATGAGCACTAAGGTGACAAGAACATCTAGATTACCCTGTTTGGCCACTGCCCAAAGTAAACACAGGGCTCTCAAGCTCTCGTATGGGTAAGTTATAGGTAAGATTGGTAGCACAACTGCTAACAAAGCAACGATGCTAAAAGGCCGAAGTTTCTTGACTGGGAATACCATTATCTAAGATTAATTCAACAAATTAATTTCTGTACTGTTCACTATGAAGAAAAAGAAGGAAATATTCTTCTTGACATCTAAGGAGATCACAGTATGTTGGAAGACAAAGATGCATATGTACCTAATTAGGATAACATGTTATTAATGTAAACAAAATGTGGGACACAAAAATTACCCTCAAAAGCCATCAACAATTGTTCCTCAAGAGATAGCTTCAAGTTACATCCCATGGAATTTGGGCCAGTGGTTAGAAATGGTGTCTAAGAAAAGACAAGGAACCCTGGTTGGTGTGGCTCAGTGGTTTGGGTGCTGGCCTCCAAACGAAAGGGTTGTTGGTTGGGTTCCAGTCAGGGCACATACCTGGGTTGTGGGTTGGGTCCCCGGTGTGGGCGTGAGTAAGCGGCAACCACACGTTAATATTTTTAAAAAGTAAATCAATAAAAATAAAAAAATAAAGTAAAATAAAAAAAGACAAGGACCCCTCCCTTCTTCTACTCTGAACGGATCTGCCGCCTTGCAGAGCCCTGGACCCGGGATGAGGCCATTCCTGTGCGGAGGACTGAAGTTCCTCTAGTGCCTGACACTGGCCAGAGTGGTGAGGAAGCTGGAGCAGCTGAAGGAGCCGGCACTACAGGAGGCACAAGACAACTCCGAGGTACCAGAGGAGCTGTCTTGAAACCTTTTCTAGTGGAATATGGGGTGGAGAAGCATTTTTCATACTGAAGGAGCAACCCTTTGGTGGGTCATGAAATCAATTTAGGACAAGACTTACAACAAGTGCTGTTTCATAAAATGTTTGTTATGGGTATGACTATGTGTGTATGTTCGCACATGCGTGCACACACATGTGCACTGGGTCGCACAAACGGATTTCTTTCCAAAGAGTTTGCAAGGCTGTGAATTAGACAAATTTCTTGGTAGATTATAGAAGGACACTTTTCTATTCCTGAGAAGAAAAACATCTCAAACAAGTAAATCTCACAATGGGGTGTATTATTTTGAACAACTAGAGAGTTTCCAGCATCTGAAAGACAGCAAGCAGTGCCAAAACCATAGTTTGTCATGAAGTATATTCACAGAAGTCATAGAAAGTTAAATGGAAAGAACTCTAAGTTTCCTCCCCATTCTACAAGACTATCAGTCAACCGCAGGTAATTAACTACCACTGAAAGTAAAACTAGAAGGGAAACAATTCCACAGTCACAAGGGTGAATACATACAGCCTCAAATTTTATTTGGTCATTTATGTTGGAATGGCACCCCTGTGAAAGAAAAAGGTGTAAGTGATACTTAGACCGAGGTTCTCAACCAAGATGTGCATCCGAATCACCTGGGGAGCTTTTAAAAGATACCGATGCCTGGATCCCAACGTATATCAAGCAAAACATGGGAGCCCAGGACTTTTATTTTGTTTAATGTTCCCTAGGTAAGAGTTGAGAATCACTGATTTATACATATAAAACATATAAATAAAATTGTACAAAGCATACAGGGAAAGAAAACAGCACCAGGATTTTACAAGAAGATCGTAAAAAGAAAGAGCTACAGAACATCAAATCAAGGCTTTTAAATTCTTCTCAGGGCTGAAAAGCATCACAAATAAACAGCCAGATAAACTGCAAGTTCATAACTTTCTTGAATTCATTAGACAGCTGAGGTCACAGGGGAGAAAACTAGCCCAAAATCTAAGAGAACCAGTCACCTGCAGGAAGAAACAAGACATAAGCACTTGTTTACCTGAGGCAAAGGTACCTGGACACTGGCTAACAAGCATCAAGTAACAAATAATGGAGTGCTTCTGGGAGAGTTGAAAGAGCATGAGATAGATCACGCAAAGGCACAGTGTAAAAGGAAAACCTAAGGATGACACTGAAACAGATACTGAAAAAAACCACTCAGCAAACCAGCCCCAACTCTGAACTGTAGATATTGTAACTCCAGAGGAATCTGAAGTCTCTGGTGCACTGAGGATAACCACAGCAACAAACTTCAAATCTAGTTCAACTCCTAACTACATTGATCACTAAAGGCCTAATGAAACAGAAAAGCTTACCCATTTCCAGGCATAAAAACTATCTAAGTTTCTAATGTTCTACACAAAATGTTCAATTCTCAACAAAACATTTACAAGGCATACAAAAAAAATCAAGAAAAAACTACACTGCCAAAAAACATAACAATTAACAGAAACAGACTCAGATATAACTCAGATGTTGAACTATCAGACACAAAAAATTAAAATAAACATAATTAATTGTAAAAGACCCTTAGAAAAGGTAAACAACATAGAAGGTTAAAAGTATAAATTTAACAGAGAATGAGAAACTATAAGAATAAATTGAAAATGTTTGAAAGGTTAAACACAGTAATAGAAATTAAGAATGCTTCCAACAGATATTCCTCAATAGACTTGACACAGCCAAGGAAAGAATCAGTGAAATTACCCAAACTAGGTCAGTAGAAATTACCCAAACTAAAACAAGAAGGAATAAAAGGATGAACAAAATAAACAAATTCAAAATGTGTCCAAGGGCTGTGGAATGATACCAAAAATTCTAATCTAGGTATAATCAAAATTGCAGGATAAAAGAAAGAAAGTGTGGCAGAAGAAATATATGAAGAAATAACTGCTGAGGATGTTCCAGAATTAATGACAGATACCAAACCACAGATTCAAGCTGAAGAATACCAAGCAAGCAGGTCAAATACCAAGCATGTATGTGTGTGTGTGTGTGTGTACACACAAAGGCATATCATATTCAAATAGTTGAAAACCAAAGAGAAAGAGAAAATATTGAAAACAGTAAGAGAAAAATGAAACAGTCAATAAAAAGGAACAAAGATAAGAATTACAGAAGGCAGGCAAATAAGAAGACAATGAAACAACACCTTTAAAGTGCTAGAAGAAAAAAACTGCCAACCCAGATTTCTATATCCACTGAAAATATCTTCCAAAAAAAGTAGGAGAAATAAGGACTGTCATAGATGAACAAAAACTGAAAGCATTCATTGACAGGAGATCCACACTATGAGAAATGCCAAATGACGTTATTTAAGCAAAGTACAATGCCAGACAGAAACTTGGATCTGCTCAAAGACAAGAAGTGCTTGAAATAGAATAAATGAAAGTCAAACAAAATTAACCTTTTTTTGTTTTTAATTGATATAAAAGACAGCTGATTGTTTAAAGTAAGAGTCAGCAAACTATGACCTTCAAGCCAAATCCAGCCCAAAGTCTGCTTTAGTATGATCTATGAGCTAAGAATGGCTTTATGTTTTTAAAAAGAAAAATACACAACAGAGACCCTATGTGGCTCAAAGCCTAAACTATTTACTTTCTGGCCCTTTACAGAAAAATTTTGCTAACCCAGTCTAAAGCAAAAATAGTAGCAAGGTTTTGTTTACAGTATATGTAAAAAAAAAAATGATAATGATAGCACAAAGGATGTAAAAGAAGAATTGGGAACTTACTGCTGAAGGTCCTTTACACTATACATGAAACAGTAATTTACCTGAAAATAAACTCTGGTGTATGTATGTATATATCTATATATCACTAAAAATGTTAAAGAAGCATAAATAAGAAGTCCATAGAGAAGATAAAAGGGAATCATAAAAAATGCTCAATAACTAGGACAAAAAAGCAAGAACAAAAGAACAAATGGAGCAAACAGAAGACAGCTTGGCAAAATGATAGATTTTAATAGAAAGATTTTAATAGATAGATTTCATAGTAAGTGTGAACCATCAACACAGTGATTAAAGACAGATATTATCAGATTGGTTAAAATATTAAGACCCAGCTATATGAGGTCCACAAGAAACTCACCTTAAAAATACAGACATAGATTGGTTAAAAGAAAAAGAGCAGATAAAGGTATAGGACGCAAACACTAACTGAAAGAAAGCCAGAGTACCTATACTATAAACACTCAAAGTAGACTCCAGAGTAAGGAATATTAACAGGGATACAGAGGATATTGTACAATAAAAATGGGATCCATTCTCCCTTTCTTAGGACATAACCCTAAATATACATTCACTTAAGAACAGATGGTTAAAATGTGAAACAAAAATAAAAGTGACAAACAGAAAAAACAATCTGTAATTTTAGCTGGAGACTCTAGCATCCCTGTGTTCCCTTGATAAAAACAAGTAGAAAATAAGTATGGACACAGAAGATCTGAACAATTCTATCCAGCAACTTGACCTAACATCTCTGAACATTCTACCCAACAGTAGCAGAATACACATTCTTTTCAGAATTTTTACCAAGATAGACCAAATTCTGGGCCATAAAACAAATGTGAACAAATCTTAAAGAACAGAAAGTAGGCAAATTATATTATGAGATAATAATAGGATTAAACTAGAAATCAGTAAGAGAAAGACTTCCAGGAAACTACTAAATATGGAAAAATTATATGACATATTTTAAAATAACACATGGGTCAAGTTGAAGTCTCAATGAAAACATTTAAGTATTTTAATTCTAAATGAAAAAGAAAATACACATATCAAAATTGTGAAATGCAGCTAAAGCAGTGGTTAAACGGAAATTTATAGCATTAAATGCTTATTTTGAAACAAGAGAAATCTCAGATGAGTAGCATAAGCTTACCCTTTAACACTGGAAAATAAATTGAACCCAAAGCAAAAATGAGGAAGAAAATAACAAAAAACAAAAATCAATTAAGTTAAAAATAAAGAAAATTAAGAAAAATAATAATTAAGAAAAATAAAAGATGATATTAATAAAACCAAAATCTGGATCTTTGAAAAGATCAATAAAATTGATAAACTTCTAGACAGAGTAAGAAAAAGACTGAAGACACAATTTACCAATTGCAAGAATGAAATGGGGAACATCACTGTAGACTCCCCAGGCATTAAATGGATAATATAACACTACAACAAACAAGCCTATATCCATCAATTTGACAACTTAGTAAATCAATCCCTTGAAAGCTATAAACTATCAGAACATATCAAGAAAAAAATAAGTAACCTGCATTGTAGAAAACCTATATCTATTAAAGAAATTAAATATGTAGTTAAAAACCTTCCATCAAAAAAAACTCTAGGTCCAAATGGTTTCATTAATTAATTCCACCAAATACTGAAAAAAGAAAAAATACCAAATCTATATATTCTCTTCCAAAAATTCGTCACAACACAGTGAAGTTATCCCAGGAATACAAGTCTGGTTCAACATTTGAAAATCAATCAGTGTAATTCACCATATTAAATATGAAGAAAAATCACATGATCCTGTCAATAGATGGAGAAAAAGCACTCAACAAAATTCAAAATCCATTCATAATAAAAACTCAGTAAACTAGGAATACAATGGCATCTACAAAAAAACCTCAGCCATCATCATAATTAATAGTGAAAGATTGTTCCCCACCATGATAAAAAAACAAGGCAAGATATTCTCTCTCACCACTCCTATTCATCATTGTACTGGAAATCTTAGTCAGTGCAATAAGACAAGAAAATAATAAAAGGCATCCAGATTGGAAAGGAAGAAATAAAGTTGTCTGTGTTTACAGAGGACATCATTGTCTGTGTAGGAAATCTCAAAGAATCTACAAATAAACCTCCTAGAACAAGTCAGTGACTTTATCAAGGTAACAGAATACAATGTCAATATAGAAAAATCAATTGTATATCTATACATGCTAGCAACAATAGCAATCCCTCAAAAATGAAATACTTAAGTATAAATATAACAAACCATGTGCAAAACTTCTATCATAAAAACTACCATACTGACAGAAAAATAAGGAAAAAAACCTGAAATAAATGGAGAGGTAAGATATATCGTGTTCATGAATGGAAAGACTCATTGTAAAGATGTCTATTTTCCCTAAATTGATTTATATTCAATACAATCCCTCTAAAAGCCCCAGAGGGAATTTTTATATATATTGGCATGCTGATTCTACAATTTATACTGAAAGGCAAAGGAACTAGAAGAGCCATAACAATTCTGAAAAAGAATAAAGTCGGAGGACTTATACTATCAACTTTCAAAACTTATTATAAAGTCACAGTAATCAAGACAGTGTAGTGTTGGCACAAAGTAGGCATATAGATCAAGGGAAGAGAATTGAAAGTCTAGAAATAAACACATTTATGGCCAATTGACTTTCAACAAAAGTGTCCATACAGTTCAAATAGGGAAAGGATAGTCTTTTAAACAAATGGTGCTGGAACAATTTAACTTCCACATGCCAAAAAAATTTCCTTGACTGATACTTCACTCCTTATATAAAAATTAGCCCAAAATGAGCAATAGACTTAAGTATAAAACATAAAACTATGAAACTTCTAGAAGAAAACAGAAAATTTTCAAGACTTTTAGTCAGGCCAAGAATTCTTAACTAAAACAACAAAAGTCTGATCCATAAAAATATTGATAAATTGGTTTATCAAAGTTTTAAAAATTCTTCCCTGAGAAAAATACTGATACAAGAATAAAAAGATAAGACAGACCAGGAGATATTATTTGTAAATCACATTTTCAACAAAGAATATATATCTAGATTATGTAAAGAATGCTCAAAACTTGACAGTAAGAAAAAAACAACCCAATAAAAATCAAATAGATCATCAAAATTACCTCTGCATAACACTTCTATGCTGTAAATTTTTATTTGAATATGTATATTTTTCCAGTCAGTTAGAGATCCCAACTGCTCACCAATTTTCATTTGTACCACATTTTTGACACCAAAATTGGGCTTTTAATCTCTGTTAACCTTTGATGCACTTTACACTGATTCTTTTAAAAAACTATTAGTTTTCTTTGAACTCAGGAATAAAATTTCATGTAAGTCCTTAATAAAGAGACTAGTTCTCTATCAAATAAAATTGGCTCTATAAATAACAACAAAAAAAATTGCAACTTTCTGATTCATCAAACTTATTTCCTCACCTTTTATATAATGAACCTGAGCATGAGTCATCACATTTTTAATCGCCACCCTGCTCCCTCCCTCCCCTGCTACCGAAACTGAACACTTGTGGAACATAATGATGAAAGAAATGACCCTTACTTTCCCTTTACTCATATTTCTTCACTTATATCTCATCACCTGGTACCATGTTTTGTAAGTCATTGTAAATCATGTTTGGGAACATTGTGAAGTATAGCAAATACATTCAGCATGACAGAAATCCTTTAAGATTAAGTTATTCAATATGTAAATATGTAACCCTCTTCTTCCAAGTGAACATGTGCATTCTGTTGTGTATTGTTCTGTTTTTTGTTTGATTTTTGCCCAATACCATACCTGGTCATACTATATTTCTCTGCTGGCAACCAGAGAGATAATAAATCTGGAAGATTTTCTATGCCCTGCATGTTTCTTCTCTTAATCTTTTTTTTTTTTCATTACAGTACTTCTCATCACCTGACATAAGAAAGAAAAAAATAGTAAATGTCTCCTTCCTGTAAATTGTAAGTTCTATGAGAACAGAGACTGTGTCTTTCCTGTGTATTCGTTTATACCAGCACCCAGAACAGTGTCTGGTACATAGTAGAAGCTCAATAAATATTTATGGAATGAATAATTAGCTAATGTTCCTCTCTACTTCATTCTCTCACATTCTTCCAGAGATCCTGGCCAGCCTATGGCAGTACTACTGAAGGAAACAACAGAATACGGTGCCTTCCACTCTCTCCCTTCTGCCAGGATTCGTGACCAGGTCTTTGTGTCAATTTATGCACTAACTAGATATTAAGGATGGAGGATCATGAGAAGTAGCATCCGTGGTTATCCAATCTAACTCCAAATGTTCACCGGTGACCACCATATCAAATGGAAACAAAAAGAAGCACTCACCTTATACTTCAAATGAAAACAGGCTAAATGCCTTCAAAGCAATAGACAGGCTGGTTTCCTACTAAACACAGCTATCGAGTATTCACTCACTGGACTTATGGTCCATGGAATTGTTTTCTAGTCCAGGATCTACCACTAACTGCATCTTCACCAAGTCCCCGCCCGTTAGTTTAAAGACAGGTAACAAAACTGAATTGAAAACATGATCCCAGGCAGCAGGAGGAGAGTGAAGCGGAGGTACTGGGGAAGGCCGGGAAGTGGAGGGCACAGCAGAAAGGTTACCTGTGAAACCTCTTCAAACTATACATGGCCCACCAATGAAGTCCTCCACCCTAACCCACCCCTTGTGAATTACCACCACAGACTGAGTCTCTTTTGCTGTTACTAATGGGAGTATGAAAAACTCAGAGAAACTTTTCTAGGTTTTGAGTGTAAGTTCTTTGAGAAGTCGAACCAAGGTGTATGCCTGTTAGTGATATCCAGAGTGGTGTCTAACATAGAGCACTCCTGTCTCTATCTGGCTCTCCAGCCTCAGCTCCTTCCCTCTCATCAGCCACACCATAAGCAGGGCCCAGCAGAACTAGGGCCTGCTGGAGTGCGGTTGGTAGAGTAATAATATTTAATTTGAACATCTCACCTAAAATATCATAAGGTGTTCTTGGTGTGATATTGTAACGTTACAGAATTACATCCTCATGATTTTGTAATAAAATATTCTGTAGTAAAAAAAAAAAGGAGTATTATTTGTGCCAGACCCTGTACTTCTATTGTGCTGAACTTCTCCTGTTTGCCCACATAGGCCATGCCTTTCGTCTCTGTCACCACCTGTGGGAGACACGGGTGACTGCCTACCTAACAGCCCGAAAGGCAGTCTCGCTTTCTTCCTTGCTAAGAGAATTTCGATTTTGTTCAGATAGAGAGCATTGATGTGCTCAGGGAAAGTGAGCCCCGCCCCCAGCTCCCGAAGACTGCATGGCCAAAACATTCATAGCCACCCTCTTCTCCTTTGCCAGTGACTGGTTTAGGGTGGGCATGTGATTATTCTGGCCAATGGCACTTGGCCATGGCACATGGAACTTCTAGGAAATTTTGTCCTTTGTTATCAAGAGGAACACAGAGTAGCGAACCCTGTCTCTTCCTTTCTGCTTTGGGTGTTATCAAGCGGAGGCATAACGAAACTCTGGTTACCCTGTTACAGGGCAGAGAAAACAAAAAGAACCTTCGAGGGGCCAACCTAGCACTGGAACTACTTTGAACTGCCCACCTCCAGACTCTTTACACAAGATAGTAAAGTAACCTAAATAATGCTAATTACAACAGAAAGTGCCCTAAATGATACACTACCCCAAGTCCCTCCAACTTCTCCCACAGCAACCCCACTCATCTCTAATATTAAGGTCAACTGCAGTTTCCTTGGAAAGTCTTCACTATGTTCCCAGTGAAACAGCCCCAGATGTTGCCTTTCCAGCTAGACTGTGAGCTCAAAAGCAAGCATCTTCACCCTTGGCAGTAGCCATAGCCCTTGTTGGGCATTAATTAAATGTTTAATGAATGAATGAACAACAAAACAATGAATGAAAGGATGAATATGCAAGATGCCTTCATGCCTTGGATAAAGATTTGATGACTCACAGACAGAACAAGGCATCCAGGCTATGTAAACTCTGATGTAGACATTTTCAGGTGGTGGTCAGCAAAGGCAGAGATAGTGCGATGGCCTTGTCCTATTTTTATCTGCCCAGAATGCAGCCTTCTCCTTGGGAACTGCCACTCCCCACCCAATCCCTAGCAGCTGGGGTGGCACCATCACAGTAACTAAACTGATCTCTCCAGGCACTGGTGGCACCTGGGTAAAGTATCCACTTCTATGATGGAAAACTACTCCCTAGCCACTGAGATGGCTTGGCCCTGCGTGGGTCTAATATATCAATAAGATTTGCTATGATGATGGAGAAGGTAGAAGCCCCACCCCACCCCACCCTCTCTCTGAAGGAGCAGATAAGCCTGAAGCTGCCAGTGATATCTATCACTCCACAGTAAGAACCAGTCAACAGAGAGCAAAGAGCCAGGATGTACTGTATTTTGCTGTGTATAATGCACACTCATTGCCCAAAGTTTTGAGGGAAAAATAGGGATGCACATTATACATGGGTATAATGACTCCACACTATGGGTATAATTATGAGTATAATAATCCCATGTATAATGAGCACAAATGTGGTGTGCATCGTACACGGCAAAATATGGGTATACGAGAAAGACGGTGCCCTACAATGCCTGAAGCTAAAACCCTCAGCCTTTTCCTTTATGGGACCCACCCACTTCTATATTGCATAGGGCAATTTCCATGTGAAGAAAATTCAACCGAAAGGAAGAAGTGTGACAAAGGTAATAATGAGAGCAGGCTGATAACACCCCTTCTATCTGCAGGGTCTGGGCACCAGCTCCCCTCCCCGCCCCCATCTCGGCCTCTAGAATGGTGTCAAGAAGTCAGGTAGCCCAGAGGAGGCCTAGCTATGAACAAGTCAGAGTGGTAAAAAACAAAGAATTAATTAAATTAAAAATAAAAAAATTTTAAAAATTAAAAAGACTCCCCCCTCCAAAAAAAAACAACACACCACCCCTAGGCTCCCTTCCAAAAGAGTCTCCTGGATCTCCCTTCTGTTTAGAAATGTGTGGAGACTTCTGGAAGGCATAACGTGTTACATTAACACCTAAAAAAAAAAATGGAGAGAACTTTTTACCAAGCACTGTGCTATGTACTTTATGAACATCCTATAACTTAAGGCTGTTCTAATGATGATAATATCCATTTTACCTTTGAGGAAACTGAGGATCAGCGAAGTTAAATACCTTGCTCAAGGTAACAGCTAGTAACTAGTTAAACGCCATTCTCCACTTCTTCCACTTGATCAGGCCCCGGGAGAGGGAGAGCGCCCCGCCACCTCCACCTCTCACAATGCCCCAGGGCACGGAGACCTGCAGTCTTACCACCTAAGGCCCAAGGAGTCAGAGTAGCTTCGCACAGTTAGCTTTTCGGAAGCCCCAAGTAACCCATGTGTAGGTCGGTTATTCAACACCAACACCAAAAGTAAAGAGCCTGGCAGAGGGAGCAGCAGCACCGACACGGGCCCCTGGCAAGCGCCGCAGACGGAGAGGCTGGAGCTCCCCTGGCTCCGAAGTCGGCCTGAAACCCCCGCACCAGCTCCGCGCTCGTCTCAGCAGTCCGGCCCCCTAGCCTCTTCTGTCCCCGCCAGCACCGCGGAAACAGTGCTTCCGCGGACCCCGGCCACTTCGAGACACGCAGACCCTGCCGTGCGCGCGGCCCCCGCTCCTGCCCGCTCCAGATGTATGCAGCTGTTCGCCCTAAGCCAGCAACCGGACCTCGACCTCTCTGCCGTCTTGCGGCCCCCGCGCGCCTCGTTCCCCTCCGCGCGCCGGACCAAGGTACCCCGGCAATGCCCGCTTCAGCTGTTCGGCCCCGCAGGGCCCCGGAGCGGGTTCCGCAGTGTCCCAGCTGACCACGGTGCCCGACCCGCTGCGCCTGCCCGGCTCACCTGCGCCTCCCGCGCCAGCCGGGCCCTCGGCGCACTCGCCCGGCTCCCGGCCTCGGCTCGGAGCGCGCCCGCAGGGGGCTGGCTTTGGCTGCGGCCGCGCTGGGCGGGGTGGGTGGGGCGGGGCGCGTCTCCTCCCCGCCCTTATCCACCTGGGGCACCCGGAGAGGGCCGAGGCCGGACAGGTGAACCCCTTCTGCCAGTGAGCAGCCCCGGGCTCCAGCTCCTCTGGGAAACCTCAAGGATCCTCCGCGGGGCGGAAGAGAGGCCCGGGCGACCTCGCTCTAAGTGACACCTGGTACCCTTAGAGCTTGGGAGATGGCGGGGAGTCAGGGCCCGGCCTGTTCTCACCCCGCCTAGCCCGCTTATGAAATGGAACGCAGAGAGAGTGAACTGGACCCAACTGGGCTCGAAGAGGGGAAGGCCAACCTCTTTCTATAGTAACCAAGACCCTCAGGGTGAAAATGATTGAGCCAAGGGCACAGGTAAGTTAGTTCAGAACTGGGAGAACTCAAAAGGCCTTTTCCAATCATTCCACCCTACCCCATTCCCATGTCACCCACCCCTGAAACGATCCCCCCTCTCTTTTTTTAGTAATGGCATTAGGCTATGTAAATATAAACGAACATTTCTGATCGTAATATCCTCCCCAACCCCAGACTGTAAGCCCCAGATGGGACAGGAACCTTACCTGTCCACTGCTGAATCACCAGAACCTTGAACAAACCCAGGACAGAGCAGGTGTTCATTTAATACCTAATAAACAAACAAGATGTGGCCCAGCCTTATTCTGGTCATTCACATCAAGCTGGAGTGACTCACTCCCACGTTAGCAACCATAGGGGGGCTTCTAGGCCACCTATCCTTCTTACTTCCCCGCCCACCACCAGCCAAGCAAGCTGGGGGAGGTCTACATTTCCAGGGTAACTTTGTATCCTGTCAAGCAAATCTTTAACTTCCAAAGATGTCACAGGGAAGGAAACTCTGAAATATAATGCAGTCTTGCTAGGCTTGCGCTGTGGAAACACTGTGGCAACTGACCCAGAACTGCCACAGCTGGTGGTCTGAAGTGCTGGTGGGACCTGTAGCTGGGAAATCTTGATGGGGACAGAACTTCCGCACAAATGGGGCTTGGGTTTGTTCCTCTGCTGTAATCTCTGACCTGTGGTCTTTGCAGTCCTCTCAGAGGTCAAATGTGACCCAAGACACTTGCATTTACTGAGTCCCTAACAGTGTCAAAAACAAAGACATGTAAAAATAAGATACAAAGAGTGTGGTATTTTGTGTGTGTGTTCCACTGAACAAGTGAAAGGGCTTCACACACATACACACACGAGGTGATGTGTGATGCGGCTACTGTCATGACTCACTAAAGAAATCCATTTCAAGAATAGTATGGGGAATGCTGTATAACTTTAAAGTTAAGATGGACAACATTCTCCTTGTAACTATTTCAGTACTCCTTTACGACTGCATGTATTATGGCCTCAAAGGCCCTAACTGGAGACTGCCAAGGTGAGGTCAGGGTCAAGGGGCCTGTTCCTTCCCTTCCCCCAACAATATGCTCAATGTCTCAGGCCCGGACCCCCTCATTCCCCTTCATCAGTGAGTCCTGCGTGCATGGGTGTTTAAGGTCTGGCGCTGCCAGGCTGGGCACATCACACTGGCCAAAGGCAACCTGGAAAAAAGTTGCAGTGGACGCCCCACCCAGGCGTGTCCTACTCCAGCTCTCCTCCATCTGCGGCAAGTGTGGAGGCCGGTGTCCAGGGTGGGGCTGTGGTAGGGCCTGCCCGTCAGAACTGCCACTTGCACCGGCAGGTGGGGCAGAGCACGGGAGCTCCTTTGGGTCTCAGCCACGTGAAAAGGGCCCAGCCCTGTTGGGCGTTGGTTTCAATCAGTGGAGCATGAGATCCCCCATGATTTAGGATCCTCCTGCTGAGTGTGATCTTGGCCGGGCCATCCTGGTAAGTGATGCTACCCAGACAGACTGGCCTGGGAATCATCAGGAAGGCACGAAGTTCTGCCCTGGCACCCACTAGGGCTCCTTCTCTCTCCCTCCCTCTCTCTAACTCCCCCCTTCCCCCACCTTCATCAGTACTTCCTGAATATCCTTGGGTGTGTTCTTCAGTTATGCATTTTCCACTTGGGAAATGTTCAGGCATAAAAACAGGCAAGATATCTGCTTGAAGGTCTTTACCAGAAAGGGGTATCAAATATGAAGGCCTGGTACCATTGTGAGCGTCAGTGAAACCATGCAGGTGAAGTGCTTGAACACAGCGCCAGCCCATAGCACCTGCTCGGTAAACAGTGCTCTTGCCGTCATTAACGTGGTTCTGACTGGAAGCGCCAAGAGAGTCAGCTGATGTCTGATAGACATTAAAGTGCTGAAAATAGGGACAAAATCATTGCTTGACTCTTAGGAATCTAGTATGAATTAAACCTTGCAAATAACTGTGTTACTGTTCTCTGCTGGTCCCTAAGAAAATATTTGAACTAGAAAATCTTCAGTTCCTTGTCTATCTCTAGTTCTCTGATAATATCAGGAAAAGAGAAGTTATCCAAAGACGAGATAATCCAAAACATTTCTAAGCCTCAGGAAATACTTCCCTTCCTAATTTTTTCTACATTCACTTAGATCTCAATGTGTACATTAATACAGTATTTCATTTTCTGAGCATACCTTTTAATGAAGCAACACATATAAAGTTCCTAGGGTTATTCCTGGCATATAATAACTATTCAACTAATTATAACTAATATGAGAGAGATGTAGGGAAATGGCCCTGAATATTAACGAGAGCCGTGACTTCAGGTAGGCAAATCTGATACTCGTGTGATTAGGTTACCCAAAACTTTGAGTTCACTGGCTATGGAATCAAACTATTTGGACTCAAATCCATCTACCACTTAAAAGGTATATTAATATCTCTATGCCCCACTATCCTCATCTATAAAACGAAAACAATACTAGTATGTTTGGAAAGCTGAGAGACACAAACAGAATAACCCTCAGTGAGCAGCTATTTTATGACAGTCATGATTCTAAATTCTTAGGTTCTCTTTTGAGGGCAGGAATTCTTCATCAAGGGCCAGAGGCCCTGAGACTGGATTCAGCATTCCATGTATGCATGTGTTTTTCCTAAAGAGAGCATCCACACCTGTCCTCAGGCTCACAAAGAGGCCTGGGTCTCAAACATAATTAAAACTCACTGCCTTCCAGACTCAGCCAAGGGTTTTCAGCTGGAAGACTTAGAAATCATGCAGACCACTGTTCCCAGACATCTCGGGGGAGGGGAGGAAGATCAGCTGGGAAGCTTGCGCCAGACACGTACCTCTGCTCCTGAGAATTCGGATTCAGGGAGCGGGAGGTTTTTGCAAAAGCACTCCAGATGCCACTTGCCTCCAGGCAGCCTAGAAACTGATCTCATCCAACCTTCTTATTTCTCAGGTGAAGAAACAGGCCCCAGGGACTGGCTCAGTCAGAAACAGCTTCCATCCCACACCTGCAAGGAGCCTCCCTCCCCTCTAAGTGAGGCCCTCATCCCACCCAAACAAAGGGAGATAAATGTTTTTCCCTCCACTGCCCAAGTTCACATGAGGAGCTCTCTAAAACTAAAACCAGGCTTTTTAAAAAGGAAAATAAAATGTGCAGGCATCTCCGTGTTAGCCCTTTAAATCTCAAAGAAGCCTAGGCTTTTCTTGCCAGGACTACTGATACCTCACTCCAGCGCCCACCTCCCCCCCAACCCCCGCTTTGCTATTTGAACAGCTGAGGCTATTCAGCTAACACTTTCAAGTGACATCGTTAAAAAAAAAAGGTAGAGGTTTTGTTCTACTTCCTAAAGCCACAGGCGAATGAGACACTGAACAGGGTACTTCATTCAGTCTGATGCCATTCAGTTGTGTGAGGCCCACGGTGGGAAACACCCCGTTCCTGGGAGATCTCAGCCAGAACTGAGTGTAGAGCAAGACCAGGGCAGGCAGCGGCTGCAGCGACGGTGGCTATCAAAGCTCTGTTTTCAGGGATGCCCAGAAGTGTCAGCGCAAGCATTCCCAGACAAAATCCAGAATCCTCCCTTTTTGACCGCTGAAATTCCCTCTATGCTGACCACCGGCAGCCAAGGAGTATGCGTTTTGGGATTTTGATGCTCACCAGTCACAGAGTCCTGATGTGACGAAAAGTTGAAATAACACAATATGTGTTGGGCATACTTCTCATATACCAGGCCAGCAAGCAAAGTGCTGCACTTTCATTGTCCTGAAAAGAGGAATATAAAAAGGTGCAGGCGGCTCCCTCAGGCTTGTGCTCAGCCCTGCAGTTGGGCAGCAAATCAGCTTTTCCAGATGTATCCGTCAGCAGCATCCTTCCCACTCTTGAGGACTGTGGATCAGTGTGAGTTGGCTCGCTGTCTAACACGCCTGCGGGGATGTGCTTGCCCCCATTCACTCGGTTTTCAGAGCAAGCACTGAAGCATGGGCCACATTTTGTGGGGCTGCTTACAAAATCACTGGCTACAAAAATGTCCAAATGGCTTTGTTGTTATATTTCTAACCCCAGGAAAGAAGTCCCTGATTCTTCCAAATTTACTTCTTACTTTTGAAAGCAACACAAACATACTTATCATCTTTTTAATTTGCTAGTTCATGGAGGAACTGAAATATGAGTGTGGAGAAAAAAAAAATTGTGTATAAAATCAGAGTTTAATTACCATCAACACACCAAGCAAAATTTGCCTCAGAACCTTTGCACTTGCTGTTTCCTTCTGCTTAGAACTGTCTCCAGATCTTTGCCTGGCTGGTTCCTTCTATCATTCAAAGAGGCCTTTCCCAACCACTAGGTTGAAAGTAGACCCAAGACTCTTGCTGTCTCAGCATCCAGTTTTGTCTTCATAGCATTTTAATGTACTGGGTCATTTTAGAAAGTGATGTTTACTGGCTTATAACTTGCCCGTAAGAAAATAAAGGCTTTTTGTCTTGTTTACCACTTCTCTCTAGCTCTGAAAGAAGCAATGCCGAATACAAAATAGGTGCTCAAATATTTGTGGAAAGAATAAATGAATGCTAATATTTTGCAGAAAGCCTTGAGTTCCTCACATGAAGATTTCAGCTGCAGAAGTTAGATAACTTTTTGAGGCACTAGACTAACACAGGGAGGGGCGGGAACTACTAGAACTCCAGTCTATAAACTGCGAACATCCACTCTTGAGCACCAGGTCCCTTACACATAGTGCACACACAACAAAGGACTGTGGGAAAACATTTCCACCCAAATAATAACAAGCAATGCTTGACCTAATGTCGAGAGACTTCCATCACTATCCCAGGGGCTGTGGCTCATCTTGAGGTTTGCAGGCCAAGGATTGGTGCAGCAGAATGAACCCTGACTCAAATAAGGTGCTCTGGGCTGGGTCTCTCCATGTGACCTGCGGAGAGTCACTGAACATCACCAGGTGGATCCAGATGATTCCCTCTGTCCCTTGTACCTTTCTCAGCTACTCCAAGTATTGGTGATATACACTTTATTTCTTCAAGGTCTCCCTCATTTCCTGGCTCAATATAGTAAAGTGAAAGCCACTTTAAAAGGCACTATTTATTTACAATATCTCGTAGAGAAAACTGGAAATGGTGACATTTGAAATGGGCAAGTATAGGGCTGTAATATCAATAGAAGGAACCTGAATTCTAGAGCCAAAACAACCATGTGACCTTGGACAAGTTACTTTGCCTCTCTGGAGTTTGTTTTTCCTCCTGGGTTTAAGGTCTGAAAGGAGACGAGTACAAAGCAGAAGACACGGTCATAGTCATCTGGTGTTTACAAGCAGCCGGCCGGTGTGCAGAGGACAGCCCCAGCCTGCTCTGCGCCGCGAGGACCTGCGTCCCGTGCGCGTGCCAGGAGGGGACACTTTCTGGCAGGGGGAGCAGACAGCTTGCGACCAGATGCTGGCACAAGCCGAGCGTGCTTTTGTGTACCAGCTGGACCAAGGGATTCTGTGAGCACATCTAATCTCACTGCGGGAACTTAGGCTCCTACACGGTTGCGGCTGGGGGCCGGCTCGGCAGCAGCCGTGGGTGCTGGGAAACCTACCGGACCTGACTCACCATCCAGCGTCAGGACGCTCAGGGCAGGCCACCTTGCAGGAGCCCTGGATATGAATGGCCACCAGGCACACAGTGTGGACACTGGCCTGAAGCCCTACTCAGTGTAGTTATTGGATGGGTAGAGCATGTTCTCTCCTCATGAAATAGCCTAAGAAAGCTTGTCCCCAAAAGGAAAGAGGGTGGAAAACTGGGGAAAGAAGAACCCTAAACCTTGAGCTGCATAAAATTTGACCTCGTGGACAGAGACAGACAATTCTGCCTCGCCACTTCTTCCTATTCTCCTACTCAAAGTAAAAGTGTGGGCAGGTGAAGGCACACCTACGGTCCAACGCGAAAATACCTTCTCCTAGGAAGTTTTCGCTAACACAGTCCCTTACACTTGAGTAGAACCTTTATAAAATTCATGCCTACTGTTTCTCGTCTGAGCCTCACAACAAACTGTGGCGAGTGAAAGGCAGTGAACTCAAAATCTCCCTAATTCAGATACGGTCACTGAAGACACTGTGCCGTTAAATAACTTGCCCAGCCTTCCACGCACAGCCAGTCAATGGGAATTACTGCCCAACCCAGGTTCCAATTGCAGCGTTCTTTCCATTTTGGAATTCTGGTTGAAAAAGTGGCCACATCCTAAGGCTGACAAGCTCAGGTGAGGTCTGAATGGTGGGCTGTACAAACTCAGAGGCCTAAAGTGACCCCACGGGATGGCCTGAAATTAAAACTTTCCAACTAAAAGTGAGTCATGGCGGCGGCCGTGTCCTAGGCTAGCATCTTCCCTGACAGAGGGCAGTCCTCACCGTAACTCAGCCCGTCTGCTGCCCTTTTTGCATCTGCAATAACATACCCTCGGAATGGCAGAGCCATCCCCCTCTTCCGGACCCCCCAGGGCACAGTCTCCCACCAGAGCCGGAGACCCCGGAACCCCTCATTGTTATCTGTTCCCCCGCATACCACCTCCATGTGCTGTAAATGTTCATTAACTCTCCTGTACCCACCATTGTAAAAGAAGTACATGCCTGTCCAGTTGTTCAGGTAATGTCTTCCACCGTGAGCCTGATGTATGACATAAGTGATAAAACTGCCATTTTGGGGAAAATGTTCTCAATCTGTTGAGATTTTGCTTCCTGGCAACTGTCCTCCTTTTGGCTCAAATAAACCCATACAACTTCTCTACAGGATCGGACATTTCTTACATCAACAGACTTACAGAATGTTTCCAACTTATGTTCGATTTCAGGATGGTTTGAAAGCAACAGGCATTGATCTTCCCCTGGCCGGTGACGTGGGAGGCGTCCTCTGTCCTGATGCTGGGCAGTGGCAGCGAGCAGCAGCTCCCAGCCAGGCACAGGGTCAGCAGGGTAAACACCTGATACTCTCCAGGGTACTGTTCCTGAGCACGTTTAAGTCAGATGCAGCAGGCGTGCAACTGTATTTTCAGCTTAGGATGTGTTGGGACATAAGCCCCTAGTAAAAAAGTTGGTGTACGCTCAGCAATGTCATTGCATGGTAGTCAGTGCTCCGGGGGTATTTTGCTGTTGCCTCCATGTCCCAGAAGGGGCTTTGCAGGGTAGCAAGGATGCCTGGGCTGGGGGCGTTGGGGTCTGCTGGCTCTGCTTGGCTCTGCTTAGCATCCTTTGGCCTAGAGAAGTCTGCCATCCACCTGTCCGTCTCAATCCTGCAGCATCAACAGCCTCCTCAGACAGGAGAGGTGCAGGGGTCTGGTAAAGCGGGGGCTCCTAGGAGAGCCCCACTTGCATTGTTTCCACCCATTTCTGTAGTTGGACTTGCATATGCAGGTGTGGTATGATTGGCATGTTTACTTGTTCTAAACCTAAAGCACTAAAATGAGATCCTATTAATCACCACGACAGGGCGGGAGGTAAGGTAGGGGGCAGCTATTATCAGCAGGGCTGAGATGTGGCAAGAGAACCCTGCTTTATTTTTAGCTTAAGAAGCAGGAAAGCCTTGCCTGGTGTGGCTCAGGGGATTGAGCACCAGCCTGTGAGCAGAAAGGTTGCAGGTTCAATTCCCAGTCAGGGCACATGCCTGGGTTTCAGGCCAGGTCCCCAGTTAGGGTCTTGCAAGGGACTGCTGACCAATGTTCCTCTCCCTCTCCTTCTCTCTCCCTTCCCCTCTTCTTGAAAATTAAAAGACAATGACGATGAAGAAGCGGGGCAGGGAGGGAGCATAGATTACGTACATAAAAATGCAACCAGAGGTAGTTAATGTCCTAAAGAGAAAAAAGGTAACATGGAAAATAAGTTAAATTCTTACTACACAGTTAGAAGAGATTGCCTCACTTTGAAGTGCCTGCTACTTATGAAAGAGATTCTGACAACGGGGCTGCTGCACTCCGCCCTCTTCCAGAAGCCCTTCCTCACCGAGGCTTCTCTTTTACTACTTGGTGATTCTCTCCTAGATCCATCTGAAGGCTTAAAGTGACTCAATGATATCTTAGGTTACTATGAAAGGAACACAGAAAAGTTGTGAATCTGGAACACTTTGTTATCAATTCTTTACAAGAGGATTTTTTTTTTGAGGCTTGTACACACACACACACACACACACACTGCATTATTCTGAGAGGCGGCGTTACTAGCTGCTGAAGCACAAACCTTGGGACCAGACCACCTGGGTTTCCATCTTTGCTCCTCCTCTTCCTCCTCGCTGTGAGACTTTGAGCAAGTTACTTAACGTCTCTGTGCCTGTTTGCTCCTGGGTAAAGTGGAGATGAGGGTACCTACCTCATGGTGTTATTAGGAGGATTAGATGGATTAATACATGTAAAGCACTTAAAACAGTGTCTGGCACACAGCCAGAAGTCTCTCGCATTACACTTTCTGAGCATTAGAGGTTCTGGTGGTGTTACATGTCATGCAAAACAAGTGTGCCAATTGCTCTAATTTCATTTACACCCTCTGAATCAGAGTGAAATGCGATTGTAGGTAATTTTTAAAAGCTTTACTATGAAAATCGGGGCAAGGTTTGGAGGGTGCTGAACAGGGCGGAGCTCCCAAACAGAAGCTCTGGGCTGAACTGCACATCTTCTCTTACTTTGAGCCCAACTAACTACACAGAAATTGGTGTTTTCTTTGCAAATTGTATAAAGAACCACCAAATGCCAAAGGGAAAGTAAAAATCCCATGGCTCAGGGTGCCTTTTGTCAAATGAGCCCACATTTTCGTCTGATGTGTCACCCGAGAGGTTCCTCCTACTTCTGTTATTTTGTTATGTACATAAGACAAATCACAAGATGTAACCTGTCACAACTGCTAGAATTAAACCTGCCATTACACACGTCACCGGTAATTGCCTTTGCAGATTATAGCTTCAGTTCCACATTCTCCCACAGATGCCCCAGTCCTGCACTTCCAAGGCGGGGCCCGAACGCCATTCAGGGCCCAACGGGGCAGGAGAAACACTCGCGGGAACCCCAGGGACAGTGAGAGCCCTGCTGCCCTGAGACCTGTGGGGTAATTTCCCATCGAGATTGAAATTTGCTTTATAATTGGATCCTTTCAGAGGAGGCCTGCCTTTCCATTTTAAATAAATAGGCTTCAGCCTAAAAATTCATCCACCCCATTCGTAGTGTTACTACATAAGTCACCTTTAACAATCTGATACCTGGAAAAAGCCTCTTCCAAGTTCTTTGGGAAATAACTATTTCAATAAAGATGGATAAGACATCATAAAAGCACATCATGTGCAGTACCCTCAACTCCACTTACAAAATGTTAATTTGGCATCCATCCTTCCCATTTTTAATTGATTAAAGCAGTTTACTGTCTGGCTGTCGGGCACCATTAACCAAACCAAGAACAAGAGTGACGGTGTTTCATACACACGAGGCCGTGAGTGGCCGAGGATTCTGAGACCCAAGGAAGGGAAGTCTCCTTGTTCGGAGGGCAGATACAAATAATCCTGTGTCCTGCCATTTGCTAGTCTCCAAAGGCTTCCAGTGTCCTGTCACAAGATCTCAGAACCGCACATTAATACTTGTAATCAGTAGGTTAAATGAGAATACAAATACCCCAACCCTTCCCAAAAGATGCCAGTAACCTTTCAACATATACAGAGCTCCAGTGGATGAGTTGAAGAATGACAGTGTTCTATTTATTAGAATAAGTGCCCTTCTTGGGCCAGAAGAAACTCAGCTAATACATTGGGGTATCTACTGAGCTTTAACTCAATCCTACTTTTTAAAAAGTTAGTGCGTTTATTTACATCAGTCTCTACCTTTTGAATGCTCAAGGAACAAATTCCAGGGGTTTTTTTGTTTTCCAATGAAGAACATTAAACACAGATATTCAGGCTAAGCAAAGGACAAAAAGGTCCAGGCTGACTTCAGTCATGCTTTGCATTGAGCTCCAGCTCAATGAAATGAATTCCTTTGCGGTCAGAACATAGCTCATACTAACACTGGCATCGGGGCCTTCAACGAGAGTGCTTTTAGGATGACCCAAGCAAGAAAAACAGACCAGCCAAAGTTTAAGTCAAGTTTATTTTCCACTTTGAGTATTTTTCAAATTATACAACATGCAGTCTGCCAGAGTATCCATACATCTTCATTTTAGAACCTAGAAGAAACCAGAATTTTCCATGGGCCAGAGGAGGGTTACTTCCAGATCTTTTGTTACATGTACTATATTACAGCATCATTACTTGACATAAACTGCCATTCTCCCCTTCAAACCACCAAAACAAGTTTGCCCACCATTTTTTAAATGAAAGCTACTGTACAGATACATAGAGCCCAGAGAACACACATCTGCAGCACACACTACATACTTTACAAACTAGACATGGGTAATTCTACAGAATGCCCGACTCCCCTTACATCTGCACACAATGGCGAGTATTGAAAACTGATAAACAATTTGGAAATGTGTAAGCAGACTTCATGGAGCAGCGCTTCCTTGGCGATGGACCTGGCCCTGGTGTTCAAACGTCGTAAAAGTCTAAATTGTAGTGTTAAGTGAAGCCATTGTACACTATGATGCTTCCTTCAACTTGCTCAAGGAATGCGGGGTGAGACAATGGAGTGAATGAAGTGGAATCCTCCCCCCGCCCCTGCCAAGGAAAAACCTCCCCAACATGTCACCTGGCCAGAGTCCGCCTGTCTTCTGCACTGTGCACGGGAATGCGCTTCCCCTGACTGTTACTTTTATTTGCTTTCAGTTATTCCCACAGGAAATGAGAGCTAGTAATTCCTCTGAATCCTGGAGATGGCTTGGTCTGGCCTTGGACAGGAGTATCAGTTCCTTATGTGAATTTAGGGCTTCAAAATACACTAGCTGCTACATTCTAGACAGACAATTTTATTTCTCCATTTATCCCAACACTCTATGAATTCTAATTTCTTAATGATATGCTACTATTTCCTTTCAAAGTCTTAATCTACACTTAATGTTCTCCTCACTACCTGCCATTCAACAAAAGCAAACTGTACAGTATTTGAAGAGAAAATGCATTTATACAGAAGTCTCTGGTAATTGACCAAAACACATTTGGCATCAATATATTTCAGTCTCCAACCATAAATCTTGCTATCCCAAATAGCATTCCTCTAATTTAACCATCCACTCACTATCTTTCAGTTAGAGATCATCTTATAAACCATCCAATATTCCCTTATAGAATCAGAGAGTAAACATTCAAGAAGTAGTATGAAATATACAATTATTTAGAGGAGAAAAGTGCATGCACAGACACGGGCGCACGCGCACGCACACACAGACACACACACACACATCCCCACCCCCCAGCAAAAAGCAGCATACAATCCAAATATAACCACAGGCTTAGCCATTCAGACGTGTGGGTTTTTACATTTAGAGGCCAAGTACAAAGGAGAAATGGTCTAAAAAAATAAAAATTACAAAAATGAGGCTTCTTAAAAAAGTGGCCTACAGAGTATATGATCTCAATATTAGCTATTACACAAAGTAATGCTTAGGGATCCATTTGAATACACTGCATAATCCATTCCAATAATCTGCCTACCTATTAGTCACAGTGTAGGAAAATGAGCTTAGAGGTCCTGTAAAGATCAAAGCTAGGTGAACTGACTGGCCGATCAGCAACTAGCAGTGGTATCTTTAAGAGACATCAAAGCCAACTTTCTCTGTGAATAAAAGTAAAGTGAATTTTGTGAGTGCCTTATGGAGATCAAGAAATATGGAACTACAAGCGACTGTTTCTTTGAAACATAAAAGGGCCAAGCAATTCTTTAGAAATAAAAAAGGGGTACCAAGGAAAAAAATTACTTTGGAAAAAATAAAAAAAAAAATTAGCAAGAAAGCCAAAAAAGAAATCCCTGACCTTTGTTCAATTTCCAAACACAAAGTAATAGTTGTATAATGGACATCAATGGCATGGCAATCAGTAATTGGCAATCTTTTTAAAGGCCAATGTTTTATCTTCTAAAACCAGAGGCAAGGGTTTAGTCCATGGCGCATGTCACCGCCTGCCAAGGTCCGCGAAGCCCGCCCTACAAGGGCTCTTCTCCCATACCGCACATAGTGACCCGGCGCCTTATACTGGGCCAGTGTTGGCCACAAAAGAAAACCAAACAGAAGAATTTAAAAAATGCAAAATTGTCTTCTTACCAAATAAATACTCCAGTGGGGGTTATCCTTTTCTCTCCTTACTTCCCCCAAAACAAAACACACATAAACAAAGTGCAACATGTAACAGATAAATAAAGTAGCTCTGCTTTGTTAGGGAATTTTATATAAGAAGAGTTTGGAGTCAATTCAATCCTTAGTACTTTGTTCTCTCTCTCTCTCTCTCTCACACACTCTCTCTCACACATACACACACACACACACACACGCACGCACGACTATCTTCCACCCACACCGCCGCAGAGGCCCAGTGTCTCCCCCACACACGCTCCTTTCCAGCGGGGACAGCGGCAGGGGCAGTGCCAGCACACGCGTCTCGGGCGGGCACCACAGGAGGATGGGCACTTTCACCGAGTTTGGTTTGGTTGTCATTGACTTACCCTCAAATTTGTCACAACAGTAGCAGCACAGAAGGCCAACTGAACTGAATCCTTGTCAGTTTCCCTGAAAACTTTACTCCTTGGAACTCCATTATTTTAATATGCACAACAGGAAGGGTTGATACAGCTTTATATTTGTGTATTTGAATACAGCAACAGTTAAATATAAAAGAAAAATAATCCATACTGATTTCATCTAATTCTGCCTGAAATGATGAAACCTCTCTATCTGATGCCAAAGAGAGAACTCAGAATGCTGAGTTAAAATAACAACTTACTCACTGCAACTTATTCATGGCACAAAAATTTGTCCATTACTTTCTCCCCAGGGCTTCCTCTTTCACCTGCAGGAATGAGCCTGGATTTGGGCAGCAATACCCCCTCAAGGAGTAAGATGGTTCCCTTGAGAAAGAGGCCATCCAGGTGCCAGCTCCAACAGGATCAGGGAGGACGGGAGCAACCCCATTTCCACTCATCCAACTTTGCAGCCTTTCTAGCACTTCTGAAGGAGCGATGTTCATACTGGGCTGGCTGAGACTAGTTGCTGCAGGTTCAATAGCAAGCAGCTCAGAGATGAATTTTATGACCTTTCGCATTCACATAGATGTGTTTGAATGAACGAATTCTACATTGCTACTGTCAGATTGTTTTTCTGCCTTGAAGAAGTTTGCTTTGCATTTTAACGGGTGCCATACTAAAAGGTGTATTTTACAGATCCGAAGATGTGACCAGGGTATTCAAAATGCTTCCTTGGAGTTGTTTTGGAAAAGTGTTCAGAATGAAAATTTTGAACCCCGTAGCAGCACTTTTTTTGTTCCCTAAAAATATAAAGTGTTTATTTTACAGGAAACCAGACAGTTGTGGCAGAGTGTCATCGTCTGCCCCCGCGGCACTTGGTTGTTCCCCCCTGGGAACGGCACAGGAGGGCGTGTGAGAAAGGAGGCTCCAGGACGGCCTGGAGGCCGCCCGAGGCCCCGAGGCCCCGGCCGCAGAGGTGGTTCCCGGGAGCAAGTGGGTCTTCTATGATCCTCCCCTTCAGATTTCTCAGGAAGAGAGAAGTCCGAGCACACATCTGTACACACAGAAATTCTACATAGCTCAAATACCTGAAAGTGGCGTACTGCAGATGGCTGGGTAAGCGAGTGTAAAAGAAAGTGGAAATTGTGTAGGAGAAAAAAAGGAACTGGCGATTAACTTAGTCCTTGACATGCTACGTGGAGAGTCATATCTGTTGAAAGAGAACCAAAGAGAGAATACAGGTGTTAGGAAACAGTGGAAATTCACTCCTCACAATTTCTTTTTTTAATTCTAGACATTTAGACCAGAGATATGCAATAGAAATACCATGCGAGCCACATAATTTTAAATTTTTAAGTGGCTATCTTAAAAAGTAAAAAAAAAAAAAACCAGGCAAAATTAATTTTAAGAATGGACAGGGTAAGGCAAAAGTAGGCTTACAGTTCTTCATGTGGAAAATAATACATAATTAATGAACAATAATACAAGAATAAACTATTTCACATACTCCCAACTGTACACCTACTTTTGCCCTACCCTGTATTTCATTTCAATACGTGATCAGCATTACATGTTGAGATGTTTTACATTATAATATTACTACTGCGATAGTTCGCAGTCCTTTTTCCAGTGTCTGCCATCTGGTGTGTATTTTACCCTTTCAGCACATCTCAGTTTTGTCTTGACCAAATTTCTCAGTAATGACATGTGGCCAGTGGATTGGACAGTACAGCCTCCTACTTACCGCTTTCACTTTAAGTGTTTAGCCCTAACTATAGTCTCTTCCAAAAGTCACTATCTATTGCCCTGGTTGGGTGGCTCAGTTGGGTGGAGCATCATCCCATACACTAAAAAGCTGTGGGTTCAGTGGTAATGGGAGACAGCCGATCAATGTTTCTCTCTCACATTGACGTCTGTCTTGTTCTCTCCCTCTCTCCCTCCCTTTCTGTCTCCCCTTCCTCTCTCTCTAAAATCAATAAACACATCCTCAGGTGAGGATGAAACAAAAAGTCACTATCTATTGAAACTGTAGATATTCAGAGAAACGGGATGCATTTTCTCATTCCTAGGGGGAACTGGAAGACCATGTCTCAATTGCCAGCACTTGGGAGACCAAAGCAGGTCAGACCCAGCCCCTAACACAGGCTCTCTCTCCAAGAAAGAGGCTCCCCATCCTGACAGGCAGGTTTTGCCTGCACGAGGTCATGAAGTTGCCCAGGGGAGCGCGCCCCCGCCTTGATTTCACTCCACTTCCCACCAGGTGCTCATCAAGTCTCCAGGATGAGAGCCTGGACCAGTCCTGACGCAGAGGCCAGCCCCTTAGATCAAGTCCAGTGAACTCGGCTTTCAAGAAGAAACTGAAAGGCTCTACTTCCTCACACCAGCGGGAAGCCCTCGAACTCTCTTCTTGCCTATGCATGCTGTGCTGAGTTCAGGGTGGCTGTGGGGTGGGCAGGACAGGAAGGGGGTGGGCAGAGCCTCATCCCTGAGAAGCCTATGGGAAGTGCCCGGCAAGGAAATATGACGGACGCTAAGAAAAAACCCACTGCTCTTAAGATAAGCAAATGTAAAAGAAAATGAAAATTATGAAGAATGGAAAAAAAGGATTATAAAAAGAAGTCTATAACCTGACAGACACTGCTTCTTGTTTTTTGCCTCTAGAAGGCTTCTTACCAAATTTAGTGCTTAGCTGTGGTAAATATCTCAGATTCCTGCTATATAATGCTCTCTTCTCTAGTCTTTTCCTCTTCAATCTGATTCATGAGTATAAGGAACCTTACATATTTTGTATAAATAAGCAGAATATAAATTATTCAGAAAAATCAGAGCATGGAAAGGGATTATAAAAGCAGATAAGAACATAGTGGGTAAAAAAAGAATAGAAATATAGAACAAAGTTGAATAGAAAAAAAGAGAGATGAGTTTGTTGTTACTTTTTAAGACTATCACCTCCTTCCTGACACAAATTATATTGGGGGAGCTTATCTATTAGCCACTGTCTCTTGCTCCAACAGTGTAATTGCTCACAATTATAAAGCAGCTCAATTAAAAGTAGTTTAAATAACCAAATAGGGTAACATTCACAACATTTAGGAGTCAGAGAGACAGGTCTTTTCTGGGGAAGAACATCTTTAATGTTTGGACTTTCTGGTGAGATTCTGTGCTCGTGGCTAGGACCAAAAATGAAAAACTTCTACAGCATGGCCACAGTTGTCATTTACATCCATTTTGAGATGCAAACCAACAGGCCCAGGAACGCAACCCCCATTTCCCTTGCCTTGCAGGTTCACTTCTCTGAGCACACTCTCTCAGAGCCCCTGAGGGTCCCCCTGGTCGGGCGAGACGGTCTTCCTGTGTGTCGGGGGCGGGGAAGTGCTGAGCACACACCGTCCGTTCCAGGATTGGGGCTTAACCCAAGGACTGCAGCCAAGCCATGTTGACAGGGCCGAACATTAGACACACAGACTCAGCGGGGCGGCCCCGATAACTCCAGCAGACCAGGAAGTGACAGGATTCCCACTGGAAGGCCTTTCATCCGAATCCCCCACTCCGCGCCATGTGCAAGATCCAGCACGTTTTGGCTAAGAGTTTGGAAGGAATGGGGCCACGGAGGAGGCTCCACCTGCTCAGTTCAGTCCCCTTAAGGAGGCGGGAAGAGGAGAGCTGAGATTGTGACAGGTTGCCGAAAGGAAAAATACAGGAACTCCACCACTGAAAGGTCCTCCATTAAAGAGAGGTTGTTCTTCTTCATTCTGAGTTAAAGATCTTTATGCACTGTCTGCCAAAGCAGTCTTTCCAGCAGGCCCAGGAAAAACATACTTAACTAGACACTGCCATTCATCTCCCGACTATCTGAATGCTCATCTCCTCAGATAAGATTGGGAGAGAAAAGGCCTATAACTTACAAAGGTAAATGGGTTAGTCTCAGGAAAAACTGTTTCTTATTGTTCTGATCACACAGACTGGCCTCCAGGACAGGCTGGAGAATCCTGAGGACATTTCAAACCCACTGCTGTTTCCCTGGCTAGGAGGCTCACTTGGTTGGAGCGTTGCCCCCCAAAACAGAAAGGTTACGAGTTAGATTCCCAGTCAGGGCACATACCTGGACTGTGGGTTTGATCCCTGGGCCCAGTCCAAGCACATACGGGAGGCAGCAAATGTATACTTCACTTTCTCCCGTCCTCTCCCTCTAAAAGCCATGAAAAAATGTCCTGAGGCGCAGATTAAAAAAAAACCCAAAAAACCAAAAAACCCAGTTCTGGTGACCCTCTGGGATGGTTCCGAATTGTCACTCACCCACCTGAAAGCAGGGTTCTGGACCAAGTGACCTGACTGGACTGTCCCTGGGTCTCTGCCAAACTAGAGATGGTGATTCAGAATGGCACTGCATGACCGGACTTAGAAGTAAAATCACCTTCCTTTAAAAGGAGTGGAGGAGGCTGGAAAAAGAAGCTAATTATATAAGGGTTTTGCAAGAAGTATTTAGAGACACCCCCCCCCAACTTTGGCTTTTGCAGTTGCTTTCAGTGGATCTGCACTTAATCCAAACAGCACATAGTTTTATCTTTTCTTTTGCCTTTCTACAATTCAGTCCCCACATTGTAAGAATTACCAACTGTACTTCATGTATCACTGCTGAATAGATGTGGATTTATCTCACAGGAGTATTAGTGCAATCTGCTGAGGAGGAACAGTGGCTCGGAATTTGCAACTCTGAGGAACGCGACACTGAGAAGAATTCAAGGAGAGCAGCCCCCTCTGCCAGGTCCTCCGCGGTTCCTCCCCAGCCCACCTGCTGGGTTCAAGGCGGGACACCGCAGCAGCGCCCACCGGCAGCGGCTGGGGTCCTCGGCCCCACGCCCTGCCTTGTCTAGCCTTCCTAGGCCTTTTCCCACAGCCACCACAACACGGCCTCATACTTGCGACGGCCTAACTGGTGCCAGGGGCTCTTCTAGGACTTTTCACTTGTCCTTGATGTTATCTCATTCAGTTCCCAGAGCGCGTCTGCGGTGACGGCACTAGGATCAGAACTTCTCTGTGCCACCGTTTTCTTAGTTGCTAAATGGCCAAGAATCGGGTCTGGAAGGACAAGGCTGGGCTTTCTTCATATAATTCAACTAAAACAACACCTTGCAACAGAGAGAATGCAGAAGCAGACCTGGGACTCCAGCTGTCATTTCTTAAGTCACAGCGTAAAGAGATTTGTAAAAATGTAAGACAATGCCATTCTGCTGAGTTTTTTCTTTTGTAAAATAATTATTTTTCATTAAAAATGGCATTTATGTTAACAGTAGTAATAGCTTACGTTTTTTGTTTCAATTTCCAATGTATAACATATCAATAGATAGGGAAGCATAAAAGCTCTTTGATATCATTGATACTTTTTAAGAATATAAAGCGCCCTCAGGCCAGGAACCTTGAAAGCTGTCACACAGCAGATCAGAGGTCTTAGTCCAGGATCTGCCCTCAACAAGCCGAGTGAGCTTGCGGGCTCAGGCTGCTCGCCGGGCGGCTGCGTGCAGAACGAGACCGGACCGGACAGTGACGACCGGGTGAACGCCGAGCGCCGCTCCGCGGCGCACGTTCACACGTTTATCCTCACAGCCTCCGGCGCAGGTACTGTCAGCGGCCACACTTCACAGAGGATACTGAGGAACACAGAGGTGAACTAACTTGCTCAGTACGAGGCCAAGCCAGGATCCAACCCCAGGCAGTGCAGCTCCAGATCCTGAGCCCACAATCACCCAGCAACCCTGCCTGCAGCAACGAGCAGCCCCTGTAAGCACGTTCTTGTGACTCAACCTTTTAATTGTTAGGGCTGTCGCAGCAGCAAGTTGAACGGCCTGGTGGTTTAGATGCAGGTTATGTGTATGACTTAAGGATACCATGTGACATGCTTCAATGAGGCTTCTTGGCTTCTCTACTTTGAAAGGTTAAATCTGAAAGCAATTTGCTGCCTACCTTGCATGAGTGAGGGAACCCATTTCTGCTGTGGGCTGAAACCCTTGTGAGGGAGGGAGGGAGGGAAGGAAGGAAGGAAGGAAGGAAGGAAGGAAGGAAGGAAGGAAGGAAGGAAGGAAGGAAGGAAGGAAGGAAGGAAGGAAGGAAGGAAGGAAGGAAGGAAGGAAGGAAGGAAGGAAGGAAGGGAGGGAGGGAGGGAGGAAGGGAGGAAGGAAGGAAGGAAGGAAGGAAGGAAGGAAGAAAGGGAGGGAGGGAGGGAGGGAGGAAAGAAGGAAGGAATATTTTTTATTTGTGATATGATTGGAATTTCAAAACCAAGAGAAAGATGACGGTAAACTCTAACAATAATACAAGATAGGTCGGATCCAGGTATCTAGAACAGAGAAAAGAGTAACACAAAAAGACAAAATGAGTCAGAAAAGCAAATGAGTAAGTGCCAGCTTGGGAGGCTCGGCCTGACCCTAAGGATACACCAAGGACCAAATAGGAAGGGCCTTGTCTTAGTAGTAGTCAGGGGCTTAGACTGAGAACCCCACGTGCCTGGGGCAGAGTTGGGATTCAGAGAAGTTGGAACATCCTCAAAGAAGTAGGGCCAGCAGCCTAAATGGATCTAAAGTTTAGGGCTTCTGTTGAGGGTAGTGAGTGTGGGGAAATGGCCAAGGGCATTCAGAGCCTAGGAAATCTGAGGTATAAGTGCCAGGCCAGAAAACACTGAGTTTCCCATCTTTAATGCAGACACGGAGTTTCCCTCTTCAGGTGTAGCTTACTCTGACAAGACTTATAATAGAAAGACATCTGTCCTTGCCAATGTCTGGGCCACGTGCAGCAGGCTGACGGCCCTGTGCACACAGGGGACATAGGGTCCAAGACTTTAGGCCACTGGTCAGAGCTGACTGTTAGGGCAGCAAAAGGACGTGGTGGTGAAAGCCCACAGACCTTTGTTCCTTTGTTACGTGTCTGCTTTCATCTCATCATTTAAGAAATTAACAAATATATTCAGAATAAAGGTCCTGAAGCAGCGAGACCTGGGGGAGACATAGTCATGCTGCAGTGACTGTCCCTGACTCTGCAAAGGGCACACGGGTCAGCAACCCAGGCTCCGCGCGGACCAGCCAGGCCCTGCCGACGGCTCTGGCAGTTACGCTGCCCTGGGCGCCCTGCTACAAGCCGCAGACGTCCTTTTCCCCGGCTGTCTTCTTCACGCCTCAAAACATGAGGAAATGCACAGTGTACGAACACAAATTGCTTCTTCAAATGTCCTTATAAAAGCCCTAACGAGTCCCTTCTGACTCCAGCACTGTGATTTTACCAAATAAACTTTGATAAAAGTTTATCAAAACTTTATTAAATAGGATATGGTCTCTAGACTTAATATATATGGTTTTTAATAAAAGTGCAGTCCTCAAAATACCAGACTCTTCATCTACATCAGCACCGTAAGAGGCATCCAGGGTCTTTGGTTCATTTCACAATATTTTCAATTTTATGCTTTTCTTACCACGAAAACCCAAAGCATTAATATGTGCACACACTGATCTGGCTGCCTTGTAACCGAGCTTCCCTGCGCAGTGCCCGCCCCCCTCGCCTTCTGCTGCGACCAGGCTGGCACTGCTCCTCACGACTTGAGTCACTTCACCTCAAGGGTAAAGAGCTAGGCTCGGTCAGAAAATGCTGTGCCCCAGCCATGGGAAGGCAGAATGACTGGAAGGCACGCTCTGATTCTGCAGTGGTTTTTCACAGAGGAAGGGGTGAAAGGTTTGGGTCATGCCATGACACGCAGAAGCAGCTGAGGCGAGCCGCCCTCCACCGTAGTCACGCACACGGCACCTAGCTCTTTATGTTCAGCGAAAGATCATCTTTCATCAAATTATATTAGGGTTGGTGATTTAGATTTTTGGTTTGTGGTTTCATTTTAAACTAACTTCTAAATTTGTTTTGACTTGATAGATGTGTAAGATCTCTTAAGTATAGGGAGTGTATACTGTTTTAACTTTGCAAATGCTTAACTATCATTCAGAAATAACTTAAACTCTGGGCCTGTGTGGGAATTTTTACTGCTTTAAGATTACTCTATTTACTATTCAAGTTTGAGAAATAACAGTCTAAATATAGCAAAACCAAAAGACCATTCTGCCTCAAAGCCTTTCAGAAAACAGCTTTCAGCAATGCCCCCCTGGCGCCATCTGGTGGACATATTTGAACAAGGGCCCATCGGCGGGCTAACGCAGGGCCTGGAAAGAAAGAGGAACTCCAGGGCCCTGGGAACGAGGGAGGGAGGCAGACAAGGATTTAAATGGTGTCTACATTACATGCAGGGCCTCAAACAGTGCCTGAGAGGCCCATTTCACACCTCTCTTCTCCAGCCCCCAAACCTGTTTTCCCACTTCCCTTCTCAGCTGATATCCTGGCTTCTTACCTGCAAGAGTAAACAAGCACTAAGATGAGACCCCTTTTACCTTCCCATGCACCCCACCCAGCATCTGTACCCTCTGTACCCCCCTACTCTGCCTTCCCAGCGCCTTGGGTGCAGGGTCATCTCCCCTCTGGATCCCAAGACTCTCAGTAGCCAATACCCTGTGCCTGTAATTTCCCTGCATTACCCACGCCCCACCTCCGGTGGATCATTACCACCCAAATACGAATAGACTGTAATAGCTCCCACCTTCAAAAAGAAATGCAAACCCCACCTTAGCCCCACATCCCTCCACTTCTCTGCCCATTCAAATAAAACCTGAAGCTGGTGCACTTGCTAACCCTACGTCCTCACCCCCGCCCTCTCTGGTCCAAGCTAACTGGGCCTGCCTCCCATGCCCGCCCCCCCGCCCGCAGCTGCTCAGTCGCCTTCATCCTCTGCCTTCGCCAGCCATCAGCCTGTGTTGTCATCGTCCTCCAGCTCTGAGCAGCCTTTCACACAGCCGACCACCTTTTTCTAGGAACCAGGTGTCCACTTTGCCTCCCAAACCTCACATTCTCCTCAGACGCCTTTGCTGGTGCCACTTCCTTTTCCTGACGGGTCCCAGGGCCTGTCTACCTCCCTACGACCTCAACCCTGCCTTTCCCGAGCTGCACACTCATCACTCCGACAGCCCACTCCACACGTCCCCTCACACAGAGAGCTAGGTTGGATGTCCAAGGGGCATCCCATAATCAGGATGAGGAAAGCCAAACTCAGTTTTTCCATAAAACCAGCTTATCACCCAATTTTCCCAGTCATTCTGAAGGTAACAATATTTAGCTGTTGCTAGAGCCCAAATCTAAGAACCACCTTTGAGGCCCACCCATACCTCCCCTTCTCCCCTCCACCCTCGGCTCCCATGCACAGGCTGGCTGACCGCCTGCTGCCGCCACCTCTGCGCAGTGCTGTTCCCTTCCAAGTGGACACCAGCAATAGCACCCGAGGGCAGCCCTGGCTTTTACTCTCGCCCCACCCCGTCCTTTCTCCAAAGCCCAGCCCCTGGTGGCCCCTTCCAATCATGAACCGGGTCCCACCACTTCCACACCACAGCCCCCCAGAAGCCCCGCACACTTAGACTGCACTCTCAGCTGCTTACCGGGGCCCCGAACGCCTCATTTATCCAGCCCCCGCCTCCCTCCTCAACAGCCCGAACTGAGAGAGTCCCCACTGTTCGCTGCGCTTTAGCCCCACCAGCCTTCCGTGGCTCCCCAAGTGTGCCCCAGCCGTTGCCCCTTCCACGAGTGCCTGTGCCACTCTGCCCCAGGCCACCAGGGGCTGGCGCTTTTCGTCATTCAGGCCTCAGCTCAAAGGTCAGCCCCTCTTTCTAAATAAGCATCATCCATCTCTATTCTATTAACCTGTTCTTATTTTCTTCAGAGTGCTTGCCACTATGTGAAGTTACCTTGTTTTTTGGCTGTGTCTCCCCAAACAAGCACCTAATTATACAAGAACAGGGCCTTCTTGGTCTCCCTCACTGTTAAACCAAGTGCAGAGCAGGCTCCCCATGCCCGATCCCATTTTGTGGATGAGGAAACTGAGGCTGAAGGAAATCAAGCATCTGGCCCAGCATCACATGGGAGTAAAGCCAAGGCCAGGGCTGGAACCCACATCTGGCCAACCGCACAGCCCCGTCCTTAGCCTGCTGCATACGATGCCCATGTGCAGCTTCAGGACCTGAAAGAGAAGGCCCCCCTCCCCATGAGACAGGCCCCTGGATTTAAATGTGATTAGATAAAGGCCAACATTACCCTGGATCCTTTTCATTTCTATATCTTGATTTCTGCCCCTTCAGTTCCTTTGAAAGCTTGGGAATAAACCTAAATATTCATTGCAATTATATTCCCTGAACCCTGAAATGAAGTAGAAGGATTCCCACAGACCCAGATGCCATCCAAGTATGACTGCGCTGCTCTGGCTCCAGCAGAAGGGCTGGGAAGAGCAAGTAGTTGGAATCACTTCCACCCAGGGCAGACACATTTCAGGATGAGAATCCCAAAGGTCTGGAAAGGCCATCTCAATGGTTTTGACCTCACCTAAACAATTCCTTAGTTCCAATTATTTTTTTAAAAATAATTTAGCATCTCCTCATTGCCAATTCTAATTCTCCACTCCACTGGATACTATTCATTTTTTTAACATCCACTGACAAATGCCCAGGTTTTTCTTAAAAATAGTCCATGCTTTTCCCTTAAAAATAGCCTATGTTCTTGTTCATAACTTTTAGGTAAATGATAGTATCATTACAACCCCTTTTATCTATCTGTTCATAGCAACAAACAGGATACTCAGACATGGGCCTTCCACACTCAGTGATTATAACCTGCTGCAGCAGCGAGACTAAAAGACATTTTGTAACAACTAGGTGAAATCAGGGAGATCATAAACTGGTATTTACCAGCTCCCTACTATGTACTACCTAGTACTGCAGTGCTCATCTATACTAGAAGCCAGCGTTTTGATTGAGCACTTGATAACATACCGAGCAGCTTATAAGAATGACCTCATTTTGTCCTCAGAGCAATGCCAATGCCCCAGGGAAAGGACTCCCCGTTTCACAGAAGAGGAAACCAACTCTGAGGTGAAATAACTTGAAGAAAGTGGCAGGTCTGACACTGACCAGGTCCCGTGTCCAAAGCCAGACCCCTCAACCTACCGCCATCCTGGCAACGGGAAACGGGGCCTATTTATGACATTGTGAGAAAAGCACCAACGGTTCCAATTTCAGATAAAATAATTAAAACCGCTCATCACACTTTGAGTAAAGAAACAAATCACCATGGTGAGTGACGGTAGTTCTATACTATGAAAATCTTGAAAGTCTCACCAGACCTACTGATTTTCAATCTTTCGAGTAAGAAGAGGATACCCAGGTGGTGAATGGTCAACATTTGGTTGTACGTACCTTACGTAAAATGCGGGTCTGGCAGACCTTCATGGGAGAGCATTAGTAAAGAGACTATCTACTGCACAGTCTCTTGACCCAGAGTCCCTGGGCCAGTATATAGATATAGTAAGAGCTTGCTGACAGCCAAGCACAGACACCTCTCTGCATGCTTACCTGAACTGGGGAAATGCAGGTGCTGCATCTAGCATGGCTCTGCTGCATGTTAGGTGTTTCACAAATACAGAGTGCTGGTTACCCACCCCAGCATCCACGTCCCCATCCTCAGCAAAGTAACACTACCCTTATCTTGGGCAGTGATGCACACAGCTGAGAGAGCCTTTTCCGGCTTCCCTTGCAGCTAGACATGGCCAGGTGCCACAGTTCTACCAGATGGATGGGGGCATCAGGATTGCATGGGACTTCTGGGAAGACTGCATTAAAAAAGCAGATTCAGTGGTAAAGCCGCTTTGACTCATCTCTGCTTCCTCTCTGCTTTCTACACTTGGAATGTAAATTGTAGAAGTCATTCTGGTGGCCTTGGGAATGACCTTGAGAAACGAAGGTACCTGCTGAGTGTTTAAGAGGCTAGCTTCCTGTTGTGACAGACCACCTTGAATTTTCTTTATGTGGCAGAGAAAGAAACTTTCATCCTGTAAAAGTTTTAGTTACTTTAGGGTAGTAGTTCTCAAATTTTGGTGGCAAGCAAAATCAGCTGGGGTACTTGGTAATAATACCAAGGTCCAGGTCCCATGCTGCTTGAATGGGCATGGGTCGCTGGGTGCCAGATGATGCCAACACCCACCAAAGCTTTAAGCTTTTCCAGAACCAATGCTTCAGGCTTTTTTGTTCTAAGCTGCCCAACTGGATCTTACAGTTCCATTTGAGTGTCAACCCCTATACCGGTCACATGGCAGTCAAGATCAATTTTATAACACCCAATTTTATTTCATTTCTGATTAGAAGTAAAGATCAGACCTGAATAGGGTGGCTCACTGCCAAGATCATTTCCCATCCACCCTTCTAGGAAATAGCAGATGGTGCTGAACAGCTGCCTGCGCACAAGCTGCCTTGGCCTTCCCCCTTGTTCCTGTCCTGCCCTGCTCCTTGAATGGTGCCTGGGTGCAGCCACCAAGCTTCCACCCTGGAAGCTTCAGTTTGAGCCTAAGCAATGCTGTTTGCCTCCCCTGAGCGAGGAGCTCCAGGCCCCTTCCGTTCACCTTCCTCACCCTGGTGCAGAAAGGGCTGGATGAGGAACCACTGCTCTTGAGTTGCCCTTGGTCATTGAGGCTTCCCTGTGTCAACTTGCCCATCTTGAAAGCTAGCTTCCTTAGTGAGGGCTTCGGGTTCAAGGACAACATTCGGAGCCACCCCCTCCACCCACAGGTCAGTGGTTCAAGGTCAGAGTTTTTCTAAACAGTTTTCTGGCCACCTAGTTACTGTCCACTCTACTAGCCAGTAACCTCTTTTCTCTATCTCAAGTACAAAAGGAATGGCTTGTGCTCTTTCCTTCTCTCTTTCAGAGTATATTAACCCTCACCCCCCTCCTTTTGCTGTAAAATATTGGGCATGTGGATTGTGGAAAGAGAAGTTTACAGCCCACTTATCTCAAAGAAAAAAAACTGGTCTGGATCCACCTAGATACAAATTAGCATAATTCTTAAAAGCTCCATTTGTTGAGTTCAGACAGTAATTATAGAAATATGAGTTTTTATTATCTGGCTCTTTCTTTATATTTAGTTCCTGAGACTTAACCACCCATGTCTGTCTGTTCTGAGTAAAAGCAGTTGACAAACAGGTAATGCCTTTTTGGATGCCAGATACAGAGAAGAATCTCACAGACAAAAGAAAGCTCAGGTGAGTCATTCGCCACACCCTTATCTATCCCTGGAGGGATCCTGGCGCCAGGTGGCCCCAGCTAGAAGACCCCGGGGCTCTAGGCTTGCACTAAGCTTAGGCCAGGTCCCTGATACTTGAACCCCAGGGCAGTGGTGGAGCAGAGCTGTCTCCGGTCTGTTGCAGGTCCAAACACAGGTAGGTGGGAGCCAGGCAGGGGCAGGGATCTGCCCCAGACAGAACCCACCCAACACCATGGACTCACTTATTTATTTCTGGTAATGAGTGGCGTTCGATGAGCTGCCTCCTCCCCCGCGGATGGCGTGAACGGCCGTGGGAGATGATGCTGGGTAGTGTCCCGGGCGGATGGGCTTGGCTGTATCCAACCAAGAGAAAGGAGAGAAGAGACATTCAGAAAGGGCTTACACAGCCACACCCTGATACTTTCAGGCCACATGTGACAACCAAGAGGCATAATTCTTATCAACATTGCAGTTCACGAACACCAGAGTTTCTGAGAGCAAGTCTGCCCTCCTATTAGCACAGTTAGCCAAATGGGGCACCCGAGGTTTAGGAGACAGACAGAACTAACATATCAATTTCAATTTAATTCAGATTGAGGAAAATTAGAAACAAAGGACCTGCAGTTTTAGTCTGAGGCCGATCCATAGGCCCTCATGGGTTCCAAGAGCACCGCGTAGTCCCTGAAATAGGATGTAGAAATCTGCCTGCGGTGCATTTTTCTGGGGAGAGGGTCCATAGTTTCCACTAGGTTTTCAAAGGGTATGAAATCCAATAAAAGCAAAGGGTGAAAAAAATCTGATGAACTACTAATCTAAAGTATAATCTTAAAACTAGAAAGATGAAGTTGCCGGTTAACAAAACATCTGCAAAGTTACTATCTGATGGGCAATAATATTACATGTTATTGGAAATGTTTCAGTTCTTTAAAAAGCCCTCTAGGGAACATCCCTAAATCCCTTTTATTCCTATGGCTCTGTCCTGGGAACTATGACTTAGCAGCTACATGGCATTCCAGCTTGGGCAAAGCCCCAGACCAGGTCTTGAAGGGGCTGGACACTCAGGCCACTCCCCAGGTTAGAACCACGCCCACTCCTTGATGGCAGCCTGGGAGCCAGGACATTTCCAAACTTGCACTTGCAAGCAGCTTTCCCCCAAGCTTCTGGCTACGTATGCTCCTTCACAGTTGGCCCAGCCAGCGCGGGGTAGAAGGGGCCTTAGGCATTGCTGAGAAACAGCAGTATACCCGGGTATGTCTGACAATGTATCTCTGCTCACGGCTAAACACCTCACCTACAGCCTGGGCAGCCGGCCTCTCTGCTCAGCTCAGCAGCTTTCAGACCACAGTGCACTCTGGAATCTCTCAGTGGAAGGAGGCGGGTGCCCGATGGCTCCACTCTCCCTGGATGGGCGCAGGGTGCGGAGGCGGGGCCGCCCAGGTCCTGCAAGCCTGACCGCAGCCTCTCAGGTGTTCCAGAGCAACCTCCCGGGTCGCCTCAGAGCATCAGTGCTGCTGGCGGCGGGAGTCCTGGCCTTCTATCAAGGGCCCAGGAGAACGGGGCATATGACAGGCAAGAGGGCACGTACCAATCTGGGCCGAGTGGGCCCTCCGGGCCATGTTTTTGGCTCGCACGGCCTCCTTGATGCGATCCACCTCCTGCTGGTAGCGCTTGCGGTCCCGCATGGCGTTCTCCTTGGCCTCCTTCAGGGCGCTCTCCAGGGCCTTGACGCGCTCGGCCGTGGCGCGCAGCCGCTTCTCCAGCTTGGGAAGCTCACAGCGCAGGTCTGCGTTGTCCCGGACCAGCTGGGGCGGAGGGGGATGGGGGGAGTTAGCAGGGGCGCAGAAGGGCGGCAGGAGGGGCAGACCCACCTCGGGGGACAAAGGCTGTGACAGGAAAGCAGCTGGAAGCAGACTCTGCAACTGACTGACTACCCTGCCGGGTGGAAAGTCCATATGACCACAAACTCCAGGAAGAACAAAGGAATATAAAAATCCCATTCTCTGGGACTCCAATTTACTAAATACATGGTTCCCAGGTGAGAGGAAGGGAGGAGGGGTATAAGATCAAATTAAAGGCCATTTCCAGCCACAGGAAGCTTTCAGACTTGGGCAGGGTTTACTTCCTCTCTTGTTTGAGTGGGAGGGGGAAGTAGTATGAGAAAGCAGGACTCTGACTTGAGCATGTGAAAGCTAAGAAATGTAAAGCCACGGCCCACAGCGGAAGACGTGTTCTAGAGCTGTTGGAGGGCCTCCTTCCATGAGGGACCCACTGTCTACAGCAGCGTGTGGTTGGGACCACGCTCTGCAGCATATCAGAGGCACCAGGGACCTCAGGGTACTGCTCATTCTCTCGTTACTTGAGGTCTTCAACTAAGAAGCAACAGGCTCGCCCTGAGTCAGGAGTGGGCTCTCACTTCCTGGCCGACTGACTTGGTGTAAGTCATCTGACCGCTAGGGTTCCTCATCTATGCAAAGGGACATAACAGGATCAACGTGGGACTCCAAGTGGATAAAAACAAGTTTTGAAAATCAGAATGTTCCATATGAAGGTTTCACTGTTGCTGGGTTTACACCAGTGTTCATTTGTCACCTGTTTATCCCCAGCATGAGTTCTAGCACCTGGCAGGGTAGGTTTTTAGAAAACCTTCATTGAATTCAAAAATAAAATAATTAATAAATGTCAGAGCTCTCTTTCCTGTCAATTTTTACTTTTATACTTCTCATCTATGATTTGTTTGAATGACTTCAACTATGCTGAATGTGTGGTGTTCTCTCTAGGGAAAAAAGCCACTATTATAAGGCTGAAGAGGACTTAAGTCAAAGAGAAATGACATCCCCTTGGCCGTGTGGCCCATAAAGATGGACTGTTTCTATCATATCCCAAATGTTTAGAATTTAGAGAACGCAGTCATGAATATTCCAGCATTTACACAGAAAGGAGACACATAACCTGCCTAAATCACCATTGGTTTGGACGTGATTACTGCTCTCCGTGACTCTAGACAGACTCTAGGGCATCACAAGAACCTGCAAGGGTGCCCAGAAACAGAGCAATGGAGCAGAGACGGACCAGTCCTGCTCCCAGCTCTCCCACCCAGTCTGTTTCCTCATCTCCAAAAGCAAGGGGCCTGGACCAGCTCGGCGGCGTCCACTCTGCCTTCTGGGAGCCTTGGAGTCCGCAGAGGAGCCTCAGAGGCATCATGGGAGACACCAGTGCTAGTTGGGGACTAAGGTTTGTACTGGAGGTGGGAGGAAAAGGCAGAACGAACATCCCACTCTCCAAACCCCACAGAGCTCAAATTCAATTCCTGACCTTGGCTTTGATAAAATCAAGTATTTTATACATAAGGGAGTCACGGAGGACAAAACGATTTCGAGGACCATACTGGCACTAACGTCCTTCAATTATCAGAGCCTCCTGCCTGCACCGTGGTCAAATCTTACGGAGCTGCTTTCCAGGAGAGGCAGAGAAGCTGAGGAAGCCGCACGGCTCTCCTACCTGTTTGTGAACCTTGGTGAGCTGCTCCAGGTTATTCTCCAGGAAGGAAATTTTCTGCTTCTGGGCGGCACTGCCCCCTCCATCATCGCTGTCCAGCTCTACACTCTGCGCCAACACCAAGGGGTCAGCGAGACAAGCCTTCACTCCGCCCACCCTCCACCCCAGCCTAGTGTGGATGATACGTTCTAAAGCTTCTTTTTTAAAAAATTCCCAATTCTTCTAAAGGTTATTCTGAAAACAAAAATAAACAGAGGCTCTAAAAGCTTAGACTCAACAAACTTCCTAAATAAGTTCCCTCTTTGGTGTCAAAAGTGTTAGAATTGTTATTTTTTTAAAAGACTGAAATAAAACCTTTAAATCTTCTTTTGAAAGATACAGCTTAGTTCTCTTTGTGGCATATACCTCTCCTTTGCAGGGAGATAAACAGAGACTTTTCTTTTCAAAAGGAAGTGTCTCAAAACTCATTAAGAAGAACCAATATGAAAATATAAACCCAAGCCCTAAAGTGGATTTCAAACATCACAACTGAGGTAAGTCACCGAGCCGTGGGCAAGTGTCTGCTCACTGGGAGGTCTCAGTGACCCCTGTTCGTCCCTTCAGCTTCCGCTTCCATTAAATTCCTAATGGATTCCTCTCAAACTAGTCACAGCATCCAAGTGCTGTGCTGGGTAAACTTTTAAATGTATCAGAACTGGAGATTGGCAAAAACAGGGCCCTCCAGATAGTGCCAAGCTGAGCAGCCAGACAGGTTACAAAATATACATGCAACCACAAAAATCGAACAGCATGCTTGCTTCGTCTTCATCTGATTACAGAAGAGATCAGTTATCCTTTTGCGCATCTCACACCGGTGTCTCTTCAGTCTAAACCACGGTCCTCAGATGTCACGAGGAGGAGGATTCGGTAGAACTCAGGTTGCTGGGCCCACCCCCAGTCTCTGATCCAGTGGATCTTGGCGGGGTCTGAGAATCTGCATACCCAGCAAGTTCCCAGGTGCTGCTAAAGCTGCTGACCGGGTGACCACATCTGGAGAACTACCAGTCCCTCCAAGAGTTTGATATCATGAAATTGGGGGAAGTCTCATCTCAAGCTCTTTGCCCTCCTTCCAACCACTCCCCCCTCGAACTGAGCCTTTTCGGCTCCTGTCATAACTGCTGGTCTCCCTCTCCATCCCCTCTGCTCTGGCCTCTCTCTTGCACCCGCGTCCAGGTCCTACAGCCAATTCCAGTTTGATGACTGTGGCTCCTACCTACCTGCCTGACCTCTGCCTTTAAGGCCTTGAAATCTCTCATCGTCCTTTATGCCCTTTTCTTCATTTTTATGTCCCAGCTTCCAAGCTCACTAGAACCATGCTGTCAGGGGCCACGGCAAACCCAGGACCCTCAGCTGGACCCTCGCGCTGCTGCTCGGCAGTTTTTACTCATCCCCGGCAAGTTCCTCCCAGCTGCCTGCGTCTTCTCTAGTCTCCACAGGCTCCCCATTCTCTTCCATCTGCATTGAGGACGGAGCCTCCATGTTAACTGAGATCATGGTTGTCAGATGCTTCTCTTTCTTCTGTTGCCATTTCCCTGCAAATGTCTCCCTTTTGACTTCTCCACTTCCCTCTGGGAAAATATGTCCCTTCCCCTTACTCAGCCTAACACATCCACCTGTGCTCATAACTCTCACTCTATCAATAACCTCATCTTTTTTACACATTTCACTTTTTCCTTTGGCTCCTTCACAGGCATACGTGCACACATACGTGCACACATGTGCATGCACACGCACACACACACTTTTGTTAAGTGTAGCTTCCTTCCCTCCTATTATGCCTCTGGACATGGCCCATGGCCCCTTGTCCATCGCTTTTAAAGATCCTGAGGCGTGGCCCCCTTGCTCCCCTCCCTCCTTAAGCCTCTTCAAGCTGCTGCTGGGGTTCACCACAGGGCAACTCCCTGCAGCCAGTGTGACATGAGGACCCACGAAATTCAGATCCAGGAGGCACACAGACCTGCATGCCAGTCCTGTCTCCGGCTCTTCCCTGCTGTGCCACCGTGGGAAAGGTATTTAACCTCTGAGTCTCCCTCCACATCCGCAGCGCAGAACACTAGGAACCACTCACACGATTGCTGGGAAGGGCGTGAGACACTGGCTGTTACAGTGCCTCACACCCTGAGGCCGAGCCCCCAGCGGCCTCCTACCAGGCAAGCCTGAGGCTCTCGCCTCTCCCTTCTCTCGGCACCTGGCACTGCTCGGCCGGCGTTGGGGCAGCGCTGTCTGATGAGGCCCCTCCGGACTGTCCCTGCGTCACGCACCGTGGCTGCCACACTGCGGCCAGATAAGATTGCATTCGTTGGAAATGAAGGCCAGGGAAAGGACTATGACTTCCTTTTACTAAGAAGGAGAAATCAGGTGGCAAAAGGTTCCCAAGTAATTTTTGCTCCTAGCACGTTCTTTTAATAACATTTGCTGCCATGAAGTAATTAATGTTTAAGCATAACCAGCCCCAATTAAGCAACTGATATTTCATCTGAAAATGATTCTTTCTGGCCACCTTCTCAGTCCCATTCACACAAAATCGAACTCACTTTTTTAACCCGAGCGGTCAGATCCTGGACAAAGAGTTTACGGAGGTTATGCAGAGTCTGCAGTTCCCGAGACTAGAAGAGAAATGGTTGAAATGCCACATAAGTGGGGAACACACTGCATTTATAGCCCGTCTGGCACTAGACCACCTGCTCTGCAAGCCCACAGTCCGGGCACTGGTGTCCCCACACTCCCTCTGACCTGCCCACCACACACGTCACCCCGCTGCCTAGCGTTATCCCAACAGCACCCCAAGGAGCAGGCGCTGGGAACTCACACAGTGAGCTACAAACTAGAACAAAGCCTGCTCCTTTGCTGTGTTCTAAGTGGAACCTTTGTTTCCATCTCAACCACAAAAATGCAAAAGTTTTCTCACTGAAATTCCCAGGGGCTACGTTACCAGAATGGATTTGCCCCGTCAATTTCTCACCTACACATTATATATAATGTCAACAAGGTTAAATGAAAAGTTATCCCCAAAATCTTCCCCCCAACTGACCGATTTTCACGTTTCCGCACCCGCCCCGGCCCTGGTCCGCAGGTCTGCTGCCCTGCGTCACTGTCACTGAGCGTGTGGCTGAGGCTCCGGGCAGCCTTGCCGCCCTGGTGATCCCGGGCCACTTCTCTAACCTTTCTGAGCCTCAGTTTTCTTATTTGTAATGTGGGGACAGAAAGAGTAGTTGCCTCATAGTTGCTGTCCTCAAAACAAAATAGATGATCTTTATAAATCTCTTACAATAGTTCTTGGCACGCAGTAAGTCCTCAGTAAACATTAGCCAGTATGAATCTATTGATGCGTCATACTTGACAGCTATTTCCTCATTAGGCTTTCATTGTTTCTTTTTGTTGTTGATGTTAATTTTCAGTGTAACTAACTTCTTCGAGATGTTTTTTTCTCCATTTTGAATTATTTTCCACAAATGAACCTTTACAAATTAGATAGATTGCTGAGACAGGGGCCTGAGTCAAACCTGCTGACTTTTGTTAGTAAGATCAGAAAACCAAAATACTTCCTTCCATTTAAGTCTCCATGTATTATGATTAGTTCCTTGCAAAATATTTTCCCATAAAGGAGAAGAAAGATAAACTCGCATTTATATTTTTTCAGTGTGTCTAAGTTGACCTACTTTGCCATGAAATGTCCAGGGATGAAGCTCATTCATGCTCACAGAAAAAAGGAAGAAAAAGGCTACAGAACTATGGAAACACTAAGTTTCTTGGAATAAAGATTCTACGTTAATTTAGGTCTTATTACTGGGTTCAACTCTGCAATTCTGCGTTGAAATAAGAAGCACCTGAAGCCAATTTTTTTCTCTGATGAAGCAAATTACTTTCCGCAGGAAGCCAAATGGGTCTGTTACTGTGAATGCTGTGCACAGGGTACCTGTCACAGGCTCAGCCGCCTTCCAGGGCAGGTGCAGGGGGGCAGCCCCGGCTCACACTCCACAGTCACGCCCCTCCCCACCCCTGCCTGGGAGGGCTCAGCCCCCAACCCCCGCCCTCCCGCCGTGCTTGCTCTCCCTCCCACCTTGGGATTTAATTACTGCCTGAACTGTCATCACTGGAACGATTTTCCAAGAAAAATGCCACCGCACTAAAGGGAAATGAGAAGAGAAGTCACAGTGTCTGGTCAAAGGGCTGGGCATTTCCTTGGGCATAAGTTTGGAATAATATAGAATCCTGAGCTTGGGGAATTCCCTCATGTTTGTTCTTAGGTGAATTCAACAGTGTGGGAGGAGTAGCCAAAGATCTTTAGAGTAGTTTGTAAGTTATGCTTATGCACATTTATGCTTAGGCAACTCTCACTTGGCTTCCTATGGCCTATTTTCCTCCATCCTATTCATTACCGCATCACACCAACCCCGCCCCAACTCGCTAGCCTCGGGTCTTTCCCCATCCCAGGCCACTGCCCTCTGTGTAAAAGCTCAGGGCTTGGCTTGCTGTCACAGTGGACAGTGAGGGGGCACCGGAGAGGTGGAAACAGGAGGCCCACCAACGTGGAGGAGGTTTCCAGCCCCGGAGCCCAGACAGTGTCCTACTGAAGCCAGATGGCTGCCTGGGGAGCCAGGGATGCTCAACGGCCGCTCGGCCTTTTCCCACGTCGGCCCCTGGAGGGGGCTTCAGAGTCACCCCTGGTCAAAGTCCCATCCCCTGTCCTGCCCAAACACTCGGGGAGACAGGACAGGCCTCAAGGACAGCCAGCCAAGGATGGTGAGCCTGTTTCTGAAGAACATTTACAGCCTGGGGAAGATTATGCTGGAAAATGAAGTGAAAACACCCAAGACTAAAAAAATGGCACATACTGCGGGGTTCCAAGCTTAAGTTTAAAAAAGCACGTGTGTGATGTGAGTGGTGAGGGAGTCAGAGAAAGCGCGGGCGCCCCGTCAGTGGGCTGCCCCGGGGCTGTGCCACGTGCGTGTGGGGGCGGGGGGAGGGAGCCCGCGGGCCGGTGTGAGGCCCGCCCGGGACTATGCAGTCACACATCAAAAAGGCAGGAGAATATGCTCAGGAGTGAGCATCAAAGAGAAACCATGAGAGTGACAGAGTGGTGGGGGGAGGGGTTTGTGAGTAAATGTGTGAGTTACGGAGAGTGAGCGTGTGGAAGTGAATGCGTGTGTGCCAGTGACAGCATGTAAGAGAGAGGGACTGAGCGCGGATGCTTTCTCGTGAGTCAATGTAAGTGTGCGGACGTGAGTGCACGTGGGCCTGTTCGGGGGAGCACACTGCGTTAGGGCACCTGTGCCGGGGTATATGAGTGAGTGTGTAAATGAGTGTGGGTGTGAGCAAGGGCGTGCGTTGAGGGTGATTAAGAACTGAGAGTGAACGACTGCATGAGAGTGGTGTGTGAGTGAGCAAAAGTGTGAGTGTGCAAGTGAGGAAGTGTGAATGACCCTCGGTGAGTGTGTATGAGTGTCGTGGGGGTGTACTGAGTCAGTGTGTGTTAAGTTGTAAGCACTTGAGGGTAATGAGGGTGAAGGCATGTGAGCACGAGGACGTGCACAGGCATGAGAACAGGAAAGCGAGGGCCTGTGAGCACATGTGTAGTGCGGTGTGACTGTGTGAAGTGTGACTATGATGCGGGGTGTGCGTGCATGGGAGAAAGAGAGACTAAGCAACTTCACACGTGTGAGAGCAAGCACGTGAGAGACGGCGCCGGAACAGGGTGACCGAGTGCGAGGGCGTGGAAGGGCAGGCGTGGCGGGTGAGAGGGCCCCAGAATTCGTGGGTGGGAAGACGGAAAGACACGGAAATATCATTTATATCCGGCTGGTATGAATATACTAGCATTTTAATGTTCGGTATTTTTTTTATTTTGTATAATTATCTATGATTACGGATGTCCCTTCTCCAGGAAGACAAACACAGACAAAGCAATTCCATGGCTTCACTTTTGTTTTGTCCACCAAGCTTGAAAGGTCCGACTTCCTTTTTAACAGCGTCTCCCTTCTGCCCTGGAAGGCTACGCCCTTCGTTCCCCCACCTGGCTCTGAGCAGCACCTCGCACAAGTGCAGCCTCCTGTCCCTTCCTCAGCAGCCACACACCCTCTGAGCCCACAGCCTGGGGTCACCAGGTTCTTGGAGACAGCCTCAGTCCCCCATAAATTCACATGCCACGTGAATGGCATAAAAATGTATGACCATATTTAAACAACAGTTTCTCTCTGCTGTTGTAACGTGATATGACTGGACATGTTTCACCAAATTGAGAGGCTATGTTGGGATGGCCTGCCTTCAGACACAGGCCACGTGGCACCTCAGAGGGCCCTCCGGGCCTGCAGGGCCAGGTGGCTGTCCGCCTGAGCAGCTGAAACGGAAGCTGACCAGAGGAGACAAACCCAGTGAATTCAGATGCCGGCCAGAGAAAACTGACCACAATCTCAAATGATGAGCCCTCCCAAAGGCGAATGGTCTGCCGCCGCTCCGCCCCAAACCCTGGAGGTCTCTGAGCCCCCTGGCTTCTCCGCGCCTATCTCCTGCCCACTTTTTGCTTGGCCACCGCCACACTGACTCCCTGCTGTCCCACAACGCACCAAGGAGGGGCTCACCTCAGGGCCCTGGCACGAGCTGTTGCCTCTGCCTGGAAGGCTTGGCCCCAGACACCCCCCGGCTCGCTGCTTCAAGCCCCTGCTCAGATGTTTCCTCCTTGTTGGGCCTCCCCGACCACCATGCTCAGCACATTCTATAACCAGCCAATGCAGTTCAGAATTTACTTCCTTACTGTTCACTGTCTGTCTCCCCCCAGCTAAAAGAGCGCTTCACAAGAGCCAGGATCTTGTGTGTTGTTTATTATGCAGCTCAAGCACCTAGAAGAATGCCAGCCCTTAGTAGGTGCTTCGTAAATATCTGCTGAATGTTGAATGGAAGTAAGTCACAGAGTGCAGAGTCTATAAAAGCGTAGGCATGGATTTGCAATTTAGTTCAATTCTTACTCAGGGGTTCCAGGGTTACAGTATTAAGGGTGGGTGAGTGGGTGGGTGGATGGATGGATGGATTCTGTCAAGAGATAGGAAATAAACTCTACAACTCTCACTTTTCCACAGTATTTTGTGTCTCAAATGATACACAAAAGGTATGCGGATAAAATTTTAGAATAAACGAATTCAACAAGTCATAAACTAATCTGGTCTTTGAGACTAAAATGAGTTAACAAACATGTTTACGTACCACTGTTTCTTCCAGCCCTTTGAGGTCCTCCCGGGCTTGCTCCCTTTTGTCATTGAGCAATCTAAAAAACAAAAAGGGACCCTGAACCACCAAAGGGGCATCAGAGATCTCCGCAGGTGCCACTGACATCTGCAGATAAATCAACAAAATGAACCAATTCACACACACACAGCCATCGTCTGTTTTTAAATTGGCCCAACCTAACCAGGATATTTGGGTACCTGAATCACAAAGGTAGACTTTTTACGACTTTGCTGGGATGAGAGAAAACAGAGAAAATGTTTAAAGTGCACTCACAAGAGCTTTTCTAGTTTCATCTCTCTCTCTTGGTCCTCTATTTTCAGCTTGTTATAATCAGAACTGAGCTTCTCTTGTTCCAGTTGCAGTTTCTGATTCAAACTGAAATTGAGAGGAAAAAGCAATACATTCTACATCAATCTGAAATTCCAAGTCCTCCAGCTAAAGACATGGTTCTGTTCCAACCCCATTAGTTCTGTGCAATAAAAGAGGCAATCCTGGAGGATTTTCAGAGATCAGAGAACAAACTCACACCTCCCTCCCTGCCCAAGCGCAAACGAATTTCTGGGGAACATCCGAGAGGCCTGAAACACAAGGCTTTGAGGGTATATTTATAGTTGGCTTGCGCGAGAGCTTCAAAGGGAAAATAATGAGACAAGAAAAGGCTGATATTTTAAAACAGAAAGAGCGCCTGTCAGAAAATTCTACAGACGTCATACACCCACTCAGGGAACCTTATTTGGCCATTTCAACTTTCCCTTCCTCTCTGGTCCCATGTTCTGAAAACATCACCTAAATCCAAATTCCTGCCTGACAGGGACAGTTCCACTCGCAGTGTCCTCGAGGAGGGAACGGAGGGAGGAAACAACGTCTAGCGTTTCTGCAGAAAACCATGTGGCCAGGGGCATCTGGTCAATGCTGACATCAGCCCAGCATTTTACAGGCCCTTGTGTTGGTCTAGGTGACTGTAAAGGACAGGCCATACCCCCTCTGAAGGAAAACGCAGAGAATGCCCCGCCTACTAACCCGATCTCCAGCCCTCCCTCTTTCTCGCCTTCCTTCCTTCCTCCCTCTTTTCCGCTTCCAATTGAACATTTTGAGGGTGACTAATCAGGATAATGAACTTGAGACACACTTGAAGGAGAAAGCACAGCCCAAACGACAGCACAGCAGTGGCCCAGGGGAGAAGGGGAGAGGGGACGCTGCGCTGTTCTCAGGCGGACGGTGTGCAGGGGTTTACACTTTTGTTCTAGTTACCGTTCGCCTCTTTTAAAATGCAAATGTGCTGTGTGAGCAGCTCACAGACATTGAAGAGAGATTTGGATCAGCAGCCTGGAGAATTAAACTCTAAGTCCAGTTTCGTTCCTACTTGGCAGTGTGACCCTAAGTAAATCATTTCACCTTGTTCCCATACAGAGGGTTCTTCACTTACAGAAAACGGGAGGGGACAGAACCTTTGGTCTAGATCTGGGGGACAGGGCCGGGGGTGGGGGGAGGTGTCAGTGGGCAGAACTGTATTTCAACAAAACTGGTTTTCTTTGTTTTCCTACGCCTTTTATTTGGGGCATTTAAAAACATTATTCCATAAAGAGGTTCAAAAATTGCTAAGGAGCTCACTGTGCAAACAAAACATTAAGGAGCCTCAGGACAGGATCCCGAAGGCACTTCCCAGCTTGGTGACCTGTGTGATGAGGGGGTGAGTGGTCAGAGAGGAAGAGGGAGAGGCCATTACGGAAGATGGGCTCAACAGCTGGGACCGGAGAGGGCCTTGAGAGGGTGTCAACAGAGACAAGCTGCAATGCTGCCACCCTGGTGAAAGCCACAGGTACCAGAGTGCAGACACATGACATTGTGGGTCCCTAAGAGGTGTGCATGTGCAGCCAGGTGGCTTGGAGTTGTCCTGTGTGCATGCATGTGCTGGGGTGAGCACCTGGCGGAGCTGCCTTCTCGGGAGTATTTTTTAACCTATCCGAACCCCTGAGTCAGGACCAATTTAGAGTTTGGGGGTGGTTTGTACTTTTCATAGTGTCCCCACCTACTGGAACGTGTGTCTGCCGAGATGAGTCACCAGTATGATCCTGCTCCTCAGGGACTGGGGAGGGCAGCTGGGCACACCTGCCACCTGTCCCACCAGTGCCCCTCGAGGCTCCGCTCCAGAGCGGGGAACAGGCCTGGGGAACAGCATGTCTCGCCACTGCGGCCCAGAGCGGGCACAGGGCCCAAGGGGCCAAGAGATCAGAGGCCCTGGCTGAGAGCCACGTCCTTGCAGGCTGGCCAGGAGCCATGCCCACCCCCACGCCCCTGTGCCAACTCACTCCCGAATCTCATCGATGATCCTCTGCTTCTCCTCGATCTCGTCCCGGAGTCGGGACAGCTGCCTCTGGTGGGCCTCCCGGTGGCTTTCCATCTGCTGCTCCAGCGCCTTCTGCAAGCCGGGCCGGGAGAACACGTCAGGCCCTCGCCAGCCCTCAGCCCGCGAGGAGACAGGTCCTGCCCACACCCCCCAGGGTGGGCGGGACCTTTACTTTTTAATTTTTTTAAATTAAGAAGTAAAAATCTTATCTTCCAATCATTTTTTTCCTACATTTTTCTTTACTGTTTAAACTGGAACAAAAAAATAAAATAAAATCTCTATGTTTAAGATGGAAATTCAAATTTGGGGTGTTTCTTTGAAAAGGTAGAGGCGAGAGCAGTTTTCTTCCATTCAAAGGAAGGACAAGCATTTCTTTAGGAGTTAACCTAACGGCGTGGCCCGGGCCGTGACCGGGAGGTGCTTCTCTTTCCCTCTTTGTCAGGTACAGGAAAGAAAAATGCATGAAAGCAGCTCAACTACTATCTACAAACATCTCAGGGTGTCTGGACACCTCCATCTCCAGCTCATTTCTGAACCAGAGACCGGCTCGGACTGCCCGGCCGGGGTCCCTCCCTGCTCCCTCCTCTGCTGCCACACACATTGCTCAAGGAGACAGATTTTCCTGGAACAAGAAAACCCAGTCCAAATGCACGCCGGGCTCAGGGAAGGGGCGGCATACACACCTTCATTTCCTCAGCGTCCTGCAGCCGCGTCAGATGTTCCTTTTCCTTGTCCTGGAAGCTGACCTCGTGCATTTTTTCTGTTTTGAATTTTAAATGATGATTTCAGATTTAACTGAGAGTATTCTCCCCCAAAGTAAAAATTAAAAAACAAAAACAGAAGAATGGTAATGGCATGGAACCTCAGCTTATATCACCGATCACAACCAGGGTGTGCAGGGATGTCCCTCTGGAGGCCGACGGCTCCTGGGACCCGACCTGGGTCCTTGTGGGGGAGGGGCGAGTGTAGGGGCAAGGGGCTAAGTTGGAGTGGGCCACTCACTCTTCAACCGACTTGCACCTCAGCCTCAGAGCCCCGGTTCCCCACCGGGCCTTGTGAGTGACCCCTGAGGCAAAAACGTGCTTTGTAGATTATAAACAAGCTTTGCAGGTTATAAACGTGCTGTATAGATTATAAATGTGCTTGATAGATTGTAAATGTGCTTTGTAGATTATAAAGCACCCTGTGAATCTTAGTGGCATTTGGATTGATGCCACTATTAGCGTTCCAGAAAGATCTAATTTACCTCCCATGGGTAAGCTGTTCATTCTCTAAGAATCTGGAGTAGGAAAACAATCTATGGATAGGAACAAAGAAAATAGAAATATAAAATAACACTCTCCAGATTAAACACGAAGGCCCCATATTTGGGACAGGCTGCTGTCTGATACAACTGGGTCAAAGGGGACAGTCCCAGCCTGTCCTTGGTCAGTGGCCCCCTGAGCACACGGTGCAATGGGCAGCCTGAGTTGGCGGTGCGGGTGGAGGGAGCAAATGATTGAAGACAGTGACATTCAAATCATTAAGTTTCCTCTCTTATCTGTTCCACTTTATTTCAGGGTCTCCTGCTTCTATTTTATTTCCACTCAGGGGCGGCACTGCAGAAGCCATTTACAAGAGGAAGAAGTTCTTTTCTGTGTCAGGTTTTGGGTCGAGCTATTCCTAACACTCATCCGTTATCACATAAGGAAAACATGACAAGATCGCAGCTGGGGTGGGAATATTCTTTCTTTTTGAAATTTGCCTTGGCATTTGAATCAAAATGTATTTACTGAGCAAATAACTATATAATCATAAAGGAAATAAAAAAGGGTAACATCATCACCAATCCCATCACCCTACCGAAGCCTTTTAATTTCAAATATTAGTTTGTAGGCCTTGAAACACAGCATCCATTGATTTCTAAGTGTTTTAACAACAGCAAAACAAAAATCACACATTCTGGTTTTTAATCTCAGGTCACACTGTAAGCATTGCTGCAGCCTTCATCTACTTGATCTCCAATAGGAAAAAATTTTCTACTGAACAATGCGCCATTCTTCATTTAACCTTTGGACATTTAGGTGGTTTCCTTTTTTTCTACTAAGTAATTCTGCAATGAATATTTGACATTTGAGGATCACAATGTATGAAAAGTGTTATAACTATTACATGTGCTTTTCAAAATGCTTTCCCAAAGGACTTCAACAATTTTCATTGCAACCCATCCTATGTGTTTTCCCATTTCACCACAGCACATACGTCTGCAATCCCTTTCCGGTTTCTGCATGTCTCGTCCCCCACCTCTCTTGGACGTCTTCTATTTATTCAGATTTATCGAGTACTTCCTATGTGTCACGTGCTCCCCTAAGCAAAGGCTGCCTGGCAAAGCCAAGAGCTTGTTCAAAGCCTGGAGGATGCAGCTAAGCTAAGGCACGGGGTTGGGCACAAGGTAAGTTTGACTTTAGAAGAGTCCCTTTGGTGGCAGCACAGTGGCCAGCCTGGAGCAGACTGGGGGTGGGAGCCTCAGTGGATGGACACAATCACAATGCTTAGTTCGGTTAATGGTAGGGACAATGAAGATGGAGAAGAGCAGAACCAAAGGAGCATGTGGCAGGTCAAAGAGGCCTGGTCAAACGGGAGGCTGGGGTTGGAGAAGAGGGAGGATTCCGACTCGGGCAGCTGGGTGTGCAGAGGGAAAGTGGGAAGTGGAGCAGAGATGGAGGGCAGTCTTCTAAATGATGCCCCACTCCACCAATTATGCTATTGTTTTGAGTAGGCCTGGAAATCACTTTAATGGAGCAAAACTAAACATCGTGTGTTCAGTCATCCAGAGAGGGCCTGCCTTAGGCCAAGAGTTTGACATCTGCAAAGTAGTCAGTTATTTACCTTGGGCTCGGAGCTTGGCCAGCTCTTCACTGAGCGAGTCTTGGGACTCTTCCAGCTGCCTCCTCTTCTGTTCCATGTTCTGCATGTAGTCTGTCAGGGATTTGATCTTGGCTTCGTGCTTTAAAGAGGAGATAGATTAAAAGGAGGAATGAAATGACTAGCCGGTGGTCTTCTCAGCTTGCCTGGGACTGTCCAGTGGGAAAACACAGTGGAGGACGCGTCCCTGAATCCCTTTTTGAGTCCCAGTACCCAACGTGCACATATTCTGCCCTGTGCTTAGGATCTGGGATCACAGACTAACAGGGTCCTCTGTTTCTTCCCTGTGCTTCTCTGCTTTGCCCCCCGCCCCACACCCCTCACAGCCACACTCCTCTTCGCCATCCATGTTAGTGAGATGCCAAAGCCCAGGCTGTTTTTCCTCCTCACAGAGACCAGAGTATGCTGGAGAGAAAGGGACAGGGAAATGCCTCGGGCGAAGGGCTTCCTCTTTTAAACCTGCACCTCTGGATTGCATCTTTATAAGTCAAATATCATGGTTTTTCTTTTTCTGTCCCTCAAACTCACCAATACCTGTCTCATGGACTTTGCATTTTACAATTTCCTCTCCCTGGTAAGCTCTCCTCCCATCCCTCCCAGACAAGGACCTGGTTAGATCCCTGTATCACTCAGACCTGATTATTTTCTTAAAGCACTGAACTTTTGCATAGCTTATCTTACCCATTTTCTTATTTGTTAGCTCCATGAGGGTAGAGTACATGCTTAATAAATACTAGTGGGATGAAGAATGAATGAATGAATGAATGAAGTTCCTAGACTGAATGGAGACAGTAGTCACTTCTAGGCAGATGGAAATATGCAGACACTTCCCCCTCCAGAGCTACAGAGTTCACATTTAGGCAGAAAGACCCAGCAGACCAAGCTCTAATCTAATCTAATGAAATGACCTCTGAGAAGTGGGACTCTGTTGGTGCAGTTGTTTTACAAGCACAGCTTTTGGTCAGGAGGATGAGTATAAACAAAGATGATAATAGCATTTTAGCTGGCAATATTTTGTCAGATTCCTTAGGTCGTGTCAGAAAATAGACAGCCAAGTTTTCTCTTAATTTTGAACCCTAGGAAACAATGATTGAATCTTTAGCTTTGTGTGTTATAGCAGAGTACAAAATAGAACCTAATGGAAAGCTGTACTTGTGACTAGCGTAGAGAGCCCTACCTGACTTAGGTATTCTTTAACCCAAAACATCCTCGTATTCGTCACTCCCATTTCACATTCCCAAAGTCAGTGTTACTCTGAAGACCCAGGCACCTGGAGCCCCCATTCTGGGCTCCAAACTTCACAGCACCCCACGTAGGCCGTCCTCTGGCCGAGCCGCATCCCAGCGAGCATGGCCCGCCCGGAGCGCACACCCTGTCTAGAGCGCTCTGAGCACCGGGAGCCCAGAGACTCCCTCCCCCCGTAGCGCCGGGGCCACCCCTAGGCCCGGTGCTGCTGCCTCCACATGTATTTCAACAGAGTACGGAGGACGCAGGTGCACGGTTCCCTCAGATCCCAGAAAGCGCAGCTGGACTTGGATGTGGAGGCTGGTAGATCCCCATGGAAAGAGAAGACAGAGGCTACGAGGGCTCTATTTGCGCTCTGGCTTTGGCCTCCAAATGGCAGGCGCGGCGCTGCCCAAACGCACATGAGAGTAATATCAGATGGGACCTGGAAATCATACAGGAGGTGCACTGTGCCCTTATGTTTACTGTTTTTTCTTCTCAATTTTTAAGAGTTATATAAACAGTAAAACAGTAAAGCAAGCCCAGAAAGAATGGTATAAACTTCACCCCTAAACCACTCTAACTTATCCTCCTCATATTTCCTCCGCATATTCCTGGTCTTATCTATATGAATGCATATTTTACAAAGCTGCAGAGCATATGACAGGTACTACTCAACATTTTCATTTTCATTACCTTTATATAATGGTACTTTCCAAATGGCTAGGTTTAATCATTTTTTAATTTTTTCCTTTTTATTGAATTTATTGGGGTGACACTGGTTAACAAAATTATACAGGTTTCAGGTGCACAAACGCACAACATATCATCTGTCCACTGTAGTGTGTGTTCACCACCACAATTCAAGTCTCTGTCCACCACCATTTATCCCCCTGTGCTCTCCTCCACCTTCCCCCCGGCTCCCCAGCATTATAATTTTATTTGTAAAGGCAGCATAATTTCTTCCATATAACTTTACGTTATTACTCTATCAATAAATATTTGAGTAATATTTATTTACTCTACCTATTTTATTTTATCATAATGTAAGAAATATTGCATTCACATCTTTTATATAAGCTTCAATTTTTTAATCAGGAAATGATAATACTATATGAAACAAAGAATGTTCATTTTTATTACCAATTAAAAATACCATAAGTGAAATTACTGGACCAGAGTATGCGGTCTGCGTGGAAAAAGTCTAGCCATTGTTAATATAAGAATGGTTTGTGTGACACTGATATAACCAAGGAGAGTGGACTAGAATGTGCACGCGTGAACAATGATGACTTCACTGTACTAGTCAGTGGGAGCAGTAGACACCAGTGAGTGAGCACATGTACTGTGTGGCCATCACATTCAAAGTGACTAAGTGAGTAGAGCAATGAATCTGCATCGAATTTTATGTTCAGCTTGAACATTCCTCCATGGAAACTACTGGGATGATTCAGAAGGCCAAACCGATGGGCAGCTGGTGATTGGCGGCTTCATCATAACAATGTGCCTGCTCATGCATCACTTCTCGTGCAGTTTTTGGCGAAGCACAAAATTACCCAGGTGACTCAGCCCCACTACAGCCCAGATTTGGCACCTGCGACTTCTGGCTTTTCCCAAAATTAAAATCACTTTTGAAAGGGCAGAGATTTTAGACCATTGATGGGATTCAGGAAAATACAATGGGGCAGCTGGCGGTGGCTGGGAGAACTGTGTGAGGTTCCAAAGTTCTACCTGAAGGAGACTGTGGCATCACTGACCTATGTATAATGTTTCTTGTATCTTCTTCAATAAATGTCTCTATTTTTCATATTACATGACTGGATACCTTATGGATAGACCTCGTATACTTATATTATTCATGGTTTTTGATTCCCAAGGTGCCTTTCAAAAGGACTGACCAAATCATACTTTTTTTCAACAATGTATATAAATTCCACTATCACTCACTAGCATGAAATAATCTTTTCAATATATTTCTGCTTATTATGTTAGTTATAAAATGGAACCTTGACGTTTTAATTGCATTTGTTAGATTATTACGGTGGCAGACAAGGATGCTGCAGATGGTTCTATGATTACATATTACCATTACGTTTAAAAGCGTAAGAGAATGAGGTATGTGCTTATCTGCCTCTCAGCCCTGTTTGATACCCCACTCCATGCTGACACATACCTGTTCCCCCAAATGACTTCAGCTGTTTTAATGTGTGGTGTATGTCAGCGAGCAGCACACACTGGACCACTCACAGAAGCTTCAAACCCCAAACGCTAAGTTCAGACAACAGGCGCAGACCGGACACTAGGCTATTTTCTGAAACCACCGTACTAAAATGAAAATGCCATTCCAATGGGAAGGAGAGCAGCCTCCCTCACTGAGCAAATGAAATGGGCCCTGCAGCTTGAAACATCCCCAAGGCTTCGGGTTCACAGACGCTCTGGGTCGGTCCCCGCTCTGCCTTTCACTGGCTCCATGAGTTCGGACACTGCACTTAATCATCCTTAGTGTCCTTACTGGAAACACAGACACTATAATAAAACCTGCCTCCCGGAATTTTTTTTAAGATCAAGTGAGATAATGCATTTGATCAAGTGCTTAGCACAGTGTATGGCACATTGTAAACACGCAATGTCACTAATAATAGTAGTAGTAGCAGTAGTTTCTGTTCTCACCCATTAAATTGGCCTCTGGCAGAGATTAAAAAATGAAGGAATATTGCCTTAGCTCAAGGGAGTTTTAGATTCCACCCAATCTTATCCATTTATTATTAGGTTGATCAAAAAAATCACATTTTTTTCCATATGATGGCTCTCGGAGCGCTGAGTTGTCTTCAACTTCATTCGAAACAAGTTTGTTAGACTATATTGTAACAGCTGTCATACCAGCGTGCATTTAAAAAAAAAACCTTATCAAAATTGGTGAATTTTTGTGTAGCCACTTTAATATTGAAGATGGAAGAAGATATAGAAGATATGCAACATTTTCAGTATAATTTTGCTTAGTTATTTAAAAAAAAATAAAAACGCAACTGAAATGCAAGAAAAGATATGTGAGGTGTATGGAGAAGGTGCTGTGACTGAGTGAATGTGTCAAAAGTGGCTTGTGAAGTTTCTTGGTACCACTGACATTTTGGCCAAATAACTTGCTGTGGGGCTGTCTTATGCATTGGAAGATGTTTAGCAGCACCCCAGCCTCCACGCATTAGAAGCCGACAGCAGGAGATAACCAACATACTTAAAATACCCAAATCAATAAAGTTATTCGTGAAAATGAAAAATGTGTCTTTATTTTAAGGAAAAAATGTAATGGACTCTTTGGCCAACCCAGTATGTCTGTCTGTCTGTCTGTCTCTCTCTCTACCTATCTACTTACCTACCTATGCACATACCTGCTTACAAGATAGCTAGATAGAGATATATAGACACATCCTTTAAAAAAGGACTGCAGATAGTTCATGTAACTCCCACAGCCACGTCTAGCCCGGGTGAGGAAGAAGCCTGGGCCGCCACTGGCTGGGGCGGCCATGGACAAGCACTATGTAAAGCAAAGTTTGCCGATATCCCCAATACGCACCACCGGTCTCAGTAATAGCATGGAGGAAGCAGATTTCAAGAGAACGCGGGTGTGAAATGAAGAGGAAAGGTGTGACCTACCTGGGAGATGAGCAGCTGGCAGGCGGCCAGCTCCCGCTCGCTGGCATTCATCTTCCTGTTGGAGTCCATCTGGGCGCTCTCGAGCTGCTTGCTGCGGTTCACCAGGGACTTGACCTCTGACTTCATCTTGCTGATGTACAGACGGGCCATGGTGAACTCCTCTTCTATGACTCCATTCACATCTGCCAACTGAGCACAGGAGGAACACAGTCAACTACTGCTTATAATTTTCAGGGGTTCAGGGGCCTCTGAAACCTGTCCATAGAGTCTCAAGATGTCTGTGGGTTCCTGGTTAAGAACCCTTAATTATAGGACCACAAGCTGAAAATGATCTAAAAAGTATTACATGGTCAACCTCAAATTCTCGGAAAACTCAGGTGAAACTTTTAATTAAAAACCTCTACTAAATATAATCCTCAATTAGCCAGGTTTTCCTTTACAATAGATTTTTAGGATAAAAGCAATAATAAGACAAGAAAAAGGCACTGAAGATTGAAATAAGAGAAAGCTCTGACGAAGGATTCCATTCGATGTCTTACACCTTATATTTCTAGAGCAGCACAGAGGGCCAGTGTTCCTAAAGTGACTCTGAGCCCCTAAAAGAACTCCAACCAAGTTTTCAATTATGTTCTCTATAGTCTGCTAATCAGACAGAAAAGTAGTCTAATGGTCAGAATATGTACAACTAAGGGTTGAAATAAAAGAGATTTTCTTTGTATTGTCCTCAACTAAACAAGAAGAACAACAACAGAAATCCAATGAGTAAGAATTGCCATTACCAAAAGCCCCCCAGATGAAGGTTTTTCTGTGTGACTTCTCATTACTACCAATCTACATTTCCTTGACTCTATAAGCAGACAGGACTCTTATTATTTAAGATCATCTGAAACCCACCTTTAGAAGAGAAGGTTCTGACAGCCAGCATTCCTGCATGATCTCATATTTAGTTTCTAAGTTTCAGAGCGCTACTGGAAACAAAAATTGACACAAGATAATTCCGCTAGAAACCCTTTTGCTGAAAAGCAAACATGCTCTGGAAGGGCAATTGACCCAATGAGCAAAGTAACTATGTGCATATTTTGTTGAACCACCAGAGGGCACCCTAGCACCTCAGGAGAAAGCAAGAGCACTGTCCAGAACCCAGACCATGAATAGAGGCTTCAGCTCATTCTAGGACATTGATTCCAGCTGTGTTCCTTTCATGTTCCACAGTATACTCTAACAGCCCACTTTTGTCACTATTGCTGTCATTAATTCATCACATGACTAATTTTTCAGTAAACATTTAAGAGTTAGGAATAATGGAATTGTGTATCAACCCTGAAAATTGGTAGCAGACAGGAAGTACACAAATGGCACAGCATGCTGAACACCTGTAACTTGGTGTCTACCCTCCCTTAAGAATTCCGCTACAGTACTTGTTAAATCAGTGTCGATCAACACAATTCAGGCTTACGTCAACAGCAAGAAAAATCTACAAATATCAACATATGAGTCCATTTTAACTTAATGGAGGTTCTTGCGTTACCTTCCTGACTGTGAGAAACGTGTCTACTAACACCACTCCTCCTTACATATTCCTTTTATAACCCTAAAGCACAAAGATAATGAGTAAGAAGAACCTGCAATCTTTACATTTTTTTTGTTCCCCTATCTTTGTGATTGGTTGAACATGGAAGAGATGAGTAACTCATTCTTTATCCTGACCAGGTGTGCCCCACACATTGTCTAGTTTTGGCAGAAAAGTAAGGGAACATCCGTATCTTCTACGTGGAATTCACAACCTACGCCAGACCCTAGGGGCTAAACATCGCTGAGAAGACAAACCCCTCTGCCTCCCCAGGTCTGTCCTTAGACGAGACCACTTTCCATTCTGTGCCCGATCCCATGTGAATTGGGGAAGAACAAAAATATATATGTCCAATAATCGGCTTCCTCCTAAATGACAGCTGGCTATTTCCTCCCCCAAACCAGAACCAGGACCGCAGAAGACTACTCTTGTCCTAGGAAATCTACAAAGAGATTTTGCATCTATGCCTGATGGAAAATAAAAACAGTATTTCAAACAAATGATCTTAACTGTAATGGTTCCTACCCCATAAGAGTTCATATATTTAGTCATTAAGTTCAAAGTTTTCAGTAATTCTAGTTCGCTGTTATTTCAAAAGGAAGAATCAGAGTTTGTCGCTGCAATGTTATTTCTTCCTCTCCCCTGGGCCTGACAATGGCTACGGCAGTACACGCTCGACCTGGATCCAGCACCAATGACCCATCCGGGGGAAAGGGCTGCCTGCCCCTCCTACTCTGCCTGTGGAGGATGAGTCACCCCCACACACACACACACAACTACCCCCTGCGCACGTCCGGCTGGACCAGGTGCCGTGTCCAGGACAAGTAAAGGAAAGTAAGGTGGCTGCTTACATTCTAAGACACAAAAATCAGAATGAGACTGAAAGAAGTCAATGTGGGCCAAAAGAAAATTAGGCAGATAACCCATCCATTTCACTTACTCTACCTCTATTCTATTAGTTCGTAGCTGGATTCCTGAAAAGTCTTTGTTTAAAATTTAAGGAAAACGCACTGGCATAGGCACATGCAAAGAAGAGGAAGCTCACTAATAAACCTGACAAAGCCAACAGTGGGCTCATCTTGTCATCAGCTGGTCTCATCTTATTTGTTGACTAAACAAAATACTGCCAGACCCCATTTCAAGACATGATTGAGCTGGAGAAATAAGAGTTCTGTTTCCCGACCGTGCAGGCCTGTCGTATTCTGGAACTGATGGCTGAGGAGACCCATCTTCCTCTCACATCACGGCACTGCCAGGAGGGACCTTGTGGGAGCTAAAAGGATTTTAAGAACAAAAACACAAGACCACTGGAAAAGATTTCCTAGGTTTGCTCATTTTCTTAGATCAAAATAATTATATCAACTGAGTAGTCCTGACAATAAGGAAAGTATCTGTAATAAGTGGGTCTTCATCAAACGAAAAAGCTCTACACAGCAAAAAAAAAAAAACATCAACAAAATGAAAATGCAACTTATGGGAGAAAATTTGTGTAAATTGTCTATTTGGTAAGGAGTTAATATCCAAAATACATTAAAAAAATTATAAAATTCAATAGCAAAAAAGCCAAACAATCTGATTAAAAAATGGACAAAGGATCTGAACAGACATTTTTTCAAAGATACACAGATGGCTAACAGGTACATGAAAAGGTTCTCAACATCTCTAATCATCAGGGAAATGCAAATCAGAGCCACAGTGAGATACCACCTCACACCTGTTAGAATGGTTGTCATCGAAAAGACAGAAATAAAAGTGTTGGCAAAGCTGTAGAGAAAAGGGAATCCTACTGCACTGTTGATGGAAATATAAATTGGTACAGCTGCTATGGAAAACACTAAGGAAATTCCTCAAAAATTAAATACCTTAAAAGTAGAACTACCATATAATCCAGCCACTCTACCTCTGGGTATATAAGCAAAGGAATTCAAATTAGAATCTCACAAGGATATCTGCATTCCCACATTCCTTGCAGCATTGCACACTATAGCTAAAATACAGAAACAACCTAAGCGTCTGTCAACAGATAAATGGATAAAAGACATGTGTGTTTGTGCAATGGAAAATTATTCAAATTATTCAGACATGAGAAAGAAGGAAATCCTGCCATTTACAACAAAATCCAATGGACCTTCAGGATTCACCCCTCAAGTGAAATAAATCAGACAAAGAAAAACAAATACAATATGATATCACTTATATGTGGTATCTAGAGAATCTGAAAACTTCAAACTCAGAGAAACAGAGAGTAGAGTGGTAGTTACCGGGAGTTTGGGGGTGGGGCGGTGGATGGGGGAGTTACTGGACAGAGGATACAAACTTCCAGTTTTAACATTAGCAAGTATGGAAAGTTAACACACAGCATGGAGATTACAGCTAACGATACTGTATCACATACTTGAATGCTGCTAAGAGAGTAGCTCTTAAGCGTTCTCATCAGGAAAAAGAAATGGTAACTGTGTGATAAAATGAAGGTGGTAGATAATGCGTGGGGTAATTATTTTGCAACATATAAATGTATCATATCAAGATATTGTACATCTTAAATTATGCAATGTTATGTGTCAATTATATCTCAAAAAAGCTGGAGGGGGGGTGAATTATCTGTGCCCATATGATACATCTAAGAAATATCTGCATATGTCATAGGACTTCTGAGCTGACAAACTTCAATATAATCTGGCTCCCCTTGTCGTTTTACAAGTGAGGAAAACGAAGCCCAGAGAACTAAAGTGACTTGCCCAGAGTCACCCACTCTTCCCTTTAGATCTCATAGCCTTAATAATTCAATCACAATTATAAGAAAAAAAAAAAAAGAATGATTAAGACTATGATGCTCTACAAGTGAGAGTTATCAATGAAATTAACTAGTTATCAATGACTTTAACTAGGGCATCCAATGTCTGGAATCCAAAAATATCTTTAAGACATCCAGTTGAGTATTTAAAAATAATTTCAATCATACCTCAGATTCCCAGAGGTAAGGACGCTTTTCAAATGCTGAAGCACCCAGACACTCGTTGATTTCATTAGCATTTTTCATCAGCTCTATTTTAAAACTTAGCATAAAAATATCTCCCTTTATCGTTATCAGTAGCAGACGCCAACCTCCCTCCCATAAATCAATTCCACCTTCATATTTCAAGGGCTATTTAATCACCCAAACGTCAGAAGTTTATAGCTCAATAGCAGTGTATGCTTCTAAAAATTCTTCTAAATCATCGAATATAAAAGCACCAAATTGAAGCTTAACAGGGTTAATCCTATAGTATCTGAGAATTCTAGGCTGAAATTAGATTCATTCATAAAGATTCATGAAATATTCAGTTACAATAGAGGTTCCATGAAAGAATGATTAGGTTTTGCAAGAGATCACATACTCTAAACCTGGAGCTGGTAACCACCCAAGAAGGACTTTCTACGCTTTCCAGAAATGTCTATAAACAAACGTAATCTCGGGAACCTTTCTAGTACAATCCCAGCTCAAAGACTTAGTGTTCCCACAAAGCAGGCTAATGTAGTACTCCACCTTTTAAAAGTCAAATGGCTAAATTCAAAGACTTTGGTTTTAGAGGCTTCTGAGGTGAAAGCTGAGCAATAGAGCACCAATTGCTGGCTTGATTAAAACCACGCATGTATCACTGGCTACTCTGTGTGAGGTGCTGTATTATTGTAAAGCTACAGTAGTCAAAACAATGCACTATCGGCCTAACGCTTAGATCAATGAAACAAAATGGAGGGACCAGAAACAGTCCCATGCACTTTTGGGGGGCGGGGGGTGGATCTGTTCACTGTCCTCCTGGGCTGACGGTTTCATGAGTGTATATGTATGTCATAATTTCTCAAACTGTACACTTTAAATAAGTTCAGCTTACTTTACATCAATTATACTTCAAAAAAGCTATTTTTTAAAATGTGTCTATCTAACTTTACAATGGCATCTCTATTTTGTGGCATGTTTTTCTTGGCTGAGAACTTGGTTTATTCTCTCTCTTCCCTCCATTCCTACCTCATGGACAACTTTTTACCACCCCAGTCTTCTCACCTCCCTTACTTCCTTGTCATCAATGGCACCAATGCGCACGATACCAGGGGATTATTTAGAGTTGGCTTCAGCCAATGATAGTAGCCCTATTTCTCTGCTTTCCCAGCTTCTACTGAAGTGTGGGGTGACCCACCCCTGGCCAATAGAGCATAAGGGGATGTCTGGGTGACTTCTGGCAGATAGTTCCCTCCTGAATGAAAGTGACTGCTTTTTCAGCCCGTCCTGCCTTGAAGGGAGTTGTGTTAGGATGCAATGACTGGTGCTATAGCAGCTCTCTTGCTACCATGAGACAAAAACCTAAAGATGTGAAAAAGTAACAGGCTAATGAAAGCAGAGAGGAAATAAAAGGCCTGATCCTTGACATTGTTGAAACAATGCACCAAACCAAAATTTGCTTCTAAAACTTTAATAAACAGAAGAATGGCTTGAGGAATCTTGTTAAAATGAAAATTCTAATCAAGCAGGTTTGAGGTGGGCCTGAAAGTGTCTCTATTGTCAATTAAGTTCCCAGGTGACACAAATCACAACCTGAATAGAAAGGTTCTAGACTTCTCACACTGTGCATAATTACATGTGGCTTTGTTTTTGGAGCCACTGTTAGAATTCTATTGCTTTCATCTAAAATTTCCTACTTCATGCTGATTGGTTGCGGAATTTTCACTCTGTTGGGTTCTCAAAGAAAAGGAAAAACACAATTCTGAGACTAGAACTGTTAGTTAACCTATCAGATTCCGAATTTCTGTAACACTGGCATGTAAGTTTAAGGAATAAACCAATTTACATGACATCGACCAAGATCTGAAGCCATTTCCTATATTTGAAAGGTAAACTTCTTTTCTCTTCCTCCTTACCCAAATAATCATTCACTAGGCATTCAACCAGCCCTTTGGTCATTCTTACTCAATATTACAAAGCACATGGCAGATGCAAAGCCCTGTGCTAAGCACTGGATATTAGGGCGAATATAGCACAGACCCCGCTTGCTTAGGACCATGCCCCTATAAGAACAGATCAACAGAATAAAGAGGGGCTAACTTACCGTCTTCACATCATTGGTGCCAATAATTCCACCTATCTCCCCCAGATCCTTCAACAGCAAATTCAGGATCTCAGTAGCTCTCTTTTTCTGGTGGTTGCTTAGCTCTTGAAGCTGGCTCAGCTCTCTCTGTGTGGTTGTTAAAGTAGTCTGAAAAATACATTTCCACAACAAATTAAAAGGGTTGCCCAGTGCTTTTATACACTCAGCACTGCAATGAATAACAACATATGCAGGATAGAGTTCTGTTACCATTTCATGCGATTTCAATATAAGGGTCCTGTTAAGTCAAACTGTCATATAGCACTGCATTCTTTGATGAGAAGAGGAATTTGTCTTGGCCTGATATGTTATGTCTACTTATCAGATGACAATTTCCAGGTTAGTGAAATAAGTTATTAAAAATAAATAAAGCCCAAAAGGAGCCTTTAGGTTTGTAACGTGTAATCGCATCTTCCTACCTACCAGATGTTCTGTGTCAGTTCACACTCTCAGGGGTCTTCACGTACCTGCAGGCACCCCCACCCCTAGTTCCAAGCAAACCTGCTCCCTGGACTGCTTCCAAGTTCCCATCTGACTTCAGTCTGGGAGGCCCAAAGGGACATTAATGAGTTTAGAAAACAACTTAGGAAAATTCTAACCTTCACAGAGACACTGAGTTGAACATCCTTCATCTCTTTTCAAAATACATCAAGTTCGGCAAGATCATGCTTCTTATTCCATTTCATTGCCTGACATTAATAAGCCCATATTTTTTCCACCCCTCATGTATGTTACCAAAAGGTATTCATTTTTAACTAACCAAAACTCTCAACATTGAAAGAACAGCCGTCTTTTGGTGTCTTGGTATCAATTCAGCCAACAACAAAAAATAATAATTCCCCTGAAGTATGGAGCTACGGAGGTTAAGGCAAAGATATCCATGCAATTCTTCCATATGCAGCTGTTTTACCAGAGCACTTTTTAATGATCTGACTAAATGAGCCCAGTAGTACTTTGGTTTGACAAAAAATAAAAATTGTATTGTGGAAAATGTTTCACTGTTTTGAGAAGCACAAATACCAAGGACTGTAAAGAACCCCGTAGAAAATAATAAGCAGAAAAAATCTAAGTCTCTTTCTTCATCCCTAAGTGACTTCCAGTCTGTTTTTTTGTTTTTGTTTTTGTTTCTGTCTTGGCATTACCACTGCTTATTTCGTTCTGTTTTTAAAATCCATAGTAGCAGTAGCTCCTATCTCAGGAAGCCATTTAAAAACTCTTCCTTCATGTATTTGAATGTACAGAGTGAGGAGCCTTTTCCATCAGCTCTCCGGTCAGCAGCTTAGAGCTTTCCTGTACCATCTGCTACTTCTCCTTGCCCGGGAGAACTGGATCTTTTCCACAAAGCGCTCTGGGCACAATCCCATGGTACCAGACCATTGGGCCGAGGTGCCAAGGGCAGCCGGGTACAGCCATTCAGCTCCCCACCACCCATTGTCCAAGTAGAAAAGGACAGAATGGGCACATCCCACCACCAGCCACTTTGCCAAATGCTCACTGGCCCTGATGCCATGAGCTCACTTTGCAGAACCTGCAGCATCTTTCACTGGGAGAATCTAAAAATTAGGAAACGTGAGACTGAAGCACTGCTTTAAAACAGGACAACAAACAAACCAGCGCCGTCCGGGGTCAGCACAAGAAGCTGTGGGAGGGACTGGGTTTCACTCAGGAGGGTATAAGCACAAGAGCGCAATCCACTGCCTTCCACGGTCACCCACTCTTGCCTGCTGACACAACCATTTGAGATTTATTTATTGATACCATCGCAAATGCACTGGTCCATGCTAAGTGCTTTATGTAAATTATCACTAATTCTCACTCCCTGAAAGAAGCATGTTATTATCGCCACTTTTACAAATAAGGGAAAAAATACTCAAGACATTTAAATGTTTCAACTACGGCCTAATAGCTGTTAAGTCAAAATCTGAACTAGTGCTTTTCTGGCTCCGAAGTCTGCCCCCCTTGACAATTCCACGAGGCATCCTGCTAACACTGTAAATCCCCTGGTTATAAAACGGTTGTGCTGTGCAGTTCTAGGGTATGTGGATGAAGTCACTTACACAAAATATTTCAATAACTGGATGATTTCAGAGAACGCATCTAAGTCTAACACTGAAAAACCATTCAGCCAACTGCCTTCCTCTACACAGTCTGTCAACGAACAGGCACAAGCACCGGACCGGCTGCGAGGGAGCCCCAACCCCAGACACAAAGGCTCCAACCGTTTTCTGGGCCAGCTCGTCTGTCAGCTGCTCATTGGCCCTGGTCTTGTCCTCCACCTCCTGGGACTTCTGGTCGTAATTGACAGCCAGCTCCTCCAGGGCCTGGAGAACTTCTTTCACCTCATCCTTGGCTGCCTCATTTTCAATCTGGAGACGTGTCAGCTCCTCTTGGATCTTCTCGTAGTCTCTTCTCGTGGAAGCTAAAAGCTGTGGACGTGAGATGGCATGGAACGGGTGAGCCTAATGTTTGAATGTTTGTGTTCTGTTCCGTATCCAAAATAAAGTAATTTTAAAAAACAGATAACAAGAAAACAAACTGGAAAAGCTCAGGATGACTAGAAACCCTACGGCATATCCAGATGCTAAATTTAAAAATAGCACATTATTTCAAAAATGTTTCTTCTTTGTTCTTTTCTTTACTCTTTTTTTTTCTTCTTTTTAGTTTAAAACTGCATAGGCTTAACTCAAATAATTGACTACACATCAAAAATCACCACACTTCATAGCTGGCTGGCTATTCCACATGTTTAATAAAGTATGGGGGTGAATCATTTCTGAAAACAATAATAATACTTACATGGCTCTTTAATATTATCAGTATTTCACATTGTAAACTGGTCAATCTCAGGGTCAACCAAAACAGAATAAAAGAGTGGTCATTAATTTTTCTTTATATTCATCATGGATGCACAGAAGCATATACCCAAAATATTAACAAGAGTTAAAAGTAAATGACTGGGCATGTAGATGCTTCATTATCTTGGTGCCTACTGTATTTTCTGATTTTCCTTTAATGAACACATATTGCCTTGATATCATAAGGGAAAAAAAAAGAAAAGTATTAAGAGTTTTTTTTAACTGTAACAAAAAGGAAATTTTATCACAGGCAATTGTACCAAGTTGGAAATGCGAAGGAACAGAATGGGAAAAAGAGGGCAGGAAATACAAAGCAAACAGAAGACTCAGCTGTAGTTAAGAGGCAAGTCAATTAAATATGGTTCATCTCACTGCAAAGGCATACATGATCTCCCTGCCAAGGAAAGTATTTGGGGAGTGGGCATAATCCTTGTCCCAGAGAGATGAAGGAGAACAAAGAGGCAAAGGAAGGAAATGGTTATTTAAAAAGTTCAGTCTATGGGAGGCTGGGAGCGGGGACACGAACCCAAGCCACCTGCTATAATTGCATCGCGTGATCCAAGCCATAGCATTTTAGCGACAAAGCAGAAAGCACCCTAAAGCACAAAAGAGAAAAAATATACTTGATAGATCATCTGTCTTTTCTTTGTTTAGGTTCCTGTTTGTAAAATGCTTGGCAAAACGCAATGCAATACAGGCACTTGCAGGAGAACTGAATACCATCAGGGGGACGCAAAACAATTTGCCTCCTTTTTATTGTATCCCATCTACAGGAACACAGCATGTGGACCCCTTTCCTCTCTGCTTTCCCTTCCTCTGTCTTCTAATTTTCATTTGCTTGTTTTTTCTACGAGATAGCACGGGAACACGGCGTGTATCAAATACCTGAGAAGGCTGATTTGCAAAGCTGAAAAAGGTTAAAACGGCAGAAAACAGGAGTGCCGGGCACGGGGCCTGAGGAAGCAGAGCCACCCTTGTCCAGCTGCTGAGATCCTCTGTCTCTGCTCTTCTCACACCGAGTGTAGCAACCAGGGTTCACTCTCAAAATCCCAAGGTTCTACAAAGTCAGAGCCTTTTCTGAATTCATATTTATTTTCTAAATTCAGGCAAAATCAGCCTTAATAGGCACTGAAAAGAAATCTCTCAAGAAATTTCTACACGATTCAGTGATTTTGAAAAAATTCTTTGCAAATTAAATTTCTGGGACAAACATCAACAACAAAGAGTAATAAAAGAACTTTGGGAAAAAAATTTCTTACAAACTTTACCTCATCCTGATCCAACATCTGCTGCTTTAGCTTTTCAGCCAGCTGGCTCTGCTGGTTAATTTCATCATCCTGAAACGAAACATCATGTTTAATTCTTTTTGGTTAGTTATGTCATTTTAGATATCCTGGTTTCCCAAGACTGTCGGATACCAGGATGCCAGCTGTGAGCTTCCCAATAAAATGAAGGGCGTGGCATGGCGCTTCCCCACATAATAAAGATCGGTTCTGGGATCTTGATTTCATTAAAATCGCTCCCACCCACCTCTGTCAGCAGAAGAACCATCTGGGTACTCTGGAAAATATAATATCTTATACATTCAACACAACCCCTGCTCTTTCAGAAATCAGAGATCCTGGGCTTGGGAACTGAAAGGGACTTCAGAAATCTCTTTCCCAATTCAGAGATGTTAATGGTGAATTCCTAGCTTAAAAAATAAGGCAGTGAATTTCTAACCGTCTGCACTGTAATATATTCATGGCCCAAATACTGTCAAACACATCAGTGGACCAGGAATGTTGACACGTGATATGTAGGAGAGACCAGTATTTCTACTTGAAACCTCTTACTTAGATTGGAAAAACACTTACTAGTGAATTAATCTTTGGCGTGAGCAGAACTCCCTGTCGATCAGAAGTTAAGTTTCTCAACCAGTTTGAAAGAAAAACACGACCAACAAAACACTCAAGGAAGCTGGGGGGGAGAGCAACGTTAATTCTTACTTTCCAGCCTGTCACTGATGCCCTCGAGCAAATTCTTCTCCTCACTCTCATTTTCTGACAGCAGGTGCTGCCACCACAAAGCCAGAGCTGCCGGGTCTCATTGCCCATGGAAGCATCTCTGCCTCTCCCTAGACGTGTCCACCCAGCACGGGCAAAGCAGCAGGTGGATGAGGCTCAACTGCATGAGGCTCAGCGTTCACAACAAATATTCTCCTGAGCTGAAATGCACATCTGAAGCACAGCCTGTGAGAACGACAGCTTGGCTTCACATGTGCCTCCCTCCCTTACAAACAGCAGAAAATCCTAACTGATGACACTCCTCGGGTCTATACCCCAAGCAGAGTCAGATTCCATTCAGTAGCGTGGGGTCCCTCTTTGTGCCGATGCTGCCCAGGTGACATCATCAGCAGCCCATGAAAGAGAGTCAGAGGGAGGGAGGGAGGGAGGGAGGGAGGGAGGGAGGGAGGGAGGGAGGGAGGGAGGGAGGGAGGGAGGGAGGGAGGGAGGGAGGGAGGGCTTGACTGTGCTCTCCACCTTCTATGGAGGTGAGGTGAGGGCTAAATTCAAGGGCCTAGTTGACAAACCTTATTAGCAAAATCTCAGTTTCCCACGAGATATTCTCCAGCCTGCCCGCCGTGCCGATGCATACATTTAAATCAGATTAACTCGGTGTCACAACTCATGCTGTCCGCAGAGCAAGAAAATTCGAAAATCAGGACCGCAGGACCTGCATTTCCCTTTCCTTAGTGTCGTACATCTTTTGGCCTTAATTCTCTCCTTAAGGACATCCTTTTTCTACTGAACTTTTTACTCTGATTTTTTTTTAATGGTTCCCAAAATACTCATGGCCTTCCTCCCCAAATCAAATTTCTGATAGGAGAATTAGGGAAATTACACGAAACAGAAACTGCCAAAAATGGTACATCCACAACTAAGAGACTATTTTGCAGGACTTACTTTCTCTTCTACTTTGTAAACTTGGAATGTTGGCCACTAGGAACAATTTTGTGTTATGTTCCTCAGCACATAAATATTAAACAACTTAACATAAAAGACGCAAGGAGTTTAACATCCGGAGTTGCCATCTTCCCCTGGGATATATGAGCAACAGCTACAAGTGATATAAATCATAAGAGAAGACAAATGGGGGAACAAGCACTTTGTTCTTATCCTGTGTTCATTTCAAAGCCTGAAGACACAGGCTTCCTCTCCTGACAGGTTTCAAGTGGGATGAGGCGATGATTTTTGAGGTACAGTGAGAAACCAAGGGCCCCTATCTCCATCTGGGAAGCATTAAGAGCAGGGATTACATTATAAGGACATAAATCACTGTACCAGAGACATTTCCCAAACTACATTTACCCTTTAATAAGGCAACTGCTCTTAGGAAGGAGCACAGTCGATTGCGATTTTTAAAAATGTTTTCAAAAACTTTCAGAATAAGATGTGGTGCTTCATCTCTATGTTATTCAAGTACGTCTCGTACACCGTGTGTACACATGCACACTCTGATGCTATTAAGATGTAGTCCATGCATAACAGATTTTAAAGCCCTTTTCAGAAAATATTCTTGTACTTGAATTTCCTCACCATTAAATAGATATGTTGCCAATGGGTCACTGGTCACCTTTAATTAGAAAGATGCTTTTGTTGATGTTAATCAGTGAAAAAAGGTTCAACCTCTATTTCTACTTATACTCAATTCCTCCTGAGAGACTATCTCCAGTAGTGCAGGGGTATGGGAAGGGTGATGGGGAACATGCGAAACAGCACCAACACCAGTTTGCTCATCTTATAATTCTGCTTTCAGCCTTTCTAATGCCACATACGACGTGGCTTCTCCTTTAAGCGAACAGAAAGGGAGAAGAGTGAAAAGAAAGAAACGAATAGGGACTGAGCATAGCTATACACTAGAAACTTTTAATCTCCACGGCAAACTTTTGAAGTAACAGATGTGAGCCCCATGTTGCAGATGAGAAAACATCTTCGGCAGACCAGGTCATCGACACAGGTCTCAGCATTTTAAGTCACAGATCTGACTCTAAAGTGCATGATTTTCCATCACATAGCACTGCCTTGGGAGAACACCTGTCCTTAGACCCATGGAGGGACTCCATAAGGGGACAGAACGGGCCACATTCTGCATAGGTTCGTTCACGAGCGCTGACACGTTCCTCATTTAAAGGTTGATGTTTAAACAGGATGAGCACTGGACTGGGAGTCAGAAGTTGTGTAACCTCATTGCAGCTCTGCCACCTACAGGTGATGTGAACTTGGGCAAATAATGTAAACAAACCTGGCTAGTTTCTCATCTAGGCCTAGGTACTTCCGGTGCTACCACTTAGTAATCTATGAAGGTACCACATTCCAACTCATGTATTCTTGAAAGTATCACACCACTCACACCATCAGAAGCATGAACTACCGTCTAAAGCCCTTAAGAGGAGGGCAAATAAGAATGACAGCCAACAAGGCAGTCCACAGGGAGAGTTACTGAGGTCACACCACTAGGTCGGGTGCCCATCCAAGGCTGCGGCTTTGGGCTTGGCCCTTTCCCAGGTCTCTTGGCGTCACCCTGTGAATGGCCACAAATGCTCACCTCGAAATATGTACTTACAGGGTTTTTAAGGCATAAGCTAAAGGGAAACGAATGATATGACAGAAAATGTTCTAGGCTGGTCATCAGGAGGCAGGAGCTCTAGGGTCAGCTCAGCCAACAACCAACTGAACACTGCCAAGGCATGGCATCGCACCACTCCGAGCTCGAGCCCAGGCCTCATTATTTCCTTTTGTCAGCTGGATTCAAAATTCTGAAGTCTTTTTCCAATCAATGAAAACGCCTCATGCCACAAAGGTAAATGACCCCAGTTCCAACTGTGGCAGGTGTCTATTCATAGATAAAAGACTACAGAATCAGGCTATCACCCCTCATCTAAGATTCTTTGAGGATTTTTAAAAATGAAACCAAAAATTCTAAAACAAGGAAAAAAATTACACTATATTTAAACAATAGCATTTCTTTGGAGAAATCACGAAATTGTCTATACTGGTAACTTATTTTTTTTTTAAGCTTTTGTTTATTTTTAGAGAGAGGAGAAGGGAGGGAGAGAGGGAGAGAAACATCAATGTGGGGTTGCCTCTCAAGTGCCCCCTACTGGGGACCTGGCCCATAACCCAGACACGTGCCCTGACTGGGAATCGAACTGACGATTCTTTGGTTCGCAGGCCGGCGCTCAATCCACTGAGCCACACTAGCCAGGGTGGTAACTTATTACTGATCTCCTTTTTACTTTGAGGGTTTGTGTAAAATACCTGGGCAGAAATGAAAGGTAACAGTAAGTCAAGTGCCTAAAGGGCAATTAACCCAGCTCCCACAGAAGTGAAGAGCTTATTAAATATGTCACCAAAAGGGTAAGATGACCCGAATTTAACATGGTGGTTATAATGCAAACTCCCAGAGTCACAAACTCAAAGCAGAACAAGCTTCCTTAAGGCGACCAGTCACGTTTCCCTTGTAAAGGTGAAACCAGACTCTGAGCTTTACTCAAAAGAGAGGCCAGGAAGATTAATGGCAACGTTAACATAGCAAAGCTGTTTCATCCAAGCCAGGGGTGTCCCTGAGCACTCTGAGCTGAAGCACAGCAGAAAAGATTAAATCAGAATAAAAATATCAGCAACCTTGATGAAATGAAGTGAAAGGATTTCGACTATTCCAAGGGCAGCATGCCAAGATCACGTGAAGCGTCAATTTAATTTCCTGTGCCTTTGGGATTCCCAACCTGACCTCCAACAGGGATGAATGATACACAATGTTCTCTAATGCCTCTTTTCCTCTATTCCAGCCTGTGCATTGACATGACTATTTGATCCCAAAAGTTTGCCATAAAAACAGACTCACTAATCAGCATGTTCAAACTACTTCATTCAACAGAATGCCCCTGAAAACACCTTTGCCGATAAGATAGAGGCAACTGGACCACAAACCACCCTCACAGGACCTTGGAGCTGCACAGTTAAAGCACATACTTGAGTTTGGGGAGACCCCACCTTTGTCTCTATAGCTGGGACTACTGTTGGAATTGCAGAGGTGAGAAATAGGCCCAAGGAGGAAAAGACGAGAGAACAAAACGAAGATCACATGCTTACACCCCTGGACCCCCCACTCTCACGCAGTGATCAGCCCCAGTTCAATTTCTAGAAGTGAAAGCTATCTGTCTACCCAGGCCAGCACTCCACTCTTCCAATCAAATGTACATGAAAGTTCCATTCCACATGAGTCAAGCACCCTCACGCTGCCCAGTCAAGAGCTAGGGTAAATACTAGGAAGTTAGACGTAAACAGCAGTCTGCAGCCATGCATCAGTAGCATACAGCTTGAAGCTGCTTCTGGTCAATAGTTCTGGGACCTGTCACCTTTAGCGTTTGTATACCACAGTGAGGACTACCACCTCTGGCTACGCACCTTATCATCCAGGAGCCGATAGAGACTGGAGAACTCCTCATCGTACTTCTCCTTCTCCTCTGCAGAGATGCCGGCCACGACAGGAGCAATGTTGTCGATGATGGGGGTGTTATCACAGGGCTCCAGGGCCTTCTGGTCCTTAGCGCTGACCTGTTCATCCTCGGGCACAGCTTCTCCTGGAAAACACAGCCGAAAGGAGCTGTGGGTTGAAGAAATTCAGCACGGAGCCCTTGAGAAAGAGTTCCGAAATGGTCACTCCCATGAAAAAGACAAGGAGGACACAATAAAGAGCTGTTGTAGAGAGTTACGGTTTGTGTTCTTTCTATCTGACAGAAAGGCCATAGTTAATTGACCAAAACTGGTTTCATCAACCACAAAAGCTCTTAACTAATCCAATGTACAGCAAAACTCAGAATTTTTTTCTGCATGCATATGCAGAAAAGGAATTCCTCCTTTTGAGGAATATGTTGGGGCTTTACTAGAATCATATTCTCTCTAGTGACTGATTCAAAGGGAAACAGACCTCTGAGGCATTGTAATTACCAATTAATTAGGTTACTATTTCATTAATAGAAACAGCCACATCAAGGAACAAATTTGCCATTGTTTAATAGAACGCTGTAGGGCCCAGATCCTCCGAATCTGAGCTCCCGGAATCCCACGCAGGAAGCCTGGGAGCCACGGAGCCAGGCATTCCGACTGACACTGCACAAACACACATCACGATCAACCGCCCTCTCTGCAGGGTGTCGGAATTAATTGGCTCTGCTGGAGAGTTCAAATGGAATAATTTCCTGTGATGTCAGGCTGTCCCAGCAAAGAAAAAGCAGCCAATCTAGAATAGCATGCAAAGACTTCGCATACCACTTCTCAGCCTGCAGAATAGTGTTGGGCTTTTGAAAGAAGCATTACCAAGTCTGACCAGGCAAACGGAAGAAAAAGGTAACGTTCTCAAACTAGCCAATGGCTATCCCCAACAAGAAAATCACCTTGCAAAGACAGGCTGCATAAAAAGAATTCTATGAAAACCATGTGGCCCAACTGAGTCTCTCAAATATCTTCTTGGAAAGCAAACCGGAACCTAACATACTTTCACCATCACAATGTTTACTGTCAACTTCACACTCAGTTTGCTACAATCAGTGAGTGTCTGCAACATTCCAAGCCTCACTCCACTTAGCCCACAAAATGCATTGGGTGGAAATTTCCTCAGAAAACTGCTCTGAGTCACAGGAAAGCTCTCATACAAACAAACAAACAAAAACAAAACCAGACAGAACGGAGACCCTAACCTGCAGCTTCATTGGCAGCCCGTATCACGCCTCGAGGAACCCCTCTGGAGCACTGTCTATATTTACCTCAATACAAACAAAGCCATTTGTGATGGGGTTAGCTTTGCTGCTTAAGATCCATTATCAAACTTGATGATCACAAACTGCCTTCATGACAAATAAAATTAACACCCAATGATTTCACTTTTGCATCACAGTTCCATTTCAAGCAGAAATATGAAGCAAAACCTAGAATAAACTATTACTGTGCTGAATATAAAACTGAGCCAACACTTTTTCCTTTTTAAGCTCAGCTAGACTGCATTGTACTCGAACCCTTTTCTAAAATTATTGACCTGAAACAAAACCAAAATATCAGAGTAGCCTTTGAACTGAACCTGAACCAAATCAATATTTCATTCAGTTTCCATTCCTGGTTTAAAACATCTATCAACAACCTTAGTGTACAGACTGAATTCCACCCAATTAAAGGATTTATATTCTCTGCAGTCTGCTAAATTGCTGGGCCATAAAAGCAGTGTCATGTTCGAGTTCATAAGGATTTCTTTTTTTATGCTTTAAACTATATATAGGTATCACACATATATACACATATACATCTTCTTACCATAGAGTATACACTAAAACTTGAAATGCCTCCTTCACCCCTACCTCCCAATTCTGTTCCTTCTCCAGACAAATGCACCACGAACACTTTGGTAAATGTCCTTTCCCTGCTTGCATCATGACTGAACCTCTAATTTTTCAGTCCTACTTACGAAATTTGGGAACACAGCAGTCTAGTGCAGTATGAATTTGATCTTCCAGCTTAAGCGTGATGATGAAATTCTTAACTGTGCTAGACCATAACCAAGCCAGAATATGTTCCTATTATCCATAGGCCAACCCACCCCAAGCCCAGAGGTAAGATACAAAAACATTTGCAACCCCTGTGTTCTTGGATTCCAAATGGCCCAGGAGGCAGTGGTATCACAAGGACGGTGTGAGCCAAGGAGCTACCCAGGGTGTGTTTCAACTGATCCCACAGGCAGGAGCCAGGAAGGAAGCCCCATAACCTAGTGACAAGGAACCTGCTCTAACAAAAGTCATAGGTCTCGCTCCCCCTAAAACCACTCTCTCCCCGCACCGAGGAATTACAGCAACATCAAGTGCCAAGGCTGTCCCAGACCAGGGAGGCTCAGCAAGCTGGCCAACGATGACACAGGGCACAGACCGCTGCACTCCTGGCGCTGTGGCGAGACACCAAGCCACGCGGCTCCCTCCACAGATCAAGTTAGTCAGAAGCCCACCACCTGCTTATTAGCGTCTTGGCTTGCTTTTTATAAAGGAGAGGAAATAATCATGCTTTTGTTCTAAAGATTAATTAAAATAGTACATGTAAAAAACATAAAAGGTGTTATTTTTAAAGTCCATCTCTTAACCTCTCCTCTCCCTGACAAGTTGTCAACTTTTTTCAGGCTTTGCAGATAAAACACTGTTTTTAGTTATTCTGAAATTAGTGTTTCTAGGGACTTCACAACACCTTTGTGGTTAGAGTTCATTTCCAAAAATAAAACACAATATAGCTATGCAAGTCCCTTTCAGGTTTACTTTTATTAAGACAATATTTGAAACCTACAGCAGACTTTCTGGTTTCTCTTGGAGAATTCTCTGAATCAAAGCATCAACATGTCCCCCTGCAAGCGACATCTAAACAACGAGCTCTTCCCAGTTTATATTCTAAAGGTCAAGCAGTCAGGATTATTTTTTGCAGCAACCGTTCAGGCCGAGAGGAACAAAGCAGTAACACGCAGGAACAAAAGCAGCGGGCGTCTGTGGGAGGGCACAGCCCCTGCCCAGAGAGGAACCAAGAGCTGGCTTCCCCCAACACCGCTGCCCTTCAAAGGACCGAGAAAATGACTTCCAGAAGCGTCCCTGGTAACTACACTGTCCAGCTCACAAACACGTCTGGGGATTGTAAATTCCCAACACTATGCACGACCTGACACTAGGCAATCTGTCTCCATGGCAATCTCACCACTTTAATCGAGAATATTCCCTGCACTGCAGACTGAATCTCTTGAGAAGCCCCCACGAGGTGATTACGGAATAACTGATTGTAACAAGGAAGACAGCGGCAAACAAACCCGCAGAAATAATGCCCTAAAATCCGGGTATGGGGAAATAGAGAAAGGATTACCAAATGAAGATTAGCATCTATTTTTATTCCCCTTCTTTGCATTGAAAGCAAATTTCTCCCACTTTATCCCCTTGGCTTCATACCTGCTGTCTCTAGGGCAAGAGCTTATAATATTGTAAAGCATCTGATTTTCTAGAATGAAAGCTTCCCCTCCCCACTAACTAGAAACCTTCCCTTCTTTAAATAAGCATTCTGGCATTTCCTATTGTCAGCTGTAATTACCTTTAAGGACTAAAAAGATTTGTGTGTACAGAGGAGCATTCAGTTGGAGCACACCTATAAGGTTTGTAGAGCATTTTAATTATAAAATGAAAACCCTCAGAGGGCATAAATAACATTTCTACACGAAGTAGAAATCTATCAATTGCAATAAACAAGAATGACAGGCTAATAAAAATTCTCGTTAAGGCTATTAGTTAAAAACTCTAAAGCAGGCTTTTCGGTTTTGTGTTTATTCAAAAAAAAGAAAGAGAGAGAAAACCATTACACTGCCAGTAATTCATTAAAATTTCACACATGAAATAGCAACGAGCTAGTTACCCTTTTCATAAGTTGAGTCCCTCAAGCCTCTGGAGGACCTAAAAAGGTAATTGCATTCTCCCTGCAACTCCAGGGCCGAGAAAGACTTGCTGGTCACTCACAGCTTCCGCCAGAAACCACAGCAGATCTGGCAAAGGGGGTGCTTTCTTTTAATACCAATTAAACAGGCCCAGTGGCAGACCTAATGGTAGGTAATTTCTATATCAAAGAAACTGAAAGGAAATCTTTAAGTTGCCAGATGGGTAAGAGCAGCTGGCTACAAGATGTCATTACATAAATGTGAGGTTAAAAAAAAATCATTCCATCATGGGATTATTTTGCACACAAATAGCATCTTTCACCCTAGTTCCTAAAAATACTGTAAGCATCTTAAGATATTCTCTAATCCCTTCTAGAGCAATTTTCTAATAAACTGGTCACCTGGTCATCTGCACCATCTTTACAATCCTCCCTTCCTGAAGAGGCCTCACATTCTCCTAGCAGTCAGGATTTTTATCAGTGTTTGGCTGTACTCTCAAAAGAAGAAAGAGAGCCTAACCAATTAGCTCTCTCAAATTAAATGCTAACTTCTAAGCATCTACTGTAGTAATCATGAATCCAGGGGTGGGGGTGGGGGGCGGCATCTTCTACATATTTAATGCAAAAAGAGCAAATTGTGTTCCAACCACGGATGCCGCAGAGTTTCACAAAGCCCCAGTCAGACCCAAGGTTACAGATTTAGCTCATTAGGGAATCGAGCCTGCTGGCCTGGCAGGTTTTAAATCTGGAGAACAAATCTGCTGGAGAGATTGCCGATTCTTCCATGCCTCCTCAGCCTGTGATGAAATAATTTTTTTGCATGACTTCAGCAGATGGGGTAAATCTACATCTACGCTGTTATTTAATATTACATTTTATTCAGGAGACGCTGCAGTTATGCCACATTGTCAGGTCATTTCTCTGCTCTCCTGAACGCCAGGATATTCAGGGCCTCCTTTCCTGACTTAAGCCCCTAAATTATCATTTTCAAAGGGCAAAGCTCAAAGACATATCCGAGAAGAGGGCCTGTGTGAAAGCTCTCCTGGCAGTGACAGGGGACCGCAGACCCACCCAACTCTGAGCATCAGGCCCCCAGTCCTTCAACCCTCCCTCCCCATCCTACGTGGTCTTCTCGATGGACTGGGGGGAGCGGGAGCCAGAATTTGCTCTAAATCCAACTACCTAAATCTGTCTCCATTTCTAGGGCCGCTCGAGTCCTTTCTAGACATATGATCAACAAACAACAGAACTGGGGGGAAAAAAACCCTTATTTCTGACCACTGCCCAGTCTATCTATACATCCTTAAGCTAGTAGGCTGAACAAATTTCCATGAGGCTAAAGTTGCCAACAGAGCCTTCAGTTTCAGGGGAAGACTGTCACTAGATTTCAGCCCACAAGATGTCACTAGCAGATAGCCGTGGGCAGATGTGTTGTTTTCCAGCCACTCAACACCCATTCTCTTAAAAGCACCTCAACTTCCTTGTGAGGAATTAGCCCCCTCCGATGATGGCTGTCTGGGACGAACAACACATCAGTGTCCTATCCTTCCCCAGCCAAAGCACACAGCACTGATCTCCCTCCTCTCTTGGCCTCTGACATAATACAATGCAAGGAAGAGACACACACGCACAGGGACTCACTCCAGGCGCACCCCTTCGTGAGCCCTGTTGATTTTCCCCCGTTGCCTGTGTGTCTCTGAAGCAGCCTCAGCTTCGCTGTCTGAGACGGGGCCCCGGTACTTTTGATTCTGGAACTCATTCATAGCCTTCTAATGCTTTCTCTTTCAGTCGAGGCCAGACAGGGTCAATTCCTTGCACCCCAATGTCGCTTGCAACCCAGGGACCCTCACGGGCACAGCGGCTCTGTGCCACTGGAGATAACACCAGGAGAGTGAGTGGTTCTGTTCATTCCTTCTTTAGAAAAACATGGTGTGGCCTCCCCTTAAGCCACCATGCACATGCCCTGAGCCATCCTGCCTTAAGAGCAAGGACAGAAATGAATTAAGGCTTCATGTAATATATACATTATGAGTCACAGGCCATATTCTGAGAATCGATTTCTGCCCAGAAACAAAAACTGCCAGGCTTGCATCCTGAAGGAGCTCATTAAGCTAGGAGGGGTTGAAGAGGGTGTTGGGGGGCAGCCTATAGGCATGTAACAGGGATAGTATTACAACTTTTGAATGGCCTCATATGAGGGAAGCTCTCTCCTGTGGCACAGGCCCGTTACTGCTGACGGTATCCGACACACCTCCCTTCACTTATTTACACTCTCTGCCTGGACTCGATTGGCTGTTGAGGCATCATATCATTTTACCTTTCCTACCCCTTTGTATGCCTACCTCGTTCTATGGGAAAAGCACAAGTATGTGTGCGCGCGCACGCACACACTCACACTTTTTTTCTGCTACACTCCATCTCTCTCACTTTCCTGCAGCTGGAGTACAGCAGGGCAGCCAAACTTTTAAATTATAAACACACCATGCAAGGAAAGAAATCCCTTTCCCAGGGAAGAGCACATACTATTGATGATCCTCTTTTAACGCACTCAGACTGCAATGTGGAACTATCAATACCCAGGAATTATTGAGGTGAACTAAGTAGCTGCCTCCTATAAGTTTAGAACCAATGTGTGTGTCAAATTTCAAGAGTGTTGGGACTCTCCTGTCACTTTGGTTTTAGTGGGAGGCACTCCATCTATCAAAATCCCAGTTCTCTAGCTGACATAGACCAGCCATGCTCTCATGACTATAAGGAACTAGAACTGATGCACAGACACACCGCTGAAGTCCCTTCTTTTCTGGTGTGGTCCCATCTAACTGGCTTATTCAAACCACTAGGACTAGTGCAGGCTGCAGACAGTGGACAGAGCATGCACTTAAGGGCCAAGCTCCCTCTGTCCAGGTCCCAGCTCTACCAGGGACAGAGTCACCTCGGGAGTCTTCTAACCTGTCACAACCACAAGGGCTACCTGAGGATCAAACACCCAGCCTAGGAATGTAACAGAAAGCCTGGGGGTTTTGCTGTCTGTGTGATGTCTAGTTAATCCTTGAAATAGACCTTCACTCACAGCTGGTCATGGGACTACTCCACCAACCTGAAATCGATATCACTAGAGTCGGTTCTCTACATTCAAGAACTTTGGCTTCTAGAAAAATCACCTTTAAAATGCACACGTTAGCATGGAAGGAAAGGAGAGCCCCGCGGATCTCCCTTCTCCCGCCAGTCACCCAATGACGACATGGTAACAGGGGGTGGGTGTCTCCCTCTTCCCTTTTTCCCTATTCTCTCACTGGAATCCACAGGGACCTCACCCCTACCTGTGCCTTGAAGTCCTCCCTCTAGTTCAGGTAGCTCCTCTCAGCTCCAGACCCTCAGACCTAACTTATTATTTGATATTTTTACCTGGAATGTTCCACAGGAACCCACAGCCCACTCCTCATTTCCCTTGTCTCCAGTCTGGTTCTTCTCTGGTGCTTCCTTTCCCAGTGCCTGGTTCTGCCCTCCACCCAACTCCGCAAGCCAGAAACGTGACACACTCTTTCCCCAGAGCCAACCCTTCAGCAAGCCGTGGTGACTTCACCTCCTCAATACCTCTTTCCGATGCCCTGTCCTTCAATCCAGCTACTGAAGTCTCACCCCTGGATGACCACCCTCCCTCCCTCTCCAGTTCATTCTCCAACACAATCAATCAATGGATCACCAAAAACGCAAATGTTACCATATGACCTGCAGCTTAATATTCTCAAATGGCTTCTTACTGCTTCCAAAATAATGACCAAAACCCCAAACAAGGACTGTATAGCCTTGCACAGAACAGGCCCGCCTACTCCTCTCGCCCATCTCAAGCCAGTGCTCCCCCACCTCGGCTTTCCACACTGGCCTCCCCACCCCCACCCCTCGGCGACATTGTATACGTGGCTGCCCCCACTCCACCCTGACTTCCACCTTGCACCTCCTATCTCGCCTGGCTTACTGCTCTGTTTCTCTCAGATCTGATTCCCCATGTCACTTACTGGGGGAAACCTTCACTGACTTCTTGGTCAAGGCCAGGACCCCCTCCTATAATAACTTTTAGCACCTTATCCTTTCCCTTTTGGGCATGCAGCACAGACCACCATCACACATTTCTTGATTCTGGCTGGAGTCTACCTCCCCCGCTGGACTGCACACTCATGAAGGCAGAGACCATGTAACTGCTCACCCTTTAATCTCCAGTACTGCCTTATGTTTACTTAACGTACATTGATGGAAGTCCATTGTGTGTCAGAAATTATACATTAGTTTCCCCAAGTTACGGAACTTAAAAAAAGGATACCCTAGGATCTCACCCTATAGGACATGGACAACAGTCAATTTCTGAGTATATTCGCAAAGTAGTGGGACAAACAGTTAAAATGATGCTAAGTGCAAAGTCCAAGAACAGGGGGAGGTGCCCAAAAGAGATGCGAGGCATGAGGTGAATCAGGCAAACAGGGGAGTGGGCAGACCCAGAGAACAGAGCCCATTGAGGGAGGGAGAATGGAAAGATTAGAGCTTGGCAAGGCATAGAAAAGAACAGAGGTAACAAAGTAAGTTGCCTACTCCACAGTATTTCCGAGGCCAGTCCTCCCTCCCTTTACCAAAAGGCTTTACTGAATGTTCCAGTCGCCCAGCAGAGAATTGACCCAAGAGGATCCCAGAAATAGAACAAAATTTCATATGGCCGCTCCCTGCTTTGCCAAGCATCCCTCCCCACTCCCCTACTCCTGCCAAATCACAAGGAATCAGCCACCAGCTCCAGGTGCTGAGTTATTCAATTATTCTAGCAGCTTTCAAAACACATATGCAGCTAGAAAACCTCCCAAAAAGAAAAGAATCGTGCTATTTAGGCTACTAGGTCATTTCTTGAACATCTCTTGACTCCTGGTTTGTCATGTAATTGCTTTTCAACTGAACAGGAGCTCCCTGACACCCCACCCTTCCCAGCAAAGAGCAGAGGCAAACACAATCATAAGCGATCCGCGGCGAACTCTGCGGTCCCCAACAGGCGGGCTCCCTCCTGGTCCGCAGGGCAGCCCCCAGGCTCCCGCACTCACCCAACCCCGAGGGCGGCTGCCGCAGCGGAAATACACACTGAACACGGCAGCGAAGAATCTGAAGAACAAGGTCCAACTCTCCACTGTCCCCCTACGCACACACCAACCTGCCTTAAAGCAGTTGAAAGAAAAAAACAAAACAACCTTCTACCTTCTGACTTCTATCACAATGCTAAAACCACTGAAATAATCTGTCTGCGCTTGGATCTGAAAATCCCTCTTCAACGCCTCACCCACCACCCACCTACCCACTGCATGTCCGCTCTCTGAGATACGTTCTTCGAGTAGAAGAAACCAAAGAGAACGTTTTGGGGAAAAAAAAAAACTGGTCACGAAATAAGCCTTTAAAACTCCGTTTTAGTATCAAGCTTCTGCAGGAGCGCTCTATTTCTGGCTCAGAAGAAGCAGAGCATGAAGATGAGTTGGGACTAAAAAGAAAACAGCAAATATTTACCAGAGGCGATTTTAACCTCAAATCAATTATAAAACGTGCAAAGGAGAGAATGGCATTTTTCATTTAATCATAGGAATGTGAACTACAAAGTCTCAGGCACTGCCCTCTGACACTCACATATGGCTTCCAGAGAGTGAATTACAGTAACACATAGAGGGGCATCTCGCTGGAAATAGATGAAGGCAATCTTGCACATAGTCACTTGCCCACACTAAGAATAGATGTCGGCCAAGTGACAGGCGGGGGTGGGGAGCTGTGCTGGGAAACGAGAAAACCCCCGCCGCTCACACAGTTGTTGCGAGGCAGGACCAAGCGTCCCCATCGCCCCTCTTCCCCGTGCGTCCCAGATGCCAGCAGTGGCAGAAAAAAGGAGCAGGCCCTCGGGCCCCGCTCTTCCTCTCCATTCTTCCTTACCGTTTCTCCATCTGTTTAGCTCCATCTCCAGATGCTGGATAACATTCTTCAAAGTCTTGTTTTTCTCTTTCTCTTTTTCATATTTCTTCTTCCATTCTTCCGCTGTCAGTTCCAGGTTCACAGAGACAGTGTTCTTGATAGTCTTAGCCCTGGGGTTAAAAACATGAGGGAGAGAGACTCTGAGCACACCTATGAGCATCAGCTAAATCGTAAATACATTCCCTTCACATCAAAAGACTGGAACTGGGGGAGCCAGCGGGGCCCTGGGACTCTTAACCTACCACCTTTCTCCCTGCGTGTATTAACAGCACTGCTTACTCCTAAGGCTCCAAGCTCACCTTTCCCTTTTCTCCTTTACCTCTAAATCCAATGGATTTTCATTCAAATTGTCTCTCAGGGTCACCTCTTTCTCTGTTCACCATCCCCATCTCAATCTGTGTTCTCAGCCCTGACTTATGATTATAGCCTTTTTTCAAATATTCAATATTCTCCTTTAAGAATCTTCACACCACTGCCAGATTCCCCTTCTTAAAGAGAGTTTCCTTTCCATTCAATTAACATTTATGAAACATGGCACATACCAAGACAAATGAGACGAGGTCTCTGGCCACTTAGAGCTTGCAGTTTCTCCTACCAATGACACACAGACTGAAATAATGCAATCCACGGTTTCTCCTACACTATCTAGAGTCATCCCTGATGCACGGAACACAGGTCTGCACGAGCCCCCTGGGCCAGGCGGGGCACCGAACCAGCCCGGGCAGCCTGGCCGGGTGAAACCGCGGCCCCCCGCTGAGCAGCCCCCCTCCCCCCGCCGCAGCCGACTGTTACCTGGCGGGGGGCGGGCGGGGGGGGGGGGGCGCGCTGGAGGGCCACTGTGCTCAGGTCGTCCCACTTCTCAAGAAAAGCCAAAAATCGAGATTTTTAATTTTATCTCTGAGTTTATAACAATTTTTCAAAATAATGTGAGACAAACAAACATGTCTAGAAGCCACCAATTTGCCTTTTCTAGCACAGAGGTGGGGTGCCCTGCTGGGGCACCTGCTGGTGTGGGGGTGGGGGTCACGCCACAGTGGCTGTTTAGACAGTAACTCGAGGGGGCAGCTGGTGAGAGCACAGGCCACGGCAGCTCCAGCTTATTCCAACAACAGAAAACATAGCTAGCTACGTGGAGAAATGAACATATAAGCAGGTATGTCAAATCAAAAAGTAAATTGACTATGGCAGAATTCCACTTATGACTTTCTTTTTAAGAAGGTATAAACTTCATTTAAAGGATGCGATACCCCGTTTTATTTGCTATTGACTTTTTCATTTTAAACTCCCACTATTTCTTGTACTGTCACATTTGCTAGCACTATCTGATGTGTGATTCAGGTTAATTACTGTTGTCATCGAATGACATTTTGGATGGGATTTCTACTTCAGTTAAAGAAATTCAACAGTCCTCACCAGCGCTACAGATGTCGTTCCAGAAATTAATTCCTAAAGCAGACAACTAAATAACCCAACTGTCAAAAGAGGAGTTAAATGATTTCAATGGAAGACTGCACTTAAGAATTAGTATAATTCTCCCTCACTGTTCACTGCAGCTTGAGGCTGCTGTCCCCAGAAGTGCTTCAACTAATTTTTCAAACAGCAGCAATTTTATTACCACTTTAAAGTCTAGGCCAGGTTGACGCTCTCACCTCTCCTTCTCACATCCTCAGGCGGTGCCGTGGACGCCTCTCAGATACAAACACTGCAGCGCCCATATCAACTCAGTGAGTCAGAAAGTGAAAGATAACCTATGGCTCTAAATGCTTATGGACCTTTAAGGGTACACTTTGACATTATTAATCTTACTTTTTAAGTCATAAAGAGTCTCTTGATGATCTCTAATGATACGAGAGAGAGAGAGAGAGAGAGAGAGAGAGAGAGAGAGAGAGAATAGACACTCCGCTATCCTTAGGCATGTTAGGCAGAAGTACATTTTAGTGAGCAGACCCAGCAGGGTTATCACTGGTGCAACTGGTCTTCATTTTCAAAGTTCTTTTCAGCTGCTGTCCAGGAAATTAGTTTTGTTCTACTTCTGTAGTAATCAGGGTCCTGGCAGGAATCAGAGGGCCCACTCAAACTGTATGATTTGGGAAGAGTTTAACAAAAGTACGGGAAGGGTGTTGGGAAATGACGCAGGATGATGCGTATCCCACATTAGCTATGGGGGCAGCCATTACCACCCTTAGGCTGAGGGGGCCCCGAGGGAGGGGGCCAAAAGAAAACTGCCCACTGGGAGCAGCAAGAGCCATTAGTCTGGGGACACAACCAACCTGAAGGGACCCTGCAGGGAAAGAGTCAAGAAATTAATACCCTGACCTCACTCTCTTCTATCCTTCTGCCCATGTTCCTCCCTCACGGGTCAAACTTGACTGGAACTTAGAGGCAAGGGAGGCCATTGTCCTTGTCCAAACAGGTCACTGCCCCAAGGCCCAGAGCAGAGCAGAGCAGAGACAGCACAGAAACACTCCAGAGGAGCAGAGGGAGGACATTCAATCCAGCTCCTATTTGGAACTCAGAACGTTGGTGGGAAGCCATGTCCCATGCCACCGCCCTGGAATTCATTCACACCTCGCTAGCCACCAAAGGTAGAATATGAAGAAATCAGACAACGTTGAGAGGGAAAGATGTTAGTTCTCCTAAAATTGTTCTACAGATTTAAAATAACCTCAAATAAAATCCCAGAAGGTTTAAATGTGGGTATAGAAAATAATAAGCTGATTCTAAAATTTATTAGAGAAATGAAAAAAGTCAAGAACAGCAAAGATAATTTTGAAGAACAAAATGGAATATCAACACATTATTAAATCAGAGTAATTAAAAGTAATTTCAGAAACTTTGGAATAGAAACAGAATCGATTACCCAGAAACACTACTCAGCTATATAGCCATCTGATTTACCACAAAGGTGCCCATACAGCACAGCAGGAACAAACGGTCCTCTCAACATATGGTTCTGGGTGGGGTGATGACCTTTACCCACTCCCCCAATATCATATAAAAATTCTATTCCAGAAGGATCACACACATACTTGAAAAGTAAAACAATAAAGACTCCGGATGAAAATGGAAGAATATCTTCCTCAAGACCCTGGTGTAAGCAAAGATTTCCTAAATAGGACATAAAAGAAAAAATATTTGACTTCATTAAAATTTTAAAACCTCTTTTCATTAAAAGTCAACATTAAAAAAGTTCAAGCATAAGCCACAAAGTGGGAAAAGTGATACACAATACATAAAAGGACTTAACCAGAGTAACAGCTGTAGGTCAGTAAGAAAAAAAGCAGACAAGCAGTGAAAACCTGGGCAAAAATCTGAACAGGCACTTCACCAAAAAAACGCCAAAAACACTCAAAAAACTATTTTTTGGCCAACCCAATATATAACCAACAGAAATGATGATATTTGTTCACCTAACGATATGAAAATGACATTGGTTCATATGAAAACCAATGTCATAGTAACTTCATTTATAATAGCCTGAAAATGAAAACAAGTCAAACTCCATCAACAGCGGAATGGATATGTATGTGCTTGTTATAGTCATACAATGGAATACTATAACTATTTTTAAAAAAAACAACTACTAGTACACATAACAAGGTACCAAATTTCAAAGGTACAATATTGCATACAAGAAGCCAGATACAAAACAGTATTCAACGATTTTATTCACATAGAGTTCAAAGGCAGGCAACAGTAATCTATGTTAAAAGAAGCTAGTATGATACTTACTCTGGAAAGCTGGATATTGACTAGAAGGGTACAGGGGAGAGGATTCTAAGGTGGGTTGTGGTTCATGTGTATATACACGTGTAAAAATTTACTGAGTTGCACACTTAAGTTTATGCACTTTACTATAGGCATGTTATATTCAATTAAAAATAAGTTAAAAAAAATAAACTGATGAAGAAAAAACCCAAGTCAGAGAATTTTTAGATCACAGAATAAATTAGCATAACTAACGGCAATACTAAATTTCCATGTCTAGAGTTATTTTTTTAATAGAACAAATATTCTCTCATCTAGGATCTCAAAACAACCTTGCAGAGTGAATGAGTTTGAAAGTGAATAAAGTGTGTCTCAGTCCCTTATTCCCCTAAGAGACCTAGATTAAAAGGATGCTGAACTTCTAAAATCCCTCTGGCTGTTAATCATAAACTTTAGGAGAATTTAGAATAAAGAGCCTCACAATTAGGTTTTATCTAATTTCGCTACTCATGAGACCCTTTCGTCCTGCATGAAGGTTGCCATCAGTGTGGATTAGGTAGTGAGCTGCTGTTTTTGGCTTTGTCCACTTTAGAGCGAGTCCAAGTGTCCTCGAGCTTTGACACTCTGTGCTCATTTATTTTGGAATTTGCCACAGACTTGCTAGCTGTAATCACACTAAACAGCATTATATCTGGACTCTGTTCAAACACAGTCAATCATCATGGACCCTGGGCACCCACAACTGCACATGGACACAGTTCAGGGTTTGTGAGTGCATGCACACACACATTGCTCAGCCTTGATTCCAAAAGAATTGCAGGCTTTCAAGGAAACACAAAACTGGCAGGGTAGCAGAAATTAAGAAATGTTCTTCATAATTTTGTCTAGCTGAACTTACATAGCAATAATGATACCGCCTAGCCCTGTAGTTCTGTGACACTATCTGCTCAGTATAGGAAAGCAAGCCAGTAATCCACAGGGGCCTTACTCTGCCATGAATTTACTGCTCATTCATCATACTTATGAGTCAATGGGTCAGTCTCACTGTGATAACATTTGATTAATCCAATGTGACCTGATCACTCACAAAGCAGCACAAAAGTATCTTAGGTATTCACTTCCAAAGACCTTCAGGTTCTTCACCCAGAGGCTCCAAGCTGTTTACAGAAATAAATGCCTGTTCCACAGCTACAGCCATAGCAAACGCTGAGTAAAATCCTAACCAAAGGCTACTCAGGAAAAGAACCTTAATTAATCTTAGGTTTATAACCTAACAGCAAGACCCACTTAGCACAAATGAGCCAATTCTTGAGGGTGTAATTATCAAAGATCCATTTTGCAGTTTTCTTTGTTTCAGCTCGCTGCAGAAACACCACTTAAATAATATATAATCTAGATGTGCCCCAAAATCTTCTCCCAGTAAGGAGGAAAGCAGGACCCAGTTTTTACAAGACCCCAAAGCTAATGGATGTTAACCACCTTTGAAGAAGACAAACCAAGCACAGCGGAGGCCACGGTGCACCTTCCGCCTAAATCCCCATGCGCAGACAGGTGCGCCAGAAAAGGATGCTCATAGGCGTGTTCCACTGAAGAGCAGGAGGAGGGAGACACTGCCTCCCTGCCCAAGAGCAGCATTCTGGGCTCCAGCACCTCTAGGTCCCTCTGTCACTGAGTGTACAGTGTACATGTTCAGAAGCATATGCCCAGGCTTCTAAGACTGCTGATCGGGTCCGTTCCCACCACCTAGTTTAAGCCCTCGTACACGATGACACTCTGCAGGTATCCTCGTATTTTGGCAGTTGCATCAACCCTGTTGAAGAGGGGAGGTCCTAGAACCACTTGGTTCACATCACTCTGCATCCTGATAAATCCCATCTCCACTTAATTCTTCAATAATTGCCTTTACTCATACTTTCTGGCCATAGGCAGTCCTAAATGATATACTGACTATATATCATTGGAGTTTCTTCTACTCACCTTGTCCTCCATGGAGGAGCCAGGAAGATGTTTACTCTTTGTACTTCCCTATCCTCTTGTTTTCAACATTTTCCTTTCCTCTTCAGGTGTTCAGGACAGTACTGGCATTTGAACAGGAGCAGTAGACAACCCCACACCGTCAATGGTGTATGTGTTAGATGGACAGACCAAGACCCTCCCACTGTGGGGAAGAAGGCAAGCAAGCACCCTCTATCAGCCAGGGTTCCCCAGAGAAACAGAGGCAACAGGATAGACATATATAGATGATGGGTGCAGAGAAAGAGAGATATCATGTATACATACACACACACATATCCTATGACAGATAAGATATATCTTACATTTCTTACATTTATCTGTCTATCCCTCTATATAAAGACCTGGGCTCATGTGACTGTGGAAAATGGCAAGTCTGGGAGCCATGGGCAGGCCAGCAGCCCAGAAAATCAGGCAGGAATTGAGACGGCAGACTCAGGGCAGAATTTCTTCCCTAGGAAACCTTCATTTTTGTCCTTAAGGCCTTTGGCTGATTCCCTGAGGCCCCAACCCTGTTATGGAAGGTAACGTGCTTTACTTATTTTAGGTCTTCTTTTAACTGAGGTAAGGTTGGTTCCCTACATTATTTAAGTTTCAGGCATGCGACATTCTAATTCGACCTCTGTATACACTGTGCTGTGCTCGCCATACCAAGGGCCTCCGCCTGACCGCGGGCAGTTGACTCCCACTACCGTTTCACCCTCCCTCTACCCCCCTTACCCTCTGGTAACTACTGATCTTTTGTCTGCTTCTGAGAGTGTTTTTTCATTATTTTTGTTGTTTATTCATTCATTTTGTTGTTTTATATTCCACATATGAGTGAAATCATACGGTGGTTGTTATTTTCCAGCTGACTCATTTCACTTAGCATAATGCCCTCAAGGCCCATCCATGCAGTCGAAAATGGCAGGATTTCTAATGTGCTTTTACTTAAAGCCAACTGATGGTAGATGTTAACCACATCTACAAAATACTTTCATAGCAACACCTCGATTAGTGTTTGATTAGATATATAATTAAATAGTTTTATGTGTCCCCTACAGCCTGGCCAAGTGGGCACATAAAACTGTCAACACCTTTTAATTTGCTGAGTCCTAGTTCCCAGACAAAACACCTAACCTTCTTCTGGAAACATGACTGCTAAAGGACACTTTCCCATTTACTGGTAAGGTCATTTCCCTGCTTGTCAGTGGGGGACATAGGAAAAGAGAAATTAAGTTTTAAATTTTACCTTTTGAAAAGTTCTAGTCCCCCAAGAAACATTAAGAAATGGCCAACCTGGATAGGAATCTGGTCCCTGCGTAAACTGACCTCACCCACAGTATCTCTCTCCCTTCCAGAGCAACAATTAACCCTAACGGCGTTTCAGCAGCAGGGCCCCCCACAGGGGGTGCTGAGTTTCTCTTCCTTGTATGTCAAGAGTCTATTCAAGCGTTTCCATTGGCCAAAGTGCTCACTCTAGCCCTGCAGGGAACTTGTTATCATTATCTGGCAACAGGAATTTTGCATGCACCCCCTCAGGCCTTTGGTTCTGCCTAAACCAGCTGCCACTGAACTGAGCCTGTTACTAAAAAAAAAAAAAAATGTACACACCAGGAAAAAAAAAGAGAGTATTACTTTCCCTGAATTATCGATTCTGCCACATTCCACATACAAATAAAGCCTTTAAGTTATTCATGCTGGATCAATCAAAAGTCTTGGTGCCAAAGATGTGCTAATTCTCTAAACTGATTGGTCTGCCCCCCTCAGGGCTCCTTTCTCCCTCGTCACCACCCCAAATGAAGGTACGTGAAACAGACTTCCAAGATAATTGGGTGATTTCAGCTCATACTTTTAAAACTTAAAGATATCCTTTTCATATGGTGCTATAAAAGTACTTTGGAAGAGTAATTAAAGACTAAAAAATAAAACGCTGTGAGCCAGAAGAAAAAAAGATCAATGGAAGCGTTCTAACTCGAGTGCCCTGTCCCTCCGAGCAGGAAGCGCACAGGCAGCTTTCCCACAGAGCCCAGCTCTTTGACTCTCTGCTGCCTGGAAATCCAAGTGCTGCCTCCTCAACTGAATTAAACACAGAAAATGGCCTCTACTTCTTCACTAGCACAGTGCTGGGCATTCTGGGGACTAAAGGCGGCAGACCTGACCAAACAGGAGAGCCAGGCCTCATCGCTGAAACCAAGAAACAGAACGGTAAATCTTCCCCATTAAATTCCAGTATCTAGTCTAGCATCTGGGAGAGTGCTGACTAGAAAGCTGCCCTCAGGCCCCTCTAGACTCTACCTTGTTTCCATCGCTTCAGAGGATAAACTACTGTTTTATTCAGAGCATCAATACAGTATAGCCTAGCAACAAACATGGACTTTCTTCCTGTACTTGAAAGACCACATAGGAATACGTAAGGAATCTCATGCTGCCCTAAGGTTTGGCCATCCCTGCAACGAGAATATAATGAACACTCGTTACACTGAATTTGAGATGTGCCCAGCAGTCTTTTTCTGAGTTCAAAGTGCTTAATCTCATTAGCTATCAGATGCCATGTCTAATCCGATGTTCAGACTCAAGTCTGCTGTGTAATTGGGTTCAATGAGTATATTTAACAATAAAGTATGTATTGGCCCCATAGAGAAGTTAGATATCGTAGAAGAATCCATTAACCAACCTGGAGACAGAGGAAAGGGAACAAAACTTCATACATTTCTCAGTACAGCCTGGAAAACAAACCAGATCTAAACCCAACCAAACTTCTGAACACAAAGGTGTCACAGTTCAGCAAGTGCCCTGAAGTTCTACAGAATCCTACATAATACACATTAGATTCCTCTGTTCATTCATTTGATAAGCACTTATTCATTGATCACCTAGTTGTGTACTAGTTGTGCTGGGTGCTTGTCGGGACAACCGATGTCAGTGATAACCCTAGTCCCTGCCCTCATGGAGTCCCGTCTCGAGATGACTCTGATAAAAGACTACAGACCAACCTAATTCACTTGAACATATAATTGACATACCTTTTATTTCCTGGAATCCCAAATAATTAGCAGTATTTATTTAATCATTCATTCTAGGAACTTAAGTCTAATTCTACTTCATTTAATCCTGTTCATTATATCTCAGTCCTATCCTATACAATTACTGTGATGTCCCCAAGCCTCATTACAATAGATTGTTGAAGACTGCTGAAGGTGGAGGAAAAGGAGAACTTGCAATCACGAATGCCTATTGTAGGCCAGCCCTTGCGCTAAGTAAAAACTGAAGCAACTCATTTAATGGTTCTCAGAAGTGGGTGTTATTATGTATCTCCCTACAGGCGAGGAGACTGAGGTTGACAAAGAAGTATGAGAGAAAGAGAGAACAGGTAAGTAGCAGGACTTAGCTTCAAAACTGGAATTACTACTGACCCAGAGGCCTACGTTCATCAAGGTTCCTGATCAAGCATCGTGGATGTAAAAGGCTATACAAATAATACAGTGTCCACCCTATGACATCCTACATCTTTAGTCATTCACTGGCTGTGTGGTCTCAGGAGGATTACTAGGAGGATTTTGACATGACAGGTACATGACAGGCCCCCCCAAAAAGTGCTAGGGATAATGACGATGATAATGATTAACTCACTAAGATCAGAAGAAAGAAAATAACCATTTGGACTTGTACCTAACACGCTCCCTACAGACAGCCGCAAATGCCCAGTAACAGTGGCAACCTTAAGAGAGAGAGCCCAGCGTCCCAGGATGACTCTGGCTTGCAAAGACTCAAATGATGTTTATTTTGCAGGTAAGAATTTTTTAAAAGAGGCGTTTCCTTTTATATGTGGTTTGCTCAAACATGTCTTCAGAGGAAACTTAAAGCTAAAGTTTAAGAAACCGGGGGAGCAGGGCAGGCAGGATGATCAGCATAGTATTCCGTGTTTCCCATAAGCAGATGCTGGTTTGTAAGCATCCTGTGACCCTTGAGGAAAGAAGGTGCTATCCTTCTGCAGTCCATTGAGCTAAGCATTTAGCTAATCGAGGCAGTGATTTGAGAGGAAGTAAAGGACCCAAATCTAGTTTAAAAGATATATTAGTTCTACAACATTTCAGTGTAATTATTATTTATTTAGACATCCCTAAATACTGTGCCATGACTATGTAATTCTATGTTCTGCTGAGGGCTCAGGAAATGACTGGGGTTTAATGCAGTTTCAACAAGCCACAGCAATTTCCCATACAGAACGCCCACAGCCATCGGTCCTTTCTCTAGACATCTTAAACTATTGCTCGGGTATAACCAAACAGCATACTCCCAAGAGGGAAGCAGAGGGAGCATTCTGCGCACCCATTTGAAAATGAGGTAGCTAAAGCCCACAGGGAACTGGTCACTAGCCTAAAGATCACACAAGTGCTCAGAACTGAAGGGAATGACAGCAGTGGAATCTACATCTCCCAACCTGAGGTCCAGGCTCAGCCCAATGAACACTAAAGATGTTCAGATCGCCCACCTCCACAGCAACCAAGCACTCTAGGAACTAGCACCTGAGACAGCCATGCTAAGAGGGTAGGGCTGAACTCCTGAAACTGAGGGACCCTGACTGTAGGCGGTTGGGCCTTGGGCAATGGGGAGGGGTGGGCTAAAAAGGAAAGGACCGTACGAACTAACCCACGCACGTGAACACCGCTTTAGGGTTACTGAGGCGTCCCTGCTACCTACCACTAACAGCTAGGAAATCTCATTTGAATATTTTGAAGGTGAGAGGATGGCTCCTCCTATCTTTCCCCTTCTTCAACATATATTCTGTACCTCCTACCCCAGAGTTTGTATGAGGAGTCCTTTCCCCCATTTTAATATTTATGCAGTGACTCTGCATTCATCTAAGTTTCTGGTTGTTCTATCAGCACCTTTGCAATGAATCTCAAATACTGGAGAGTCAAAGGTGGTTACCAATCTTGAGCTATATACACTTGAAATACTGTGAAATTGAGAGTCAGACTTAATTCCATTAAGAACAAAAGTAACACTCCACTGAATTACCAATAATCACATCTATAGTAAGTCTGAGTGTTATTTTTTTGGATTGGCACATTCCTGCCCATTATTTTAAAACATAATTATTCCTTTGGCTTCAAGAAGTTTACAGCTCACCCGTTAGATGCAATTTAGTAACAAGCTACTTGCCCCCTTCACCCTATTGCCCCTCGGACACGCCTACCACCTGTGACCCAGCTCAGAGCATGGGGAACAAGAGACCACACCCACCTTTGTCCAAACATCAGTGTTGATTTGGTCTCAGCTTCATTGAAGACAGAAGGAGAACAGCAAATAACTATAGTAGTTCTACAGTTCCCACCCAGGGAGTCCTGAAGAATCCGAGTCATCTTGCTGTCCCGATACGGCACGTGTGTTTTCTATTTAGGAAGAAAAAGTATTGGCTGTTACAACTCATTCCAGAAACAAAAAACAAAAAAACCCACAGAGGCGAGCAAGTTAGTGATGAGGACACTGAGTCATGTGTCCTCACATGTTTCATGTGTTTGAAACATGTGTTCTTTGGATCTTGCCAAAGTTCAGCATGCCATTCTGGGACTGGGATCACAGGAAATTAGCATTGCCATTCACACATTTTAGTGGACTAGGTCTCCCAGCAAGCAAGGTGTCCACAACCAAGACTCCTTCCGTCCCTCTCCAGGCAGAAACCGGCAAATCTCTGGAGTGTGTGGAAAAGAGCATGTGGACCCAAAAAGGCAACTTTTCATAATATCATTTAATATATGGGGACAGGATCACTTACTGTCCCCTCTGCCAAGGCAGAGATCACGTTTCCAAGAGCAGACAAAGACTTATTGATATTTTTAGCTTCGTCGAGAACAGCTCCCTCGGCACCAGTTTTGCTGACCTACGAAAGAGAAATCAGTGAGCTGCACAGTACAGCAAAAGCACAGTAGAAAATTCCAATTCACAGGAGGGCGGGGCGGGGGAGGGGTGAATCCTCCTGGAATGCAAGGAAAAATAAAAGTAAGTAAGAATCACATTGATAAAACCTTCCCTTGTGCCTGAGACTGGGGATTTGTTCTCTCTCGTTGTCATTTTCCTCTCAATTAGGTTTTAGGGGAATGGCTGAAATGCCTCAAGTGGTGGAGCTGCAGATGCTTCCCCGGGGGACATCCATCCAGGAAAAGCAGGCTCTGAAAGCGCTGTCTCTCTGAAAATGCCGGCCCCGGGCCCTGGGACACTGAACCGCAGTCGCCACTGCAGACAACCCTGGGGAGGCTTTAAGAGGAAACTCTGTGTGGGCCACAGTGAATGGACATATTGGGGAAGCATAAGCTATAAGCTCCAATTTCGGGCAAAAGGAGGTGGTGGGGGTGGCTGTCCAGACTCTCTCTTCCTTCCCCACTTACCCATAGCAAGGAAAAAAAAGGAACAATTATCCAAAAGAAAAAAACTAATTTTTTTTTTTTTGGTCATTAACACAACTTTAATTAATAGTTTAGATAAACAATTAGAAAAGAGTTTAACATCAACTTCTGAAAAGTCACATTTGCATAAAGGAATTAAAACAGGCAGTAGAAGTCCAACAAAGGTACAGCTTATAATATTGAGCTTGGATGAAATATACTGTTCAAGGTAGCCCAATACATAGGCTCCACAAGGCCAGGAAAAACAGAGAGGACAAAGCCCCAGGCAGTATTTATTCTGGATTCCAAACTTTCCAGTGGCCTCGGAAACATTTTGAATTTTTTAAACATTCCATGAGAGCTCCTTACAAAAATGGCTGCTGTGTCTTCAACATTTTTCTTTAGGTATGAAAAGTCAAGAATATGTTTATCACATTGAGAATTTGCCTTTTTTCCTCTGCAGCCAGAGGGAGCACGTGCAGTTCCTCCTCTGCTGTGTGATTACTGGTAATTTTGTATTTATAGTATTTGCTGTAGGGAGAGCAGTTTACAGGTGCTGGAAAATAGGGGAACGCAACATGATTCATAGCTCTACTGATGGGACAAACAATATGGGGTCAGCAGCTGCTGTCTAAAGAAAGAAAAGTGGGAAATAATTTTTAACTGCACAAAGACGGGTTTCAATTATGTATAAAGAAGAAACTCCTAACAACAAAGATGAATGGACGTCCGGGGGAAGACTTTTTTCACAAAGGACAGATTCTCATCTCTCTGGAAATTGTGTGTGTGGGTCTCCCTGCTCACAGATGGAGAAATGACACAGCTGATGGGCCACAAATACCAAGAGTCTATTCACAGGGTGTTAAGATGCTTTTATGTTTGAGCATCTTAACTCCATGAAATATGCAAGACAGGTACAATCAACTTCCTTTTACAGACAAGGAAAATTTAAGCTCCAGAGCTGTTAGATTGTCAGCCTCGGGGAAGAATACCATTTAGAGGAATCGGGGACTAAAGCCCAGAGTTCTGTTCTACTAGATCACACTGACACATTCATGCAGACACATCTAGGGCAAAGGAAAACAGATGTGAGGAAAAACAAACAAACAATGGTGTGTGGGACCACAACTTTAAAATGCCTCATAAATATCATAAGCAAGAACCATCAACCCTGCACAGAGGACAGGCTGCCACTCTAAACTGCCAGCATTTCGCATTTTTCAGCTGCATTTAGGCTCTAAATACTCATCCCCATGCTATAAGGAACAGAGGGCTCCCTGAGGAGGAGCAAAGGGGCGATAGCGCTCCTGGTCTGAACCCATGCAGCTGCTGTGGCAGCAAAGGGGATCCTGTTGGCCACTGTTAGTCTAGAACTAAGAAATGCTGCTCCCTACTCCCGTTCTGGTGGGTGTCTATTTAAAGTTACAGACCCATACCAGTTAAATTTTCCAACCAGAAATATCCAGATGATTTTCTGCTCATAGCTTTACAATGAGTCCAAGAGAACAATCCAAGTAGCCATTACTTACAAGGATATCAGTGGCCATAACTCGGCATCCAGCAACTCACTAGTGGGGTGCACTTAAGTGGGGATCAGTTCCACAGTTCAGGAGACTGACTGAGCTTCAGGGCCAGCCCCGTGGGGAAAGACAGTGATGATGGTGGAGAGGCCACGTGGTATTGCGCTCATGGGCTTGCTCTGTTATGTTGCCCAAGAAGGGAAAATTCCCCCCAGGAGCCTCTGGTGGTGCCATGGAAGTGAGGCTGGAGGGGGCAGGTGGGAGGTTCTCGGAGGCCTACTTGGTCTGGAGTATGGCCTTAGCCAGGGCTTGGGTGAACATGGGACAGGATATAGATGCCTAACAAAAGCCCTGCCAAAAAAACAGAGAAGAGCTGGGGCTGATAGCTAAAGCACTGGTTAAAGGCCTCAGGACCTGAAGGAAGAAGTAAGGCTGCCCACGTGAGACACCATCTCCATGCCTACTGCAGAGAGAAGCAGGGAAGGCAGGGAGAGCACCAGGCTCCAGGTGTACCAGCAAACACGCCTGCTAGTAGAGGCCAGAAAGGACCACCACATTCCAATGCTTTGTCCTTTCCTGGCCTATTTGAGTCTGGGACAGCACAGAGCTTTTTCCTTTCCTCCGAAGTGCATGTCCTTCCCGCATTTGCGAAATTGCCTTTGCCAAGCTCAGTTCACACCAACACTTGCCTAATGTCATTATCAGAGCCTATTAGGCATAAATCAGAGTTGACATTCAAAGCGCGTCCAGTGATGTGAATAGGGGACTTCAGGAACGGAAAAGAATGAGCAGGGAAACAAAGGTTAAATTTAATAACATCTTGGTGCAACATCAGAAACTTTAAAAGCTCTTTAAACCCAGGACATAGAAAGGCATAAAAATTATACCATTGCACAGTGAAGCAAATAACAGGGGGAAATTATAGCTAATACAAATAAAGAACCAATTACCTTTTCGCTCCCAGCCAAATCAACTAGATAAAGCTTCCCACTGAGTTTTTTTTCAGTCTCTACATTCTCTTGTTTAATATTAATCAGGAAGATACTGTGACTTCTGGAGCTGTGTTCATTCATGTCTGAAAAGGAAAATAGTTTATTGCTCTACAAAGAGCACATAAATTTAGGTAGCAAGACTCTCAGCTGAAAAGCACAACAAATCAGGCCTAATAGCTCCATTTTTTAAAATCCACCCGATTTTAAAAGTTATCTGAGACAGCCCAGCCAGTGTGGCTCAGTTCGTTGGGCATCGTCCTGCAAACTAAAAGGTTTCCAGTTCAGCTCCCAGTCAGGGCACATGCCTAGGCTGCTGGTTTGGTCCCTGGTCAGGGCACTTATGGACAGCAGCCAATCAGAGTTACTATCTCACATCAGGGTTTCTGCCTCTCTCCTCCTCCCACCCTTCCCCTCTCTCTAAAATAAAAAATTTTTAAAAAGATTAAATAATGATAAAATTATGAGATCACCATTTCCTCTTAAAAACAATGGAAGATTTTAAATACCTTTAAGTAGTTAAGAAATTAATCTAAATTCTTAGTCAATGATTTAAGATACAGATTCTCTACTTCCGCCTAAAGAAGACCCTTCCTCCAACATCCTACACTAGCTTGGCTGTCTCCTTGAAGAGCTCACAGCTTCTTCCCTACCTCACTTCAAGTCCATTAGCCTTTATCATCATGCTTAGTACCTGATATATCCCATCTTCTTCATGTGTGGAGTGTTGCCTTATGAGTAATATTGGAAACTTCCTTGAGAAGTCATGGATTAAGACATACACTCCTTCTATAATCCATGCTAGGTACCTAGAAGGTCTCGAAGATTAAATATGCTCGACTAGAACTGAGTACGGGCAATAAAAATCTTCCTGGGCCCCAGTCTTTGCTCATCCGGCAGGCAGAGACCCCAGAGATTGTCTTATTCAACCCCCACTAGCAATCAGTTCTTAAATCTATCTTACCACATTATACGGAGAAAACCCCCGAAGATTCCTCAAATAATATGTTAGAATAAACAAATTCAGCAAAGTAGCAGGATACAAAGGTAGCACATAAAAGTAAGTTGCATTTCTATATACTAACAATGAATATTCCAAAAAAGAAATTAAAGAAAAAATCCTATTTGAAATAGCAATTTAAAAAGATATTTAGAAGTAAACTTAACCAAGGAAGCAAAAGACTTGTACACTGAAAACTGTAAAATGTTGCTAAAAGAAATTAAGACATAAATAAAGGAAAAAACATTCATGTTCATGGATTAGAAGGAGACTTAATATTAAGATGTCAATACTATTAAAAGTAATCTACATATTCAATGTAATCTATCAAAATCTTAATGATGCATTTTGTAGAAATAGAAAAATCCATCCTAATTCGTATGAAATCTCAAGGTACCCCAAAGAGCCAAAACAATCTTGAAAAGAAACAAAGTTGGAGGTCTCACACTTATACAGTAATCAAAACAGTGTGATATTGACATAAAGACAACTATAAATTAATGAAATAGAACAGAGAGTCCAGAAATAAACCCTCACATAATACAGTCAAATAATTTCCATAAAAATGGCAAGACCAGTCAATGGGGAAAGGATAATCTCTTTAGCAACTGGTGCTGGGAAAACTATTAATCCACATGCAAAAATAAACACACACACACACACACACACACACACACACACACACACACACACAGGGATTCTTACCTTAGGCCACACAAAAATTAGGTCAAAAGGATCAAAGACTCAAACAGGAAAGCTAAAACTATAATATCTTAAAAGAAAACATAGGGGAAAGCTTCATGACACTGGGTAGGCAATGATTTGTTGGATGACAACAAAAAACATAAGCAACAAAAAAAATAATGAACTGGACTTTCAAAATTAAAAACTTTTATGTATCAAAGGACTCTATCAACAGAGTAAAAAGACAACCCACAGAATGAAAGAAAATATTTGCAAATCATATATTTGATAAGGGACTGACCTATAATATACCATATTTTGCTATGTATAGTGCATACCTTTTCACCCAAATTTTTGAGGAAAAAATAAGGGTGTGCATTACACATGGGTAGTACTAATTCCATATTTATATAAATGATTTAAATTCTTTTATTTATGCTTATATGTTAAAAGTGTAACTCCTTTAAAATTCTTTTATAATACAAAAAACAAGTATCTAAATATAAATAAATTAAAAAATTGAATTAAAAAGCTAAAATGAAAGATTTTTTCCCTGAAAGTCTGTGCCAAAAATGTAGGTGTATATTATACACAGGAGCACATTATACACAGCAAAATACTCGTACAAATGAACAATAACAAAACAACCAACCCAATTAAAAAATGGGCAAAGGACTTGAATAGACATTTCTCGAAACATGTACAAATGGCCAATAACCACATAAAAAGATGCTCAACATCACTAATCATTAGGGAAATACAAATCAAAACCACAATGAGATAGCACTTCCCATCCATCAGGACGGAAGGAAGGAAGGAAGGAAGGAAGGAAGGAAGGAAGGAAGGAAGGAAGGAAGGAAGGAAGGAAGGAAGGAAGGAAGGGAGGGAGGAATGGAGAAAAACATGAAAAATATCAAGTGTTAGCAAGGATGTGGAGAGACTGAAACTTTTATGCATTGTTGGTATGAATGCAAATGGTGCAGCTGCTATAGAAACAGTATGGCAGTTTCTTAAAAAATTAAAAGTAGATTTTCCATATGAGTGGAATTGTTGAATCGTATGGTTTCAATTCTACCGAAAGAACTGAAAGCAGAAACTTGGACATGTATTTACACATCCATGTTCATAGCAGCATTTTTCACAATAGCCAAAAGATAGAAGCAACACAAGTGTCCATCTATGGATAAATGGATAAACAAAATGTGGTATATAATACATACAATGGAATATTGTTTAGCCTTAAAAAGAAAAAAATCTAACACATGATACAACATGGATGATCCTTGAAGACATTATGCTAAATAAGTGAAATAAACAGGTCATAAAAGTTGTACTATTCCACTCATATGAGTACCTAGAGTTGTCAAGTTCATTGAGACAGAAAGTAGAATGGTGGTTACCACGGGCTGGAAGGAGAGAGTATGGGGAATTATTTATTCAATGGGTGTACAGAGTTTCAAAATTCTGGAAATAGTGATGATGACTGCACAACATTTTGAATATACTTAATGCCATTAAATTGTACATTTAGAATGGTTAAAATGGTAAATTCTATGTTATGTGTATTTTACAACAATAATTTTAAAAACCACCTTACCAGAATGATAAGGAAAATAGTAATGTTCTGAACCAAAAGTTCTGAACCAAGGGGCCAAGATGGCTTGTCAATTATACCATGAATAATTCATTATTAACAACAGCTTAAGAAACTAAGTGAATAACTTCTCTATAAATGAGAGATGCTATTACTATAAGAAGATGAGTCTTGCATTTCTTCATGTTTGTGTATGTCAGCATTTTTGTTTTAAGCAGACGAGAAAGAGAGTTTAACCTACACTGTATACAAGTCTAGGCCCACCTATGAAATTTGCCGCATATATGAATGTTACCTGGTAAGTTTGTTGTGGTAGAGCAAAGGTTGAGAATTACAGTGCTGGACCACAGAATCATAGAACCCTCGGTGGAAGAGATTTAAAAGAGACTATATCAATCAATCGACCAACACTTGAATCTCTTCTACAACATACAGGGAACTCACTATTTCTCCAGGTAGCAGGCTTTAACCAGAGCAGGACTAGAGAGTCTTTTGGAGGCAAAAATCTGCCTTCCTGTAGCTTCAACAATCCTGGGTGGTCTACCCATTCAGATCAAGTAAAGCAAGCTGACCCTTTCTTAATGTCAGCACTTTGAACATGTTAAGAAATACTGCGTTGTCCACGTGTCTTCTCCAGGTGTATTTCTCTCTTCCAAGCTAGAAAGCCTTCACTCTTCCAGGTCCTCTTCATATGAAGACACTCTCATTTATCCATATCTTTCTGAATAAGGCAGCCCCCATCTTTTCATGGAACCTTTGCCATTCAAACACCATATGACCTGCTTCCCTGAGATGTATGCACATGCCCAAGGTGGAACTAAAAAGTAAACAAGCTGGCCTGAATGTGTTATTAACACAGCATCGGAAAGGTCACAATAATGCACCCAGCTCCACTTTCTGAGTTCCTCCTTGCTTTTATTTCCCTTTTATACAAAGAGCAGAACTCTAATGTTTCTTTCCATGTGTATGACTGTAGAATTTGTGGGTTTAGATTTTTTTTAAATGCCTGAACAATATAACATGGTTAAAATAAGTGAACCTATAAGCTTACATTTTCCCCACTTTGGTTGGTTGGTTGGTTGGTTGGTTGGTTGGTTGGTCGGTTGGTTGGTTGGGTATTTTCCCCAGGATTCAGGCTTAAGCTGTTACCAGGTTCCAATGCGTCCCACCCGATACTGCCAAGAGCTCCCTGGACAGCTGTTTCCCACGACCAACCTAGATACACTGCACACGCCCTGTGTCTGTGTCTGAGGCAGGGCTTCCAACCGCCTTCCCATGCGTTATTTCATGTGGACCTCATTATCCGTCCCTCCTGGTGGGAAGGCAGACATTTGTATCCAAAGTTAGAAGGGAGGAAACACCACATCATGCTTACTTGTTACAGCCACATGTCGGTTTGCTTTGCCTTCATCTATCACATCCATGACCTCCTCGGGGCTGGACACAAACCGCTCGGTGCACCCCTGCAAGAGTCAGTTCGGGTTCACCATTAAAAAACTGAAAAGCAACACTACTTTGAAACAACCAAGTATATTCCCATTTCTCCTCTAGATGTGCAGATCAAGACAAGGGCTGCAATACTGATCCAACGACTTTCCCCCCATGCCTAAGGCTTGAATTCTACATTAAAAAAAAAAAGTCTGAGCAACCCCTAGGAAACCCAGAAATGAACCAGAAATGTCAATTTCCCTATTTTTTGAGTACATATTCAAACTCAGCAGCAGCAAAGGCAGCACTAAAGAGGAAAATCAATGACAGAAACAGAAATAGATGAAGTTCTGCTTTGCCTTCCATCTTTATTTATTACCATCTAGCCACCAACTTTAATTAGACCCTTTGAAGTGCTACACATAATACTAGACGAGGCTTCCCCTAACAGCAGAGTACAAACAACTATACTTAATACCAAAGCCCCTATAAATGTGAATAAATGTCTACTGACTTCCACTGTTCTTACCATGTGATTAAACATTTGTGACACATTCATTCACATAGTCACATAGAGAGATATGATTGCAGAAATTAAATGTCTAATTTTTTAACCAGGTGAATTTTAAATATAAGGAACACAATTAAATATCTCTATGTGCTTCATATACATAATATTCTGGGCATCTTATGTACTAATTTTTATGACAGTGACTGGAGATAAATTACTTGCATCATCAATCAAGTTTTCCTCATACCTTTACATACGGAACTCTGTTTTTATCTTCATGAACAGCCAAGTTTGTCTTGGATACTATAGAGATAAAAATGATGACATGCAAAGAAGGAAAAAAATGTTAAAGACCCTATATTGGAGGAAAAATAGAAATTGTTACAAAAGACATGCAGATCTAATCTCTTTGCATATAGACACACACACACACACACATACACACACACACAAGTTTAAGCCTTAGCCAAGAATAAGCAGATAGCCTGAAGGCAAAAGAACATCTCTATACATTTCCATTAATTCCTTAAGCAGAGGTGCTATATGTCAACTCAACTCCCTAGACTTCGGAACAAACAAAGGACAAGCACTCCGGTTACTTACCATCAAGTAAGTCTCTGATTTTGTCCAAGTAGATCTCAAAATAGGAAACCTGTTAAAAGCAAATTGAGTTTGAAACAGAAATGTCACACTGTATTACAAAAATATCACTATGAGAACGTATAAAAAGCTTTTTTCATGCATTAGCTAGGAAGAGTAAGAAAGAGGGATCCAGAGTGAAGATCCAGAGGCACGGCGTGCAGAGATCCCCTGCTTCCCGCGGGGTCAGCCTGCTCCGAGGGCCAGCTCGGCGTGGGCCACTCTCCGTCCCCCCACATCACAGCTCCCTATCATTAAAATTCAGGTGTTATTGACCTCCTGTGCGAGACAGCCACTTACAGGAAGGATCTAACATGTTACCTTAGATGAACGGGTAAAATAGAAAACATTCTTTGCAAGTAATTGTCAAAAATCAGGGGGCCTTACCTTATGCATGATACTGACAGCCTCCTCAGATCAGGGTGGGAGCACAGCCCAAATATTCAAGGAAGTAGGGTCGGGGGTAAAGGCAGTTTGCTTAGAACTAAAAAATCTCAGGAAAGTCACTGGGAGAAAAATCATGATGGTGGCAGGCTTGGCGAGTCCAGGATGGATTTGAACAAAACATGATTTAATGAAAAACCACTAGACTGTAAGAGGGAAAGAAAGCCTTCCAACCAATTATTCACAAACCTTAGCCCAAGCCCTGCCTACATCAGCATCTCCCACAGTATCTGTTTAAATTGCAGAGCCCTGAACCCGACTGCAGTCCCCCTGAATCAGAATTTCTAAGAAGGGGACCCAGGAATCGGTGTCTAAACTCCCCAGGTGATTCATATAACGGCTACCGTCTGAGAACAACTTGAATGAGATGTGATCTTGAAAATTCAATTCACATGTGACCAAGATCCTAGGCCTCAATCTTCCCATCTATTAAATGAAGCCATTAGACTTGACAATGTCAAAAATTCCCTCCAGGATTTTCCATTCTGCCTACATTGGCCTTCTGCCTCCCAGATCAAATTTTCTCTTTCATGGGTACTTTTTTTTTTATCCAAACAAAGCAATGGACAAAAGTTATTTTTTTAAAAAGTTGAAAACTAGTTGTAAAGGTGGGATGTGATTCTACAGGTGAAAGAAACCTCACCCCCAGTCTCGCCTCTAGTTGGGGCAGCAAGTAAAGCCTCTGTCACCTGGCACCGGCCCTAACCCGGTCCAGCCCCGGTGCATTATCTTTCATCTGCATCTCAGCCTGCAACCTCCTGACTCCCTCGTTTCTCTTGAGATCAGGGGTCCTGACTTCAACCCCTGGAATCCGTAGCAGGGCATCCCCTTCAGGTTGTCTGTCTCTCCAACAACCTCTGCCTGCACAAATGTCTGTCAAACTTCCCTGTCACTGAGCCTTGTCTGCAGGGATACACCCACCTGACCTGCAAAAGAATCACCGCTCCCATGGAATCCTATGGGCCTGTTTGGCCTCTAATCTCAGACGTCGCTCCGGGACCCAGCCCTTCCTACAGCTAACTCTACCCTGGTCCCAACCCATTCACTGTATTTCAGAATTGTCTGGCTTTCAGTAAGACTTTTCTATTGTCTTTGAGATCTTAAACATGTGCCCTTATTTTCATAAGGTGTAGAGAGAATTAATTATATCTAAAAAACAGTCACTGAGCTAGATATAAGCAAATCTCTCAATTACAATCCTGTCTACACTTAATATCAGTGGAAAGAGAATTCTCATTTATTCATTTTTTTTTTTTTACCACAACAAATCCTGGCTGTTTTGGGGGGTGGTTAGTTTGGTTATTTTGGTCACTTCAAATACTTTGTGAGGCCAGGTAAAAGAAAAACAAATAGATATTGTTTGGCATTAAGAAAAAGCATATTCAGAAATGTTTAAACCCACGGTGGGACCTACTTTCAGGAACAGATTTTTAATATTGCCTTAATCAAGCTTTTTCTTGATTAGGCCTGTCATTACTCAGTTCAAAATAGGGAGTAGTCGATAGCTAACTTGCCCACTTAACCATTTCTGATGATTCATAAATATCACTTATGAAATAAGTAAGCACAACTATAAATGCAAGATGGGAAGCTGGACAGTAAAATTCAGCCCTGGAGACTGAGGAGTTGCTTCTTCTCCTCCTGCCCCTTCATGCTGGGGCTGTTTTTATCTTAATAAGATTCTAATAGGAGACCATATTTTGAAGGCAGTAATTGGTTTAACATCTTATTCCAGGATTATCCCATAAGAACCCTACAGTAGTCTGAGGTATTTAAATGCAAATAGCCTTAAAGATGCACTAAGCTCCTAAATCTTGATCCCATCAAAGCAATAAGCTTCTGCATCCTTAGATATAAAGAACCCTGGCAAGAAGCTGCTCTAGCCAACAAAGGGAACTACAAGGAAAAAAATTTACCAGATGCAATTTAAAATTGGGTGAACAACTATTGCCTTGTTTTTTTATTTTTTCATACGTTATTAGTGTGTGTGTGTATGTGTGTGTGTATGTTTTAAAGATTTTATTTATTTATTTTTAGAGATAGAGGAAAGGAGAAAGAGAAGGATAGAAACATCAATGTGAAAGAGAAACATAAATCAGTTGCCTCCCAGATGTGCCCCAACCAGGGATCAAACCTGCAACCGAAGCATGTACCCCGACCAGTAATCAAACCACAGACCTTTCGCTTTGTGGGACAACACTCAACCAACTGAGCCACAGTGTTAGTGCCTTTAGGAAAGGTACTTCGCAGAAAATAAGAAGGGTAGAAGTTTAATATAATAGAAAAGGTATTCCATGTGTGGTAGGTGAGGTTGAAAGTTTAATCTCAATTCTGCCAATGACCTGATCTGTAACTTTGGACATCTGGAGCTATGTCTTTGAACTTCCATTTCCTCATCTCTAAAACGGAGGGACCAGTGGAATAAGGTCCCAGCCTTTAAAGGTTCAGCCTCTTGATTGATCTTCTCGCTCCACATCTTCTTAGAAATGCCCTTTATCCTCCCCACCCCCATCTACCCTGTCCCCACCGTGGTCCCACCACAGTGGGATCAGTCAGCCATGTACATACTGGACACAGCTAATCAGAGCTGGGGGTCGCCTGGTCACCTACTGTAGGCTGGGCCAGTGAGCCAACTTCCTTTGCAGTTAGGAATGAGCAATAAGGGAATGTGGAAAAGGAGCTGCCATGGTACGACACCCTCCACCCCCCAAAAAAAGAAAGCGGGAAGTCAGAAATGCAGGGTGATCGTGGTTATCAATTTTGGAAAGAGACTAAAAGCCATCAAATTGTATACTTTAAAGGGGTGAATTTTACGGTATGTGAATTTTAACTTAATTTTTTTAAGTTAAAAAGAAAAATAGGACCTGGATTTCTTGCTTTTGCACAGCTCCTCTCCCCTATGCCTGCTACCAGATTCTGTATCTTAAGAACAACTTTCTCTTTTTGCTTAAACAAGTGGCTTTCAGTCACTTGCAAACAAAGAAGTTCTGCTCTGGCTGGTATGGCTCAGTGGATTGAACACTGGCCTGCAAACCAAAGAGTTGCTGGTTCCACTCCCAGTCAGGGCACACGTCTGGGTTGTGGGCCAGTAGGGGGCATGTGAGAGGAAACCACACAGTGATGTTTCTCTCCCTCTCGTTCTCCTTCCTTTCCCCTCTCTCTAAAAATAAAATAAATAAAATCTTTTAAAAAAAAAAAAAGCAAAGAAGTTCCAATGAATATATCCCAAATACCAAACATGATGAATTTAAGCAAAAACAGGGGTTCTGGTTTAAACACACACATGCACGCGCGCGCGCACACACACACACACACGAAGAAGAGAATTCACTTTCCCAACATTTCTCACAGTATGCTCTTCAAAACACTATTCTGTCATAATCCATGGGAAAAAAAATATGTCCAGTCAAGCTGGGAAATGTAATACCCTCCGTGTCCCCTTTGCAGAATCACATTACACAATAGCATATTTAAACTTGTGACACATTTAACATTGTTCAACAAAGTATGGTTCCCAGCTTATCTGGCCACATAAGCATTTTCCCTGGTAAACCACATATTAATAATATGAGGGACAGTATTCCATGGAACACAGTCTATGGACCTGTTCAGTCATATCTAGAGAAATCCACAGGGTAAAGGGCAGAAGTCGAGCAGCTGTTAAAATGATTCCATCTTAAAGAGGGCTTTTCCTTTACCTTGATATCTCAAGCAAACCATCCAGATTGCTAAGTATTACCTTAATCATTAAGTAAAAAATACAGCTCTGCTTACCACAGAAATGTCATTTAAATTAGATAAGATCATCTTTTTTACACGTACAAAATATGGGGAAAACACACTTACTTTTGGACCCTGTTTCTTTTCTAAGGTCTCAATCCACGGTACTGACCTTAATGTGAAACTCTAGGTTTTCATCCATCGAATAGATGTGGTCGAAGATGTCGTGTGCGATCCTTGGGATGATCCCCATGAGCTGAGGGTCATGCAGCTTCCCCTAATGGGTGAAAAACACAAACACGGGTGCTAAAGAGTGCTGGGAAACACGTGAGACGGAGAACAGACCACACCTGCGGGGTTTCTTAAACCAAACTTTGTACAACAGGAGCACCCACACATGGACCGTCTGCTCCCTTGGAGCTCTACCTGACATGCCAACAGACCAAAAGTTAGCGAAACAACTCAACATGCTGGCCTCATTTCCTGGCAGGGGGAGCTTGTTCTGTCAGGTTGTGAAACCCGACAATATTCCTTCCTGCTGCCACTCAAATCAGTGAGCACATGAGTCGGTGAGTAGGAAGGGGGAAGAGAAAGAAGAATTACTGAGAATATATAGGTGACTGTAACATTCTAAAATGTGGGTTTTGTTTTTGAATTTTTACAAACTGAACAGAACCTACAAATCCAAGTTAATCTGCTTTATTGAAATCACCTCCAGAGCTGATATAGTTTCATTAATGTCATCATTGCTCAAAACCTCCTAAGAACCTTTTTAGGAAATCCTTCATTGCCACTTTATAAACTAATCAAGAAAATCCATTTTATCAATTTTTTAAAACCTGTAAATCCCAGACTGAATTGTTCCAAATAACCATGGCTGTTTCTAATACTTTAAATCCAAATATGAGATATTCTCTTATTCTTTTTTACATCTCATTTTTACTAATTCTATTTATTTTACCTAAGAGGTATAGGAATAAATGAATTCTTTTGCTATTTGGACTATTACTAAATTCATTTCTAAGATCCAGACTTTGCCACCTTTGAAAACTTTCAAAAACATACGACATAGGATCTGAAAGCAAGGCACAAAGAAGAGTTCTTAAGTGTGTAAAGCCATGGCCTTAGCATGGACCTGGGTGGGCAACTCCCAGGGTTTTACTTATGCCCACCTTGGAATGAACGTTTACGTCCCGCTACGTGTAAAACAAGCCATCAATGCACGATAGTCTGCATTCAAAGTGATTGTTGCCAACTACATTCCCAGAGATTTTTTTTTCCAGCCCTTTAAAGTTATAAAGCTCTAGGAACACATGGACCTGGAAGGAAAGCACAAAACTCTGTTTGCTCTTTAGTTTACCAGAGATGTGCCACAACCTTTACAATTCTGACCCATATTCTTGTTCCAGATCTGTCCCAATACCTGGAAGATCTGCTTTGTTTTTCTCAGTCAAATCCTCTTTTTCCTTCAAGGGTGCACCATATAATGCTTCTCTTACAGGTTGACTTTCAAGCCAACATTTGAGTTACCAAAAGCAAGAAGTCATATGAACTTGGCACTGGTTCTTGTCTCCAGCAAAGGTCTCTTACTCAGGAAAGTGGGCACTCCCTGGAAAGCCCTCATCTGCTAAGAATCCTAAAATTATTTCATGTGTTTATAGCTTTTCAGTTTGACTGTACAGTCCCTAAAGTCAGGGATGACCAGTCCATACACACTTCTACCCAATGCTTATGATATTTTGTATAGTATCTATTGCATAGAATTATTGTAGAATTTATATTAAACAGTATGTAAGGTGCTTAGTGACAGTAAATGTTAGCATTATATTATTCAGCTTGTAGCAGGTTCTCATCAAACAGTTGTTGAAGTTTATTTGACCTGAAGTCTGAAACACATTTCTATTCTGCACCATTAATATGCATCTTATGGAAATGACAGAGACTGAAAGGCTCAAATGCTGGTCACTTTAATTTGCATAGGCCACCATAAACATGTAGCGAATCAAATATTAGACCTCGCTTGCTCTGGACTGTGGAAATTGCTGGCAGACATGATACTTGCAGTGTAAATACAGGTCTCTGTCCAGCCAAATGCTATGACACCACTGGGCCAACCTGACTCAGAGTCTAAAACATGTCCCCCACCTCCTACTCCCTCCAGAGCTCTTTAATAATTCATCATAATCCTTTAGTTTCTCCTCAGCAGTCCACAACCCAAGTAGAATCACTGATCATCCAAAAATCATTTATAATTGACTCAAGTCTGTTTACCTAGATGCTCTCCCTTTTCAACAGACTTATCTTCCCATTGATTTCTGGCTAATACAAGCATTGACATCCCTTTGTTTGTCTCTGTCAGGGAGAGAATCAAGGCAGAACCAGAGGTGAGTCTGCAACACTCCCTGTTTTGTTTCTCTGAAGGCTCCACCCCACCATCACATGAGACAGAAGCATATGTTCATTTGGAGAAGAGGTAGCAATAGCCTCACCCCCGTAGTGATGGAAGTGATCCCCAATCTACTATAGGTTTTGGGGCTGGGATGCTTGATCTAGCTGATAAGCCCAAGAATGGTGAGGGCCTTTATTCTCAGTAAACTGAGCCTGCTCAAACAGTCTGTGCTCGGGCGGGTCGTTGATTGGTGAAGTGTTAAGTGTGTGGTGTGAATATGTGGTTTGTGTGGATGTGTGGTGTGTGTGGATAGTGTATATGTGGTATGTGGCACGTATGTGGGGTGTGTATGCAGTCTGGGTGTGAGAGGTGCGTGTATGTGTCGATGTGTGTCGTGTGGGGTGATGGTGGGCGGGTGTGGTGTGTATGTACGGAACAGAGATATTCCATATCGATCTTCACTGCTTCTCGGCTGATTGCCTTGCAAATTAAATACACATGTACACACATACAACAAATATTAACGTCAGGCAATAAAAGGTGGTAAAGAAGCAAGGAGCTACCCAGACAAAAAAGTTCCTTCCAGGTTGGGAGCTATGGGATGGCTGCCTTGGGGAGCCCTGGCCGAATCCCGAGAGATGACTTAAGGTTAAGGATGGGCAAAGAGGATGCAGGCAGAGAGGATGGGATGGGAGTCACATAACTAAGGTACAGGAACCAAACAAAAACAATGTCCACGTAGAGAACGGTGACAGGTTTAGTTGGCTGGAGGATCAAGTAGCAAAGGAATGTACCACTTCATCATCTTGTCTCTCTTGGAGAGAAAAAAACAAATTTATACTTGAATCCTGCATAATCCTCTTCAAAAAACTTTCCCCACTTCTGAACTCGGCCTTCTCAGAGCAAGTATGAAAGAAGAAACCAGACCCAGGCCATTGGCCACGAAACAAAACTCCCTTTGTTCCAGCCCCAGTTGCCTCCTAAACCTCCCAAGGAGGACAGTTTCCTGAAACACTTAAGACGGGAAAGAAGGCAGGCCGTCAGCTCGCACGAGCACCGATGCGCTCAGACAGACTCATTAAAAATCAGTTGGCAGGCTCCACTCAGCAGCAGAGCAGCCTGTACCCATTCGATGGCCTCCAGGTGTCCCTTTGGACAGAAGGAAAAACACAGGGTGTCTCCATCCCTCTCTATCAGTGCACTGAAGAAGGCCACAAAGTAAGGCACAGGGCCAAGAGAAGCCCTTCCCAGCATCCCAGGCTGAACAAAAGGCAAGCCCCCTCTTCCCCATTCAGGCAGCTCCCGGGCAAAACCTCCTCCAACGCAGGCCCCTTCAGCCCTGGCTGGGCAAGCCGGGGCCCCGGGCATGACCAGCTTAGCACCAACCCTGTCAAGTGTTTCATATTTTTACTGAAAATCCGCCTTAAATGCTTCATCTTCAAAAGCTAATCTTTCCAGTTTTAGGTAGGCTTATCTGTTTATTCCCCCACAAAAGAAGGTAATGGAATCACCACTGGATGTCAGAGCAAAAATGGGGGGATTAAAATGAAAAACAGCTTTAAAGTGTGACAGCGCTGCCCATTCAGGGAGTTAACATCCCCTCCCAAAAGCCTTTGAAAGATCACAATATGTACTTCCAAATACATAAAATTACTCCTTTCAGGTGGTGCAAACCCTGAAGGGTTTGTTGTTTTTTTTAAATTTAATTGCATTCCAGGGTCCTGGATTTCTTGGTCTCCTACACTCTCTATAACTTTAGCTTGGGGCTCCTCCTTTTCCTCTGTTTTCCTTTTCTCCAATCTATAATCACCCCACAGAAATAACCAGATTAAAACTGGGGGGGTGGGGGAGCAGTAGGAAAGGCTCCACACCCACCCGCCCCTTCCTCCTGCCGGCGTAAGTATGTGATCTTCAAAAGTCACAATAAAGAAAAGCAGCTCCTGCAACCAACCTTTGCAAATGGACAAGGAGGGACAGGCCACAGAATGTGGGCAACTATGAGAATGATCTGCCCAGAATCCAGTTCCTTTTGGTCCCCATGGGTCCCTTTGGGTCCCAGTACTGCTGTAGCCATTGTGGGGTTTACACCATGAAACACAGAGGGCTGAAGATGCTCTCATTTAATGAAATGCCGTCAATTTTAGTTTTAAATTGTTGACACACACCTCTTTGCCACCACTGTATATCCACCTATCCTCCCTTCACATATATACAGACCATGATTTTACTCTGGGGACAGGTCTTTCCTTTGATGGTTACAATTTCAGTATCTGACATTTAGCAAGTGTCTTACATTTTCCCAAAACGAATTAATCCCAAAGCTAAAGTTAGCCCTAGTAACCATTCCCTGAGATTTTGGAGGATTTTTAATAATGCATTTTGGAGGTAGTTGTTATTTTGTATATTCTTTGGTAATTGTCCAAAAACCTAGAGGCTGATTGATACCCTCATGAGATGCCCTGTCTCTTTCCTATGCCTGGTGACCTATGACGGAGCTTCAGTCCACAGCTACTGGAGTGGGTAAGACTTAGAAAATGCATATCCACAGCTTTTCTCAAACCTAGAGGGTTAAGGGTCTGGGGCCCAGTCAGAGAGGCAGACGAGGGGTGGAGCAGGAGCGTTGGGGACAGGTCGGCTGCGTGCCAAGCTGTCCTGCTGAAGGATGTGAGATGCAGGGAAGAGGAGCCCATGAGGCTCAGGTGTCAGGGAGCAGCCCTGCTCTGCCTAGAAAAGGTGGCAAATAAACCTTGTGCTTCCTTTAATCTGTGCAGCCTCTGAACCACTTTGTCTCCAGCAGAAGGGTGGAAATGAGTCAACACAACAGAAATGAGATCCCCCAGAGTCATACCCCACACTCGGAATCGGTGTGAGCAGACATCAGAGCCTGGAGGATTTTAGCCTCCTGCCTTTGAAACCTCCTCTTCAATAGGAATGATTCATAAACTAAACTGACTCTGCAGCAGCCGTCTCAGTGATATTCCCAGGAGGGCACCGTAAATGAAAAAAACCTAAGCTTGAAGGATTAAGGATTCATCTTACCCTGCTGCCTGGAAACTGAATTCCCTCAAACTTCCTCTGGACAGTTTCTTATAATAACCACTGTTTCACCTCTCCTCACCTGACAGGTAGGCCCAGCCTTCTGAAGAACGACCTGGCCTTGAAGGCTGTCTAGGGGCCCACGGTAAAAAGCAGGGAAAGCAGAGGTCAAGGGGCCCAAACTGTCTGCAGACGTGCCCTGCCTGGAAGACAGCCTGGAGCCACAGAGCTCAGGGCCACACCCTCAATGCCCACGGGGGCGGGATGTAAATCAGTGAGGAAGATGGCTGAGGGCAAGATCCTACTCCTGGTGCGGGCTGAGTGGACTGGGGTAGACAAGGGAGCTCAGCCCTCTACACATGGGCCGGCCAGGGCCACCACAAGAGTATCATTTTAACAGATACTTTATCAAATCCCTCCTAGGTGACAGCGGCTGTTGCACACAACAGACATGTGAATAAAAGGGTGAACAAGACAATGAAGACCCCTGCTTTGGTGAAGCTTGCCCTTAATAGTATGGTGAAATTTTACCCAGTATTGCTAGATCTTCAGAATTTTCAACCAAATTTGGACACTTAAAATTGTGTGAAATCATCTCATTTTAAACACTGAAATTAAAGAAAAAAGAAAAAACAAACACTATGCAGACCAGACAAAAATATGCCTGTGGGCTGAATCTGGTCCACAAGTCAAATTCTTTAATCTCTGACCTAGTTCTTCTTAGTTTTTCATTTTTTCTGAGAAGACTCGTCTTGCCAGGGGTCCTCCTTAGGGTAAATGATTTTCACACCACTGTTCAGCTTGTTGATGATTATTTTTTAATAAAAAGTATTATGATTATTTTGACAGAGCTATCAACAAAGGATTTTTTTAAAATACTGAACACCTGAGATTTTACTACTCACTGTTATTTTAATACTTCTCAACTATAACCATCCTCTTAACCATCTCTACTGCCCAGTAAAAAAAAGGCGCAGGCACCTCAAATTTTGCTGAAGCACCAGTTCTGTTCAGTCTCAGAACCCGACATCATGGTACACTGCAATCTTACCTCCATGGTATGTGTTTTTCCCGATGAAGTCTGTCCATATGCAAAAATCGTCCCATTATAACCTTCAAGGACATCTGCAAGCCAGAAAAGAACAGATACAATTAACCCATTACTTTGATCATATTCATATTTTTAAATTACATTATCCAAAAGGCCCATCTCATTTTTTAAACAATTGATGTTTTTCAACTCCACTTGCACATTAAGTAGAATTGTGAGATAAAAGCAGAAATGAGGGCCTCTACCACTCCACAAATAAAGAGAAATGGACTCACATTCCTGCAAAATATACTACTGTAGGAGGAGGCAGACACATTTTCTCCCAGTAACGTCAAAAGTAGGACAGGTATCAAGCAGTCCATTTTCCTTTTAGTAGAAAGATACTTGAGTTTTCTTCTCTAAGTTGATCTCTTGAGATCAGTCAGGGGAAAATTATCCGTGCCCTGCGTCTCTGGAGTGAGGTGCAGAATAGAATTTCTTTCCTGGAGATCTGATTTGGGCCCAAGCAGGCTCCTTGGGGAGGTTTCTTGTGAAGGCTGCACCAGAGCCCCTTTGGAGGCAGAGTCCAGAGTTGGGGGACAGGGCCCCACTCTGTAAACTGAGCCACACAGTGACGATCCAATCAGCCCAGAAACCGTTGGGGCCCTGACTCAAAGTTGATGCCTCTGTTTTGTTAGCGACTATGCTAGCAAGACAGCCCAGGCATCCACGGCGGCTGGCTCTCTTTCAATGTACAGTGAGCGCGCGGTGCACAGTCCCGCACAGGGCAGGCCGGCTTCCACAGGGACGGAGAGGCGTGTGATGGAGGCTGCTTTGCACAGATTATTTTTCAAAGCAGCATAGGTAATTAGAATCTATTATGTGCTTGTTTCCCTCGACCCTCCTTTACCCACATAAACCTCATGGAAAGAGAAAGGATGCATAGATAATCTCCCTGACCCACCATCTCTACATAAGAGGAATAAGTCCTCACTCCTGAAAGGATGGTGCAGGCAGGAAGAGGAGCCCCACACTGAGGTGTCCTCTTTCAGGGCCATGGACCCCCCAAAAAAAAAACAAAATCAGCCAAGCAATCATCTCCATCTATTTCAGATCCTGATTAGGTTTGTTTGGTTGGTGGGTCTCTCCGAATGGTATGACGCCAGTTAGTTTTTGTTGTTTGGTTGGATTTCCTAAAAAAGTTTAAACATACATTCTACTGATCTAAAGTTAATAAAGCGTGAACTGAGAACAGAAAAGAAAGTGGGATTTTCCTTTAGGAAGCTAAAAACAGAAAAATTAAGTGGCAAGATTTTTTAAAATCCTAGCAGCCCTCAAGAGTTTGCATCAACCTATACTGAGAGAGAATGTTCACACTTATCAGACATCTGGTACTGGTTTCCCTGGTAACGGGGGAAGCAAAAACTTGAAGAAGACATTAAGAATCTTCTCAGAAAGAGTCTTTTTCTTTCTTTCCTTTTTTTTTTTTTTGTTTTGACAGTATGTTTACTAACGCTAGTGGCCAATGGAACAAGGAAGGACTTAGGGTAGAAGAAGTAACAAGAAGCAGCCTAGGCGGGGCTGCTTTAGCTCACTGGAGAGTCAGAGAAAAAGGGGCCTTGGAGACAGGGTCAGGGGGTCAGCCCGGGGCAAGCTACCACTGCCCACTGCTCCCCTCTCGCAAGTCTCATGAGGACCCTTAGAGCCTGGGAGATGCACGCTAGTGGCGGAAGGAGAAGGGGAAGGAAAAGGTGCGGGCATGCTCACGGGAAGGAAACTGTGTCCCTTTAGTTGTACTTTTAAAATTCCATATTCATGGCACAAACAACTCCAGACAACTGGAATTCTAGCCCTAAAGCTTCAATCATAGCACTAAAGTTTCTAATTACTAGAAATTAAACATCTCTCTCAAACTGAAAGGGCTTCCTTAACTTAAGCTCCTGTACAGGAAGCACAGATGCAAAACAGGTGTAAGGAAGCCAAGACCAAGGACCCAGCTCCCTTTGCTCCTTGTAATAGGCAACCGGCCACCCTTCAAAGGCACATGTACACAGGAGGTGGCTCTGAGCAATCTGCCACACCCTAAAGAAGACTCAGCTCAGAGTCTGAGCCCTGCTGATAGAAAACCCACACGTGTTTCTTCCTCTGCAGAAAGGCAGGGGGGCCAGGACATTGGATTAGGCCCCTCTAGAAGCGCTCTGGCCCAGTCCAACTCTCTGAACCCACCCTCACACTAAGCAGAATGCACAGTCCTACCAGCTCCTATTTGGTTGTTGCTCACCAAACATCTAGGGGTTAAGGACTGGGACATATACAGGAACTTGCTGTGGAGTAAGGAGCTGAGGGGTACATGGGACTGTGTACCTAGAGAATCTGATTGCTTGATGCTGCTATTTCAACAGTGTGCAGTACTGAACACATAAACAAACTCTACTTGGCCTTTAAGGTCTTTCTTTAAATTCATGTTACAATTAATTCATTGTTGAAGCAACTACCTCTACTGTTCAAGGTTGAACGGAGCTGATGGCTGCGCTCTATCAAGTCAATTCAGAATTAGAAGGTAATGTTAAAAGAAAAGAAAAAGCTCTCTGAACCCAGTGTGCTCTATTTTCTCCCAAGCTCTTATGTTTATTTGTTTACTCTAGGTATGATTATTAGTGGAGAGGAGAGGCAGGGCAGAGAGGGAGCGCAGCACAAACAATGCATTTGGGGGTTGAACCGCTGAGATTCAGGAGATAGGGAAACTAGAGAACCCGCCAAAGAAAGGAAGAGCAGGCCTGTGCTGAGCGCTGCACTGCGCCACACAGCCGGCCCGCCCCGACTCTAACAGAGGCAGTCCACAAAAAGGCACTTCATCACGCTGAACGACAGTTCCTGGGCCCAAGGAGAGCATTTGTTTCAGGGTCTCTGCCATAACGAAACAATGATTTCTATGTGCCAGCCACAGAGTGAGGAACCAGCTCAGCCAGACAGAACCTTTCTTTGTGATGGGCTCCGGCGTGATGTGACCCCAGCTCGCACCACAGGGGCAGCACCCCACGAACACGGCGCCCGTCCTTCTAGTGGCCAAGCAAAGCTCCTGCAGAGAGCAGGAGGGAAGAGGGGAGTGGGATACTTGAAAATATTTTTGCTTCTTGCTGCAGTCTTCAAAAGCCAAGTTTTCTGTTCTAAGCTTTGCTAGTTCTGAGTTCAGGTCTTGCTGGAACAGAACAGTTCTACTGTCAAGTAAGAATTTGGGAAGGATGTAGTTATATCTACAGATCAATGTTCCTGAGGAGGTGGACCACCCCCCGCCCCCCGCCCCGCCACCACCAGCTTTCCAGGTGAAATGGTGGGCTGTCAAGAGCAGCAGGATCTCTGGCAGTAGTGGCTGACAAGTCCTCCCTGACCTGGAATCCTAAGGCTTTTGCCAGTCAACCAAAGGACTCAAGCAGGCCACAGGCAGAGGCTGTAGAGGCAACAGCAGGGCTAATCAGCCAGCCTGAGGGCCACCCTGAGGCTCAAGAACTGCAGTTTCTGTTCTCTCCTCTACCTTCCTCCCACCCCTATTCCTATCCCTATCTTTTTGCAATGCTTGGTTAACAGTCCACATGGCTGACAGAAAAAAAACAACTCATAAAATAATTGTTATTGCACACTCTTATGGGCCCACCAGAAAAGTGGAGGAGACAGTGCAGAAAAACCTAGGTTAAGTCAGACAAACTCAGGCTCAAGTCCCAGTGCCCTCTGTGCCCTCGCTGACCTGGCCGAGTGGCTTCACCTCAAATTCCCCTTCGGTACAATGGGAAAAATAATGCTCGCATCCCATAGAGCTGTTAAGATTTAAAATGTAATAACACATATAAAGTGCAAAAAGGGTGCTTGATACATAATAGTTGGTAAGTAAATATATTTCTCCTTAACAGTTATATAGAGCATAATAATAAAATAGACCTGATAATATCCTAAGCTTAAAATTCTGCAGTGGCTCTACACTGCCTGTAGGATAATGCACATCAATTTACACCAAACTCTGATCCAGTTCAACTCTTTTTAAGTCTCATCCCCCATGCACCCTGTTCCACGCTAAGTTGACAAAACACACTGTATCCTTTGTGTCTTTATGCTTTTGCTTTTCTGATTCCTTCTGCTTATACAGCCCTTCTACCATCCTTCACACCCAACCTTTCTGAGAATTCTCCAATTCCCTTCCACATCCACCAAAACCAGTATCAAGTGACTTTCTTCTGTGCTCCCAAAGCACTGGCACACAACCACCTAAAAACTCATAATATCCATCTGTATGATAATTATGGATGCATCTACCTCTTATAATCAAAAATTCTTGCAGCATCTTACATATCTTGGTGACTCCAGTCGCTGGCATTGCTTACCACATGGTAAATACTTAATATACTTCATAAGGAATGAGTGAAAGAAACAACCAAATGAATGATGTTGAAAGAAATTAGATCTGGAAAACAAGAAAATGACCTTCTCTAGCACTGGATAGTCTACATCTAGATAACTAGGAAGGCAAATGCCCAGAGTGACCTCTGTAGTCTGGGCCGTGGTTACTCTACTTCAACAACAGAATCCAGTGACCATGGTTTTTAATTCCCAGATGTTCACAGGAACCTTCCTATTTACCATACTGGTAGTCGCAAACCCTATAACCTCTTCTAGAAGAAATGGAGGGAAATTCTACATATTCTCCGGACAACATTTTGAAAAACATACACCCGACAAAGATGAGAGTGTGGGAGAGGCCAGGACTCTACAACCAAATGTTTGGAACATTTTTTTAAAAAAGTCAATGAAGTTGAAGGGAATGAGAAAACTGAGAGAGAATGAAGTTGCTAGGTAAAAGGAGTCTTCCTGATCTCAAAAACATTAAGGGTTTAGACAGACTGAAAATGAAAGCTCCCCAGTCCACCACGTTATTATGAACCACGTAGACAGTGGCGACCTTCACAAGCCATCCGATTCCTTCTCGGCCCCTAGTAAAACGGCGCCCACAGCGCCACCTTTCATTTCTGACTTAAATACAGCTTGTCACCCCACGAGCTACCTCAGCTGTACCGGACAATCTGTCCCAAGGCGTTCTTTCTTAGATACCTACGTTTGGCCTTGCTGAGGCAGAAATACATAGCCACTTCCCCTCACACTGGCCTCAGTGGCTATTTAACAAAGTTAAATCAGCTCTTCATCATCCCTCCATCAACTTCTCTTCAACAGATACTAAGGTACCCTTTACTGTTAGAGAACAGGCCTGTTTATGTAATATTTATGGTGCCTGAAAAATGTATGTATTATACCATGTCAGAGCCTAATTTTATTGTAACTGGGTTTCTTTGTGGCTCACCATATACTGGGTCTCAAGTAACCCACCGTTAGGTCGTATCTTCCTGAGGGCTCCCCATGGACTACCTGCTTCTAACATTTCATACTGTAGAAAAATCCAAACACTGAAAGGGACACAAAGTTCTCTAGTAAATAAAGACTCAAAGATTACTGTTACTGTTTGTTAATCACAGGAGTTTTTTTTAAGGGTGTTTCTCTATCTCTAATTACAATGCCAATTTAGGGAGGGTGGGGGTGTATTTAGATGGCTCTCCTGCTTAGCACAGCACGTGGTAAATACTCTTTGGTTATGATAATGAAGGGGGGAGATAAGGAAGGAAATTTTGGCTCATAAGTGATTAATTTTACTTTAATAAAAATATGAAGGGTCGGATAATAGAGGGGAAGTAGGGCTGACTGGGAGCAAACTAGAAGTACATGCTCCAAAATGAGAGAGGAAATGTGTTTAGATAGAAAGAGAAACAAAAGAGTAGGAGAGAAGACAAAAATTGCCACCAGTACTAGGCCCATATTATTAATTCAAAAAGAGCTCAAATTCAGGCATATTTTTTGCCTTTTAGTTTTCTATCATAATCTTACCGTGAAGACCTTACAAATTAATTGATGTCTGCAACAAGAACATGAATAACCATACACCTCAGCAAGGAACATTTCATACTGCCAGAGACGGTCTCCCACGCAGGTACCCAGGGTCAGAATTAATCTAACAGATGTACCCAGGACTGATTTTCATGAATTTCAAAGTGTTAGGTTAGTCATCTCAGCTTCTAAAAATAAGTAGATCTAACATGACAGGTGTTTTTTAAATTTTGTTTTTATTTTTTGCTCTTTAAATCCAGAGCTATCTATAAAGGTGGCAGCATCAAGGCATTTGAAAGCACAAGTGCAAAAGCATTCAAATTTGAAAGCAAGGATTTAATGATGAAAAGCAAAGTAGCAGGAGATGCCCCTCAGCTCTGTGCAGATGGTAAGCTCCGCAAGGCAAGCTCCAACCTGCCCCTGATTTGAAAGGGTAAGGGGGGGGGGGTGACTTGTAAATTGCTTCATCTCCCTGCTGTTATTATGACACAAATCATTCAGGGCCAAGGCCAGTCCCAGGGAAAAGGAGAGATCGCCAAGACACAAATTTAGGCTGCAGGCTACCTATCTGGAGGAATAAATGTGTAGCAACAAATGTCGGGATCTGAGTGGGATGATTGAAAGTGGGTGAGAGGAAAGTCTAATTAAGGAACGCTGGGTAGCAAAACCAGCTCAATAACCAGCACGTAAGGGGATTTTATGACACTGTAGAGAATTTCTTGATGCACAAGAATTTTCCACATTCAAAGCTTCTTGTGAAGAATCGGAGGCACCAAATAAATCAACCGAAAATGGACAATTAGAGCATCAGGTATATATATATTTTTCTTTTTGAAAGGAAAAAGGAGCTCCTTTACCTGCAGTACTATTTTAAAATCATTACAGAAAACGTGTGATCATAGCTTACCTTGCTTTGAAGTTCCTAGATGATAAAATAGCTCTTCCAAAAAGGTGGCAAAAAAACTAAAAAAACCTTCTTGGAAAGGAGGTATAGAGAGGTTAAATACCTTGCCTGACATCACAGCAAATCAGGCCCAGAGCTTGAGCCGTAATTCGGGGTTTCCAATTAGCAGGCCTCTGCTTACAGTCAAAGCACATTGATTCTTAGGCTGCAAATATCACTTAATGTTTTCAATTACTCTGAAAGGCCCAGAAGGAAATAAAGAAATAGCACTTACCTTTGACAATTTGCTTTGCACACGCACTGTAAACCTGCTCTTGGGTCGTGCTGGGAGGCAGCACTCTATCGAAGACATATGGCTTCCCTTGCTAAAAGGGGAAGACAAAAGAAAAAGAAGGGCAGAAAAAAAACATATTAAAAATTAGAAATAAAAAGCACTAATAGTAGTAGTCAGCAACAGACACTAAATGACCAACCCTATTCTTTAAGACAGTCCTTTTCTAAGACTAGGGAACTTTATAGAGTGAACCATACACACATCGTGTTTATATGTTACATGCTGAAATTCTGACAAAAGAAAGAAAAAAGAAAGAAAAAAGCATCTTTCTTTTTTTTAACTTCAACGATTTTTTCTGATGAAAAATAGGTTGGCGCATCATTCACTAATTTGAACTAATATTGATTTATTGAGAGCTTACACTGAACCAGGCACTAGACTAGATGCTGCCCAAATCAGAACAGTCCTGCCCATGTAAAGCACTCAATCAAGTGTGGCAGATAGCTAATAGGCAAGAAAGCAACCACAGGGGAAAATGCAAAATGCCTAAGTATAAAATAATGGGACCGAATGGATAGAGAAGGCACAGCAGACCTCGCCGAAGAAGTACCAGTTAAGTGGATCTTTAAAGGATCAGAAAGACCAGGGCACAAGAAGAGCTGTGGAAGAACATTCCAGAGGGTGGAGAAGACAGAAGGGGCCTGAAGGTGGTAGATACAAGAGGAAAGCTGGAGCCGGTTCATGCAGGGCACGACTAGCCAAGGTCGTGTGCTGGGATTGTACTCGACGGGGAGACGTGGCCAGATGTTAAGAAGCTGCTCTCCTTAGAAAGATGTTATTGCTTTGCGTCCCACGGAATCCTAGTGTTTTCTTCACATGCGTAAGTGGTGTCTTAGCTGGGTGGAGGCTTCTGAGACAAAGGAAGCCCTTCCTTACAATTAATCAAGTGATTTCCAAGTGTGGGGTCTTGGGATTTTGTTTGACTCTGGGCCACGAGAATCAAGGATGTAACTGTCAGACAGGACTGGGAAGCTCCACATGGCACTGTATGAACGAACCCTGACACCCAATCGCTCAACATTCAACAAGGAGTTATTGGGCATTTCCATGCTAGGCACAGTGCTGAGCACTAGGAGACGGGATGGGTAAGACAGACACAGTCTCTTCCTGGGAGAACCGCTGTAATAGCACCTTTTCCGCAACAATGCCACCCACAGCCTGATCCCCCCAGGTGGCCCTTCAACTTTATTTTCCCCAAGTGGTCCGGGGAGGGCGGGAGGAGAGAAGGGAGAAAAGAGGAGTGCCCAGAGCCACCTTCACCCCCACCCTGTGCCTCCTACGCATGGCTCTGGACACTAGGAACCACCCAAGGACAGTCTGACACCTCAGAAAGATAACAGCTTGTGAGGGACCCAGAGACAAGGCTTGTTACATCCTTTAACCTTCACACAAAACGAAGCACACAGCTGTCGGATTGGCCTAACGTTTACTTATTTATGACGAGGGCAGAGCTGCACACAGGTAAAGTCCATTGTGTGTTAGGTGTTATGCTTGAGCTTCAGTCTTTGAAAACAGGGTTGAGCCAACGAAGTAAAGAAGCTACTTCCAGCTTGCAGTAACTTATTTCAAACTGGAGAAAAAATGGGAGAGTTTCAAGGTACCATAAAATGTTGGTTTTCTATAAAGCAGTGGAAGTGATTCTGTTAAAATTTTGGAAAGAAATCATTTTCTGACACTTCGTTCCCAGCAAGTCTCGTTCCATAAGTGAACCAAGTATTTGGTTGAATAACCAAGAGATTATTCCTCACCACGATCTATTGCCAACTATCAGTCCAGTACATTCTTATTAGCTTTATCCATTTGTAAAGCTCAACTAAATGCAGCAGGGAAGAAGGTAAGAATAAAACATTCACAGAGTTTGCCTAAGTATCTGTCACCCATTGAAACTTCTGGAAAGAAAATGCAGCTTAGCTTAATTACAAAAAATCCACTATTTCTCCAAACTTGATTATGATCAGTAAAATCAACCATCCCATTTACAGCATGACCCTGCTTTGTGTTTTAGAGAAAATGCACTTAATACAGCAGGAAAAATGACCTATTACATCATAGCACATGGTACAAAAAGATAGGACACCCCGATATTGCCCTTAGACTTGAAACATTTTTGATATGTATATTATACTTTCACTTTAAGAGAGGTAGAAGGCAAGAAATCTCTACTCATTAAATGTCATTTACCAAATGACAAAAAGATCATACAACATTTTTCCATAAGCCAAAGTTAAATCCCAGCAGAAGCTGCCTTTAAGAAAAGATAACATTTAGAAAATGAGACTTATCTTGCCAGATTAGCATACAAAGTAGTGAAAAACATAAGCATTGTTTATGTGTCTTTTCACGCATGCATCAAGTTGGCTACAGACTTATTTAGATGAACCTTAGAGTCTTGGACTTATAATTTAGCCAGTATTATTTTCAAAGGACTGATTTATGGAATCACCGTACCAGCTGTATATACAAATGCCATTAAACAACACCAGCAAAGATTTGGTGCTTTGGTAATAATGGTCGAGAAGTCTCACAAATCCTGGCCGAGACTTAGGCAAAGACCTGTCTCCCAGACAAGGCTGTTCATTTCTGATCCCACTGTGGCTGAGGGTTTCTGTGGGCCGGCGTTGGGCTCACTGGCTCTGGTTGTCACTAAATTTGTAGCCACGAAAAAAGTTTTGGGATTACATTTGAATACAGGTGCTGGGTGCTAACACTTGACACTGAATGATGAGGTCACCATTTACTCCTTCTGGAGGCACTTTCCTTTCCAGCCACCTATGCAGCGCAGGGGTCTCTGCGACCTCTCTGGCTACTCTCTGTCAAGAGTCCTTCGCTGGTGTCTCCTCCAGACGTTTAACTGATGGTGTGTCCTACACTCAGACCTCAGCCTCCTCTCTGTCTACACTGCTGACCTTCACATAATTTAAATGGACACCTCAGCCTCCATATCCACCTAGGCTTCAGATTCATGTACTCAGTTGCCTTCTGGACGTTCTTCACTTGGATGTCCATGAGCCATCTCACACTTAACAAAAAAGCCTTGGCCAGCATGGCTCAGGTAGTTGGAGCATCATCCCATAACTGAAAGGTTGTGGGTTCGATCCCTGGTCCAGGCATGTACGATCCCTAGTCTGGGAGCATACAGGAGGCAACCAATTGATGTTTTTCTCTCACATTGATGTTTCTCTCTCTCCCTCCTCCCCTCCCTCCCTCTCTAAAAGCAATGGGAAAGAATCGTCCTTCGGTGAGGATAAAAATTTTTTTTTTTCCACTTAAAAAAGAACCAGCAAGCCCTCCATATCTAAGTAAGAACTGCACCATCAATCACCCAGTTACTCTGACTAAAATCATTCAGTAGATTCCATAGATCCCATATCTGAAATATATCTTAAATTCTATCCCATCTCACCATCAACACCACACGCCCTTAGTCCAGGCCACCAGTGTTTCTCATCTGGACAACAGCAATAGCCTCCTCACTGGTCTTCTTGCCTCCATTCTTGCTCCTAGCAATCCAATTTCCACTGACTAGTGACGAGGAGCATTCTAGACTGTAAATCAGATGACCGTATCTCCTCCCTTAACCTCTGTTGGCCCCTATTGTCCCGGACCGTCTGCACGCTCCGCTCCCTGCGTGCCCCTCCACCTCACGACAGGGCAGCCCACCGGACTTCCTCCTGTACCATGCTTACTCCTTGGCTCAGAGACTTTGCTCTTACCTCTTCCTCCCCCTTAGAATTCTCTCACTGCAGATCTTCACTTGGCTGCTCTTTGTCACCCTTCAGGTGTCAACTCCAACATCTTCCCCTTTGAGGGCCACGGTGACCCTCACTGAGGCAGCCCACCGGGCACCACTATCACATTACCCTGTTTGGTTTGCTCCACAGCAATTTGTATGTGACCTATTTTCAACCAATTAAATGAACCACTATAATTAAATCATGTAACCAGCTAAGACAAGCCATAGAACTCCCAAGACCTAATTACATGTAGGCAGACCTGCTGCAATTTATAAAGGGAATCTGGACAGGACACACTCCACGTGCGTCGCAGCTGAAGATAAAGTCCCCCAGCTTTGCCACGGAAGCCTCCACGGAGAGCAGCGCGAACTGCAGACGAGCAGAGTAACTAAAGAACTTACCACACGCAAAAAAATAACAGCAGATGGTCCTTACACTTTTATAGTTAAAATTTTTTAAAAAATCAAACCACCAGAATTCCTATCAGGCTGTTGAGCGCAAACTGTCTGTGCACCATATGGCCTTCCTATTAATACATTTGACCTGTTATCCAACAACTGGTCCCCAGCCAGACGGAGAAAGCGGAAGACCCACTTAAGGGTTTAGAAGATGGGCACCAGGAGGGGTGTTAGGGAAGCGGAAAGTAATACTCACCAAGAGGAGATCATCGAGTAATCTAATAACAATCCCTAAGACCAACCGAGGAGCGTGGCCAAAGGGGGCCAATGATTGAAATGACTTTCCTTCTGTCTTTATTAAGAAAGAAAGAAACAAAAAATGACAAATTTCAACAGCAAGGTTTAAACTCACTGTGTAGAATTGCCTTTAAATACTGAGGAGTGTTAGGAAGAGGAACTGATTACGGAGAAGAATCATTAACTCTCCTCCCCAAGTGTCTGTGTGACTTCACTCCTAAAAGTCCAGGAGGTAAGTTCTTCCGGCCTATGCTAGCCTCCAGCTGTCCACCAGCGCCATCACCAACCACTGCGGGGTCAAACCGTTTTATATGTTCATTTAATTTTTACAGTAACTCTCTGAGGTGGGTGTTATTATTCCCATTCCACAAACTGGAACACTAAGACCCAGTCACATTATCAGCTCTATTACTTTGGGGAAATAATTTGGAGGCTCTGGTTTCAAGTGTTCTTTTTTTGGGCGGGAGGGGGACTACTTTCCCCCTCTTTGTTCTCCCTCCAACCAGCCCCCACGCCACCCCCAGCCTATGGACTATGCATATATGTATATATGTTCTTTGGCTAATTTCTTCCAGTTCCTCCCCTTTGAGATCTGTCAGTCTGTTCCATGTATCCATGCCTCGGTTTTATTTTCTTTGTCAGTTTATTTTGTTCATTAGATTTCACATATGACTGAGATCATATGGTATTTGTCTTTCTCTGACTGGATTATTATGCTGAGCATAATAATCTCCAGGTCCATTCATGTATTGCAAAGGGTAAGAGTTCCTTCTTTTTTACAGCCGCGTAGTACTCCATTGTGTAAATGTACCACAGATTTTTTTATCCATTCATCTACTGGTGGGCATGTGGCTATTTCCAGGTCTTGGCTATTGTAATTACGTGTTCTTTCTTTAAATTGTGCTGTTTTCCTAAGCGTCTTAAAATTTATTGGAAAAATAAGATACATATGAAACAGCAGATTCTAAGACTAATCTGAAAGACTGAAGTAAGTGATTAATAAGGTAAGAAAAAGACAGCCTCCCTACTAGCCTGTAAAGCAGTCAGGAAAGTGTTAACCACGATGCATGTGGACTGACATGAAACCGGTGAGGAAAGAAGGTCTTAAGTTCAGGGAAGGGACAGGATGGCAAAACAAAACGAAGGAAAAACAGTGGGTATGCACATGGCAAACCCTCCTTGCCACAGAAGGAATTAAAAACAGGCAAAAGCCAATCAGAGGCTAGGAAGAAACAGATGCAAGACTTGCTATGGGAAGGTGAAGTTATTAAGAAAAATTCTAGAATTTTTCAAAGCCAAAAGTTCCTTCAAGGCCGCCCCAAACCAACATTATGTTTTACAAATAGACAAGATCTGGTGTGGTTAGATGGTTTGCAAAAGTCACCCAGCCAGTTCGGTAAGCTGCAGATCTGTGCCTAGAATCCTGACTTCTTGGCTGCCTATCTAATGTTCTAAAAGTTCTGGCTTTAGAATCCATTGCTCTCTCCAAACATCAAGGAAACAACAAGCCTGAGCCTCTGGTCCTTTTTTGCCTGCTTTCCTCCCAATCAACTCTAAATTATTTCCAATATATAATTGATTCGTTCAATGAACAAAGCATCATTGCTATGAGAACTGGAGTAGTACAGCTGGAGAATAAGAATCCCAGCTTCTTAGAGGGCATGACCTTTAGAATCAGCCAGTCCAACCTCCTCTCAATGCACAACCCCCCCTCCGTGGCCTGACAAGTGATGGTGAGCCTGCTCAAAACTCCACAAGCTCCGACTGTTAGCAAGCTGCGTCTTTACGATTTTAAATCTGCCTTCTTGAAGCATTGGACCTAGAATTGTCCTCCAGAACAGGACACACCAAGGCCAAAGAGCAGCCTACATCCCCATGGCAACTTTGTTTCACTTGGGGAACTAAGTATTCAATATCCAAATTTCCTTTATCTGAGAGAAAAAGAGAAAGACAGATGTTTCCTTCCTAAAAGTTGTATGGATTTGTGTTGTGCTGAAGGACTTCAAGGATGTCCAAGGTTACAACATCAGTAAAGCATTTTACTTGTTTGCACAAGAAGAAATTAAAGAAGATAAACTCAGAGAGCATGAAGGACTTTGGTAACAACCTGAGAGAAAGTTTTCAAAACATTAACTAAAAAGCAGAAGTCCTTGGATGAATGGTGATACTCATGTTTTATCAACACAAATATCTTGCCAGAGATGTTTTGTTTTGTTTATTGAAATATAATTTACATACCATAAAATTCACCCCTTTAATAAAAGTGTACAATTCAGTGGTTGTCAGAATGGTCACCATCACCACAAATTCCAGAAGTTTTCATGACCTCAAAAAGAAACTCTGTTTATACCCATGAGCCACTGCCTCCCAAACCTCCCAATTCCAAGCCCTAGGCAACTCTGTTGTTTTTTTTTTCCTTATAGACTTGCCTGTTTTAGGCATTTCATGAAGTTGAATTTCATAATATGTAGCTTTTTGTGACTGCTTTCTTTCACTTAGCATGTTTACAGAGTTCATCCATGTTGTATCATGAATCATATATGCACTTACCACATTTATGTATCCATTCATCAACTAATGGATATTTAGGCTGTTTCTACTTTTGGCTACTATGAACACTACTATGAAGAGTCATTTAAAGTTTTTAATGTGGATATGTGTTTTCATTTCTCCTGGGCATATATCTAGAAGTGTAATTTTTAGGTCATATGGCAATTCTATGTTTAACAGTTTGAGGAACTAACAAAGTGTTTTTCCAAAGTGGCTGTTCTATTTTAGGTCGCTAGCAACAGTTGAATGAGGGTTGCAATTTCTCTACATCTTTGGCAACACTTGTTATTGTCTATCTTCTTTATTAGAACCATCCTACTGGAGTATGCATGGTATTTCTTTGTGATGCTGATATATATCTTGGGATAACTTTTTTTAATTGATATTTAACATATCATGAAATACATTTTAACATACATTATGGATACAGAAATGTCTCCAGTCATTGTAACACACTGTTGTGCTATTATCTCAGCATTTATAAAATGGCCCAAAATGAGAGAATCATCTGATAGAACGTATAAATTATATACACCCACATGCTTTCAGGAGAACAGTGGGTCAGGAGGAGGGGACTTATGAAGGAATTTAGGATAGGCCTTCTGTGCTCCTCACTCCAGTAACCAGTACTAAGTGTTGCCCAAGGAAGGCAGAAAGGTATTCAAATACACTTGGTTATCATTACCATCTCTGAGGCTGTTTCCTCATCTGTAAAATTGAGCCAATAATGTCCACAATTTGGCCTCCTGTGAGGATTAGATGTGCTTATGTGAATAAGGGATCTACTACAGTGCCTGGTGTTATAGGAGATGCTCATGGTGTGGTCAGTGTTGTTCCATAATAAAAACTTCGTACAAATTTATACTGGGCATTTGTATTATAATGTACCAGCTCATGGACTTGGCATGCTGGTGCCCTTACAACATCCAAGTGCCAACATACTCGGGCATCTTCAGGCCCACAGGTCTGCTAGGCCACTTAATTTCTAAGTGTCCTAGAAAAATTTAGTTTGCTCCAAGGCCATCCTCTGCACTCTTTAAAAATAAATAAAATCTCAATATTTAGCCGTAAAGCCTGTTCAAGAAAGCGAGAAGCTGTGTCTGTGCCGGCACTCACAGACTCGCTGGCTTTGCTATTACGGCTGAGGAGCTTCCCACAAACTTCTGTTTAAGGCCAGCTGCAAACCTGAAGCAGATGCTTCCAGGGCCCCAACCCTACCCTCGCAATCATCACCACTTCCTTGCAGGCTGGTCCTGCCTCCAGAACCAGCATCTCTTTGCTGGGGGGTTTCTGGCTGCGGAGCCCAGTCTGGCCTGCGGAAGGCCAGCACCTCCCCACCACCAACCCAGCAGTCCTCGACCAATGGCCGAGAGGAGTCGTAAACGTGGCGAATCGTTAGCTCCCTCACTCGGGGCGGAGGTGGAGGGCGGTGACTCTGGCTCCCCTCCCGCCCCCAGGAAACTCCCGTTCCCCAGGTGGTGGTAGCCTGCGCGAGGACACGCCCTGCCTCACCTCTCCACTCTTCATCAGCGTTTCCTGGATCCACCTCCCAAGGGACTTGAATCCTTATCTCTGGGTCTGTTTCTGGGAAGGCCAAAGCAAAACAAAAATCCTGGACGTTTTGTTTTGTTTTGGTTTTTACTTTCATTCAGTAGGTCCTAAGAGATTCCAGATTGTTGAATCACTGCTGCATGTGGAGCTATCACAATTGGCTCATGTCCAGAGAAAAGGGTGAGTGAATACTGAAATCCTTGTTAAAATTTAACAAGCGGTGAGCTTGGGATACTGGCCTAGAGGGAAGGGTACCTTTTTCTTCAAAACAGGGTGCTGGTTACTTGCCAAACCTTAGGCCCGAGGGCCCCATCTGCCCAGATCACTAATACACACTCCTGAACGCCCAGGCCTAGCAGGGGGCCTGGTGCACAATGGCACAGGGTAGGTGCTCAGTAAAAGTGTGTAGGATGTGAAGACACCTAGGGCCTGCCAGGTGAGCACCAGGGAGGTCAGACACAGGACACCAGGGCACCAGGGCATCAGGAAATGGTTCTGGGATTGCTGGGGGGAGGAAGGGAATTCATACTCACTGTATCTCCCCAGGGTATTGGACGCTTCACTTGTCGCTGACCATTTTTACCCCCACCTCCAAGATTTTAGCCATCACTGAGTCACCCTCTCTTTCTTCTCCTTTCACAATTCTTCATCCCATCACCCATCTTCCCACTTCTCTCGAGCTGGCCTGCGAATTCCCAAAGCTCACTGAGCAGAAGCATTCCGTACCTGACGGTGACCACCAGCTCTGTCCTGTCACTGTTATATCCTCTCCCCAGCCCATTGACCTGCAAACGTGACCTCCAAATGTGGCCTCACAAGGAAACGCCCAGGCCAAGAAGCCTGATTTCTCCCGCCAGCTGAACCCTCCACTCCAACTCCATCTTCTCGCCATTCCGCCACCTGCCCCCGGTGACACTGGGATGAGTCTGTGACTGGCTATATACATGCTAAGCCAGAGCTGGATCCAAACATTGCCATTCCGCTCCCCTCACTGGCTCTGTGTCCCAGGGAAGGTGGCTGAGGCCCGCTCTGGCTAAAGCCAAGGCTGCTCCCAGGATAGGCTACAATGAAACTGACATCCATAAAGCAGCATTTGGCTTCTAATGGAGTTGCCAAGGCAATGCCAACCTCTGCAGCCTCAAGAATGAACAAAGGCAGCACAGAAGAATGAATCTTGCAGGAGGAAACCAGGCTAGAATTCTTTCCTTTCTGCCAAAGTCCTGTTGTGTGGATACACAAGCGCTGTCAAGATCGCAGACAGCTATGAAAAACCACTCTGGGAAGGCGAACCGCCCAAGTGGTAATAAAGAAATTCAGAATTACTGCCTGGCTAGCAGGCAAAGTGAAGACAGAGGTGTTACTTCTGTTAAAGAAGTTAATGGAATCTGTACTTCAAAAATACGGTTCTTTTTGATGTGATTTTCATTTCATACCAAAATACAATGAATTCCCCCCCAATCTTTGCCTTTGACCTGCTCTTTACCTTAATCTACCAAGATGCAGGGATTTGTAGAGTCAGGTGAACTGGTTCTGATGCAGAACGTCACCCTCCACAAGGCTTCCTTTATCTCTTATGTCCCGGGCATCCTCCTGCCTGTAAAGCGGGAGATCGGACCTTTCTATGCTGCAATAACAATGAGCAGCACAGGGGTCCTGGGGTTTCCCCCCGTAAGAGTGGCTTCTATCTGGACCACATACAGCAGGAGAGAAGGTAAACTGTAAACTGGACTGTGTTCAGTGTTCTATATATTTAGAGAAATAAATGAAAATTGCTACAATGGTTATTTCAGCAGATCTGGTTTCCTGCCAAGTCAAAGCTGGGGGGAAAAAAAAACCAAACCTTCCTCACTGGAGAAAAGGTTAAAAGGCTGTTTCCACACAGGGAGAATGTATGAATTATTCTGCCAAACAGAAGCTAGCAACAACACGGAGCCTTCTTCCTGGGGCATCTCGCCCCCACGGCAGCTTTCTGGCTCAGCTCCTTGCAATTCAGTCCAATTGTCCCTCAGCAAACCTCTCCCACTTGTGCTGAGACTCAGGCGGCACCTCCAACACAGCCGCCGCATGGTAACACCTGTAAAAGTTATCTTCTCTGTAGTTAAAAATGAAATAGAAAAAGTTTGGCCCAGACCTTCACTTGGCTAGGTATGGCACATATAGTTATTAATATTCTACAGGTTTTTTTCACTCTGCAGAAACAGCTTATAAAATTATAATTTTATAATTGTATTGAACAGCAATTTTTCTTTTTTAGTAAGTTCAGGTCCCTCATTTCTATTTGTTTCTCAGGATTTTAGAGGCTGGGCAGGAATATGAGCTTCCCTTTCAGGAAATGAAGAATAACTTCCCATGACCATATGAAAGGCAACAATTTGACTTGAGACTAAGATCCAGAATTCCTTTTACCCTAACACCATATTGCATCTTGTCACTGATCCTCTAGGGACATATTTAAATCCCAACTATAGGTTTTCTAAGAATACCATGTATTTAGGTTTAGAACATGACAGAGTATAACCCAGAATACAATGGCTTACTTTTACATATTACTGATAAAATAACTCCCGTAAAGTACAGAAAAGTACATCCCACAAAATAGACTAATTACATTAAACAAAACCAGCAAGAGGCATTACGTTCAGGGTAGCTCTGCCACCTTAGTGTCCAAGGTGCCACCCTCTGACTAGGGTGTGTTAGCACTGTAAAAGGGGAGCAGCTTGGTGTAAACTAAACCTCTCTTCCACAGCCCACCAGGTTTAGGCTAGATGGGCTGGAACTCGGGCTACACAAGCTTTGCACATCCCAGTCCAGTGAAACTCTGTCCTCATTCAGCAGAAGAGAAGTTTGACCCGTAGAGGCAAAAGCGGATTTCCCAGTTGGCAGATGAAGTACATGAGGCACACAAGGAAAAAATAATTATTTTAAAGATCTGTCATTAAATTCAGCCACAATTTTGTAACCAGGAAAAAAAAAATTTTAAGCTGTTTTACGTATAGCTGACACAGAAGTTTTATATTTTTTAAAGACTTTTAATTTTTTGGAGGATTCTATTTTTTTAGTGCCCAAGGTACTGGCAGGGCTGAGTGGCCACAAACAAGGTAGAATTTGAAGAGCAAAAATCTCCAAATACTTCTTCCGTCTGCTCCTGCCCCTGCTTCCTGACCTGAAGTTCCACCATGTGAGCCATTAATGAATTAGACAATGAGAGAGAGACCACTGTTTCAGAAGGCTACTATCAGAAATAGTCCTCTAGTCTTCTGCCAGGAGCAACAATTAGCTTATCAGATTCATTAGTTAATAGAAGAGAGATTAAAAAATTGTTCATTTCTGAGTAGGCATTGGGGGGCGGGGGTTGTTCCCCCATGCCCAGCAGGAAAAATCAGGGTGACGCGGAAGCCACCAAAGGAAAATGCCATCTCCTTCACAATCGGCCTAGGATGGACCAGCAGATAATTGTTGAAACCCATTACTCCAGCAGCTCTGGCTCATCTATCAAGGGCAATGATTATTTAATAGACACCCACACGCAGACACCTGAAGGACTGACTGCTTGCTGGTACCTTCATCCATGAGAAGGGAACCCTGTGTTCTTCAATTCTCAGCCTGTGTTTCTTTTCAATAGCATGTTCTATCTCCCCATTCATAGCATGTTTTAAGAAAGGAAAGAGAAGCCTGTGTTATCTTCTCCCCTTAGTTTTTTTTCTCTGTCCTTCCTCAAACTACTGCCCCGTCTCTGCCTTTTGTCAAACCACTTGGAAGTTTTTGGTCTTCTCTTGCCTCACTTCTTCATCCCTCCACCTCACATCCTCATGTCTAATTTTTGCCTTCATTCAGCTGCTTTCTTAAAAAGCTCCACGGCCTCCTAGTCATCAAATCTCAGGCTTCTGACTGGCTTCAATGTCCTCAAAATTTACAAACCACCTAGACCTTGTGCACCAGACCACATTGCTGAAACTCTGGTTGGCTCCTCCCTGGGCGCTGCAATCTCCCACTCGGCACTCTTGCCTCTGTCGGCTCCCCCTTCCCTTCCTGTCGCTAGTTCCTGCAGCAACTCCCATTATAAAACATCCCCAGCTCTCTCCACACCTCTTCCCTTCTCTTTTGTACCTTCCTCTTCCTTACTCTCCAAACGTCCCTGTGCTTTCAGCCACAGCGGTGTGCCGAAAACACACAAGTCTCTCACTAACCCTGAGCTGCAAACCCCTGTTACCAACTGTCTGATTAAAGCCCCTATCTGGATATTCCCAAATACCCTAAATAACGTATGTTGAAGAGGGAGCCTTCTTCTTCCTCCCTCTCCACCTTTTTCTACCACTGTCCCCACGCACCTAAGGTCACGCTGCCCACAGCTCTCCCTCACCACTGTCAGTTGCCGCAGAGTAGTTGGTCCATCTCTTGCTTTGCATCTCAATTATCCTTATTACTTTTTGTGCAAGAGCTTTCTACGTGGTCTGCTTGTCTCTCTTCCTCCAGTGCATTCTACATCCTTTGCCAAATCCATCTGCCTGCTGCCCAGCTCCTAAAAAATGGCTCTCACTCACTTGCTAGGGTTCCCTACTGTACATATGCCTTCAGGGTAGATGCTTCCCACAATACAAAACCTGTTTAACAGCCCATGAAAGTGGGTCCTTCCCTTCCCAACATTCTAGGGCCACACGCACAGCAACTTTCCTGCATCTCCCTCAATGCTCTAACTATTATCTCTAACTAGAATGGCATCTTGATACCTTTACCTTGTTATCTGTCAAAACACCACCTGTTCTTTAAAACTCGTATCAAATGCAATCTCTTCCAAAATGAAGCTTTCCGTGATAAATGCCCTCTCTCACAGGCGCTCTCATTCTCATTCTCTCTCTCTCCCCTTCCACCCCTTCCACTCCTGCCCGCTGCTTCCTTCCCTCTCCTTCTTTGAACTCCCATGGCACTTTGATACGCTTCCAGGAGGTCTCTGATCACAAACTACTTCATGTTACAGTCATCTGGAAGCACCATATTATGGGAAGAAAGCAGGGTCTGGGATCAGAAATTGGGGTGAGAAAGGGCGAATGGATTTGAGTGACTCTCACCTGCTACACCCTATGCTTTTCTGGGTCCTAGACTTCTCGCAACTACTTTCTAACAATGTGACCATCACTCTTTGTATTTTATAAGTGACAAGGTCAGGTTCAGAGAGGTCCCTGATTTGCTTGGAGTCACAAGGCCCAAATTGTATTTGCTTAACAAGAGAATCAACTAATAAAAGACATAAAAAATCAGTTTACAAATGGCAAAACACTGCACACATATTTATTACTAGCATTATAACCTATATTACCCTTTTATAGATTTTTAGTTATTTAGGAATATGTTTTCTATCTTACCCATTTTAGGACTCACTGAAGTATTTATGATAATTATTACAAGGGTTTCAAGGGTTGTTTAATTAAATTGGATTTCATAAAAAATTGGATTTCTGATGCTATGTCCTGAAATTAATAGCATTTGGGAATTTTTATACCAAAATAAAAGTTGCCATTTATTGAGCAGGTACAAGTGTCAGGTGTAGACTATCTTTAATCTCTACAATGCTAGAAGGTTTGCATTACTATCCTCATTTTATATGTGGGGGAAAAAAAGAGTTCAGTGACAGTAAGTAACAGTCATACAGCTAATGAGTCGCAGAGACAGGAGGATTTGATCTCAAAGCTCATGATTTCCCACCGCTATGCACTCTCAACCACAAAGATCCAACTCGCCTAGGTGCCATCACAACCCAACATTAGAAGTGATTCTGCCTTAGAGGTGATTTCTGTCACGAGCACAGAAACATTCTCTTTCTTATACCCATGAGTACTGGGAGCTCCCTCTCAGGTTCCACTCCACACTACCCCATCCTCACAGACACTGGCAAAAACAGCACTCTCTTCCACACAGCTGAACAGATCTCATACATCCTCACAGGTTTAGAGTATCTCTTCTCCCTGCTTCATTCAACAAATACTCACAGACTCCTTCGTGTGCCAGGTACTGTTCCAGACACTGTGAATACAGCAGCAATGAGACATGAGTCCCCTGTTTTTATGAAGCTTTCATTTTAACAGAGTGGAAGAAGACAGGCAATAAGGAACCACATCAAAACAAAGCTATTTTCACCTAGTGTTGTGTTGTGATGTGATGTGATGACAATAGAGAGGGCCAGGGAGGACGGCTTTGAGCATGTGACATCAGGGCAGAGGCCAGGAGGTTTGCCAGACACGGGAAGAGCAAGGGGCCGAGAGCTCCAGGTAGAGGTAACCAAAAAAAGCGCAGCCTCAAGTTAGGAAGCATTCAGTGCACTGGAAAACAGTCAAGGGTACTGGGAGGGAACAAAACTGAGAGCCCAGAAATAAAGCCATTATGTATGTAGGCAAATAATTTTTTTTTTTAATTCTCACCAGAGGACATGATTTTAGAGAGAGAGGAAGGGAAGGAGAAAGTGACAAAGAGAAACATCAATCAACTGCCTCTTGCAAGTGCCCTAAAAGGGGACCAAACCTGCAAACCAGGCATGTGCCCTGATCTGGGAATTGAACCCGCGCCCTTCTAGTCTATGAGACAACACTACCACCAAGTCACACCAGCCAGGGCTGGGGGAAATAATTTTTGACAAAGAAGACAAATACAATGGAGAAAAGAGAGCCTCTTCAATAAATGGTCCTGGGAAAACTGGAATGCCACATGCCAAAGAATGAAACTAGATTACAGTTTGTCCCCATTTATAAAAATTATTTTAAAATGGATCAAACATCTAAATATAAGATCTGAAACAAAAAATTACATAGAAGAAAACAAAGGTACTAAACTATGGACCTTGGTCATAAAGAATATTTTATAAATTTGACCCAAAGGCAAGGAAAGGAAAGGCAAAAATAAATGAATGGGACTATATCAAACTAAAAACCTTCTGCACAGCAAAAGAAACCACCTACAAAACAAAAAGGCAGTGGGAGATTATATTTGCAAACAACAGCTCCAACAAGAGGTTCATGTCCATAGTATATAAAGAGCTCATACAACTCAACACCAAACAAACAAACAATCCAATTTTAAAATGGGCAGAGGACCTCAACAAACACTCCTCCTGAGAACACATACAAATAGCCAACTGATATCCAAAAAAATGCTCAACTTCACTAGCTATTAAAGAAATGCTAATCAAAACTACAATGAGATGCCACCTCATACCTGTTAGAATGGCTATTATCAACAAGACAGGTAATAAGTATTGGAGAGGTTGTGGAGAAAAAAGGAACCCTTATTCACTGCTGGTAGGAATGTAAACTGGTACAGCCACTAAGGAAAACAGTATGGCGGTTCCTCAAAAAATTAAGAATAGAGTTACCATGTGATCCAGCAATCCCTCTCCTGGGTATCTACCCCCAAAAAACTTGAAAACATTTACTCACAAATAAATGCACCTCTATATTCATTGCAGCATTATTTTTTTATTTACTTATTTTCAGAGAGAAGGGAAGGAAGAAAGGGAGAGAAACGTCAATGAGCAAGAGAAACAACAATTGGTTGCCTCTCACATGCCCCCAACTGGGGACCTGGCCTGCAACCCAGGAATGGGCCCTGACCAGGAATCAAACCAGCAATCTTTTGGTTTGCAGGCCAGTGCTCAATCCACTGAGTTACACTGGCCAGGGCTCATTTCAGCATTATTCACGATGACCAAGACCTGGAGACAATCAAATTGTACATCGATAGAAGAGTGGATACAGAAGATGTGGTACATAGACAATGGAATAATACTCAGCCATAGAAAAGATGAAATACTGCCATTTGCCACAACATGGATGGGCTAGAGAATATTATGCTAAGCAAAATAAGTCAGTCAGGAAAAGCTAAGAACCATATGATTTCACTCATGGGGGATATAAACCTGAAACTTACAAACTCAAAAACAGTATGGCGGTTACCAGAGAGAAGGAGGCAGAGGAAAGGGGCCAAATATATGGTGATGGAAGATGATTTGACTTTGGGTGGTGGGCACACAATGCAATATATAGATCATGGATCATAGAAATGTACACTTGAACCTATATAATCTTAGCAACCAACGTCACCCCAATGAATTTAACTTAAAAAAAAAAAAGAACCGCATGATGAACTATCGTAAATACCCATGAGTCTGATAAACTGAGCTTCATGCCCAAGTCACAGGGCACATACTACCTACTGAAGTCCGCCCAATATCAAGGCTCCCCAGGACAGAAAGGTCCATTCATCCTTATTCTACAAACAGTCCTAGAGACCGCCTCTCCTCCTCTGACCTCCGAGTTTAAGCAAGCCAATTGTGGAGTCATGCAAACAGTTCAGAAATCAAGGCAAAGAGAGTTCAGGAGTATCAAGTACCTCATGTCAGCATCTTTCACACCCTCAACAATTCCACAGAATTGGTGCCATCACCACCCAGTATGACAGGAAGAACCCACTGATTCCCCAGTGTCACTTCACTGGCAGTTGGCAGATCCACAATCAAGCCCGGGTCTGCCTGACCCCAATGCCCACACCCCTTCACCCACAGCACGTATGAGGTCCAAAGAGACTTCACCGCAGGGAGAGTAACTGCAGATGTTGCAGTGACTATGAACTGCATGCACTCACTCCCTAAACTTGTCTATGTTTGACTTAACTTCAATTTCCCCCATTTTTTTCAAAATTTTCTCAGTAGAAATACTTTCATTTATCTAGCATATAATTATTGATGCTTCCTTGTTTCAGGCAACCTGCTAGATCCTAGGAAGCCAATGGCGAGGCCACAGTGCCCAGGCACCAAGAATCCAGGGTCGATGCAAACTCGATCCCTAAGTCTGCATGATGCTGCAGAAGGGAAGGGAACCAGGTCTGCTAAAGTCATGGTAGTGACAGAAATGTTTTGGCCTCAGAAGCTCCTGGGGTGGTCCATTCCATTCTAGTACAGTGCAAAAAAGTGAGAAGGAAAGAAAAGAATCCAGGGTCTCATGGGGAAGGCAAAGAAGCAGGAAAGAACGGTGCTTTTTCCCTCCTAGGTCCTTTAAAGCTCGATAAATGCTAAGGTTAAACTGACACTGGAAATTTGGCTGCTATTTTCAAGGACTTCACTGCTTTTGTGCCACACTGGCCTCATTATATAGACAACTTCAGAGGGGCATTCCGTTTTATTATTCTGTAAGAGTACTGTCTAATAAAAAAAAAAGTGTCAGCTTAAAAAATGCGAAGTCTCAGGCAAAGTAAATAACTCTTTTCTATTTTAAGCAGCCTTCAGAGTGTTAGCAGTGGTAATCAGCACCTCACCAGACAGTTATGACCGATTCTAAGTGCCATGTGGGGAACGATAGTAACAGAGAACAATTCTCTGCTGCTAGAAGCGGCACCCTGGGGAGTGTGCTGCAGAAATCACCTCACTGAACTCTCAGCCGACCCCACGGGACTGGTATTGTTAGGCTGCCTCTGTGACAGGTAGAGAAACTGAGGCTCAGGTGGTTAAATGACTTGCACAAAGTTACCCAGAGGTTGTCGGGTGGAACGAGGCCCATGTTCTTGGCCTCTCTTCTGTGAGGCCAGACAGGGCCTTTAAGATGGCCGAGAGGGTCAGAAATAGGAAGCTGGATTAATTGTCCCAGCTTTATTTTGTCTGAAGGGGAGGGACTTTGGGGGGTGATTAATTATCACATATTCAGGATATTTTTTAAATAAATTGAGGCAGCTGCATTCCCTCTCCCCAAGCGTAGGAGAAGCCAAGGCGCTCATCCTCAGCCTGGCCAGCGAAGACGGAGGCGCAGAACGCACACGCAGTGGTGTCCTGCGGAGCCCCGGGGAGCTCTGGGGTCTCCTCTGATTGTCTGCCAACCCACAAATGCCTCTCTTAACCCTGCTTTCTTCAAGGACCATTTCAAATCCCACCTGAGGAGAAATCTTTTTTCTCTGCTTAGCTTCTTTTTTTGAGAACATATATCTTCTCCCCAGCTGAACGGCAACTCTCCAGAGAGAAGGAGCCTTGCCTAAGGGCTCCCTCTCTGACGCATTTCTCTGGAAAATGCAAATTGATAGTGATTCTAAAAGCGATTATCTGCGCAGTCTAAAAAAGTCTACTCTCAATCCTGGTAAACACTAGAATGGCTTTTCCAGATCAATTGCAGAGCTGTGAGTGCGGGCAGTACTGAGGTAAAGGAAAGCCAGGCCAGCCAAAACATTAGTGTAAGTGGTAGCAATGGCAAGACCTGAGCCAGAGCTTGCCCGGAGACTCCCACAGGGGCTTCCAGCCTGAGGAGCTCCAAGAGAACCAAGACAGGAAATTGCTTTTACCCTGAGGGTCCAGGGTCAGGCACATGTCTTAGGTCTCTAACCACTTCAACTGCCTAACCACTTAGAGCCACTCACTAAGACAGGAGGGGTGGGGCACATAGGTGCTCTCTGCTCCCAACCTCCCCACCTTTCTCCTTCAGGTCCACCTGAGCCACAAAGGCCAGCTCCACAGCAGTCGGCTCCTCACCTTCGTCTCCCCATTCTTCCACTGGTGCCCCAGGTCTGGATATGATGTCAGGAAGCACTGGGCTTGGCGCCATACACAGAAAATGACTTTGCTTTTCTCCCTTGATTAAATGTGTTCACCCTGGATTAAGTGACTTACAGCCCCAGTTGTTGCTCTGCTCCCACATGCTCAAGTTTACCAAGGAAGAAGGTGCAAGGGACATATGCATGTGGGATCAGCAATCCAGACAAGAAGAGACCTCAGCGTCCTGGCTTAATGGGCAAAGCTTGGGTTCAGCTGCAGAGTGAGCTGGCCCATCCTGTGCCCACAATTCCACAGCTGGGTGCATGAGTGCGCCTATGGTCTGAAGCCCAAGATTTTCACACCAGATAGCCAATGCCTTGAGGGAAGCAACAGACTTCCCGGCTTCCCCTCAGATGGCAGATAAGCCCCTGTTAAGGGACCGGCTCCCTTTACTGTACTTCCTTAATTAAAGAAGCCTCACAAGAGTGCACCAGAAGGCCCCAAAAGGGTGACTTTAGGCTAATCCGCCCTCAGTGGGTCTGAAAAGCAGCTGTTACTGTCATTGCACATCTCAGTTTTCTCAGCTTCAAGTTTTCCTGAGCACCAAGCCCTTCCTGCAGGAAAGCACCAGTTCAAAACACCACTCTCCGCGGGGAATTCCAAAGGATCGATGAGGTTATTTACCTCGCTTCCCTCAGTCTCCACTTTGGTAGCCATCTGCTTCCCTCTAAGCACTTATACATTCACTCATCCCTATTTTTTTGCTGAATTATTTAAACATCAATATATTGGCTAAATTTTCCTCGCAGAATTTATTGGTTGGCGAAGAGGCAACATCTCCCTCTCTCTCTCTCTCCTCACCTCCGTCTCTCCTCCAGCCCAGGGCCAAGTCTTGCTCCTTCTCCCCTCCACCCCAGGGAAGCCCCTCTTCCCACCTCGCTGACCCTGGCTCCCGCTATCCCCTCTCACAGGCGGCGGCGCCAATCCTTCCTCCCTTAGCTAAAAACATGCCCACATTCTTGCTGTTCTACGAAACAAAGAACATCCCATCCACCTTGTTTCTACCTCCTCTTATTGGGCTCTCATCACACACCAAGCTTCTCGGAAAAAAGCAGAACAGACTCCGTGCCTCCTTCCAGTACCAGCACCTCCCCTTCCTCTTCTTTCTGAACACTGGCCTTACCTGTGATAAAGCCTCCATCCCCGTGCCCTCTATAAGCCCTTGGTCCCCAGCTCAGAGTTGTGGCCGCCATCACAATCTCTGCCACAGCCATGTGCCATCCACAAACCTTTAATTTAGCATTTTCCTTTCTTTTTTCTTTTTTAATAATTTATTTTATTTTATTTTTTATATCGCCATTTATCACCATTACACCCTCTTCTACCTTCACCCACTCCCCTCCCAACAATCACCACACTGCTGCCATGTCCACGTAGCAGTGTCCTTTAAATCAATTCATTTTTCCTTAAATACACTTTCCAAGACACCTGCATATTACTATTATATATTTTAAAAGTCACATATTATAAATAGAAGGCAGTAAAAATAAATACAATGAAACCAAAGCAGTATTAATGAAATCTACTTAGATACCATTGCCCACCCGGGGCTCCAAACCTAAGACCACATCTTTCTTTTCGTTAAAAGGAAAATTCCAAAGTATTAGAGATTAAAGACTAGCACCAAACTGAGGCTTTCTCTGGCAGAATAACAAGGGCTGAAAAAGGAATGAAGAGAAAATAACTTTTCATTATGTGATTCTATGTTATCTAAAGCCATGGCTGCGTACTGCCTAAAATTATCAACTATGAACATAATTTTCTAACTAAATACAAGGATTAGTTCTCATACCCCTATGGTTCTCTTCAGGGGACTTACAACTGTGACTTCTTTGATGTCTAACCATCTCTCTCCTCCATCCTACATGTCCTCAGAAAATGAGATTATAAATATAAATTGAAAAACGATAGACAAAAAAAAAATACGCAAAACATCATAAGTTGTGCAGAACATCAGCAGTCCATCCAAACTAGAGCACAAATCCACCCCAGATGGAGTTCTCCACCAGGGCCAGCGACTGGGATGAGTCCAGAGGCTGCCCAGGACAGTATCTCTGCAGACAGCTGTACACAATATGGCAGCCAACATCTGAAAGGTTTTACACCCCAAAGGCTGCACCACACACTTCACAGACATGCTCTTCAATCTGCACAGTCTTACCAGGTTGGTGCCATTACTGTGCCCAATGTGGGGAGACCGACATCTAGAGAAGGTAAAGGGCCTGCCACGGATTCCCAGTGAGCAGCAGATCCAGGGTTTGCACCAAGTTTGTCTGACTCCAAAGCCCATGCTCCTGACTCTTCTGCTCCCCCGATGCCCAGGCACAGAGCAATTTTAAACCTCACAAACCTCAAAATAATAGCCTGCTGCTTTAAGCACAATTAAGACAATGGGCTGACACAACAGGAAAACCATTCAATATGTAATTAAGCATAATTACTGGTGTCCTCTAATTGTTTGGGAAAATAAGTTTCTCTCAGCTGACAAGCTACAATTCTGGTGTGTGCTGAGAGAATGTTCAAGTCTTCATTTCAACCTATACATCTCCAGCACATGCATGAGTTATTGGTCAAATTTCATGGTGAGCACTAGGGTGGCTCAAAGATATCTTCAATATGTAATTTAGAATCCAATAAACTAGGGCTTGGGGGCATTTTAGCAATCCTACCCAATCCTACATTTTAAAGATGGGAAATGAGGACCCAGAGCAGTAACTTCCCAAGGACATGCAAGTCTCTGCCTTCTACCCAAGGGCTCGGCATCCCTTACTGATTAGACAGGTTAAGATCAGACCACCCAAAGCTGAAAACCTGGCTTTACCACTTGGCAGCTGTGTGACCTTAGACAAGTTACTTAACCTCCCTGAGCTCGAGCCAGGAAGATAACTGTAACTATTGCATAGAGTTTTGTGAGGATTAAATGAGCTAATATAGATAAACACTTAGAACACTACCTGGGCATTTGGCATCTTATTGAAACATGAGCCATTAACACTATTATTTGAACAGAAAGCTTCACATCCATGTAAGTACTTCAAGGTTCTAACCAGGGCTGCTAAGAACAGTGATGTGGATGTGTTCTTATCTGCCTAGAGCCTGTTAGAGTTCATCTCCAATGCCTGCACAGAGCTCAAACAATAACGCCCTAGGAGGTTAGCCCAGGAGGAAGAAAGAAGGGCACAAAAATGTAGTGCCTTGTACTGTGCTACTTAAACTCTGCAGGAATGAGCTTCAGTGTCAGCAGCTATGCTCTTGGAGGTAGACTTGTTTATTTGGAAAGCCAAGGGTCCAGAAGAGCAAACTCAAAAAAAAAAAAAAAAAAAAGCAATAGGAACAAATATTTATTGAGCACGTACTTAGTAAACAGCATTAGACACTGGGTGAGATACAGAGAAATTTAGGTAGGGATATCTAGGACAAGCTTAGCAAATGCCTAGAACTATGCTCACTTCTTTCTTGCTCACCATCGCTGACATCACTAATCAATCACAGCACACTTGCCCAAAAAGTTCAAGTACAGTTCAAGGACAGCTTTACAACTCTTCTTCACCCAGTGCTCCAAGAAGCCATTGCCAGCCCATAAGTGCTGAGTTTTAGGGGATGAAGGTGTAAGTATGCCATCCATGAATGATGTATGGGACTAAAACTCTGCAGAGGTCAAGAATTATTTTTACTTAAGTTCTTTTTGTAAGATGTTTTCATTTAAAGATTTTATTTATTTTTTATAGAGAAAGAGAGGGGGAGAAACATCGATGTGTGAGAGAAACATCAATTGGCTACCTCTCACACGCCTCCAGCCGGGGACCTGGCCTGCAACACAGGCACGTGTCCTGACTGGGAGTCAAACCCGCGACCTTTCAGATCGCAAGCTGGCGCTCAACCCACTGAGTCACACCAGCCAGGGAAAGATGTTTGCGTTTAAAACCATGAAGAACATAAAATATATCTTGAGTATAATGCAGTGAAAAGGTTCAAAGCATCTAAGAGATAATACACATAAGTGATGTAAGATGCTCTTATTATAAGGCTCTATCGAAATATACAAGTACTCCAAGAACATTCCCATTCTCCCCAGGTCCCCAGCTGAAAAACTATATAGCAGCATCTTCATTTGAAAGGTAAGAAACGTAAAGGAACAGAGACTGCAGGAGCTGATTAAAGCTGTCCCCTGGCATCATCGGCCCTCTTAGCCTTGACGCCTGTAGGACCAGTTGGAGGGAAAACCCAGGACTCAGAGAAATGAGGGGAAATACAGGAATGTGAGTGGCACTTCTGGTGGCCTACCAACCACAGAAGGTGGTGCCCATCTCTGCTTAAAAAAAGGAGACAATGCGATGCGGGGAAAGAGGGCCAGGGAGGCCCTGGCCAGTGTGGCTCAGATGGTTGGGCATTGTACCACCAAATGAAAACTCACTGGTTTGACTCTGGGTCAGGGCACATGCCTGAGTTGCGGGTTCAATCCCCAGGCTGGGGGTCTGTGAGAAGCCACTGATGAATGTTTCTCATGCACATCAATGTTTCTCTCCCTCCCTTCCCCTCTCTCTAAAATAAATAAATAAAACCTTTTTTAAAAGAGTTTAAAACTGTAGACAAACCAAACTGATCTCTAGTGACAGAATGCAAATCAGTATTTTGGGGGAGGATGGAGGTGGGAGGGAGGGAGAAGTCGGGGTGATTACAAAGGGACATTGGGACTCTGGGGGGGTGACGGATATGTTCATTACTTAACTGCTGTGATGGTTGCATATATGTATACATATGTCAAAATTTATCAAATTATATACCTCAAATATGTGCAGTTTATTATATGTCAGTGATACCTCAGTAAAGACAATTAAAATAAAAAATAAATCTAAAAAAAGTATACCTTGCTTATATTTGTTTTAAGTATTCTGGTCTCTGTAGAGGATACTGACTCTGTAAGAAATGGCTGTGACTGAGGCCCTGTCTCACATAGGCCATTATCCAGGTTCCTCAAGGGACGGCAAATGACGTTTCCTCTGAAGTGCCAAAGAGGCTGACGGGAAGGAGTCTGGGAGCTGGGGAAGCTGGGGCGGGGCGTGGGGGTTGGTCCACGCTGACAGGGGCCTGCTGGGCGTGTGCTCGGCACGGGGGCGGCTGGCTGCCGGGCAGTGCCGAGAGGAAGTTGCCTTAAAAACATTTAATTGGTAAATAACCTGCTATAAAGGATGATACCATTTATATTTTCAGTTTAAAACCTCCCTAGTACGAATTCAATGTTTTCTTTTTAATTTTTTGAATAAGAAATATGTTTATATGATTCAAATACCAGAGTATGAAAGGGTACACCGTGAGACCTCTGCCTTACCACCCCCCACCCCGCCCGCCCTCCCTTCCCCCCCCACCCCGGGGCCAGCCACACCCGCCCGCACTCCCAGGCCAGCCCCTGCTGCTCGCCCCACACCTGCCTTTCCAGAGCCCCCTGTACAGACAGAGGCAGACAGGCAGACAGTCTTGGTTTCCCGCTCTGTACCACAAAGCATGACACGCGATAGATACTTGTCTCCACCTTGCTTCTTTCAGTCAACATATCTTGAAGATCTTTCCCCACATCAGTACATAGCGAGCTTTTTCACAATAAATTTTATTTAATTTCCATGTAATAAATGCATAGATTTAAAGTATTCTACTAGATAACTTTGAAAATCCTGTACCCTCATGTTACCATCACCTAAGATAAGATCCTGTGTAAGATACTCGCATTGTGTCCCTTTCCAGTCAACCCCACCTCAGCATCTCCCTTTGCTTCCTGTCACCGTGATGCATGATTTTTTATACATGTTCTAATGCTATGATATCCTGTTCCTGTTAGAGACCAGTAATGAATTTCATGAGGTAGTTCACCCTCTGAAGGCTCCTCCAGTACAGCCCCCTGCCCCACTCTAGACAAGGTGCCCTCCATGGGGTCCCTCCCCTGTGCTAGCCCTCCAGCTCTGCACCGCCACGGCCTCTGAATGATTTCTTTCTACCCACCCCACCCCCACCGTCTATAAGCTCCAGCTCCATTCTTTGTCACCAGTGCCTCCCTGCTATCTATTGAGAAAGCACCAATTAAATATTTGTTAAAGTCTTTCCCCAAGGCAGTTTGTAATTAGAAAGTTCAAGTATTGATTCCTTGACTGATGTTGCTATGGAAGTGACAAAATGCAAATTTCATTTCACAATTAAAGTAACTGCTAGAAAGGAGCCAGGGAGCTTGTGAAGAGGCAAAGGCAGACCATCCCTGTGATGGGGAAGAGGCACTCACAGGATTCTCTCAGCAGACAGGGAGGGGCCTATTGTCAGTTGTCTGCCTTTACTGATGAAGGAAAGAATAAGCGACAATTTAAGAGCTGACTTCCAAGGTTTTGAGAACAATAAACACAGATAAGGCATTCCCTGCACCACTGATCACTGGACTGTAAGACTTAAATAGAAACCAGGAGGCAAGGCAGCTATCGGACAAAGAGTGTCCACAATAATGTGGGTATAAGAATGAGGGGAGGTAAATTATCAGGCAAACCATCTGCTTCGAGGTCTGAGAAATAGAAGGTATTGTCAAAACAGAGTCATCTTTGGGGAATACTGAGAATTGTGCTGCAGAGAAGGCAAATGGGAAAAAAAATCACAAAATCAGCAGGACAGCTTTCCAAGGAACAAACACTGTACCTGAAGAGTAGGACGTGGTTCAATAAAACTGGCTGAGCAGCCAAATGCTGGAGCAGCTACTAGCCTGAATTGTTTCTGTATTGGTTTCAGCCAAGCCTCAAAGAGGGCCGGATGAAGCAGCTGTTAGACTACGAGTTTTCAATGGGATCTGAGATCATCCTGAGGCCTCACGGCCCCAGGACCATCCCATATTTAGCCACGAAAGCGGGAGCAGTCCATGAGTGCACAGGGGAGAAGGGGAGACACGACCTCACGGAATTCAGGGGGAGGAAATCCCTATTACTTGGTGGAGGAAATCTGTTGAACCAGTTTTTAAGGAACCTGTAAGTAAGTGAGGAATATTAAACATCCATTTTTTATGCAGGGCACACGCATGTCTTGGATGCTCTCATTCAAGAGAATAAAACAATACCTCTGATGTGCCTTACTTCCCCTGGTTTCCATGTTTGATCATCCAAAGACTGACTGCCATGGAACCCTTCATGCAGCCACTGGCCTCACTGTGACAGCCGCATCCAATACTTGGGACTGCAGGTCCAATAGTGTCCCCTCATAGGAAAAAGATGGCATGTCTCTTACTTGGGCCCGCTACACCCTTGTTTTCATACTCACAAAGGTCAGTCTCTGAGAGGGCTTCCCAAGAGCTCTGCTCTGGGGAACATTAGCCCTGTTATTAGGGAAAAGCCAGAAAAGCCACCATGGACTAGAACCCCCAGAGGAAAGGTCTGAGTTTTGTCATCTCTGTGCCTTCTGAAGTATGTAGCAGGGCCTCAGTGCATCTGCCTGTGCACCCGCAGAATTCCCATACTGAAGCCCTGACCTCGAATGTAGCCATATTTGAAGACAGGGCCTGTAAGGCGGCCATTAAGGCTAAAAGAAGTCACAAGCGCTGGGCCCTAATCCATTAGGACTGGTGTCCCTATAAGAAGAGGAGAGCAACCAGAGATCTCTCCTTCCATGAGTGTACTAAGAAAAAGCCATGTGAGGTCACAGTGAGACGGTGCCATTTACAAGCCAGGAAGAGAAGCCTCTCCAGAAGCCAACTCTGCTGGCACCCTGATATGGCCTCTACACGGTGAGAAAATGAATTTCTGTTGGTTAAGCCCCCAGTCTGTGGTATTTGGTAATGGCAACCCGAGCAGACTAATACCACCACCTGTACTAAAGTGGATGTGAACAAGCTATGTTTTGCTACCACCACAATTCACAGCAACTTTAAGTAGTTATTTTGAAACATAAGTATCAAGAGAAAAGAGCAAGTCACAGAAAAATATACAGACTATATTTATAAATATTTTATAGACCCAAAATTAAGCAATATATCATTTAGGGCTAAAAAAAAAATGTCCCCCGTAGAGCCATAAGGAATATTAGAGAGATTAGTAAAGCAAAAGCCAGCGTCCTCCTGGGATGAGAGGGTGACCGCTGGGGCCAAGGAGAGGCCCGCAGGGGTGACGTGCTGTAGGGCAGGTGGTGCCCTCGTGGGTGTTTATGTTCTTAGGATGGCTCACAACTTATTTTTGTTATATAGATTATTTTAGGTGTGTTAAATATTTTATAACTGAATTTATAGAAAGATGTTGGACTAATAATATAACACCCGTCATTTAACAGCAATTATTCTGGGGAGATGGGATATGGGACATTTTTACTTTCTAAATTTTACCTCCTTAAATCGTATTGATTGTCCTGAAGTGCATACATAATAGCTGTATTTAAAATATAAAGTCAAAAGTTAAAGAAAGTAAAAAGAAACTACTGAACAATTGTGATTACTTTCATATTTTCTTTAATCTTCCCTTCCCTGTCCCATTTTGCAGAGTAATAAGCTCAGATGAACAATTGACCATCTTTAAGAAAAATTTATTGATTCATCTAAAATAATTTTGCTCTTCAGACCCTGTGGCTCGGTATCAATTTATTATAAATATTATACATAAGCTTATTTGAAAGGTAAGCTTCAGCTAAAATTAACCCACGCTCTTTTGAAATGAAAATAATAGCTATGCGATTATAACAATAATTCAATCACTCTATAGCCTGGTTATTAGGAAAACACCAGGAAACAGGCATCCAAGAAAGGAAGTCTCTCATTTCTTTTACTTGCAAGGCAATTTAGGTAAATTACATTTACCTAAAAGTGAAGGCATTTCCCTTTCAAAGATGAGGACTATCAATAGAATCCTAAGAGTAGCTCATTTATATTAATGTCTTCAATTTTTAATTTCTTTGCCCTGTCTTTCTTTATCATGCTGGTTTTCAGTTCAAATTAAAATAATTTTATAAGACTAGTAAGTTGTGAATCAAGAGAAAAGTATTTTGTGTGTGGCTTCTACATTTTAGTAGAAGAGGGAATCATTTAAAAGCAATCATTTTCTATACTTAATGAATCTCTAATTTCTTTCCTTTTTGGCTCTACCAACTGAATAACAGAGTAGAATGAAAAACGAGTTTGGGTGATCAATACAAAACAATTTTTATCCTTTGGAAACGGAGCTGCTTTATAAAATTTGCCCCAACCTTAAAGGCGTTTATGCTCAATAACCCTGAATACTATTTAATCACTTATCAGTTGTATAGCCATTATGTGTGTGTGTGTGTGTGTGTGTGTGTGTGTGTGTGTCTGTCTGTCTGTCTGTCTGTCTGTCTCTTACTTGACAACGAGTTGGTTGGGGATAGAATGCATGGATTGTACTCAGTAAGGAATGCCTGTGTACAATTTGTTCCAACAACGTGGAGTTTCACAAAAGAAACATGTGAGTGACCATGATCCTTGGTCCTCAAGTGGGACTGATCAGAGGGAGAAAGAAAGGGGCGATGAAGCCAAAAACAATTACAAAAATGAGCAATAAGTACCACAAGAAATACTTTCAGTTAGTCATTCATTCCATCATGTATTGTGTATCTATTAAGACTTGTACACTGAGGATATGAAAATAAACCAAACAATGTATATCAATTATGGCTCAACAAAGTTGTGAATTAAGGAAAGAAGGAAGGAAGGCAGGGAGGGAGGGAAAGAAGGAGAGAAAGAAATTCGAATCCCTATCAGAGAGGAACTCATACTCTTAAGTGAGGTAATTCCAGCCTAAGAGGGACTAAAGACAAAAGGAAATGCTTCACAGTGATTGTCTAGGGTGAAAATGTCAGGAGTCACACACATGGGAATGGCACTCCAAAAGATGGGAGCTTCCAACAGACATGAAGAGCTGGAAGGGACATGTGCAGACCAATTTTGGGATATATGCATAGTATACAATTAGGCTTGAGGAAGGCAGAGAAATGAAGTATAGTGATCATGGCAAAAGGCTAAAAGGAATAAATATATTGTGGAGGGTTTTGCTGAATCACAGGAACCAAGTGAAAAAGTTCAAATTTATTTTTGTAAGCAAAGGAGAGTCTTACCTGTTTTTGACTAACAAATTGACATATCCTGAATAGTACTTCAGAAGGAAGATTTTTAGCTATAGCATTTAAGTGACTAGAGGGAGTAGAGGGCAAGTAGAGAATTTTTTCCCAAGACTCTTAACAATCTAAGCAAGAAGCAATCAAGGTCCATAACACCTATTCATGATTTAAAAACAACAACAACAACAACAACCAGAGCCTTGGCCAAGTGGCTCAGTTGGCTGGAGGATGGTCGCACACACCAAAAGGTTGTAGGTTCAATCCTCAGTAAGGGTACATACCTAGGTTGCAGGTTTGACTCCCAGTTGGGGCGTGTGAGGAAGGCAAACAATCAATGTTTCTTTCTCTCTCTCTCTCTCTCTCCCCCCCCCAACCCCACCTTCAATAAACGTATCCGCAGGTGAGGATTTTTTTTTTTAAGGCTAGAAATAGACAGTACCTCCCTTACTTTGATAATGAACATCTGAATATCTACATCAAACGTTGCTTTGGAATCAAGAAAAAGACAAGGATTCCTCTATCATTGTTTTTATTTTAGGTTGTCCTGAAGGTCCTATCCAATACAGTAAGAGAAGAAAAGAGAAATAAAAAGTATATGTTTTGGAAAGAAGAAAACAAAACTGGCATTATTTGAAGATGGTAAAAATTATGTTCATTTTATATCTTTTAAAATCTACTGACAATTTTTTTAGAAGACAGATTAGTAATATGGTTGAAGGCACAGATGGACTTAGAAATCCAAGAAGCAGACATAAACCTCTCCCCTTTTAAGACACAGAAGAAGAGGGTGACCACATTTTTTTAATAAAAAAAGCATCAAACCCCTTTTTTGGGGGGGGGGTCCATGGTTTTATAATACACTAAAACATCCAGGAGTCTAGCCTAGGAGGGGGTTTCCTAGCAAACGCAAGGCACCCGGTGGAGGAGCGGCACTGTGCTCCGTGGAATGCCCAAAACAGCCTTCCAGATGAAAACCACAGCAAGCGCAAGAGAAGCTGGTTCTGACGTTCATACATAATTTGACATCAATGCAAGGGCAATTAACAGAAAGGAAAAAAAAATCCTCCACTTTCTGTAGTCCAAGTTTACAACTACCTTCTCTTACAGCAGTTCCCAAAGGTATGTCTCAGCACAATGGGTTGCTAATGAATGGTAAAGACCAAATTAAACAAAGCTAAGAGTGCTTATTTACTGCAGCGGTGTTGACACCTAGGTGAGCAAGTCTCCGAGAGGCAGGGAATCTGCGCAACTTCCTATATTTAACTGACATTAAACCGTTTTATCAGAGAATAACTCAAAGGACTAGTGCCACAGAAGAACTCTGAGAACACACAGTGCACCTGAACATTCTCAACTCCTGGTATTAACCAACAGGTAGATGCAACACAGGAAATGGTGAAAAGCAAGGACTCTGGGGCTACACTGCCTGGGTTTGAATCCCAGATCCACAAGTGACTCTTGAGTGACCTTGGGAAATTTACCTAACCTTTCTGTTCCCAGATTCCTCATCCGTGGAATGGGAAGAGGAGTTGTGACAATAGTAACTCCCTCATGAGGTGGTGTGATTAAAATAAATGAGTGAATATATATAAAGCAGATTTCATTATATGCTGTCACTACTCTGTTAGAATTATATTTACAATCAGGGAAGAATATAACCTCATTGGTCTAAGAAAACTCTTCAACAAATAGGCCTGTTATAAGAGCAGCAACACACATTGTCTGTAGTTCTGCTAATTAAGACATTCTAATAACTGATATTTATACTGAACACATTGAAGCCTAGAGTTGTGTTTGGGGTGTGGTAAAACAAATAAAAAATAAGAGAGAGGCTATCCTTAACTTTAAAAAGATTGATGTTTTCTCTAAATATGCTCCTCCTAAGCATCCAAGTTGGTATCACCTCTCTCCACTTTCCCACATTCACTTTCCAAAGTTCCATCCTCAGGAGAAAAATTTAGTGCTAAAGAACTTCTCTCAGAATTAAGCCACTTTACATGGTTGTTTCCTATCCTCTCTCCCCTTAAAAATAAACAAGACCAACAGACACGAAACTACTGTCATACACTTGAGGAGGCTTGAGATGCAAAATATTCAAAATTTGATATTTATTAACCACAATGCAGAAGTTTTTCAGGAAACATCTATATCATCAGAAAAACATTATATCAAATACAGCTTAAGTTATGTTTACTTTACTGTGCATCAAATCCTTGAAATTTGTAGCAAGGAAAACTTCATCCCCCAACTATTGGGGGTAAACAAGATATAATATGATGTCTGTCCAGAAAGTATCCAAATATGAAGTATGAAAGACATTTATTGAAGAAGATACAAGATACAAGAAACATTGTACATGGCACAATGACACCTCAGTCCCCTCCAAAGTAGGCACCTTGGGACTTCACACAGTTCCAATTGCCATCAGCTGCCCCATCATATTTTCCTGAATCCTATTTCCTTTCAAAGGTGATTTTAGTTTTAGAAAAAGCCAGAAGCCCCAGGGTGCCAAATCTGGGCTGTAGGGGGCCTGGGTCACCTGAGTGATTTGATGTTTCACCAATAAACTCTACATGAGATGTGATGCATGAGTGGGCATGTTGTCATGATGAAGCTGCCAATCACCAGTTAAATGCCCATAGCTGCAGCCTTCTGAATCATCCGAATAGTTTCCCCAGAGAAATATTCAAGCTTAACACAAAATTTGATGCAGATTCATTGCTCTACTTGCTCAGTCATTTTGAATGTGACAGCTACACAGTACACATGCTCACTCAACGGCACCTACTGCCCCCACTGACTAGTACAGTGAAGTCATCATTGTTCACACGTGCGCATTCCAGTCCACTCTCCTTGGCTGCCAGGTTACATCAATGTTGCACAAACAGTTCTCGTTACATTAACAACAGCTTGACTTTTTCCAGATAGACCTCATATATTAATCCTTTTGGATGATAAATCAAGAGTCCAAAATAGCTGGAACTCATTTGGAAGAGACAAGAACAGCATGTTTTGCATTTTACTACCAGATATAGAACTGTAAAAAGCAAACTTCAACAGTACCTGCCTTCATGGAAACCTGAGAAGGTTTGTTTGAGGTTATGGGGCACATGTATTTAAGGAGAAATATTTTGTGGAAGTATTTCTGGACCAGTTACAGACGAGTACGAAATGAACCAAATCAAATTTCAATTCCTCTCATCCACTTTCAAGACCGTCTACATCTGATTCCTTCCTCTCTTTTCTAATCTGACCACCTTATTTCTCCTCTATCCTCAGGACTCCTGAACATGACCCTCACTCTTCCTCCCTCCCTTGAACACACAGTGATCACCTTAAATATCTTTTCTCCCAGGTAAAAGTTCCTATCCTATCTTTCTTTTTCTCTTTATCTCCTTCTATATTCTTTAACTTTTATACCATGAGTATGCATAAATTTATCTTATTTTTAAAAACTATGAGTTACCAGACTTATAGGTAAAATTTTCACAAACCAGTAAGTTCTTTAAATAAATGGTACTTGGCATACTAATTAAGGCATCAAAAAAGAGTGGCAACCTATGAAATAGAGAGCGATACTTTGTATTTGAAGTAAATTTTGTAAGAAAGGAAATGTGTCATGTCTTCTATAGTATGCCAAGAGAACAGACACCCAGAAAGCGAGCCCACAGCTCTACTTTCCTCCTTTTCTTCCTGGTCCAGGTTTCCTCTTCATGTTGCCTTTCTTTTTGTTTATCTTATTCAGGTTCTCCTAACCTAGCCCTGGGTTTGCCGGTGATGCCCACAGGATGCTGAGCCTGGTTGGTGGGCTACCCTAGAACTAAAGAGGTTGCTGGTCCCTGGACGATATAGCACCATCAAGGCATGAAGTCATGCCTTTTGTGCAGTGCCACCGCAACTCCTGGAAGAAAGACGGATTCTCCCAGATGCATCTAGCAAAACGTATCACTATATGTGCTGCTGTTAGGAGGCCTGAAGCTCATCCAATGCACTAGAATAAATATTTATATAGCTGTGGGCATGTGAGAAGACCCCTGAGTTAAACCCTCATGTAAATCATCACCTCCAATCAATGCCTTTGATGGATGTTGGGGGACAGAGCCCAGCAAGTCCACCCCTTCCTTCCTGTATAGAGCCCAGGAGACTCCCTGCCCACCAGCCTAACCGTGGAAATGCCCACTGACAGCAACAGTCCAAATTAAAACAGATCATTAAATAGTTATACTATTAGTTTAAAATTCACATAAATCAGAGGAAATGCCTGGAACAAAACCCAAGACACATGAATCCCAGACCACCGCTCTAAATCACCTCAAATGACTCATTTATTTCCTTTACTTCAAAAATAAATTCACTGCCGAATGGAATGCACACATGGCCAGAAGCCATAGGAATTGGTAAACCCCTATAGAAAGCAACAGGATATTTAATGGGACCAATTAAAAAGTTCACAGAATTGGGTCAAGTATATCCACTTCTGGGAAAATATATCCTCTAGAAATAACTCCACAAAGAAAACAGCTCTGTGCATGAGGATGTTCACTAAATCATCGCCCAAAATAAGTAAAATGAAAACCACAGCAAGATGGATTAGCAAATTGTGATCCATCAGCCCAACAGACACTTAATTGTCACTGAAAATTAAAACTGTGAAGACATTACACAACATGAAAAACTTTACATGCAGTACACTTAGTTAAAAAGTGGGTGGGGAGGAGGGCAGAACTGTATGTCTTTGGTTGGATATACATTTTTTTAAATGTTAAATATCAACCAAGAGAGGAAAAAGGAGGATAAAAAAATTAAAATGGATGATGACTGACTTTGCGTTGCTGGGCTTTCATGTTACCATCAGAGCACTTCTGCCTTTTGCAAAGAAGGAAAAATCAATTTTGTGGCAACCCAGACAAACAGGGACACGAGTGGGGGTGGAAAGAGACGGTTTCCAGCACAGAACCAACTCCTCCAAAGAGCTGTGCGGCCTTTACCTGCAAGGCAACCTCTCCCCATCCCTCCCCCATTCCCGACAGATGCCAGGACAAAGAGGCACCAGTGAGCAACAAAGGCAGGGTTTGCTTGGTTTCCCACAACAGCATGATCTCCCACTAAGGGTCCTCCTAATGGGTGCTTTGGTTGGGCAGGGTGGAGGGACCTCATTAGAAGACGCTGTGCTCAAGGCAATGTATTTCTAGGACTAGAGGGTTCATCATTCCTATCATTAACGACAGAATGAGGACAGAAGGCAAATGGCAAATTTGCTCCTTGCCTGAAAATTAAAAACCTCTGGCCCGGGATGGCAGACCGAGCAGCGGGGCGCCCAGCGGGCAGGGGTCCTGCGGCCCTGGTGTCCTTTCCCCAGGCCAGCTGCGGTGGGAGTCAGGCATCAGGGGGGCATCGTGAGGTTTTTCAAAGACAATGCACCGAGTCACCTCTTGATGTTCTCAACGTCACCCACTACAAACGCATCACAAACCCGCTGCCGCAAATGGGTAGTGCTAAATTACAGAACTCGGGGTGGGCTGTTCCTCCCTGGAGCTCCCAGCTGCAATCCTCCATGTCACAATACCTCCATGAGGGCAGAGGGGAGGACAGGAGACAGATGAGGCTACAGCACACATCCCTTCTCACATCTTTTCTCAACCATATTCAGGATGGGATTCTGTAAAGCAGCTACCTAGAATTGCAAAGTGACTGAAGATAAAAAAGCAAATTTTACATTTGCATCAAGGTAAGCATCCAATGGTTGCTCTGCCTAAGGTTTGTTTCCATGGACACACCAAGGCTGTGCCCCCTCTCTCTTTAACCCCAACAAGACTTTGTTTCCTTTCCTTTCTTTCTTTGGACACTCAGCATGCCATTTTTTTTTTACTTGCTTTCTACCATTGGATTATATAAATATTCATTGGTGGCAGGAATCTTGTCTTAGCCCATTCAGTAAGTCCAAAATGCTTAGCCCAGAGTCTAGCACACAATAAACCCTGACTCCACACACCAAAATGAAATGGAAGTTAATAAATTCAACAACAATCTGAATGCTGGGATCTTAATACTGTACAAGCAACACTGTCCAACAGAAAAACAATGTTGGCCTTAAATGCAAGTCACACATGTAACTTTAGATTTTCTAGTAGTCACATTAAAGTAATAAGGGAAATACAGTTTTATTAATTTTATTTAACCCAATATATCCAAAATATAATTTCAACATGTAATGAATATGAAAAAATGAAATATTTTACTTTCCTTTTCTGTTCTAAGTCTTCAAAAACCAGTGGATATTTTATATTTACTGCACATCCTAACATGTACTAGACACAGTGCAAAGTACTCAATAGTCACACGAGACTAAGAGCTATCATTCTGGACAGTTTACAGAACAGTGTTATAGTGAAGCTCCAAAAACTCTACAGTTCATAAAAACACTCCTTATAAAAGGAACCAGTTTTGACTGTAATAAAGAACACATTTAACTTCAACTTTTCCATTAGTCTATATGTTACCTCTTTATATTTGTTTTTCATAGAACCTAGGAAGTAAGCATTAAACAGATGTATATTTTCCCATTTACAAACTCTTTTGGATAAATGTCTAGACCAGAAAGTATTGCTTAAAATACATCTTCAAGCCAATCTTTATCAAGAGCCTTGTTTATTAAGGAACATTCAACAAATACAGGAACAAACGTTATTACTCTAGAATAGGGTACTTTGGGTGATTTTTCCCCACTTGTTTGAACAGATAGTAAGTTGTGTTACTTAGTAATTATTATGGAAGAGCTAAACACTTCCTTCTAAAGTCTGCTTCTCACAAGTATCATATAAAGAAGCTTAAGTAGTTAGGAGAAGGCTCTGATGCTACCATGATGGTGTTCGTGTCAGGGATCCAGACTCCCCCAACAGCCGGCCCCCTCCTCTTCACTGGGTGGGCAGGTTTGCTCCGCACAGGAATCCAAGCACACAGCAGGTATCCAAGAACCACCCGGGTAGGGCGCCAGCACAAACCATCCCAACACCAAAGCTGGCCAAAATCTCAAAGACGGCTTATGTGGTCTTCCTACTCTCCTCACCTCACCGCTCAGCCATCCCGCTGCCCAGCCTCTTCTGAACCTTGAGACCAGCCTACGTGGGCCTGAATCCGTAGACCCAGCTTAAGTTAATCAACTCAGGAGTGCACAGAGAGGAGATGAAAAAACAGCCTCTTGAAGACAGCCCAGGAAGCCAGACCCTGCTGAGGTTGGCTTACCACAGAGGCCAGACACAGGAAGGAACTGACCGCCTCCCAGGGGATCCTGCCCACCAGTAACCAGGACCAACAGAGGTTTGGACACTGACCAATCAGATTGGCATTTGTTCTTCTCTACGGAGCAGGAGGTGGCTATGAAAGAGAAATAGAAGCCCCTTCCCCCAAGACTAATGCAAAGTTTCTGATGTCAGATGGCATTGTTATTTCCCCAGGTTCCCAGATAAGCATCAATAATCTTTGATGAATGAGGTACCAGACAGTTTGTTCAGAAAAAACCTACAATATAACCTCCTTAGAGAACTGAAGCAGACTGCTCCTCGTTTTCTCATGAGGCAAAATGAGATGTAGAAATGGGAGAGATGGTCTATGAGAGAGTGCGGGAATGGAAGAGTCCCTGAGACTTGTCAATCTTGCGTAACCAAGATCTTTAAATAAAGTGCTTCTAAAATAATATAATTGATCTTTAGCTCTTCTGACAACATTATATCCTGCAGTCAAGGAAGTTAAAAGCATCAATTATTGGGATGTTTGCACTTTTTCTCTGATCACATCTCCCTTCAAAAGTTTGTTCTTTTTTATGAGAAAAGGAAGAATAAAAAGAGAACTACAAACCTCCTACAAGGACTGCATTGCACTGAATTCTGTTCTCAACTTCCCTTCAGCTCTATGGATTTATTTTCCAGTGATTCAATTCACATCAAGGATGGTATTCACTGACTTAAACAGGTAAAAATACTAAGACACCTAGACACACCTAAAGAATTGCTCTAAATGTAGTTGGTACCAAACTAGTAAGGGTGGGTACTAAGCTTGGAAGACAAATGAGCGATAGGTCTGCCTGCTTTCCTGAAGCTTACGCAAGCCGACTAAAGCAAGGGGAAGAAGCATCACGGGAAAGCTATAAAGCATGAAGCTGTTTAAATAGCTTTCTGGGTGACACTGCAATGCCAGCGCTGGTTTATTAAGAAGATAACTAGGACGTGACCATGGGTAAGGGAAATGGGCTGGAAATCTGAATTAGCCCTGATTGCTCTCTGTTTTTCTACTGCTACAAGTGACTCTACACCAAAAGCCTCCCCTTGTTTCAAGAGGTAAATGTAAAGGTAAAAAAAAGAAAGACATTTCTTTCTCATCTCACTTGTAATTAATAGTGCCTAGTATTCTGATATGAGCAAACCAAATGTAGAAGAATTTCTGAGGCAATGAGGGAGGGAGATATGGATATTTGGCATTAAGGAATCATTCATATTTTTGCATGATAATGTTAGTCTGGTTTTAAGAGTCCTGATCTTTTAGAGATAAGTATTAGAATTTAGGGATAAAGTAATATGAGATATGAGATTTCGCTTTAAAACAACAGAGTGATTTGGTGGGGAAAGGTTATGGAAATATAGCAAAAATATGATTGGCCAATTTGTCAATGATGTTTACCAGTTCATGCGGGTATATTTTGTCATTCTTTCTACTTTGGTGTAATTTTGAAATTTTATATAAGTTTTTTAAAAGCATACCTAATAATCAAGGCAGGGGCAAAGCTCTTTCTAGGGCATTTTTGAGGGGACTATTTGATCCCTTCTCAGTTTATCACTGCCCGGAAGACATCAACGCCAAGAAGAAAGGACACAGACACCCTCCTTTTCTTTAAGGCTACAATCTTGGCCTCCGTCTCTCCTCTCAAGAGAGAGAGATTTAGGCTTTGATCACCACCAAGAAACAACATCCTTGAGGATATTGAAACTGACAGGAGACAGCCTACAAAATCCTATGGTTTACATTAAAAGTCTGAAGGCATTGCCATGTTCTGCATCCATGGGTTAACAGTGCGTGACGCAGCACACACTCTGTAAGAATTTACTTTAGCTCAGGTTTGAAGGGACAGATGTCTTATGAGACAAAAAGGCAGCAATTCCAGGGGGTAAGCAGAGAAGTGACAGTATAAAACAAAAGATCATCATCTCTGTATTGCTCCCTCTCAAAACTAGGGGCACCTTAAAATCATCTATATCCATTTACCCAACAACCCCAACTTTAGAAATGTATTCTAACAAAATAATTGGGAAAGTGCACAAGGAAATGTGGGTACTGATGTTTATCACACCCTTGATTGTAACAGAAAGGAAAAACCCAAATGTCTATCATACGAAAATGTCTATCATATATATATAAGCATATATAAAGTCTTGATTAGACATACGACGGAATTACATATAACCTTTAATAATGCTAATGTCTGAAGTATACTGTAGGTTTCTAACAGATTTTATAAAATCACATATTTGTTTTATTTATTCTTTTTATCTTCATCTGAGGACAAATTTTCATTGCTTTTAGAGAGAGAGGAAGGGAGAGAGAGAGACGGGGAGAAAGATCAATTGGATGCCTTCTCATATGTGCCCCAACCGAGGTTGGAACCCAAAACCTGGGAATGTGCCCTGACTGGGAATTGAGCCTACAGCCTTTTGGTCTATGGGACGATGCTCCAACTGAGCCACTCTGGCCTGGCCTCATATCTTTGTTTTAAAACAAAATGTATTGTTTTATGAATAGAAAAGAGCAGGAATAAACAATAAGATGTTAGCAATGGTGTTTTCTAGCTCGTAAAATTAAAAGTGATTTCTGCCTTCAGGCTTTCTGAATGGTTTGAGATTGTTTTCCCAATGAGCATGGAATATATCAGGACTCCCAAAAAAACTAAAAGAAATGAAGCTGCCCAAGTAAGAAAAACAAATTACCAGAGCTGGACAGATGTCAAGGTAAAAATCTGAGCTAATAACACTAGGCTCTGCCATCTGAAGCCTAAAAGAATCAGTGCTCTTCCATCTCTTTCAAAAGACATCTTGTACTGCACAACTACTCTGTTCTAGGCACTGTTCCAGGCCTTGGAGGTGGAAATAAATGGAAATAAATAAATAATAGCTGGAAACCCCATTAGCTTTCAGTCTACTCGGAAGGACACACATATCCAAATAAATGCAGTACCAGGGAAATTCAACCAGGAGTTATGCATGGTACCAGGGGTTCACAGGAGGAAGTGTTCAACCTGGCCTGGGTGGAAGGGAAGAAGGGCCCAAAAACAGCTTCAGAGGAGGCACCATGGGATGGGAGTCTAAAGGTGAATGCACGTTGCCAGGCAGATACACTTTGAGGACCATTATCCTAGGCATGTGGGATGTGAGCAATTGTTGGGAGGGAGGTACTGAGCAGCCTAATCCTTTGGAGAAATAGCAGCACAGATGGAACATGGGGTGAGGTTAGGAAAGTAAGCAGGCCCAGAGTATAGAGCGCCTCGAATGACCCACTGAAGCATGTGGATTCCAGGTGATAGAGACTCGCTCCCTGACTAAACTTGAATCAGGCTCCTCTGAGGACCATTTCTCAACTGGGTCTCAACCTCGGACTTCCATGCCTGTCCTTGTAGGATCTAGTTTTAACAAGGATCATGCTAAGGCAATGCAGAGAGAATCCCCCACCCTTAGAATCTTACGATGCTCAGTACCTCAATGCCAACATCATAACACCCTGCTGTCTAACCTGCCTTCAGCAAGCATCCTGTTAGGTCAATTCACAAGAATTCCCCCAACCCCTGATGTCCCCTCTGAGTAACTGTTCACCCACCGACCCCCAACCTGCTCCACCTATACTTGAATTTAGAGTCGCGCCCAGTTCCTCTCCCCTATTGCAGTTGTCTTGACACCTATCACAATTGTCTTCCTTACTATTTTTACAAGTGCCAGAATAATTTTTTTCTTAACATAACCTGAGGGCACTGGGAAAATGGTGAAGGGTGTGGGCTTGTCCAAGATTAGTTAGTCTGACTAGAGTGCAGAGAAATAACCACTGGTGGATTTCACAGTAGCACACATTTTCTGAACGCCTGCTCTCAGGCACCATGTCAGCACTCTACAGGCAGGCTCTCCTGTAAATGCCACAACCTACACGTGGAAAGTAGTATTATCCCTATTTCACAGGCCCGGAAACTAGAACTGGTGTCCAAGTCCCAAGCTCACACAACCAAGAAGTCGCAGGGCTGGGAGTTCATCTTGGGCCATATGACTCGTATCCAGGTCCGGTGCTGGGGAGATACATCATAATGAATCTAAAACTCCATTGTCTCTCAGGTTCTCTGTAATACTTGCAAATAACCACAAATTCAACTACTCAATTCCTTCTAAAAGGAACTTGACTGATACACAGCAAATGGGTTAAGGGCTTTCTTAGCCACAAAAATAGGACTTCATGAGAAACCTGAGAGAAATACAGTGAAATTGGACCTGTCAAGGGGCCACTCTTTCCGTAATTCAGGAGAAACCATTTGGGAGCAGGTTGTTTTGTTTTCACTTGTTTAACAAGTAGACACAGGTGATGATTCTGAGGTAGGGACTAAAGGGATCCTAAAGGTGCAGGAGGATTCCCATTTTGAAGGGGAGCGAAGAGCCGAGAATGGAAAACATAGTCATTAAACAGGGGCGTTGGGCCAGACAAGCACAGGTGGAGGCAGAGGGCAATCCCCAGGGATTCCTAAATTATATAAGGTGATTTAGAAACTGGCAATTATGGAGGCTTGATGCCAGGCAGGAAACAGGAGAGAAAGGAACCCTCAATAATGAAGATATACTTACTGAGCAACTGCACAACTACAGTAAGGTAGACAAAGACATTAAAAACAGCTCCTATCCCTGAGAAGCTTATAATTTACATGGGGAGGATGCACACACACTCCTACACAAGATCATTGAAGATTAAAGGAACAACAGACATAGTATATAAAGAAGGAAATGGGAGACGAGCTCTGTCTGCCCTCATGGATGGTTAGAAATTCTACAAATAGGCTGAAGAGTGGCCACTCCAAGCAGGAGAATGGAGTGAACAAATGCCTAAGAAATGATGATGTATTGATAGGAAGGGTTTTTAGGGAATAGCCAGAGTTAAGGGCAATAATTGGGGGGGACAAAGATACTTCTGAAAATGAGGAAAATTATGAGGGAAATAGGAAACATGGGAGACAATTAAAATGTATTAAGCATTTTCTTTGTGCCAGATCCTGTTCTGACCACTTCATTTCATTTCATCTTAATAACTCTGTGACATAAGTAATTATCCCCACTTTAAAAGAGTGAACTGAGGCTCACAGAAGCTAAGCAACTTTTTAAAAGTCTTACAGCTATCTAGTGAATCCATACTCAATTTTGTCTGACTCTCCCTGCTTCCTCTACCAACTCTGTTCATTTATGTAGCACTGATGGTGTGCTTACTGCAGTAAGTAGCCTCCAGTGACACCTGCCAGATTGTGGCTACTCTCTTGTGTTTACTCATCCCGGGGTTTCAGAAGGTACACTTATAGGAAACCACTAATCCAGTTTCGGGTGATGTAAACATCTCTGAATTTAGAGCACAGAGAAATGAAGGATTAACATATCGCAACAGTACTAAACACCGTTAATACTCAGACAAAATAACTGAATAAACTCTTTAAACTCCAACCTAAAATGTTACTGCTTTTAGATGGGAATGCAAAATGGTACAACCACCTTGGAAAACTGTTTGGCAGCTTCTTAGAATTAAATATAGAGTTACAATATGATCTATCTAGCAATCCCACCCCTGTGTACCTTGCCAAGAGATATAAAAATCAAACCTATTTGCATAGGCATAGAGCAGCGTTGTTCATAATCATCCCAAACTGCAAACAACCCAAAGGTTCTTCAACAGGTGAATGGATAAACAAACTGTGGTTCGCCCATCTAATGAAATACCACTAAGCAACAAAAAGGAATGAACTACTGACACATGCAACAACGGTAAAACGCAGAGTTAGTTAAGTAAAAGAACCCGCATTCAAAAAGATACTTAATATACGATTCCGTTTTTATGACAATCTAGAAAAGGCAAAATTATAGAGGAAGACCAGGTAAGTGGTTGCCAGGGGTTAAGAGAGAGGAAGGAGAACGTTTGACTACAGAGGAGGAGGAAATTGCTTTGTATCTTGATTATGGTGGTATGTGGCAGGCGGAATAATGGCCCCCAAAACATGTTCACACTGTAATCCCTAAAAATCTGTGAATATGTGAACATTACAGGGTAAAAGGGACTTTGCACATGGAATTAAGGTTGCTAATCAGATGGCCTTAAAATAGGGAGACCATCTCGGATTATCAGGGTGGGCTCAATATAACCACACGGCCCTTAACAGTGCAAGAAGGAGGCAGAACAGTCAATAAGAGAGACAAGCTGTGGAAACAGAGGCAGGAGAAATTTGAAGCATGAGAGGGATTCAACCATTCCTGGCTTTTAAGTTGCAGAATGCAGCTACGACCTGAGAGCGACCTCTAGAAACTGAGAACAGCCCAGGCTGATGGCATGGAAATGGGGCCCTCAGTTCTACAACCACTAAGAACTGAATTCTGCCACCAACATGAGTGAAAAAGGGACTCTGCCCTAGACCCTCCAGAAAAGAACACAGTCCTGCCAACACCACCTTGGTTTTGGCTTTATGAGACTCCAGAGAAACCAGCTGACATCATGGACTCCTGACCTATGGAAACTGTAGATAATAAGCTTGTGTTGTTTTAAGCCTCAAATGTATGGTAATTAGTTGTAGCAGCAACAAAAACTAATACAGCATAACTACATACCTCTAGGTATTTCTCAAATCCCCTAAAACTACCAAAAAGAGAGTGAGCGAGAGAGACAGATTTTACTGTGTATAAATTTACCAAAAAAAATTTTTAATGCTCTTGCTTTTAAGGATTATTCCTGTTGGACAAAAAAGAAGTTCCAGCTATATTTCTTCATTTATTCAGCACTTAATCACCACAATGATAACTCAGGCTTGGAATTTGGTCTCTGTCCCAGCTCCTGCCTTCGTCACCCACCCACCTCCCAGAACTAGTCTAAGCTCCTGCAGACAGCGGCCACCTTCCACACCACTCACCAGATTTGTGGCTTTTTTGCTCCGGCTCTCAAGCAGGCTGGAACTTATTGTACATGGCCTCAGGGGGAAGCACCCATCTTTAATACGACCTGCTTTCCCAGGACTTTGAACCAGAGAATGAAAGAAAAGCTCCAAACTGAAGAATCTTACAGTGAACCTCACAGGAAACTCCATGACAGTTTCCATTAACACAGATGCATCAAAACCAGTAGGCAGAGCCCAAAGTAATGGATGACTCACTGGGATTTTTAGCAGACAGTGGAAGGGTACTCCGAGAAATGCTGTAAATCCAAGGTACTTCTCTGGAGAATTAATGTGGAATCCCTTTGCTTATCACTAGGCCACGCCCGCCCTCTACTTCTAGCTCACCACCAGTGCAATTAGGCCTCCTAATTTTTAATAAAGCTGAATACAGTTCTCTCCCAGTTTTCTTACAGCATTTTAAATATAGTATATGCTATCTTACCTGGCCTGCTCAAAAGAATAGCGCTTCTCTTTAAAATCGTTTCTTAACTACTCCACAGCCTGCAGCCAACTAAAAGTCCATAAAATAAATATACCAAAGTAAAGATTTCTAGACTCAACAAAGAGATCAATAAATATTTATTGAGTACCTTCTATGGAGAAAGCCCTGAGAAGTATAAAGAAGCAAGACACGGAAGGTCCTTGTCTCTCTCTGTACATGGCTTACAATGCCATTAGACAAATAATCAAAACTAATAATCATCTAAGGCAAAATATTATGTGATCGTATACAAACTAAATGCTATAGGAGTTCAAAGTGGGGAGAGATAGTGGCTGGGGACGTCAGGAAAGAAAGCTTTGCACAAGAGCTGAAAAAAAATGCAAGAATAGTGAAATTGATTCCTCCAAGACAGGACATTTTCTTAAACAGAGAAATCTAGAAACCCCACCTGCAAAATCTCCCTGTTAGCATACATATCTATAAGATTTGGACATGACTTTAAAGAGAAGAAAAATTTATCCCAATTTCAAAAACAAAAAGCATTTCTGGGATTCTGAATTTGGACTAACAGTAACTCCACAGAAATTCATTCTTTAGTGGTTCTCTGTTGAGGATGAAGGGTACTGACATTTCTGGATGGTTCTCAGCTTCTTTGGTTATCCCCACCATCTGCACCCCTGCAAGCAAGGAAGGGAGTACCCATCGGAGGCAGTCTCTCCCTGGAACTAAGCCATGTGGGCTGGTTCCAACTGAACTGACTGGGGAGCCATTCTATTCAGTGTGCAAAGCGTGATACAGGCTGCCAGATCTGCCATTCCCCTTAGTTACACATTATTAATTAGGAATGGAAAGGGTCCTAGCACATGCCAACCTAAGTCCCAACACACTCAGCATCCAGCAGTTTTGAAGCCACACTCACCAAAGATGTGTATATTGAATGTTCACAGCAACTCTGTCTACATTAGCCCCACATTGGAAACTATCCAGATGTCTACCAACAGTCAACAGACAAATAAACCACGCTATATTCATATAGTGGGATGCAACAGAACAATGAGGATGAACAACCTGCCATCGCCGGCCACAACATGGACAAATTTGACAAGCACGATGTTTAGCACAAGAAGGTACACACAAAAGCAAACACACTGTTTGGTTTTATGTATATAAAGTTTAAAAAAAAAAAGCTAAACTGTTCTATGGCATTAGAAGTCAGGACAGTGGTCACCCTGAAGCAGGAGGAATTTGCAGCAGGAAGGGACATGAGGGGAACTTCTGGGGTCCTGGAAACATCTGTTTCTTAGTTGGAGAGGTAATTACAAAAGGGTGTTTACTTTATAAAAACTCACCAAGCTGTAAAATTATGTGACCCCTTTTTACATGAATGCTTTATTTCAATAAGAAATTTATCTTAAAACTGAAAACTGTGCTGTATTAAAGGAGCATGGTAAGATCAGCCAAAATTTAACAGTACAGTGGAAGACCTACATGTGTGTTCCCATACACAATTTTTATTTAAATTATTTATTTTATATGGTGACCATTTTATGATAAAATTTATTTTCTATAATTTGTTTTAACTGATTTGGTCAAAACATATATTTAGATGGGAAATACATACTCAGAGTAATGTCATAATATTAAAGAAAGTTAACCCTTTCTTTAGGGTTTCACATACACACAACCGCGAACCTACTTTTATCCCACCCTGTATTACTGCATTTTGTTAGTCCTGGTCTGTTGCTTTGAGAAGAAAGAGAAAGAGAAGGAAGAGGAGGAGAAAAAGAGAAAGAGGAAATTTCTCCAGGCTGTTCTTTAAAACTTCTGAGAGGAAAAAAAAAGTAGGGGGGTCACCAGAACATGTTCCAGTGCTGCACAATAATTTGTTTTAAAAAATTGTTACAAGGCAAGGGGCAGGGACTAAATGTACCCAGTAACTCCCACTCTAAGCCCAGACTGTAAGCTGATCCCAGCTGAGAGATGTAACCCAAACGACTGACCATTTGCCCCCAGGCACTGGCCATGAATATATCACTATCCCATATCTGCTATTAATAACAGAATTTTCCTCCTCATCAATAGTTGTAGCATATATCTCTTCAATTTAACACTAAGCAGAGATAAAACTCCTCTTGTCGACCCTCATAGGTCGTCTCTCAGAATGAACGCCCATCCACACAGCATGTAGAAGTCACAGTATCCTGGGGACTGAAAATGGGGAGGGGAGAAAAGGTCGACAGGGGGAGCTGCCTTCCTAAGGGAGGATCACGATGAAGCCCAGATGCCAAGGCCAGAGCCTTGCTTTGGCCAGGGGGATGAGGGGAGCTGCTGTGTGTTGGGGGCGGGGGAGGGGGCGCGGTGTCCAACCTACTGGTACCTTTAGTTTAGCACCTGCTAATCCCCGAGCCCTTAGCTGAGGCACAACCTTGGTGAAGATGCTGGGGACTGCTTGGGCTGGCAAACGTCGGCCTCTGGTTTGAGAAAGGCCTCGCAGACTCTGGCAGAGACCCTCCGTAAAATGTCACCTGTCAGTCACTTAACTTAAACACACCAGCCACTCGCGGGAATGGGAGGGAGGGGGTTAGTCCGAGCATGCTCAGTGATCGAGATGACATCACTTAATCAATGCTGGGGACGGGAAGGCTGCATCAGCAGCCTCCAGCGGGCTGCCAGGAACGTGTCAGCGGGGATCGGGAGGCTCCCATTAACTCGGTCCCTCCCCGCGCGGCTCGCATACAAAGAGGGCACCATCAGCCACACACGCTGGGGAGAGCGGGGCGGGGCGGGGGGAGGGTAAGACTGGTTTATTTCAATCGATATATTCCTTTAAGAACTAAAAACTCATGATACTCCCTCCCTCATCAGCAGCCCCAGCTGCAAAGGTGGGGGTGGGGGAGGGCAGAGGGGGAAAGGGAAAGGTGAGAAGGTAGATCGAGAGGGAGGGGGGCCTAGCCACACAAAGTAACTTCTGCTCTTTGCAGAGTGGGCCTATTGGGCTGCGCTCGGGGCCCCTTAGCCCCACAGATGTGGGCGCACAGCCTTCTCTCCACTCAGCATGAAGCACATCGAGGGTCTGCGGACACCAGTTTGGGAAGTCACCCCCCACTGAGGGGGGTGAGGGGGGCGGTTCGGACCCGGGCTCCAAGACCGAGGCAGCCTGGGTTGAGAAGAAGCTGGAGACAAACCAGGCCTCCCGGGGACACCAAGGCCACCGGTGTTCCCTGCACCCCCAGTATTCAGCTAGCAGAGCAAGGTGAAACGCCGAGGGCAGCGCTGTCTACATGGCCGTAGGAGACAAGGCTAGGATTTTTCCAGTACCTTTTTTTTCTCCTTCTTTTACTAAGATCGTGAGAAAAGGCAGGGTTCAATAGATCGAACTGATCCTTAGAAACATTTGTGGGTTTGCAGAGCTCACACTTTAAAGGGGGAGCCTGGGCACCCCGACTTGAGGGTAACCTGAACACACTACCCACGGGCATGATGAGGGCGGGGAACAAAAGGCCCACCCGAGCCCCCACCCCGCGAACAATGGCGGCGCCGAACCCTTCCTCGCCCCCCACCCCCACCTTCACCACCTGAGGCCCGCACCCGCCAGGGAGGGAACTATGATGCGAGGGCAGGGGGGTCTCTCGTCAAGTCCACCCGAGAAAGCAGCCTCGCGGGGATGTCCGAAGGGGCGGCCCGAGCATCTCTGCTCGGTCTGGGGCGTCGGGGCGCCGAGCTGCGGCGCGAAGCAAGGGGGAGGCCAAGCGCCCCGGCCACTTACCCCGATTACCACGGTATCATCGCCTTTAAATTTGGGGATGAATTTGTCCCCGCGGAGGATCTCCGCTTCGTTGAGGGGCCGGAACCGGCACATCACTTTGATGCTGCATTCAGCTGGATCCGCCATCTCGGCCGGCGGCAGGGAGGGGGCGCGGGGAAGGGGTGGGGGACCGGGGCTCGGCACGACGAGAAAGGAGGCCGCGAACCGCACCGCCCGCAACGAGGCCGCCTCCAGCAGCCTCGACGAAGCTTCTCAGCAGATCATCGCGAATTCGGAGGATGGGCAGCTCCGGCAGCTCGGAGACCGGGGAGGTGGGCAGTCTATCAGCCTCCGGCCCCGCCGACTGCAGGTCTACCTTCCCTGGCCCTGCCCTGGCCCTGCGCTGCGCCCGGACCGACTGCCCGCGACCACGCGGCCGGACCAGGCGATGCGCAGGGAGCGAGCCTCGCCCGGCTCAGACCTCCCGGGCTCCTGCGCGCTCAGCCATCCTGCATCAGCACCAGCGCGCTCTCCGGCCCGCCCCTCGGCCCCAGGGCCCCGCCCCCGCCTGGCCGCCCGGGGCGATAACGTCACTGCAGAGATCCGCCCCGGCTGCGAGGCGGAGCATCCTGGGACTTGTAGTCGCGTCACCTGCAGGTGGAAAGACAAGGATGCTTGGAGTTGGCTTTCTGGGACAGCGGTGGTACCTCGGGTGCAACCTTCAAGAACCTGCAGGTCTGGCCTGGCTGCCCGAGTCAAGAAAAGGATGGAGGTCATATCCAATACTCCCGGTTAAAATCTCTATAAATAACCAGGCCTATATTGTCTCTACACCTCAACCAAACAGTTAGGGAGCATTTTCTCTAGGAACCGAATCCGAAACCCAGGCATGTGCCCCGACCAGGAATACAACCGGGCGACCTTCCGCTTTGAGTGATGACGCCCAACCGAGTCACACCAGTCAGGGCTCATAGCATATTTTGGTCAGGGATTCCTTTAACATCTGATGAAGTTAGGTACCTTTTCAACTGAAAAAAAAAAAAAAGACGACCCCATACACACCCACAGATTTTTTTCATGCTATTTCAGAGGGTTTGGGAACAACTTGAAGCCTGCCTGCGATTCCCAGGTTAAGAACCTCTAATAACTATTAGTTATTACAGTTTACAGAACCTCTGCCTAATGCCTACCTAGAATCCTGTAATATGTACAGAATATATACAGGATCAAGCCCCAAATCCTTCAAAATACACTCAGGCCCCACAATCAGATTTCTTCCTACTCACTAGCCTCATCTTTTGCCACTTCTTGTCTGGATGTTTACACTATGAAAAATCCCACACTCCTTGTGGCACCCTCCTTCAACTCTTGCTCTGCTTGCTTCTGCTATCTTGTTTAAGCCATTTGATCTCCTGGAGTCACCCATTCATGCCTCTTACTAAGTATTAGAGCTCTTATGGTGGAAAGTGATTGAAACCCGACTGTAGCCACTGAGGCAAAAGGAGTATTTATCAGAAGAATACAGATTTATCCTGCTTATTCAAGAAATGATTAAACAACCCAGCCAGAGCATGGGCAGCCAATGGAGACTCCCTCTCTCTGCCCCCCGCCCCGGCCGCCCCCCTCCCCGCCGCCAGTCCTTGTTTTCTCTGTGTTGGCCTCACTCATTCTCACTCTAGATCATCCTTCCAATGTCAGGAAGGCCAGCTGCCAACAACCCCTGGGTTTCATTCTTCAGTTTCTCCCACTAGATAAGGATAGATTTTTTAAAATTTTTTAATATATATTTTATTGATTATGCTATTACCGTTGCCCATTTTTTCTCCCCTTTATTTCCTTCCATCCTTCACCACCCCAGCCCCCAGAATTGCCCCCCCTTAGTTCATGTCCACATGTCCAAGGGTTGTACATATAAGTTCTTTGGCTTCTCCATTTCCTATGCTATTCTTAACCTCCCCCTGCCTATTTTGTACCTACTATTGATACTGCTTAGGCCCTGTACCTTTTCCCCTATTCTTCCCCCTCCCCCTCTCCTCTATTTTACTGTTCATGGTTTTTTATCTTCTTTTTCTTAAATAAGTCCCTTTAACATTTCATATAATAAGAGCTTGGTAATAATGAACTCCTTTAACTTGACCTTGTCTGGGAAGCACTTTATCTGCCCTTCCATTCTAAATGATAGCTTTGCTGGATAGAGTAATCTGGGATGTAGGTCCTTGTTTTTCATGACTTTGAATACTTCTTGCCAGTCCCTTCTTGCCTGCAATGTTTCTTTTGAGAAATCAGGTGATAGTCTTATAGGAACTCCTTTGTAGATAACTGTCTCATTTTCTCTTGCTGCTTTTAAGATTCTCTCTGTATCTTGAATCTTGGGTAACTTAATTATGATGTGCTTTGGTGTGTGCTTCCTTGGGTCCAACTTCTTTGGGACTCTCTGAGCTTCCTGGAGCTCCTGGAAGTCTATTTCCTTTGCCAGATTGGGGAAGTTCTCCTTTCATTATTTTTTCAAATAAGTTTTCAATTTCTTGCTCTTATTCTTCTCTTTCTGGCACCCCTAAGATTTGGATGTTGGATCGTTGAAAGTTGTCCCAGAGGTTCCTAAGCCTCTCCTCATTTTTTTCAATTCTTGCTTCTTCTTTCTGCTCTGGTTGAATGATTATCTCTTCCTTCTGCCCCCAATCATTGATTTGAGCCCCGGTTTCCTTCCCTTTACTGTTGGTTCCCTGTGTATTTTTCTTTGTTTCACTTTGCATAGCCTTCACTTTTTCCTCCATTTTGCGATCATACTCAACCAATTCAGGGAGCATCCTGATTACCAGTGTTTTGAACTGTGCATCTGATAGGTTGACTATCTCTTCATCGCTTAGTTCTATTTTTGGAGCTTTGATCTGTTCTTTCATTTGAGCCATATTTCATTGTCTCAGTGTGCCTATTATGTTGGAAGGAGCAGAGTCTTAGTTATTTGCCAGGGCAGGGCAACCCAGGTCATTGCTTTGTGACACTGAATGTGGGGGAGGGGTTCGAGAGTGAACAAAGCCCCTTGTTTGGCTCTCAGAAGGCTTTAGTCACTTCCCCCGCTACCCACAAGAAAATTGGGCCCTTCTGGTGCTGATTCCCGGGTGGCTGGGTGTGTGTACATTCTAGGTCCCTGTGGGTCTCTCCAATGGACTCTCTTGTGAGGCTAGGAGTTTCTCCTGCAGCCACAACCTCCACAGGTTTTTACCTCCAGAGGTTTTGAGGCTCTCTTTGCCCTCACTGGAACCCTGGATTTCACAGTCTGACTTGCTCCCCATCTGTTCCTCCAGTTTATCCACACGCAAATGTGGGACCGCCCATTCTGCCAGCTGCAGCCTTGCGGCATGTCCTCTCTGCCCAAGCTGCTCATCTCTGCCCCTCCTACTGGTCTAGATGAATGTTTCTTCTGCACACCTGCTCTTAGCCAAAAGGCTGAGAAGCAATTAAATGAATGTTTCTTAGCTCCTTGGTTGTCAGACTTCCATACAGTTCAATTTTCTGGCAGTTCTGATTATTTTTTGTTTTTAAATTTGTTGTCCTTCTTTTCGTTGTGCAAGGAGGCAAAGTGTATCTATCTATGCCTCCATCTTGGCCGGTAGGATACATATTGTTTCAGAGTTTTAGTTTTAAAAATTCTAGGGAAAGTCTATGATTGGCCTTGGCTTAGGTTGGTGTCTTGCCCTAGACCAGTCAGCCGTTGACAGGGAATCTGTAAGATCATGGGGGAATCCCATGGTTGGAAGGTTCCCAAAAGAAAAGGATGTCATTCCCTCCAGTAATGTCCATCAGTGAAGTTTCTACACCACACCATCTTATGTCAATGGTGCTTGGAGGAATTAATCCCAGCATGGGTACAAGAAGGGCCACCTGCCCCCACAGCTACTGGCTGAGGCCCACACAGCCGGAGCAGCAGCAGCAGCAGCAGCAGCAGCATGCTGCAGGCAGACCACAATCCTGGAGGTGCACGTGGTGACCAGAGCAGACAGAGTAGAGACACAGCAGAGCTGACAGGGAGTTTAGGAGCAAAACCACTGAGGAGAGGTGGTCTTAGAGGAAGACGACCCTGAAAGGGAAATGGAAGGATAAGTCCTGCTGTTACAAGGAAGATCCATTTTAATCACCCCAACCTTTCTGCTCAGTGCTTCCCTTCGCAAACCTTCACTCCTCACCATTCTCCAAGCATTGGACACATCATGTCAGCTCTGACTCTTTACACGTACCCAGTGGGTCCCTCTCACCTGTCTGCCTTTTTAAATCCTAGCTATCCCCGAAGACTATAAGACTTTCTATAAAACCTCCTGATATAGGGTTTCCATTGGAGTGATGAAAAAGTTCTGGAGCTAGGTAGTGGGATGGTTGCACAATATTGTGGATATACTTAATGCCACTGAATGGTACACCTTAAGATGGTTAAAATGGTAAAAGTATATGTCATGTGTAAGTGGATAAACAAAATGTGATATTAACTCTGGCTGGTGTGACTTAGTGGATTGAGTGCCAGCCTTTGAACCAAAAGGTCGCTGGTTCAATTCCCAGTCAGGGCACATGCTCAAATTGTGGGCCAGGTCCCCAGGTGGGGGTGTGCGAGAGACAGCTGATCAATATATCTCCCGCACATCGATGTTTCTCTCCCTCTCTCTCTCCCTCCCTTCCCCTCAGTCTAAAAATAAATAAATAAAATCTTTTTTAAAAATGTGATATATATACAGTATACTTGTGTGTATATATATGTGATGATATTCATAAATATGAGTTTTATTCAGCCATAAAAAAAATGAAATCCTATCATTTGCAAGAAGGATGGACCTTAAGGGCATTATGTTAAGTGGAATAAGTCAAATAGAGAAAGACATGTACCATATGATCTCACATATGTGAAATCTAAAAAAATACACAAACCAGATTTGTAGGTACAGAGGACATGTTGGTATTTAGCAGAGGTATGGGTGGGGTGAGGGTGAAATGGGTAAAGGTGGTTAAAAGTTAAAAAACCTCTAATTATAAGAAGAAGAAGCCATGGGGGTATAATGCACAGCATGGTGACTGTAGTTGACAATACTGTATAGTATATCTGAGAGCTAAAAAGAGAGAAGATCTTGAAAGTTCTCATCATAAGTAAAAAAAATTCTGTAACCATGTGTATTGATGGATGTTGACTAAACTTCTCCTGGTCATCGTTTCACAGTATATACAAATATCAAACCATTATGTTGTACACCTAAACTAATACAATGTTCTATGTCAGTTATATCTCAATTTTTTTAAATAAATAATATTGAAAGGAAAAGAAGTTGAATTTTTAAGAAAACACCTTCCTGCACAGCTCTAGTTCCTGAGGTCTCTGCTTCCTCAGGCCGTCAGTCCCCCAGATTGGGCCCATGAGCACCTGTTGCCTTGCAATGGCATTCCTGCTGTTGTCTGGCGCTGCTCTCTAGTTCTTTCCATGTCACGATATTTCCCTTCATAATAAATGTCTTACGTGTATGCCTTGCCCCTGCGGGGATCATGTATTATCTACGTGCTTGTTAAATATGTTAAATATTTTCTGAACCATCAATCCATGTCCATGATGATTGCAATAATGGCAAAGACAAATCAATGAATATGTGACCCTGAAAATAACGACATTACATTGTCGATGGAGCCTTGGGCTCAGAATCCTTCCTATTTCATTCCAGCTCTGCTGCTGACAAGTTCTGTGGCTTTGGAAACTGTATTCAACTTCTCTGAATTATTTTTTTTTTACCCCATCTGGTGAAACAGTGCTAAAAAATATTGCCTATTCTGGATAAGTGAGCATACAGAGAGAAATATGTGAGAAAATACCATGGAAATAAAGTCTGGGAGAAGCTGTGAGGAGACTGAGGGAACCACCCTTCCCAAGAAAGCATGAGAAAAAGAAAGAATGAATACAAGGTTAATTATTCCAAGACCCAGTATAATGCCAGACACAAAGAGCAACTCAATAAATGTCTTTCATGCATTCATGCATCATTCATTAATTCATTCAACAACGTCGATTTTTAGTCCCAGACATGAATCCCCCAACCCGGGTCCACAGGAAATGAATCATTTGCTTCAGGGAATGATCCAGGCCTTCCACCCTGAATTGTTCTCATGGTTAAATTAACAGGTGTATTGTGCTCTTCCAGGATAGCGCCCACGCTGCTCCTCTCCTTCCTGATCTCACCGAAGCTTCTCCAAGCGGAGGGCAGCAATGACCTGAGGAATTTCCCCCACTAGCACAGGGTAAGCACCTCAAACAGACTCAGAGTTCTCCAGCCACAGTTTCTTTGGATGCTTCAGAGAGCAACACCTGCATGGCCTCTACAGCTTCATTGTAGAGAAGGAAAAAATGAAGAATGGTCTGGATCATTCAGGCAACAACGAGCAGTCTCACTTTGACTTGCTTGAGCCTGGTAGAAATCAAGGCCAAAGCACCTGAATTACCCCCTACTCCCATTTTCTCTCCTGAGTGATCAGAATCATTTTCTGAACACTCTGCTCCTCTCTCTTCAGCCCACTCCTGGAGAGAGTTTCTGCCACAGTCTCCACTGCCAGTAAAAAGTGTAAATTGATGCAATTATCTGGATTGTTCAAGGAAAAAAAAGCCTCAGAAATTCTTCTGCCTGAGTGATCTAGGTAATTGCTTCAATTTTCACATCAGCTCCTGTCTTCAGCAGCCACTGGGATAGCCATTTAACTCCAGCACTGGGGTCTGCAGGTCCTGTGTGGGTTTAATCATTTCTGACTGCCCGGGCCCAGCTCCATTTCTACAAGTACCAAAAATAACTGGCTCTGGTGAAGATTAAAAACTAAACGAACAGAGGAAATGTTTTTAAAGATGTTGAAAAATCCCTTTAAACTTGCAAAAATAATCTATCGCCATGGAATAGAAAATCTGGAGGTTCTTTAAATTGTATCTCCTCAGCTCAGTATGTGCAAATAACCCAGCCCCGTGGGGAAAGACGAAGCCCGGCGTCCCCCTTGAGGATGACACTAGCTGAGCTGATGGAAAGAACCCTTTCTCCGCAAGGAGGGCTGCCTCGGGCCCTGAGATTCATTTTGTTAGATTAGACCTTTACTAGTAATGCAGAAAAATATCCGGGCTCCAGGCGAGTAAGACGGAGAACGACTGAGTCTAAGGAGGGAAAGGAGGGGAGAAAGAAAAGCTGAACCCTTTGTCCTGGGGGTGGGGAGGGGGCCCCTGTGAATGAGCACCGGCAGTCGTGGGGTAGCGTGTGCGTACCAAGCACCAGGCCTGCGTGGGAGCTGAGGCGCAGAGGCCCCCTGCCCTTCTCAGGGCTGTCTCAGCACAATCCCAGTGTGACCTGGATGTCAGCAATTCTCTCATCTTCCAGCGACCGTGTCCAAGTCCATTCATGCCCCACTGGGAGACAGAATTCAACACTGGTAAAAAAAAAAAAAAAAAAAAAATCATCATCATCATCATCTACTTCCAGGTAAGCATTAAGAAGGAACGTAAACTTGACCAAAAACATACCAGGAATCACAGTGGACTACTTAAAAATCATGTCTTAGAATAGACTTCCTGTCTTCAAAGTCCCATACCCATCGTGCAGCCACAGAGGGTCCCTTTCCCTCCCGACACCCCATGTATTCTTCTCCCCGGGTCCTGACCTCCCCTGCACTCTCCCTCCCTGATGTAGGTCCAATCTGTGGTGTCCCAGCCTGCTCCCAGGGTAATAGCCGGGGACTCGTCGCTGTGCTCAGGAGAACACAGGGTGCTGGCTCCTTCAGTAAGCAGCTCCACTCTCCTCAGACACTATGAGAAAGTAGGATAAATAGAAACATATTTTCTATTACCCACATGGAGAAATATAGCTGCATCCTTAGCAAGTCAATTTCTTGTAAATACATTAAATAAAGACACTACGACTTCCAAGGTTGATACAGTTGTCTGAAGAGATTCTCCTTTACACTTCAAAGCAGCAATGAGATGGAGTATTCTTCAGCAGAAGTCAAAGAAAAATATCCAAAGACTAGAAGCCTTTTTTTCAACAATTGTGTTAGTTAGTTAGTTAGTTAGTTAGTTAATTGCTGTGTAACAAATTACCCCAGCACCCAGTGGATTAAAACAACATCTGTTGTTTTGCTGTGGGTCAGGAATCCAGGCACTGCTTAGCTGGGTCCTGCAGCGCGGGCTCTCTCCCTCATGCAGCCTGTGCTGTGAGTAGCTCAGGGCTCAGCTGGGCAAGGATCCACTTGCAGGCTCGCCCTTGTAGTTGCTGTCAGGAATCCATTTCTCACTGGTGGCTGGGGAGAGGCTAGCCTCAGTTCCTTGTCACATGGGCCTCACAAGAGCCATAAGCATCATTAGAACAAGAGAGACAGGAAACAAGAGAAATCAGAGTCTTTTACAGCTTAATCTCATCCAATCAGTTTTGCCATGCTCCACTGATTAGAAGCAAGTCACATTCAAAAGGATGGGATTGCATTTGGGTATAAATATCAGGAGGCAAGAATCATTGGGGACAGGCTCAGAAAACTATTGGTCACAACAACCAGCAAATGAATGATTTGCCATTTACTAATCACTTACACTGAGGTAGGGCAGAGAGTAGAGTCAAGGAGTACAACTTTGGAAACAGATCTTTCTCTCAAAGAACTTCTGTCATACTGGGAGATAAGATAAACAGAAATTGTAAGAGAAATAACAGCCATGCTAAGGGGGAAAAAACACACCTAAAACTGTACCATCAAAAGAAAAAAAGTGACACATTAAACTTCATAAAAATATCCTATACATCAAAAGTTATACCCAATAATAAAATAAAACAATCAGCTAAGGAAGGTTTTTGTATCATATATGGCAGAGTAGATATCTTTAATAAAGAATGCTTCCAAATAAATATGACAGCTGTAATTCACAGTAGAAGAACTAGCCAAGAACATAAAAACTCAAACACAAAAAAATTACAAATTATTCTTAAATGCACAAAAAATCCTTCAGCCTCATTCATAACCAAAGAAATAACCTACTAAATTGGCAAAGATTACAAAAAGTAATAACACCCACTATTGTAATGTATACTAGGAAGACAGCCTTCTCTTATCCTACTGATAGTAGGGTGGATTGGTATAACTTTCCTGGGAAGGGAGCATAAATCAACTACTGAAAAGGGTACAGGTACAGACATCCTGCTGAAAGTGACCAAGGTGCCAGGCACGCAAGCGCTTCTATCTTCTGGGGGGGGAAAAAATGCAAAGTTGCATGGAGGTATCTGGGGGCTAACATGTCAAACCATTGTGAGCCTGGGACAACAGGTCATCGTGTCTGGGTGGGAACTGGCAGTGGGAAGTCACTGGACTTTTTTAAGTAAGGGAGTAATTCATTGAAAGGAGAGTTCTCAGCCCAGTTAGAAACACTAATGAATGAGCTGTTGGGTTGACCAAAATGTTTGTTTGGTCCTTTCCATAAGATGATTCTTAGTAGCCCTTAGCTGTCTTTAACTTCATTTGAAACAATTTTGTTAGATTGTATTGTGACAGCTGTCATATAAGCATGCACTTTTAAAAAACTTTAAAAATTGCTAAATTTTTTATAGCCATTTTAATAATGAAGATGGAAGAAAATGGGCAACATTTTCAGCATATTATGCTTTATTATTTCAAGAAAGGTAAAAGCGCAACTGAAACATACAAAAAAAGATTGTGCAGTGTATAGAGAGGGTTCTGTGACTAATCAAATATGTCAAAAGTGGTTTGCAAAGTTTCATTCTGGAGATTTCTTTCTGGACAATGCTCCACAGTCGGATTGACCAGTTGAAGTTCATAGTGATCAAATTGAGACATTAACTGAAAACAATCAACGTTCTACCACGCAGGACATAGCCGACATACTGAAAATATCCAAATCAATAAAGTTATTGGCAAAAATGAAAAATGTGTTGTTTTCTGGAAAAAAAACTTACAGACTTTTTGTTTGTTTGTTTAAACATATCTTATTGATTATGCTATTCTAGTTGTCCCAATTTTTCCTCCTTTTTCCCCGTCTGCCCAATACCCTCATTCCCTCCCGCAATGCCCTCTTAAGTTCATGTCCATGCATTGTGCATATATGTTCTTTGGCTTCTCCATTTCTTATACTATGCTTTTTTTTTTTTAACTATTCAGTTGCAGTTGTCCTGCTTTTCCCCCCTTGCGCTCCCCTGCCCCATCCCTCTCCCCACTCCAACAGTCAATCCACCTCCAGTGTCCATGCCCATGAGTCCTCTTAACATCCCCCTGTCTATTTCGTACCTACTAAATTATGCTTCTTAATCCCATACGGACTCTTTAGCCAATCCAATATGAATCCAGGGATAGAATTGGAGGACCCACCAGTCTTTCCATGGGAACCCTGACCTTCCCCCACAGGTTTTATTGTCCAGGAGAGCCAAACAGATGGCCCTTCTTACTGGACAGAGACTTCTGCATAGCTCAGCCTTCGGGTTCCTTTGATTTTTGACATTTGAGGCCTTTTGGCATATGAATCAGATGTCACCTCCCACAGGGCATGGAACAGAACACACTACGGAGTTGCATAACCCAGGCTGTGTTACTTAGGATTCTTTGGGTTGCAAGCAACAGAAATCTGCCTGAACTAGCTCAAGCAAAAAGCAGAAGGAGACTTAATTATAATTCTTGAAGAGATAAGTCTGGACTGCAACTGGGCTCAGAACTAAACTGGAATCAGGGAACTGAACATTGCAAAATTTCTCTTTGTCTCATCTTTGCTCCTTTCTGGGCACATGTTTTTTCTTTTTCTCTCTGCATATTGTGTGCCTTGGTTTTTTCAGGCTGTATCACAGAATATTCAGCTCTGCCAGCTCAAAAGTTGTGCCCAGCAAGTTAGAGAATTTTGAACGCTCTGTCTCTCTCAGCCTTGATCTCAGTTTCTGGGAAGGACGCTGGTGGGCTCAGCTCAGGTAAGGTGCCTCTGCTGGGCAAACCAGCTCTGACCAGTGACAACACATGTTCAGCAATCGTGGTTGTCGGATGTGATCCCTTAACTAAGTGGGTTCGGGTGGTGGAGGGTGGGTGGGCAGATGCAGGAAAGGGAAAGCACTGGATAAGCAACCCTGGTGTTGATATCAACGAAGCTTGGGGAATACAGAAGGCCATGCGAGAGCTCTCATTCTTTCCCTGTGGAATTCTTCCCAAACGGAAACTGATGCAGCAATATTCAATTCTGTGTGCCCTCCATAATATCACTCATTTCAGATTCTACCAGAGTCAAATGCTTCCACATTCTGCTCCTCCCTGCCAGCTTCTTCCCCAGTGGCACCCCCCACACACTCACTCACACACACAAACACATACACAAATTACCTAATGACAGTCAGTAAAATCTGGATCTAGCAGAACCCTGATATGGCTGTGGGTCAGCCTGCCACCAACAGTCTCTGCTCTGGAAAGCCAACTGATAGATTTGGTCCAGTTGGCTTGTGAATGGCTTAATACTCTGTAGGTGGCTTTATTTATTTTTTTTCCTTAAATGACCCATTACCTTTTGAGAAGAGAGAGAAATTGAATTACAAGGAATTAACTGAATAAGACTCTCTAAACTAACCCAGAAAAGAGATGAATTCATTGTAGTACTTCAGGAGCCCAACCTTGTTGGCACTAGTGAAGCTTGCAGGCTCTGGTAGTAGGAGCAGGGCCACAGCGCGAACCAAATGAGTCCCCACCCCTGTTTGAAGGACTTCTTACTCATACAATACACATATGGGCAACATTCAGCCTTTTAAATTTTAATTAATGAAAACTTGATTTATTTTTTGTCTGCTTTTACTAGCAATCATCTGGCTTTCTCAGCAAAATACTAGCACCAGTCTCAAAACTTAAACCCTAGGGTCCACTTTACTCTATTTAATCCACACTATAAGCATTTAGGGAAATACACACACACACACACACACATACATAATATATATACAAATACATTATATATACACACATATACACATATATGTGTATATACACATATATACACATATACACAGATATATGATATGTAAGCATATGTACTACATATTACATATATATCTATGATAGATATCTTTATTCTAGAGTTTTGAGAAATTCATTTCATATATATCTCCAATTACTTAAGTGCCACACAGGCACTGTTCTAGGTGATGAGAATACAACTGTGACAAGACAGACATGGTGTAAGCCCTGTGTACAGGAGGAGGAAGACAATAAACAAGTAGGTATATGATGTGGTATTGCACACAGTAATAAACAAAATGAAAGAAAGTAAAGAAGGGTAAAAGGGGTGGTAACTACTAGTCTAGTTCAGGTAAGCCCTGGCTGCTGTGGCTCAGTGGATTGATTGACTTCTGGCCTGTGAACCAAAGGATCTCCAGTTTGATCGCCAGTCTAGGGCACGCACCTGGGTTGCGGGCCAGGTCCCCAGTAGGAGGAGCAAGAGACAACCACACATTGATGCTTCTCTCCCTCTCTTTCTCCCTCCCTTTCCTCTCCCTTAAAATAAATAAATAAAATCTTTTTAAAAAGAAATTTGGAGCTATGTTCTAATCCTTAAGCTTTATAAGAAGACGAAATGTAAGAAAACACGCACATATACATACATACATAAAAAAATTAAAGAGAGCCCTGGCTGTTGTGGCTCAGTTGGTTGGAGCATTGTCCCGTAAACCGAAGGGTTATGGGTTTGATTCCTGGTCATAGCACATACCTAGGTTGCAATTCTATCCCCTGCCAGGTCACCTGTGAGGGGCAGTGGATTGATGTTTCTCTCCCTCCCTTACCCTCTCTAAAAAGAGAGAGAGAGAGAGAGAAAACAGAAGTAGGAAGAAAAGGAGAAAAGATATTAGTTAGCTATTGCTGTTGAACAAATCACTCCAAAATGTAGTGGCTTAAAACAACAACTATTTGCTATTTCTCCATGGGTCCTTGGGCAGTTCTGTTGAACTAGGCCAGGCTCAGTGGCCCCAGCTGGATTCTCTCATATTTCAGAGGGTCGGCTGATTGTCAGCTGGTTGTAAGATGGCCTCCGCTCTTCTCCACGGGGCTCTTGTATCACTGCAGGGGGCTAGCCCAGGAATGTTCCCATGGCAAGGTGAAGGTCCGAGAGCGAGCCAGCTCAGCTGTGCAAGAGGTTAAATGAAAATGCACATGTACTTTTCAAGCCTCCACTTGCCTGTCTTTCACTAACTTTGGTCCAACCAAGCCACTTGGCTGAGACCAGATACAAAGTGAGAGTGGACTGCAATGTTACACAGCAAAGGGTGTAAATAATGACTGAACTGTGTTCCCCTTAAATTTATGTGTTGAATGTGCCGTGACTGGTATCTGCAGAGTTACGGTCTTTAGAAGTAATTAAGGTTAAATAAGGTCATAAACGTGGGGCCCTCATCGCACACATTGTGGCCTTATGAGAAGAGAAAGGGAGATCCCTCTTTCTCCGCCGTGTGAGGACACAGTGAGAAGGCAGGTATCTGTAGCCAAGAAGAGAGCTCTCATCAGAACCTGTTAGCGCCTTGAGCTTGGACTTGCCAGCCCCTGGAATCCTGAGAAATGCCTTTCTGTTGTTCAGCCTCCCAGCCTGTGGCATTTTGTTATGGAAGCCCAAGCAAAGGCAGGTGCGGACACATGGAGGCCAGTTGCTGACACAAGAAAGGGCGGGGGAAGCAGGGGAGCTGGAAGGAAGGGAAGGAGGGAGAGAGGCATATCTTTCTAAAAGTGTATATGGTAGAAAGAAATGAATAAAGTCCACTCTCCTTCATCTGAAAGTGGGTTTGTGCTTTGCGCGAATGTCTGCCGTCTCCGTCGGTGAGCGGGAAGGCAGGGTCAGTAGGTGAAGAGGATAGGGACCAGGAGATGAAAAGAGACTGGGACCCGCTCACTTTATTCCAAAAACAAATAGAAATGGTTTGGGGATTTTTCGTGCTCGGGGCAAAACACATTATTGGGTGAAAGGCTCGGGTTCTGCCTGGAGGACTCTCAGCCTCGCAGACTCCCTGTCTTGAAGTGTCAGGCGAGCTTTAGGTATTTTCCTAAATGCAGACTTGTGACTCGTTTCCTTCCTCTTACCGTTTTTTACGTGGCCAGACATGTTTTTGGTAGATACTAACATCTGACACCAGCAAGCAGAACACTGGATTTCAGGTAGAACATTAGATTTCACGTAGAATGTACTTATTTTATTGTTCCCCCACATCACCAAGTCAGTGAATTCTTTGTCCAAAATATCTTTCCCATGTATCCTTTTTAAAAAGTGTCTTTCACATCATTCTACACAAAGCCTTTATGATCTCACACCTAAATTACTGCAGTAGCTTCTTAACTCTTCACTCTGCCCCTACATACTTATCTCGTATTTTCCTTCCAATAGACACTGTAAAACTTAATTCTTTTTTATTATTCCATTAACAATAGCTAATGTGGTAAGGCAACAAACAGAAATGGGAGGCATAGCTGTAGAAAAAGAAGTGGAAACAAAATTATACATAATTACAGGAAAGGTGATTACCATCCCTTAAATCATAAGAGTTAGCCAAAAAGCTAACAGACATCATATGAGAGTTCAATAAAGTGACTCGATGAAAAATAAATAGATGAAATCACCCATTTTTCTGTCCCTTTCGGCTTTATAGGGAGACAAAATGCCATGAACAAGAGCTGGATGTCATAGAGAGGTGGAGAGAAATGGACCCTTTCTTCAAGCAGATGGTAAGGAGGGCAAGGGCCCAGGTTCTAGGGCTAGACTGCATGGGTTTTACTCCCAATTCCACTTTTTATTCTTGAGTGACTTTGGGCAAGCTACCTAACCTCTCTGTGCCTCAATTCCTCATCTGTTAAATGGGGATAATAACTGTACTCCCTCAAAGGTATATGTGGATTAGTGAGATGATACACAGAAAGTGTTAGAGCAGGGCCTGGCATAGAGTAAGCACTGTAGAGGGTTTGCTATTATTATTTATATATTTTATTATTATTAACTCTCAGTCACACTTTGTTACCTGCGCTGAGTATTTGCCTCAAACCCTGAGTCTTACAAATTCTTCCATGAAAATAATTCCATTATTTCCTAACTTTCATTATTTGATTAATGTAGAGGTTTGGTCCAAATCCAAGACCTAAACACTGTGCTAGCTCTTCTATTATTATTGACCCCTCCTTAGCCAAGGACATTTTCTCCAAAAGCAATCAAATTCTGTAGCAATGCAACTCAACATCCAGCAAGGACAACATTTTTACTATCTTAAATTCTAAAAATGTTTAGTTCCTTGGAACTTGTCTCTAGCACCCTCATTTAGAAGATCTTTGCTTTACTTTTTAAAAAAGATTTTATTTATTTTTAGAGAGAAGAGAAGGGAAGGGAAAAGAGAGGGAGAGAAGCATGGATGTGCAAGAGAGAAACATTGATAGGTTGCTTCTCTCACGCCCCCAGCTAGGGGCCCGGCCCACAACCCAGGAGTGTGTTCTGCCTGGAAATCGAATGGGTGACCTTCTGGTTCACAGGGCAGCGCTCAACCCACTGAGCCACACCCACCAAGGGTGCTTTACTTTTGCATTACTAAAATTTCTACTTGCAGGTAATTCTAGGAACAACAACAACAAAAAAAAATGCCTCTACAAAAACAACTTAAAAATAACAAGAGCTGCTTATTTTTATCCTCTTAATTACCAAGGTTTCAAAAATATTTGGATTCAGAGTTCTTAGCTTGGGCATGCCAGATACAAATGTCCACTATACCTTAATATTCCAAGGTTTTAAGATAATGTAATGGATGCAGTTGCATAGTTTTGCCATTGGAATCTAAAGATGATAAGGGACTGAAAGTATCTGTTACCTGGAGGCAGCAAAGCAGGCAGCAGGCACTCCAGGCTAGAGATGAGTAAGGTAGATTACCGAAGGTTATGTTACTCTTTTTATTTATTTCCCCTTGGTTACCCTGAGCTTTCAAGAACTGTTTAAAAAATCTTCTAGCCTGTTCTTAGCTGTGCCAAATGGAATTAAGAGAAGAGTTTTATGTTGTATGTTCTCATACTTGGGGTGAACCCTCCAAAATGAAGCAGAGGTTCCTGAGGCCAACCCCGAGGTGATAGGAGCAATTAGCAAGAGATACCTGGGAGAGCAGTGAATCTCAGAGCCAGAATGAAAGGCTTGAGGTCCATCCAGCACTTGTCACTTGGTGATTCCGCCCCCATCACCAGCCTTGGAGAATCTGGGCTAGATTTTATTAAGCTAGCCATCTGGTTCCTTTCGGTATAAACCCAAATAGTATTAATACAAAGGGGGATGTTATATCATGTATCACTGCCACAGGGAGTTAGAGGCAAGAGTTATAAGAATTCAAATGCAAGAGAAGCCATGTCTACCTTTCAAAAGGTCATGCGAGACTTCCTAGGGGAGATGACATTTGAATAAAAAAATGATGGCTTAAACACACAAGGATTCATAGTCTTTGTAAGAAGGTAATTCAGGACTGATATGGCAGCTCCAGGAGGTGACAAAAGACCCAGTATTCAAAACAAAAAGGTTTCCTATGTTTCAGTTCTGCCATTCTCACTGTGTGGCTTCTGTCCTCAAGATTGCCTCATTGTCCAAGACAGCTGCTAGCACACCAGCCATCAAGACTGTATTCAAGGCCACAAGAAAGGTACAGGATCACAGTCCTGACTAAACAGTTCCCTTTATGTAACTTTAAGATACAGAGAGCCCTTCCACTTAAAATTCATTGACCAGAACTCATACACATACCACACCTAGCTGCAACAGTCTTTGGGCTGGGTATGTTGCTGCCCAAAATAACATAGGGATTCTGTAACTGAGGAGAAAGGGGAAAATGGATATTAACTCTCAACTAAAGGTCCCTGGCACAGGAATTTTGAAAGTTTCTAAACAAAGTAATGATATCAGTTAAAATGTCCCAAAGAAAATGACCTGATCAGGGGTATAAAATGGAATGGACGAGGGTTCCACTTCCGAGATGGTAGCGTGAGGAGCTCTGCAGTCTGCTCACCAGTAAAACAAGCAAAGCTAGTAAACACTACTTTACAAACAACCATTTAAAGTCCTTGGAAATTCTCCTAAGGGCATACAACAAATGAAGAAATATTTAATGAAGGAAACCTATATGATAAGAACGGCAAGCATCTGTGGCATTTGAGCCATGCCCCATCCCTCCCTCCCTCTCCCTACCCCATCTCAGCTTGTTGATAACTGTGAATTTATTACCATTTTAATTTTCATAGTTTGATATTCTTTTTTTTTCTTAAATAAGTCCCTTTAACATTTCATATAATAATGGCTTGGTAATGATTAACTCTTTTAGCTTTACCTTGCCTGGGATACACTTTCTCTGCCCTTTCATTCTAAATGATAGCTTTGCTGGATAGAGTATTCTAGATTGTAGGTCCTTGCTTTTCATCACTTTAAATACTTCTTGCCAGTCCCTTCTAGCCTGCAAAGTTTCTTTTGAGAAATCAGCTGACAGTCTTATGAGAACTTCTTTGTATGTAACTCTGATTTTCTCTTGCTGCTTTTAAGATTCTCTTTTTGTTTTTAACATTTGGCACTTTAAATATGACATGTCTTGGTATGGTCCTCTTTGCATCCACCTGGTATGGGACTTTCTGTGCTTCCTGGACTTGTATGTCTATTTCCTTCATCAAAGTAGGGAAGTTTTCTTTCATTATTTTTTCAAATAAGTTTTCAATTTCTTGCTCTTTCTTTTCTCCTTCTGGTATCCCTATGATTCAAATGTTGGTATGTTTGAAGTTGTCCCAGAGGCTCCTTACCCTATCCTCATTTTTTTGTATTCTTTTCTCTTCTTGCTATTCTGATTGAATTTTGTTTGTTTGTTTGTTATGTTTCAAATCATTGATTTGATTCTTGGCTTCATCCACTCCACTGTTGATTTCCTGTAAATTTTTCTTCACTTCACTTAGTGTAACCTTCATTTCTGCCTAAGTCTTTTTATGCTTTTGAAGTGTCCAGTGAATTCCTTGAGTATTCTCATAACCAATGTTTTGAACTCTGCATCTGATAGATTGTTTATCTCCATTTTGTTTAGTACTTTTCCTGGAGTTTTGTTCTGTTTTTTCATTTGGGCCATATTTCTTTGTCTCCTCATTTTGGCAGCTTCCCTATGTTTATTTCTATGTATTAGGTACTGCTGCTTGGGCTTTCTCTCTTGGTAGTGTGACCTATTGTAGAAAAGTGCACACGTAAGTTGGATGAGGTGAAGCTTTAAGGGTGGGGCAACCTGTGTGAACTAGGTTGATGGAGTGTCAGATGTAGTGTCGCCTCTCTGTGGCTCTATGTGGGTGGAGGCACTCAGAAAAGGACAACGGCCACTGCCTGGCCTCTGGAGTTTTTTCTGGGAAGAAGCTGTGCCCTAATGTTTACCCTGATGCCAGACACTTCAGTTTCTTCCCATGTGCCACGCGTGTCCTTCCAGCTGCTGCCCTGGTGCTGGGGCCCAGAGGAAATGAGTCTGCGTAAGTTCTAATTCTGTTCTGGGCCCTTTAAGAGGAGATACCTGAGACTCCCTCAGTTTCTTCTGCCATCCCAACCCCCACTGGATTTTATAGCCAGAAATTATGGGGACTTACCTTCCTGGCTTTGGAAACTTGGGTTGGGTGGACTGCTATGGGGCTGGGATCCCTCACTCCCAAGTTATCCCTTCCAATTTTTATCCACCACACATGGGTCTGGGACCACCCATTCTATATTTCTGAGTCTCCACACCTCTGCCCCTCCTAGCCGTCTGGATGAATATGGTTTCTTTAATTCCTTGGTTGTCAGACTTCCATACAGCTCCATTTTCTGATGATTCCGGGTGACACTTGTTTTGTAGTTTAGTTGTAATTTCTGCTGGGGTTGTGTAAGAAGGTGAGCCATGTTTACCTATGCCTTTATTTTCTAGACTAATACATTTTAAATAACAATTATTATTCTAAATGTTAGTATTATAACTTCGGTTTGTAACTCCAAACTTTTTTTCGACATAGATTATGAGACTAATGCATTTAAAAAAATTATTAGTTCATGTTTTAAACACACAATGGATAGAGATGTAACTTTTTAACATCAATAACTGAAAGAGATAAGGGCGGAGCTGTTTCAGGAGCAGAAATTTTGTATGTTATTGAAGTTAAGCTGGCAAAAATTCAAATCAGAGTGTTATAATTTTAGAATGTTAAATATTATCCTCATGGTAACCACAAAGAAAATAGCTAAAGAATATATAGAAAAGGAAAAAGATAATATACATAAAGGAAATGAGAAAATAATTGAAATGTTTTAGTATAAAAATAACTAGACACAAAAGAAAACAGTAGGAAATGAAGGACAAAAAAGTTATAAAGCATATAGAAAACAAATAGCAAAATGATAGCTCTAAGTTCCTCTTTATCAGTAATTACTTTAAATGAAATTTAAAGCTCTGACAAAAGACAGAGATTAAAGAATGGATCAAAAATATTATTCAACTATATGCTGTCTACAAGAAACTTATTTGGGTCCAAAGATACACTAAATTGAAAGTGAAATGATGAAAAAAGATATCCCATGCACATAATCATCAAAAGAGAGCAGGGGCAACTCTACAAATATTAGAAACTTATACTTTAACATTTTTTTCTTTTATTGATTAAAGAGAGAGGAGAAAGGAGAGAGAGATAGAGGGAGACAAATATCAATGTGAGATACATAGATCAGCAACTGCCTTAGCTCAGCAGGGGACTAAACATGCGACCCAGGCATGTGCAAGACGGGGAATCAAACCAAAGACCTTTTGGTTTGCAGGATGATGCCGCAACCTCCTGAGCCACAGTGGCCAGGCAGAAAATATAGCCTTTAGGTCAAGGGGGTTACAAGAGACAAAGAAGAATATTATACAGGGCAGGGCAAAAGTAACTTTATAGTTCTGAGTATGAAAAATAATATAATAATTAAGAAATATTAATATAAGAATATACTTTGTGTTTCACATATACACAACTGTAAACTTACTTTTGCCTTACCCTGTATATAATAAATTTCAATAAAGAAAGAAGATATAAAAATTATAAACATTGATATACATAATAACAGACCAGCAAAATATATGAAACAAAAATTGATGGAATTGAAGAAAGAAATAAACAGCTCTCTAATAATAACTTGAGACTTTGATACCCCACTCTCAGGAATGGATAGAACAACCAGATAGAAGATAAGTATAGAAACAGAGGACTTAACGCAATAAGCCAACTAAATCTAAAGGACACATACAGAACACTCTAACCAACAACAACAGCATACATTTTCTTCTCAGATGCACATGGAACATTTTCTAGGATAGACCACATGTTAGGACACAAATTAAATCTCACTAGATTTAAAAAGATAGACATACAAAGCATCTTCTCTAACCATAAAGGGATAATGTTAGAATCAATAACAGAAGAAAACTGGAAAATTCATAAATTTGTGGAAATTGAACAACCAGTGAATCAAGAAAGAAATCACAGGGAAAATTAGGAAATGCTTTACCATGAATCAAATGGAAGACACAGCATACACGAACTTATGGGATGCAGCTACAACAGTGGTTACAAGGAAATGTATATGTGTAAATGCCTACATTAAAAAAGAATAAAAACTTTAAATCAACATCCTAACTTTCCACCTTAAAACACCTTAAGGAAAAAGAAGAGGAATTAAACTCAAAACTAGCAGAAGGAAGGACATAATAAATGTTAGAGCAGATAAAAATGAAATAGAGGCTAGAAAAATAATAGAAAGAATCAATGAAACCAATAGTTGGTTCTTCACAAAGATCAACAAAATTGACAATCTTTAGCAAGACTGACCAAGAAACATAAAGAGGAGGCTCAAATTACTAAAATCAGAAATGAAATAGGGGATATTGCTACTGATGTTACAGAAGTAAAAAAAATATTAAGAGAATACTATGAATAAGGAGATGCCAGCAAATTAGATAAGTGAAATGGACAAATTCTTATGTAAACACACTTAACTGACCCAAGAAGAAATTTTAAAAAATCTGGGGTACATCCACACAGTAGAATATTATTCAGCAATTACAAGAACTGAATGATTTTATGTTTTATATTTTATGTTTTTAATTATAAGAAATGAATTTAGTGATAAATGCACATGGATAAACCCTGAATACATTATGTTAAGTAAAGAAAGCCAGTCACAAAGGACTACATGTTATATGATTTCATTTATATAAAATGCCCAGAATAGGCAAATCTATAGGGACAGAAAGTAGATCAGTAGGTGCCTAGGGCTGGAGTGGGAATGGGAGATTTGGGTGGTGAATGCTAAGGGGTGTGGAGTTTCTTTTTTGTATAATAAAAGTACTCTAAAATTGTCATGAGGGTTGCACAACTTTGTGAATATATTAAAAGCCCTTAAACTGTGTATCTTTAGCAGATAAAATGTATAGTATGTGAATTGTATTTCAAGAGAACTATTTGTTTAAAAATTGAGGGATGGAGAGAATCTAAAGGTGGGGAGGCTATTGAAACGGTCCAGATAAGAGACTGAACATCTGAACTGGAGGGAAGAATGAGAATGGAAATCTAGAGGAGGGAACAGACGCTGGTCCTGGGGTAATAGAAGAGGAAGTACTGCATACTAGCGATGACAGAATTTAAAAATCCATCTCTGGCAGCATTTTAAAGGTCAAAAAACTATAAGAAACTTAGAGACTGCTTCCAAAAAAAGTCTTGTTGGGAGGACAAGAAAATGTCAAGGATCCATACACACACACACACGCGCGCGCGCGCACACACACACCCATACATTTAAAATAATTCACTACATGGCAAATGGCAACACGGGAAGGATACTGGGGGAAAATGGGGATGGTACGCCTTATGAAGAAAACAGGAAAGACCACCAGTTGAGGCACTTGTTCATTAATTCATTCACCAAATATTGATTGAGCATCTGCCATGATCCATGTTTTGTGGATACAGCATTGCTTAAGGCTCCGCCCTCATGAAACATCATAGAGCGATGTGTGTTATGGAGCAAATAAAGCCAGTTAACAAAATAAATTCAAGTGATGGTATAAATGAAGCAGATGACTCTGAGGAGGTAGCACTTGAGGGGTTGAGACTTGAAGGACACAAAGGCCTGAGTCCTGAGACAGTGCGGAAGGAGAACATCTCAGTCACAGAGGCTGCTCGAGGCAGGAACGGCCTTGAGAGTTTGAGGAAAAGCAAGACCAGTAGCTGCAGTGCAGTAAGCTGGGTGCAGAGCAGTAGCAGGACGAGAGCCATGAGAGCCGGAGTTGAAGGGGTCAGCAGGGGCCGGGTCACTTCCTAGGGTCATAGGCCATGGTAACAAATATTCAGTGGGAGTGTTGAGTTTATTTTACGTGTAATGGGAAGCCATAGAAGGTTTTTAACATGCAAGCGACATGATCTGAGTTGCATTATAATAAGATGTGTGGAAAAAGACCGGTATTAGGAAGCAGGGTGTTATGAATTGTGTCCAAAAAAAAGATGTGTAGAAGCCTTAACCGCCAGTACTAGTGTCTGTGACTATATTTCAAAAAAGGATCTTTGTACATATAATGAAGTTTTGATGAGGTCGCTAGGGTGAGCCTTAATCCAACGTCACTGGTATTCTTAGAAAAAGAAACTTGCACACCATACGCAGAGAGAATGCCACATGAAAACACAGGGGCAGCAGGGGCAAGGCAGCGCGTGAAGATGGACGCAGAGACTGGCATCATGCTGCCAAGCCGCAGTCCGTCTCTGGGGTTTTCAGAAGCTGGAATTGGCAAAAAAGAATCCTTCCCTCAAGCTTTCAGAAGGAGCGTGGCCGACGTCTTGATTTTGCACCTCTAGGCTCCAGAGCTGGGAGAGCACACACTTGTGTTGGTTCAGTGTCCCCGCCCCTGCACCGCCCCCCCCCCCCCCCCCGTTTGTGGCGCCTTACTACAGCAGCCCTAGCAAACGGATACACAGCGAAGCAACCAGGTGATTCTTTCAGACGCCCGAAGGAGAGAAGCAGACCCTTGGACAAGGAGGGATGAGAGGGGATCTGATTCCGGACATATGCGTATTTTGGAAGCGGAGCTGACAGGAATTTGCTGATACATCACTAGGTTGCAAAAGAGAGGAATTAGTTGGCCAGAGGAGCGCTTTTCAAGGACCTCCAAGACCAATAAGTGTTTAGAATTCCTCGATGGTTATGGGGACTGGGGGATAAACTCAAGATAGGGGTTGCTTTGCCTCTGTTTCTGTGAAGCACCTTTAAGAAATTGGTCAGGCTAGGCTACATTTAGGCCAAATTGACGAACTAGTCTTGGATACATCACCGAGCCTTGAAGATACTCAGGAGAACATTTGGCCAGGGAATAAGTGAGGGTGTGTGAGAGGCCTCCTGAGATTGCAGGGGTGACAGATGTAAGGGTCGCCTGCAGGAATGCTGCATTTTATTCACTGAGGGCCTCCCCTGGCCATAATGGGGGTGTTTAATTCAAAGGCGCTCCAGGCAGATCCTGCTTCTTGGTAGCAGCCAAGCACAATCAAAGCCAACACCCCTGCATCAAGACCCCTGGGAGGCCTGAGACATTAATAGAGTTTTTGTGTGTGTTCCGTGATAGTGGTAGTAGTGATGTGAGTGTGGAAAGATTTCAGAGCCTGTCAATTGTTGGGTACTTTCTACATACCAACAATTTGTGACCCATTTTACAAACATGATCTAATTGATCCCGCTACAGGATACTGAAAGGGAGAGATTTGCAGAAGGACTGAAGCCCCAACAAGAAGGATAAACTACTGTCTGCAAAGGGTGTAGTATTGCCCCTATGAGGAACCTGAGGCTCAGAGAAGTTTAGAAATGTGTCTAAGACTGCACAGTAGCAGCATGGGATTTCAAACTCAGGGCTATTTGGCAGAAAGCTTTGGGTCTTCTCAATATATTGTGTAATGTGGTACTTCTTGCTACTCAAATGCCGCCCGTGGACCAGCATCATCAGCATTACCTGGAAGCGTGTCCATACTGCAGGTTCTTGGGTCCCAACCAGACCCACTGGGCCAGAACCTGCATTTTAACATCGTCCCCAGGGGAGCCAATTGCGTGTTACAGTATGAGGAGCACCGCTCTACTTAGGTTTTAGAAGGCCTTTGATACGTATCCACTCAAGAGTCCAAATGCCTTGCTTTACAGATGAGGAAATGAGGGGCAGAGAGGATGAGGAAGTTGCCTGAAGTTCCTGACTGGATGCTTCTGACAACAGCGTGGACCATCCCTGAGGACCCTGGTCAACATGCTTCTGGGAAGGCAGTCACATTATGGGAGCTGTCAACCAAGGACAACACTGAAATTAAAGAGAAAATACTGTCCCAGCTGTTACACAGGGCAGCAGAAGGGCAGCTCCAGCATCCCAGTCCCTCGCCTAGATCTGGTCTAGGCTCTCTTGTAAGAGTTATATTGACTCCTCACCATCCCTAATGTGAGCCCCTTGTGGGCAGGGATGTTCTCACTTCTTTCTTTGCATCTTAAGAACCTGCATATATGCTGTGCACAGCGCATGTGCTCCAGCCATATTTGCTGATGTCACTGATATGCACAAGGAATGAGGCTCCAACAAGGAGTGGTAGAGTGTACACAAAGCCTTCAGGGTTGCTGGGGTAGCTTCCCTAGTCTTCACTCTCCCATTCACCTTCCTTCAATATTTATTTACAAAGTATTAAACTGCTTCAGCAACTCTTGGACTTTTCCAAATTCTATAACAGGAGTGCTAGCAAGTGTGCCAGTACTTTACTCTCTTGCATTGAACCCATTTTCTCTTCAATACCATTATTACTGCTGAAACTGCCAACACACTTTGGCCATGAGCTCTAATGGATATTGGGCAGCTGAGCCCTAGACGATCAGCAAAAATCCTTTCTGGACAGAGCTGGACACCTGTGCCCAGACTTCTCCAACCCCTAGTCTTCAATCTCTGCTTCCACCTGCTGCTGGCCCTACCCTCTCTCTCCTTGCAAACTCTGCCCACCTCCAAACCACAAACAGCATGAACTACCCAGGAATAGTTTCCACCGTTGTGAGGTCTCTGTGGAGTGAAGGCCAGACCATGATGACCAAGGAGATGATGAAGCCAAGAAGACCAAAAGGTCTGGAGAGCCACAGGCCCAGCCTCCCTCTACTCTGCTTGAGTCAAGAATGTCCCCAGGCTCTCCCTCTGGCTGCAGGCATGTGATGACCAGCCCATGCGCCTCCACAAAGAGAGCCATGATGAGGGGCTTTTGTCCTCTGCCTGTGTGTCCAGCCCCATTTCTTGTTGCTGTTCTTGTCGGCTGCCTCTAGAGCATTCTGCATTCTGACTCCAGCTGCTGGCTGGAATCCTTGGTTTTTTTTCTGTTGCCTCCTTCCTGGTTTCAGATTCTAGACTCAGCTCCTTGGACTTCAGAGCTTCTACACAATTGGCTAAGTTTCTGGGCTCTCCTACAGCAACCCCTATTACTCCGGCCATCAGTTCTCCCCCTTACCAACTAACCTCCCAAGTCCAAGCCCAGTGGGGGGTATAAGCCATCCCTGTTCAACTTCTTGGCCAGTGATTCTGGTACAGGAGGCGGCCACACATCCCCAGACACGTGCGTACTCACATCACTAGCAGTCATACTGTGGGGGTAAGAAAAGAAAGAGCAGACACATGGTCATTCATCTTGAGGAGCTAATAAAATATACATGCCTTGAAAACCTTGACCAGGCACAGCCATGTGCACAAACTGATATCACAGCCCCTGATGTCGCACCTCTGTCTACTCATTTTTGGCCCAACCCAGGGAACTTGACTCAGCTGCAGGGAGAGTCAGTAATCCTCTTTTCACTTTATTCTTAAGACAGATGCACAGAGATGGCCCATGATCTCTAGGGATTTGAGACTTAAAATAGATTAATGGAGGCCAGTCGGATAAAAACCATTAGACCAAGGTTGAGTGGCTAATGAGGTCTGACATCACAGACAGGTCAGCAGATATGTGCGGGGACAATATGAACCAGTCCCTGGGCCATTGACAAGTAAGGCCATGGGAGTGCCACGTGCAACCTGACATGCGTGAAGGACAGTTATGAGCTCCTCTGGACTACAGATTCAACATGCTGTAATGGGGCACATCCAGGGTCCCCACAAAGGGTATTTGTGACAGGGTCCAGAGATCGGAGTGTCCAAGAAAAATATATTCTCCCCCCCCCCCAGGGTGGGCCCCATGGGGGATGAGAGCTTTGAGCAGGGCCATTGAGAGCATTTTGCATGTCAATAACAGGATAGCTTCATTTCTTATATGCAAAGAGGGTTATTTTGCATATCACCAAAGCTAATCAGGAAGGTTTAAATGTAATGTAACTGGGAGAGGAGGAGGAGAGACAGGGGTCTGCAGGAGAGACAAAGAGACACAGACTCTGGGGAACAGTGTGAAGACCACGTGGGAAGAAAGAGGGGAGAAAGGACTCTTGCTGGTGGGCCAGGAGAAGGTGCTGCATGGTTATGGATTAAGAGCTGGAGATCACAGCGACCCAGCGGATGGTGCTGAGATTCGCTACTTCTGTTCTTTTTCTTCTGAAGGACGGTACCCCTGACTGGCCTAACTGGGCAAAGCGGGGAAGGCAGGACTGTATGTGTGCTGGTGATTGTTTTAAAGGGATTTTGAGGTTTAAGAGCAACATTTAGCCATTAATCAAACCTGTATAACTTTTGAATAAATAGTTCCTTTCTTTTTCACCAAACTCTGCCATTCAGAGCCATAATTCCAAGGCAGCAGGCAAAGGACCTACAACCGAGGGACCCCAGGGAAGGGGGGTGCCGTTGTTTTGGTAACAGCATCTGGGCCCCGCCCCCTCACGCGTCCATTTGTTCGGGAACAATGCCACCCTCACCCTACCCCCACCCCCAGTCTAGGCAAACTTCAGAACACGGGTGGGAATCACCAATGGCTCACTTGCTAGGAGACAGAACTAACTGACTGAGAAGGAGCGGGTGGAAAGGAGCACTTTAGGACATTGGCCTGTCATGACGAGGCTCAGAGAGAAGCAGGAAAGGGAGACGAATGAACAGGAAGGGCCTACCTAGCCAAGTGAGAAATGGGCTGGGGCACAGGGCCAGGACCAAGTGCATCAAGATGAGAGTATTGAATGGAATGCATAAGTCATGAGCAAGACACAGCCAAAATAGTGGACAGAGAAGCCTAATGGTTGAAGTATACGGAATGAATTAAAGATACTGCCTGAGTGACAATCTTGGCTGTATAATCTTAGCTGTATGACCTTGGTTATGTTCCTTCACTTCTTTGAGCCCCACTTTCCTCATCTATATATTAGGAATGCATCTGTCACACATGCTTTCAGTGCCTGGGCACATGCCACAGCTGCCTCTGCTTTCAGCCACAGCTGGTGTGGAGGGTTCTCCGGGGGCTCACTCTCCTGCTAACAGCTTTGCAGGTGAGGAGCAAGTCAGGTGCTCTTCAGGCTGTGGGCCTAAATCTCTGTGCCTCGGGCCCTCCTCTGAGAAAGTGGAGTCTCTGCTTTGGAAGTGGAGGGGAGTCAACATCCCCACCAACGTCCCCGGCCAAAGGCAGATGGGAGCCAGTGGGCCACTGGCCTAGCTGTGGGACAGTTAGCCTTGCCTGCTTGGGGCAGAAGATCTGGTGCGGGGTCAGGAGTGTTCTGTGTGCTGCTCAGTGATTCTGGAGAATCAGCCTCTCTTGCCTATAGCAGCAACCTCCGTAACACTCTCTGGAGTGACTTGCCCTCCGCCCCTTCCTCACTGTCCCTGCCTTCCCCCTCCTGCTACCTGGGATGGCTTTCCCATAGACAGACTCCAACAACATTTTGTCTCAGGCTCTACATTTCAGAGAGTCCGGACTAAGACATAAACCTTCCTCATGAGGTGGCTGTAAAAAAACAAAAGGAGAGGATCTATGTAAAGCTTTTAGGAGAGAAAACAAAAGGACCAAGTAGTGAGAAAGGAAGAAGCAGCACCTGATTCCTGTGATGTAGTCCGACCCTCGGGACTGGCCTCAGTGTGGTCAGAAGCTCTTCTGTTGGTCACAGCTGGGTTCCGTCGTTCCCCTGATGAAGAGAGACCATCTCGTGGAGCACCAGCATCGGGGACGGAGAGGACCTCATGGAGCACCCATGTCAGACACTGTCACTATGATATATTATAAAGTGAGATAAAAACAAGGTCACTGTGCAACCCACAAAATACCAAACACTTTTCTCTGTACCTCCCTGTCTCTCCCCCCCCCCACCAAAATGAATGACTACTGCTCTTTTGCGATTATAACTTTCACTTCACTCTGCTCTGCCCTCTCTCTAGATAAGATTTATTGACTTCCTGGTACTTCCAATCATAGACTTGCCCCATTTCCTGACAGCATCCAATTCCGAGCAAAGCCTTGGCCCTCCCCCGAATAACCCAGCCAAAGCTGGCACCCTACCCCAGGTTCTCCGTCTCTCTCTCCCTCTCCCTGTGACACCCCTGCCAGCAGAGATGTGCCTGAAGCATAGGAAGGAAAGAAAGGCCAGGAGGAGGTGAGGCCAGGAGACAGGTCTTCCCTCATCCCAGACCATTTATCGCCTGCTCAGCTGTTTCACGAACACGTATTGGCACCTTCTGTGTGGAGTGCTGCGCAGCTCCAGGTTGGTGCTGAGTGCAGACAAACGAGGGCAGAGACACAGTCCCCACCCTGGAGGATCTTGTGACATAATGGAGAAGAGAGCAAACACGTGCAGGAAGTAGCTGAGGTCAGTGCAGGTATTTAAGGGACACAGTTCCCCACCCCTATAGGCCCTTCGCTGTCATGTGTCTTTATACTAGGCCCAGGGAAGCCACAAATCCTTTGTGGCTTTGTCTTGTTTTTGAAAAAGACACTAAATTCCACTAATAAACATTTTTAAGAATCTCTTTTGGAAATATATTCTGGACATTTTATAGGATATAAAACTCCTGTGATGATCAAGTTTAACATCCGCAGCAGTAAGTCGTGTTAGTTCTTATTCTTGAGAGGCTGTGATAAGAGTGGCACTTTGGCTCCACGGTCTGCCTCTCAAACAGCCATAATCACAGTCTAATCATGAAAACAGCATCAAACGGGCCCAAATAGACATTTTACGAAATACTTGATCGATACTCCTCAAAACTGTCAAGGTCAACACAAACAAGGAAGTCAAAGAAACTGTCACAGCCAAGAGGAGTCTAGAGAAATATGATGACTCAATATCGTGCAGTATCCTGGGTGGGATCCTGAAAGAGAAAAAGGACATTAGGTGAAAATTAAGGAAATCTGAATAAAGGGAGGGCTTTAGTTAATAATGTATCAAATGCTGATTCATTAGCTGTGATGAATACATCATAGTAGTATGTTACCAACAGGGGTCATAGGAGCTCTCTACACTGTCTTCATAACTTTTCTGTTAATCTAAAACTACTATAAAATTAAAAGTTATTACAATAATACTAACAAACTAATAGTGGTGGGGGGGAGGCAGAGACAAATGTATTTGAAAAAATAAATTAAAATAAAATTTAAAAAAATTAAATAAAATAAAATAAAACTTAAAACAAACAAACAAAAAAAAACCTAATAAACTTTCAGTATTGTATGTTCTATGTACTATTCCCCTAAAGGTGCGTACTGGTCGGGTTAGTCCTTCCCACCATCTAAAAACATTGGAGTGTGTATGTGTTGCGCGTGTGTGCATATGTGTAAAGGGGCAATTCCTATACTTGGATTTTTTGTGAAAAGTCAGCCTAGGCATTGTTATGGTTTCATAAATGAGTATATATGTCAAAGTGTACCAAGTTGTTCACTTTGAATGTGTTCCATTTACTGTTGTCCATTACACCTTAGTAAAGCTAAAAAAAAATTAATCCGATCTAAATTTTGATGCCAAAACAAATTAACTTAATTACTTATAACCTCAGAATAATTTTTGAAGGAAAAAATGAAACAAACAAAGAAACGAACCTTAGCATCTCGTGGATCTCTCCCACGAAAGCCGAATTAGCTGTCTAAGAGCATGAGCCTCAAACTCCAAGTTAGAAGTTTCAGCAAATCTCCATAATCTTAATGTTCAACCATTGGAGGAACGGCCCTGAGTGAGCAGAACGTTAACTCTCTGTGTCACTGAGAATCTGAGATTGGTGATAAAGAAGTGTAGGAGGGAGGGACTCATGACTCTGTTTTCCCAAAGCACTGGCTCCACCTCTACAGCCTCACCAGCCTCTGACTTTGCCCGAATGCCCTAAAGGGGTGTTCTTCCTTCTGGGGTTGGGTGGTGGGTGACCTTCTCCTGGCCTTGCCCTGAGGCTTCCAGATCCTTGCTGTCTACTGGTTTTATTTAAAATCCCTCATCTTTGAGCTGCTGTCTTTCAACTCTATCACCCCTTCCTGCTTCGACCGTTGCCACCCGCAGACTTCCCGCACGTTTGCTGAGGGCCTGGGCGCTCAAGGCAGCACTGCAATGACAATGTGGATGGTGCAGTTACTGGGCACCGGCCACATTGCTGAGCAGGACACAGATGACCACACATAAAACACATATGTTAGCCTTACAAAACCCGTGGTGTGGACCCTACCATCGTCTTTGCTTCAGGACGGTGAAATGGAAGCTTAGCCCCATCATGCTGGCGGTTCCGTGTCCTGTCAGTGATTTCTGCATCATGTTAATCTGTTCCACTTGAATACCGTCACCTCCACTCCACTTCAGCAGTCCCTTCCTTGTCCTTATCCTGGAACTTGTAATCTCTTCCAGTCGCTCCAATTCTCATTTATCTGTGTGTGTGCAATAAATATCTGTTGAGCGCCTACAAAGTTCCAGGCTAGAGCAGGAGATGGTAGGGGTCACAAAGGACAGAGGGTCTGGGGATTCTTCTTCCCACCTGTGGCAATAGCTTGTCATCCAGCCACCTTCATTCCCTGCTTCCTCATTCCCACTAAGCCCTCTCCTCATCCTTGCCCTCCCGCCCTGAAGACTCAGTTTCTCCAAGTGTGATCCCGGATCTACGTGGAATCACCTGGGGTGGAAGAAAAAGGTGATACATGGGCCCCGCCCCAGGAAATTAAGTTAGAAATTCAAGGCCAATTAGTCCTTACATCTGGCTGAAACTTCTCATCTCTTTTTAATATTTTAATAAAGTTACATAAACTAATATACTTATATTAAAAATTTAAATAATATCAAGTAAATAGAATAAGATGAAAGTCAGCCTTTATTCCCACTTAAATCCTGCTCAGAGTAAACAGTCTGGGCTTCTTTTTTTCTTTTTTTGCATGTGCAAACACACATGGTCTTTTTTATACAAATATCATTTAGAATTAATTAAACACAGGAAAGCTATTTAACTGAGTTGTTCTTTTAATTCCCTCTGCCTTTTACTGAATTTTCAAGATTCCTATATCTTTTCTCTCATTTAATTATTTGAAAATTATACATTCTATTTCTACTTATCTCATGTTACACTTAAATTTGGACATTTGTAAGCATACTTTTTCCTGTCGATATTGAGAATTAATCAGCATCCATAACATCGATACTCAAAGAAATAATACTGTTATTGAAACTTTGTCCCATTCCCCCCTTTAAAAATGTTTGCTATAAAGAATTTCCAATACAAACAAGAGTAGGCCAAAGAGTGGAATGAATCCCTCTGTACACGTCATCAGCTTAAACATGAGGAGTATGTCCCAGCTCAAGGTCAACCTTATTTCACCTATATGCTCATTTACTTGCTCCTCCCATATTATGTTGCAGTATATTCCACATATCATATTTTCTCATCTGTAAATTTTGTAATATCTATCTCAAAAATATAAGAACTCCTTTCTTCTATATAACTGCAATATCAGTATCACACCTGAAGTAGATTAACCATGTCCTCGAATGTCTCATAGAGATCCAGAGCTCCCATTGTGTCATCGAGGCCATTTTGCTCCTACAGCTTGGAATCCAAATAAAGTCCATAGTTTAAACATTGCAATTGGTAGACATATATTTACAATCTCTTTTTTAAAAAGATTTTTCTAGGATTTTAAGAAAGATTTTGTTTATTTCTTTTTAGAGAGAGGGGAAGGGAGGGAGAAAGAAAGGGAAACACCGATGTGAGAGAGAAACAGCAACTGGTTGCCTCTTGCACACATCCCTGGCCAGGGACCGAACCTGCAACCCAGGCATGTGCCCTGACCAAAACTGGCAACCCTACACTTTGCGTGTCAAACAACCCAACCAAACCACACTGGTCAGGGCTACAGTCTATTTTAATCTATGAATTGCTTTCCTTCTTTTTTTTTTTCCTTACAATTAATTTGTTGGGGGAAAAAACAGAGTTTCCTATAGTTTTCCAAGTCTGGATTTGCTTATGGTATTCCATGGGTGTGAAAAAGTTCTTCCTTTTTCTGTATGGGTGATTAGATCTACAGGCTTAATCTGATTCAGGCTAGATATTTTTGGCAAGAATGCTTGTTAGACGGTAGTATGTGCCTCCTTCTGTCAGGGGGTACCTAACTGTCTGGTGGTTTTTCTTTTTGTCATGTTAATAGCTAACAATGTTCCCAGATCCAAAATTATGATATTCAAAACCTACTACTCTTTATTTATTTATTAGCTGAAATAATTCTATAAAAGTAAATTTCTCCTTATCTTTGCTTTACCTGGTGGTACAGTGAGTAAAAAGAAGTCAGGATAAAGGCCTAGCTCTTTCCTTTTATTTACACTTTTCAAAATAATGGCTTGGTTTCCCAGCATCTTCCAGTGGTGAGCAATTAGATTTACTTATGTTGTCATTGCTAGACTAATATTATTATACACTCATGTACTTATACATAATCGATGTGGCTCTAGTCATCTACTGTAGTCATCTACTGTAGTCATCATCCTCAGCAATGCTCAAATTGTCCAATCTTTGGCCAGTTGGAACCTCTTCAATTTGCTCAAGAGTACTGGCTGAGTTAAGACAACATCGTATTTTAATGGTTAGCCTCTGGTAAACATACAAGTTGAAAATCCACATGGAATTGTTTTGCACTGTCAAAAGATTTTATTTGCACAGACCTTGGAGAATGGAAAGTGTAGAAAGCAGATCACAGTCCTCTGCGGAGGACATCCGTCCTTGGTTACAATAACAAGTAAATGTGCTTTACACCTCCTCTCAGGCAAGACATCGTCTCTGATGCAAGCACAACAGCTGATGGTGCGCTTGGCCATGCATTCATCTATCTTCCCGCATTCATTCTTTGCACCCAACCACATAGGATCCCTGGTGTGAGATTTTATTTGTTTCTCCCCAACTCATTCTTAGTGATGTATAATTTACATATATTAAAATGCACAGATTTAATTGCGCAAGTTGATGGGTTCTGACAAATGCACATCTCATGTACCTATCACCCCGATAAGAAATAGAGCATTTCCATCCCGAAGAAAGTTTCTCATGTCTCTTTCTAGGCAATTCCACCCACCCACCCAGACATTACCACTGATTTGTTTTCTATCACCATAGTTTAGATTTGTTTGGTTCAGATTTCATATGAATGGAATCAAACAGAATAAACTCTTCAGTGTCAGGCTTGTTTTTCACAACATAATGATTTTGAAATTTATCTAAGTTGTTCATTCATTTTAAGGTTGAGTAGCACACCACAACTTGTTAATCCTTTCACCAGTTGGTAGGCATTTGGGTTGTTTCCCATGTTTGTGTATAAATCAAGCAACTGTAAACATTCATGTACAAGTCTTTTTGGAGACATATGTTTTCATTCCTTCTGGGCCTGAATTGGAGTTATATTGTAAGTATATGCTTAACTTTAGGAAAAACTACCAAAGAGATGTACAAAGTGATCGTACCATTGTACATGCCTACCTACAATGTTCCAACTGTTCCACATCCTCACCAACACTTGGCATTTCTACCTATAATTCCTGCTATTGCAATGGTGTGATCTCTCATTGCAATTTTAATCTACATTTCCCTAATGACTTAATGATGTTGAATATTTTCATGCACTTATTGGTCGATCTTAAATTTCCTGTTGTGAGATGTCTGTTCAAGTCTTTTGATCCTTTGTTATTGGGTTGTTTATCTTTTTATCACTGATCTGTGGAAATTCTTTCTATATCCTGGGTCCCCCCTACTAGATATATGTATTATGAATATTTTCTCCTAATCACTGGCTTGCAATGTCATTTCCTTAGATTTTGTCTTTAATTGTATTTTTCACTTCATTTCTACACTCCAGGATCTTTTCTCAATTACTAACCTGAGTTCAAAATAGAATATACTATTTATTGAGCACTTTACTCTGCTGAGCTCTTATGCCCATTGACCTTTCCTACTACCCGCCACAATTCTGGAAGGCAAAAAACATCCTTGCCATTGAATTACAGAGGAAACTGAAGTTGAACAGCCTTTCAATGCCACAAAGCCAGTAAGTAAGTGGAAGGGAGGCCTTAAAGCAATGGTGCTCAATGCTGGCTGCACATTTGAATTGTTGGGTGGAGGAGATACAAATGCCCCAGGCCCAGATTAGGGGATTTTGAATTATTTGGTCTGGGAAGAAGTTCAGACATGGGTTTTTAGAAATGCTTCCCAAGTGATTCTACTTTTGAGAATCTCTGACTCAAAATGTGCTCTGTGTTTCCTGCTGCTACAGAAGGTTGCACTGCCCGCCAGTGCAGAAAGGGTTAAGTGACAGACTGTCGCGGGGAGCCATCTCTCTGCTTCATTTACAGGCAGTGTGAAGAGAATGTGTGCCCGGCTTAGGCAGTTTTTGCTGTGCAGACTGCAGATGATTTGGGTTTTAATTTAAGGAGCTCTTTAAAATCTGCTCTCTCTTCCACCCCCTTCTTCCCAGGAGGCTGCATATTCAGACATCAGTGCACAAAACCAGGTCCAATTTGGAAGCCTGCAACAGTCTGGGGAGCCTTCCAACATGTCCTTGCCGACAGGCAGTCACAACTCGGAAATGACGACTGCACAGGGGTTTCTATGTTGCATGCAAATTGACAATTTTCAACTGGCTGTCATTTAATGAGGCTTCCCCACCTCTCCAAGGAAAGCTGGTACCTAGTGGGGGAGGGGCCCTGCTTTTCTTTTCAGTATTCCACTGATGTGCCGTGGCTTTCAGAAGCTGAGCTGGGATTCCTGAAAAGCCAACATCTTTATCAACTGGGAAAGGAGAGAGAGCCAGGGAGAATTAGCTTTCTCTAAAACAAGACCCTTCTTGATTTTTCTGCCTGTGGTACTTACAGCTCATAGCAATGAGCCCCCCAAATCCTTATTTGTTCTGGAATCAGAACCCCGGCATCACTCAGTTGAGGATAAGAGAGAAGAGAAATTTAATGTAATTCTTCTGTGGAGCTTTGGAAATTACCACCATAACTTGGTTGTCCAAAATGCACAGAGTATGTGGAACAATATGGGATATCTGTTCCTGGCCAGTAAGCTTTCACAGAGAGACTATCTTAGACTTGCTGAGGGGAAACAAAATGACTCACATCAGGACAGACTCTCTTCCCCAGAAAGCTCAGGTGCCAAGCTTTGCAAAACAAGGATGCCTGAGTTTCAGGAGTGGAGACTAGGGTCACAGCCACCTCAGGGGGTGGCTGATGCCTGACATCAGAAGCCCTGAATTTCAAAGTGCAGTCCCAGAGCCTATGGCATTGGCATTCATGGGTCCCTTCTCAGAACTACCAAGTCAGAAACTCTGAGGGAGGGGCCCAGTGATCTGTGTTTAACAAGCCCTCCAGCAATTCTGATGCAACTTTAAGTCTGAGAACCATTCGCTAGCCCAGGCTCTGGAGAATCATTCTTGGAAAACTGGAGCCGTCCAGAGTTACAGGCGGGAGGCAGGAGAGGAAGGGCCCTGCTTCAGGCCGTTTGGGTCATTCCCTCCGTAGGAGCATGGGGGTGGGGGGCGGGGAGTGGGGGTGCATGGGTGGAGGTGAGAACAGCAGAAGCAGAGCAGCTGAGGAGGCAGAGGAGCAGCTTTTTGCTCCTTCCCACTGCCGCTTCAGGCAGCTGGGGCCACTTCCCTGCAGATGTTCCCTGTGGGAGGTGGATGCCTTCCCGTGCAATACAAAGCCGTTGCCCGAGTAGGCTCCTGCCCTCTGCCTGGGGGGCACCGGGTCTGCAAACATACCTGGACAGGCTTCAGGATGGGCTGGACTTAGGGACGCAGGGCAGGGGGAGGGAGGGTCTCCGGAACAACAGTCTCTTCTGCCCATAGATACAGGGGCCTCCTCTGGCTCACTCAGGGCAGTCTGGCTACACCCCTCACTGGTTGCTCTCTATAACCTGCACACCTGGCTATGGAAATAGGAGCCTAACCCAACAGGAGTGTCACGCTCAGGACAAAGAAGAGCCAAGAAGGAGATTGACAGCACAGGGGAAGGGGAGGAAGTTAATGAAAGAAAAAATGAGCACAGAACAGAGTGGTTGAAGGGTACGTGGGATTTATTTTAATTGGGTGGTGTAAGATATACAGACATGGAAATAACTGTAGTGAAGGAAGAATTGTATAATGTTATACTCACACTTCCCTAGGAACAGGAGACGTGCTGCGCCAGGCAGGGGGGCCACACCCAGAAGCCCTGGAGCGCGGGAGGCAGAGTGAGCGAGGGGAAAACACGGACAAGAGCCTTTAGGATGGTTCCTTGAAGAGAGCAGAGGCAGGCTTGGAATTGGCTCATTTGAATCATTTTGGCAGGCTCTGGAACACAGGGTTGTCCCCAGTTGGCTGGTTGTTGCAAGCATGTGTTTCACGATATAGTTTTTCCTATAAGTCAGCTGGGGGACTGCTCAGCTAGCTGTCTACAGAGCAACCCGGCACCCAGGAATAGACAAGAGTCACACAAAGTAACTATACTGTTCACTCAGCCTTTATTGGATGCAGGTTCACTCAAGGTAGAACATCAACATACATTAATATCCTATTCGCACTCTAACAACATCGGAGGAATATAACACACACAGAGCAATCAATGAGGGATAACAAACCCGAGTATCAGAGTCCGAGGCAACAGGTCCAGGAGACAGCATGGTGGGCAAGAGAGAGCTGTCAGCATCTTGCAAGAAAGAGCCCATCTCACAGGTTGGAAAGAGTACAGTCTTTATCCAGCGGAGCCGAGCCTTCGGTGGCCTATGCCAAGGGAGATCAGCATGGCGTGGAGCAGCACTCTGTTGGGTGAAGCTGTCTCAGCAGTGGTCTGGAGCCTGCCTCAGTAATACCTTTGAGGGTGGTGTACTCCACCCTTGAGGTCTCTTGATAAGCTTCTTGGCACCCCTGATGGAGAGTGGGGAATTGCCCCAGGAGCTGATCTCTGGGTGGTCCTGCTCTGCAGACACGGCTGTCCTGGTTGTGTGTGCAGATATTTTAGGTGTGCCTCCTTGCCAGATATATGTGGCCTATCTTAGGCAGTTTCATTTTTGAACTGAAGTGTAATGGCTAACTGGCAGCGATCTTCGTTGACATGAATGACACCGTCTTGTTTTATATACTTTATCCTGTCTTGACCGACCATTGCCATTTTATTGGTCCTGATCTCCACATTGGTACCTAGCCCTGGGGTGACTAGGACAGAGAAATAGTGGCCCATGTGTGAGAGCCCCATGGAGGAGAGTGGGAAATGAGTCCTGCATTGGTTACTTTGTATATGAAAGGCACACTTACAGCAAATTGTTTGCTAGCTCCAGGAACTGGGAGAGGCAGTCCCTCCAGGGTAAGAGTATCAGAATACAGAAAATAAAAGACAAGGCTAATACACAGGGGTAATAAAGTAAGATCCAGAAAGCTGGCCTACTTAATCAAACCTACCGTTTTGTTCCTAATCATCTACACCTGCACCATCCAGCCCAGGAGCCCCTAGGTACATGCGGCTGTTGAGCGCTTGAAATGGGGCCAGTGTGGCGGAGGAAGTGAATTTTTTTTGTATTTAATTTTTATTAATTAAATATTTAAAAACTGAAGCAGCATAAAATAGTCTTCCATTAAATGAATTGAATAGACCATAAAATACCTAACTATTTTACTATTGATTACATGTTGAAATTAAAATATTTAGGATATATTGGGTTAAATAAAACATACTGTTAAAATGAATTCCATCTATGTCTTTTTACATTTTTAAATATGGATACTAGGAAATTTTAAATTATAGATATGGCTCGCATTAGATTTTTATTGGACATTGCTAGCCTATACACTTACCAGTGATTGGTAGGAAAATCCTAAAACAACAATAAGATAGTAGTTTGCCCTGAGAGGTGGGTGCTAACAAAGCAAACACAGTGC